>NC_138961.1:25952500-27357500 GCF_055761805.1 Camellia sinensis
CAGTTTGAATGAACAGATGCACTTTTGAAAGAATAGGTGCAATAGTTGAATTCAAACAATTCTGACCGTTGTACATGAACACTACTATTCAAACATTTGAAAAGTGTCCGTTGGTGGACAAACAAAGGAACTGCTAGGAACTTTATTATTAATAACTATTTGGAATATATATTTAACTATTTGAATATATATATATATATATATATTTAACTATTTGAATAGTTTAATAAATAAAGGTAGAGGTACAAACTTTAGGAAATATTCTACAAATGATAGGTAGCTTTTGGCTTTGAACCTTCCCTTGAGAGACACTATCGGATTTACTAACTAACCGGTGAACATGATGTCTTGAACTGTTCAGCCGTTTGTGTAAACCAAGACAATAGAACTCACACAGTATATCTCCAGACACAATTTAGTTCTCACTATTGTGTTCATTTTGGCCCTGAACAACCTGGTCTTTCATGAGTGCTCTAGAGAATTGTAGCCCTTCACAAATCTCACAGAACTGGCCTAGTTCACACTCACATAGGTGATTCTTATGAAGAGTATCCTGCTATACTCCACTAGGTTTACCTAGATATAAGAATCATGAAAATTTTACTTCACCTTAAATGCTGCCGTCATCACTATTTCATCATAGAAATGGGTAAGAGTTTAACTCCCTAGTGATCCTTCTGAGTCATTCACAACTCGGTTGTCCCTTTGAACCTAGATCTTGGGATCTCCAGTCAACTAGGTTGGGTTGCCGTTGTGGTAACTCTTATGTAATAGGCTTAAGTCCCATTCCCCTCGATGAATTCTCAACTAACTCTCTTGCTAACCTTTTGGTTAGTGGATCCGCTATGTTGTCTTTAGCCTTAACATATTCTATGGAAATAATTCTATTAGAGAGTAGTTGTCTTACGGTGTTATGTCGACGACGAATGTGTCGTGACTTACCGTTATACATATGACTCTGTGCTGTACCTATAGCTGATTGACTGTCACAATGTATGCATATAGCAGACACTGGTTTTGGCCATATTAGAATATCTTCAAAGAAATGGCGAAGCCATTCTGCCTCTTCCCCTGCTTTGTTTAAAGCTATGAATTTTGATTCCATAGTAGACCTAGCAATGTAAGTCTGTTTGGAAGATTTCCAAGATACAGCCGCCCCACCAAGAGTAAAGACATACCCACTGGAAAAATTATCTGTAGAATAAGATGATCTAATTATAGAGAGTACAATTCTCTACCTATTGCTGATTTACAGAGAGTACAGAATTTTTCGTTTGTTTCATTTTCTCTTTCTTCTTTTAAAAAAATTATTTTCTGTGGATTTACAAAATAATATTCTGGTTGGAAAAACAAATCTATTTGACAGATAGTAGTAATATACTGTCTATTTTCTTTGACAACTAGTAGTACGATACTGGTATCATTAACAATTCAGAATATATTTTTGTGAAATTTTTTCAGAAATTAATTTTGGGTTTTAGAAATTATTTTCTGAGTTTTCATTACTTAAAATTCTGTTTTAGTATTTTAATTATTGAAGTGTTACAGAAATTAATTTTCTGTGTGGAATTAATTTGGTTAAATAAAATTTTATTTTATTTCCAAATTAATTGAAAAATAAAAATTATTCTCTTATTTCTTTTATTTTACAGAATTTAATTTCCTGTGTGGAATTAATTTGGTTGAAAATTTTTATTTTATTTCTAAATTAATTGAAAAATAAAAGTTACATTCTTATTTCTTCTATTTTTACAAAATTTAATTTTGTGAATTTGGATTAGTTTTCTGTGTGGAATTAATTTGGTTAAATAAAATTTTATTTTATTTTATTTCTAAATTAATTAAAAATAAAAGTTACATTTTGTTTTGTTTCTTTTATTTTAACAGAATTTATTTATGTAGTTTTGGTTTAATTTGTTTAAATAAAATTTTATTTTATTTTCAAATTAATTGGAAATAAAAGTTACAATTCTTATTTCTTTTATTTTTACAGAATTTAAAATTTTGTGTTTTTTGGTTTAAATTTTCTATGTAGTATAAAATTCTAATTCTAATTTTATTTTATAATTTAGAATTTATGGCTACTAAAACTGGTCAAACTAATGTTCAAACTAGTACTGGTATGGTGATTGCCATTACGCCAACCTCTCCTTATGTTGGGACTGTGCTAGTGAATCATGGTGGAAAACCAGAGAAGTTGTTAGGAACTGTTTTTAAAAGATGGTAGAAGAGAATGCTATCTAAAGGAGGGGAAACTAAGAAATACAAGTTTAATATCATGTGTTACATTTGTAACAAAGAGGGACTTCGGGTCAAAGATCGTTGTTACAAACGTAAAGGCAAAGGAAGATCAAGTAAGAAGGTTGCTAAAGCCAAAATGACCAAAATGGATAAAATTTCCAATGGTGTAGATGTCATAAATCTTTCTGCGGTGGTTTTCAAGGCAAATCTTGTCAGAAATCCTAAAGAATGGTGGGTGGACACTAGTGTTACTCGCCATATTTGTGTCGACAAAAAGATGTTCACATCTTATTCTACAGTGGACAATGGTGAACAACTTTTTATGGGCAACTCAACTTCCAAAGTTGAAGGACAAGGAAAGATTGTACTGAAGATGACATCAGGAAAGGAACTCACTCTCAACAATGTGTTGCATGTACCGGACATTCGCAAAAATCTTGTTTCCGGATCTTTGTTGAGTAAGAATGGGTTTAGGCTAGTGTACGGGGAGGAAATAATTCTCCTCGTATAATCCTGTTGACCAAGTCCACGCTCCTCCGTACGACGTCGCTTTATCACCTGAAAACACAAACGTGAGCTAGCCGGCGGGTGTGTGCCGGAAACCTCTCCGATGCCTAAGTCAGTAAGCTTGACAAATAGACAAAGTTTTGTGTTCTCAGAAAGAATTGTGTTCAATTACCTCCTCCAAGGTGGTGCTTGTGAGCTTTTATAGGTTTCGAGTGGCATAATCCTAGTAGGACTTTTATTTCTCCATGCAGAGTCCTCCTAGGATTCATACTCCTAAGGATAATGCTTATCCTTTTACACCCTCCCCCACTGCTTAAACCAAGTGGGATGGTTTTCACTTTGGCCGAACTACTATATGATCGAAATAAGCTTGGCTATGCAGAGCCACAGAGAAGGCCGAACTGTCCTTGGCTCGGTCTTCTCCTCCAACTCCTTATCTCGGCTTTCCCCTGTTCAACTATGGTGTGTTTAGATCAAACTTCCAAGTAGCAAGTTCTGACCGACCTAACCAAATTATGACACGACCGGACTAAATGCAAGGCCGGACTTACTTCAAATTGCCATCGGACCGGAGTTGCTTTACACATTCTTGAACCGGAGTAACCACACCTCTCCTGGGCCGGAATAACTACACTTCTCCTGGACCGGAGTATCTATGCCTCTACTGGGCCGAAATAATATTACGGCTTCTTACCGATTCCTTCACACTTTGGGCCGCAGGGCCCAACTCACAGCTCGGCCCAATTCTTTCCCAAAAATTACCCTCTCAATTGCCCATTAATTTCATCTGCACAGCATGATTGAGATTACAAATCCTTCAACCGAGCTGAAGTTCTACAAGTCTTTCCAGCCGAGATAAAAACCCTTCAGCGTATCCAGCCGAGCTAGTTCTACTCCGAGCTCTGCTTTATCCGGTCAAAACGTCTCTTCAATCACGACTGTAACACTTCCCTTTCCCTTGCCACGTGGCGGGCTCTGATAGGCTGTGAGCTGTTATCACGCCGCCTTTGTACTTCGAACTTTTTGAACAGTCCCGCCCCTTTTTGTCGCTTTTTTCTCTCCTCTTTCACAAAATAACCTTTCTTTTTCTTGAATCATTCACCTTCCATTCTTCATCTTCTCTCTCTGTGTTTTTGCTGTTCTTCCGTTGCTTCTGAAGACTGACTTTGCTGCCACTTTCCCATCATCAGATCCCCCTTCTTCAACCTGGTAAGTGAACTCATTTTGCTTCCTTTATCTTGCTTTCGTATCTGTATAGCTTTGTTTTGTATGCTTTTTGCAAACATTTTCTTTCATTTGTCGCTTCGCTTCTGTACTTTTATGAAAAAATAATAGCAGAGCTCACACGTGCATGAACTTCTGTAAAAAACTTGCCTTAGATCCAAAATTAGGTAGCAACCGAACTAGGATCCTGTTTGCCCTAAATAGGCAGATCACTGTAGTCAATAACCGAACTAGAACTTGAAAGTCTCAAAGAGTCACCAACGCCTGACTCACTTTAGCCGAAATAAGATCACCGAGTTTTGAACATATCAAACTAGGAACCTCGGTTTTCAACCGAACTAAGCTTTTGGGGCCAAGCCAGCTTTCTTAGTTTCTAAACCGAACTCAGAAAGCTGCCCCTAGAGGCTTAACCGAAGTAACTTTATTCACACTACAACCGATTTAGGCCTTGGGGCTAAACCAGCTTTCTTAGTTTTTTAGACCGAACTCAGAAAGCTGCCCCTAGACGATAAACCGGTCTAACGAGCAAACTGCTCAAACCGAGCTACCAAACCTTTTGATGAACCGAGATAGAACCAGTTTTTTGAGGCCGAAGTAGGGCTCTTATACCTTGCTTTTAAATTGTAGCACGGTCCAATGATCAGTGCTTTAACCCCCTCTGTTTTCTACTTTGCAGACTTAGGTTGCCCAGGCCTTCCTTCTTGTGCTTAATCGAGCTGAGCACGATTTTTGCACCGATATAAATTATAAGTAAATTATACATCAGATAGGTAAGTATAGGTATCTAGTTGAGACCCCTGGTGGCATGGCCGAATTTAGGAAAGACTACCAAATTCCTGATGACGTCCATCTGATGTTGGCCGAAAAAGATGTTATTCCCTGGGAAAAAGAAGGCTTCGTCCCTTTTACCCTTCAATCCATAATAGAAACCGGACTACGGTTTCCTGTCCAACCATTGATCTGTGAATTTCTTAGGCAGACTAGATTATGCCCCACCCAACTGTCCACCAATACATACCGCATTATTATGGGAATAGCCGCACTGAACCACCAAACCGGACTAAACCTCGGCCTGGCCGAAATTTTCCATCAATACTCCATCGGCTCAAAAGATGATGGGTGGGTCTACTACCTTAGGATTCGCCGCCGCCGAGAGAAGATAATTAAATACACACCGGACAAAGACCTTAATGACGATGATTTTTTCTGGGTCTCTGGGAACTTTGAGGATTTTCAAGCCCAAATTTCTGGCCGACCTATAAATTGGAAAAAGGGAGAGCCCGGTAATTTGACTTCGGTCTTCTTCCATGTATTTTATTTCGGTTTTTTTAGTCTATTAACCGAACTAATAGTTCTCTTTTTGCAGATTTCGCCCACCTCCGTTCCCTATATAGCTATCCCAACCTTGCGATTTTGCGAGCCGCACTACGGTGTAAAGAAAGGAGTTGGGCTAAGCTTCTAAACTTTGAGCCGACCTACCGGTATAGCGGTCGCCGAAAAGCAAGGGTAACCGACTTTCTTCTCGAAGACGCTCCGGAGCCGGACCCAAACTTGCCACAAATAAGACTAATTCCTTTAACTGCTGAAGAGGAAATGGCCAAAAAGAACAGACTAAGGGCACTTCTGACCGAGACAAGCAGGCCCGAAGTACCGTCACCCAGCCAAGCACCGCCTGCCGTTGTGGCCCTCCCCTCTCAACAGCCGTCTTCATCGCGCCGAACCAAGCGCGCACGAACCATCGAGTCTGAACCAAGTTTGGTTGACGAAGATGAGACTGCTGTTTCACCGGTCCTGCCGCCGAGCCCCCAACCGTAGCCCAACGACCGAACTACCACCAGTTGGGCACCAAGACTTACATTCAACAACCGAGATGTCTCAGATGCTGGTTCGGTTGTCGCCGAAAAAGATCACCTGTTGGCTTTTAGTCTGGCCAAGAGTGTGTGCCTCCCCAAGGATATGGAGCACCACAAAAAGCAGCTAAACACCGAATTAAAGTCCATTCGGTCTGCAACGAAGTCCATGATCCTGGTAAGTAGCTCCGTCCGTTTTTCTGTCTAGTTTTTTAAGCTTTTACTTCGGCTCATTAGAAGTCCTTGTTTTGTCAGGCAATTCAAAAAAACTACAACACTCACAAGAAAGTGCTGGAACTTAGACAAACTACGAGGGACGCAGTGGCCGAAGCCGAACTGAAGTCGGCCGAGGTAGAAAACATCATGATGCAAATGGCCGAGCTGCAGGCTGAGAACAGCAGGCTGACCGGACTAGTTAGCTCAGCAGAGGCAGAAAGGCAGAAGACTGCCATAGCTCTGAAGGACAAATACCTGCGCGAGCTGGTGAAGCTTGAAAGAAAGAAAGATGCCGAAATAAAGGAGAGCGTAAAGGAAGCCGGCAAACAAGGTTTCAAGAAGGCCGAAGATGCTTATACCAAGCAATGTGAGGCCGCCAAAGATCTGTTCTTTAAGTGCGGCTAGAGGGGGGCCGTTGAGCAGCTCGGTCATGATCCCCAGACCGAGATTTTCAACCCTCCAGCCTACTTCATACCGAACTCCCTCTTGGAGTATGCGAATGCCAAGCAACAGGAGTTTCTTGAAGGCTCAGATTCTGATGAAGATTCTGCCTCTGAGGATACTCCGGTTGTCAACATCGATGAGGTGGTTCGGTCGGAGCCCATGGTGGAGGATCTAACAATTGAACAACTAGCTGAAACCGTAGTTCCGACCGAAACCACCCTCGCTGCCAATACGGAGCTTCGGCCTGAAACCGGTCTTCCTGCTGATGCTGATGCCGCATTTGATGCCGAAATTGAAGATCTTTTCTCTTGACTTTGTACTTTTTCTCTATTTGTTGCCTTTTTTCTTTGTAACCGAACTATGCCCCTTTGTAATGACTTTTCATTGAATGAAAATTTTACGCAATTCTTACTCCGGTTTTGATGTGTATGGTTGTATTTTGTAATGCCTTCCAGTATTTCAACTGCTATTTCGGTTTAAGTTGGTTGAACTATGCTTACCAGCCAACCACTCCTTAGCCGATATAAGTACTTCGGCTGAGGAGTACACAAAGTTGGTTTATCCAGCCAATACTTCTTCAGCCAAGCCCTTTACTTCGGCTGAAGAGTAACAGGAGAGTTGGTTTATTCCAGCCAACCGCTCTTCAGCCTTACACTTACTTCGGCTGAAGAGTACAAAGAGTTGGTTTATTCCAGCCAACCACTCTTCAGCCTTACACTTATTTTGGCTGAAGGGTACAAGAGTTGATTTATTCCAGCCAACCACTCTTTAGCCTTACCCTTACTTCGGCTAAAGAGTAATAAGAGTTGGTTTATTCCAGCCAACCACTCTTCAGCCTTACACTTACTTCGGCTGAAGAGTAAAAAGAGTTGGTTTATTCCAGCCAACCACTCTGCAGCCATGCACTTACTTCGGCTGAAGAGTAACAAGTGTTGGTTTATTCCAGCCAACCACTCTTCAGCCTTGCACTTACTTCGGCTGAAGAGTAACAAGTGTTGGTTTATTCCAGCCAACCATTCTTCAGCCTTGCACTTACTTCGGCTGAAGAGTAACAGGTGTTGGTTTATTCCAGCCAACCTCTAAGTTAGTTTTTTCCAGCTAACTTAGAACAATGCTTGCAATATACCTAATGTTTACTAAGGCTAACTTTTACAAAGAACATCTTGTGCTGAAAAGAATTGTTTGTTTTATTGAAGGAAGAAAAAATTACACATGTTTGAAAAAAAAGAAGCTAAAAGTAAAATAACTTGAGATTGGCCGTGTTCCATGGCCTAGGGATTGCTTTGCCATCCTTGTCTTCTAGGTGGTATGCCCCTTTGCCTGCTAACCCAACCACCTTATAAGGACCTTCCCAGTTTGGGCCTAACTTGCCATCTCCTGGGTTTGAGGTGTTTCCCATTACTTTGCGCAGTACCCAATCGCCTATCTTGAATTGTCTTGGATGCACCTTTTTGTTGTATTTTCTGATTAACTCTCGTTGGTATGTGGCAATGTGAACCAGTGCTCTTTCCCTTCTTTCCCCTGCAAGGTCCAGTTCCAATGTTATGGCTTCTCCATTCAAGTCAGGATCAAAATTCTCGCTTCGAATTGTGGGGAGGCCAACTTCTAGTGGGATTACTGCTTCCATTCCGTAGGCTAAGGAGAATGGTGTTTCTTCTGTTGATCGCCGAGGTGTGGTGCGGTAAGCCCATAAAACATGAGGAAGTTCCTCCGCCCACTTGCCTTTTGCTTTCTCTAGCCTTTTCTTTAGTCCATCCAAGACAACTTTATTTGATGCTTCTGCTTGCCCATTTGCTTGAGGATATGCCGGTGTAGAATTGTAGAACTCTATCTTGTACTCTTCACAAAAGCCTCTGAAGATTCTGCCGTCGAACTGAGTACCATTGTCTGAGATCAGTGCTTTTGGTATGCCAAACCGAGTGATGATATTCTGCCAAACAAACTTCTTCACGTCTTTTTTTTTGATTGATGCCAATGCTTCTGCTTCCACCCACTTTGTGAAGTAGTCTGTTGCTGCGAGAAAGAACTTCCTGCCGCCGGGCGCTGTTGGAAGTGGTCCTACTATGTCCAAGCCCCACATTGCGAAAGGCCATGGGCTTGTCAGTGGTAGGAGTTCTCTTGCTGGTTGATGTATTTGGTGCGCGAATTTTTGGCATTTCTCACACTTCTTCACATATTTCTCTGAGTCTGCTTGCATATAGGGCCACCAATATCCTTGCGAAATAGCCCTGTAAGCGAGCGACCTTCCCCCTTGATGACTTCCACACACCCCTTCGTGTATTTCGAACAAGAATGCTTCTACTTTGCTGGGATGAACGCACTTGAGGTAAGGCCCAGAGAATGACTTCTTGTATAATGCCAAAGATGGAGATAGCCAAAATCGCTGTGACTTTGCCCTTATTCTGTTGGCTTCTTTTTTCTCTTCCGGTAGGATGCCGTCTTTTAGGAACAGGATGATGGGATCCATCCAAGAAGGGCCTAATTCTGTGCAACATACTTCTTCTGCTTCGGGGTCTTCTATGCTTGGTCTTGGTAAGAAGTCGATGAGTAATGGATGAGGGATTGATGTATCTGCCATTGAGGCAAGGCCTGCTAGTTTGTCCGCTCGGCTGTTTTCCTCCCTGCCAATTTGTTCTATCCTTACTACATCAAATTTCTTGATCTCTGTTCTGACTAACTCTTGGTACTTGGCCATTCTGTCGTCCTTTGCTTCGTATTCGCCAGAAATTTGGTTTACCACCAGCAGAGAGTCACTGTATACCATTAGTTCGGTGGCCTTCATGTAGTATGCCGACTTGAGTCCTGCGAGAAGTGCCTCATACTCCGCTTCATTGTTGGATGCTGGGAAGCCAAGGTTGATTGCTTGCTCTACAACCAGGCCGTCTGGAGAGATGAGGACTATGCCAAGCCCTGCACCATGTCGGTTGGATGCTTCATCGACAAAGAGCTTCCACATCTCTCCAACGAATAACTTCCAGTAAGTGGAAGGATCAGATGATGTCGTGGGGTCTAGAATGGTGTTTTCTTCAAGGTCCATGTTGGCTGTCTGCCCTTCATCCTCTGTTTGAACTGCTGGTGAGCCTTTGTTTGTCTCTTCCTTGTTGTCCTTAGTATGGTCTGCCCTGGTGCTTGATTGACTACCTTCTACTAGGGGTTGCGCTATTCCGGCGTCAACTTCTGTCCCTAGTTCGGTTGTGTCAATTAAGTCGACTAGGCAGATATGATGACTTCCAGGAGTAAACTCTGCGATGAAGTCTGCCAAAGATTGGGCTTTTATTGCGGTCTTGGGTTGGAACTTGATGTCAAATTGTCCCAACTCGACTGCCCACTTCAAAATTCGCCCACTAAAGTTCGCCCTTTCAAACAGAGCTTTTAGTGGAAAGGCTGTGAGGACGACTATGGTGTGGGCGTGAAAGTAGTGCGCCAATTTTCTGGATGCCATCATTAATGCTAATGCTAGTTTCTCCAAGGGCAAGTACCTTGTTTCGGCTCCCAACAATGTCTTGCTGACATAAAAGATGGGCAAGTGTTGCATTCCTTCTGCACGAACCAACACTGCGCTGACTGCGTGCTGAGAGACTGCCAGGTACAAAAAGAGTTCTTCACCAGGTACTGGAGTAACAAGTAGTGGTGGGGAAGACATGTACTCCTTCAAGCTTTCCAGAGCTCGGTCGCATTCTTCATCCCACTCAAATTTGGCCTTTAAAGCTTGGAAGAATGGTCATAGTCTGTCTGATGACCTGCTTATAAACCGGTTGAGCGCAGCTGCCATACCAGTGAGATGCTGTACTTCTTTGACTGAGTTTGGTCTCTCCAACTCCTGGATTGCTTTAATCTGAGAGGGGTCTGTTTCTATACCTCGGTTGGTCACCAGGAAGCCCAAGAATTTGCCAGATCCAACTCCGAATGCGCATTTGGACGCATTGAGGCGCAACTTGTGTTTCTTCAGGATCTGGAACATCTCGCCTAGATCTTTAAGATGGTCATTCTCATCCTTGCTTTTGACCACCATGTCGTCGATGTAAGCCTCCATTGTTCTGCCTAACAATGGTTCAAACATCTTGGTGACCATCCGTTGGAATGTCGCCCCTGCGTTCTTTAGGCCAAAGGGCATGACCTTGTAGCAATATAATCCCCTTAGTGTCGTGAAGGATGTGACCTCCTGGTCTGGTTCATGCATGGCGATCTGGTGGTAGCCTCTGTATGCATCCAGAAAGCTAAGTCGGTTATGCCCTGCCGTTAGGTCCACCAGTTGATCTATCCTTGGTAGAGGAAAGCTATCTTTTGGGCACGCCTTGTTGACTGTTTTGTAGTCGACGCAGACACGCCATTTACCATTCTTTTTTGGCACTACGACTGTGTTGGAGATCCATCTTGGGTAGTGCACTTCTCTTATTGCTCCTGCCTCCAGCAGGTTGCCTACCTCTTTTGCCACTATTTCGGCGTGGTGGAGTGCCGATCTGCGTGTGCGTTGGATGACTGGTCTGGCGGATGGGTGGACATTGAGTTGGTGACTGATGAAGTTTGGATCAATACCTGGCATGTCGTAGGGCGTCCAGGCAAACACTTCAATATTAGAGGTCAAGAATTCCAAGACCTCTAATCTCTTAGTGCTGGATAACGATGAGCCAAGCAAGAAGAACTTATCCGGGTTCTTCTCATCTATTTTTACCTCCACCAAGTCCTCCACCGCTTTCTGATCAGCCTCTTTGCCGACGTCCGCGAATAATTTATTACTTTCTGGTTCTTCCACCGAATGAACATATCCTTTGGCAGCGCGGCTGCCATTCACCGTGGCGAAACATTGTTTTGATATGATCTGATCTCCATAGACTTCTTCAATTATACCGGTGTCGTTGGGGAACCGCATTACCTGATGGTATGATGACGCTACCAAACGCATGGCATGTAGCCATGTTCTGCCCAAGATGATGTTGTAAGCGGAGGGGACCTTCAATACCCAGAACTCCACTTGTTTTGTTACGCTTCCCGCTCTGACCGGAAGAATTATTTTGCCGACGGGCCATTCTGGCATGGAGTTGAATCCAATTAGGGGAGAAACTGCAGGCGCTAAGTCTTTGTCTTGCAGCTTCAATTGTTTGAATGTTTCGTAGTACATGATCTCACATGAACTACCCTGGTCAATCAGAATCCGCTTGACGTCAAAATCTTTGACTCGGAGAGTGACAACCAGAGCATCATTGTGAGGACAGTATATTCGATCCAGGTCTTTATCCGAAAAAGACATGACGTTTGTTGCCTCTGTCTTCCCTTTCTTGGTGGCTGGTTGGGCACTTAGCACTTCTCTAAAGTGCTCAGCCTTTTTAATTGATCCTCTGAGCTCGCATACGCGCTCAGGTTCAAAAACTCCATGTATGACATTGATAATACCTTGAGGCGGTGCGTCGATTAGCATTCTGTTGGGATGGTTATTATGATCTTGGGGGGCCGGTTGCGTCCCTCCTTCAATGTATTTGTCCAAGTGGCCTGCTGCCACCAATTCTTCCAAGTGCTGTCTCAGTGGCGTGCAATTCTCAGTTCGGTGCCCCATTTCTTTGTGGAAGGTGCACCGTGATCTGTCGTCGTAATTTTTCTGAGCTTCCCCTAACTTGGCTGGCCACTTGACAAAAGGCTCGTCTTTTATTTCGCTCAGAATCCGATATATTGGTTTTTTGAACACCGTTGTTATGGCAGTGCGGATTCTCAACCATCTTTTGTCTGGGTCTTCTCCGTTATCTCGTCTGCCACGCCCGTTTTTATTCTGCCGATCTACTGCATTGACCTTTGCTGAGGTCCTTTTTTCTGGTACCGCGGTTGCACTAGATTTTACTTTGGCACGTGCGCCATCCTCTTCTACCCTGATGTGCTGATGCACTCTCTCCATCAGGGCTTCCATGGTAAGGGGTGGCGTCATAGTGATCGAGTCCCTTAGTCTGTTTCCGACTGGAAGGCCTCTTTTATACTGCGCAATGGCTAGATTGGTGGGGCAGTCTCCAATCTGGTTGAATGTCTCCCAGTAGCGACTGTTGTAAGATCTGAGGGTCTCTTTTTCACCCATGTCGATGGAGAGTAACTGGTCTATCTCCACCGGTGTTTTAGTGTTTGTTCGAAACCTTGTTACGAACGCTTCTGCCAATTGGGCCCAGAAGGCTATGCTGCCCTCTGGGAGCTTTTCGAACCAAGTCAAGCCTAAGTCGCCAAGACTTGACGGGAAGAGTATGCACATTAAGGCCTCGTTTCGCCTGTACACAGCCATGACTTGGCGAAAGTGGCTCAAGTGTGAATACGGGTCCGTCTTCCCTTTATATGTAGTGAATTTCGACTGAAGGAAGCCTGATGGTAGGGGCGCATTTTCAATTGCGGGAACAAACGGCGAGGTCTGTAGTCTTGCTAAGGCTTTGTCCGTTGGTTCATATGCTGGGCGTGGTATTGGCATTCCAACCTCGACGCTTCCATGCGTCCGAGGAGCCAACCGTTGTAAGGCAGAGACTCTGTGTGGATCGCGTGCCCTGGCATCCTCCTTGCATCGTGCTTTTTCTTCGAGCATGGTTCGTAAGTCGGATGACCTGGGCAGCTCTGTCTGTCTAGATCTAGTTTGGTGTGAGTGCGAAGGCCAATACGTGCTTCCTTCAGTGTATGATCTTTCGGATCTCGTCCTCTCAGACCTGGAGTCACTTGTCCTGAGGCTTCTGCTCTCTCCTTGGGAGGGTGTAGTATTCCTACTACGATTCTCTGAGTGGCGAGGGGGCGTCTTGTGCTTGCGCTCCTCTCCTGTCGCCACATCTTTAGTCTTCATCTGGCGTTTTAATGCCTCCATGTCCGCCGCCATCTTCCGAATTAGTTCATCTTGCTCCTTCACGCGATCTTCCAGGGCTTGAGGATCAATCCTCCTCCTTTGCCTGTCAGGACTTTGAGAGTGACGAGGGCTGCTATTCCGCCTTCCCCTGCCACTCTTCCTGGAGTTATGTTGTTGGGGCTCCAGATCTGCCATAGGAGGAACAGAGGGTAATCCTTCTCGCCTTGCGCCCCCATCTGGAGTTAGCCCGTCGACGGCGGACTGCGGTAGTTCTTCAATGTGTGCCATTGATTTGAGAAAAGGAGAAGCTTAGTCAAGAGGTTTTTGTTCTTGTCTGTTCTTCCCACAGACGGCGCCAATTGTACGGGGAGGAAATAATTCTCCTCGTATAATCCTGTTGACCAAGTCCACGCTCCTCCGTACGACGTCGCTTTATCACCTGAAAACACAAACGTGAGCTAGCCGGCGGGTGTGTGCCGGAAACCTCTCCGATGCCTAAGTCAGTAAGCTTGACAAATAGACAAAGTTTTGTGTTCTCAGAAAGAATTGTGTTCAATTACCTCCTCCAAGGTGGTGCTTGTGAGCTTTTATAGGTTTCGAGTGGCATAATCCTAGTAGGACTTTTATTTCTCCATGCAGAGTCCTCCTAGGATTCATACTCCTAAGGATAATGCTTATCCTTTTACACCCTCCCCCACTGCTTAAACCAAGTGGGATGGTTTTCACTTTGGCCGAACTACTGTATGACCGAAATAAGCTTGGCTATGCAGAGCCACAGAGAAGGCCGAACTGTCCTTAGCTCGGTCTTCTCCTCCAACTCCTTATCTCGGCTTTCCCCTGTTCAACTATGGTGTGTTTAGATCAAACTTCCAAGTAGCAAGTTCTGACCGACCTAACCAAATTATGACACGACCGGACTAAATGCAAGGCCGGACTTACTTCAAATTGCCACCGGACCGGAGTTGCTTTACACATTCTTGAACTGGAGTAACCACACCTCTCCTGGGCCGGAATAACTACACTTCTCCTGGACCGGAGTATCTATGCCTCTACTGGGCCGAAATAACATTACGGCTTCTTACCGATTCCTTCACACTTTGGGCCGCAGGGCCCAACTCACAGCTCGGCCCAATTCTTTCCCAAAAATTACCCTCTCAGCTAGTATTTGAGAGCGATAAATTTGTACTTACTAAGAATGGGATGTATGTAGGAAAAGGTTACATGTCTGATGGCCTTTTCAAGTTAAATGTAATGACCGTTGTACCCTCAGTTATTAATAATAATACATCTTCTTCTTACTTGCTTGAGTCTTCAAATTTATGGCATGGTAGACTAGGACATGTTAATTATGGATCTTTACGTAGATTAATTAATATGGAATGTTTACCTAAATTTGACATTGATTCAAATCATAAATACAAAATTTGTGTTGAAGCAAAATTATCTAAAACTCCTTTTCATTCAATTGAAAGAAGTACGGAACCACTTGAATTAATTCATAGTGACATTTGTAATTTTAAATCAATTCAAACTAGAGGTGGAAAAAAATATTTTATCATTTTTATAGATGACTATACTAGATATAGTTATATTTATTTAATTCGAACCAAGGATGAAGCTTTGGAAACTTTCATTCAATAAAAGAATGAAGTTGAAAATTAACTTGGTAAGAAAATCAAGAAAATTAGAAGTGATAGAGGTGGTGAATATGAATCATCTTTTGGTGAGTTTTGTAAAGAACATGAAATAATTCATCAAACTACAGCTCCTTACTCACCTCAGCAAAATGGAATTGCTGAAAGGAAAAATAGGACTTTAAAAGAAATGATGAATGCCATGTTAATCAGTTTTGGATTACCTCAGAACTTGTGGGGGGAAGCAATACTTTCTGCTAATTATATACTTAATAAAGTACCCCGAAAGAAAATAAATCAAACACCTTATGAATTGTGGCATGGAAGAGTACCATCCTACAAATACTTAAAAGTGTGGGGGTGTTTGGCGAAAGTGGCTATTCCTAGTCCTAAAAAGACTAAGATAGGTCCTAAGACCATTGATTGCATTTTCATTGGTTATGCCAAGAATAGTAGTGCATATCGATTTTTGATTCATAAATCAGAACATTCCGAAATGCATGTAAATACTATTCTTGAATCTCGGAATGCATCTTTCTTTGAATATGTATTTTCAAATAAGACTAGACAAGAGACTAGTAACAATAAAAGATTTCATAATACTATTACTAGTCAGGATCAAGAACATGATCAAGAACAAGAGTTAGATCAAAATGAGGTAGAGGAACTTAGGCGTAGTAAACGTGCTAGAACCTCAAAATCTTTTGGTTTAGATTTTCTAACATATTTGTTAGAAAATGAGCCTCTAACTTTTAAAGAGGCTATGTCCAGTCCTGAAGCTCATTTATGGAAAGAAGCTGTCAACAGTGAAGTTGAATCCATCTTGCAAAATCACACTTGGGAATTAGTGGACTTGCCACCAGGTTGTAAATCTCTTGGGTACAAGTGGATTTTCAAAAGAAAAATGAAAGCAGATGAATCAATTGACAAATACAAGGCATGACTTGTGGTCAAAGGTTTTAGACAAAAAGAAGGTCTTGATTACTTTGACACATACTCAACGGTTACTAGAATAACATCCATTAGAATGCTAATTCCTATTGCATCTCTATACAATCTAGAAATTTATCAAATGGATGTTAAAACCGTTTTCTTAAATGGTGAGTTAGAGGAAGAAATTTACATGGAACAACCAGAAGGGTTTTCTGTTCCAGGGAAAGAAAAGAAAGTGTATAAATTGGTTAAATCATTATATGGTTTAAAACAAGCACCAAAGCAATGGCATGAGAAATTTGACAAGGCAATGATGTCAAATGGTTTTAAAATTAATGAGTGTGACAAATGTGTTTATATTAAAAACACAGACAAAGGTTATGTCATTGTATGTCTTTATGTAGATGATATGCTCATCATAGGTAGTAATAATGATATAATTAAAACTACTAAGAAAATATTGAATAAACATTTTGACATGAAGGACATGGGCATTGCTGATGTAATTCTTGGTATGAAAATTACCAAAACATCAGAAGGTTATGTTTTGTCACAATCTCATTACATTGAGAAAATACTTGACAAATTCAGCAAAGATGATGATCATCTTGCTAGAACTCCTGTAGATCTTAATTTGTATATTTCTAAGAATGTACATGAAAGTATTTCTCAATTAGAGTATACCCAAATTATTGGAATCTTAATGTACTTGATGAACTACCCTCGCCCGGATATAGCTTATGCAGTAAGTAAATTAAGTAGATTTACAAGTAACCCGGTAGTAGAACACTAGAAAGCAATTATAAGGGTTCTAAAATATCTCCGATTTACTCGTAACATTGGGCTTAATTATACTAGATATCTAGCAGTACTTGAAAGATACGGTGATACAAATTGGATATCGGATACTAGAGACTCGAAGTCCACCAGTGGGTATGTCTTTACTCTTGGTGGTGCGGTTGTATCTTGAAAATCTTCCAAACAGACTTGTATTGCTAGGTCTACTATGGAATCAGAATTCATAACTTTAGACAAAGTTGGGGAAGAGGCAGAATGGCATTGTCACGTCATTGAAGATATTCCAATATGGCCAAAACCGGTGCCTGCTATATGCATACATTGCGATAGTCAATCAGCAATAGGTAGAGCACAGAGTCATATATATAACGGTAAGTCTCGACATATTCGTCATCGACATAATACCATAAGACAACTACTCTTTAATGGAATTATTTTCATTGATTATGTGAAATCTAAAGACAACATAGTAGATCCACTAACCAAAGGGTTAGCAAGAGAGTTAGTTAAAAATTCATCGAGGGGAATGAGACTTAAGCCTATTAAATAAGAGTTACCATAACGGCAACCCAACCTAGTTGACTGGAGATCCTAAGATCTAGGTTCAAAGGGACAATCGAGTTAGGAACGACTCAGAAGTATCACTGGGGAGTCTAACTCCTACCAATTTCTTTAATGAAATAGTGATGTTTGCAGTGTTTGAGGTTAAGTAAAATTTTAATGATTCTTATATCTAGGTAAACCTAGTGGAGTATGGCAGGATACTCTTCGTAAGCATCACCTATGTGAGTGTGAACTGGGTCGGTTCTATGAAATTTGTGATGGGCTACAATTCTCTAGAGCACTCATGAAAGACCAGGTTGTTCAGGGCCAAAATGAACACAACAGTGAGAACTAAATTGTGTTTGGGGATATATTGTGTGAGTTCTATTGTCTTGGTTTACACAAACGGCTGAATAGTTCAAGACATCATGTTCACTGGTTAGCTAGTAAATCCGATAGTGTCTCACAAGGGAAGGTTCAAAGCCAAAAGCTACCTATCCTTTGCAGAATATTTCCAATTTCTGTACTCTCTGTAATTAGATCATGTTGTTGCATTTTCTCTCCATCAAATTCCATTCATGCGGGGGATTGTTGGAAAAATGGTTTAATATAGGCATATTTTTTAGCCCAATTTTGAGTGGGCCTCAAACGTCTTTTGGGGTGGGTCCGAAGAGGTGAAGTGTTTGGTAGTGGGTCTGAAGAAGTGAAGTGTTCCTTGCCGCGTGACAAGTCACATGATGAAGACGGAACGTCAAAACCATTTTTGAGTGAATGGGAAGTTAACGTCGTTTTCAGGTCTAACATTAATTTTTTAGATAAAATTCTTTTAAATTTTTTCAATAAAAATTATTGTGGGATTTTTTCAAATTTTGAGTTCCTAAGTGGTTTCCTAAAATTTGTACTTCTACCTTTAGTAATTAAACTATTCAAATAGTTTAATATAATATATATCCAACAGTTTTGAACTTTGTCTCCAACGAATACATATTTCAAAAAGGTTGAAAAATTGTTTGAATAAAGTGTGTTCGAAAGTGCAACGGTACCTTTTTCAAACATTTTGAAAAAGTGTTCAAAGCAACGGATATATCACTGTGTACCTGTTCAAATTAATTTGTGCACCTTTTCATTTCTTTTGGAACCTGTTTGGGGCAGAGACTTTTGCCTATAAATACAGCCATAATTCTAGCAGTCTAGGATCATGGAAAATTAGTCTACATAATTCTTTTTTTGCTGTCCAATTATCATCTTTGGTGCATTATTCTCCATATTAGTTTTAGAATAAATATTCAGAGAGTTAGAACACAGGTTTGGTTCGCTGAACAATTTGTTTTGGAGTGCTACTACAAATTGGTTAAAATCATTGTATCCTGGGAGATAGACGCCACTCAACCATAAGCACCGTAGCGGGGCGAATCTGTCTTAAGGACAGAGTGTCACACACTCGACTTGGTCTTTGAATTATTTATTCGGTTCTACAAAATAAATACTGTAAGTTTATTTTATTTTGTTTAAATTGTTTCAATTTATTTTATTTACACAGAAGATTGTTCCAACAATCTTAATATATATATATATATATATATATATTAAACTATTTGAATAGTTTAATAAATAAAGGAAGATGTACAAATTTTAGGAAACCACTTAGGAACCCACTTAGGAACCAAAAATTTGAATTTAGAATTAAATTAAATTCCCACAATTACAAACTTTAGGAAACCACTTAGGAACCTAAAATTTGAATTTAGAATTTAAATTAAATTCCCACAATATTTTTTATTGAAAAAATTCAAATGAATTTTATCTAAAAAATTAATTGTTAGGTTTTATTTCTTGATAAACCCGTTTGACAAAACTCCTTTGAGTTGTAATTTTATTCGCATTTTTATTTCAGTGAGACTTTGAGTGTTTAGATGCGAATCCAACCCGAATCAAGCCTTTCAGAGAAGTTTGTGTTTATAAAGCTTTCAAGATTACCACTTCGCTGATTATGACGGGGATCGAGTTGCCCGGTCAGCTCGCAGGGGTCCAGGGGGCAACGCCCCTTGGCGGGTCCGGGGCAGCGCCACGGCGGGGTCGAGGGGCAGCGCCCCCGAAGCAAAATGCAAAAATGCATTCAAAGTTGCCTGTCCGATCATGTTATATTTTTCCAGTTTTTCTAGTTTTGGCCTTCCCACTCGAGCGGGTAAAGGGACGCTCGAGCGGGGATTGGAAGCTCTCAGCATCTCTGCAGTCGCCTGAAAAAGTACTGGATGGTGTGATTTGCCGCTCGAGCGGCAAAACCGACGCTCGAGCGTGGAGCCTGTATGAAATCACAGAATTTGAAGTCTCCGCTCGAGCGGGAAGCCCCACGCTCGAGCGGACCGCGCGATCCCAGATTTCCAGATTTGATTAAAGAGTTGGTTTTCTTCTGAATCTAGGATTACTTTTGGTTCTCTATAAATACTTGGTTTTCTTCCAAAACTAAGTGATTGATGAGACTTCTCCAGATCTTATTTTTGGATCTTAAGGTTTATATCTGGAGAGATTTTGCTAGTTTTCTTTGATGTTTGATTGAGTATTCAAACTCATGGTTTAAAGAGAGTACATCAAAGGTTGTGTTTTGTTCTACAAAAGAGAGAGTTTTTCTTCGGTGGATTCTGAAGAATTCGAGCCTGAAGCTTTGGTGGATTTCGGGGTGGCTCATCGTAAAGACAATTCCGAGGTGAAGATGGGGTTGGAAGAGGCACATAGAGGTTGGTTCAATTAGGCGTTGTGGATTCGCTAGGTAATTGAGAGTATACCTGTGTAATTCCTTTAAATCTTCTTAGTGGATTGTTCTTGTGGCTGTTGCCCGTGGTTTTTTTATCACAGTTGGAGGTGTCCAATTGTGGTTTTTTCCACGTTAAATCGTTGTGTCTCTTTGTCTTGATTGTTTGATTGGGATTGTTATATTCTGCTTAAAATTGATACATAATCACAAATCAACATCTAGAGGATTTCTAGTTTTTTCAATTGGTATCAGAGCAGGTCGTTTTATTTTTTTTAAAAAAATTCTTTTAAGAATGAGATCTTGTTTGATTTGTGATAATGGATACAATTCGTGAAGGAAATTCTATGGTTTGACCACCCGTACTTGACGGATCCAATTATTCTTTTTGGAAAGCTCGGATGAGATCGTTTTTAAAATCTATTGATGAAAAAGTTTGGCAATCCGTCATGAATGGGTGGACTGAACCAACAATTACCGTTGATGGAGTTACAATCCCTAAACCAATTGATAAGTGGGACACAACTGATTACCAAAATTGTAGCTGGAATAGTAAAGCTATCAATTCTCTCTTTTGCGCTGTCACACCTGAAGAATTTAGTCGTATTTGCAATTGTGAAGTCGCAAAAGAGGCTTGGGATATCTTACAAACTATTCATGAGGGCACTCCTTCTGTGAAACGTTCAAAACTTCAAAGGCTCACATCTAGTTTCGAAAACCTTTCAATGAAAGATAGTGAGACATTTGATGAATTTTATGCGAAGTTGAGTGACATTGTAAATTCCAGCTTCAATTTAGGTGAAAAAATTCCAGAATCCAAAGTTGTGGGAAAAATTTTGAGATCCTTGCCCGATCGGTTCCAACCAAAAGTTACGGCTATTGAGGAGGCTCAAGATGTTGACAACCTCAAGCTGGATCAGTTGGTTGGAAATCTCCAAACTTATGAGGCACACAGGAATTTCAAAACGAAACAAAAAGATATTGCTTTTAGTAGTGCTCATAAAGTTAGAGAGGATTCTGATGAGGATTGTGATATAGATTCCAAGATTACGGCTGCTTTTGTTAAACAATTTAAAAAATCTTTTTTGAAAAAGAATCCTAATCTTTTGGAATCTACTCATTCTCATAAATCTAAAGGCAAAGATAAACTCAAAATTAATTCTATAGCCAAGAAGGAGAAAGGAAAGATACAAGGAAACTCTGAAAGACTCAAATGCTATGAATGTCAAGGATTTGGCCATTTTGCTCAAGAATGCCCCACTCGGTTGAGGAAGAAGAAAGCCCTCGCTATCACTTGGGATGATGAATTAGAATCTGATGAAGATGAAAGTGAAAATGGAGACCAAGGCGAAGAGGGACATAAACAATTTCTTACTTTCATGGCGACTTCCGAAGCTGAAGGACAAATAGATTCTCCGAAGATGTCAGTTGAGAATATCACTGATGATGAATCCTCGGAGAGTGATCATGAAGAGCTTGAGCAAGCTTATGAAAAGTTGTATAAGGAATCTCTTAACTTGTTCAAATTGAATGACAAACTCACAAAGAAACTCAAAACATGTGAAAGTGAGAATGTCAAACTTAAGGAGGAGATTTCCGAGGCCAGAATTAATGCCATCAAGGTAGCTGATGATCGACAAGTTCTTTGTGCAAAACTGTTGACTTGTGAGACAGAGAGGAATGAGCTGCTGCAAACCCATGCCATGTATGAAGAAAAGATTGAATCTCTTGAGATGTCACAAGTTGCTTTGGAAGAACTAATAGTCAAGAAAGAGGAAGAGCTCAAGTGTGCTATGGCTACCATTGGTCTTTGGAACAAAGGATCAAAGACTTTGGAGGATATCATTGGGTCTCAACACATGAGTTGTGACAAGAGTGGCATTGGCTTTGGTGGTAAGAAAGAGCAAAAACAGAGTGCCTCCTCATCTTATGATACAAGAACTCAAGGAAAGGGAGGACAAAAGATTCAACAAGAGGAAAGACTTCTCAAACTCCCTAGAGTTGGTAAGGTAAAAGAAAAGAAGGTACACCCTGTCTTTATTTGTCATCATTGTGGTATGCATGGTCATATTCGCCCTTATTGTTATAAGTTGCATGGGAAAGTGTCTCAAAAGGGTAGAAATTTGAATACTTTTTGGGTTAGGAGACAGCCTTACATGTCTAAGCGGAATACCAAGATTCATGAGGGTGTTCACAACACCGCGACATTTACCAAGACCGCTAGACCTAATTTTGTTAAGATAAAAAAGATTTGGGTGAGAAAACTTGACTTGTGTTAATTTGTTTATTTGTTTTAGCTTTTGGATTTTTGTGTGTTAAACATGTGTGCTTGTTCATTTTTTTTTTGTCTTGCTTTATTCTTGAAAAAAAAAAAAAAAAAAGGAAAAAAAATCCCAAAAAGATTTTCTTAGTATGGTTTTGCAAGCTTGAAATTTTTGAGTGGTCTTTGGTGCATATTGGAATTGATGAGAATATCCATTACATGTTAATATATGTGTGCTTTCTGTGGTCATTACTCGTTTTGGAGTGTGTGTTTTTTGATTAGTATGTCTCATTCTGTACACACTCTTGGATTAGCAAATTTTGGAGTCTTCCGCCATAGTGATTATTTTTTTTTTGGACTTCTGGCATTGTATCTTTTGCTTTTCTAGAGGAATTGACCTATACTAGCATATCTTGGGTGATGTTGAGTCTCTTAACCACCTACCATCCTTTTGCATCTCCATGGCTTTCCCCTTAATTCTTTGCAGTCTAGCCATGAGGAAAAGGCTACCTCAGAGTCACCAACCAGGCCATCCTTATTATATCCATGCTTCTCTGGTTCGGTTTCCATACTCTTGAGCGTGTCAGCCACCAATGATTGTGCAAAAGAAAAAGAAAAAGAAAAAGATTCATTGATTGAGGGGGAGCCTCCGCCTTTACTCACCAAATATCCCTTGATTCCTAGTGGTTTGACGTTCCTTTGTCGTGCTTAAGATTCTCTTGTCGGAGGTCCAGCTTTCATATCACTACTAGGATTGAATCTAGTGTTTGTCGAACTCCAAGAGTCACACACACACTTTTATCATGGGATCTATGCTTTTCACATAATGCATCACTTTCTTGCATGAGGAATATTCTACAGACTGTGCATATTGTGTTTTCTTGTAATGGTGCTTCTTGGATAATCTTATGTGTTTTAAGGTACTAATCTGAAATTCCTTGCTTGCTCCACCATATTATTTTTATCATTTTCTTCTTGTTCACTGTTTTCAGTATTCGTGGTTGATTTTAGTGAGGGGGAGTTTGGTTCATCTTGATTTGGGTTGGTAAGGGAGTTTGGTGTCTCTTTGCAAGAGTTGTTTAGTATGAACACTTTGTTATGTTTGGTAAGGGAGATTGGCTATATGTTTTGCATGTTGCTATGCACTATTTGCCTTTCTTATATATTTCTGATATTTACATCGTCATATCATTGTTTGTGTGGTTTATGATCTTGCTTTGGTTGTTTGAGAGTTGTTGTTCATGAGTCTTAGTTTTTCATCTATTCATGTTTTCCATCTCATGTTTCAAGATAATCTTGTCCTATGTTTATTATTTTTTCATATATTCTTATGGGACTAATAGTTGTTTTGGAGATTGTGGCACTAATAACTGTTTTGCAGATCTTAATCTTGAAAAAGAAGTTGGCTTTTGTTGGCTGTAATGGGTTGGGGTGTTTAGGATTTTCTTTGTTAGGTGTGTTTTGTCACGACATTGCCAAAGGGGGAGATTGTTAGGTTTTATTTCTTGGCAAACCCGTTTGACAAAACTCCTTTGAGTTGTAATTTTATTCGCATTTTTATTTCAGTGAGACTTTGAGTGTTTAGATGCGAATCCAACCCGAATCAAGCCTTTCAGAGAAGTTTGTGTTGATAAAGCTTTCAAGATTGCCATTTCGCTGATTATGACGGGGATCGAGTTGCCCGGTCAGCTCGCAGGGGTCCAGGGGGCAGCGCCCCTTGGCGGGTCCGGGGCAACAGCCACAAGAACAATCCACTAAGAAGATTTAAAGGAATTACACAGGTATACTCTCAATTACCTAGCAAATCCACAACGCCTAATTGAACCAACCTCTATGTGCCTCTTCCAACCCCATCTTCACCTCGGAATTGTCTTTACGATGAGCCACCCCGGAATCCACCAAAGCTTCAGGCTCGAATTCTTCAGAATCCACCGAAGAACAACTCTCTCTTTTGTAGAACAAAACACAACCTTTGATGTACTCTCTTCAAACCATGAGTTTGAATACTCAATCAAACATCAAAGAAAACTAGCAAAATCTCTCCAGATATAAACCTTAAGATCCAAAAATAAGATCTGGAGAAGTCCCATCAATCACTTAGTTTTGGAAGAAAACCAAGTATTTATAGAGAACCAAAAGTAATCCTAGATTCAGAAGAAAACCAACTCTTTAATCAAATCTGGAAATCTGGGATCGCGCGGTCCGCTCGAGTGTGGGTCTTCCCGCTCGAGCGGAAACTTTGAGTGTTTAGATGCGAATCCAACCCGAATCAAGCCTTTCAGAGAAGTTTGTGTTGATAAAGCTTTCAAGATTGCCACTTCGCTGATTATGATGGGGATCGAGTTGCCCGGTCAGCTCGCAGGGGTCCAGGACGCAGCGCTCCTTGGCGGGTCCGGGGCAGCGCCACGGCGGGGTCGAGGGGCAGCGCCCCCGAAGCAAAATGCAAAAATGCATTCAAATTCTGTGATTTCAAATTCTGAGATTGTTAGGTTTTATTTCTTGGCAAACCCGTTTGACAAAACTCCTTTAAGTTGTAATTTTATTCGCATTTTTATTTCAGTGAGACTTTGAGTGTTTAGATGCGAATCCAACCCGAATCAAGCCTTTCAGAGAAGTTTGTGTTGATAAAGCTTTCAAGATTGCCACTTCGCTGATTATGACGGGGATCGAGTTGCCCGGTCAGCTCGCAGGGGTCCAGGGGGCAGCGCCCCTTGGCGGGTCCGGGGCAGCGCCACGGCGGGGTCGAGGGGCAGCGCCCCCGAAGCAAAATGCAAAAATGCATTCAAAGTTGCCTGTCCGATCATGTTATATTTTTCCAGTTTTTCTAGTTTTGGCCTTCCCGCTCGAGCGGGTAAAGGGACGCTCGAGCGGGGATTGGAAGCTCTCAGCATCTCTGCAGTCGCCTGAAAAAGTACTGGATGGTGTGATTTGCCGCTCGAGCGGCAAAACCGACGCTCGAGCGTGGAGCCTGTATGAAATCACAGAATTTGAAGTCTTCGCTCGAGCGGGAAGACCCACGCTCGAGCGGACCGCGCGATCCCAGATTTCCAGATTTGATTAAAGAGTTGGTTTTCTTCTGAATCTAGGATTACTTTTGGTTCTCTATAAATACTTGGTTTTCTTCCAAAACTAAGTGATTGATTGGACTTCTCCAGATCTTATTTTTGGATCTTAAGGTTTATATCTGGAGAGATTTTGCTAGTTTTCTTTGATGTTTGATTGAGTATTCAAACTCATGGTTTAAAGAGAGTACATCAACGGTTGTGTTTTGTTCTACAAAAGAGAGAGTTGTTCTTCGGTGGATTCTGAAGAATTCGAGCCTGAAGCTTTGGTGGATTCCGGGGTGGCTCATCGTAAAGACAATTCCGAGGTGAAGATGGGGTTGGAAGAGGCACATAGAGGTTGGTTCAATTAGGCGTTGTGGATTCGCTAGGTAATTGAGAGTATACCTGTGTAATTCCTTTAAATCTTCTTAGTGGATTGTTCTTGTGGCTGTTGCCCGTGGTTTTTTGATCACAGTTGGAGGTGTCCAATTGTGGTTTTTTCCACGTTAAATCGTTGTGTCTCTTTGTCTTGATTGTTTGATTGGGATTGTTATATTCTGCTTAAAATTGATACATAATCACAAATCAACATCTAGAGGATTTCTAGTTTTTTCATTAATGTTAGACCCGAAAATGACGTCAACTTCCCATTCACTCATAAATGGTTTTGACGTTCCGTCTTCACCGTGTGACTTGTCACGCAGTAAGGAACACTTCACCTCTTCGGACCCACCCCAAAAGACATTTGGGGCCCACTCAAAATTGGGCAAAAAAATATGCCTATATTAAACCATTTTTCCAACATATAGTCTAGGATATATTTACACCTTTATGTGTACAAACATAATATATGCGTATATGCCAATTAATTGAAGGATGATGAGCTTTTGTATAGATACTAGAAGACTGATATTTCTTTGAAGGTGTCATAACTTATTTCCATTGCTTAATTTTCTCAGAAATGCATATGTTCTCATTGTTGATTGAGATGTTTAATTATCTATGTGGGATTTGATGACTAACAAAAAAAAATGTTGTATTTGATGTTGTTGGGAGTTAGAGCCAGATTTCAGATATAATTTTTATGTTTTTTTGTATTTGATGCTATAGTAGTTAAATTTTTATTTTTGTATTTGATTGAGATGTTTAACTATCCATGTGGGATTTGATGACTAACAAAAAAAACGTTGTATTTGATGCTATAGTAGTTAAATTTTTATATTTTTTTGTAATTAACATTAACATATAATTATATTGTCATTAATTATTTTTATTTTTATTTTTCAGATATTTCCCATATAGGAGTGTGCTTCTTGTGGAATGCATGCTTGTGGAAAATGTGGCTAACTTTTGTTTTTGTTATCTACGAAGAATGATGAGAAAAACATTTAATTTTGGTTTATGTTATTTTGAATTATGAACAAAATCATGTATTTAAACATTATATATGTATTATGGAACATTATGTAGTAGGATAATTTTGTTGATGTGTAATTATGAATAGAAGAATATTTTATTATGGAGAAATTGTTATTTTTATACAGGAATTTTTATATTATTATGCAATTATTATGGAGAAATTTTAATAATTTTATCGCAGGATGTTTGTTCCTTTTTTGTGACGGCACTACACCGTCGCAAAAATAGAAAATTTTAATATTTTTATTGTTTTTGTTACAGGTTTTACTTTTTGCGACGGCACTAAACTGTCGTAAAAAATAGAAATTTTATTATTCTTTAATACTTTTTGCGACGGCAATACACTGTCGCAAAAATAGAAATTTTCATATTTTTAATACTTTTTGCGACGGCACCACACCATCGGAAAAACAGTGTTCTTGCCGTTGCAAAAAAAAAAGACTATTAGCGACGACATTTTTTGCCGTCTCAAATAATATTTTTAGCGACGGTAAAATAGTACCGTCGCAAAAAGTCAAGAAATTTCAAACATTATTAGCGACTGCAAAGTGCCGTCGCAAAAACTCTTTTGCAACGCCCCCTGTTGCGACCCCTCTCTTGCCGTTGCAAAAAGTCATTTGCCGTCGCAAAAAAGATTTTTACGACGGCATTAGAAGTATTAGCGACGGCATTTTATAGTCGTAAAAAGCTGAAATTTTAGTAGTGAAAGACAAGAATAATTGGGAACTTTAGGAAAAGAGTTCAAAAAAAACTTTAATTTGTGCTGAATTCTATATGGTATGATATTTAATTTTTTTTTTTTCACGTCACTAGAGTTGGAATTAGAGCTTAGTTTTAAACCCCTGAATTATCACTCATGAAAAAAAAGCTTGATTTTGATGATTGAAATTCGAAACTCATCTAAAGAAGTAAATATTGGCAAACTTGGCCTAGTGAAGTGAATTGTGGATGCATCAAAAGTTTGATGAAACCTAAACATGGGGCGGCTATGAGTGGTCACTGCTGTGCGGCTAATAAGGTATGACATTTACATTAATAATGTTAGAAATATTAATTAGTATATTAATAAATGTGAAATGCTAAAGAATGCTCTTTGGGCATTGTTTAGTATGAGAATTGAGGTAAAAACAGAAAAAAAAAAAAAAAAAAAACGGTAGTGTTACATGTATCAATTAGTGTACACACTAATGTACTAACTAGTGTTATGATATCATTAATGACCCTATTTATTTTATAAATTACAAATACTCAAAATATCTAAAATTATGCCACATCATCTGTTGTACACTAGTGTGTACACTAATTAGTGCATATAACATTATTCTAAAAAAATGTCTAGAAAATAGGTGAAACCAGTAGAGTGAAGGTTAGGGGGGTCACGTGCCCCCTGGATTTTGGGATTTTTTTTTTAAAAATTTTTTTGCAAACATAAAGAAAATATTTTAAATAAAAAAAATTACAAAAATATTATTAGAGTCAATGACATTTTAAAAATTATGAGAACAATAATGGTTGTTTTAATTGAAAATGAAGAGACTATTATAAATCATATTATCTATAATTTTTTTTGAATGTAACGGTGATGTCATTATTATTGACATACATGTATAAGTAATCTCACCATAAAGATATGAAATTTATAGGATTGTTAGTTACATTTGACATGTGAGCTTCACTCTCTATGTGTTTATGTATTATTAGTTGGTAATATCACATATCAATGATGACATGGTATTACCATTATGTTGAATTTTTAATCAAATGTTGTATAAAAAAAATTATCATTATATAATTTATTTTAAGACTTATATCCATATTTTTTTGATATTGTCCATGATAGACTAGTTACAAATAATATTATTTTTTCGATATTTCTCAAAATCAATCGTAAAAACTTGCGTGAAATATTTTTGTAAAAATTTTCAATATTATAGTTAATAAGTACCCCTCTAATTTAATTTTTTAGCTTCGCTACTGGGTGAAACGATTAAAAAGTGTATTGATTTAAATAAAAGGTGCATTGAATTCCGTAAAAAGTATAGTGTTTTTTAAAATTGTTGTTATTTTCTTGTGGCCCATTCATAAATTTTTAACATTTTATATGCTTTGCAATAATTTTTGATTCTTTCATTTTTTAAATCTTACCATTTATTTGCAATTTCTCCAAATAAGATTTGAAATTCGAGTAGATGACTAATGGGCCTTTGCATACTAAAATAAATTAAATAATTTTATTTTCATAATTAAAAGTGTGAATAAAACATTTTTTTTAATTAGTCTAAAATAATAGACATCTTATTCAAAACACTAAAATTTTTAATTAATAAAAAAACAACGATCAGTCTATAAAAGTGGGGTGAGTTTATATTTTTTTTTGGAAATGAAGAGCCGCTATCATAGCCTAATCAAAATATTTTGGGATCAATCAAAAACCTTAATACTGAGATTGCTTAGTTTAGTGTAATTTATATGAACTATGTAAAGTATAGTATAATTTATATTTACACTTTATTAAATAAAAATAATTTAAATAAATTTTAGATTTTAAATTTCTCAAATGTTGGGTAAGAAGTAGGGCTAGAAACGAATCGAACTGGTAATGAACAACTCAAGTTCAGTTAATTTATAGCTCATTTGAGCTTAATTCATTTAATAAATAAAGGAGTTTGAGCTCGAGGTTTTAGACTTGTTTATTAATCGAGTCGAGATTGAGTAATCCCAAATTCAGTTTGACAAGGCTTGTGAACATATAATAATAATAATATTTACTTTTAGTAATATACAAAATAAATTTTTATCATTTTTTTATTATTTGTGTTTGGTATTTGTATAAATTTACATATTTGATTGGTGAGATTTATTATTAATATAAGCATTCTTATATATTTTACTCATAATTTTCTACTTTTTATCTTAAAAAATAAATTAAATTAAGGCTTGGTTTGGCATTTTCAAAATAATTTTAAAAAGTCAAAAAGTTACAAGAAAAGTTAAAAAGTTATTACTATTCACAAAAAAAAATAATAAAAAAATTAATTTTACACTAAAAATAATAAAACTCAGTCTGACGTCCACAGGTGAAGCTAATTTTTTTGAAAAAATTGTACAACCATATTGCACAAAAAGCACGCTGCTATTCGGCTCGTGAGGCCATCACGGGTCCCGTTTTGATAATTTGAACTGTTCAATGTGTAGAACTCGTCGAGTACTATATGCTTGTAAAAAATCACGTTGATCAGATATCGCTAATTATATGATCAAATCAGTTTTGTACAAAAAATGGATGGTATTATAGTTAACAGTTGAAAAAAAACTAATCCGATCAGATAGCTATTGATATCCGATCAACGATTTTTTTCATAAATATATAATACTCGATGAGTTGTACACATTGAACGGTTTTGATTAGCAAAAAGGGACCCGTGGTGGGCCCCACGGGCCGAACATCACAGTCTAATGCAATGCCCGCAAATGAGGCAACCATTTCTTATGTCAAATGCCCCTGCCAAGATGGTTCGCCGTAGCTACTCTGCCTACCTTCTCCTACACATAAATTTATACAATTTTTTAATACACATTTTTTCGTAAAAAGTCAAAAAGTTAATCCAAACAACCATATTTTTTCCCTCAACTTTTTAGTTTAAAAAGACAAAAAGTACACTTATTTAGGACACCCCAAACAACCCCTAAGTCTAATTTTTTCTCAAGCTCGAACTTAAACTTGACTCGTTTATGTAATCGAGTTGTTTTGAATTGAACTTGAGTTTATTAAGGCCTTATTTGGGAAGAGTATTTTTTAGATAAAAAATTACTATAAGTTATCTCACCACTCTCTACTTTCTACGCATTTTTTTCAAAAAAAATCAAAAAATTAATTAAAATAGTAAATTTTCAAATGGGCCTAAATATTTGACAAGTCGAGTTTGAGCTCAACTAATTGTTAACAAACAAGTTTGAATACTCAAAAATTTGACTAGTTCGTTTGTGTAGTCGTAAACAGTGAATTTTATTTTCGTTTTGGGTTAATCAAGTATTTAATTTTGACTACAAACCTCATAAACCATTCCTTAAAATTCAGTTGGATAGTCTTTTTTTTTTTTTTTTTTGGGAGAAGTTTGTTGGTTGGTTCAGGAGCAGCGTTACGTAGCGCTCTACATATATGTGGCCTTGTTTGGGAAGTTAGCTATTTTGGTAGGCTATTTTAGTTTTTGATTATTTTAGTAGGCTAAAATTTGTGTGTTTGGGAAGATAGTAAGATTTTTTTGTAGTTGGATGTGATGTTTGTGAAAGAAAAAATGAAATGATTATGGATTTAATGTGATATTTTGTCTTATTAACTATTTTAGTCTATTTTGTCATTTTGTGAATTTTAGCCTAAAAAGCCAATTTATTTCCTTTCCGAAACAAGGCCAATGTGATTAATGGAGAAAGTGGGGCCTACAATTTTGTGTTAGGTAATTGAGAAACATGAGAAAGTATGGAGGTTTGTGATTGGCCTAGGGCATAGTCACGTGATGTCCCAGAACTAACCAATAATTTTTTTTTTTTTTTTGGCGCCAAATCATATAATTTTGACTAAAAAAACCAAAGCTCTATGGCATTGTCGCTATACGCCAGGGCTAGGGCCGGTCCTGAGTTTTTGGAGACCTAAGGTGAATAATTTTTTGAGAGCCTTTTAGATATTCATAAAAAATAAAAATAAAAATCACCCTGTTTGGTTTAGAATTTTCAAAAATGATTATCTGAGTTTGCAATTCGTATTTTTTTATATTTTTTGTATCTGGCAAATTTGTTTTTTTTTTTTTTAAAGTACAAATATTATAATTTTTAAGTATATCTAAATTAGATGTATCAGCTAAATAAATAAATAAAAATTGCGTAAAATATTTTAAAAAAAATACTAAAAAACACATAATTGAGCCATAAAAAGAGAGAAAAAAAAATATGCCACACAAAATTAGGCTAACGACTAATATATATACATATATTTTATTTTTTTAATTGGGCTAACAACTAACACTTATAAATATTTGGGGAACTTACCAATAAGTCCCATATACAAAGTTCAAGGCCCATCTAATCCTCAAACAAAACACTTGCACCAATTAGTCTTACACATTTTTAATTGTTACCAAAAAATCCTATTTTTTTTTTTTAAATTTACAGATACTGTTATATCTTACTATTGTTGGACTTCCGTCAAACGGTCACCGGAGACTCGTCAGAATGTTCAACATCACTGAAAGTCGCTGGAGTATCGCCGGAAGTTCACTGGAGTGTTAAGAACGTTAATGGAAGTCGCCAGAATATTCAAAACGTTCACTAGACATTAAGAACATCACTGGAGACTCACCAAAATGTCTAGAATATTGCCGAAAAAAAAAATAAATAAAGAAATTAGAGCAAAAAAAACATAGCAAAATGTGTTAAATATTGATAAACTAAAAGAAAAAAAAAATGAAATGACAAAAAATAGCAACAATGGGAAAAACATGTGCTATTTTTCAATTTTTGTAACGTTTAAACAAATAATCTCCAATATTGATCAAATTGAAAAGTAAGTTTTGAAACTGTAAAATGTTACAGTTTCAAAGCAAAAATTTATTAAGCATTTATCTTTATTAATCAAACTGAAAAACATGTTATGAAACTGTAAAATTTTATAATTCTAAAGAATATTATGAAACTGTAAAATTTTACAGTTTTAAACCATGATTCATTCCAGCACCAAAAAAATTTGAAACTGTAAAATTTTACAATTTTAAACCATAATTCATTCCAGCACCAAAAAAATTTAAAACTGTAAAATTTTACAGTTTTCACCGCCTGTAACTAAAACTCGAAAACTACTTGTTCAGAACTTGAAAATTTTCTCCATTAGAACAGAAAAGAGAAGTGTATAATAGATAAAATGTAGAAAAAAAATAAGAGATCGAAAGAGAGGCGGATATAGAGAGAGGATTGTACTCCGGCAACTATTTTTTGTTTAGATCTAGCCAAATCTGATATAGATCTACATCAGATCTAAGTAGATCTACTCATCTTCTTCATCGGAAATATATCTTCTTCGCCGTCGGTGAGAGTGAAGTCACGAGTTGATTTCGATGGTTGGTGGTTACCCGTGAACCCCGATCAATGGAGAAAGATGTGATCACCGGTCGTCGTCCATGATAAAGAAGATGAGAGAAAAATGCAGAAAAAGAGAGAGAGAGGAAAACGTAAAGAGTGAGGCAAAAAGCAAAGAGAGACATAGAGAGAGGGGAAAGTAGGACTTTTGGGCCTACTCAAAAAGTTGTTGGATTAAATGGTATCCACATATTTCAAATAGGACCTATGGGTAATTTCCTCTAAATATTTTTTAACTGGGCCTTTTATCAATTGGGCCAAATAGAACTTTGAGACATTTTAAAATAGCCTAAATTAATTAAATAGAATTGGGCTATTTTGAATTTTAATATAGTACAAGATAATGAATTTGGGAGTCTTTTTTTGAGCCTAATTTTCGAGGCCCTAGGCACAGGCCTCACTAACCTTAGCCTAGGGCTGCCCTGACCAGGCCTAGGGTTTTGGCCTGTTCTCCAGCGGCAGCTTCCACAAACACCTCAATTATGTCACCGCCTTTGCCCCTTCTTCTATCTCCTTCCGCCTTTTCAATTTCATGGTAATTGGTTTTGCATTTCAATATGGAATATGCATTTTCATGATTATGCAATATATTTATATATATATATAACAGATTTATATCTACTTGTGTAAATCTATCTGAGCATGTATCTATCAAATATGCTAGATTGACTTGGAATCCAATTGGATGTCTATGCAATAAACACTACAAGAATTAACACATTTGCCGACCAAAAAATTGGTCGGCAAAAGTCTAATTTTTGGTCGGCAAAACATATTCCCGACCAATTTTTTTGGTCGCCAAGTTGGTCGGCAATTGAGGGTCGCGGAAAGTAATTAGCGACTAAAAAGATTTTCAGTCGGCAAAACATTCTATTTGGCGACTAAATTGTTGGTCGCTAAACATATAATTATTGCGACTAACCTATTTAGTCGTGAAAAGACTTTGGTCGGCAAAAATTACATTCAATGACCATACATGTTAGTCGCTAATTTGGTCGGCAAAAATTATTTTCAACAACCAACAAAATTGGTCGGCAAAAATTACATTCCACGACCAAAACTTCTTCGTCGCTAAATATATTTTTTCTACGACCAAAAAATTTGGTCGCCATTTGTTACTTTTCGCAACCAAAACTTTTGGTCGACAAAAGTGAAATTCCACAACCAAGAACTGTTTTGGTCGGCAATAGATGTATTTTTTGCGACCAAAACTCTTGGTCGACAATTGTCATTTTTTGAGAAAAAAAAATTATTTATTTGTCACGACTAATAAATTGGTCTCCAAAAGCAAGAAAACAATACACCTGTAATTCCTAATAATTCATTCAATCCATAATAAACCTATAATTTTAAAGCATCATTCAAATCAACTGAATCATTAACATTCGACAAAATACATAATTCATTAACATTCGACACAATACAACTATTCTAAGTTTTCATTCACAAGTCACATCCATCTAGTATAACAATTTGAAACATAACTATTTGTTATCCATGCTCAGCTATCAACAAATAAAACTACTAATATTTGTTATCCATACACATCCATCCAAAAATATTTAATCCTCCCAAAAATGCTTATACTGCCAAGTAGTCTTGTACAATTTAGCTTCGTGCACGAGATCATCCATCATCCATCTATACCAAAGAAAATGAGAAATAATGTTAGGTTTGTTTTTAATGACAATATTTGAAATGGGTAATTAAATTATCAATTTCAGAGAATCGTAAGTTCAAATCAAAATTTCTAACTGATTTGTAGGTAATTAAATTATCAATTTCAGAGTATAAGCTGCTAATTACAAATTTAAAATGGGTATTAACAGATTGGACAATGAGACTCATGTTTACTGTTCTTCAGACTCATGCTTATAATTAGTATGATAACGAGCAACCTGTATGTCATAATATTAAAGGAAAATGTATAACAAGATAATTTACTGTTATTGAACAGACACAGAATCATCATGTATTTTTGCTAACAAGGCTAATATACATATTCTCAACTTCAAAGAGCTTCCAATTGATGGTGCACTTGAAGATGGATCCTATGTGATTAACAAGACAGGAAAGAGAGTACTTTCTACATCAATATTGTTCACCAGTGTTGTCCTACCACCGTGGTACAGTGTTTTAGGACATTAATATTCCATTTCATTCCAAGGCCAGAGGAAATTAAAAATAAATAAATAAATAAAATTTTTAACATGTAATAGTACCTAAAGTGGCAACAATTTTAATGCTACATCTGTTTAATGATTACCTGGTCGACACCCATTTATTGACTAATCAGAAAACATTCAAAGGTTGGAGTTGGTAGGTTGTCATTAATTGGATTTCCATGTGAGGTTGGTGAAAGGAATCATCAACCTATTATTGGGTCTTGGCATCAACAACATTTGCTCTACCTTCCTTTGTAAATAATTTAGTATTATAATGCTATGTTTATATATATATATACATATATATGACAAGAGGTGTCACAGAGAGAGAGAGTGTTGATAGTTTGGAATTTGGAGTGTTGATAGTTTCGAAAAGAAAAGTAGAGCCTTGTCCTTAATATATTCCTCTGCTTATGTCCTACTGAGAAAATAATAGAAAAGCAAAGAAAAGAAGTTAAAAAACTAACAAGTTGTAGCAACAATGGTGGCCAAGAAGCCAACAATGGTGGCCAAGAAGCAACAATGATTTCCCAATTCAGAAAATTGCTAAAGAAATCCATTCACTTGACTCTAATCAGCATTGAGAGTGTATGTATGGGGCTGCTTTACTGTTTGATGATGTTCTTGATCTTCAAAGCAAACTAGTTAAAGATTATGTTTGCCATTGAATATAGTTGTTGTATATTTTTAACAAACATGGATCTGGCATTATTTAAGTCTAAACTGAATATCTTCCTTGGTTTATCATCTTCCTTCACCAGATTTAATTTATGTTCACATATTAATGTAGCTTCTTACATATGTGGTCTATTATGATGTTCGGACATAATGAGCAGGTTCACACATTCAAGAAAGCATGTGTAGTTGCTTATCCAAGAACAGAGACTCAAAATGACATCACCCTCTTTTGGCGTAACTCTAATCCTCAATACAAAGATATCCTTTGATCAACAAACCCCCATATATCCCAGAACTGGATGACCTAATGTTATACTAAGTTGATGGGAAATAGAGAGATACCATATGTGTGAATATTCACAAAATGCTTTTAAGGAAAACTGCCTGAAAGGCTTCATGCTTGATACTTGTTTTTACTCTTTGTTTACACTTCATTTGTCAGTAGCAACAATTCTAGAGATCATTCTCATGGTACAGAATTCTAACCAACAATAAAATGTTATAGGGTATTAATAGGTGACTCATTTTATATTTTCTGTGGTCTAATTCTTAAGAAAATAGAAGCCTTCGTATATTACATTGTTTCTTGAGAGCCAACGATATCCAAATCCAAATCATGTAAACATATTATAACAGAAATCAAACTGATGTAAAAGTTGAATTAGGCCAAAAAAGGGCCAAATAAAAACTTAAGCTAAGAATCCAATGAACATACAAAGATGTGTATATATATAAATTACCTGCTCGGTAGTTAGCTCGGCATTATCCATTGGCATTGGAGAATTTGAGGAGCTACATGAATTGAGAGAGAGAAATTCACATCAATCTTGAGAAAGTATAGGGATTGCTCACAGATTGGTCACATAATTTAAATATGTAAAACTTATAATACTACTAAAAAATGTCTCTGGCAGAAAAAAAGAACATTCTTTAGACAAAATTATCCACACCAAGGTGAAAAAGAAAAATAGTATCTCCTGTAGCTCAAAAATATTGATACAATTTAAGATCAAATCTTACAAATAACAATCATTATCAATTTTTTTAGGGGGGACTTACGAACCAGTCCTATTGACCAAACTTAAAAATACCTATAAGTCATGATCCTTATTTCACCTGTCAATATGCTCAAAAAGTGTTGGGGCAAAATAAGAATTTTAGGACTTACTGGTGCATTAAAAAAAAGGACAGGACTAGTAGGAATTTAAATCTATCACATAGGATTGGCCCGTAATTTACCATTAATTTTTTTTTTTTAAAGTATAATTCATTAACAAAGGGGCGCCAAGGGGGGTCAACCTGTATACAAAAAGGTGATACCAAATGACCTCAAAGACTAATCACAAGTTGCGAGTCTTTACAAAATCCAAAAAATGGTTCAATGATGGATTAACAATCCCAGAAACCAACTATACAAAATGGACAATAATTTACTCTTCAAAAACAAATTGATTCTCCTTTGCCAACAAAATTTCTCATATTCCTTTCACTCCAAGCCAACCATAACTACGCCAAAGGAGCTAAAAACCAAGTCTTCCTCCTCCTCTTCTCCACCCAAGCACCCCTTCACAAGTAAAGGAGATCAATCCCCCACCTTGTTAGGAAACACCCAAGCTAGGCCCAACAAACCAAGGACTTAGACCCACGGATCCTGGCCACCTCGCAATGGATAAGTAGATGGCTCATGGACTCATCTTAATGCTTACACATGCAACACCCAATTGACATGAAATTGCCTGCTAATCAAGTTGCCAATGGTGAGAAACTTCCCCACCTAAGCAGCCCTCTACAGTCTCACAAATCATGTAATTTAATTGCATCCCATATCATCAACACCAAAATCATTTAATTTGGTGTACAATTGGCTTATTTCCATGCTTGATTAAAACAATTAATGTGAGAGTGCTTGCAAATAACTTGGTGTTAGCTTCTCAAATTTATCTCATATATAATGTCATGCAAAATGGAATGTTCAAATAAACTAGAGAAGAAACCAGGTTGAGGGTCAGTGGGTCAATTGTTGGATGAACTATAACTGAACCATCACATTTAAAAAGCAAATCGATGGAAAATTAGCAACAAACCCAAAAGAAAGTCAGCCCTAACAACGACACCCTAACAAGTGGATATAGAAAACCCACCAAATCGATGTGTATAACTGAATAAAATAAAGCAGTAGTGCTTCAACGGTTACACAAATGGAGATAGACAGACACACACACACACACAGAGAAACCTTCAAGATAGTAGTCGTCGATCTGTACCGTTGCGGCCGATTTGTGCTGTTCGCAGCTTCGATTTGTGTGGGTCGCAGCTTTGTTCTGCTGTGGCCAGAGAGAGAAAGAGAGAGGGGGGGTTGTGCGTTGTCTGCTCGTGATTAGTGTCGTTTTCCTTAGTAGTCGTCGTAGATATCAGTGATCTTGTTGTAGGATTTGGAAGCCATTGCGTCGCTGTGGATCGCTCACGATGGTGTGATCTCGGCCTAGGACTCGCTGTGGATCGCTCACGATTGCGTCGCTGTGAACCTTTAGAGAGATTTGGGGATAAGGTAACAGAGATAAGGTAACAGAGGCTTTAGAGAGATTTGGGGATAAGGTAACAGAGGCGCCGAAATGAGGTAGTTTAGAGGGAAATTTGAACATTGGCGAATTTGGGAGGAAGATAAAATATTAGGTGCTGTTTGGTTGATTTTTTTTTGGAAAATATTTTTTTGAATTTTTGGTTTTAATTTTTTGAAATTTGAGATTTTTATTTTTACTTTTAGTGAATATTTTTAAAATTTTAAGCATTTTTTTAGATTTGTTTAGATTTACCTTACTTAGATGTATCAAAAAATTAAAATATTTGTCAAAAAATATTTTAAAAAATTAATAAATACACAAGAATACAAAAAATGTAATGATTTCTCAAAAAAAATTATTTTTAGTATGCAGTGAATTTTTTAAATATTTTTTCACAAATATTATACTTTTAAAGTGTATTTATGTTTAGTATATCGAAATTTTTTAAAAAACATTAGAATATAACATTTAATGGAAAAAAAAATACGGAAAATAAAAAAATTTAATTTTCTGAAAAGTGAATGCTGAAAATCCAAACCAAACAAGCTAGTCATATCCTTCGTAAAATTATATAAAATTGACAAGTAATGTAGTTTTGATCAATTCAAGCAACACACATATTGAAATAGATGAAAGAGAGATTAAAAGTTTAGGTGAAGCTTTCAATGGCTGAAAGCAAATTCATGAGAGAGATTACGAGGAAAATGTGAGAGAGAGAAAGAGAAGAAGACGAAGAAGAAGAAGAAAAAGAAAAAGAAATGTGAAATTGGAATCTGAACAAACGAGAGAGAGGAATGAGAGCAGGTGGAGACATACTAGGGTAATGGTCCAATAGTGGATCGACGGTGGTGCTCGATGGCAGTGATGCTCCTTACCCGACGACGATGGAAACAAAGCGACAGAGATTCAATATCAGGAGAAGGGCAATCGGCGTGAGAGAGAGAGAGAGAGAGAGAGAGAGAGAGAGAGTGATGGAATGGGAGAGACAGAGGCGTGAGAGAATCGAAAGAGAGCAGATGCGAGAGAGAGACGTGTTTAAGCCCTAACTCATTTTAGTGTGTTTGAAATCCCTCTAGAGTTCCTCACCAAATTAATTTAAAAATCCCTCCAAAAGGATAATAAATAAAAAGTAAAATTATAATAATAAATAATAGAGAGAGAAAGAGAGAGAGAAGAGTGATAAGTGAGAGAGAGACGGAGAGAGAAAGAGATAGAGATAGAGAAAGAGAGAGAGAGAGAGAGACAATGAGAGAAAGAGATAGAGACAGAGACAGAGAGAAACAAAAGATTAGTAACAGATAGACAAAGAGAGAGAGAGAGAAAGAGAGCGAAAAGAGATGATCGAGTGAAAAACATAGAAAAAGAGAGAGATAGAGAGAGAATAAAAATGAGCGAGAGAGACAGAGAAAGAGATAGAGAGAAGAGAGATGAGTAAGAGAGATAGAGAAAGAAAAAAGATGAGAGAGATAGAGAGAAGAGAGATGAGAGATGAGCGAGAGAGAGAAAAAGACGAGAGAGAGAGAGAGAAAGAGAGAAAGAGATAGAGAGTGAGAGACAGAAAAAGAGACAGAGAGAGATAAGAGATTAACGAGCGAGACAGAGAGAGAGATAGAGATAAGAGATATGAGCGAGAGAGACAGAGAGATGAACGAGAGAGACAGAGAGAGAGATAGAAAGAAAAGAGATGAACGAGAGAGAGAAGAGAGACGATAGAGAGATACGAGAGAGCAAGAGAAGAGAGATGAGCAAGACAGATGGAGAGAAGAGAGATGAAAGAAAGAGACAGAGAGAGAAAAGAGATGTGAGAAGAGATAGATAAGTGAGAGACACAGAGAGAGAGAGAGAGAAAGAGTGATGAGTGAAAGTAATTTTTTAATTTTCTTTCAGCGACGAAAATATTTTTGTTGGCAAAACTATATATACCGCGACCAAACAAATTTTTAGTCGCTGAAATTAAGGTTTTGCTGACCAAACTTTTGGTCGCGAAAGATAAAAAATAATTTTTTATTTTTCTTTCAGCGACGAAAATATTTTAGTTGGCAAAACTATATATACCGCGACCAAAATAATTTTTAGTTGCTGAAATTAAGGTTTTGCCGACCAAACCTTTGGTCGCGAAAGATAAAAAATAATTTTTTATTTTTCTTTCAGCGACGAAACTATTTTAGTGGGCAAAACTATATATACCGCGACCAAACAAATTTTTAGTCGCTGAAATTAAGGTTTTGCCGACCAAACTTTTGGTCGCGAAAGATAAAAAATAATTTTTTATTTTTCTTTCAGCAACGAAAATATTTTAGTGGGCAAAACTATATATACCGCGACCAAACAAATTTTTAGTCGCTGAAATTAAGGTTTTGCCGACCAAACTTTTGGTCGCGAAAGATAAAAAAAAAATTTTTATTTTTCTTTCAGCGACGAAAATATTTTAGTGGGCAAAACTATATATACCGCGACCAAAATAATTTTTAGTCGCCGAAATTAAGGTTTTGCCGACCAAACCTTTAGTCGCGAAAGATAAAAAATAATTTTTTATTTTTCTTTCAGCGACGAAAATTTTTTTGTTGCCAAAACTATATATACCGCGACCAAACAAATTTTTAGTCGCTGAAATTAAGGTTTTGCCGACCAAACCTTTAGTCGCGAAAGATAAAAAATAATTTTTTATTTTTCTTTCAGCGACGAAAATTTTTTTGTTGCCAAAACTATATATACCGCGACCAAACAAATTTTTAGTCGCTGAAATTAAGGTTTTGCCGACCAAACTTTTGGTCGCGAAAGATAAAAAATAATTTTTTATTTTTCTTTCAGCGATGAAAATATTTTTGTTGCCAAAACTATATATACCGCGACCAAAATAATTTTTAGTCGCTGAAATTAAGGTTTTGCCGACCAAACTTTTGGTCGCGAAAGATAAAAAATAATTTTTTATTTTTATTTCAGCGACTAAATTATTTTAGTTGCCAAAACTATACATACAACGACAAAAATATTTTTTTTGTCGCCAATTGTGGCAAATTTAGCAACTAAATTTTTTTTAGTCGCCAATTGTGAGATTTTTAGCGACTAAATTTTTTTTTAGTCGCCAAAAATTAATATACCCCGACTAAAAAAATTTAGTAGGTAAATATTGTACTTTTACCGACTAACATAATCTTTGGTCGCCAATTCCACAACTTTTGGCAACCAAAATATTTTTAGTCGGCAAAAGTGGTCGCCAATTGTGTATTTTCTTGTAGTGAAAAAAATCCAAAAGTAAAGTGCATGATACAACAAAAAGGATTAGTTTGTATTAATTATGTTATATTTGATTTTTATTATTATAATTGTAATAAAATAAAATTAAAAAAAAAAGAAAAGAAAAAAGAAAGTCTATGTGAAACAAATTCAAACTTGTGTAGTGGGTCAATCAGGCAAATTAAATCTTGTTCACACATTTATTTTTTTGGTATACCTTTTTTTAACTGCAAAGTATTGCTGATGAAATGAAGAAGACAATAGCAAGAAAAATGATGGAAAAAATATTTTAGTACCAAACTAGTTGTAATAACTAAAAACTCAATGGATAAACAAAAGTGCATAACATGTAGAATTACCTAATTACTAATTAAGGTCAGCATTTTTAGTATGACTTTCAGTTATTTGAAATCTTTGTTGTTGAGATAGTCGCGATGAGTGTGCAAACTTTGAAATATATGATCTAAAATGTTTGTGACTTCTTGAAGTATAAAAAAGTTCATCTTGTTGTAGTAGTTCAACTTGAATTTGTCAACTTAACCAACCAATAACCAATCTTTTTTTTTTCTTTTCAATTGGACGTTGCTTTTCCATGCCAGAAAACGTGTAGTTGTGTATGTTGTCAAATCCTTTTGTCCATGACTACTACAATCAAATAATAAAATGGAAAAAGCTAACCCAAGGGTGTTTGGCAATTTGGTAAAGGCATGGGGTTAAGACCTTAGGTCCAAAGTTTAAAACTCCTTGGGCCCAATGCTCTCCCGCTGCTCGAGTCTTGACTTAAGCGGAGCTTGTCTTGAGAGATAGGGCGGTGCCCTGGACCTGCAGGAGAGTGGGAGGATTTTCCTATAACAAAAAAAAAAAAAAAAGGAAAAAGCTAAGAACCACGTACGCAGGATATGATAATTGCAAGGGGGGAGAGTGGGAGACCTGTAGGAGAGTGGGAGGATTTTCTTATAACAAAAAAAAAAAAAAGGAAAAAGCTAAGAACCACGTACGCAGGATATGATAATTGCAAGGGGGGAGAGTGGGAGGATTTTTCTGTAACAAAAAAAAAAAAAAGGAAAAAGCTAAGAACTACGTACACAGGATATGATAATTTTAAAAAAATGAGAATACAGACATGATAGAAATATAATAATAAAAAATATTTTTTATGTATTTTTATTTACTATGTGGATTAATATTATATTTACAAATAGTCAAAATTAACAAAAAAAAAAAGTAGCGCTAATTCAATTTATATATATATATATATATATAAAATAAAAAAAAACAACTCCCACTATTAAGTTAACTCATATTTTTGTCTTTTGGATAATTTATTAATAAATTAAATCTAAATAAAAAAATAAGAAACACTTAACATCTAACATTCATCAAAAGTACTTAAAAAAAAAGAGAAAGAAAAAATTAATTGGGGTGTCTCCAATGTGTCTTGCACGTGTCTGACGCCGTTACCAAACTTGTTTTTGGAGTGAGGCGCTCCATAGGTAATTAGCAAATGATTTCCACTGAGAAAGCATGAGTTAAACTCCCAAAGTTGTGTTATCAGTCAATAAGTCAGTCCTGTATTACTTGTAAGCCATTATTTTATTCTACCTGACATTAAACTAATATGACTTCTAGTGAACAAAACCTTTTGTTAGATTGTAGCAGCAAAGCACATCAATTGCTATTTATCAAACCAAATAAGGATGTCAAATTTGACTGCAACCTTGGTCTTGCTTATTTTCGAATGGAAAATAAGATCTTGGATAGGAGGGAGTGTCTCTATCGTTACAAGGTTCCATTTTGGATTTTATTGTTGATTTGCTAAACTTTAAAGCATTATTCTCGGTTCCAGGAAGAATAAAATAACGAGGGGAAGAATGGTTCCTGCTAAATTATTGAAGGTTTATTATGAAAAACCATTTGTTGTGGGGAAGGTTGCTTCCAGAAAGTTAATATGTATAGGCAGGTGCTGTGCCACAATATTTGATATTATAAAATCTATGGCCAATAAATTATCAATCTTATGGAGGTCAATTTTGTGGATTCCATACTTGTTTTCAGATGCGTTTACCTAGATCTTCATACCAAAACCAGCATTAGTTACTGTCTAAATGAGGTGAAAATCCTAAGTGATTCGTGATTAGATCGAGACTAAATTACTCCAATTCCCAATCATTCAAAACACACAATCTAAATCATCAAGCACTTACGAAAGTGATTTAAATTGTTGTTATCGAAAAACAACAAATCAACACAAATGATTTTTACGTGAAAAAATCACAATTGAAACACCTTCAATTGTGATCCAAAAAACCACGGGCGAAACGCCACTAATCAATCTACTATTGAAGAAAGAAAGATTACAAAGATAACAAACAAATTACCCAAACTCTTCCAATTTGTCTTCAAATCTTCTGTTTATCTTTCACCGCAACCTTCGTCTCGAAATTAATTAGACTGAAGTTGAATCCACAACTTCTATTGTCGACTCAACGACTACGCGTAGTATCAAATTCCTTTGAAACTCCACGCTTGAATCTCTGGATTCTACCGAAGAAGAACACTCTTGAATATAACCAATCAACCTCTTTGATATGTGCTTATTAAAACATGAGTTTAGTACTCACTCAAATCATCAAGGAAAACTCACAAAAAACTCCAAAACAAAACCTCAGAAGAAACCCTAAGACCCTTTCAGAAGATCTAGGAAAAGTAACCCTAGAGTTGGACCAACAAGCAAATTTGTAGAAGTAGAGATCGTGCGGTCCGCTCGAGCGTGGGAATGGATGCTCGAGCGGGGACTCTATATCGCGTGTTCCAAACCATGGTTCACACTCGAGCGGAAGATCTCACGCTCGAGCGTACAAACACAACACCCAATATTTTTGCAAACACACAAAATACTATGAGAGTGAAAACTTCGCTCGAGCGTCATTTTGTCTGCTCGAGCGGGAAGATCAAAACTGGAAAATTACAACTCGATTACAAATTTAGTTTTTCCATGGATTTTGACAACAAGGGTCCTAACAATCTCTCCCATTGTCAAATCGCGGGCAAAACTGTTCTAAAACAATTTTCCTAACAAATTCCAAAACAAAAAAAACAAAAAACACTGAAATCAAAGACCATGAATCATGCGGTCATGAACAATTCACCTGAAGAGACAAACACACAAACCAAAACTGCGGAACTGGATAAATAGCAAAAGATATAGATATCTAAAAACAACCCAATATACCCATCAATGTACCCGTTTATCCAGAAATAACAATATCAGGACAACTATCTTAATAAAGCATGCGTCAAGTATTCAAGTATGAACATCCAACATCCAAAAACCCGTGTATCATATGAACATAAAAAAATATATATGTATCAAGTATAGACAATAATCCACTCCCCCTTTTTGTCCGGGAGGGAACAAAAAACGAGATAAACAGTAGTCCAATAAAAGAGATCTATGCAAGAATAGAACTAGCCAAAAGCATGTTTGGGCATCAATGATCACTGAGTGGGCGACTGTGACTGTGGCGAGGATTGCATTTGGAGAAAAGACAGGATCGGAGACAAATGAGTAGAAGACTGTGCAACGGACTCCTCAATGTGCCTGGAAGAGGCCTCCAATGCAGTGAGCTGAGCATCAGCAATAGTCTCTAAATCCGTGAGCCTGGCCTAAAAAATATCCATCCGGCCCTCAAGTCGATCAATACGAGAAACAACAGACTGCTCAAAATGGTAGAGCTGGCCACGGATAGTACGGACTGGAGGTGGCTGCTCCCCCTCACCAATAACCTCACCAGCAGCAGCTGCATCAAACTCAGCCTCCTCTACCATAGTAGCATCACCTATACCTGTAACGGAATGACCCATCCCAGTAGAAACCCCCCAAACATGAGACTAACTCTAGGAGACAGTCTTTTTGGTAAAAGGCCGAGAAGGTGAAGCAAACTCATCCTTGTCAAACGAGGGAATCTCAAACTTGGTGAGAAGCCGATTAATGAGGCACCCGTAAGGTAGACCAAGGTTGTTACGCTCATACGCAGCAACCATCTTCTTGATGATCAAAGTGGCAAGATCAATGGAGCGATGTTGAGCAATACACTGAAGGACAAACCCTTGTTCTTGATTGATTTCTGAGCTATGGGTGGTCACGATAATGTTGGCACACACAATGAGGTTAAGTAACCAAAACTGGGGTAGGAGCTCATCTTGCTTAATTAATGAGCCTGGGAGCGAAGGACGAGATGTACCACATAAAGCAGTGGCCACCTCATTGAAATTGCAAGTGGGTCTCATGGGAAAATGATAGAAAATAGGGAAGACTTTACTAATCCCTAAAAGCTCTCTAATAAGATCAGTAGTAACAGTGATAGATTTGGACCGAACCCAAGTCTTGAATGACGGACCAATGTCATCAAGACTCTCCATATTACAGTAGAATTCTCTAACTCAACTGAGATTTTGAGGACCCGAGAAGAGAGTACCAAATCCCCACCCAAGCGATCAAAAAGTGAATGGATATGGATAGACTCAAAGGTGTTAGGTTGAGCATTTCGTTCGAGATGAACGGTTCGGGACGGATAGGACTCTCGAAACAATTTGGCTTTCTCAGCAGAGGGAAACCTGTCGGAGTTGAATGAAGGTCGAGAGGCAATGGACTTCCTTCTCTTGGAAGAAGACATGACTAAACCAAAAAAAATAAACAAAAAATAAACACAAACCCCCAACCCAAGACAAAAATTAAACCAAAAGAGGGAAAAAAAAAACAAAGCATTAGTAGCACAGTCAAATCTAACATCATGAGTCAGGCAAATAATGGTATAAATCAATATGGTCAATGCATAGTAATCCCAAGAGAACAAAATGCATCAGAAATGAGTCATGGTGGATATAGCAGCCACATCCAAAGACACAAATAGACTCAATGGAAATTAGTAAAACATACGACAGTAATAGATCGTAACCCATCTCAGTATGCCAAAGACTCAATAAAACAGGACAAGATTCACACAACTAATAAGACCCAACCATTACGAACATAAGTGAATGATGAAACAAAAGTGAAAGAAAAAAAACTATGTAAATAAACAGAAAACTAGAGACGAAGCTGAAGATAGACATACCTTAGGTGTGCAAGAAGAATAGGAATCACCAAAGAAGAGACCAAGGGCGAACAATGTACGGAATCGCCAAGAAGCTCTAGGAGAGAGAAGGATTTTTGGAAAAAAAATGAACTGAAGAGTCGAGGGAGGGAGTTTTAAACCAAACCAGTCCGCTCGAGCGTGAGATTGAACGCTCGAGCGGGATCCAAAGCACGCGTGGATACGCTCGAGCTCAAAAAAGGACGCTCGAGCACCAAAACCACCCTCGCAGAACTGCAAAACATTGCACAAAAATGCTGAAAAAATGAAATCCACACTCGAGTGGGGACAAACACCCCCAAACTTCAAAACAAACCCCAATTTATTTATTTATTTTTTAAATAAATAAAAAAAACTACTCAACCAAAGAAGGGTGACCTGTAAAACAGAGGGGAGTACAAACGGAAGACTGTAACACTGAGATGAGATTAACCATACACCATGAAACCTGTTAACTGGTACATTTAAAAATTATGAACCACAAGATCATGAACAAGTCATATAATATATAATCAATGATCATAAGCAATATGAGATTGCATAACTCAAAAACAAACATGAGAGCTCATATAAAAAATGTGTATGTGTGATCCTTGAGAGGCCATAGAGCTAGAGTTAATCCTCGTAGTGATCGGATGATTGGACCTCCGACACGAGTAACTAAACATCACAGAGAAAAGTCAAACTACTAGGAATCACGGGGTATTTGTTGAGTAAACGCGGAGGCTCCCCCTCAATCAATGAGTTTTATTTATTTATTTATTTATTATTATTATTATTATTATTATTATTATTATTATTTTCAACTTTTCTTTCTTGTGGGCACTCATTGGTGGCATGCACACTCAAGAGTATGGAGACCAAACCAGAGAAGTATGAAATCAAAAAGGATGGCCTGGTTGGTGCCTCTGAGGTAGGCTTTTCCTAATGCCCGGACTTCAATGAACTGAGGGAGAAACCGTGGAAGTGAAAAATGATGAAGGATGGTTAAGAGACTTAACATCACCCATGATATGCTAGTATAGGTCAATTCCTCTAAAAAAGTACAAGAAACACTGTTAGTGGTCCATAGAGAACTTTGATCACCTGTGCGGAAACCTTTGCAACAGTTTATCTCAAGGATGTGTACAGAATGAGATCATGAAGTTAATGAGTATGGGCATTCAGAATGAGCTATGAACAAAAAAGAATGAGATCTTGTAAGCAACATGAGTAGTGTTCATAAAAATTTAGATGCAGAGATGGCAGAAATCAATAACAATGAAATTATAGCATCCAAGCACACAATAATCCAAACACTCACACCACTCACACTCACTCAAGGAATAGGAACACCCTAGTTACTGAGTACTACACCCAAGGTCTTTCTAAGGAACTCAAACCGAAGAAGATCAAGGGATTTTGTAAAAATATCAGCTTTTTGATGCTCAGTGGGTACATGTTCAAGAACAACAAGGCCCTCTTCTATTAACTCTCGAATAAAATGATGGCGAATGTCAATGTGTTTGGTGCGAGAGCGTTGGACAGGATTTTTCGAAATGTTTATGGCACTTGTGTTATCACAGAAAAGAGTAAGAGTCTTTTGATCTATCCCATAATCATGAAGCATTTGCTTCATCAACAACATTTGGGCACAACAACTCCCTGCAGCAATGTACTCAGCCTCAACAGTCAAAAGAGAGATGGCATTTTACTTTTCACTATGCCAGGAAACCAAATTATTCACAAGGTAAAAACACCCCCCGGATGTACTCTTCCTATCATCAGCACACCCTTCCCAGTCGGCATCAGAAAAACTAGTAATTTCAGCTGTAGTATCAGTAGAAAACCAAATCCCATACCCCAATGTCCCATTAACATATTTAATGATGCGTTTGACTGCAAGAAGATGAGACTCTTTAGGACTGGCTTGGTAACGGGCACAAACACCTACACTGAAAGTAATATCAGGACGACTGGCTGTAAGGTAAAGAAGACTCCCTATCATACTCGGATCAACATCAGTACTAGAGGAATCTTTGAAAATGTGAAGATTGGTGCTCATGGGAGTGCGTGCATGTTTGGCAAACTCAAGACCGAACTTTGACACAAGATTTTTGGCATACAAGGTGTAGACACCCCATTTTTGACTGACCTTAAGACTCAGACGTCACCGATTGAGCGCTTGGTGATGTTGCATATTGCGCTCGTTCTGAGGTTTCAGAGTCTCGGCTGCGAGCCTTGCCTCCGGACTTCCGGGCTCTTTCGTGTCTTGCCTCGGTTTGCGAACCAGGCTTCGTTTTCTCTTTTTCTCTTCCCGAAGGGAGGGAGATGTCTCGTAGATCATCTCTCAGTGGCCGTAGGCTACGTTTCGTGGTCGTAGGCCATTTTTCCCGTTTGGAGCCCGGTTTTCGGTTTTTCGGAGCTGTTGGCTGTGTGCTTCGATTCGGGACCGCATAACCACCTCCGTTTGCTCTGGTTTTTGGCATGCATTTTATTTACTCCCTTTTGAAGGACACTGCGGTCCGAAAAACCAACTTCGTGGTCAAACACCACTTCCGGCGCCTAAACAGTCAGTTTTCGGGGTCTCGGGCTGCGCGTTTCGCCCCCCGAACCTCCATTTTGCATCGGTTTGAGTGCATTTTTGGCAGGGACCTCTATTTCATTGTTAGGAAGGTCGTAGAAGGGTGAGAGGCCAGCAATTGTTCTGACGACCATGTTTTATTCCTCCATCGCCCTCCGTCGCCCGTTTTCACGCTTGAAAGCCAATGTTGACCACCCTAAGGCCATTTTTTCTTGCCCCAAACCACATATTTGTGTTGTACACACCTGGGAGGCCACCAATATCATATCGCCGGCCAGTAATTGTGTGTGACCCTTTTGAACCCCTCCTAAAAGTGGCCTTTTCTCTCTCATGGTTCATTCTCTCCAGTTTTTGATCACTTGGTTGTGTTGTGCACACATGAGAGGCCTTCTTTTTGGCATGGCCGGCCATTAACCTTCATTGACCCTTTTGACCCTTGGCCGACCGGCCATGGGGAAGGCTGACCAGCCACCTAAGCCCTAGGAAACCGGCCGGCCATGATCCTCTCTCCAGGTACTTTACAAAAATGCCCTCTGTTTCCCCCCAGATTTTGTATCCGGGGGGGCCAACTTTTGGAGGGAAATTTGAATTTCATTCCCCCCTTTTTTCCCCCCCTCTTTTGCCTATATATCCAGGCCCTCCAGCTCCCATTTGAGGGGTTAGAAAATCTGGTCTAAGCCTCCTACATTGTATCTCTCTCTCTCTACACTCCAACCCTCAAAACCCCTCAAATCCCACACCCCTTTCTACACCACCACATAGCACCACACCACCACCATCCTTTCCAACACTTGGAGCTGGTTTTCCAGAGCTTAGGAGTACCTTTTCTCAAGCCAAGAGCTGCTGAAGCTTGGTCTACAAGGGTGAGTCTTCATTCTCCCTCTTTTGTGCTTTATTTTGTTCTATATCTAAGCCATACTTGCTTACATTTTTGAGCTCCGACCCTAACTGAAAATAGTCATGTTTTGATGTCTTTTTCATGATTGATTAAGGGTCCTTCCATGTTTAAGGTCTCTAGCTACCACTTGCTTCTTTACCTCTCTTGTATGCCTCTTTCTTGCATAGTATTTTAGGCTCATTTGTAAACTATTTTGAGCTTGTTCATAAACTAAAAAGTGGCTTATTTTGAGCACTTATTCAACATTTTTGAAGGGCTCTTCACTGTTTGAGGCTTCCTTTTGTCACTTGCCTCTTCATCCCTCTTTTGGCCTTACTTTTGCATGTTTTGTTAGCCCCTTGTGCTTGTGTTTTTGGGCTCTAGTCCGAATTGTAAATAGCCTTATTTTGATCCCCTCTTCATGTTTCATCAAGGGACTTTTTCTGTTTGAAGATTCCTTTTTGCTCTTTGTGTTTAAACCTCTCTTTAGGCCTTATTTTGCATAGTATTTTAAGCTTGCATGTGCACTGTTTTGGGTTTGGTCACTAATTATAAAATACCATGTTTTGAGCCCATCTTAAACTTTGTTGAAGGGCTCTTGGCCATTTAGGGGCAGCAGCTGCTACTTGCTTCATTATCTCTCTTTTGGGGCCATTTTTGCATGTTAACTTAGCCCTATTTGTATTCACTTTTTGGCCTTGCTTAAAACTGTAAATATGCTTGTTTTGGGACTGTCTTGATTCTGTCTTCACACTTCATGTTCGAATAATGCATTTTTTGTATAGTTATAGGCCAATGCATATGTCTAGTTTTGTGTTTCGGGTTCATTCCATGCATCGGGTGCCATGTTTCCATGTTTCGGGGCTGTTTTGCATCATATTTTAGCACTGAAATTTGCATGTTTGCATACCATGTTTCATGCCTTGCCATGCCTTGTTAGTGTTGCATGTTATGCCTTGGGTTCGGTCCTCGGTTTGCGTGCTTGCGTGCACGCATCTCGAGTGTCTCATTTTTATCTAATGGCCTCCTATGTGAGTACGGCTGAGGTCCACTCATGTTGGTGTAAGTCCATTGTGCATTAAGTATGCCATTTCATTTTATAGCATTGCGTATGCTAGGTTGTATGTTAGAGCATTGCGTATGCCTTGTTACATAGTGCATTGTGTATGCCATCTCATAGCATTGTGCATGCTAGGTTGTATATTAGTTGTATTCATGCATGTCATGCATATTGCATTGTGCTTGGGATAAGAGTTAGCCCGAGCACGGGAAACGAGGGACGGTTCGTACTTCGAGTGACGGAACGTGTCCCAATTCCCTGTCACCAACACTCTGGATTGCCCATGATGGAGTTAGGTCTTGTTGTGTTTTCATATGCATTCATTCTATATTGAGTTGCACAATTCGACTCCTCGGCCATCATGCATCGAGATGCGTGATTGGTGGCACGAGGATCGAGGCATGCATACATTTGTGAAAATACATTGTCATGCCCTTTTCCTGCTCTTTGTTGCAGCAAATTAGAAATCGACAGCCTTCCAGAGCTTGGCACGCATTCCAAGAACAATTACAAACAGAGGCAAACCAGGGCATCGCGAGGGATTCTCCGCACAAGGCAACCCGAGCATGCATCATCCATCATCCGGAGCAGAGTTGAGGCAGTCCCTGGCTTGCATGCCAATTTATTGCTTTCCTAATTTAATTTGTTAATTAATTAGGGTTTTATACATATTTGGACTGTAATATTCATTCCGGACTGTATATTATTTATTCGGACCCTCTGCGCGAGGGCAATGTTGTAATAAGTGTGCGTGTGTGTGATGTATGTCTTCCAACCCCACGTCTTTCTCCCTTTTGTTTACCTGCTTATGATGGTTAGATTAGGGCATGTTTCAATTAGCATACAGTATGATAGCATGTTTGCATTCATTCATCTGTTTTGCATGCACCGGGCTCAGTGCATCATACTAACTGCATTGTATTTTCAATTCCAAGTTGAATACATGTTAGCTGTAGCATTTCATATGCCATGTTTAGAATAGCCGAGCCTGCTATAGTTACATTTTTGCATGTGTTGCATTAGGCATTTCCGTATAATTAGGATCATGCATGGATTTCTAATTAGCTTCTGTTTTGGCTTGGAGTACATAGTAAGTTTTATGCTTTAGCATCCTTGCATGCGTGTGAGTGACTGCCATGAATAGCATGCTTACCATGAGGCTATATGCTTATGTGATATAACTGCCTGAATGCCTGTGGGTGAAGGTTGGGTTATTTGAATTGGAACAATTCATCAAATGTGTGTTTTAAGCCCACTAGATAGTGGCAAAATCATGTTTTTCTAAGCCCACCCGAGGGTGGCAAATCCACCACGTCTGAGCCTACTTGTGAGTAGCACCATCAAACCATTTTCAAACAAACAAACATGAAATGTTTTGTTCCAATTCAGGCGATCCAGTCTATACTTGTATGCTGTGCGCATCACATAGTAAATCTAGGCTAATAACCGGAATAAGAACGCATAATGTTTTCAAAAATAGATATCATGGTTAGTAGAGGCCGATCTTTGATCGGGCGAGCGGGGGTGCTCACGAAGTGACCTTCCCCAATCGTACCCAAGTTCCCGAGCTGAGGCAACTTTGGTGATGACGGACACGTGGCCTTAGGCAAACGAGTCAGGGTTTCCTAAATTTCCCCAAAATAAAATATTTAGGTGGCGACTCTGTATCTGGCAAAGCAGTCTATGTTTGGCACTTCTTTCAAAATCTGTTTTCTCAAAATGATTTGCCGGATTTGGACTCTTTGGTTCAGATTTAGAACCGTGACAAATTGAGAGTCCGAACTGTAGTGAGCCCAATATCGAATGGAACGAGGGACTCGTTCCTCCCGGGGCGTTCGGAGACGTCTACACTAGGTCTGAGAAACAAACATCCCAGAAGGAGACTATTTAATTTGAAGACCCAAGAAATAAGACAACTCTCCCATCATACTCATCTCAAACTCATGTGTCATGCAATCCGAAAAATATTTCACAAGATGATCAATAGTGGATCCAAACACAATATCATCAACATAAATCTGAGCAACAAGAATATGAGACTTAGCATGTTTCACAAATAAAGTCTTATCCACACTACCCCTTTGAAAGTCATTATCAAGAAGAAAGGTAGTAAGTCTATCATACCAAACTCGAGGGGCTCGTTTCAACCTATACAAAGCCTTGTCTAACTTGTAGACATGGTTTATACATTTAGGGTCCTCAAACCCTTTTGGTTGCTCAACATAAACCTCTTCTTTCAAGTACCCATTCAGAAAGGCACTTTTCACATCCATTTGATACAATTTGAAACCAAGAAAACATGTAACACCAAGTAAAATACGAATAAATTCGAGACGTGCAATCGGGGCAAACGTCTCATCATAGTCAACACCCTCTACTTGTCTGTAGTCTTGAGCAACCAACCTGGCTTTATTTCTAATCACAATACAATTCTCATCAGATTTATTTTTAAAGATCCACTTGGTACCTATCACATTCATGTCTCTAGGTCTGGAAACTAGAGTCCAAACATTGTTACGTTCAAATTGACCTAATTCTTCATGCATAGCATTGACCCAACTATCATCTAGTAAGGTCTCTTTAATATTCTTAGGTTCAATTGATAAAACATAACACATGAGATACCTCATCCCAAATTTGTCTTCAAGTTTTCATTCGATCCGATACACTTCCAATCACCTGTTGAGCTGGATGATTCAGTTTCAGCCTTATTGATGGTTTGAACTCAGGACTTGTGGTGACAGAAGCATCAGAAGTGGTGTCTCTCTGTGCACTCTTTGGACTCTGACTTACCTGATGAGATGGTGCTGTATCAATTTCTTGTGCTTGAACCTCAGTTTCTCTTTGACTTTGTGGTTCAGTATCCAGAATTGGGGACTCATCATTTTCATCCTCATTTGTCGTTGGAGTAGGGAAACCTGTGTCATCTATAACCACATTGATCGATTCTATTAAAGAAGAAGTTCGCAGGTTATAGACTCGAAAAGCCCTACTAGTGGTTGAATGCCCTAGAAAAATACATTCATCACTTCGGGAGTCAAATTTGCCCAAAGGCTCTCTATCTTTGAAAATGTAACACTTACTCCCAAAAGTTTTGAAGTATTTTACATTAGGTTTCAATCCCTTCCACAATTCATATGGAGTTTGTAAAGTGCCGGGCCTTAAATACACGCGATGTATGACATAAACAGCAGTATTTAGGACTTCAGCCCAAAACTTTGGAGGAAGTTTCTTACTAAGGAGCATGACCCTAGCCATCTCATGAACAACCTTGTTCTTCCTCTCAACCACTCCATTTTATTGTGGAGTAATAGGTGCAGAAAATTCATGCTTAATTCCATGTATATCACAAAAATCCGAAAATGAACTATTTTCAAACTCATGACCATGATCAATTCGGATTCTTATGATACGCCCAATGGAAACACCCTGTTCATTTTGGATTTTAAAGACTAAGGCCTAGAAAGCATCAAACGTATCAAATTTTTTCCTTAAAAAATTTACCCACGAAAATCGAGTAAAATCATCAACGGTTAAAAAAATGTATCTTTTACCTCCAATACTTTCAGTGCGAGTAAGTCCCATTAAGTCCATGTGAACCAATTCAAAAGGACGTTTGGTTGTAAAGCTGTTCACCTTTTTATGAGGGGCACGGGTTTGCTTTCCAAGTTGATATGGTCCACACACATGGTTCAGATTCTTACCCAACTTAGATACGTCTTTCACAAGCTCTTTATTGGCTATCTTAGTTAGGTCTTCGAAATTCATGTGACCTAATATTTGATGCCACATATCAATGTTACTTATGATGGCTAAGTGGCAAGTGTGATCATTAGTAGTAACAATCCCATAGCAGTTATCAAATGTGCGAACCCCATGCAAGACAGTATTTCCCTTTTTATCCAAAATTTCATATTTATTTTTTGAAAACAATACTTCATGGTGGGAATCACACATTTGACTGATGCTCAAAAGATTTCCTTTAAGACCATCAACAAGTAATGCATTTTCAAGCTTATGAACACCAGCTACACTTATAGAGCCCTTACCAATGACTCTAGAAGTGCCACCATCTTCAAAGGTAACAATTTCACCTTCATATTTTTCAAAGGAGGTGAAGTAGGATTTGTCACCTGACATGTGACGAGAGCACCCACTATCAAGATAACACATGTGTGAGTCATATGCTTTTAGAGCAGTGTGAACAACTAAACAAGTCAAATCATCTTTTCTCACCCAAATCTTTTTGGTCTTAACAAAATCAGGTCTGGCGGTCTTGGTAAATGTCTTGGCGTTGTGAACACCCCCATGTATCTTGGTGTTCCACCTAGTCATGTAAGGTTGTCTCCTAACTCAAAAAGTATTCGAATTGCTACCATTTTGAGACACTTTACCAAACAACTCAAAGCAATAAGGACGAATGTGGCCATACCTACCACAATGATGACAAATAAAAACAAGTTTTACCTCCCTTTTGTTGATCTTACTCCTTTTAGGTAGATGAAGAGAGGGATCACCCTGGTGTACCTTCAGCTTTTCCTTTGCTTGAGTCTTCAGGTCATGTGATGTAGAGGCTTGTCCCTTGTGAGCTGTCGCATTATCATAGCCTAGCCCACTTTTGTCACAACCCATTTGTTGAGACCCGATGATGTCTTCTAATGATTTGGAAACTTTATTCCACATGGCAATTGTGGCTCTAGCAATTCGGAATTCTTCATCTTTATGAAAAACCATCTTTTCCAATGTAACTTGTGACATCTCAAGGCTTTCAAGCTTCTCTTCATATGTGGAATACTCTTTCAGGAGTTCATTCTGTTCAGTTTCACAGGATAGAAGTTTCCCACATAGGTCTTGCCTATCACTAGAGATCTTGATGACATTCTGCTTTGTTGTTACAAGTTCTCCTTTTAGCTTGACATTCTCGCTTTCACATGCTTTGAGCTTGAGAGTGAGTTTGTCATTGATCTTGGACAAATTTAGAGATTCTTCGTAAAGCTTTTTGTAAGCTTGTTGTAGATCATCACCATTAATCTCATCATTGTCTTCTAATGTTTCATCATTTTCTTTTTGCTCCTAATTCTCCTTGACCACATCTAGTCGAGCAACTAAGGCAGGAAAGGTGATAGATGGTGGTGAAAATGACACTCCTCTTTTATGAAATTGGCTCAGAATGTCCCATGCATCTTTAGCCTTTATGCAATAAGCAACTCGTTGTTGTTCTTCATCAAAAATTGCTCCACGAATAGTAATCAGAACTCTCTGATTGCTCGAATTGTCAGCACTTTCAGCATCATCTTCAATGGCTTGCCAGCCTTTTGGGTCGAAAGCTCTCAGAAACGCCCTCATTCTGATCTTCCAATATAAGTAATTACTCCCATCAAAGGTGAGAGCATGATGCAGATTCTGACCACGAGCAAATTCCACTGGCTTCGGAAGAGGTTAAGTGAAAGTGGACCAAAATGCCATGAAAGCATTATCCCCGTCTTCACCGGATTCAGTTTCTTCCGTGTCACGACCCCAAACCGCCCCTAGTAGTTTGGTGCCGTGATGGCCAGTAATCCGAGATTACCGAAGGCCAACTTTCAAAGTTTAACACAATCAGAGTATAGTATGCGGGGCTCACAAATGCGGAAGCAATAAATCAAAACGCAAGTGGTCCATAAGAGCTGTGCATAGATCAAATGTAATGGCACACATCTTTACATAACTTTTACAAATCGAATACAACAAAGTAAAATACGTATTATATCATGATCAAAAGGCTTCTCGAGCCGACATATACAAAATACAGTGAATACAAGCCAAGAAGCATGATTTTCAAGATTCGCCGACATAAAAGAAATGGCATCGCCGACGTGCATACAAAACAAGCCGACAAAACTATGGATCCAAAACAAGCTTTCAAAAACACATCTAGGCGTCGCCGCCGTCCTGCTCATCACCTACATATATATAGAGAGGGGTGAGCTTGGATACTCAGTGAATGGTACTAGTAATAAAGGTTTTGCATGAATATAGCCGAAGTCTTTTCCAAACAAAACATGCCAAGATCATACGAATATTAGCCGAGATCCTTTCAGAGCAAAACATATCAAAACTTTATCAAAACAAGAGATGAACCGTATTCATCTGTCAAGTCTTACAAGTCTCAAGGGATGCTTACTGGCATCGCCAAAACACGAATCAAGCTTTCCGAACAAACAAATCCACGCGGTAAACCGTCAGTGGCAAAACAAGGACTGCACGATCAGTAATCGATTAGTCAAAGGTACTGCGAAAGTTTATAGTCCTCCAGTACAAGGGACTTGTGTTACTTAAGCCCGTAGCTCTTTTTAACACGATGGTCTTGTGTTACTTAGGCCCGTAACCCGCTTTAACATGATGGGACTTGTGTTACTTAGGCCCGTAGCCCACTTTAACACAGTAGTCTTTCCAAGAAAGGACCGTATCCTTTTATACTTAGTGCTGCAAAAGTTTAGAGTCCTCCAGCATAAGGGACTTTTCAAGAATGACATCAAAACAAAGCTTATACTTGATACATCAAAACAGAGCTATTCATTCATGCTTTAACAAATACTTTCGTCAAAACAAGCAAAGCAAGATTTATCAAAACAGTATAACATAGCTTTATTAAAAATACCACTCACATAGATCTCCTCGGGTGTAGGCTCAAAGCAAAGATCAAGGACCTACAATCACATGGCAATCACATTCTCAAAACAAGCTTTATGTGCATGCAAATGATCCTGGCATTCTCACCAGATCCAAGTCAATAGCAAAGCAAAACATGTTGGGAGTTCAAACACTGCTCCCGTCTCATGAAAACACACTGGGTACCAACCAAGTCTTTGCCGAGGTCCCACACCTCCTTGCCGAGGTGTGGTCCCGATGGCCTCATTCAAAAGCAAAGTCAGGAAAACCTGGGTTTCCCTTTGAAGAACACGAAGAACATGATCATGAGGAAAAATGAATGCAAAGATCATAACTTGTTACAAAAAAATCTGAGATTTCATGCCATGAGTTCAAAACGTGGACCTGGGTACCTATACAAGAAGGTCATGCAAGAACAAACACAAAACATGGTTCTTGTTTCAAACTTTCGGATCAAAACGAGACTTTTTTTTAAAAACACATGAATACTATCTTTCTCTTCCGAAACCAACTTCAAATCGATGCATGACATGCAGAACAAATTCGATCATGCAATGCAGCTAGATGATCAATAAGAACAACAAGAGTAGGTTGAGATTCTAACCTCAAAACTCGAACCCAACGGTTCAAACCTCGAAGATCAAGCTTGGAAGATCTAATCTCACTCAAGAACTTCTCCTCCTTTCTCTAGAGCTTCTCTCTCTAAAGGCAAAGATTTGAGACAAAATGATTTGTTTCTAGGTCTACCGGCTGTCTTAACACTCAGCTCGGACACGTGGCGCTACCGGGTTGGTTCAACTCAAAAGGTGATTGATTGATAAGACAAGTCTATGACAAAGCATATGCAGCAAGCTAAGGCAAGACACATCGGCAAGTAATGGCATCGGCTAAAGTCAAAGCTTCGGTAACAGGGTAACAAAGACATCGGCTAGGGAGGACGACACTTGACTAAGCTGTGCCACACCTTGGCCGGGGTGTGCCACACCTCGGTCTAGGCCATACCTGCCCGAGGACAAGGATCACTAGGTGCAAAACACCTCGGCAAACATGCCCGGGGTGAAGATGGGGGTCGACCAAGGGGTTCCAAAACCGTTCTAAGTACAAAGGTTCAGAGGTGAACTAAGCTTAAGATGACCTCGGCTATACACCAAGCAAGGAACAAAATCATGCAAGCAATACTTAAACAAAACAAGGCAAGGCAAGACTTGCAAAACTACATAACAAGACAAGATCATGCATGAATGTATGCAAGTATGACAAGAGTAAGGTGAGGGTTGCTACATTCGGGTTCTTGTTCCGACCTGCTTTTATCATCCCAAGTCACTGTGTAGACTTTCTTCCGATTCTTTTTCAGATGACATTTAAGCGCAATATGTCCAAACCGTTGACGTTCATAACACTTGACCCCTTGCCCCTTTACAATCTTCTTTCCAGTTTTTGGAGCAAGTTTTGGTGGAAAAGTTTTGGGTTTATCATTACTCTTGTCTTTTGAAATAGAGTCTCTGAAATTAGACTTCTTTTTCTTTAAATTTTTTTTTGAATTGTTTAGTAAACATAGCCGCCATCTCATACTCTAAATCAAACTCAGTCTCAGGAGTTTTTGCAGTCTCATGACTACTACTGAAAGCTACACTATATTTTTGTTTTTTCTTAGAAATCTGGTGGGCTTCATAAGTCTGCAAGTTTTCAACCAACTGATCAAGCTTGAGGGTATCAACATTCTGAGCCTCCTCAATGGCTGTCACTTTTGATTGGAACCTCTCGGGTAAAGACCTCAAAATTTTTCCAACAACTTTAGCTTCAGGGATTTTTTCACCGAGTGTGAAACAAGAATTTATGATGTCACTAAGTTTAGCATAGAAATCATCAAACGTCTCATCATCACGCATAAAAAGGGTTTCAAAGGCAGAGGTGAGACGTTCAAGTTTTGACTTTTTGACAGAAGTAGTACCCTCGTGAATCATTTCAAGAATGTCCCAAGCTTCTTTTGCTACCTCACACGTGCAAATACGACGAAACTCTTCAGGTGTGACGGAGCAAAAAAAGGAATTGAGAGCGTTACTGTTCCAACTCGAGTTTTGATAATCGGTTGTGTCCCATTTATCAAGGGGTTTGGGAATATCAATACCATCAATGGTGACAATAGGTTCACTCCACCCATAGATCACACAGTGCCAAACTTCCTCATCGATGGATTTTAAAAACGCTGTCATACGAGCTTTCCAATAAGAATAGTTTGTACCATCAAGTAACGAAGGTTTATGGGTCGAGTTACCTTCACGAATTGAATTCATATCACTAATCACACAAAATCACACTCCTATAATTTTGATAAAAATAAAGAGTGACTTGCTCTTATACCAATTGAAAATCCTAAGTGATTTGTGATTAGATCAAGATTAAATTACTCTAATTCCCAATCATTCAAAACACTCAATTTAAATTATCAATCACTTACGAAAGTGATTTAGATTGTTATTTTCGAAAAACAATAAATCGACAACAAACGATTTTTACGTGGAAAATCACAATTGAAACACCTTCAATTGTGATAAAAAAACCACGGGCGAAACGCCACTAATCAATCCACTATTGAAAAAAGAAAGATTACAAAGATAACAAAATAATTACCCAAACTCTTCCAATTTGTCTTCAAATCTTCTGTATATCTTTCACCGCAACCTTCGTCTCGAAATTGATTAGACTGAAGTTGAATCCATAACTTCTTTTGTCGAATCAATGACTATGCACAATATCAAACTCCTTTGAAACTCCACGCTTGAATCTCCGGATTCCATCAAAGAAGAACACTCTTGAACATAACCAATCAACCTCCTTGATATGTGCTTATCAAAACATGAGTTTAGTACTCATTTAAATCATCAAGGAAAACTCACAAAAAAATCTAAAAGAAAACCTCAGAAGAAACCCTAAGACCCTTAAAGAAGATATAGGAAAAGTAATCCTAGAGTTGGACCAACAAGCGAATTTGTAGAAGCAGAGATCGCGCGGTCCGCTCGAGCGTGGGAATGGACGCTCGAACGGGGACTCTATATTGCGTGTTCCAAACCAGGGTTTATGCTCGAGTAGAAGATCCCATGCTCGAGCGTACAAACACAAAACCCAGTATTTTTGCTGACACACAAAATGCTGTGAGAGTGAAATCTCCACTCGAGCGTTCGAGCGGGAAGATCAAAACTAGAAAATTACAACTCGATTACGAACTTAGTTTTTCCATGAATTTTGACAACAAGAGTCCTAACATGAGGAAATAGCATGATTCTCAACTTTCAAGAGCCTCAAAACTACCTCATTCTAGATAAAATATATGCTCTGTAAAGATTTACATATATGAATTTATTATACACGTAGGTCAAACCTGACATTTTCCTGGGCAGATTTGAGTACAGAGAGATCTTAATGAGAGCCTTCATGATGCTCGGCATGGAATGTTATTTATGCTGTGTTTGGTTGAGAGATTTGAGAAAGGATTTGGAAAAATAAAAGAAAAAAATTTGTGAGATTAGATTAGATAAAATATAAATATATTTTATTCATATTTCAACTACATTTTCTATTTCTTTTTCTAAATCTCTCAACTAAACACAGTATAAAGGCTTTCGGATGAGGGAAAGGAAAACATTAGATCTCTTGCAAGCATATTTTATTTTGTAGTGTTCCCACTACATGAAGTTCAAAATAAATTAATTAATTAAAAAAAAAAAAAAAAACTATCTTTTGTATTTCAATTACGATCCTATGGATTGGTCATTGCCTACTGTTTGAATATGTTGGCTTAATCAGCGGCCAGAAAACGTAAACAACCAAATACATGGAAGTTTCAAGTTCACTGTGTTTGGTACTTTATTAAGTGAAACAGTTAAGCTATTTGGGCAGAAAAGTACAGTTTATTAATGAAGGATCATAATTTTAGTGGCTTGAATTAATTAAAATCTGTACCTAAATTCCTTAATGTGGATGTTTTGAAAATATTTAGTACTATTTTTTACTTCAAAATCAAAATGCCTTTTTTTGTTAAACTGATTAAAATTGCATTATGGTCTCAGTTCGAAAACACTGAAATTGTACTGACTGTTATTAAATTGCTGAATAGTGTTTGTTAAATAAGCTGTGACGTAGATCAAAGTGCTAGACAAAAAGTGATAAAACATTTTGTGCCATGTTATGGAATTACATAAACGTCTACGGCAAACACCAGGATACACGTGAATGTGACTATGAAGATGATGACGATGATGAACTTCCAGAAACGGCAGTCCCATGGAACAAATCCGACAAATAATTCCCCAAATTATCGGGTGAAAACCTCACCAACACTTCCAGATTTCTCTCCCCACTCAAAGTTATCAAATACGTATCATAAAACTTCCTATAAGCCGGCACAAGCTTCTTCGCTATCGATACTTTGATCTCATCTCTTAGCTTCCTGTCCGGTACCACCCACGACATCTGTTTTCGATACACCTCTTCGAAAGCCAAGTTGAATTGACTAAAACACCCCTTCACGGTCTCCGGTGACATTGCATCACTTGAATTCTTCGGTAGAGTAGAAAACACCTTAGTCCAATCCATCGCTTCGTAGTTTGCTGCATATTGTTTCACTGTTTTCTCATGCTTTGCCACCCAGTGATCGCCGAGGAGGTACTTGAGGTTAGTTGTACGGACTTTCTCGATGGCAAATTGAAGATTGTTGGCCAGAAAGAGATAGGACAATGCTATGTCATTGTAGAGCTTGGCTTTGCTGTCAAGTTTGCAAAGGAGCATGAGTACGATCCACGCCAGTCGAACCGAAACAGTTGGTGTTGGACTCTCGTCAGAGTTCATACTTTCAAAGTAAGTTTCCAGCAACCGCGACTGTGTCGGTGATGTTGAATCAGCGACAATGTCAGTCAGGACACCGCTATAATTAGCGAGTAAAGATACGTAATTCATCACTGAATCCGTCATTGGGTGGATTCCACCGCCGGGAACTAATGTCTTCGACGAGTTCTTTTCGATTGACAACTCAAACTCTGATAAAATTATTCTCACCGAGTCACCAAGTTTGATGAGAGAGTTTAGAGCTTGTAATTTAACAGTTGAGGTCGATTGAAATGAGAAGATTGATTCAATCTCTGACCATAGACCAGAGATTGACTCGTATAAGTCCATTAGCCGGAAAATTTTCTCCGGTGATCTTTTACTCTTTCCTATAAGTTCAGGAAATCTGAACAAATTGATGGCTCCGTCTCTGGTAACATCAGTGAAGCACGATTCTCTAATCGTGTTCGATGCAGAGAACACGTGATCACAGAGAAGCCTCTCACCATAAAAGAGTGTTTTCATGGCGATCCTTATCACATTCAACCAGTTCTTGATGTGCTGCTCAAAAGCTTCTGAGTTCATCTGGTTGATCATTGAAGAATTGTACCTTCCAATCCCGAGATGATAGAGTTGTTCCTCTACAATCGATGTTCGAATAATTTTATATATCTTCACACACTCTTTGCCATAGCCAGAGATTATCATACAGTCAGCAATCAACTTAAGGTCTGACATGGAGAGTTCGGAGAGTCTTTCCACTTCACAGATTGATTCGTCGGCCGTCTGAACCACCTCGTCGGATCCAACACAATCTTCATTGTCAGACTCACCAGACCGAGAATGCGCTAATGTGCGTGACGAATGGCTTGACACTGATTCCGGATCCAAATACCGTCGGTTAGCTGACAAAATCCGGTAAAACTCCTTTTCAAGTCTTTTCATGGCGATTTGCATAAAGTTTTGTGCCAGAACAAGCTTGTAAGAACCTGAATTCACCGATACCAAGAAGTGCATGGCTCGGCGCAAGTCCTTGATGCATTTGATGTAGTCTTTGGCTTCTTTTCTGTCTTTTTGGAAGAGAGATACGAAGTTAGCGAATGAAGAAGCGTCATCGAGGTCCCATTTCGTGATCGTGGCCTCTGCAGTCTCGAGGGTTTCCTCCATCATTGATTCGGAGAAGGTGCGGTGCGGTGAGGGAGGCATGCTTCGAGGGATTGAAAATGAAGATGAAGAAAGTGAAGAGGTAGTTTTGTTGAAAGAGAAGAGACGTGCCATGCCTTTTCGGGTCATGTTTGGTGTCTCTTTCCTTTTGATTTCAAGAACCCCCATTTGAGTGTTGAAAAATGCACAGAGAGAACTTAAGAACTTCACAAGTTGTCTGTGAATGAGTTGTAGTGCAGCGAGAGATTGCGATGAGTTGAGTTTAAATAAGAGCGGGGAAGCCCGTGTCCAACTGAGGAAGGTGGGAATTGACTTGGCATGTGGGACCCCCTATTGACTGACTTGGTTTCTGTAAACGTGTAAGGACAAAAGGGCGCATACGTGTAATTATATATGGATTGAGAATGACTCAAATGTGATTCTAACATCTACCTTTAGCTTTCTAGAAGTTAAGGTTAGTTAAGGCTACGAGAGTGAACCTTTAGCAAGTCTTTTTTTAACAGTGGTACCCAAGATCACTTGCGCTATTTGATTGAAAGATTTAAAAGGAAATTTGAAAAAAAAAAATGTGTGTAAAATTAGATAAAATGTAAGTATTTTTTATTCATATTTTACTTACTTTTTTCTTTTTTATTTCCAAATCTCTCAACTAAACCCAGCATAAAAGACTTTATACAAGGGGAGACATGGTTAAAACTTGGAGCTACTGTTTTATATTGCCGGATACATGATAATATATTAGTATTTTTCGGATACTTTGTCAAGGTCCGTAGAATTACTCGTATGAATAATTTTCTGTTTTTGAATTCTGCCTACATGTTGGTGGATACATACATTGATAAGAGGAGTTGTTATTCCTGTATACATATATATACATTTAAATAACCTTTGGTCCACAGTCTATACTTAAATGGCAGGCTGACTAGTCTCATATCATGCATGGAATGGAAGTAAATTTATTCAGCTAATCACACAAGTAAGGTTTGAAATTATGAGATTTAGATCGCTTCCTACCTGCTATATATGAAAAATGCCAATAACAGTTCAAAAAAATGTCAACAATCGTTAGTGGGCGTGTTAAGGTATTGATTATTGAAATAAGTGAAAAATGTACAAAAATCTATTGAAATACTGTGTAAAAGTTGCATTGAGATTGTAATTTTCCTCTCTTATTAATTAGCATGACCCGGCATCTATTTCAATTAATATGTGGCAATTGCCTTCTCTTCCAGTAGCAGTTTTGTAATTAAAACCATCTTCCTGAGTTCTTTGTTTTAAGGTGATAACTTAAAACAATGTCATGTCGTTTTGTGTTCAATCTTGGTGTATGTTTTTCTTTTTGTATATTCTTTACTCGGTTCCAAAACCCTGCAATCATGTTGCAACACCATAATTTGCAAGAATTATAATCCCAAAACAACAGACAAATTTTAGCATTCCGTAAAAGTTTCTTTTAAATTGAGCCATTAGCATTTTTTTTTTTTAATTTCTATTTTTTTTTTGTATGTTTGCTTTTTACTTTCTCTTGAAAATTTTTTTACTCTTTTTTTTAATATATACATTTTTATTGCTGTGGATTTTCTTTTTGACTAAGGAGAAGAATACCAGATCTGGGGCTGGTTGGGAAACAACCTGGAAGGATGCCCACAACACGAGACGAATTGTATTTAGGTAAATAAAAGACCATTTCTTCTTCAAACCATTTAATTAATGCACCTCCTTATTTTCTTGTCTATAAAATCAGCCTGTCCTAGTCAATTTTCTCCTCCAAAGTCTTCCAAAAACAAAACAAGTTGATCACCATTAGATTTGATTAGTGTTTTAAATTAATTAGATTTTTAACTTTTTTTTTTTTTTTATCAACAAATGTTAGTTGTTAATTGTTAGATTAGCACTTGTGGGAAAAAATCTCCCCACCCTTGGCAAAGCACCTAAGTGTTTGCACTCCCTTAATTCGACCTTGTAAGGGGAATTAAACCCATGACCTCCTTAGGACTAAGTTCTAAAGAAGGCATGGGGCCAATTAGCCTAAGCCTAACTAGTCAGATTTTTAATTCTTGATAATGAGGTGGTAGTCCCCTCAAATGCAATTCCCTTTCAATGAATTGACAATAATCCTCTTATTGAATTTTTTATTCTAAATTTACTTGAGACTAAGGCCTAAGGTAGTATTTGGTTTCCTAAAATGAAATGACAATTTCATTAGAATGTTCTTTCTCACGTTTGGTTCACTAAAAAAATTTAAAAAAATGTATTGTAAATGGAATTATCATTCATTATTGTACGGGAATAATCATTACAAACGCAGATTAAAGATTGACCAGTCCATTCCATATTCATTCCAATAAAAAAACACATCATTATAAGTTGGTCTAATAGACAAGGTGAGCGTGCGTTTAAGTTTTAATGGTGCGCTGTGCAATTTTTCTCTCCCATGATCTCCCCTTACCAATTGTTAAAAAAAATACTAGATTTACTTATCATATGATGTGTCGTTGTATTGATGCAATGGATTCCAACATTGAAACAATGCAAGAATAAATGTAAAATAATAAGCAATAGAGAAATGGGAGTGGTAGATGAGGAATGGTTTCTTTCTATGTACTTTTCAATCCCTTTTCAGCTCAATCATACAAGTTTGTGCATAGGTGTTCAAATGAAATGGGATTATATTTGGTTGGGTTTTAAGAACTTGTTTTTCATATTATTTTTTTTATAAATTAGAAATTAGTTTTATTGTAGCACTTCTAGGTACACAACTAAATAATAATAATAAATACTCAGAAGATCTACATGGATGTTAGATTCTACACCAAAAAAAAAAAAAAAAAAAAAAAAATTCACATGGATGTGAGATCTAGATCATGTCACTATTCTTAATATTTTTTCTGTAATTTACTTTTGTATATGTTTATTTTTTGTCCTTTCGTAGACTTGTTTGGAAAAACTTTCCCATGTAGTTGGACAGAGAGACATCTCACAAAACAATTATTAGACCAGTGATTAGTGCTCTGTATATATCAGAAAAAGGATAATATATAAATATAATATGTCTATAATATATAAATATAATATGTCTATTTTTTGTACTTGAAATATCTCCGTCCATAGTACTTATTATGATTTTCAATTTTTGACGATTTAAAATAAGTGTCATTATAATAATTATTTTAAATTCTACAGCCCACTATACATAAATATACACAGTAATATTCATTCTTATGTATCATCTCTAATTACATTGGAAAAAACAAAGAAGTAAAATATGTTTATCTTTGGTCATTCAAGCACACATGCATTTTAAAAAAAAAAAAAAAAAAAAAAAAGGTAAAAACTCATGACGAAGTATCTGGATATGGAAATTTTTAGCAAGTGATTTCTTACAAGAAAATAAGTACTCTGATGTCCCTAACTTACTCAAAGTCTAAACAAACAGCTAACATGTTCATGTTCAAACTTCAGAATGAATGTTGGGTCGTTTATGAGAGAAAGTCATACAAAAATTTTATAAGATGAAGATTAATTTATTTACAAAAATAATATTGTCATATTATTCTTATAGAGTTTTTTGTATAAATTTTATGTATGAATAGTGTTTTCCAACTTATTGTTGTTTCTTCAATCTATTGCTAGAAGATGATCGTGCAATGAGTAATTAACTTGTATCACTTGTTTGATTTTCAAACTCAAAGATTATTTTATAGTTCAGTTGTTCACTCTTATACTTCTAATTGAGAGATTAGGAGGTCAGTCCTACCGTTGGACTGTAATTGTTCGTGTGATATATTAATTCACTTATCATACTTGTAAATATCTCACTGATTGACAAGAGAAAAAAAAAGAAGAAAAAAGCACATCTCTATTTTCTTTTGTTTTTGCAATCTAGAGGAAGAGGAAAGAGAAAGGAGAAATTGTATGGCGCATCAATGAGACTCGGAATCTGAATCTCATGTCTATCACCAGAAAAGCAAATGTCTCATCTATTAGGTCAAATTTTGATCTCGCACATCTCTATTTAATAATAATAAAAAATATTTGTTACTAAATGTATTTAACTGTTTTATTGCACCTCTTTCGTGTATTACCACAACAAACATAATTTTTAAAAAATAACCAAAAAATAATGGGTTATGAGAGATGTTATATATATATATTTTTTTTTTGATAACCGAGTATCCGGACCAGCACCCCTTCGGAGTGTCGCCCCTCGACTAATCTCGGGATCCTGAGCTTATCGACCGGGCAAAGACGCAGTGGCCCACCAATAGTCAGTTGAGGGTGAGATTCCAACCTAAGACCTAGTGAGAAGCATACTTCTAAGTCCTTGATCTCTTACCCTCAACCAACTGGACTACCCTTTTGAGTTATGAGAGATGTTATATATATCATATCAATAGTCAAAGAAGTGAAAAATGCAATAATGCAACCTCTTTCCATAGAGAACTGGCATATGGAAGCATGAAGCTTCTATCATGTGTAGAAATTTTGCAACCAGTATTCACACACATACATTCTCCCACACGTATATATTTATTGAGAAATGCTTTGATCCACACACTCCTATTTTAAGAAAGTTATAATAATTATTATTATTATTATTATTTATGAAATTAATTATGAATTGTTGTGGTGTAGATATTAAGGGTGCACCTCATAGTTATGACTCTTTATGATTATATTATAAATAATGTGGTTTTTGTTGCACTTTTTTATTGTAAGCAAAAACTTTTACCTTTTTATTATGAGAGAAGTTTACATCATTTCGTAATTCATGTTACAATTTTTTTGTGATATTACGAAAAGGCACATCATACATATACTCTTTTAAGAATATACATAGTCACATTTTCTATATATATTCTATTATAAAAAGTACACAACTCAAAACAGTTATGAAATTTTGTTACACTTTTTTATTTTCCTTTCAAGAATGTCATAAATAAATAGTTGCTCATAGTTTCAAAATCAATCCATATTTCATTTATCAAATTATTAAAAAATTTAAATATAAAATTATAAGCACATCGTGTTTACACTTCCCAGTAATATATATATATATATATATACAGAGAAAATGAATAAACTGAATTGTTTAGGGTCTGTTTGATAACTATTTCTTTTTCAGTTTTCAGTTTATATTTACAAAAATTTTAAAAACTGTTGTAAAAACTTGTTTGATAATTTTTTTAGTTTATAAATGCTTGTCTCAATTTGTAAATTTGAGGAAAAAACGTAAACTTAAAAAATGAGTTTACGTTGATTTTTAAACAGAAATTTGAAATTTTGACTAAAATTTTTTTTTCAATTAATTTTTTTTAAATAGTTTTTTTCATTAATTTTTTTTTCAATTAATTTTCTTTTTCAATAATTTTTTTTCCAAATAATTTTTCTTTCAATTAATTTTTTTTTTTCAATTATAATGTGTATGATTCCATTGTCATAAATAATAAAAAAATAAATATTATAAATATTTTAGGTTTGATCAAACATATTTTTTAGTTTATGTTTTTAAAAGTTTTTAAACATTTTGTTCAAACCAAACGCGTTTATTGTTTATATTTTTCTACAAATAAACAAAAATTAATTTATAAAATTTTTATAAATATAAATCAAAATAAAAAACGTAAACATTACCAACGTTTCCTTAATAGATGGAGAGAGAATAATAAGAATAAGCAAAACAACATGTGATTTGGTGGTCTTGGGACAATATTATACAGAAGTTACTTTGTGATACCTTTTCAATTGCCTTTTAAAACCCAACATAAGAGTGACAGGTTTCACTATTTAAGTCAATAATCTATAATTTTCGAAGATGTTGGACTGGGGCAAATTCACATAGGGCATGTTTGATTGGAAGGATTAAAGCATGGGATTAGGATTATTAATCCGTGGGCCCAATCATCCTATGTTTGTTTTGACATTTTGGTTTAGGACTATTAATCCAATGGATAATTAATCCAATAAATTTGTAGGATTATTAGTAATGGGGTAGGGGTGGGATAGTTAATACCACACTAATTTGATAGGATTATTAATACCTCACTATTAGTATTGTGAATCAAACATGACCATATAGTGTCCCACCTTGATATTTATTAATTAAAATAGTAAATTTAATATTTTTTATTAAGCTTTTTAGATATAACTTGATAAATGACAAATAATAAATATTGTGAAATATTTTTGCAAGCACTACCAAATAACCAACTTAATCTTTGTTTGGTTTTTATTTTGAGACTAAGGGATTGTTTGGAATGACCTAAATAAGTGTATTTTTTGTCTTTTTACGAAAAGATGTGCAGAAAAGTAGAGAGATGATATGATGGAAAAAAATAAAAAAATAGATTATTTGGGACTTCCCCAACTTGGCCTAAAAAAGCACAAAAAGACAAAATAATATATAAGTTAATAAGATAAAATATCACATTTAAACTATAATCATTACACTATTTCTTTACAAAAGTTAAAAAAGTTTAAAAACAAAAATTAAACAAGACTAAAAAAGTCTCAACACAGAAAATTTAACTACTGTAACATGCCAAAGGAAGCTTATCAGTCAGCCATTTAAAAAAAAAAATGAAACAAAAACGACTTTTGACTTTGACTTTGCCTCATTGAATAGTGTCAGTCTGGTCATCCATTGCAACGGTCCATGATGACTTATCACTGGTGGTGTGGCGGATGATGAACGCAACTCATTTCAAATTCGAGAGAGAAAGAGAGAGAGAAAGAGAGAAATATTCAAAAAAAATTAATAAATTAAAAAATAAATGGATACTACCCCCACTGTATTATTTCTGATTTTAATAGTTTAGACACTTATAATTAATTACTCTTTTTCATTTCACGAAATTATGTAAAAAAATTTAATTAATTAATAATAATACATTATTACAAGTAAACCACAAATTTCAATAACCACCAACACAAGTACAAGTTGAACTGTACAATTGCGTAAATTTACTGGCTTTGAAGGTCAAGTAATATATCAACGGAGATTAATTTAACGCAATTGGTCATTTTTGTACACGTTTAGCTAGTTAAAGGTTAATCATTGTAAAAAAATAAATGTTGATAATTTATTTCCTATTAGAGGGTTTTTGGACATCCTTTGCATACTTAATAATTCTTATAATATCTGTAAATAATCTTTATCTATTGACAAAAAAAAATTAAAAAAATAAAGGTCAATTAACATTTAATTGTCAAAAAAAACTTTTTTACTAAAATAGGAATAAAATTTTTTAAAATTTTGCTGATTTGAATCTTGCTTTCAAGTAAACTGGGTGTTTTAAAAAGATAGTTAAAAGCTATTTTTTTGATTTTTTTTTGAAAAAATATGTAAAAAATGTGAGAGATAATGTGGTCAAAAATGAGTTAAAAATTAAAAAACGACTCTTAACTCACTTCTCAAAAGTAATTGCTCATGTCAAAAGTTATTTAAATAATACATGCAACTTATACATGTCAAAGTGCATGAAGTAGATTTTCAAAATTTTTAAGATTGACTTTCACATTATCATCAATGAGCACCCAAAAAAATTTATGTTAGCAATGTTGATAATTGGCATAGTGGAATAATAAAAACAAAACAATCATCCTTAGCAGACCCCATTATTTCTGCATATAGTAGACTCTGCATTTTGTAAAAATTATTTAGTATCATGTGTGACGCTTTGTAAAAATGACCAATAGGATTGATGTGGGGGCGATACCAATAAATGACCAATAGGATTGTAGAAAAAAAACAAGAGAGAATTACAGGTGAATGGAAGAATGGAAAAAAAATTATCAACAAATGATACTTGCATTCCCACATCTTCTTATTTACACTCCACCACAGGCACGCTTGTACTTCTTTTGTTTGTAAAATTTTTCTAACTCCCATCTACATGTAATTCCTTCAAAAAAAAAAATGGTAAAATCAAATAGACTGCTGAATTTTTTTTTCAGTCAACTTTTTGTTTCAGTTCTAAATTTGTTACATTAATACTGACAACGATATTAGATTTAAATATTTTTTATGTTTTGAATTTTTAGCATTATTATTGTTATTTTTATTAGAATATATTAGTACCATACATACACATATAAAAATTATACAAAAAATTTATACATAATGATGTGTCAAGTTTTGATTTTGTCACTTTAAAGTAAAAGACTCATCAAAATAATTTATATTTTTAAAAATGGTGACATCATATTATTCTTATCATGAATTCTGTAAGCATAACATTTTATGTTGCAATAAAGACGTCGGTGGAATATGGAATGACAAATTTTTAAGTTTTTGATAATTTTTAATTTCTTTTTTGTGTTAATATGTGTGTCTTTTCTAGACAAATTTTTGTTCGGTGGGAGTGTGATGGAGATTTTCAACAAGAAGCACAAAACTTGGAACGTTATGTTTATAACCACTTTCTTTTCTCTCTTTTTTTTTTTTTTTAAATTGTTAATGTGTGTCTTTTCTATATCTTGGACCTTGTCTTAAGCCTAGAATTGTCGGTTTTTTCAAAATATGCTTATAAACTTCTAAATACATGCCATCCGTGATTTAAGCATCATTAGTATTCGATAAATGGTCAAGGCCAAAGGAGTATGATTTATCTAATATTAGCGTATGATAAACGATGAAGGCCAAAGGAGTTCGACAAGAACTAACGACAAAGAAATTTAGTTATTAGTAATAATTATAGAAAAAATTATCAGAAAGTTCCTATTTAATTACTTTAATTAGTCCTATTAATTTTTTTATGATTTGTCATGCTTGTTTTTGATAACCTTATCCTATTTGAAATTTTGGAATGATTTGGTGGATACTTCTACCCTTCCCCACTCAGGTACGTCATCTTAAGGAAATTGAATATAATTTTTGGATTACATTTCCTTCCCTCTAACTCAAACGTAATATTTTAATATAACACTTCAAAAAAAATTATTAGTATATATTTTTTCAAATGTAATACTCTAACACTAAAAAAATTCATACTTTTTTCAAATGTAACACTCCAGGGTAATACTCCAACACTAAAAACTCCTCCAACGTCTGATAACGTAACATTTTAATATAACACTCTAAAAACGTAATACACAAAAAAAAACTCATTAGTGTACTTTTTCCAAACGTAATACTTCTCAAACGTAACACACTAAAAACCCCTTAATATATTTTTCTCAGACGTAACACTCCAATACTAAAAGACTCCTCAGTGTATTTTTTTTAAATGTAATACTCCAACATAACTCTCCAAATGTAACATTCCAATGTGACAGATAAATGAGTCATTACACATCCAAAAGAACTAAATAGATTACAAATATAAATAAATAAATAAATATATATATATATATTGTGGGGACATATTTTCTGAGTACCAACACGTGGCAAGGTGACGCCGACGTGGCAGCCAAGGTACCACGTGTCTTGGTCGTTGTGCCGAGGTAATCTCGGTTAGGCCGAGGTTTCCTCCGAAGATATCGGAATCCGAGATAAGCGGATAGGGGACAAGAGTCCAAGAATGAAGAGGAGACTTAGTCAAGATGAGGATAAAGCTCTAAGGGAGTTTATCTTTATCTCTTGAAGAGTCCAAGGTAAGCCAAAATTGGAGTCCCTAGAAGTCAAGCTTCTTGTGGGACTAAGATTGAGTTAACTACAAAAAGAGAGGCACCCCCGTGGGTCTACGGTACGCAATTTATGCTTTGAGCAGTGAGTTTAGCACTTGATTATCTTTGAGAGATATACTGACTTAATCATCGGAGTGCTCCCGGGTGGAAGAACCACCGCCGGAGCCTTCTCTTTCTGTTACAGGTTAGCTGAAGCCATCTATTCTGCCGGTGCTCTCTAGCTGATTACTAAACGGGCAGTGTGATAAAAAAATCACTCACACAATTTGACGCCGTCTGTGGAAAATTAGAAGAATAGATGGCCAGTAACGGACAGAAGGAAAAGATTGGGGACGACACTCCTGCTGGGAGTGGCAGACCTATCGACCTTGATATCGAAGGAGACAACCACAATGCAGAAACTCGTGACCAGGGCCACGGAGAGAAAGACGTCGGCCAGGAGGGCGACACTTCGAAGAAGACAGACCAAAGCAAGTACTATAACGAAGATAACCTCCAGGTATGGAGGGATAGATGCCGCGGAGGGATGAAGAAGTAAAAGAATTGGCAAACAAGTTGACAGACCTACAGTCGGTCGTCAACTTCATGATGCAAAACAATGTCATGCAGCCACCGTACCCGCTGTAGGACACGCCGATTCCAACAACTAATACCCAGAAGGGAGGAAGGAAAACAATCCCCGAAGCCCCTCAACACACCAGGAGCGGAAGGCACTCTCACCGACCTTCCAGGGAAGTCGAATGAGAGGAGCCAAGACGAGAGGAATCCCGAAGAACGTATCACACGAAGGACCCAGAGCCCAAAGAACATCGGCATGTTCAAGGGCAGGCGCTCTGCTTTGACACAACCCATGGAGAAAGATCAAAACGGGCCCACCACGAGGCCGAAAGTAGTGTGCCGAAAAGATTGAAGTCCAAAGATAGCCGAGCTCCAAAGATGAGTAAAGAAGACTTGAGAGATTACCTCAAGAGGAAGCAACAGAATGCTGAAGCCGAGGTAACTTCCCCGGTTAAGCCGAGGACACCATTCTCGATGGAACTGGACAAATTTGAAGCACCAAAGAGATTCAGTATGCCGAGGTTCCAAATATATGATGGTAAGTCAGATCCTAACTTTCACGTTGGACTATACCCGAATTCAATGGCATTATATAGTGGGAACGAGTCGTTGCTTTGCAAAGTATTCCCCTCATCCTTCGGGGAGATTGTATTAGATTGGTTCCATAAACTACCAAAGGGAAGCGTAAAGACTTGGGAAGGCTTGGTCGAAATGTTTGTGACCAGGTTTGTGACGAACAAACTACAGCCCTTGAGGGTCGACGCACTGATGGCTTTAAAAATCACCAAGGATGAAGGCCTTAGGGCCTACGCAAAAAGGTACTACGAGGTGTTCAATCGAATACCCGAATGCAACCAAGAGGTGACGGTCGTGTCTTTCAAGAATGGCCTGAAAGATGACTACCCACTACGGAAGTCTTTGGCAAAGACATTGCCAAAAAGCATGGAAGAACTCATGGCGAGAATCGAGAAGTACGCCAGAGCCGAGGAGGATACGTCGGGTAACAAAGAGACAAAGCAGGAGAAAGGAAACGACTCGCTGACATGGCTATCAATGAAATCCACCTGCAACATTCGAGAACCGGAGAAGGCAGAGATTGAAGACGAGGACATGAAGGTCCTAGAGGATGTCGGCAAGGAGCCAGCCAAGAAGAGTGAAGAAGCACTGAAGAAAGTCCTCGTCTAGGAGGATGATGAAGAACGCTTCTTTCTTGTCGGCTCGGGCTTAGCCGAAGAAGAAGAAAGAGAACTGAAAACTTTTATGAGAGCAAACATAAAGGTGTTCGCTTGGACGCCTTATGAAATGCCTGGCATTGACCCGAGATCACATGCCACAAATTGAACGTTGACAGGACAGCCAAACCAGTAATACAACGAGCCAGAAGACCGACGTTGATACACGTCAAAGCAGTGGAGGAGGAAGTAGACAGACTTCTGAAGGTCAGGGCCATCAGAGAAGTCAATTATCCGACATGGCTATCAAACACTGTGGTAGTAAAGAAAAAGAATGGTAAATGGAGGGTCTGCATAGATTTTACAAGCCTGAACAAAGCTTGTCCCAAAGACAGCTTTCCTCTACCCAAGATTGACCAGTTGGTAGACGCCACATCTGGACATGGAAGGATGAGCTTCCTAGATGCTTACAAGGGATACCACCAGATAGCCATATACCCCGCAGATGAGGAGAAGACAGCGTTTATCACCCTGAAAGGGTTGTATTGTTACAAGGTAATGCCTTTTGGGTTGAAAAATGCAGGAGCAACTTACCAAAGGTTGGTAACCAAGATGTTCAAACACCTGATTGGCCAAACAGTAGAGGTCTACATCGATGACATGGTCGTGAAGACCAAGGAACCTAAGGGTCATCTTACCAACCTAAAAGAGGTCTTTGATATACTCAAAATATACCGGCTCTGACTCAACGCATCGAAGTGCGCATTTGGAGTTGGATCAAGTAAGTTTTTGGGGTACCTGGTAACAAGAAAGGGCATTGAGGCCAGCCCAGATCAAATCAAGGCCATCCTAGAGCTGAAAAGCCCGACGTCGGAAAAACAGGTTCAAATGCTTACTGGAAGGGCCGCGGCCCTAAACAGGTTCATAAGCCGAAGCTCAGACAAATGTAAACCTTTCTTCAACCTGGTGAAGAGGGCCACGGACTTCCTATGGACTGAGGAATGTGAGGTCGCTTTGGCCGACCCAAAAAAATATCTGACCACGGCTCCAGTCCTCTCAACACCTGAACCTTGGGAAGAACTGTTTTTGTATTTAGCAGTTTCAGAACACGCAGTAAGTGCATTGCTAATTCGAGAGGAAAAAGTGGAGCAAAAGGCTGTTTATTATGTAAGCAAAATCTTGGCCGATGCAGAAACAAGGTACCTACCACTAGAGAAATTAACGCTGGCCTTAGTAATGGCTTCAAAGAAGCTGAACCATTACTTTCAAGCGCACAAGATTATAGTGCTAACAGAGCACCCACTGAAGTCCTTGTTACAACAAGGAGACTTAACTGGAAGAATAGCAAGATGGGCAGTGGCCTTGGGCCAGTACGACCTGGAGTTTAGGCCAAGAACAGCAATTAAGGGCCAAGTTTTGGCCGACTTCGTGGCCGAATTCACGCCAGAATCCATCGAACATCGGGCTCCATTGAGCCAAGATGAACGATGTCCAAGCAAACAAGGAGAAGCCCAGCCAAAGGCAAAAGAACAAAGAAAGGAAAAACTCAGACCCTGCAGCATTTACATCGGCAACTCCGTTCGCCTGTTTGTCGATGGGAGCTCAAACCGGCAAGGAGCGAGGGCAGGAGTAGTGTTAATATCTCCTGATGGGGAGATATTGGAACAGTCCATTCGATTAGGGTTCAAGGCCTCGAACAATGAGGCAAAATACGAAGCATTGATTGCAGGACTAAAGCTGGCAGTGGCAGCAGAAGCAGATGAGGTAATAATTTTTTGTGATTCACAACTTATAGTGAATCAGACAATAGGAGAGTTTGCAACCCGGGATGAGAGAATGTCGGCATACGCAAAGGAAGTCATCAGGTTGGCAGCCTTGTTTCGCAACTGTCGACTTCTTCAAGTTAGCCAAGATGATAACAGCCACGCCGTCGCATTGGCCAACTTGGCAAGTTCAATACAAACTGGAAAAACAAGGACAATAATGATTGACTATTTGTCAGGCCCGAGCATAGAACCACTGATCACAGAACAAGAAGCAATGTGTGTGGACTTGGGACCAAGCTGGATGGATGCAATTGTTGCATTCCTAAAAGAGGGAAAGCTGCCAGAAGACCATAAGGAAGCACACAAGGTCAGATTGAAGTCGACAAGATTCAACCTGACAGCGGACAGACATCTCTACAGAAGGTCCTTCACTGGACCCCTTTTAAGGTACGTACACCCTTTGCAGGTTGAAGATTTTCTATATGAAATTCATGAAGGGATTTGTGGAAGCCACGCTGGGGGCAGATCACTAGCTCACAGGGCCATTACCTAGGGGTATTGGTGGCCCTACATGCAAAAAGATGCAGAAGCCTACGTGAAGAAGTGTGAACAATGCCAAAGGTTCGCACCTTTGATACACCAACCAGCTGCTGACCTGAACCCTGTATCCAGTCCATGCCCATTTGCCCAATGGGGCATGGATCTCGTTGGGCAGTTGCCCCAAGCAACTGGGCAAAGAAAGTACTTGCTGGTAGCAACAGATTACTTCACGAAGTGGATAGAAGCAGAACCTCTTGCCAAAATCTGAGATGTGGACGTCAAGAACTTCATATGGAGAAACATCATCACCAGATTTGGCATTCTAAGAGCAATAGTTGTCGACAACGGAACGCAGTTTGACAGCAAACTCATCAAGAACTTCTGTGCGAAATTCAAGATAAAGAATTACTTTTCAACACCAAGTTTTCCCCAAAACAATGGGCAAGCAGAAGCATCCAACAAAGTAATTTTGGATGGGATAAAGAAGAGGCTGCAGGCAGCAAAAGGAAAGTGGGTAGACGAGTTGCCCAATGTAGTCTGGGTATATCGGACTACGCCGAGAAGATCAACAGGGGAAACCCCTTTTGCCATGGCTTACGGCACAGAAGCAGTCATCCCACTGGAGATCGGCATCCTAGGGATCAGAACCCAGGGAGTAGAGAATGGGACTAATGATATACTTCTAGCCCGAGATCTGGATTTCTTAGAAGAAAGAAAGGAGAAAGCTGCAATTCAGCTCGCAGCATACCATCAGCAGGTTGCTAGAGCTTACAATAAGAAGGTCAATCCAAGGGATTTTCAAGTCGGCGACCTAGTCCTAAGAAAAGTTGTTGGCAACGAGAAGGATCCCAGAGAGGGCAAGCTTGGCCCAAACTGGGAAGGACCCTACAGAATTACTTCGGTATTGGGCAATGGAGCATACCGCCTTGAAGATAATGAGGGCAAAGCATTGCCAAGACCCTAGAACACTTGTAATTTGAAATTTTTTTATCATTAGATGTTCCTTGTTATTTTTTGAGGACGTCATCAATAAAATCTGAACAGAATTCTCCAAGACTTGTGAATTGATAAAAGATGCATAATGTTGTTTCTGAATAATGAGAACCCAAGTGGAACTCAGGTTCACTTTGGGGGCAGAGAGAAGACAAAATTGTTTATCTTCACTTGTTGAAGTTTGTAGCAATTTACAAGTTGAAGTTAAGCTGAGATTATTATTTATCTTCACTTGTTAAAATTTGTAGCAATTTACAAGTTGAAGATAAACCGAAGTAATGCTTAACGCTTGTTGAAATTTGTAGCAATTTACAAGTTGAAGTTAAGCCGAGATTATTGTTTATCTTCACTTGTTGAAATTTTTAGCAATTTACAAGTTGAAAATAAACCGAAGTAATGCTTAACGTTTGTTGAAATTTGTAGCAATTTACAAGTTGAAAATAAACCGAGATTATTGTTTATTTTCACTTGTTGAAATTTGTAGCAATTTACAAGTTGAAGTTAAACCGAAGTAATACTTAACGCTTGTTGAAATTTGTAACAATTTACAAGTTAAAGTTAAGCCGAGATTATTGTTTATCTTCACTTGTTGAAATTTGTAGCAATTTACAAGTTGAAGTTAAACCGAAGTAATGCTTAACGCTTGTTGAAATTTGTAGCAATTTACAAGTTGAAGTTAAGCCGAGATTATTGTTTATCTTCACTTGTTGAAATTTGTAGCAATTTACAAGTTGAAAATAAACCGAAGTAATGCTTAACGCTTGTTGAAATTTGTAGCAATTTACAAGTTGAAGTTAAGCCGAGATTATTGTTTATCTTCACTTGTTGAAATTTGTAGCAATTTACAAGTTGAAAATAAACCGAAGTAATGCTTAACGCTTGTTGAAATTTGTAGCAATTTACAAGTTGAAGTTAAGCCGAGATTATTGTTTATCTTCACTTATTGAAATTTGTAGCAATTTACAAGTTGAAGTTAAACCGAAGTAATGCTTAACGCTTGTTGAAATTTGTAGCAATTTACAAGTTGAAGCTAAACCAAAATAATTGTTTGGCACTTGTTATAACTTAAGAAAAGTTTACAAAATAGAAATTAAAACAGTATATGTTAATCCTTATTGAAATTTGTAAGCAATTTACAGGGCAAGTATTTGCCGACGTAAATCGTCAGGTGGCATAACCGAGGTGTGTCACCCCGAGAAGATTGCACAAAGAAGGAAGAATACATAAGACATGCAAAATATTCTAAGTATAGAATCATGCAATAGCAGTTAGAAAAAGACAAAGATACAAGCATTCAGAAAAAGAAAGTTGAGTTAGCATTCACAAAAAGGCACATTGGCCATATGCAAAACTTACATCGTCTAAAGAAACAAAGAAGTACAAGAGTACAAAAGACAAGAAAAAAAAAGACATGACATCAAAACTAAGATTCCCCAACATCGGCAGCAGGCTGGGTTTGGACATCAGAGGACTGCTGAGAAGATACCTCGGTCACCTTCTCCACCGCGATCTCGGCATCAATTTGGGCAAGGGTCTCATCAATACTCTTATCAGCAAGAAGTGAATCCGATGATACCTTTAGAGGAATCACATCCTTGGGAACCTCCTCAACCTCCTCGTCTTGAGTTAAGTCTAGGACTTGCTCATTTTGAGGAGGGGACTTGGACGCAGTAGCCTCCTTTGTTTTTCTCACCAAGGCATCATCATTTTTCTCATCTTCAAATTCTGAATCTTCATCGGACTGAGCTGGTGGAGGAGGTGGAGGGAATGGAAGAGGAATATCATCGGCATTCCTCAGAGGCGAATCATCAGGGACATTGAGTTTTTTCAAAAGAGACATCCAACCAAGAGTGAAACCCTTGTTGCATGCCTGCTTCACTTGAAGTTCATAAGCCTCAGTAACGTCGGCCATGCCTTGAGTGTATGCCTTTTCATCAACTTCTTTGATTTCGGCGTCTTTGGTGGCCAGGGCCTCCTGAAGCTCCTTTTCGGCCTGGGCCATTTTCTCCTCGGCCTCTTTTCTCTGGGACTTAGCAACCTTCCTTATGGCCTCGGCAAAATCGGCCTTCTCTTCGGCCTCAGTCTGGGCTTTGATAGCAGCCTCAGCCTGATCCTCCAACTTTTTCATTTTTGATTGAAGGTTTTTATTGGCCTTTTGAAGGACAGAAAACTCCCTCTTCATGTCGACCAATTTCTCCCGATTTTCAAAGGCTTGCATGGAGAGAGAATGGGCATTCTGAATGGCCTGAAAAAAGACAAGGCAAAAGTTATTTGAAAAATTTTACAAGTATGAAAAGGAGAAAGAAAGACAAGTTACCAAGTGAAGACACTTACTTGAACAGAACGTTGAAGCATGAAAGCATAGTTCTCATAATCGCTCATCTTGGCGTTCCTGTCAAGATCGCCTGGAAGAAGTAGAGCAGTATTGAGGGCGACACCGACATTGATGTCATCGGCGCGATCACTAGCCATAACAGGCTTATCTTCTAGAGTAATTTCAGGCGCCCAGGGGACGTCTGGTATTTTGGACCCCGAGGTCGTTGTAGAGGATGACCTTAGCTTCTTTGATTTTTGAGATTCTGATGGCTGGGTTTCAGAGCGCCTCTTCCCAGTAGAGGGTTGAGATTTGTCACTCTTAGCCAGCTTGGAAATAGGTAAAGTATTCTCAGATTCAACCTGAGTTACTTTAGCCTTTGGCTGAGCCTTTTTAACTCTTTTCGGCTTCGGTGGGGACATGGTTTGTGTTGGCTGAGTTTCAACATCAGAAGGGAGGCTGGCTAAGAGGTCTTTTGCAACTGGTTTTGGGCGGTCCATCTCGGCAGTAAGGACAAGTCGTCGCCGACGTTTTCGTTCTGATATTGGGACCAGGTATGGAGCCGAAGTTGATGGCTGATCAGTTGGATCGGATGTTGATCCTTGATCTGTTCGTGATGTGGATGCAGCCAATGGAGTTGTAGCAGAGGATGGAGAAAGGCTTTTCTTCTTCCTTTTGGGAACGTCGGGCAAAGTTGACTTATATGTTGGAATAAAATTGAGAAGCACAGGCGCTTTCCTTTTATGGACTGGCAAGTCCAGAAGTTTCTTCAAATCCTTGATGGGAACAAAGAATTGGCGAAAATTTTTTGGTGGCTTACGAACAGCTGCAAGAAGAACAGACGTCAGAAACAGACAAAGTATTTAAGACTTTGAAAGAAAACAGGCAAAGCTGAATACTGGGCTCTTACCCTTGCCCTCTAAAACTGATCGAGGAAGAGGGTAGAGATGGATGTCCTCGTCTGGAGCAAACTCCTAATTTCCCGAGGTAATGAAATAGTCATCTCCAGCCCCCTTGTTGGAGTCTGGGAGGTCGGCTACAATTTTGAATTCTGTAGACCTCGGCTTAAGGTAATAAATGTAGCCTTTTTTCTTTCAAATTAAGGGCACACATGGTATAGCAGTATTGGATATCGGCTAGGGTGATCCTAGCATTTTCCTGTTTAGCTAAGGCTATGATGCCATTGATCACTCGGTAGGAATTGATTGCCAGTTGCATGGGGTTCAACTTATAATAGTGAAGAATCTCACGAAAAAGGATGTTGAGTGGGAGCCGGAGTCCGCACTCAGTGAAAGCTACAATGGGAAAGGGCGTCGAATCATCTGTGGGCATGATGGAGTCGTTATCTCCAGCCAGCCTCAGATGGACATCGGTAGGGATAGAGAACTCTTGCCTAAAGTACTCAAGTTTGGTCGGGGTATCTACCCTATGTCTCCACATACCCATGATATCGGCCTGAATTAGAGGGGTTGGATTTCAGAGAAAAAATGTTTTGAAAGGGTTAATAAGACCTCGGCAAAAATCTAGGTAAAGTACTAGTTTCAGTTTTTTCCTAAATTATGGGTTCTGCACAACAAATCCCAAACCTAGATCTATGAAAGCAAGGGTTAAAGGCACGGATCTGGAAGATAGAAAGGCAAAGACGTGCTTTAGAATCAAGAACAGGGATGGGCTATCAAGAGCATAAAGAATACAAGAAATAAAGGGTCAAGAACAGTAACAAGAGTGCAAGAAAGTGGTGAACAGTATGTATTCAAGATATGGGCAAGATCAAAACCATATGAATAAATATGTTCAGATATGTGATTCGCAAGATTTGAAACAATAATGGCAACAAGTAATGAAGAATATCAACAGAATTGAAAACGAAAGGAACAGTGGCTTACCAGAAAAAAAATGAAGCCGGTATAAAGATTGCCGAAGTCAGACGACAGTTACAGATGTAACAAAAGCGACGAAAGCTTCACAGGAAGGGAGAAAGGAAGGCAGTTGCAGAGCTTTAGGACTGGAATAATGGCGTATTCAGGAGCTAGAGAGACAAAAAGCGAAGAGAAATCAAATGCAAAAGTGAAAAATAAAGAAAGGGGGAAAGGCTTTGTCAAAAATTTGAAACGGCGGCAAAACGGAGCATTGAATGCGCCTGGAACAACGCATACGTCAGACGGCGCACACAGACGCAAGACGGCTTGCAAGCGCGTCATAGGCATGGTCCAATGAGGTGAAGACGCGTGAATGAAACGGTTGAGTAAATGATACGTGACAGCTCACACACGTGAAAGAGTTCACTGGAATTCTTGTTCTCTGAAGAGAACATGTCGGCCTCAAATGAATGATCTCGGCTGAGGAGTTCTTGAGCCGATGCACAGGAAGAAATACCGATATAGGTTCCATCACCTCAGGATACCGAGGTAATAGAACCTAGGGGGCAGTTGTGGGGATATATTTTCTGAATACCAACACGTGGTAAAGTGACGCCGACGTGTCAGCCGAGGTACCACGTGTCCTGGTCGTTGAGCCGAGGTAATCTCGGTTAGGCCGAGGTTTCCTCCGAAGATATCGGAATCCGAGATAAGCGGATAGGGGACAAGAGTCCAAGAATGAAGAGGAGACTTAGTCAAGATGAGGATAAAGCTCTAAGGGAGTTTATCTTTATCTCTTGAAGAGTCCAAGGTAAGTCCAGAATTGGAGTCCCTAGAAGTCAAGCTTCTAGTGGGACTAGGATTGAGTTAACTATAAAAAGAGAGGCACTCCCGTAGGTCTAAAGTACGCAATTTATGCTTTGAGCAGTGAGTTTAGCACTTGATTATCTTTGAGAGATATACTGACTTGATCGTCGGAGTGCCCCTGGGTGGAAGAACCACCGCCGGAGCCTTCTCTTTCTGTTACAGGTTAGCTGGAGCCATCTATTTTGCCGGTGCTCTCTAGCTGATTACTAAACGGACAGTATGATCAGAAAATCACTCACACACACACACACAGATATATATATATATATATATATATATATGAAATTATATAGATCACAAGTTCAAAATATGAGACTTATTGATTAATCTCAAAAAAAAAAAAAAAGTATTTAAATTTGTGACAGAGGAGTGGTCAATAAGTATTGATAATCATAACACTAATTAATTTGACATGTTTAGTCAATAACACAAGGTTGGTTTGAGAATTTGATTATTTTAATTCACTTTTTATTTTTTTAATTATTTTAATTTGATTAAAAAAGTTGTGAGTTGGGATGAAAGTTGATTTTTTTTATTGTAAAAAAGTGAAATGATTATAATTTAAATATAATATTTTATCTTATTAATTATTTTAAATTATTAAAAAAGAAAAATCACCGACCTAACTTTCCAAAGACCCCATAATATGGTAATATGATAAGTACATATCCACTTGCATCATATAGACAAAAGTTTTCATTGAATGTAATATATATATATATATATATATCAAATAATCCAAAGTTAAAACATAAATACCTAGCTTTATCGCTGGAGAACTATTTATTAGAGCATCTCTAGACCCTAAACCTATATATATATATATATATTAAATAATTAAAAGCTAAAACATAAATACCTAGGTTTATTGCTGGGGAACTATTTATTGGAGCATCTTTAGTGAGTTTTTTAAGCTTCCGTTTTGGGAGGGGTTGGCTTTTTAACTTTTTGATTTTTTTGACTATTTTAGTTTAGGTTAAAAAGTTTAATTTGGGAAGGATTTTTGACTTTTTGATTTTTTTGACTTTTTTTTGTGAGAGAAAAGTGTAATAATTATGGGTTGGATGTGATGTTTTGTTTGTTATGACTAAAATAACCTATTTTGTCTTTTGTGACTAAAATAACCCGAAACTAACTTGCCAAACGGACCGTAAAAGAGACATATTAGCTATTATAGTTAGTTATGATCTATTTTATTTCATCAAACAGCTAGTTATTATAAGGGCATTCGGCAGTGGCGTAGCCAAGAATTCAATGCAGATGAGATACAAATTAATGATAATTTGATTCTATTTTTTTAAAAATACTTTTCAAAAAAATTTACTTTCTTATTTTTCGTGATTTTTTTGTTTTTATTGATTTTTTTTAATATTTTAAGCAATTTTTTAAAACTTTTTAGACATACCTACATAAAGATACCTAAAAAGTAAAAAATTGTGAAAAAAGACTTTTAAAAATTCACTAAATACCAATAATACAAAAAAATACGAGAATTTGGTATATTTTTTGTATTTTCATGTATTTATTAATTTTTTAAAATATTTTTTCACAAATTTTTTACTTTTTCGATACATCTAAGTAAGCTGCATCTAAAAAGTAAAAAAAAAATGTTTAAAATTTTAAAAATATTCACTAAAAACATAAAAACACGAAAATCAAAAAACTCAATTTCAAAAAATTTAATCCAAAAAATTCAAACCAAATACATTGATTTTTTTTTTTTTCATAATAAACAACAATGAAATATTACTTGAGAGGGAGATTAATGACATGGACTTTGTGCCAGACAGATTTGGGCCGGACAGAGTTGTGCCGGACAGATTTGGGCCGGACAGATTTGGGCCGGACTGAGTTGTGCCGGACAGATTTGGGCCAGACAGAGTTGTGCCGGACAGATTTGGGCCGGACAGATTTGGGCCGGACAGAGTTGTGCCGGACAGATTTGGGCCAGACAGAGTTGTGCCAGACAGATTTGGGCCGAACAGGTGTTGGGCCAAGTTATGTGGCCCGGCCTTGAAGGAAGCTGCTCGGTTAAGGCAGCGCGTTGATTGACCAAGCTGCAAGGATCCGTGATTACGAAGCCGATCAGGTGAAAAGTCCGGCACCAGGAAAGGCAAGGTTGGACCAAGGTATTTGTTTGCTCGGCAGGTAGGTCGACCGCAGACAAGCGTAAGTAGTCCCGAGCTCGGCTTTGCCGAGATGTCGCCGAGTCCGGTCCTCATCTAAGCTTAGCTGTTGGAGTACTTGGGCATGAAGCGCAGCATGGCAGACGATGGCCGAGATGGAATTGCCCGGCTGCCGAGCTCCCAGGAGAATGGGCGGGCAGTTGGATTAGGTGATGTTCAGCAAGGTTTATGCTGACAGATGGGATAGCGGAGCCACGTGTCAAGAGATGACTGGGAGTGGATATGGGGCGCAGAGGGTATATAAGCATGTCTGCACCCCCCATACGCGGACACACGAACACTTTTGTAAGGAATTCTTACACTCAAACACTCTCTCCCTTCTCTCTATCCATCCTAAGGTGTGTGCTAACTTGATCGTCGGAGGGTCTTTCCGACCACACACCGCCGGGTAGCTCACCGTTTCTTGCTCGCAGGTGATCGGACATCGACGGAGCTCGGAAGAAAGGAGTACGGGCTTGCCGGAATATTTGCTCCCCGTACAATTGGCGCCGTCTGTGGGAAGGTTGACAGATAAAACCTTGTCTTCCAGGCTCATCTGATCGCCGTCCATGGTGAACAAAGACGAGATTCCGTTGTCCGCCATCGATGGAGCTACCCCGGAGTTCACCCGACGGAGAGAAGGACATGCTGTCATCCTTCCAATGGTGAACTTGGATACGTTCACTGGAGGACAGTCAGGAGACGCGCGGGATAAGCGCGGAAGAAGTTATGGTCATTCACGAAGTCCAGACGGTCATCGGCGGCGGAGAGAATCACATGCCCGACGTCTGGAACACAAGTTGAGGGACCAAGACGCTGTCATCCGGCGAATGGCAGCGGAGATGGAGGAGTTGAAGCGGCATGTCAAGGGGAAGGGTGTAGATGGAGTGGTAGACCATAGAGAGTGCATCCCATCCCGCCGTTCAGAGAAGTCCAGCGCGCAAGATAGCACTTACCAGCCCTCACGTCCGGTGACGACGTCGAGATATTCCTATTCCGCTCGTTCAGAGGACTTGTGGGCAGTCTTGAAGGAACGGGCTCGCCGGCGGGAGGCTCAAAGGGTGCCGGCGTTCCAGCGGCTATCCTACAGGGTTCATGCCAGCGAGGAGGCCGGAATGCCCCCACCCCGCCTAGCGGAGCCAATCCTTGTAGATACAAACTTGATGAGGCTGAGCGCCACCCCTTTCTCTCTGGAGATAGAAACAACACCGCTTCCCGCGGGCTTCCACCAGCCAAAGTTCACACTTTATGACGGAAAGACCGATCCGTATATGCATGTAAGCCACTTCCGACAGGTCATGGCCGGACGTAGGCGAAATAACGCTCTTATGTGCCTGATCTTCCCGTCGAGTTTAGGCGAGCTGGGCTTGAAGTGGTTCGAGAGGTTGCCAGAAGGGAGTATACAACAGTGGAATCAGTTGGCCGAAGCCTTTGTGACGCGTTTCAAAACCAACACCAAAACGCCAAAGGAAGTTGACCACCTTCTCAGTGTCAGGATGGAACCGAGCGACACTCTCAAGGCGTACAACTCCAGGTACTGGGATACCTACAATGAGATCCTAGATTGCCCAGTCAACCTGGCAATCACCCAATATAAGCGCGGTCTCCCGCTCGGACATAGGCTGAGGGATTCGCTTACAATGAGCCAGCAGACATCCATGTGGCACCTAATGCAGCGCATCAATGAACACATTCGAGTAGAGGATGATGCAGCGACGTCCACCGCGGAGACAACCTCGATGGCAACGGGCAAGTGGGCGACTGGGTTTTAAGGAAGGTCATGGGCAACGCACTAGTGCCGGGTGAAGGCAAGCTAGGGGCAAACTAGGAAGAGCCTTACAAGATAACCGGGCAAGGGGGCATACCACTTAGAGGATTTGGATGGCAAAGGCGTACCCCGGCCATGGAATGCGGCCTTATGTAATTTTTTGAGGGACTTGTTTCCCCTACACTTCTGAATGCAAATACTCTTTTTGTCAATGTAATAGAAGTGAATTACTTTTGCTGATGAGCTTTGTTGTGTCCGAAATAATAGTGGATGAGGGGCCAACTCTTCTGTTCCAGCCGAGATGATTTACTCCGGTTGGAAGAGTTGGTGTTTTGTCCAACTTCGAATTCCCAACCGAGATGGTTTACTCCGGTTGGAAGAGTTGGGGTTTTGTCCAACTTCGGATTCCCAACCGAGATGGTTTATTCCGGTAGGAAGAGTTGGCGTTTTGTCCAACTTCGGATTCCCAACCGAGATGCTTTACTCCGGTTGGAAGAGTTGGTGTTTTGTCCAACTTCGGATTCCCAACCGAGATGGTTTACTCCGGTTGGAAGAGTTGGTGTTTTGTCCAACTTCGGATTCCCAACCGAGATGCTTTACTCCGGTTGGAAGAGTTGGTGTTTTGTCCAACTTCGGATTCCCAACCGAGATGGTTTACTCCGGTTGGAAGACTTCGGATTCCAAACCGAGATGGTTCACTCCGGTTGGAAGAGTTGGTGTTTTGTCCAACTTCGAATTCCCAACCGAGATGGTTTACTCCGGTAGGAAGAGTTGGCGTTTTGTCCAACTTCGGATTCCCAACCGAGATGCTTTACTCCGGTTGGAAGAGTTGGTGTTTTGTCCAACTTCGGATTCCCAATCGAGATAGTTTACTCCGGTTAGAAGAGTTGGTGTTTTGTCCAACTTCGGATTCCCAGCCGAGATGATTTACTCCGGCTGAAGAGTGGATGATTTGTTCAACTGCGAGGTTCCAGCCGAGATGTTTTACTCCGGCTGAAGAGTTGATGATTTGCTCAACTGCGAGGTTCCAGCCGAGATGATTTACTCCGGCTGAAGAGTTGATGATTTGCTCAACTGCGAGGTTCCAGCCGAGATGTTTTACTCTGGCTGGCGAGTTGATGATTTGTTTAACTCCGAAGTTTCAGCCGAGCTAACGTTGCTCGCCAAGAAATAAGGAAGTCGCGAAGCGGACCTTGCTCCCCTTCTTTAGAGTTCCTTGGTCGAGCTGATCTTGTCCACCAAGAAGGAAGTCGGGGAGCGGACCTTGCTCGCCGACCTTGGAAGTTCCTTGCCGAGCAGTTGTTGCTCGCCAAGAAGCAAGTCGCGGAGCGGACCTTGCTCGCCGACCTTGGAAGTTCCTTGACCGAGCTGTTGTTGCTCGCCAAGAAGGAAGTCGCGGAGCGGACCTTGCTCGCCTTCCTCGGAGTTCCTTGACCGAGTTGATGTTGCTCGCCAAGAAGGAAGTCGCGGAGCGGACCTTGCTCGCGTTCCTCGGAGTTCCTTGCCGAGCTGTTGTTGCTCGCCAAGAAGCAAGTCGCGGAGCGGACCTTGCTCGCCGACCTTGGAAGTTCCTTGACCGAGCTGATGTTGCTCGCCAAGAAGGACGTCGTGGAGCGGACCTTGCTCGCTTTCTTAGTGCGGTCACCATCTTGCATATTGAGGACCGAGGAAGTATTACCCCGGTCAGGATAGGTAATCCCAGTCACGCTTCAGCGGACGGAATTAAGGGGCAATTGAGAGGGAGATTAATGACATGGACTTTGTGCCAGACAGATTTGGGCCGGACAGAGTTGTGCCGGACAGATTTGGGCCGGACAGATTTGGGCCGGACTGAGTTGTGCCGGACAGATTTGGGCCAGACAGAGTTGTGCCGGACAGATTTGGGCCGGACAGATTTGGGCCGGATAGATTTGGGCCAGACAGAGTTGTGCCGGACAGATTTGGGCCGGGCAGAGTTGTGCCAGACAGATTTGGGCCGAACAGGTGTTGGGCCAAGTTGTGTGGCCCGGCCTTGAAGGAAGCTGCTCGGTTAAGGCAGCGCGTTGATTGACCGAGCTGCAAGGATCCGTGATTACGAAGCCGGTCAGGTGAAAAGTCCGGCACCAGGAAAGGCAAGGTTGGACCAAGGTATTTGTTTGCTCGGCAGGTAGGTCGACCGCAGACAAGCGTAAGTAGTCCCGAGCTCGGCTTTGCCGAGATGTCGCCGAGTCCGGTCCTCATCTAAGCTTAGCTGTTGGAGTACTTGGGCATGAAGCGCAGCATGGCAGACGATGGCCGAGATGGAATTGCCCGGCTGCCGAGCTCCCAGGAGAATGGGCGGGCAGTTGGATTAGGTGATGTTCAGCAAGGTTTATGCTGACAGATGGGATAGCGGAGCCACGTGTCAGGAGATGACTGGGAGTGGATATGGGGCGCAGAGGGTATATAAGCATGTCTGCACCCCCCATACGCGGACACACGAACACTTTTGTAAGGAATTCTTACACTCAAACACTCTCTCCCTTCTCTCTATCCATCCTAAGGTGTGTGCTAACTTGATCGTCGGAGGGTCTTTCCGGCCACACACCGCCGGGTAGCTCACCGTTTCTTGCTCGCAGGTGATCGGACATCGACGGAGCTCGGAAGAAAGGAGTACGAGCTTGCCGGAATATTTGCTCCCCGTACATTACTAAACTTAAATGTTAAGAGTTCATTTGGATAAATGTGAAATTTAAATTAAAGGGTTTGAGATTAAATTTTATACAAATTTTGGAGAGTAACTATTTTATAGGTGGATTGGAAAATTAAAAAAGAAGATACGTGTAGACAGAAATGATATATTTTAGTAGAGAAATTCTATAAAACATACCGCAAAAAAAGTATCTATCTTATGTCGCAATTATGATTTTCATGGTTTTTAATTATAACACATTATAGTGTTAGATATAATTTAGTTATAACTTCTTGTGGTTGTTATTTTAGTTATGACTATATATCAAGTAATAATTAGTTATGGCTCATTCTGATATTAGTTATGACCTATTGTAATTTTTTTTATTTTTTTATTTTTATAATTGAAGATGCGTTGCTTGATTATAATTTATATAGTGGTCATTTTAGTTATGAATGGAAAGAAACACATGAAGGATAAACTCTACATGTCAAATATAACTAACAATTCAATAAATTCTATATCTTCATTGAAATTAATTATGTTTGTATGTCAATAATGATAGACATTACCATTATATTGAAATTTTTGTAGATAATAATATGACTTATTATAGCCTCTTTATTTTCAATCAAAATAACTATTATTGTTCTCATAATTTTAAAAAAGTCATTGACATTTCACTTTAAATAATATTTTTATAATTTTTTTTATTTAATATATTTTCTTTATGTTTTTTTTTCTGTAAAAAAAAAATTTCCAAAACTCAGGGGGCACGTGACCCCCATGAACCTAACGTGGCTCCGCCCCTGGCATTCTATCCATAAATTTAAATTTATATTTTGTTTGACCCAAAGTCCAGACTCTAAAATACATTGTTCATAAGGACAAGCTCAGATAAAATAATCAAAATACTCACATATATATATAATATATACTTACCTACTGTATGGGATAAGCAGCAGATATTCTGATTCATCCAAACCGACTAAACCAAACAGATCCGTTGAATTTGGACAGTTGTAATTTGATTTTTTTCAATCCGTCTAGTTTTGGACGGACGACGGATTTTAAGTTCATTTGGCCGCAACCGAATCGCTAAACTCTGAGCACTCCTAATAATTTGTAAGATTTTGTATTTTCAATTTGTTTAGATATTCTGTTTGTATTTTCAATTGGAAATGAGTTTAGATATTCTGTTGTGTTTTCAATTTGTTTTCAATTTGAAAATCCTTTTATCAAATAGCAAGTGTTGATATTTGGTATTTTTGTATGAAAAATATAACGCTTAATTTTATCATTTTAAAAAAAATCAAATTAAATAGTTTTTAAATAGAAAAAAGGTAATGAAATAGTTTTGATAATAATGCGTGATTTTTTTATACGTATTTATTATTAGTATTTGACAATTTACTTAATAATCTTTTGGTCATATTGAGTTGGATTGTTATAAATATATACATATATATGTTGACAAGTTGTTCTATTTTGTTTAAAATTTGGAAAAGTTTAAACCGCCAAACCAATTCACATCCATCTGTCAATCCGCCAATCCGCACCCGTCAATCCAACAGAGGGATGCAGATTCATTTTTTCCAATTCGGCGGATGGAAGGCGGATTGGAGGTTTTCCTGCCACAACTGAACCGCGAACTCCCCTAACTGTATACATTCATTCCAAACCCTTACAATCTCAGCTCTCTCTCTCTCTCTCTCTCTTACTGTTCGTCGTCACCATCGACGATGGCTCCGGCCTCCGATGACAACTCCATTGTCCTCCGCTTATTCTCTGGAGAATGTTCCCTCTCATTCTCCTCCTTCTCTTCCTACTATTTCACCAACTCCTAAAGCTCACATTCCATTGTCGATCACGAATCCTTCTGGCACGGTTTGAGTACCCAGGGTTTGAGTCGATCACTTTACGAGCTTGTCTGTGAGAAGACCTAGGGTTTGACTACTATGAAAAGACCTAGGGTTTGAGCTTGTCTACGAGCTTGTCTGCGAGAAATAGCATCACATTAACGCTGTTGTCATTGGTCGGAGAACGCGATAGTCTCGCCGTGAAGGAGTATTAGATGGTCTTATTTGTTGGATTCAAGATACCAAATTGTCACGACCCAAACACGCCCTTATAGGTTTAGCGTCGTAACCGGCCAGTAAACCTTAGATTACCAAAGGCCTCTTGACAGAACAACATATAATAAGGGGCTGCAGAAGCAAAAATAGAGAATGTACAATGTCCATAGAGCTGTGTTAACATATATGAGACAAAAATTTTCAAAACAAACTTGTATATATATACATAACGTCATAATTACATTATTCATACATTGCGCATTCATAAATATGAAATCAAAAGAGGACTTAGCCCAGTATAGATATACAGAATAGAATCAACTAAAGCTTTGACATGGTTCTCTCAAAAGGAACCTCCTCGAGAGGCACAGTAGTTGGTTGACGAAATAGAATCTTAGGCCATCAACTCTAGGCCTGGTCACGTGCCTGCTCACCTATATACATAATATAAATAGTGAGATGGAGCCCAGTGAATAACAACAGAGTAAAGGATTTAAATGAATGATGTCCATAACATGTACTGAAATCAGAGTTCATATTAGAAACAGATATATTTATGTTCTTGTTCAACTCATATAGAAATTAGAGTTCATGCTTCGTTATACATGGTACATCCATTAGCATTAACTTGCTTGGCAGTTCTATTGGGAACCTTTAGTACCGGGAAACTTGTAACTTGCTTGAACCACAGTATTGTTACCCATGGGTAAGAGCCATGAGACCATGGTATTATTACCCCCGGGCAAGGGCCTTTCTTATAAAAGTACGGTATTGTTACCCCCGGGCAAAGACCTTGTGCTAAGGATGCCATGAATACATTTCAGAAACTTGGACAATCATTCATTAAACAGAATGTAACATTTCATAACACAGATCTTAATTCATATCATTCAGAAAGTAATTAAATTAAACATAGCTTTACTAAGTTATTACTCACAAATGGCTCCACTTGTAGAACAGGCAAATCAAATAACTTGTGGCGCGTGACCTACATACACATAGCAGAACACATAATGAAACACACACTCGGTTGATACTTAACTTCTTTCGTTTCATTCTTAGTGTATTTCTAAGTCTTAACCTCTTATTGAGTCTTAATCATGGCCTACGAGTGCCTAGGATGTAATGAGGATACTAAAATGCACTTGAACACATTTAATAAAACCTACAGAAAAAAGAGGTCCCGCTCGAGCACAATTTCTCTCGCTCGAGCAGACATGCAAACATGTGAGGGGACGCTCGAGCGCAACTTCCATCGCTCGAGCGGTCTGTAAACTTTGAAAAAGAACTGACTATGTGAAATCTCCACTCGATGGTCGCTCAACTCTCGCTCGAGCGTGAAACTCATGCCCTCGCTCGAGTGCAACTCTTGCTGCTCGCGCAGTCTGCAAAACACACAAACTTCTAGGAGCATGCATTTCACGCTCGAGCAGACTTTAGGTAACTGGAGCGGAAGTGTAGGATCACAAAGTGGCCGCTCGAGCGTAGATTTTGCCGCTCGAGCAGAAGTGCAAAATCTAGAATTTCCAGATTGCACTCCTAAGCTCCAAACTTGAATTCAAAGCCATTAAACTCAACCTTTGGGCCCCAAAACTTGAGAAAACAAGTCTAAACTTGAAAAACATAAAGAATTGAAGATCATCTCATGAAATCAAGGCCCAAAAGCATGTCAATTGACCAAAACCCAACTCGAAATATACAAAACATATCATGTATGCAATGGTTTGACTCTAAAGCTTCCAAAATATGATCAAGTGATATAAATTGATGCAACATAAGATGAATTCTCAAAACACATGTGAGATGAGTACATGCAAGTTGAAATCCTTTGAGATCAACCTCCAAACTTCATGAATTACACATGCATGTAAAAATCGTTAGAAACATACTCAAAATGCTATGATATATATAGATATATATGCATGGAATAATCCTCTTTTCTAATTCATTAGCTCATCTCTTGCATTATTTAGCTTAATCCTCAAGAATCCTTGTATTAAAGTCTTGATTATAAGGTTTTAGGACAAAATTCTTACCTAGAGTCTCAATTGCACAAGTGTAGAACTTCAACTCCCAATTTCTTGCAAATCTCCAACAATTCGTAGCTTTGAGTTCAATTTTCTTTCTATCTTTCTCTCTCCCACATTTTTCTCTTGAAATAGGGTGATAAAAGAGTGTAGAAGTGAACTAAATAGTGCACATGGGCCTTATATAGGCTCAAATAAAGAACTTAATTAAGTTTGACTTAATTAAACAAATTTGCGCTATTTTGTTCTAATTATTTCGTTCCAAACCGAATTTCAATTAAACCTATCATAAAATTCTAAAAATCTCAAATAACACATAAATCAAGTCAATTTCTGAATCGGATGCCGATAAGGCCATCAATTTGTAAGCCGAAACGAAAACATGAACATATCTTTCTACGTTAAACAGATATAAACACAAATAAGGCAACATAAGATATGAAATTTCGTTTCAATTACTTATTAAGGAAAGCCATGACTCGTGCTAAAGGCCACGTGTCTGTCATCACCAAGATTGTCTCGGCTCATAAACTTAGGTATGAGAGTCATGAATTGAGCACCCCATTCGCCCGATCAAAGATCGGTCTCTACTAATCATGATGTGATTCTTATTTACATTATATGCTCTTGTTCTGATGATTAAGCTAACTTACTATGTTATGCGCATATAAGTATAGACTAATTTGCAAAAATTGGAACACTTTGATTTCATGTTTGCTTGAAAATTGTTTTGAATATGTGCTACTTGAAAAAGTGAACTCATATGTACATTCATCAAATTATTCCAATTTGAGCATTGACAAGGTCGTAAGACTTGGGCAAATAAACAAAATATAGATGCAATTGGTTGAACTCGAGGGTTGCCTACGTATTCCGTTGCAAAGAATCAAACCAGCGTAGTTCAAGGGCAAGATGCAAATGATACACAATGCAATGCAATAATATAATAAAACCACAAGCAGTTCTTACCACACAAATATCATAAAGGAATGGAGATGCAAATCAAACTACGTTTTATATAGAAAAGAAGTGGGCACAGCCAAACGACGCCTAACACAGGCTAAGTACCTACATCCTCAATACTGGCCTCAGCGCAGTATGGATGCTTACACATAACAGAACCATGTTTCAACATGAAAGGGGTGCGAGCACATGCAGAACTATGTTTTTTGCAGAAAGAGAAAGAGTACAAGTAATTGGGTGGTATGATATAAGTGAAGAATGATTTGCAGGGAAAAGATAATGATCCTAAATGCTAAATGCAACAAAGCAAAGTACAATACAATGGATGCAGTGGATGAAGTGAATAAGGGACGCAGGCTGAACCGCGTCTTACCAAGAAAAGGCATGGACACAAAACAAACCACGTCTAACATAGAAAAGGTGCCGACACCCTCAATACTGGCCTCAGTGTAGCATGGGTACTTACACATAACAGAACCATGTTTCAACGAGGGAAAGGCATGAGCACATGCCAAACTAAGCTTAACATGGAAAGAATGTATGATGTAATGGATGTAATGGATATTGTAGTAAATGCATGTAATAAATAATAAAATGCGATATAGTAGCTAGGAAGTGAAAGTAATTGACTCACCTTATGTTGTTGAAAATCTTCTGCTTATTCTCAGTTTTATCTTCACGCGCTTCCAAACCACAGGTACTACTTTTCTCCTTGACTATGTTTGCAACTTTCCTGATTCTCCAACAGGGTGATAGACTAGGTTGGTTCAGTATTCAGATTTGAGGCACGTACAAGCTACCGCAACCTATGGGGCTGCTATACAGAGTTTAAGCCGATGACACACCCTTGGGTATTTAAACTAGACTTTAGTCTCGAAAATTCCAAACCTTTGCGTTCTAGGCATCACCATTCGAACTCTAGTTTTCACCGTCTCAGTTGATCTCCTAAGAACTCATTGTAAACACAGACAGGTGGCTATACCAGACTGCCTGAAACCGTTCGGGCATAACAAACATCAAAGGAATTGCACCTTTAGAGGATTTAAGGTCTCCTAGACCTAGTGAGTGCACAAGAGAGTGCGGGTGAGGTGCACAAAACAGTGCGAGTGAGGTGCACAAAACAGTGCGGTATAAGATGAATACACAAAACAGTGTTATGTGGGTGCACAAAACAGTTCAATGCAAGTTTGTAGAAGACAGTGCGATATTAGTGCACAAGACAGTGTGATGCAAGGTGCACAAAACAGTGCGATAAAAAAGTGAATGCACAAAACTGTGCGATGCAAGATGCACAAAACAGTGCATGTAAGGTGCACAAAACAGTATAATACAAGATGCACAGAGTAGTGCGAGATAGGGTGCTGTAGCTCGACTTTTTGTGCTCTTTTCGGAAGACGATAAGTCCTACACTTCGGACTCCCGCGGTTCTTAATCTGATCGCACAAGTGCAATGTGAAATAGATAAACACCAAAAAGTCCAAATCTGGCAAATCTTTTGAAAAATCGATTTTGAATCAAAAAATGCCAAAAATGGACTGCTTTGCCAGATACAGAGTCACCACCTAAATATTTTTAGAAAATTAAGGAAACCCATGACTCATGTCAAAGGCCACGTGTTCATCATCACCAAGATTGTCTCGACTCGGGAACTTAGGTATAAGAGGGAAAGGTCATGAATTGAGCACCTCACTCGCCCGATCAAAGATTTATCTCTACTAATCATGATGTAATTTTTATTTATATTATATGCTCTTGTTCTGATTTATTAGGCTAACTTACTATGTAATGCGCACACAAGTAAAGACTATTTTGTCAAAATTGGAACATTTGATTTCATGTTTATTTTTTAAAAGAGTTTGTGAATGTGCCACTTGAAAAAGTGGGCTCAAATGTACATTAATCAAATTATTCCAATTTAAGCAATTAGCCTTCATCTACAGGCATTCAAGCAATTTATCACTTAAGCACTTAGTATTGTGGTGAACATGCTTTGACATGGTAACAACCTCACTCATGCGATATGTTAAAACAAATAAAAGCTCACCTAGTACTCCAAGCCTAAAGAGATGACAGAGTTAGAATAATGCATGATCCTAACTATACAATATGACTAATGCAACACATGTGATATGCAATTACTAGGCTCGGCTACTAATATGGCATACGAATCAATTTGATAGCATGCGGTCTAAGCACATATTCAAAAAATGTTTAACTACAATGCAAGTTAGAATGATGTGCCATGCATGCAAGATAATGGATGCAAGGCATGAGAGATGCTAAACGAAACATGATGCCCTAAATTAACCATCATAAGCAGGTAAATAAAAGAGAGAAAGACATGGGGTTGGAAGACATACACATTATTAAAATTGTGACATCGCGCAGTAGGGTCTGAATAAACGAACTAGCTAAGCTAATTAACTGTCTATTACAAAACGAATTAACTAATTATTACAAACCGAATAAACTAACTATGCTAGCTGGTTATTACAAAACCAATAATTAACTATTCTATGAAACAAACTAATTAATTAATTACAAATTAGAATTAACTATTTAATTACAACATGAATACAACATGAAAGAAGTAACTAAGCTAACTAATTAGCCCCGGAAAGTGAAGAATGCTCATGCATGCGCAAATTTTCGCCCGAAAAGCCCACTGTTCTACTGCTAGAATACCTTTGTTGTATAGTTAGAACATCTTTTCACCTCAGCCTCTGCTCTGTTTTGTTCCAAAAAGTTACTACTCAATTTGACAAAAGTGGCTGGCAAGCCAGAAGTAATGGCCGACCGGCCAAAAAAAGTGGCTTGCTAGCCACTAAAGTCTGGTTCCTCCTGTTATAACAGAAAGCATACAGAGCACAAACAGGGTATTCTCAAGGTATGTTTGTACACCTTACCCCTCCTTATCATCAAACAGCTCAAAAGAGTGGCAAACTCAATTCGCAAGCTATCAATCGACGCAATTTCATTGCATGATGGCCTATGAACCGGTGTACAATTTCAATAAATGCACAAGAAAAGACTCTCAAACCTCCTCCCTATCGTGGATTGATCAAGGGAAGTGGTTGACCTTGGAAACTTGAATCATTTCATCACTAGCAAGTATGAAATGCCTCAAGTTTTCATGTGTTCAATTAACGTCCGATTGAACACCTAATTACTTATTATCTTGCATCATTTTTAATCCCCATTTTATTACTTCATTTTAATTACCAACCATTCTTTAACCAATTGAGTCCAAAAGTGATCTTTAAGTCCTCTAATGGAAAGAAATATCAAAACAAGTGTTGTTTTAGGCATGAGAGAAGTGTCATAACGTTGGTAATGAACCCCCAAAGGGATTAAACCATTAAGCACAATACCTCAATCTCATGCTTAAACAAACAAGTAGCTTGAAACAATTTTCAAAGCAAAGAAAGAAGCCAAGAAAGGAGGGAGGTTGCAGAGGTGATTAGAGGTGATCAAAAGTATGGAGAGCAAAAAATAAACACTATCAACTCAAATAGGTTGGTGGTTAAGGCCTAAACCACCAAACCTATGAGGACAATTACACTACAAGCATGCAATACAAGGTATAAATGCAATGAACAACTAAAAACAGTCCTAAAACAGTTTTAAAACATGCTAGAATTAAAATAAAAATAGCTAAAATAATAAGCTACAACATGGAGCAAGTTAAGTTAGTAAACAAGCACAAGGAGAGGAGGCTACCCCCTCCATTTTTGGGACTTCAAAACATGGTTTTAGCCTCTGAAATAACTCTGAAATTCAGTATTAAAAAGCTCAAAAAAAAGTTAACAAAAATGTGGGAAACATAAGGGCAAAGGATTGAGAAGTGAGATGCAAAGAATGGTGATCCACCCCTCCAACCGCAATGGCCTTAAACCACAAGTTTCAACCCAAAAATACAAAGTATAAACAGCCCAAAAACAATAGGAAAAATAGCAAATAAACCAAAGAAACAAGCCAAGACTTATACCTCTTGAATAGGAGAACCTTTTCTCAGTGACAAATCAACACTTACACACCCTCAAGAGCTCAAAGTAAGCTCAAAAGTGCCTCAGCTCAAATACCACAAGGTTTGGTTTCAAGAGTATAGGCAAAGGCTTAAGAATTTGCAAAAGAGAGAGAGAGAGAGATATATATATATTTTCGCTCCAAAATTTATAACCCTAAAAAATGGAAGGAGAGGTCTTCTATTTATAGGAAAACATGAAACTCCCTCAGAAATATCCATACATACACATGTAGGCAAGTGCATACATCTGTGGAAACAGCTGGCACAGCTGCCCAAAATATCTGCAAAAACACAAGTGGCTGGCAGCCTACATTGGTGGCCGGCAAGTCCCAGGGTTTTTAGGCTTAAAAAACTGCTTTTTTGGTCCAAAAACAAGTCACAAGATGTGTAGGTTTTGAAGGATCAAAGTTATAGCATTCTGTTGAGGACTTTGAGCACTTGACAAGCACATACAAATTCATCATTGGGTGCGCAAGCGGTGTCGCCTAAGTCATAAGGGTGGTCAAAAATGGGGTGTTCACAAGTGCACAAAACAGTGCGACACAAGGTGAATGCACAAAACAGTTCGAACTCAAGGTGCACAAAACAGTGTGATACAAGATGCATAAAACAGTGCGAAACAGGGTGCACAAAACAGTCCGAACTCAAGGTCCACAAAACAGTGCGATACAAAGTGAACAAAATAGTGTGATACAAAGTGCACAAAACAGTGCGATATAAGGTGAATGCACAAAACAGTACGATACAGGTGCACAAGACAGTGCGATACTGGTTGCACAAGGCAGTGTGATATTGGTACACAAGACAGTGCGATGTAGGGTGCACAAAACAATGTGATGCAAGATGAATGCACAAAACAGTACGATACAGGTTCAATGCACAAAACAATGTGATACAGGATGCGATGCAGGATACACAAACAATGCGATACTAAGTGCACAGGACAGTGCGATACAGGGTGCACAAAACAGTGCGATGCAAGTTGCACAAGACAGTGCGATACTGGTGAAATGCACAAAACAGCGCGATACAAAGATGAATTCACAAAACAATGTTATGTGGGTGCACAAAACAGTGCGATATGGGTTGAATGCACAAAACAATGCGATGCAAGGTGCACAAAATAGTGCGAACTCAAGGTGCACAAAACAGTGCGATGAAAAGTGCATAAAACAGTGCGATACAAGGTAGAATGCAATAAGACAGTGCAATACAAGGTGCACAAAATAGTGTGAGTGAGGGTGCACAAGATAATGCGATGTAGAGGTGCACAAGACAGTGCAATGCAGGTGCACAAGATAGTGCGATGTAAGTGCATAAGACAGTGTGATACAAGTTGAAATGCACAAGACAGTGAGATGCAATGTGCACAAAATAGTGCAATACAAGGTAGAATGCACAAGACAGTATGATGCAGGATGAATACACAAAACAGTGCTATATGGGTGCATAAGACAGTGCGATACAAAGTGCACAAAACAGTGCGATACAAGATGAATACGGATGGCATGTAAAGGGAAATGAGCAGTACATAGAGTAGTGCGTCATGTACCTTTTGAAATGAGTGTAGGGCAACTCGACATAACTCATTGAAATGTAACACAAAGGGGGGCAACTCGACAAAACTCTGTTAAGTGTAGAACAAAGTCAAGAGCAAGAGCAACCAATCACGCAGTTCAACTCAACCAGAGTGTAAAAGCATGCAGGCATAATACAAAACACATGTATTAATCGGAGGGAAGATGGCAATCCCAAGAGAGTTTTGAAATGGTTGGAGACAACTTTCGAAAGGTAAATCATATCAGAATCATCATGGGGGTAAACCCACCCTAATTCAGGAGAAAGTGCTCGACAAATGGTTTTGACAGATTAAGAGACAGGTTGAGTTCATGCCCCTTGTTCAATTGATGACCCGATTAGATGTACTGAAAATTGTTCCTAGTGTCGAGTCATTGGCCATCGGTCAGGTTCATGCCCTTTACCCGATGGATGGCCCAATCAAATGTACTGAAAATTGCCCCTTTTGTCCAGTCACTAGCCATTGTTTTCAACATTATGCAGGCACGTGTGATGGAGATCATCAGATCCTAGAACAGGTGCCAACCAATCAGACTCATGTTTTCCTTCTGTCCTGACATGTTGAGAACTCACTCTAGTCCCCACCAAAGTAGTGACGGATTCCTCATATACATCGATCATGAATGCATTGCCCCTTATATAGGTAGTCTCAGCTCATTTATGAATTCCACACATGGACTTGTTTTCGAGTTTGGAGCAAACATTCGTGTATGGAATTTTGACCATGCCACTCTGTTGAACTTTTGAGCGACAGACTCACTAAGGTGACTCGATGAAGAGCGCCTTTGAGCGACATACATGCTATGGTGACTCGATGAATAACGACATGCTATGGTGACTTGATACAGAGCACAGACTGAGACAAACACCAGGTATGACATAACAAAACTCACAACTGACCCAAAAACAAAAAAGGCTCAAGGTAATTATTTATAGTGCCCCTAGTATTACTTATGTCCCCTTTAGAAATCAATTTTGCAAAACCCGAGTTTCGATTCCTTGTTGTTGCTCAAGTTAGAGATTCTACTGATAAGTTCAAGTATTGAAAAATACTTCACTTGTTGATTGAAGCTAGTTCCTTCTTACCCAACGCAAGTATATGATATGCACAACAGTCGGTGTAGCTCATGGATTGATGTGAAGTTGACAACATGAATTAGGCAAGGTGATTGGGTCGAGATGAACAAGATAGATATGGCTGAGACCGAACTTCAGGATAAAGTTGCCTACGTATCCCAAGAATGGGAATCAGGTCAACGTAGTTCATGGCTGAGGTTCACTCAGGTGTTAACACTCTCCTTTTGCGCTCTAACTTTTTCCAAAGTCGCCCCTTCGGGGTTTTCAACCTTGCGAGCTATATTTATTTGATTTCTCATTTTTCATGCTCTAACTTTTACATAGGTTGCCCTTTCAGGTTTTTAGCCTAGCGAGTCTCTCAAGGATAGCGTTACAACACTTGTGGTGAATTTGATCAATAATCATCCTTGCCCTAACATTATAACTGACTTCGCCTTGATTTAAGCTTGGTTCTCCATTCCCTTATGCATGCCTTCTTCCTTTCTTTTGCTTCATTTTCAGAGTTGGTTCTTCTCGCAATGTAATACTTCCTCGCATTGGCTTCCATTCAAACAAAAGTTTATTTTCTCATAGTTGCTCGGACTTCATTCCAATGGATCGTAGTTGATTGGATTTTATTCCAATGAATGCCCCTGGCTTGATAGTTGACTTTTTTTTTCTTTTTCTTCTTTTCTTTTCTTTTCTTCTTTTCTCTTTCTTTTTTTTCTTGGTTTCTTTCTTTTTCTTTCTTTTCTTTTTCATTTTTCTCTTTTCTTTTTCTTCTTTTTTGGTTTTGTTTATCCATTTCTTTTTGAAAACACCAGGGAGAGAAATTCTATAATTGTGAGGTCTAAAAGCCGTCTTGTGCTTGCAAGTCTAAAAGCCACCTTGTGCTTGCCACAATGATCGCATAACGATGAAGAGAATCCCCAGGACAATATAGAACACCATGCACAATTCTGAACCTATCTTTGCAAGTTTTGCAAAAGAAACAACTTAAAATTTTTGAAATCATGAATGACTTTGCGTCGATAAGTCAGAATTCACTCAAACCATTCGGGGGATCCTTCTTAACACTTGAGCTTATTAACAGAATCTCATTCAAAAAAAAAAAACAATTTCGAAGTTTTCCCATTTTCAAAAGGTCATACATGAGCTACTAGAGAAATAATAAAATGATCAGAAATTTAACTCCCTCATTCTTATAAAGATGAGGGCCTGAGGGTACACGAGAGTGACTCAAAGGAAAAGACTCAACTGACGCAACAACGCAAGAAAAGACAAAGAAAATAAAACTCACAAAACAACTATTTGCAGAACACAACTCAAAACAAAATAAGCATTTCTAAGACAAAAAGGGGTTTTCCTTTTCCACGTCCATCTGCAGAATTTCAAAACAACCTCAAGTAGCCCACAGGAAGGTCCAGACCTGCCTTCAATTCAGCAATACTAACATTCACACCTAGTAGGATTGATTTCAGACTTTTAAATTGAGTCTCACAGACTAAGCCTCACAATTATGTTGTCTTCACCAAAACAATTGCTTTTTCACACCATGCCCCTAGTTCAGAAGGTCCTTTCCAAGTGCTTTCGATAATTTCCCTAGCTGAGACTGAGGTTCATCGTTCCAACCACTAGTGCTAGCATCTGTAGAGAGCCCACTGCTTCATCAAGATAGAGTAAACCTTCCATCTCTTCAAAGATTTTGTTCCTTTTGCTCAGATCGAAATTAGAAGATTTAGGAATAAACCAATGGGTTTGGGCTCATTGGAGGGTATGATGTGTTGGCTAGGGTAATGGTTGGTTGGTGGCAAGCTGTATATGGGTTTTATGTTATGGCCTGGCATCTATTGCGGTCATGGAGAGGGTTATTGATAGCTTTGGGATTTTCATGTAGGGTGATGACTTTGTTGTTAATCAAGTCTTGAATTTCGTGGTGAAGGCGGAAGCCACGGTCAGTATGATGACCGTACTGTTGATGAAACGTGCAACATTGGGTAGGGTCATGTATAGATGGGAAAGGATTAAGAAGAGGTCGAGGATTGAACGGTTTAAGATACCCTTTCTCCGTCAATACCTTCAATACACAAGTTAATCTCATATGGAGATGGGCGAAGGTTCGTTTTTGGGAGCAGGGAGCACTAGTTTTGGAAATATTGGCATATATTGGCAGGTGTTGGCCGGGTATTCATGGGCTTGGGACTAGAATTAGGATGGGTGTTTCTAGTAAAGCATCCATTTCCATTGTTTGCCCCCTGATTCAAAATGCTCTCATTTTGTGCGACAAAGGTGTGATCCACAGTCTTTGCAACAACTTCAAGCACTTGCTGCTTGTTCAACCCTTTGACCTTCAAAGTTTCAATAGCCCACCGAAGTTGTGCATAGGAATCAATACTTGTTTCGGCCTTGTTCTTGCCACTTGTTTCAGCCCTGTCAACGAATCGGATGGCTATATCTGGGCAAGGCCTGTTTACTTTTGATTGCCCATTCCACCTTTAGCTTGTCCCAAGATTGGAGAATCCTTTGATGGGGTTGAAACCCCAAAGGTTAAATCTGCCACCGTTCCTTGAAGATCTTCAATGATTCTCAACATCTCAGTAGTAGTGGGTTTAGCCATATGGCACTCTTGATGTGTCTAAACCGGATTGGGTGTATCCATCATGCACAAATCAGTGCTTTCTGGAATGAACACCTCAGGCATGGATAAATGGGCCTTGGTGATTGTTACGACCCAAATTCGCCCCTATAGATTTAGCGACGTAACCGACCAGTAATCCTAGGATTACCAAAGGCCTCTTAACAGAATAACAAAATATAAAGGGTTGTGGAAGCAATCATACAAAATACAAGGTCCATAGAGCTGTGTAGACATACATGAAACAGATAATATTTTAAACTTATATGATGCCAAACTTCTGTACTCATAGTATCATAAAGGACTTCACCCAATGTACAGGAAGACAAACTAAACAAAAACAAAAGAACATCTTCAATAGGACCACAAAACTTGACTTTTCAAAAGCAACCTCCCCATGAGGCACAGTGGTTGGCTGACCCAAAAACACTCCAGGCAACAACTTAACCCTGGTCACGCGCCTACTCACCTACATACATAAATATAAATAATGAGCGGAAACCCAGTGAAGAATAACAGAGTAAAGGGTTTAAATGAATGATGTCCATAGCAGATTCAGAAATCAGCATTCTTAACAAAAATAAATTTATGTTCATATTCTTGTTCCAACTACATACAGAAATCAGAGTTCATGCTTCATCATACATGGTACATCCATTAGAGTTATCATGCTTGTCAGTTCTATAAGGAACCTTCGGTGTCGGAAACTTGTAATATACTTGAGCCATGGTATTATTACCCCCGAGAAAGGGCCTTGAGACCACGGTATTATTACCCCCGGGCAAGGGCCATGAGACCACAGTATTATTATCCCCGGGCAAGGGCCTTGTGCTTATAGACCACGGTATTATTATCCCCGGGCATAGGCCTTGTGCTAAGGATGCCATGAATACTTGTCAGAAAATGGGACAATCATTCAATGTACTGAATATAACATTTCATAAAACGGATCATATTCCATCATACAGAAAATAAATAAAGTTGAACATAGCTTTACTAAGTTATTACTCACAGATGACTCCGCTTGCAAAACAGATTAAGCAGATAAACCAGACTGTCTATGGCGCGTGACCTACACAAACATAGAACGGATACGTATTAAATTACACACCCGAAATCATTAACTTAGTTCTTTCTTATCTTGGTGTGTTACTAACTTTTGTCCTCATTATTTTGTCTTAATCTTGGCCTAGGAATGCCTAGGATGCAATGAGGATGCTGAAATGCACTTAAACACATTTAACAGAACTTGCTGAAAACATGGGTCCCATTCGAGCGCAACTTTTTTTGCTCGAGCGGTCTGTAAAAGTACTGGTTATGTGATTTTCACGTTCGATGGTCGCTCGAGCATGAGACTCAGGTCCATGCTTAAGCGCAACTCTTGTCGCTCGAGCAATCTGCAAAACATGTAAACTTCTAAGAGCTTGCATTTCACACCTGAGCGAACTTCTGGTCACTCGAGCGGAAGTGCAAGATCACAGAGTGGTCGCTCAAGCGCAGGATCTGCTGCTTGAGTGGAGGGATCGAATTTTGGAATTTCCAAATTCACCTCCAAGCTACAAAACTCGAATTCAATGCATCAAAACTCATCTTTTTTGGCCAAAAACTTAAAGATACATGTATGAACTTGGAAAACATTGGGAATTCAAAATCGTTTCACAAAATCAAAGCCCAAAAGCTTGCCAATTGTGCAAAATAACACTTAAGTCTTAGAAAATATAACATGCAAGTATTTCTTGACTTCAAAGCTTTTCAAAACATGATCAACTAAGGTGCAATGGTATGAAACTTGGTGAATTCTCAAAAAAAAAAGTGGGATGAACACATACAAGTGATATTTGTATGAAATTGAAACTCAAAATGTCATAAAAATGCATGCATGCATGGTTGTTCTTCTTTTCTACACTCTAGAGCTTAATTCATGTATGATTCACCTTAATTCTCTTGTGTTCTTGTGCTAAATGACTCAATTCCAAAGATGCAAGGTTGAACTCTTACCTAGGCTACCCATTTAAGCTTCAATTAGTCAAAATCTTGAGTAATTCTCCAAGTCTCCTAGCAATGTCCTTCTCTACCTCAAGTTTGATCCAAAGTTCCTTAGTCTCTCACTTTCTATTACGTTTTGGTCTCAAGAGTGCAAATTAAGTGATGAAGAAGTGAGTTTAAGCGGTGTATTGGCCTTATATAGGCCTACCCACTAGTGGTTAATTAAAGCTAATCAAATGGGCATCAAATTAGTCTAATTTAATTGCTCTGAATCAAATTTCAATTGAACCTACCACAATGTTCTAAAAATTCCAACTAACACAAATACCAAGTCGATTTCGTGATCAGATGCCGATAAGGCCTTTAATTCGCAATACAAATCAGAAACATAAACATATATTCCTATCGCGGACAGATATAAACACAAATAATACAATGCACGTGTAATTAACTCAAGATTGTATCTTAATTACTTATTAGGCATAATTAATCATGGTTAATTAACTAATTACAGGTCGGGGTTGTTACAATAATGTATATGCTGGGGTTGAAGGGAGGTAGCAGTGTATGGATGAGGTTAAGCTGAGGATGAGGTACTTGGTCGTGGATGGAAAGTGGGTCGGTGGTAACATTGGGTTCTTGGGGTGGAGCTATGGTCTAGTTGTCGATGAGATTCTGAACCTCATGACGAAGGCAGTAGCAACGATCGGTGCCATGACTGCGTTGCTGATGATACGCACAGTATTTGGTGGGGTTATATCTAGCAGGGAGTAGGTCAAGAAGTGGTTGAGGATCAAGGGGTTTGAGATACCCTCTTTTTATTAGGGCTTTTAGTGCATTAATTAGGCTCATATGCAGGGGCGTAAAAGTTTTGCCTTGAGCTTAGGTTGGGTTGGCTGTTTGTGGGCTTGTATTGGCAAACGTGTCACGACCTAAACCCGCCCTTATAGGCTTAGCGTCATAACCAGCCAGTAATCCTTGGATTACCAAAGGTCTCTGAACAGAATAACTTATACTTGGGGGCTGATGAATCAAATATAGAAACATATATAGTCCATTGAGCTGTGGAGACATATATGGAACAGATATTTTAAACTTTTATACACAAATACGTGACGTCATAATACAGACATTCTTACGTCACATTTATTATAGATATAGCTAAAAAGAGACTTAGCCCAACATACAGATAACAGGAAACTTGTTCATAATCCAGAAAGAAAACAAGCCTTTTACGTTCACAAAACATGACCACAAGACGTACGGAACCTCCATGGGAGACATAAAGGCTGGCTGACAAAAACTCTCTACGCTGTCATCAATGACCCTGGTTACGCACCTGGTCACCTACCTATATAAATAAATGATAAGCGAAGCCCAATGAAATATAACAAAGTAAAGAGTTTAATGAATGATGTCCCATATTAGATTTCAAATCAGAATCAGATTCATAATCACATACTTATCCAGAAGTCATAAGCAGATATTTGTGGTACATCCATTCAACTATCATGACATATCAAATTTGCATTGTCGGTACCGACGACCACATGGGTCCACACTTTGTGCACAAGTAGCCATGGTATTGTTACCCCCAAGAAAGGGCCATATGAATATAGGCCTCGGTATTGTTACCCCTGGGAAAAGGCCACATGAATATAAGCCACGGTATTGTTACCCCCAGGCAAGGACCACATGAATATAAGCCACGGTATTGTTACTCCCGGGCAAGGGCCACGTGAACTAAGGATGCCACAAATACATTTCAAAAAATTGGACAGTCATTCATAATTCATAAAATAGCATTTCAGAAAACAGATCGTATCATGTTAGTCAGAGAATACTTATAATTAAACATAACTTTACAGAGTTATTACTCACAGATGGCTCCAAGAAAACAGACAGAGTAGACAGATCAGATAACTTGTGGCGTGTGACTTACACAGATACAGAACGAATACGTACAGAATTACACACCCGGAATTATTAACTTAGTTCTTTCTTAGTTTGGTGTGTTCTACTTCTACTCCTCATTATTCTGTTTTAATTAGGGCTTAGGAATGCCTAGGATGCAACTAGGATACCAAAATGTGATTCAAAACACTTAGTTAGATTTGCTGAAAACAGGGGTCTCGCTCGAGCGCAACTTCCTTCGCTCAAGCGGACATGCAAAAAGTGAGTGCTCGCTTGAGCGCAGCTTCCCTCGCTCGAGCGGTCTGCAAATTCTACAAAAATGCTGGTTGTGCGAAATTTCTACTCGACGACCGCTAGATGATGGCTCGAGCATGTGATTGAGGTCTTCGCTCGAGCGCAAATTTTGTCACTCGAGCGATCTGCAAAACATGCAAACTTCTGGGAGCACACATTTTACGCTCGAGCCAACTATTGGTACTCGAACGGAGGTGTAAAACACAGAGTGGTCACTCGAGCGCAGGATCTGTCGGAGAGGCAGAATCTGGAATTTCTAGATTGCTCTGCTAAGTGCAAAACTCAATTTCAAATTTGCAAATCATGGTTTTTTGGGCCAAAAACTTGAGGAAACTTATATAAACTTGGACAACATGGTGAATTAAAGATCATTCCTTGAAACCAAGGCCCAAAAGCATGTGAATTTCTCAAAACTAACTTAAAAGTTTCCAAAATATGACATGCATGCAAAGATATGCTCTTCAGCTACCCATACCATGATTAATTGAAATGTTTAGTACAAAACCAAGTTGAATGATGAAATCATAGCCAAGGTAAGGTCATGCATGCGAAGGTTCTTGCTTAAACAACTTCAAAACTTCATGATATGCACATGCATGCAATGATATGATCTGTATTCTTCATTCTAGCTCAATTCTCATGTAATCCACTCAATTCTCTTGAATCCATGGTTTAAGCATCAAAATTATACAATCCACGTGTTGAATTCCTACCTCAAGCTTGAATTCTCAAGTACAGAAATGTAATCTTCGAAGTTCCTTCCGATTCCTCCAAGTCTCTAGCAATTACTCTACAATTGAGCTCAAGTTTCCTCCCTCTCACTCTCACATGTTTTAGTCTTCAAAGATGAGGGGTTGAGAGTGCAAAGTGTATAAATGGTGTAGAGAGTGGCCTTATATAGGTCCATTACATTGACTTAATTAATCTTCGCTTAAACTAAACAAATGAGCATTAATTAATCTAATTACTTCATTCCGAATTGAATTTCAATAATATTCTAAAAATTTCAACAAACACATAATTCAAGTCAATTTCATGTTCGGATGCCGATAAGGCCTTCAATTCATAGAACATAACAAAATCAGAGACAAATATTCCTACCCAGAACAGATAGAAACTCATATAGTACATAACAGATGTAATAAAAACAAAAATTACACCTTAATGACTTGTTAAACAATCTTAATCATGGTTTATATGTTAATCATGGGTCGTAGTTGTTACAGTCTTCCCCCCTTAAAGAGTTTGGTCCTCCAAACTCGAATTACCTTCAGTCTATAAAAATATCGGATCTAGAGGGAACAGTTCAGGGTATCTCTTTATCATATCTTCTTCCATTTCCTAAGTTGCATAAGTCCCTCCGTGGTTTTGCAAATCAACCTTCACCAATGGTATTTCTTTGTTCTTCAATCTCTTGATCCTACGGTTTACCACCTTAATTGGCCTTTCTTTATACGTATAGTCATCTTTCAAAAGCACATAGATTGGTTTAATGACATGTAACAGATCTCTCAAATAATCCCGATGCATAGAGACATGAAAAACGTTGTGCATATGTTTCATAACCGGCGGTAAGGCTATCTGATACGTCACTAGGTTGATTTTCTTAAGAATTTCATATGGCCCAACATATCTCGACATCAACTTGCCTTTTACTCTAAACTGTGTTTGCCCTTTCATAGGAGTCACTTTGATAAACACATGATCCCCAACTTCATATACTAGATCTCTTCTTTGGACATCCTCGTAACACTTTGGCAACTTTGTGCAATTTTCAATCTCTGTTAAATTAATTTCACATTTTCAGTTGTTTCTTGCACCAATTCCGGTCTCAACAAAAGTCTGTCACCCACTTCAGCCTAACAGATCGGAGAGCAGCATTTTCTACCATACAAAGCTTCATAAGGGGCCATATCGATACTCAAATGGTAGCTATTGTTATATACGAATTCAGCCAATGGTAAGTAGGTTTTCCAATTTCTTTGGAAATCTAGGGCACACATTCTGAGCATATCTTCCAATGTCTGATTGGTTCATTCAGATTGGCCATTTGTCTGTGGGTGGTAGGCACTACTCAATCGCAATTCAGTTCCCAAAGCCTGTTGTAAACTTTGCCAAAATCTTAACATAAACTTCGAGTCTCTGTCAGATACAACAGATATTGGCACACTGTGTAACCACACAATCTCATTCATGTAAATATTAGCCAATTTGTCTGCATTATAAATAGTTTTAACAGGTAGGAAATGGGCAGACTTAATTAAACGGTCAACAATAACCCAAATAGAGTCCATACCTTGAGAGGAGCGAGGCAGTCCGACAATGAAATCCATAGTAATATGCTCTCATTTCCATTTCGATATGGGAAATGGCTGAAGCCGTCCAGCGAGTTATTGATGTTCGGCTTTCACTTACTGGCACTGTAAACATCTAGCCACAAAGTCAGCAATGCTTTTCTTCATTCCAGACCACCAAAAGTCATGTCTCAAATCATGATACATCTTTGTGTTCCTCGGATGCGTAGCAAATTTGAAATTATGGGCTACGGTCATAACACGTTTTCTTAAATCACAACAATTTGGTACACAAAGTCTATTATGAAATTTCAGCACTTCATTTTCAATCACGAATCCCGGCTTCAATTTTGAGTCAATTTCATCCACAATCTTTTTCAGAAATGTAACTTGCAGTTGCTTGTCTCTTATCTCTTCAATAACTGCAGGTTGGGCAGAAATAACGACTAGAATTCCACCATGTTCACGCAAAACCACTTCAATTTCATTTCGTTCTAATTCACACAACAATTCTCTCTGACCAGTGAGCAAACATGATAGATTCCCAATGGATTTTTTACTCAATGTATCTGCAACGGTATTTGCCTTTCCTGGATGATACAGAATTTACAAATCATAGTCCTTGATCAATGCCATCCATCTTCTCTGTCTCATATTCAGTTCTTTTTGGGTGAAGAAATATTTCAAACTTTTATGATCAGTATACACTTCACAAGTTACTCTATACAGATAATGACCCCAAATTTTCAAAGCAAAGACTACAGCTACGAGTTTAAGGTCATGGGTCGAATAGTTCTTTTCATGAGGACGGAGTTGTCGAGAAGCATAAGCAATTACCTTCCCATTTTGCATCAATACACAACCCAAACCTTTATAGGAGGCATCACTGTAAATTGGAAACCCATTAGTTCGGTTAGGCAAGGTCAGAATTGGTGCAATTACCAATCTCGTTTTCACTTCTTGGAAGGCTGACTCCCATTGATCGTTCCAGTCAAATGGTATATTTTTTTGTGTCAATTGTGTTAATGGCATAGCAAGTTTCGAGAAATTTTTCGCAAATCTTCTGTAGTAGCTAGCAAGTTCCAGAAAACTCCTCACTTCTAACACATTTGTTGGTCTAGGCCAGTTTATAATAGCTTTAATTTTTTGTGGGTCAACAGAGATACCATTCTTGTCGATTACATGCCCCAAAAATGCCACACTTTCAAGCCAAAATTCACATTTGGAAAACTTTGCATACAACTTCTTCTCCCTTAAGGTCTATAAAGCAATTCTTCGATAATTTTCATGTCCTTCCTGCATTTCGAATAAACCAATATATCATCGATGAACACAATAATAAACTCATCAATGAACTGTTTGAACACTCTATTTGTTAAGTCCATGAATGTCGCAGGTGTATTAGTTACTCCGAATGGCATTACCAAAAATTCATAGTGTCCGTATCTAGTTCTGAATGCAGCTTTCTCTACATCTTCTGCCTTGAATTTTAACTGGTGATAACTGAATCTAAGATCTATCATGGAGAACGCTTGTGCTCCCTGAAGTTGGTCAAATAGATCAGCTATTCGGGGCAATTGATAATTGCTCTTTATGGTTACCTTGTTCAACTCACGGTAATCAATACACAGCCTTAAAGACCTGTCTTTCTTTTTGACAAACAACACTGGAGCTCCCCAAGGTGAGGTGCTCAGACGAATGAATTTCTTGTCTAATAGTTCTTGGAGTTGAACTTTCAACTCTTTCAGTTCAGAAGTTGACATTCTATATGGGGTTTTGGAAATCGGTTGTGTTTCGGGTACAACATGACTAGTAAACTCAATTTCCCCATCAATTAAATCTCCAAAAAATTCAGTTAGAAATACATTAGGAAATTCATTTACTACAGGGATGTTCTCTATAGTGGAATTACCAGAAGTCACAGTCAAAACACAACACATATACCCTCTACATCCCTTCTTAAGCAACTTAACAGCTTTTATGGCAGAAATCAAGTATGAGGGAGGGACCACCCCATTCTCAGTAAACACAAACTCAGGTAACCCAGGTGGACAAACTACAACAGACTTATTCACACAGTCAATAGTTGCACAGTACTTCATTAACCAGTCCATACCCAATTTGCAGTCAAAATGATCAATTCCTAAAGGTAATAAATCAACACACAACGTCACATCACCAATCACAATATCACATGCCGGATATACATACGCACATACCATAGAATCCCCAGATGGAGTAGATATAGACAATAAATAATTTATGGATTCTAAGGATCTAGTTAATTTTCGAGAAAAAGCATGCAATACAAATGAATGCGTAGAACCAAAATCAATCAGCACATAGGCATTCTGAACACAGATAGAGATTATACTCGACACCACTGACTCAGTATTCTGTACATCCCTAGGTACCAGTGCAAATACTCTCCCTTGTCTTAGCGTTTCATTTCCAGTGTTACCCCTAACATTAGTTCTTGCATTTGACCTTGCTACAGAAGCTGATCCAGCTGAACTTGTCACAGGATGGTTAACATCATCGGATCTCAACGGACAATCCCTAACCATGTGGCCAGTCTTGCCACACAGAAAACACTCACCTGATGTACAGTAACATGCACTTTTATGCTTCTTTCCGCAATCGGGGCAGTTTGAAATAGGGCCACTATTCTAACTAGAGCTACTGACGGATCCTGTATTCTACCTTTTTGGCAATGACCGACTCCTCTTGAAATTAAATCCAAATCTTTTACCTTTCTATTCAATTGTTGGAGTTGGAGCTTATTTCTTTGCTGCCAAAATGGCCTCTGCCATCAATGCTCTATCAAGTACTTCCACATATGTAGGCAACTTTAGGACGCCTACTCGATCAAACATATCCAGATCCAATCCCTCTTCAAATTTCTGAGCCTTTTTGTAATATGTGTCAACCATATAAGGAGCAAATCTGGCCAACTCGGTGAATTTAGCCTCATACTCGGTTACATACATCTTGCCTTGCTTGAGTTCTTGAAATTCTGACACTTTCCGATCTCTGAAGCATTGGGGAAAGTACTTGTTGTAGAAGATTTCATTGAATTGAGTCCATGTCATGTTCCCATTGCCATTGCGGACAAACAACCACCATTTTCGGGCTTCATCTTTTAAAGTGTGGGTGGCCAAAAAGACTTTCTGAATCTCAAAACAAGGAAACACCTTAAATAATTTCTCTATTTCCAATAGCCATGTTTCTGCCTTTACGGGTTCAATACCACCAAAGAAGGTTGGTGGTTTCATCTTTATGAATTTCTGAGTGAGGTTGATTAAGTCATTGTTATTCGGTTCAACTTGGACCGGGGGAGGCGGAGGAGGTAAAGGTTATTGCCTCTATTGCTGTGTCATTGCTTCAATTAGAGCTGCAAGCCTCTAACGATTCAGCTGTACTGTCACTTCTTGTATTTTCCATTGCTATAGGCAAACAGAGCACTTACGAACATAGGCAAATAGTTCGTTTCACAATGTTTAGATCATTCAATCATAGTTCATTCTATTTCAAGTATTCATGGTCAGATCCAGTTTCCACATTTATAGAAATTAGTATACACACTCACACATGCAGATGAGATGCCCTTAATGCTTACTAGGACACTCTATAGCTCATATGGACTCGTGTGTGCGGTATAACATGTGCTCTGATACCACTCTGTCACGATCTAAACCCGCCCCTATAGATTTAGTGTTGTAATCGGCCAGTAATCCTTGGATTACCAAAGGCCTCTGAATAGAATAACTTATAATTGGGGACTACGGAAGCAAATATAGAAACATACAGAGTCCATTGAGCTGTGAAGACATATATGGAACAGAAATTTTAATCTTTTATACACAAATACATGACGTCATAATACAAATATTCTTACGTCACATTCATTACAGCTATAGCTAAAAAGGGACTTAGCCCAACATATAGATAACAGGAAACTTGTTCATAATCCAGAAAGAAAACAAGCCTTTTACGTTCACAAAACATGACCACAAGACATACGGAACCTTCGGGAGGCACAAAAGTTGGATGACAAAAACTCTTTAGGCGGTCATCACTGAGCCTGATCACACACCAAGTCACCTACATATATAAATAAATAATGAGCGAAGCCTAGTGAATAATAACAAAATAAAGAGTTTAATGAATAATGTCCGATATCAGATTTCAAATCAAAATCAGATTCATAATCACATACTTATCCAAAAGTCATAAGCAGATATTTGTGGTATATCCATTTAACTGTCATGACATATCAAATTTGCATAGTCGATACCAACGACCACATGGGTCCACACCTTGTGCACAAGTAGCCATGGTATTGTTACCCCCAGGCGAGGGCCACATGAATATAGGCCTCGGTATTGTTACCCTTAGGCAAGGGTCACGTAAATATAAGCCACGATATTGTTACCCCTGGGCGAGGGCTACGTGCATATTGGCCACGATATTGTTATCCCCGGGCAAGGGCCACGTGAACTAAGGATGCCACAAATACACTTCAGAAAAATGGACATTCATTCATAATTCATAAAATAGCATTTTAGAAAACAAATCGTACCATAGCAGTCAAAAAATACTTATAATTAAACATAACTTTACAGAGTTATTACTCACAGATGGCTCCAAGTAAACAAACAGAGTAGACTAATCAGATAACTTGTTGCGCGTGACCTACACCGATACAGAACGAATACGTACAAAATTAAAGTTCTTTCTTACTTTGGTGTGTTCTACTTCTATTCCTCATTATTCCGTTGTAATTAGGGCTTAGGAATACCTAGAATGCAATGAGGATGTCAAAATGTGATTCAGAACAGTTAATCAAATTTGCTGAAAACAGGGGTCTCGCTCGAGCGCAACTTCCTTCGCTCGAGCGGACATGCAAAAAGTGAGTGGTTGCTCGAGTGTAGCTTCCCTCGCTCAAGCGATCTATAAATTCTGCAAAAGTACTGGTTGTGTGAAATTTTCGCTCGATAACCGCTCGACGGTCGCTCGAGCATGTGACTGAGGTTTTCGCTCGAGTGCAAATTTTGTCACTCGAGCGGTCTACAAAACATGTAAACTTCTGGGAGCCCGCATTTTACACTCGAGCCAACTATTGGTGCTCGAACGGAGCTGTAAAACACAGAGTGGTCACTCAAGCACAGGATCTATTGGAGAGGCAAAATCTGGAATTTCTGAATTGTTCTGCGAAATGCAAAACTCAATTTCAAATCTGCAAATCATGGTCTTTTGGGCCAAAAACTTGAGGAAACTTATATAAACTTGGACAACATGGTGAATTAAAGATCATTCCTTGAAACCAAGGCCCAAAAGCATGTGAATTTCTCAAAACTAACTTAAAAATTTCCAAAATATGACATGCATGCAAAGATATGCTCTTCAGTCACCCATACCATGATTAATTGAAATGTTTAGTACAAAACCAAGTTGAATGATGAAATCATAGCCAAGGTAAGGTCATGCATGCGAAGGTTCTTGCTTAAACAACTTCAAAACTTCATGATATGCACATACATGCAATGATATGATCTATATTCTTCATTCTAGCTCAATTCTCATGTAATCCACTCAATTCTCTTGAATCCATGGTTTAAGCATCAAAATTATACAATCCACGTGTTGAATTCCTACCTCAAGCTTGAATTCTTAAGTACAGAAATGTAATCTTCGAAGTTCCTTCCGATTCCTCCAAGTCTCTAGCAATTACTCTACAATTGAGCTCAAGTTTCCTCCTCTCTCACTCTCACATGTTTTAGTCTTCAAAGATGAGGGGTTGAGAGTGCAAAGTGTATAAATGGTGTAGAGAGTGGCCTTATATAGGTCCATTACATTGACTTAATTAATCTTTGCTTAAACTAAGCAAATGAGCATTAACTAATCTAATTATTTCATTCTGAATCGAATTTTAATAATATTTTAAAATTTTCAATGAACACATAATTCAAGTCAATTTCATGTATGGATGCCGATAAAGCTTTCAATTCACAGAACATAACAAAATCAGAGACAGATATTCCTACCCAGAATAGATAGAAACTCATATACTACATAACACATGTAATAAACACAAAAATTACACCTTAACGCCTTGTTAAACAATCTTAATCATAGTTTATATGTTAATCATGGGTCGGAGTTGTTACAAAACTAGTCGGCAGTTTTGGGAGTAGCAGCAACAGTATTGATTTCAGTGGGTTTGGAATAGTAATCCCAGAAAACACCCTCCTTATTGGTTCTCTCGTTCTGGGAATAATCCCTCTGTTAAATGCACTCTCAATCTAAACCCTTAATTCATGCAAAGTTTTAAAAGTGAACAGTGGAGCGACTGTCAACTTTTACAACATATCAAGCTCAAGGCTTTCCACCACTATCCGCACTTAGTCCCTCTCAGAAGGGCAATCTGTCATCTGTGCTGCCTTTGCTCTCTACCTTGCAACAAATTCCACAAAAGGTTCTTCAAGATTCTGGTGGGTTGCTTTAAGGTTTTGGGTGGTCATTTCAATTTGGGTATTGTAAGAATACTGATTGACAAACACCTCAACCAATTCTTCTCCGTTCTACTTCACTTTATCCTCAAACTTGGTATTTGGGTATTGTAAGAATACTGATTGACAAACACCTCAACCAATTCTTCTTCGTTCTACTTCACTTTATCCTCCAACTTGGCGTACCAAGTGGTTGCTATACCCGACAGGGTTCTTCCATACAGAGAGAGTTTCTGAGGGTTAGTTACACTCATTGGTTTCAGGATGTCCAAGAAAAGTCGGATATGTACCATAGGATCTCCAGACTCGTCGAAACGGTCAATGTATGGCATTTTGAATTTGTCTAGGAGCCTTACGGCAGCCTTCATGTACAAATCCTCAATGTCGAGAATGAAGCTAATTCCCTGTGCTTTTTTGAATTGTATTTCAAGGTTAGTAATTTTTAACAAGGTCAGGTCGAGCTCATTAATATTAAGAGGAAAAAGGCCCTTATTAGGCTGCACCAAGGATCGAAAAACTCAAGATTGAGCTAAGCCTTCTCGAGGATCTGGACTTTGCAAATCTTTAATTGGCGAAGGTGGATGACTGGATGTGTAGTAGATGCCCCAGATGGGCGTGATATTTCAGTATTAGTCTCATCCTACATAACAATTCCCTAGTTTAGGGTCGTTGTCATGGCCACAACTTCTTCTGGACTCTATATCATCACGAGTCTGCTAAGTTGGATGGGCGTAACTTAAAAGCTAACTAACAAGGATTTTGACCGAGTGATACTTGATATATCTGAACTGGATAAGTCTAGACGGGCTCAACTGAATTGGGCTTTTTTAAAGTGGGTCTTTTGGCATTAGCTGGATTTTTTCTACGTTGGCCTTTTGGGGGTCAGATAGACTAGTCCTTTGCTGAATAGGTTTTTTTTGGAATTTGATGGATTGTAATGGGTTAAGGTGGGTACTGCTCATTCTCTGGCTCAAACAAAGCTGACATTGAAAACAAATTCATCAGATCAGGATACTGGGTATGCTAGTTAAAGCAAAGCAAGATACAATTTTTGTGGCCCTGGTTTTGGTTTTGCTGAAAATTCACCCATATCAAACATAAATCCCTAGATTTCGACCCAAATTCTGATTCTGATATAACCCTCAAGTTTTGAAAAGAATCGCCTCAAGATTAAGACTCTCCCAGGATTGCATCACACATTTCCAAAGATTTTACATTTTGCGTAAAAAGCACTCAAAACACCCCTATGAGAGGTTAGGGTTTCCCTGTCCTAGCTTTTAGAGTGATCTACGATTCACTATTTCAATCAAGCGATTTCACACAATCTTGCATTCGAGTGAGCGTCATGTCCTAGTTTGGAACAGCCACTATAGCTTTACTATATGCAGCTAGGCCAAATGGTAAAAAAAGGTGCCTCAGTAAGGCTACCTAATATACCTCTCACACCTAACACCAAGAAGTGAAAGGAGGATCAAACGGTACAGTGGTAGTCCAAATCCAAGGGTTATGTTTCCAACATGGTGTAGACACCCCATTTTTGACCGACCTTAAGACTCAGACATCACCAGTTGAGCACTCGGTGATATTGCATGTTGTGCTTGTTCAGAGGCCTCAGAGTCGCGGCTGCGAGCCCCGCCTCCGGACTTCCGGACCTTCTTCGGTGCCTTGCCTCGGTTTGCGAACCAGACTCGGTTTTCTCTGTTTCTTTTCCTGAGGGGAGGGAGAGGTCCCGTAGACCATCTCTCAGTGGCCGTGAGCTACATTTTGTGGCCGTAGGCCATTTCGCCCATTTCGGAGCCCGGTTTCCGGTTTTTCGGGACTGTTGGCCGTGTGCCTCGGTTCGGGACCGCCTAACCATCTCCGTTTGCCCCGGTTTTTGGCATACATCTTATTTTTTCCCTTTTGAGGGACACTGGGGTCTGAGAAACCCACTTCGTGGCCGAACGCCACTTTCGGTGTTTAACGGGCAGTTTCCGGGGCCCCGAACTGCGTGTTTTGGCCCCCGAACATTCGTTTTGCATCGGTTTTCGTTCATTTTTGGCAGGTACCTCTGTTCTATCACCAGGAAGGTCACTGAAGGGTGGGAGGCTAGTAATTGTTGCAGCAACCAGTTATCTCTCCTCCGGAGCCTCCCGGCGCCCGTTTTTCTGACTTCCGGGCCAATGTTGAACACCCTGGGGTTAGTGTTGCCAACTTTCAACCACATATTTGTGATCTACACACCTGGAAGGACCCTAAAAACCCATGGCCGGCCAGTAATTGTAAAATTACTTTTTTACCCCTCTCTTCTGGGCCAATGTTGAACACCCTGGGGTTAGTATTGCCAATTTTCAACCATATATTTGTGATCTACACACTTGGGAGGATCCTAAAAGTTTATGGCCGGCCATTAATTTTTCTTTCCATTTTTGCCCCTCCTCTTCAAATGCAATGTTGAACACCCTGGAGTCACTGTTGCCAACCCCAAACCACATATATGTGATCTACACACATGAGAGGACACCAAAAGTTGGTGGGAGGCCAGTAATTTTGCCGAAAAGCCAACTTCTTTTTGGTCAAAAGTGGTTCAGCATGAATCCGGGAAGGAGAAAAAGCTGCGCGGCTTCACCGAAACGGGCGTAACTCTTTGCACAAGAGGAATTAAGATATGAGGCTACCACCATTGGAAATATTACTTCCGGGGCTTCATTTTGCACTCAAGAATCTCCCAAGTCCAAGTCCGGGGGGGAGAGATGTGGTTGGTTGAAGTCCGCTTGGACTGAATCTGCGCGGCTTCACGGAAAGGGGCATAACTTTTTCTACAGGAGGAATTTTAATGCAAGGTTTGCGCCATTGGAAAGCTAACTTCTGGGGCTTCATCCTAGGGGGTGGTCGGCCACTTTTTCTAGCCGGCCGGCCGTTTTTTTCTTTGACCTAGCCGGCCGGCTATGTTAAGTGGCCGGCCGGCCACCTGCAGCAAAAGTACCTGGCCGGCCTGCTTCTTCAGGTTGAGTGCATTCCAGCTGTGCCTTGGTTTTCTCCCAAAAATATCTACATCCGGGGGGACCCTTTTGGGGGAATTTTGCTCTCATTTTCCCCCACCTTTACAACCCCTTGTTGGCCTATATAGCAAGCAAGCCTTGTAGTATTTTGGGGTTAGAAAAATTCTCCTTCAAGCCTCCATACACAACTCCATCTTCATCCTTCTCAATTCTTTGAAAAACCCTAAGTCCCTAACCATCATTCGTTCTACACCACCAAGCTCTACCACCACTACCTCATTTCCAGCAACAAGGAAGGTTTCTCAAAGGCCAAAGAAGCTGCAAATTCATCCAAGAAGCAACAAAAGTTTGAGTCTTCAAGGGTAAGTAATACTTTTACCCTTTTGACCCTTTTTCTTGATCTATTTCTAAGCCCCACTTGCTTTTTGTTTCAAGCTCCGGCCCTAACTGAAAAGGGCCCTCTTTTGAGCTCATCTTCACTTTTCATTAAGGGCTCAACCCTGTTTGAGCCCTCCATAATACACTTGCTTCATTGACCCTCTTGTATGTCATAGTTTTGCATGCTATTTTTGACCCATGAGAAATTTATTTTCGAGCATGTTGTAAACTGATATTAGGCTTATTTTGAGCCCCTCTTCAACATTGAAGAAGGGCTCAACACCATTTGGGACTTCCATGTTGTACCTACCTTTATACTCCTCTTTTCTTCCCCATTCTTGCATGCAATGGCAGCCTACCATACTTTTGTTTTTGGCCATTTTACAGTTCTGAAAAAGTGCTTATTTTGGTCCATACTTCATGTTTCATTTAGGTCCTTTCATGGTTTGGGGCCTCCATAGGTCACTTCATGTTATATCCCTCTTTTATTCCCCATTCTTGCATGTTTAGTTAGCCTACCATGCTTTTGTTTTTGGCCATTTTACAGTTCTAGAAAAGTGCTTATTTTGGTCCATTATACATGTTTTATTAAGGGTCTTTGGCTTTTTGGTGATTATTTTGTATACCTCATGTTATAGCCACTTTTGAGCCTTATTTTGCATCACATTTCTATCATGTTTGTATACTGATTTTGAGGCTGCCATATACTGTAAATATTCATATTTTTGGTCCCTCTTCAGTGTTGTAGAAGGAAATTTTTCAGTTTGGGTTTTGCTTATATCACTTGCTTCATTACCCCCCCTTTTGGCCCCTATTCTTGCATGCTATTTTTGCCATACCTATGCTTGCTGTTTGGCCATGTTTATAACTGTGAAAGTGCCTTTTTTGGGACTGTCTAGCTTCTGTCTTTGCATTGCATGTCCATATTGTGCATGTTTGGCATAGCTATAGGTCATTTCGAGTGCCTAAATTCGCCTTTCGGGACAATTCCATGCATTTGGTGTCATTTCGCCTCATTTCGGGACTGTTTTCCCCCATATTTTAGTGCTGAAATTCCATTAGAATGATTGCATGTCATTTCCTGTCATTGTATCGCATTTTGCCATTGCCTCGGTTTGCGTGCCCGTGTGCACGCATTTCGAGGCACCTCATTTTTATCCGACGGCATCCTATGTGAGTGTGGCTGAGGCTCACTCATGTTGGTATAAGCCCACATCATTATTTCCTGTCATTTCATCGCATTCCGTCATTGCCTCGGTTTGCGTGCCAGTGTGCACGCATTTCGAGGCACCCCTTTTTCATTCACCGGCATCCTATGTGAATGTGGCTGAGGCTCACTCATGTTGGTATAAGCCCATATCATGTTTCTATGTCATTTCATCGCATTCTGCCATCGCCTCGGTTTGCGTGCCCGTGTGCACGCATTTCGAGGCACTCCATTTTTATCCGACGGCATCCTATGTGAGTGTGGCTGAGGCTCACTCATGTTGGTATAAGCCCATATCATGTTTTCATGTCATTTCATCGCATTTTGTCATTGCCTCAGTTTGCGTGCCCGTGTGCACGCATTTCAAGGCACCTCGTTTTCATAGCATTCTGTCATTGCCTCGGTTTGCGTGCTCGTGTGCATGTATTTCGAGGCACCTCATTTTCATAGCATTCTGCCATTTTCTCAGTTTGCGTGCCTGTGTGCACGTATTTCGAGGCATATCATTTTCATTGCATTCGTGCATTTTCTCGGTTTGCGTGCCTGCGTGCACGCATTTCGAGGCATTTCATTTCCATAACATTGAGTATGTTAGGATTATATCTTAGTTGCATATCATGCATATTGCATCGTGTTCGGAATAGGAGTTAGCCCGGGCACGGGAAACGAGGTACATTTCGTACTCCGAGTGACGGAATGTGTCTCAATTCCCCAGTCACCGACACTCCGGATTATCCATGATGGAGTTAGGTTTTAGCTGTAGTTTCATGTGCATTCATCCTATATTGAGTTGTGCATTTCGACTCCTCGGCCATCATGCCTCGGTATGCGTGATTGGTGGCACGAGGATCGAGACATGCATATATCTGTGAAAATACATTGCCATGCCCCCTTCCTGCTCTCTGTTGCAGCAAAACGAAGAATCAGCAACCTTTTGGGACTTGGCACGCATTTCAAGAACAGGTGTAAACAGAGGCTAATTGGGGCATTCCGGTGGATTTCCGCGCAAGACAATCCGGACATGCATCATCCATCAGAAGCAAAGCAGTCCCTGGCTTGCATGCCAGTTTTACAGCTTTCCTAGATTAATTTGTAAATTAATTAGGAATTTGTACATATTCGGACTGTAATATTTGGACTGTAATATTCTTTTATTTGGGACTGTATATTTATTCGGACCCTCTGCGCGAGGGCCACAACTGTAATAAGTGTGCGTGTGTGTGTTGTATGTCTTCCAACCCCACGTCTTTCTCCCTTTTATTTATCCGCTTTTGATGGTTAGATTAGGGCATGTTTAAATTAGCATACCGTATGACAGCATGTTTGCATCATTCATCTGTATTGCATGCACCGGGCTCGGCGCATCATACTAACTGCATTGTACTTTCAATTTCAAAGTTGAATACATGATAGTTGTAGCATTTCATATACCATCTTAGAATAGTCGAGCCTGCTATAGTTGCATTCTACATGTGTCACATTAGGCATTTCTGTATATTTAGGATCATGCATGATTTCTAATAAATTCCTATTTTGGCTTGGAGTACTCGGTAAGTTTTATGCTTTAGCATCCTTGCATGTGTGTGAGTGACTGCCATGAATAGCATGCTTACCATGAGGCTATGTGCTTATGTGAAATATCTGCCTGAATGCTTGTGGGTGAAGGTTGGGTTACTTGAATTAGGACAATTCATCAAATGTTTGTTTTAAGCCCACTAGATAGTGGCAAAACCATCTTTTTCAAAAGCCCACCTGAGGGTGGCAAATCCGTGTCTTAGCCTACCTGCGGGTAGCACCATCAAACCATTTTCAAATAAACAAGCATGAAATGTTTTGTTCCAATTCGGACGACCCAGTCTATATTTATATGCTGCGAGCATCACATAGTAACCTAGGCTAATAACCGAAATAAGAACATACAATGTTTTCAAAAATTGATATCATGGTTAGTAGAGGCCGGTCTTTGACCGGGCGAGCGGGGGTGCTCACGAAGTGACCTTCCCCAATCGTACCCAAGTTCCCGAGCCGAGGCAACTTTGGTGATGACGGACACGTGGCCTTTGGCACCGAGTCAGGGTTTCCTAAATTTCCCATTAAAAAAATATTTAGGTGGCGACTCTGTATCTGGCAAAGCAGTCCATGTTTGGCACTTCTTTCAAAAATCTGTTTTTCTCAAAACGATTTGCCGGATTTGGACTCTTTGGTTCAGACTTAGAACCGTGACTACAAAGTCGAGTCCGAGCTGTAGCGAGGTCCCCCGCGGGCTTGTTACACATGGCAGAGCCCATGATCGGTTAGCCTTTTGGCAAGCTTTTGGGCAAGACTCCGACAAACCGTCCATGAATAGCAGATGGCAAACACAGTGACTTAAGCGCACCAATGCAAATGCAATGCAAAGAACATATAAATGTAGATAAAAGTTCACATCATGAAGTTCGAGTCAAGTTCTCTACATTCCCCAGTAGAGTCGCCAGAAACTGTAGCTCGACTTTTCGTGCTCCTTTCGGATACAACTTTATAGTTCGGACTCTCGTGATTCTAAATCTGATTTCACAAGTACAATATGAAATAGATAAACAACAAAGAGTCCGAATCTGGCAAATTTTTTGAAAAATCAATTTTGAATCAAAATGTCAAAAATGAACTGCTTTGCCAGATACAGAGTCGCCACCTAAATATTTTTGAAAAATTTAAAGGCCACATATCTGTCATCACCAAGATTGTCTTGGCTCAGGAACTTAGGTACGAGAGGGGAAGATCATGAATTGAGTACCCCACTCGCCCGATCAAAGATCAGCCTCTACTAATTATGATATGATTCTTATTTATATTATATGCTTTTGTTCTGATGATTAGGCTAACTTACTATGTGATGCGCACATAAGTATAGACTAATTTGTAAAAATTGAAACACTTTGATTTCATGTTTGTTTGAAAATTATTTTGAATATATGTTACTTGAAAAAGTGAACTCATATGTACATTCATCAAATTATTCCAATTTGAATAACTAGCCTTCATCCATAGGCATTCAAACAATTTATCACTTAAGCAATTAGCCTCATGGTACACATGCTAAACATGGAAACAATCACACGCATGCAATATGTTAAAGTAATAAATGCTTACCCCAATTCTCGAGGCGAGCCAAAAGAAACAAAAGAGTTAGAAAACATGCACGCTCCTAACTAATGCAACATGGCTAATGCAATACAAGCAATAATGCAATTAATAGGCTCGGTTACTAATTATGTCATATAAGTCAATTTGATGGCATGAGGTTTAAGCACCTTTTCAAAGAAGTATGTAAACTACAATGCATTGTTAGAATGATAAACCGAGCCTCGATGCATACAAGACAAGTGGATGCAAACATGGGGTATGCTAAAAGAAACATGATGTTCTAACTACCCATTATAAGTACGTAAATAAAAGGGAGAAAGACGTGGGTTTGGAAGACATACACATTATTACATGTTTGCCCTCACGCAAGAGGGTCCGAATAAATGCCTTAGCTAATTACTACGAATTAACTAACTATTACAAACCAAATAAAATAAATTAACTACACTAGTTAATTAACTAATTATTACAACAACAAATTTGATTAACTATTCTAGCTTAAATAAGTATAACACAAAACTAACTAGCTATTATAACTAATTAATTACAAGTCCGCTACTCCAAGCACAACATACTAATATTATAACATCATTTTGACGGATCCCGAGAATCGAGGGATGGCTCATGCATGGATATGGATTTCCACTTAATAATGCTCTCCGTTTTGCTACTGGAATGTCTCTGTTACACAGTTAGAAAATTGCACTGTTTTTCTATCCCAACCTCTGCTCTGCTCTGCTCTACTGGAAAAAGGACACTGCCTGCCTGGAAAAAGTGGCCGGCAACCCAGAAGTAGTGGCCGGCCGGCCACTAATGTTGGTTCTTTCCTGCTGCAATAGAAAACAAACGGAGCATTCTCAAGGGATGTTTGTCCACCCTACCTCTCCTTATTATCAAACAACTCGAAGGAGTGGTAGGCTTGATTCGTAAGCCATTAATCGGTGCAAATTCATTGCGTGATGACTTATGAACTAAGGGATACAATTTTAATAAATGCACAATAAAAGACTCTCAAAACCTCCTCCCTATCATGGATTAATCAAGAGAACAGGTTGACATTGATTCTTAAACCGTTTTCATCACTAACGAGTATGAAACGACTCAAGACTCAATGGGTTCAATGAACATCCGATTGAACCCAAACCATTTTATTATCTTGTTCCATTTTAGTCCAAGTTTAACACCTCTTTTAATTACCTTTTCATTTTTTAATTCATGAAGTCCCAAAATGAGCTTCAAGTCCACTAATGGAGAGAAGTACCAAACCAAATGTTATTTTAGGCATTAGAGAGATATCATGTCGTTGGTAATGAATCCCCAAAGGGATTAAACCATTAAGCACAACAACCACAATCTCAAGCTTAAACAAACAATCGGTTTGAAACCACTCTCAAAGCAAATAAAATGCCAAGAAAATAGGGAGGTTGCAGAGATGATTAGAGGTGAAAACAAGTATGGAAAGCAAAAAATAAATGTTATCAACTCAAATAGGTCGGTGGCTAAGACCTAAACCACCAAGCCTATGAGGATTATTATACTACAAGCATGCTATACAAAGCTCAAATGCAATGAACAACTAAAAATAGTCCTAAAACAATCAAAAATAGTGTTGGACTTAAGACAAAAATAACTAAAACAATAAGCTAAAATATTGAGGGATTAAACTAGCACACAAACACAAGGAGGGGAGGCTAGCCCCTCCACTTCTAGTTCTTCAAAACATGATTTTTGCCTTTGAAAAATCTTTAAAAATCAGTGGTAAAAAGCTCAAAAAAAGTTGATGAGAAGTTGGGAAACACAAGGGCAAAGGCCTTAGAAGTAAGGTTCAAAGAAGGGTTGTCAACCCCTCTACCTTTAATGGCCTTAAACCAAAAGTTTCAGCCCAAAAATAAAGATAATAAACAACTCAAAAATAGCAAGAAAAGATGGAAAACAAGTAGTGTAAAGATAGTACAAAAGCCCTAGAATGTATACTTCTTGAAGAAGAATGATCCCTTGAGTTACAAACCACCAATTTCACACTCTCAAGTGTCCCAAGAGCTAAAATTCAAGCCCAAATCACCTCAGTAAGGAACGCTCTAGATTTGGTTTAGAGTGTTTGAGCAAAGGCTATGTAAGTTGCAACAGAGAGAGAGAATTGTAGAGAAAGAGAATTTTTCCAAAATTTTGCTCTTTCAAAAATATTTTCTCACTCCTAAATTTTTCTAACCTTTAAGACAAAAGTGAAGATCATCTATATATAGAAGTATATGAGAGACCCTCGAAAATATCCTTACAAATATAACTGGAATTGTGCATGCATCTGTAGGGATAGCTGGCAGAAAATATCTATTTTTTTTGCTCTAGTGACCAACAGGCCACTAATAGTGGGTGGCCAGCCACTAATTGTGACCGGCATGCCACATTAGTGGGCGGCATGCGACACTAGTGGACAGCAAGTCCCTGGAGGCACAGACTTGAAAAAACGCTGTTTTGGTCCAAAACAAGACAAAAGGTTTGAAGGTTCAAAACTGAAGTTTCTTGCTAAGGAAGTCAATCATTCGACAAGCGTACATATTCATCATTGAATGATCAATCAGTGGTGCCCAAGTCTTAGAGGCCGTCAAAAATAGGGTGTCTACACATACCATCAGGATTGTTGATGAAAAGGTTGCTTTTTCAATTCTAGAACAGATGCACAGCTTCAAAGCATTTGTTGAACATATTATATATATATATATATATATATTTGTAGTTTTGGATGATTGTTGTTATTGTTGTTGTTATTGATGAAGAGATGGAACAAACAGATATGTTCAAAATTTCTCTCTGAATTTTTTTTCTTTATTATATACTGTTGTTGATTACGGTAATGAAGAAATAAATTGCAACATAAAAAGGGAGAGAGGTAGAGAGAGGAAAAGATTTGAGTAGATAGACAAAAAATTGGACAAATAGAAAATTGATATTAAAAAAAATTGAATAGATAGACAAAAAAATTGAACAAATAGAAAATAATTTGGACAAATAGATGAAAATTTTGAACAGATAGAAAATATTTTCAACAGATAGTCAAAAAAGTCAACAAATAAATTAAGAGGTAAAATTGAAAATAAAATATCCTTCAAAATATGTAAAAAGACTTCTCACCAAACTATTTTGCAAATTGTGAACCTCTCACAAATAAAAAATATATATGTACTAAACCTAATGCCTTAGACATTCTTTAAATTGAATGTATCACCAATTTTCTCTTATTACAATGTGTATTTTAATATTTTTTTCCTTTAAGCTAGCTATATTTGAAGAGCTATGGGTGCTCTTTAACATTTTTTCTCCAGACTACCTATATTTGAAGAGTTATGGAGGCTCTTTATATAGTTTGTGCGGATGGATAGGTAAAATAAATAATATTATTAGAATACATAGATGGAAAAGTGATTAGATAAAATTAAGAGCATATTTTGTTTTGTTTTTGTTTGTTTGTTTGTTTGTTTGTTTGTTTTTTTTTTTTTTTTTTTAGATTTTAACTAATTAAAAATAAAGAGTATAAAATTACTTATATATATACACACATGATACTAGTTGAAAATGTCAAGTTAATGAAGGTAAACAAAACAAAACAAAAAATGTATTTAAAAAGGCAGAATTTTATATAGTTACAGCATTCAAGATAAATAATGTAAAAGTATAATGTTATTTTTCATATCCTCTGTGTACTACTCAACTCTCTTTATCCTTGTTATCATGAAACAAGTGAAATTATCCCTTGGGTTTTAGATTGTCTTCAATTTCAATTTGAGTGGTCAAAAATAGGGGTGAGCATGGTCCGGATTGGACCGGATTGGGATAAAACCAGGACCAATCCGTTATTTACGGTTCTTAAAAAATTGGAACCAATCCAATCCGTTTAAATCATGGAACCAATCCGAACCAATCCATTTAAATACGGATTGGATCGGTTTAGGACCACGGATTCACATAATTAAATAACAAAAATATATATATAACACTTGAATTTCATAAAAATATAAACATAGCGCTATATTAGTTCCATAATAGCAACATGTTTTTCTATAATAACGACATACTGTTCTAGAATTTAAACAATCATAAGAAAACTGGTTTCACCATAAGTATTTAGACCATTGCAAATTAAAACTTAAAACTAACAAACAAAAGTAATAAAAGAAGATATTATACGGTTTTAGGTTTGAGTTTAGATTTTACATAGAATAAGAAAAGATACTATGGGGGAGGATGTATAATAAAAATATAGACTATTTGTATACGGTCCTGATCGGTTCCAATCCGGAACCGTGGGATTCAATCCGGAACCAATCCGTGAACTACGGATTTTTAATTATTCAATCCAGAACCGAACCGCGGATTCAAAAAACCAATCCAAACCTATCGGATTGGACTGGACTGGATCGGATTACGGATTTCACGGATTCCTTGCTCAGCCCTAGTCAAAAATCTTACTTTGATGATTCAAATAGATTATTCATCTAAAAAAATTAAATTAATCTAATAGTTATATTTATATAATTTCATCATATATATTTTGTATCGTATTTTCAAAATCTTTCTCAAAATCAATCGGATAGTCATGTGACAGTGATTATGAATCGCTTTAATTTTTTTTTTTTTAAATAAATGATTAAGATCTAAAAGATAAACAAAAACTCTTATCAAAATAGGTCGGGTGATAGGTGCTCTGCCCTGAACAGGGGAAGACTTTTATCTTCTAAAATATTAGAAAATATTCCCAAGCTCAGATGGGAACAATGAGCATAAAATTTGCGATAAGCATCATGACATGAATAGAAAAATGATTAAGTAATAAAAGTGATGCTTTAATAATACTATTAATATTGTAAAAATGAACAAAAAATGATTGAGAACATTAAAAATGATGCTCTAATAGCACCATGACCCTATTTGATAAGACTTATTTCTAGTTTATTTTAATTTTTAATTTAATTTAAGTAGAACTTATTTTAACTTTTAGCTTAATTTAAGCTATTTTAATGTGTTTGATTCAACTTAATAATACAATTTATAACTTTTTGTAAATCAAAAATCAACTTATTCTTTGAATAAGGGAGGAGAAACTTAATTTATAAGTCAAAAATCAACTCATGTTCACAGTTATAAGTTGTTAGACAATAAGTTATAATCACTTTATCACAGCTCTACTAAACGGAGCTCATGTGACAATAAATCCCACCCACTGCTTATGCCTCTTTTTTCTTTTTCTTTTTTGACAATCTCAATGCATTTAGTGCTATTAGTAATCTTTTTTTTTTTAGTAGTATGAATCATTGTTGAAGTTAAAAACTCACTTTCCCAAATTACAGAATCAATTTTTTTCAACTTATATAAGTTTTTTTTGCTTTACAAACTGTAATAAACATAAGCTGCACCAAGCAATATAAGGTCATAATCACATTTGGTTTGTTTGCTATCCTTCAGCTCCTTAGCTATCCGACCTGACTTGCATTCAATATATAATCGTCACATCCTGGGGCTGAAAGGTCCCAAGTACGTGAGTTGAGTTTCAACATCGTGGGATAGTTTGGTTCTACTGTTGGTGTTAAAGAGAGCTGTGAGGAGCAAACCTAGTACGAGAGAACTGGGTTGGGCCCAATCTAAGGTGTACCGGTTGTTATGCCAATGGCATTGCCACACGACTATAACAGTATGAAAGAACTATTGCGCCAGGCGAAATCCTTCTCTACAATGACACCGAAGGAAAACACACATCCAAGAGCACAAGAAGACAATGGGTATATAGGATTGACAACCTACTAATCTTCATATCAAGTAAATTGTTGTCAATCATACAAGCCACAAGTAATTCACAAAGATAATCCCCAAAACATAACTGGTCAAGCATCCACCATCGTAATTGAACCAAAACCCTCATCAACTATTAAATGAGACAAAAAAAATTCCTAGCAACAGGAGAGATGTGAGCACCAAAGCTTACTAGTCACAAATTTTAAGCAAATACAAAATCAAACTTCCAAGTCCTCCAAAAGTAGCATAAATGTAAACAAAATTCCAAAATTCATGTTTGGAGTAGATATATGGATGCATAAGCACAAAAATCCACCGTATAGTAGATCCTACCCTACACCTTAATAGCATACTTCCTCATAGGAAAGTACATCTCCTTCTTCTTCTCCCTTTCAGTCTTCAGTGATGCCTGTGAGAACAAAGCAAATGGGCAAACTTCAAAAAAATCTACAAGCCCTATATTGTTCTGTAATTTTATTACACCTTGCACAAATGTATACTGCAAGTTATATTGCAATTGGTGCAAACCTTGTCTTGTGATATCAAATTAACAAGATCATGGAAAGGTATTTTTTGTTTCACAATCATAAATTATTACAAATCAACCAGGTAGCATTGTAAACATTACAAGAAAGATATGGTCAAAGAACATAATAGTGTGTAAAATTATACCTGATGCTTGGTGAGGCGTCTACGGATGGCTCTGGTTTTCTTGGGACGTAGATCAAGTGGCAAGTACTTCTTGTTCTTGTAGGCTTCCCTCAGAACAGACTTCTGTTTCTGTGAAATCACGGTCAACACCTGGGCAATGGACAACCTCACCACTTTTCTGCATTCATGCAAAACATCAAAAACATACTTAGATATGTTTAAAAAACAAAAAACTTACTCTAATGAAAGCTTTTTAATAAGGGGATACATAAAAAGGGGGAAGGAATATAATTTCAAACTCATGAAAGTACATGTGGTTCATGCACTAGATTTTTGCAAGCGGGTCTTGTACATCCATGAATTTGCCATTATTTTGTCCATTTGACACCTTTTTGTATTCCCCCTTTTAATAAAAACATTGTGAAATAGAGATCCAAAAGCACATAAAAAGCAAAGGTTCCCTTGGTTTTTCCAATTTTTCCAACCAAAACTTGCCCTTATTGTGATTTATGCACAATCTACATGCAGAACACTCATCATAAACGGAGGTCGAAATAGAAAATCGTAGTTTTGAAGGTTGCATTTCATGATAAATCCATTTTGTACCATCACTTGTGGTGATGGCTCCAATTTCCAATAACACCCCATTTACACGATGATTCTGCATGTCCAGATGCAATATACAATGTACAATATTTTTGTAAGATGACAAAACACACCCTAACTTCATCAAATTAGTACCTAACGGAAGCTTAAAATTAAAATCCGTAGACAGACAACCCAATTGCAATCCATCGGAACATAAGCACCAACAAAATTATTAACTATTTCTTTTCCTGTGTGTCACTTTTGATTAAGTATCTCCATCAACATATTTCATGCAATTATACTGAAAGACTAGTTAATAGCAAACAAGTGCCAACATTTCTGAGTATCAAATCAAGAGTAAATGACACAAAAGCAATAGAAACATAGAAAAAGAAAAGAGAGAACCAATATTATGAATGAGATCTATATATGTGAGAGAGAGAGAGAGAGAGAGTACATCTTGGAGAGCTTGTTGGGAGCACCGCCAGTGACCTTGGCGACACGAAGAAGGGAGAGCTCAGCTTTGAGATCCTTTAATTGGCTCTGCAACTCTGCCTTTGATTTCTGTCTCAACTCATGAACCTTGATCCTCGCTGTAATATACAACAACAACATACACCATTGTTACCCAAATTCACACAACAACAACAATCGAATCAGAATACAAGAGTTCAGGGCTTCTTGTTGCTTACCCATGGCAGTCTCTCTCTCTCTCTCTCTCTCTGTGCCTGAGACTATCCGAAGAACGAACCCTAAAAACGAGAGGGATTAGGGTTTCATTACATCAGATTATATATATCGGTCTGGCCTATCCGGTTGGTTAGGATGGGCCGTCTTCGGGTTTGTCCATTTACATGTTCTTGGACATTTTTTAAAGCCCAGCCCAATTAACTATTTTTTTTGTGGGTTTGCTATCCCAATGTATGATACATATGTTTGTGAACTTGAGTTTGTGAAGTGAAAGAAAAAGAAAAACAAAATAGGGTAAAGTAATTACCGTCTATTTGTTTGAATAGAAATTTTTTTTTTATATTTGGTAGTACTGGTAGTGAAATGAAGGTAGAGATGGAGGTGATAGCATGGACAACCGTGGTGATGGCAACGATGATGGTGGCGATGACTATGATGATAGTAGTATGGTAACACTGGTAAAATTTTGGTCCGCAAAACATTTTTCTCCTTTTAAAAGTATAAAATATTTTTTGTCCAAATAAGATTATTTTTCATTGATCATGGAAAATATTTTCCATTGACTTTTGTTTTCTGTTGTACCAAACACTAAAAAATACAAAAAAATATTTTTCAAAAAATATTTTCTATCTAAATAAACAAAGGGATAGATAATTGTTATAAAATCTATTCTTTTTGGACAAATTCAAAATCTAAACATAGCGTTAGTTCTGGTGAATTTCACCAAATTGTTCAATTGGGCAATGAAATTTGGATTTGGATGCTTATACATATGAAGTTGTTAGAAATTGGTCCTTCCTAACCAAGATCGGTGAGACACAAAATAACAAATAAGGAAGAAAAAATGAATCAAACAAATCACACGTACGATCACAATGATTTATGTGGTTTACCCCAGAATAAGGCTACGTCCACAACTGCGGCGGTTTTCACCATAATAAAAAACATACAACTTTCTAAACCTAAAAGAGGCGTCCTAAAACCTCATTAGACCTAGTGTTTGAGTGAACAGTACTTATCAGAGTCCACCAACCCAACAATCTCCCACTTGGAACCTGATAACACCACGTAACAACTCGATCTTCCTTCATCAATCTTGAATAGTGACTCTCTTGGTCAACATATTTGTTGGATTCTTACTGTCTTGAATCTTCTCAAGAGACAAGACTCCATCATCTACAAGTGAACGAATGAAATGGTATCATAGCTGAATCTGTTTCGTCCTAGAATGAAAAGTCAGATTCTTTGTAAGATGAATAGCACTCTGACTGTCATTATACAAAATACACATCTCTTGCATCTTACCCAACTCTGCTAGGAAATTCTGTAACCAAGTCATCTCCTTCTTAGCTTCAGTAATAGCAACATACTCAGTCTCTGTTGTAGAAAGGGTCACAATCTTCTGTAACTGTGAAATTTAACTCACTGTTGTACAACCCAACGTGTAAACATAACTAGTAGTACTCTTTTTGTTATCCATATCACAACCAAGTCTACATCAACATAACCATGTAACTCAATGCCGGTTCGTTTGAAACGAAGTGCCATGTCTATAGTACCACTCAAGTATTTAAGGATCCATTTCACTGTCTCCCAATGTTGCTTGCTTGGATTACACATGTACCTACTAACCACTCCGACTACATATGCAATGTCTGGCCTAGTACAAGCAATAGCATACATTATGCTACCAATAACTGAAGCGTTTGGAACACATTCCATGTAAGCCTGCTCTTCTTCAGTCTTTGGAGACTACTATTTGGTATGTCTAAAGTGGCTAACAATGGAGAGCTCACTGGTTTTGCACTATCCATGCTAAACCTCTTGAGAACTTTCTTAACATACTCAGCTTGTGACAACTTTAAAGTACCATTTTCCTTGTCCCTGTGAATCTTCATACCAAGGATTTTGTTTACAACTCCAAGATCCTTATCTCAAATTGGTAGAACAAGAGTTTCTTCAATCTTTTTATCTCTTCAATGCTAAGTCCTGCGATAAACATATCATCAACATATAAGAGAAAAATAATATAACTTTTGTCAAACCTCTTGAAATAACAACAATAATCTGCTTGACATCTTGTAAAACCGCTGCTATACATAAACTTCTTGTACCACTGCCTTGGGGTTTGTTTTAAACCATACAAGCTTTTTCGAAGTTTGCATACAAATTCCTTTTGCCACGTGCTAAGAGACCTTGTGGTTGCTTCATATAAATTTCATCTTCCAAATCGCCATGGAGAAAAGTCATCTTCACATCCATCTACTCAAGATGCAAATCTTCAGCAGCCACAATTCCTAGTACTAATTTGCTAGTGGTCAACTTAACAACTGGAGAGAAAATTTCAATGTAGTCAACCCCTTCCTTTTGTTGAAATCCCTTTGTAACCAATCTGGCCTTATAGCGTTTACTCTCATCATGTTCCTGTTTGACCCTGTAAACCCACTTGTGCAAAGCTTTCTTACGCACTGGTAATTCAATCAACTGTGAATCTATTTCATCCTGCATAGCTAACTCCCCTTGAATCATCAACTTGCAAAACCTCATCATAACTTTCGAGTTCACGTACATCAGACAACAACAAATAATGTAAAGATGGAGACCAATGCTGTGGGTTTAGACTCTCTTTTTAACCATCTCAACTTAGAAGTAGGAGTATGTGGCTCAGTTTGTGGAATAAAATTTTCAGGATTATTTTGAATCCTACTATTCAAATCACTCTCACTAATCTCCTCTAACTCAACATGCTCGTGACAAGTAACAAATTTAGATTCAGATTCAGTTGCAAACTTATCCTTATCTTTATACATTACTTTCTCATCAAATATGACATCTTTATTTCTGATTATTTTTTGATTTTTATCATCCCAAAATTGATAACCAAATTGATCAATGCCAAACCCAATAAAAGTATATTTAATAGATTTCGGATCAAGTTTACTTTTATCAGCAAAATCTATATGCACATATGAAACACAGCCAAATACCTTCAAAAAAACAAAGATTTACCTCTTTACTACTCCAAGCTTCTTCTTGTAACTCTCCATCCAATAAAACAAATGGACCATGGTTAATCAAATATAATGCAGTGTTAATTGCATCTGCCCAAAACATTTTTGGTAATTTGACATGTATTCTCATGCTTCTAGCACGTTCATTCAGAGTTCTATGCATGCGTTCTGCAATGCCATTATGTTGAGGTGTCTTTCAAATAATCTTCTCCATTCTAATTCCATTTTCTGCATAATATTTTTTGAACTCATTGTCATCATATTCCCCTTCATTATCTAATCTCAAGCACTTAATTTTCAGATCTGTTTCAGTCTTTACCAAGGCTTTCCATTTCTTAAAAGTAGTATAAATTTCAAATTTATGCTTCAGAAAATAAACCCATATCTTTCTCATTAAGTTGTCGATAAAGGTAACATAATATGATGATCCTCCAAGAGATGAAATTGGTGTAGGTCCCCATACATCTATATGAACCAACTCTAACTTTTCTGACTTCGGTTTCCTGTCATCCTTTGAAAAATTGACCCTCTTTTATTTGCCGAAGATGCAATCCTCACAAAAGTCAATGTCCACCGATTTCAAATCTGACAGTTTCCCTTGAGATGCAAGTTCCTTTATCTATTTTTGACTTATATGTCCAAGTCTTTGGTGCCACAGATTTGAGTCTTCCTTCTCACTAGTAACTGCTACTGCTACTGCATCCCTATTTTTCGTAGTCATGTAAAGGTTGTCGTCTTTTTGACCACGAGCAACAACCATGACTCCTTTGGTGATTTTCCACAAACCACCCATGAAGGTTACAACGTGACCTTCATCATCAAGTTGTCCAATAGAAATCAAGTTTTTTTTCAAACCAAGCACATGTCTGACGTTATGTATCTTTCAAACAGATCCTTTTGTCATCCTGATTGTTACATCCATTTTACCCACAATCTTCAAAGGTCCATCATCAGCCAAATAAACTTTCCCGAAATCACCGCCAATGTAATTGTCCATGATTTCCCTCTGTGAGGTAGAATGGAATGATGCCCCAAAATCTAAAATCCAAGATTCAATAGGGTTATCAATACTCAAGATCAAAGCATCATAAATCTCATCCATTGTAGTATTAGCAGACTTTTGATTTTGATCACCTTTATTCTTATTCAATGTCGGGTAATCTCGTTTTAGATGTCCATTCTTTCCACAGTTCCTACAACTCCGCCATTCTTTAGTTCTTGACTTGCTTCTGTGTCTGGATTTTGATCTATTGCGATTCGGGTTTCTCTCTACTGATCTTCCTGGCTTTTGTATTCAGGGCAGAACCTGATGTTTCCCCTAATTCCCTCCTATGAATTTCTTCACTCAGAATTAAATCTCGAATATCATTATAATTCAACTTTTCTTTCCCCAAAGAATTACCCACTGCCATTTCAGTATCATTCCAACTCTCTGGCAAACTAAATAAAAGAATCAAAGCCCTAACCTCATCATCAAATTCGATAAATACAGAACTCAATTGTGTTACCACAATATTGAATTTGTTCAAATGCTCAGCCACTGAAGCACCTTTTGGCATCCTCAAATTAAACAATCTACGTATCAAATAAACTTTATTTGAGGTAGAAGGTTTTTCGTACATGTTTGAGAATGCCGCCATGAGACCCGCTGTAGTCTTTTCCTTTGTTGTGTTAAACGCAACATTACGAAAACAACGTTAGCCGGATAACACCTAGCGCTTGGCGATCAAGAAGAGTCCACTCATCATTCTTCAACTTTTCTGGTTTCGTCCCTAAAAGGGGCTCATATAGTTTTTTCTGATACAAATAGTCTTCAACCTGCATCTTCCAAAATCCAAAATCTATGCCATTGAATGTATTGATTCTAACCTTTTCATCTATAGCCATCGCTTCCACTCGAACTAATGCTCTAATACCAGTTGTTAGGAATTAACCCTTCTAACCAAGATTGGTGAGATACGAAATAACAAATAAGGAAGAAAAAACAAATCAAACAAATTACACAAATAAGAACACAAGGATTTATGTAGTTCATCCCATAATAGGGCTACGTCCATGGTTGCTGTGGTTTTCATTATGATCAGAAAAATACAACTCTCTTAACCTAAAAGAGGCGCCCTCTTATCTATTTACAAGTATAGAATTAGGGTTGCACGGAAATAATATGGGGATTACGAAAGTACCCAAAAAATTTCATCACCCATCCCCCTTTGGGAGGAGGCTCCCCCCAAACCCCCCATTGGATCCAGTATTCAAGTGAACAGTACTTATCAGGGTTTACTGGCCCAACAGAAAGAGTGACGACTTTGGGAAAAAAACTTAAATGTCTTTATAGTATGGTGGTGTTAATGCAAATACTACGTTGAAAAATAGAAGACTTAGTTAAAGATCAATTGGAAAAGAAAAAAAAATGTAATTGAAAAAAAATACATAGGCTTCATTTGGGAGGAAGAGTTGGGTTGGGTTTGGGGCTATTTTAGTCACCAAAGATAAAAAAGGTTTTTTAGCACAATAAAACAAAACATCACATCCAACTCATAATCATTACATTTTTTCTCTTACAAAAAGTCAAAAAGTCTTTCCCAAATAAAGCTTTTTAGCCCTAGGCTAAAATAGCCAAAAAGCCAATCCACTTCCCAAACGAACCCTTGGTCAATGTTATTGTAATCTCAATTTAGAACTTTTCTCTACTAGGGATGAAATAAGAATTTTATTATTAGAGGGGCTAAAATTTGAATTAAAAATTTTCACTATATACAATAGCAAACATGTAAATATAATATGATATGTAAGTTATATCTACACAAAAAATAAATCAAAATAAATCAAACACTAGTGCCGTTTGGTAACACTTACGTTTTCTATTTTCTGTTTATATTTACAAAAATTTTAAAAACTCAAATAAAAACTTGTTTGATAAAATTTTTGATTTATAAATCAGTGGTTTCAGTTTATAAATTTGGCCAAAAATGAAAACACAAAAAATGTGTTTCCATTTTGAGTTTTCAGTTTTTTTTTTTTTTACCACCCAACACTAGCCGCCACCCGCCACCCGCCACAATTTTCCACCACCGTCTTCCGCAACCACCACTCACCACCCACCCCCCACCACCACCTGCCACCCTGTCATGACCCGAACCCGCCCCTATGGGTTAAGGACATAACCGGCCAGTAATCCTGAGATTACCTACGGCCTCAGACCAAAACAGACGAAACTCGTCAGAGTAAAGGGGCCAAACGGAATCAATAATTAAAACTTTGTCCATAGAGCCGTGCTTATATGCACATCAAACAAACCATACTCGGATACCTTAATAACCCACATCGAAAGTACAGTTTCACAAAATTCATTACAGACAAGATCATCCAAAACGAGTCAACCTACATCAGACTATGTACAGACATACACTAGGCCCTTGCCAACATAACAAAACATAAGTACATACTACAAGGGCAAGGATGGCCTCATGTGTGAGGCACAAGGCTGACTCTCCCAAAACTCGTGTTGTTCCTAGCAGGCTTCACTGGGGCTGGGTTTGTGCTTCTCTTGGCTCACCTACAGACACATGAATGAGCGTGAGCGATAGCCCAATGAATAATATCAAACATGACAGTTACATAACAATATATAGAACAACCTGCTCCAAACGGCCTTGGGCCCAATTCATACTTCTATTTAATGAATATATATATGTATATATATATCTATACAAAATTCAAATCAAGTAACTGTAATTCTAAACATTCTGGCCTTTGGCCCATTCGGGTTTCTATTCATGGCAAAACGGCCTTCGGCCTATTCACTTATGTCTAAACGGCCTTCGGCCCATTCATTTCTGTCCAAATGGCCTTCGGCCCGTTCATTCATGTCAAAACGGCTTTTAGCCTACTCATTCATGTCAAAACGGCTTTTAGCCTACTCATTCATATCAAAACGGCTTTTAGCCTATTCATTCATATCAAAACGGCTTTTAGCCTATTCATTCATATCAAAACGGCTTTTATCCACAATCCCAATTAACAACTCATAAGGTTTATAAGGGAATAAACAATTAGACATTGACAAGCTTTCGAATGTTGATATTACTCACAGTGATCGGCTTGTTGATTTGCCCTGGAGCTTGACCCTACACGTTTCATGAACACAAAAGGGTCATTAACAGTTCAATCCGTTCCTTAATTCACATATTCCTCTTTAGGCTTTATTCTTATCTTATCAACTCATTTACAATGCTTAACATATGCCTAAGAGTGCTTATAAGTGAAAGAGAATGGAAAACGAAACACAGAACGCATGAACAATATTTCAGAAAACAGAGTCCCCGCTCGAGCGTGGACTTCCCCGCTCGAGCGGACACTATAGGCCTGCAAAAGTACTAGTTGCATGAAAATTACGCTCGAGCGTTAAATAGAGCGCTCGAGCGGAAGGCCTGTCAATATTGCTCCCACGCTCGAGCATCAACTTTCCCGCTCGAGCGGAAACCATGTCTGTAGAAAATGCTGGGAGCTCGATTTCTCCGCTCGAGCGTAACTTCACCCGCTCGAGCGGACATCGAAAATCTGGGTTTTCCAGATTGAGTTCTTGAGCTTCATCTTGACATTCAAAGGCTCTAAATACATGATTTCGGTCCAAACTTCACAGAATTATATACTATCATGGTACAAACATAGGATTACAACATATTGAAGCTCAATTTCATAATTTATCTACATGCATGTCCCAAAATGTGTCAAACTCAATCATTAACATAACAAATTCATGCATTCAAGCTTATATCTTCTCAATTTGTGCATGCATGTCAATTCTTAACTCCATCAATGCAAATGGTGTTCATTCTCATAGAACACAACAAAAACGTGCTTGCATGTAGGATTTAACACTCATATTTCCATATTCATCCCAATACATGCTTGATTATGCAAAAACATGGTGATCCTATACATGCATGTGCATTTTAACTTCAAATTCATCAAGTAGAGTACAACTCTTGTTCTTGATCACCAATTAACCTTTAATTCACAAAATCACAAGTTCAAACTCATGAATTCATAAACAATCACTTACCTAGAAGCTCAATCGATGGTCAGTTCTTGAGTTGGACTTCAAATTCATAACCTTGGGCCAAAAATTACACAACTTTCTCCCTCTCTCTCTCTCTAACAGCCGACCTCCTCCCTTTCTTAGAGTTTGATCAGCCAAAAATGAAGGTATATGAGAGAATGAGGAGTGTAGTGCTCAAATACAAGAAGCCCCACTAGCCACATTTAAGATATTAAACAATTTGAGCACAATGCCATTAAATAATTCAATTTAATCTGGCCCGAATCAATTTTTCGATTAAATTTCACCGTAGGCTCTAAAAATTATGCCAATCACAATGGCGTAATCAATTTCGGGTTCTGTGGCCGATAAGGCCCTCAATTAAATTTCCAAAGCTGATTATTCAAATAGATATTCCTACGGTGAACAAATAAAATTTCAAAATCACATATATTCACATAATGGCACACAAAACCATGCTAGACACATAACCATAAACAACTTAAGGGCCAATTAGCATAATACAAAACAGGGATGTCACAGTCTTCCCCCCTTTAGGAAGTTTGGTCCTCCAAACTTAATTTACCTTCGTCGGGAAACAAATGTGGATAGCGTAGTCGCATTTCCTCCTCTTTTTCCCACGTAGCATCCGTCCCATAGTGTTCCTTCCATTCTACTTTCACCATTGGGATGGACTTGTTTCTCAATTCTTTCACTTGTCGGTCAACGATTCTTTCTTCTGCCATTCAGCGCATTCCATATTCTCATCAATAGCTACCCGATGGTAATCAATCACATGTAACGGGTCTCGGAGGTAACCCCTCAACATCGACACATGAAACACGTTATGGATTTGCTCGAATCCCAGTGGCAAAGCAACTCTATAAGCAACTGAACCAAGTTTCTCCAAAATTTGAAACGGCCCAATGTAACGGGGCGACAACTTGCCCTTTTTCCCAAACCTGACTTGGCCTTTCATCGGAGAAACACGGATGAACACATGGTCGCCGACCTCATACTCAAGAGGTCTTCTCCGAACGTCTGCATAATTTTTCTGCCGATCTTGAGCCGTTTTGAGTCTTTGCCGAATAGTTTTGATCTTTTCAGAGGTGTCCTGTACAATTTCAGGCCCAAGCAAAGCTCTGTCCCCAACCTCTGTCCAACAAATAGGTGATCTACACCTCCTACCATACAAAGCCTCATATGGCGCCATACCGACGCTGGAGTGGAAGCTGTTATTATAGGCAAATTCTGCAAGTAGCAAGTAATCTTCCCAACTCCCCTGAAAATCCAAAGCACACATGCGAAGCATGTCTTCCAAAGTTTGTATCGTTCGTTCTGACTGGCCATCTGTCTGTGGGTGGAATGCAGCACTGAACCTTAGTTCTGTTCCCATAGCTTCCTGCAAACTTTTCCACAATCTAGATACAAATTTTGGGTCCCTATCTGACACAATGGACACCGGAACCCCGTGTAAACGGACAATTTCATCGACATAAATGGTAGCCAATCTATAAGCAGTAAATGTAGTTTTGACAGGAAGAAAATGTGCAGATTTAGTCAGTCTGTCAACTATAACCCAAACAGAATCCATACCTCGAGAAGTCCGAGGTAGGCCAATGACAAAATCCATAGTCACATGTTCCCACTTCCACTCAGGAATAGGGAAAGGTTGAAGTAGACCGCCTGGTTTCTGATGTTCAGCCTTAACTTGCTGACACTGGAGGCACTTGGACACATATTCTGCAATCTCTTTCTTCATTTTAGGCCACCAATAGGTTTGTTTCAAATCCCGATACATTTTATTGTTACCCGGATGCATAGCAAACACGGATCTGTGGGCTTCATCTAAAATCCTCTTCCTTAGCTCCGGAATATCTGGGACACATATTCGGTTTCGAAATTTCAACATTCCATTCTCGACACTGAACTCTGCTTTTGGGCTTACTTCAAATTCATCAATTACCTTTCTGAGGTACTCGTCTTCTTTCTGTTTCTGTTTGATTTCATCCACAATTGCCGGTTCGGCCGTAATGGCGGCTATCAATCCGCCCTGTTCACATACCACCACTTCAATTTCAGACTTTTCAAAGTCTCGCAAAATCTCCCTTTGTTCAGTAAGCAAACAAGCCATACTCCCTGTTGATTTTCTGCTCAAGGCATCGGCCACTGTATTAGCTTTCCCGGAATGATACTGAATCTCCAGATCGTAGTCTTTTATCAGCTCTAGCCATCTTCTCTGACGCATATTTAACTCTTTCTGCGTGAAGAAGTATTTCAGGCTCTTATGATCCGTGTAGACTTCACACTTTGCCCCATACAAGTAATGCCGCCAGATTTTCAAAGCAAAAACAACTGCGGCCAATTCTATGTCATGTGTTGGATAATTCTTCTCATGTGGCCTCAACTGTCGGGAGGCATAAGCAATAACCTTTCCGTTCTACATTAACACACAACCCAAACCCTTATAAGATGCGTCACTGAAAATCACAAAATTTTCCGTACCTGAAGGTAGTGTCAAAATTGGTGCAGTGGTCAATCTTGTCTTCAATTCATGAAAGGCTGATTCTCTTTCACTATTCCACTCAAATGGTTGTCCTTTACGTGTCAATTGGGTAAGAGGCGCAGCTAATTTCGAAAAGTCCTTTACAAACCTCCTGTAGTACCCGGCCAAGCCCATGAAACTGCGAACTTCTGTCACATTAGTTGGTGTAGGCCAATTCACAATTGCTTCTATTTTCTACGGGTCCACTGAAATTCCTTCCTTGTTGATCACATGCCCTAAGAAAACAACCTCATCCAACCAAAATTCACATTTCTTTAGTTTAGCAAATAATTTCCTTTCCCGAAGTATTTGTAAAACAATCCTCAAATGATGTTCATGTTCAAGTCTATCTTTAGAGTATATCAAAATATCATCGATGAAGACTACAACAAACTCATCAAGGTAGGTTTTAAAAGTTCTATTCATTAGGTCCATAAATGCTGCCGGGGCATTAGTCACTCCAAATGGCATAACTAGAAACTCAAAATGACCATACCTCGTTCTGAATGCGGTTTTCTCAACATCCTCTGCTTTAACCTTCAGCTGATGATACCCGGATCTCAAATCAATCTTAGAAAACACCTGTGATCCCTACAACTGGTCAAATAAGTCATCAATACGGGGTAAGGGATATTTGTTCTTTATCGTTACCTTGTTCAGTTCCCGGTAATCAATGCACAGGCGCAGAGTACCATCCTTCTTCTTTACAAATAACACTGGTGCACCCCAAGGCGAAGCGCTAGGCCGGATGAACCCTTTATCAAGAAGGTCTTGCAACTGTTCCTTTAATTCTTTCATTTCGGCAGTAGCCATTCTGTAGGGAGTTTTAGAAATAGGCTGGGTGCCTAGCACAGTCTCAATAGTAAACTCTATCTCTCTGTCTACCACTCCCCCTGGTAATTCATTCGGGAACACGTCCGGAAATTCTCTAACAATAGGAATATTATTCAATTCAACATTCACGGATTGTTCAGTCAATACATAACACAAATAACCCTGGCACCCCTTCCTGATCAATTTGCATGCTTTCATTGCAGATATCAAATATGGTGGAGGCACTACCCCATTTCCCACAAACACAATCTCCTTCTGTTCTGGGGGTTTAAACACAACCCTCTTTGTCACACAATCTATAGTGGCACAATATTTGGTCAACCAATCCATGCCCAAAATTACATCGAAGTGTCTAAAGTTTAAGGGCAACAAATCTACATATAGGGTAGCATCCTCAATATGCATGTCACAAAACCGATATATATAGTCACATAACACAGATTCCCCCGATGGAGCAGACACACATAACAAATATGGCAACAATTCTAGGGGTCTTTTCAGTCTAGATGCAAATGCATATGTCACAAATGAGTGCGTCGATCCAGAATCAATTAATACAAAGGCATCCTGATTACATATTGAAATAGTACCTGAAACGACGGCATTGGCATTCCGTGTATCACCCAGAACGAGTGCAAAGACTCTCCCTTGTCTCACTGTATCCCCAGTAGTAGCAGATCTCAAAGTGTTTCCCGGCTTCGGGATCGATGCAGTGGAGCTAGCAGCTACCTTCCCACTATACTGATTACAATCTCGGGCTATATGCCCTTGTTTCCCACACTTAAAACAGGCTCCCGATGTACAGTAACAGACTCCACGGTGCTTTTTGCCACAAACATTGCACATGGGAGCTGTGTCTCGGGAAGAACTGGAAGTAGTTGAGGAGCCCGTGTTTTGCTTTTTCAAAAATTTCTTCTTCGAAAAGAAGCCTTGTCTTTTGTTGCCTTTCCATTCGGTTGTTGGCTTAGCTTATCTAGCTATGTTAGCCTCTGATATGATGGCCCGGTCAAGCACTCCAATGTAGGTCTCCAATTTCAGGACATTCACTCGCTCTAGGATGTCACTTCGGAGCCCACCTTCAAAATGCCTTGCCTTCTTATAATCAGTGTCGATTACGTGTGGTGCAAACCTGGCCAACTCAGTAAATTTGGCCTCATACTCCGCTACAGTCATGCTGTCTTGCTTGAGTTCCATGAACTCTGCCACTTTCCTGTCCCGGACACACTGCGGGAAGTACTTGTCATAGAAGATTTCCAAAAATTTCACCCAGTCAACATCCCTGTGGTTTTCTCGCATCAACATCCACCATCTTCTCGCTTCGTCTTCTAGCATAAAAGTGGCTAGAAGCACTTTCTGTATATCCGAGCACGGAAATACTTCAAACAGTTTTTCGATCCCAAGAACCCAAGCTTCCGCTTTCAAAGGATCCAGTCCACCATGAAACTGTGGTGGTTTCATTTTCTTGAACTCCTTGGTGAGAGCGATTATCCGATCATCATTTTGATTATCTGGCACGGGTGGTGCCGGAGGTGAAGGTGGCGGGTGTGGTTGCTGCCACTGTTGTTGCCACTCCTGTTGCTGTCTCAAAGCTTCTGCCATTTCCTGAATCAGTCTTTCCATTCTGTCCAGTCTGGCAGTAGAGGATTCCTCTAACTCATCTCCTCTGGTTCTCACCATCTGATTAAACTTGCATTATATTCCATACCAAAGGTACACAAGTACACATACACTATGGAGCACATATTTCCAGATAATTTGTAATGCAAGTAGTTCACAACTTACACATATAATTATTCATAACAAAACATTTAAGCATATAATCAATGCTTCCAAACTCATACTTATCACATGAATGCATCATAGATCTTATCTAGACGCTTATTGCTCTTTTAGGACAAGTGTGTGAGTTATTAACTCGTGCTCTGATACCACTCTGTCATGACCCGAACCCGCCCCTATGGGTTAAGGACATAACCAGCCAGTAATCCTGAGATTACCTACGGCCTCAGACCAAAACAGACGAAACTCGTCAGAGTAAAGGGGCCAAACGGAATCAATAATTAAAACTTTGTCGATAGAGCCGTGCTTATATGCACATCAAACAAACCATACTCGGATACGTTAATAACCCACATCGAAAGTACAATTTCACAAAATTCATTATAGACAGGATCATCCAAAACGAGTCAACCTACATCAGACTATGTACAGACATACACTAGGCCCTTGCCAACATAACAAAACATAAGTACATACTACAAGGGCAAGGATGGCCTCATGTGTGAGGCACAAGGCTGACTCTCCCAAAACTCGTGTTGTTCCTAGCAGGCTTCACTGGGGCTGGGTTTGTGCTTCTCTTGGCTCACCTACAAACACATGAATGAGCGTGAGCGATAGCCCAATGAATAATATCAAACATGACAGTTACATAACAATATATAGAACAACCTGCTCCAAACGGCCTTGGGCCCAATTCATACTTCTATTTAATGAATATATATATATATATATCTATACAAAATTCAAATCAAGTAACTGTAATTCTAAACATTCTGGCCTTTGGCCCATTCGGGTTTCTATTCATGGCAAAACGGCCTTCGGCCCATTCACTTATGTCTAAACGGCCTTCGGCCCATTCATTTCTGTCCAAATGGCCTTCGGCCCGTTCATTCATGTCAAAACGGCTTTTAGCCTACTCATTCATGTCAAAACGGCTTTTAGCCTACTCATTCATATCAAAACGGCTTTTAGCCTATTCATTCATATCAAAACGGCTTTTAGCCTATTCATTCATATCAAAACGGCTTTTATCCACAATCCCAATTAACAACTCATAAGGTTTATAAGGGAATAAACAATTAGACATTGACAAGCTTTCGAATGTTGATATTACTCACAGTGATCGGCTTGTTGATTTGCCCTGGAGCTTGACCCTACATGTTTCATGAACACAAAAGGGTCATTAACAGTTCAATCCGTTCCTTAATTCACATATTCCTCTTTAGGCTTTATTCTTATCTTATCAACTCATTTACAATGCTTAACATATGCCTAAGAGTGCTTATAAGTGAAAGAGAATGGAAAACGAAACACAGAACGCATGAACAATATTTCAGAAAACAGAGTCCCCGCTCGAGCGTGGACTTCCCCGCTCGAGCGGACACTATAGGCCTGCAAAAGTACTAGTTGCATGAAAATTACGCTCGAGCGTTAAATAGAGCGCTCGAGCGGAAGGCCTGTCAATATTGCTCCCACGCTCGAGCATCAACTTTCCCGCTCGAGCGGAAACCATGTCTGTAGAAAATGCTGGGAGCTCGATTTCTCCGCTCGAGCGTAACTTCACCCGCTCGAGCGGACATCGAAAATCTGGGTTTTCCAGATTGAGTTCTTGAGCTTCATATTGACATTCAAAGGCTCTAAATGCATGATTTCGGTCCAAACTTCACAAAATTATATACTATCATGGTACAAACATAGGATTACAACATATTGAAGCTCAATTTCATAATTTATCTACATGCATGTCCCAAAATGTGTCAAACTCAATCATTAACATAACAAATTCATGCATTCAAGCTTATATCTTCTCAATTTGTGCATGCATGTCAATTCTTAACTCCATCAATGCAAATGGTGTTCATTCTCATAGAACACAACAAAAACGTGCTTGCATGTAGGATTTAACACGCATATTTCCATATTCATCCCAATACATGCTTGATTATGCAAAAACATGGTGATCCTATACATGCATGTGCATTTTAACTTCAAATTCATCAATTAGAGTACAACTCTTGTTCTTGATCACCAATTAACCTTTAATTCACAAAATCACAAGTTCAAACTCATGAATTCATAAACAATCACTTACCTAGAAGCTCAATCGATGGTCAGTTCTTGAGTTGGACTTCAAATTCATAACCTTGGGTCAAAAATTACACAACTTTCTCCCTCTCTCTCTCTCTAACAGCCGACCTCCTCCCTTTCTTAGAGTTTGATCAGCCAAAAATGAAGGTATATGAGAGAATGAGGAGTGTAGTGCTCAAATACAAGAAGCCCCACTAGCCACATTTAAGATATTAAACAATTTGAGCACAATGCCATTAAATAATTCAATTTAATCTGGCCCGAATCAATTTTTCGATTAAATTTCACCGTAGGCTCTAAAAATTATGCCAATCACAATGGCGTAATCAATTTCAGGTTCTGTGGCCGATAAGGCCCTCAATTAAATTTCCAAAGCTGATTATTCATATAGATATTCCTACGGTGAACAGATAAAATTTCAAAATCACATATATTCACATAATGGCACACAAAACCATGCTAGACACATAACCATAAACAACTTAAGGGCCAATTAGCATAATACAGAATAGGGATGTCACACACCCACTCGCCGCCACCATCCACCCCTCGCCACCACCACCACCCACCACCCACCTGCCATCTACCCGCCACCCACCTGCCACCACCCACTACTACTACCACCACCACCCGCCACCGTCACCCACCCACCACCACCACCACCACCACTCACCACCACCACCCACCACCCGCCACCGCCGCCACCACCACCACCACCCACTTGCTACCACCCATCACTCGCCACTGTCACCCACTCACCCACCATCACCACTACCACTCACCACCCATTGGCCACCACCCACCACCATCCGCCACCCACCTGTCACCACCACCCACCACCCGCCACTACCACCCACTCGCTACCACCCACCACCCACACCATCACCCACCCACCCACCCACCCACCACCATCACCCACTACCTACACGGCGCCACCACCCGCCACCACCACCCACTCGCTACCATCCACCACCCGCCACCGCCACCCACCACCACCACCACCATTACCCACCCGCTGCCACCAGCTACCCACCACCCACCGTCATCACTTTCCACTACCATCTTCCGCCGCCACTTGCCACCACTTGCTATTTCTCACTCTTTTTATATTTTTAAAATTTTTTAAACATTTTGTCAATTACCAAACGCGTTTGCAGTTTATGTTTTTTTAAAAATAAACAAAAAACAAACAAAAATCAGTTTGTAAAATTTTTGTAAATATAAACTGAAAACGTAAACGTTACCAAACACACATGAAAGTAATTTGATATTGGATGAAGAAATTTTTTTGTGCAAAATAAAAAGAGAATGCAAAGTCAGAGAGAAGTAAGATATATAATTTTTGTTGAAGCAAATAACATCTTTCACAAAAGGGGGCCATGGCCCCGGGAGCTTCTATTTGCACACATCATATCCCCTCTTCCCACACACTTAATGAGAGTGTGTGTTGGAAAATTGTGTGTGAAGGATGTGTATAGAGAGAGAGTAGTGTGTGTAAATAGATGCTCCCCCATGGCCTCCTATAACCTTCCCCTAGTTCCATCCCTGTCCTCTACTAACAAAGTGCTTGCACATATTACCAAAGTTAGATGAGCAGGAGCCTAAGTTCATAACAACACTAAGGTCTCATTTGGAAAGTGTTTATTTTGGCTTAAAAGTTAAAAAGTTGATAAATTAGATAGAAAAGTCAAAAATTTTATTTTCTCTCTACTGTTTGCGTATTTTTTCATATATATAAAAAAAAAAGTCATCCTAAACATACACCTTATTTGGTTTACATTGTTTTTCTGAAAATTGAGTTTTTTATTTTTTGTATTTTTTTAGTGATTTTTTTTAATATTTTACAAAAAATAGTTATTTTTTATGTACAACTGATCTCTCTCTCTATATATATATATTTAAAAGGTATAATACTTGTGAAAAAAACTTCAAAAACTTCATCAACACTACAAAAAATTGACTTTTTGCGACGGTAAAATACCGTCGCTAATGCTCCTACTGCCGTCGCTAATACTTTTTGCGACGGCAAAATAACTTTTTGCGACGGCAAGAGGGGGTCGCAAATGGAGGGGTTGCAAAAGAGTTTTTGTTTTTGCGACGACATTTTTGCCTTTTTGCGACGACACTGTGAAGTCGCTAATAACGTTTAAAATTTCTTGACTTTTTTGCGACGGCACTATTTTACCGTCGCTAAAAATGTTATTTGAGACGGCAAAAAATACCGTCGCTAATAGTCTTTTTTTTCAACGGCAAAACACTGTTTTTGCGACGGTGTTGTGCCGTCGCAAAAAGTATTAAAAATATGAAAATTTCTTTTTTTGCGACAGTGTAATGCCGTCGCAAAAAGTATTAAAAAATAATAAATTTCTATTTTTTGCGACAGTATAATTCTGTCGCAAAAAGTAAAACCTATAACAAAATTTATAAAACTATTAAAATTTTCTATTTTTTGCGACGGTGTAATGCCGTCGCAAAAAAGAAAAAAAAACATCCTGCGATAAAAATATTAAAAATATTAAAATTTCTCCATAATAATATAAAAATAACAATTTCTTCATAATAAAATATTTTTCCATTCATATAATTACACATTAACAAAATTATCCCACTACATAATGTTCCATAATACATATATAATGTTTAAATACATGATTTTGTTCATAATTCAAAATAACATAAACCAAATTTCATTACTAAAATAATAAAACAAATTGCATTTAAATTCTCACTTTCATAAATAAAATTGAGATCTAGACAGGATGAACCATTTACTTTGGGACCCATATTTTACATGCTGAGGATTCAAGTCATTGTGAAGGCATTATGACACACAAACCCTCCTTGCCTAACTGTCACCCCCTGTCCGGCCATTACACTGCAAAATTGTGGGTCTCCATGCTAAAAAACGCTTCAAGGACACCTAGAATATGAAAGGCAATTTGATCAGCTGCAGCTATAACTGTGGTGGCCTTGTATAGAAAATTTTTAACAGAATCAGAAATGTTCAGTACAATGTTGAAGAGGGGATAGTGAAAATAAATTGCATAACTTTGGGCACTACAATGAAACTTCTTGGACACTTGCAACATAACACCTATGTAGTGCAAACATCTCTTAGTAGGACCCATGATCAACACTCTTGCAAGTGAGTCCAGTAAGCAAAAACATTCTTTACTTACAAGCCCTCATACAACCAAACCTCCAGAAAGCAAAAAAAATCCATTAATTTGCACATATTCCATGTAATGAAAACAACAAAGAAAGAAATATTGACATATTTTCGAGATACCAAATTAGAATCCTCAGCATACACAAGCAACCTGAGAAATAAAATTTCATTGCAAATAAAGTTGTTTTGCCGATTTATAGACTAACAAGTATCCTTTAAAGAAATTTATTTATGATATTATTATAATAAATTTACTTGACATGTAAATAGTTATTATAATAAATTTACTTGACATGTAAACAGTTTTAACAATTCAATTTACCTACTTACATGGTTCTTGAGACAATTATGAGGATCCCCATAAGTTCGATTTAGAGCATCTGCAATGGCAGTTACAAAGCAAGCAGCAGAAAAGCCGCTAGTTTCTCGGTCATGAATACCATTCAACAAAAGTACCTATAAAGGAAGTAAATGCATTAATACAACATAACAATGTTGAAAACCCTACATAATAAGAGCCACGATAGGTGTTTAATAGCTAGAATCTTCGAATATAATTAATGTCATCCGAACATCAAAGGAATTAAGGGCCTTAACTGAATATTTTCAGCAGAGCCAATCACAAAGGAATTAGTAACTTCCTGAACTATCAACCAAATTTACAACAATTACTCGACAGACTCTTTTCTAGTCAAAGATCATACACATGATGCCTTGATAGAAGATTACCTTGGGGCAAGACCTTGAAGCGATGATCTCCCCAATGCCAAGTAAAACCTATGTATGGAGAATGATCAGTACAAGATAGAAATTAAAAACTTTCTTTTGTTTTCCCAATTAACAAACCACTGATGACAACTGTTTCATATCAACAGAAAAAACAAGATTAGAGAACCATTACCCACAACAGTGATCAAAGTAAGGTAACAAAAAGAGTTCCAAGAACATATTTTCATTCAAATTTTAGATTAGTAGATAAGCTTAGATATACAATGCATAATTAGTACAGCAAATAATTTAAATAAGGTGAACATAAGAATATGCCTCTGTTTATTTATGAATTCCAAGTATCTTTGTCAATAATAGTTCTGTTCAATTGATTAACTGATAGATGAACAAATTAAAACATGGAGTAGATAAGCCACCAAACCTCCAGCATGTGATAGGAGTATGACATAGCAAGTAGCAACCATAAAAATCCTTTAAATGACTGACAAGTTTTAATAAGAGAGCAAAGAAGCAATGTTCATGTATTTTCAGCTACTTTAATAGCCCAAGACTCACGTTTCTATAATAACCCCATAATATTATAATGTCACAAAGATCTCTGTAATGGGCCTTGACAATGATCCTTTTGGTGACAAAACTGATTTGTATATCCACTTCACATTTTTCTAGTTTTTCTTAGTAATACAAGCTTGCCTACTGAAAACAAAAAATAAATAACTAATTAAAATTGCAAAGACTATCCCGAAAAAGTTTCAGTTTGGTTGATAGTGTTACCAGAGATGGGCAGATGGAAGTAAAAAGGGATCCCATAGCATAAATGATGCAGTCGATGGTCCTCAACTGATCCAGGACAGTTGGGTTTACATTGGGAAAAACCTATTCAATAGAAAGCACAGACATTATTTAGACAGCAGACAAAATAAGTCATAGATATACTAACATGAACTTTTACAGTGAAGTATTAATATCAAAGAATATGCAACTCAAAAGAAAATCTGTGGATTCTGATACACCACACTCTATTGCTGCTGTTCAATAAGTTCAGGGCTACACTGCAATATCTTAGACCAAATATGTAATACTGAAAAAATAAAAATTTCACTCCACTAGACATATACTCCACACTCTATTGCGGTTCAATAAGTTCAGAGCTACACTGCAACATCTTAGACCAAATATGTAATACTGAAAAATGTAAGACAAGCCACGACTGAAAAAATAAAAATTTCACTCCACTAGACATTTCTGGTTCATCAAACTGCACTTGCTTTAAGCACAGGCCATAAGAAGGTAACCAAAGTATGTTTGCTCAGTACACATCAAAACTAGTGGAATAGGATCAACTGCCTTAGCATGCTGGCAAAGAAGGTCGGGTTTGACATGAGGTTCTCAAACAAACAGAAGTTGTAAAACTAGATGAGGATTAAAATGAAAGCTCAAAATTAAAAATAAATAAATAAATCATTGAAACAAGAAAATCACGATAGTTGTAGCATATCACATAGCTTATTGTTCGAGAAAATATTTGTCACATAACCAACATAGTTCTCTAGGAAAAAGAAGAAAAATTAACCATCACATTACTTGACAGATTCAGTATTGGGCAGAAAAATTAACCATCACATTACTCAGGGTGAAGGGAAAATGATGATTTTCCAAAATATGACGTCTAATTTCTATGATATTCATATCTTACATAAAAGTGAAAACTTGGACTTTCAAAATATCCAACATGTTATTGATGTGTCGATCAATCCAACAAGGAATGCAACAAGAATATCCTTTGCAATTCATAGTGTACAAATGTAATCATAGTAAAATGACACTCATTCTCTTCATTTTTTTATTTTTTTATTTTTCAATCATTGATTTCTCACACTTAATAAAATGAGTTCCAGACACATAGGACCTTTGTAGCATAGTAATGACTAATGGCAAGTATACAAGAATAAGTCTTTTTTGTTAAGTGAGGAATGGATATAAAAATAATACATTATAAGTACAACATCTGTTCCACTATGCATGGTATAACGAACAAGCATGTGATGTACTATTTACCTCATGCAATAAATTGTTGCCTTCACTTGACATGTAGAACACCCGCTTTATTCTTGAAGGAAGTGCCGGAGTTGAAGAGCTTACATATCCATAAGCAGTTGAATGAATAAGAAATCTGGAATATGAATGCCAAAAATGAATCAAAACTAAGATTATAGAAAGTAAAGCAAGTACAGAGTCACGAAATCAAAATAAGATTATAGAATCTAATCAAGAAAACATGAATCAAAACTACGATGAGATGAAAATAGGTAGATCAGCAACAGAGGTATGGAATGAAAGAATGAGAGGAAGAAGGACAGACTGAAGCCGTCTTCGACGAGATAGTTGAAGGTGTGGCCATCGCAGTTGTAGGTGAACTTGTTGTTGAAGGAAGGGAGTTTCTAGAGGCACTAAGAAGCGATTCTCGTGAAATTTCCGGTGAATTCGGCGAGAACCACTGTTCCTCTAGCCACGAAGCTGTAGATCAAAGACTGTTGCCCCATCTCTCTCACACTCAAAACCCTAAAACCTAGAGAGACAAATGAGTAGAGAGATAAACGGAAGGAGAGATTGGGGTTTTGGGGGGGTGGGGGGAAGAACCCGATTGGGGATTTTGGTTGAACAGATTGGGGATTTTGAATTTTTGGGGGGAGGAGGGAGCGGGAATGGAAAACAAGAAACAGATTGGGGATTTTGGGTTTTTGGGGAGGGGGGGAGCGAGAATGGAAAGATGGAGGGGGGAACCGGGCGGGAATGAGAATTTTTTTATTTTTATTTTAATTTCCATCATAAATGAATATTTAAATGATAAAATGGTTTTTTTTTTTCACGATGATAATAAAATTTATTTTTTGTTAAAATAATTTTTTTTTATAGTTAATGAATTTTTTTATTTATTTTTAGTTATTAAGTTGAAAATTTATTTGTTTCATTTTATTTTAATGAATAAAAAATTATTATTATTATTTTTATTTGGTAGAAGTAGGGATAATATTTTAATGAAAAATATTTTCTATTAAAATAAAGTCAATTTTTTATGGTCAACGAAAAATATTTTTTTGCGACTCATTTTTTTTTTTTTTGTTACTAAAAATAAAGAACTAATTTTTTGTAATAGAGGATAGGGAGTGGCAGTAGTGGTGAAGGTGGTGGATAAGAGGTGATAGTGGTGGTGGTAGTGGTGGCGGTAGTGGTAGCGAAGGAGATTAGTGGTGAAGTTGTGGTAATAGTATAGGAGATAGAGTAGCGGTGGTGGTGGAGAGGTAATGGTAGTAGTAGTGGTGGTAGTGGAGTGGTAGCGATGGTAGTAGTAATGATAGTCGTAGAGGTGGAGTGGCAACAGTGGTAGTAGTGGAATGACATTTGTAGTAGTGGTGAATGTGGTAGAGGAGATGGGTGGTGAGAGACAGATAGAGAAGAGAGATAGAGAGAGAGACAAAGACAGAGTGATGAGCGAGAGAAAGACAAAGTGGTCGCTAAAAGTGCATTTTCTTATAGTGGAGAACTCGGTAAATAGAGAAGATGAGACGAAGAGAGTGAGCAAGGTGAACACAATGGAGGAGAGAGACAAAGAGATAAAGAAGAGAGAGAGAGAGAGAGAAAAGAAAGAGATAGAGAGTGAAAGACAAAAAAAGAGACAGAAAAGAGAAGAAAGATGAACGAGAGAGACAGAGAGAAGAGAGATGAGCGAGAGATGAACGAGAGAGAGGTGAGAAAGGTAGAGAGAAGAGAGATTGGTGAGAGAGATAGAGAGGAGAGAGATGAGCGAAAGAGACAAAGAAAGAAAAGAGATGAGAGAAGAGATAGATGAATGAGAGACAGAGACAGAGAGAGAGAGAAATAGACAGACAGAGAGAGAAGCTTGATGAATAAGAGAGAGAAAGAAAAGAGAGAGAAGATGATGAAAAAATGGGTGAAAAGATATAGACAAAGAGAGAGAGACAGAGAGAGAGAGAAAAAAAAGAGCGAAAAGAGATAAACGAGAGAGAGACAGAGAGAGATGAGCGAGAGAGAAAAAAAAAGAGAGAGAAGATAGATAAAAGAGATAGAGAGTAGAGAAATAGACGAGAGACACAGAAAAAGAGACAGACAGACAGACAAACAAATAGACAGAGAAGAGTGATGAGTGAGAGAGAGAAAGAGAAGAGAGACAGAGACACTGAGAGAAAGAGACAGACAGACAGACAGAGAAGAGTGATGAGTGAGAGAGAGAGAGAGAGAGAGAAAAGAGATAGAGACAAATAGAGAAAGAGAGATACAGACAGACAGAGAAGAGTGATGAGTAAGAGAGAAAAAGAGAAGAGAGACAGAGACAGAGACAGAGAGATAGGAAGATGAAAAAATGGGTGAAAAGAGAAATGTTCAAAAGAGTAAGACGACGTCGTTTTTTTTTATTTTTTTTTTTTGTGATAGAAAAATATTGTTGCATTTATTTAAACCATTTTGTGACTATATATATGAAGCTGTCTCAAAGCCACAATATATATATATGTATTATTATTATTATTTTTTTTTGCAACGGTACCTATTAAAGACGCATTTTTTTTTTTTGCGACTACAGCTTGTGCTGTCGCAAAACCTCTCTTTTTTTGTGACAACAATCTCTACCGTCGCAAATACTTTTTTTTTTTGCTACAGCATTTTATGCCGTTGCAAATACTCTATTTTTTGCGACGGCAAGTTGTGCCGTCTTAAAAACTCACATTTTTTGCGACGGCAAGTTGTGCCGTCTCAAAACGTCACATTTTTTTGCGACGGCAAGTTGTGCCGTCTCAAAAAGTCACGTTGTTTGCGACAGCAAGTTATGCCGTTTCAAAAGGTCACGTTTTTTGCGACAACAAGCCGTCGCAAAAAGTTTCGTCTCATAAACCCAGTTTTCTTGTAGTGCAAATACAAAAGAAATAAAAAAATTCAATACATTTTTGTAATTTATTTTATTTAATTACTTTTGTTAAAGGTTTTTTTTGCAAATCTTATACATTTTAACCATATCAAAATTAAGTGGATCTAAAAAGTTAAAAAAAATCATGTAAAATATTTTTAAACATCAATAAAAATACAAAAAATACGAATTAAAAGTTGAGAAAACTGTTTTTGAAAACTCCAAACTAAATAGAGGGAGTATTTTTATTTTTTTTTTAACTTCATATTTTAACTAAAAAACTAAAAACGTACTAAAATAACATGCCAGCAGCCTAACTTTCAATGGTTCCTTCTCATTTTTCAAACTAGTTTTCACTTTAGTTGAATACAGAACCAACCCATGGGCCTCATGGCCCACTAATAACCAGTCGATTCACATGCCCAAAGAAAGAGTAGAAGGCAAGAATTGGGTTATTGTTTGAAGCCACCCCTCAAAAATTAATGGTATATCTCTATTTCCAGCTCCTTTTTTTGTTTTTCCCCTGCTATTATTATACTACCCTTTTGAGTCTGAAACTTAGAATTGCAGATAGATTTGTGATAGAAAAAAAAATAGGAAAGGGTAAATTTGAAGGTTTCATAGTTGATTTTCATGGGACACAAAAATAGTTAGGCTTGACAAATACAAATAGTTTGCAAATGATTATATATATTTTTTAAAGTTTATTCATAAAATCTTATATTGAATGACCAGCTGATGTAATTGGTGTTTTCCTTCATATATATATATATATATATATAATAAATTTAAAAAAAAAAACCTAAAGGAGAGGACAAGGAGAAGCAAGAGTAATACTACAGATTTTAAAAAATTTATCAAAAATTCTACTAATGTCTTATATGGGTATGAGACTTACACATGTGAGTTCTATCTGGGTCTCATATACATTTAGTAAAATTTTTTATAAAATTTTTAGAACCTCTAGTATTTTTAAGAGAAGCAAATAGATGCACCGACATCCTATCTAATTATGGAAGTGGCGTGATGAACGGATTGCGAACTTTAATAAATTTTTCCCAATGTATTGCAGTTCAATTGTATGATAATGTTGGAGGGGTGAAATACCCGGAACGTTGTCTTTTTAATTATCTACGACATTCCTTTTAATCCAAAAAAAGAAAAAAAAAATTCCATCATTTATTTTTTCTTTTGTTTATTTATTTATTTATTCCTACAAATTTCAAATCCAAACAAACTTTAAAATTCTTAATGTGTACAAGACATGACTCCTACATTTCCTTGATAGGAAGGCATTTGGAAGCAATTTCATCATCATCGTTTCAGCGGATTAAATTAGATGGAATTAACATTACTACGATGGTTAGTAATAAAAAAATCCATTAGATTGTGTATTATATTACATGTTTGGATTGACTTAGAATATAATAATTGATAAAATTTCATTTTTTGCTAATTTTATTTAACGAAAAATAGACAAATAATTTGAAAAAAAAAATTAATGTTTAAATTAACAAAAGAAAATTCAATATTTATTTTGTTAACAGAGTCAAACCTAGATTTCTTTTATTATTTTTTCAAACCTATATATTTATGTAGCAATAGTTTCATGACCACGACATGATGATAAGATTTGCATGCACTTCTTGTTTCATGACCACGACATGTGAATGGAATTGTGAATGCGATAGGCACAAATATTATATATATATATATATATATATATATTTTAACTAGTTTATGCAATGTTTGGAATTCAATTATTGCAACCAAACACTCCGTACCTTTATAAGTGGACACAGATTGGGACTACTAAATCATCCAATAATGGTTGTGTCACATTACAATCCACAACAAGAGCCAAACAAATAGATTAATTAGATAGACTATTTGGCAAAGTTACATGGACTCGGGTACGAGTGTTGGGTGCGGTGTATATCCAAGCGTCAGACCTTTATAAATTTAAATCTTAGGATCTTAGGATACATATCCAAAATTAGATATGGGTACGGAGACACGTCATATGTACATATATATTGCATATTATATAATATTCTCAGATAAGATATTTTAAATTATGTAGAAATATATTAGAAATTAAATATGATTAAAAAAATATGAAATTTCTATATCTAATTCATGTGGGAGCCTAAAAATGTTGCTTTACTAACAAAAATGAATTTCTTCTTCTTCATGTATTGTCACAAATTAAAGGATCTGAGTGTTTAAATTAGGTACGATTGTCGGACACATATCCCACACCCTGACCAATGTCATATCCGGTGGACACGGGTGTTGTGGGGAAAATAGAAGAGTCCGTGTAACACAGTTATTTGATTTTCCATACAATAGATAGTTCTGCTTTGCAATTTGTTGACTCTTTCTCCATCTATCACCTAAAAACAAGATGCCAAAACAGAATATCTCAATAGATGAAACTAGACAAACAAGTGAACCAATATCGAAGAAAATGAACTTCATTTAACCATGGTTTCTCTGGAACAAAAATTATTCATTGTCATGTGTGATATGTAGAAGCTCACATCAATCAATAATTGAGATATTGTGTGCTATAATTACGGTTTGGCATTGGATCAAGTTGTGTTGCGAAAAATGGTGCTCAAGTTCGCCCAATGGATAACTTAACGGGTCGGGTATGGCTATGGAAAAAAATTTAGGCCCAACCATACCCAACAAGTGTGGCCCATACGAGATAAGCCCAACAAGTCGACATTCGAGCCTTTTTTTTCCATTTTTTTAAAAATTTTGTGTTGAGATAACGGAGTAGCCTCTCATGGGTTGATTGCCATTTGAGTTTTAACACCTAGACCCAATCCAACCCAAGCCTTATTCAGCCATTCCCACCCAACATAGGGCATGGACTTGGGTCAAATAAAAACTCGACAAGCTTGGGTTGGGTTGCGGGATTTTGCACCTAATGATGACTTTTAGCTACAATATCATCACACACGACAACGTATAACTTGTCTTAACTGCAGGCTTGAGATTAGTAATTTTGAACCGAAACAAGTGATGCCTTTTTTGCTTTTTTTTTTTGTTAAATGGAAGATTGATGGAGACAAAAGCCACAAACAAGTGAAACCAACAAATAAAAACATTAATTAAACATGATTTAGATAACTAAATGTGTTCTATCCTCATTCAACAATGCAGGCTGTTAAATCCCATGGCAGGCCTTATGAGCACGTAATACCCATATTCCAAGCATTAGTCTATCACATCCTACAAAAAATAATAATAATGGTCAAAACAAGCTTATTATTCAATTATCAAATAAAAAGAGTAGGACGGTCAAAATATTAGATCATTGTCCTTTTTTGTTATGTTTTTATTTTTTGTTTTATAAAAAATAAAAATAAAAATTATTTGGTATACAAATATTTTCAAAACAAAAGGAGAAATGGGTGGGCGGAAGTCGTGGCTAGGGATGCACAAGGACCTAATGATCCGCCAAGCTCAGCCTAACCTGCCCATGATTTATAGGACTTAGGATTATGGATGTGGCTAGACTTGGGAAGAGTGTCTCAAGCTTGCTCCACCCACTAGGGCCGGCTTTGGAGACAAGCCAAGCAAGCGGCCGCTTTGGACCTATAAAAATTGGTAGAAAAAAGGCTCCCAAAAATTATCTGCCATTATATTTGTTTATAAAAAATAAAAAGGCTTCCTAAAAATAAACTAAAAGGCTAATTGATGGAGTGAATTACTTTAAACTAATGGATGATAGTTTCCTAAATGTATGGATTATGTGTAGAATATAATTGACTATTGTTGTTAAAATTGCTTATGGAAAAGAAACTTTTTAAAATTGAAATTGATGAAATCTTATATTCAGTCAATTAGATAATAAGAAAAATAAAATGGATTTGATTTACAAGTTGGATAGCACAAGCTTGATATAGTACTTTCGCCGCTAATGTAAAAATTGCTATGTTTAAGTGACACATGTTATAGTTTGTTCATTTTTTATTTAATACTCTAATTTGGATTATTTTGATCCGTAATCTTAATCTATATTTGAATGATAGCAATCTTGAGGGGGATTGGAAATGTGAATGTGATTTTGAATTTTCATGATTTCAGAGGCACCTCATGTCTATCATAAGCTCATTCACAACAATTGGCCTATCCACGCAGTTAATTATTTTAGTTTTATACTCATTCATACAAAAGTTTAATTTTTTAAATAAAATTCAAATTACTATCTAGTCCGGTTTTGTCCAAAATATTCAAAATCGATCCATATTAAAAGTTTGTTTTGAGATGTTTTTTTATATTTTTATATGTGTAGAAGGCCCCATATTAAACGTTTGTTTGAAATCTTAAAAAAGTCAGAACCGATCCGGCCACCCACACACATTTATAATATAATATATTTTTATATATAGACATAATTACCTGCTTTACATTTTTCAACTTTATTTTTTTTATAAACATAAATTTGTATATTAGTCATATAAAACAATTGGTTAGGAAATTTAAACTACTAACATTTATGTTGGGTCATATGGATAGCTTGAGATTTTTTTTTTTTTTTTAAGATAGACTTGGGAATAAAGTACAGACTTAATTCTGGGTCAGGACAAGTTTGGAAAATTACTGCACGTGTTATTATGTAATATTGGTGTAGCCCAAACTCGACCTATATTCTCCCCTAATTGTGATTGGTGATACAGACCGGTGATGGGGTGACCAGTAATAGAGGATGGTCACTAGTGAAGTTGATGGTGGGTGGTGGTTAGTAATAATGGTTACTTGTAGGGGTGTGCATAATACCCGCCGAAACCGTCAAAACCGTCAAAACCGTACCGAACCGCACCGCCCCGGCAAATTCGTTATTATTTGCCAATCGAACCGCTGGTTTTTGATAAGAAAAATGGCAAATTCTAGTAACACTTTTATCAATCCGCCGGCTTCTATTTTTCTTCCAAACCGCACCGACCCGCACCGCTATTAAATTATATTTTATAAGATTCTAAAAATTCTTTTTTACTTAAGTTTGCTTGTTGTTCTATACCTTAGAATATAGTATTACATTACTGCTCGAGGGGAATTCAAGATGTCAGTAATCTAAAATAAAGTTGGATTCCAATTCACTTTTCAATCTTTTTTTTTTTTTTGGCCATGTTGCAAACTTGCATCAGCTCACTTTTCAATCAAAATATTTTTCAACAGTAAGCATTTTCAATTTATTGTAAACCCTGAATGATATTAATTTTATGTATTGTATTTGATCATTGTAGCTTCCACAGATGCTTGTAATGAACTGATGGCATAATCGTTGATATTATCATGTTGTTGCTACACTTGTTGCATCAGAAGAAAGTTTCGCAAGATGCTTAACATCACGGTATCTCTCATCTTTTTTTTACTCTTTGATTTAAGTTTTGTAATTTGAATTATATTTTTTATAAACCGCTAATCCGCCTGAACCGCCAAGGCAAATCCGCCATTATTTGCCAACCGAACCGCTGGTTTTTGATAAGGAAAATGGCAAATTCTAGTGACACTTTTATCAATCCGCCACCCGCCATACGGTTTCTATTTTTCTCTCAAACCGCACCGACCCGCACCGCGCACACCCCTAGTTACTTGAGGTGGTCGTTAAACTTAGAGAGTAAGTGTAATTGGAGGTGGCGGGAAGGCATAAATGAATAAAAATTTAAAAATAAGCAAAAATATTCTATTTTATTTTAAAAACATGAAAACAAGGAAAGCACTTTTTGAAATTGAAAATAAACACAAAAAATATTTTTTACTTTTAATTACCCAAAATTTTGAAAACAAAAAATGAAAATATTAGCAAATGATCCCTTAAAACTCTTTTTGTTTCCTATTGTCAAAAGTTTTGAAAAGAAAGAAAAAAAAAACGCTTTCGACATTTTTTTTAAAAATGCCTCTCATAAAGTCAGAAGTTTTGAAAAGAAAAAAAAAAAAAACGTTTTCAACATGCCTCTCATAAATGGTGAGTTGTAGGAAAGTAGATTAGATGGATATTTTTGTGGATGAAATTATATTTGCACACAACAAGAAGCAACTTCAACACATATTATTTGTGTCGTTGATATATAACTTTTCAAACAAAAGTTAATTATTCAAGAGTAAATTTACGAATAAAAATGAATTGTACAAATATACATTCCGTTCAACTACTCATATTGAAACATTTATTTTTTATTTACAAGTTTATATCTGAACATCTAACTTTTATTTAAAAATTTATATCGAACAATAAATAGTGTGCATTAATTTTTTTTTTTTTTGATGTGTAAATAGAAATATTATCCTTTATGTAAGAATGGATAGATAAATATTGCCAAATTGTGTGTGTCAATTTCCGACCACACTGCCAAACAAGTACTCAGCTGGAGAACACCGGCAGAATAGATTAAACCCGAATGACCTGTCAACAAAAAGAAGAGATTCCGGCAGTGGTTCGTCCACCCGGGAGCACTCCGACGATCAAGTCAATTATCTCTTAAAGATAGCAAAAGTGCTTAACTCACTATTCAGAGCATAAAAAGCATACCTTAGACCCATGGGAATGCCTCTCTTTTATAGCCAACACTTACCTAATCTCAATAGAAGCCTAGCTTCAATGGACTCAGTCTCATTGTTAATCTTGGACTCCCAGTAGGATTGGAATAAACTCTCTAAGAGTCTTATCTTTACCCAAATTGAAGTCCCTACCTAGCCGACGTCCTTTTCTCCGTGATTCGTATCACGAGCCTCTTTGTTGCAGTTGTCTTCTTCGACGTCAAGGTCAATATGTTTCCCACTCTCAGTAGAGGTGTTGTCCCCAACCTTCTCTTTCTGTCCGTCGTTGGCCATTTATTCTCCTTTCTTTCCCACAGATGGCGCCAAATTATGTGCGTCAATTTTCGACCACACTGCCAAACTAGTATTCAGCTGGAGAGCACCGACAAAATAGATTAAGCCCGAACGACCTGTCACAGAAAGATAAGAATCCTGCGGTGGTTCGTCCACCCAGGGGCACTCCGACAATCAAGTCAATAAAATATCTCTCAAAGATAGCAAAAGTGCTTAACTCACTAGACAGAGCATAAAAAACATACCTTAGACCCATAGGGATGCCTCCCTTTTATAGCCAACACAAACCTAGTCCAAATAGAAGTCTAACTTCAATGGACTTAGGATTACTGCTAATCTTGGACTCCTAGTAGAATTGGAATAAACAATCTAAGAGTCTTATCTTTACCCAAGTTGAAGTCTTATCCCATTCTAGGACTCTTGTCCCTTATCTGCTTATCCCGGATTTCGGTTTCTTCACAGATAACCTCGGCCTAGCCGAGATCATCTCAATGTTATGACCAGGACACGTGGTGCCTCGGCTAGCACTTCGGTGACATCTCAGCCACGTGTTGTCATTCAAAAATTATACCCCCACAACTGTCCCCTAGGTTTATTACCTCGGCATCTTTAGATGATGGAACCTATATCATTCCTTCCTTTAATTATGACTCAGGCTTAACTTCAACTTGTAAATTTTTAAAATTTCAACAAGTGTTAAACATGATCTCGGTTTAACTTCAACTTGTAAATTTTTAAAATTTCAACAAGTGTTAAATATGTCCTCAGTTTAACTTCAACTTGTAAGTTTTTCTCAAATTTCAACAAGTGTTAAACATGACCTTGGTTTAACTTCAACTTGTAAATTTTTAAAATTTCAATAAGTGTTAAACATGACATCGGTTTAATTTCAACTTGTAAATTTTTAAAACTTCAACAAGTGTTAAACATGACCTCAGTTTAACTTTAACTTGTAAATTTTTAAAATTTCAACAAGTGTTAAACCAACCTTAGCTTGTAAATTCCAACTCCCAAACATCATTCTCCAGCCCTCTTTGATTCTCCATGGCCAACCTCCCGTGAAGGCCGGTGAGAATGCCCCTTTTGCCCTATCGTGCTGAGGGGCTGCAGGAATTGTGTTCTGCCCTCCTTTTCTGGGCATCTTTCTTGGCCGCTGGAATCAGCGTATCTTATAAAGGGAACGATGACTGCATGGCTTTGTTTTGCATCATAAAATTGACAACCGTTTATAGGTCTGCCAATTTGTTTGACATTCCCTTCATTGTGTCGTCCCTCCTCAGGCATCTTTCTTTCCACACTTGGAGGTCGTCCTCGTTATAATACTCGCTTCGGTCTGATTTCTTTGGCACGTCGCCCTCCTGGCCGACGTCCTTTTCTCGTGATTCTTATCACAGGTCTCTTTGTTGCAATTGTCTTCTTCGACGTCAAGGTCAATATATTTCCCACTCTCAGTAGGGGTGTTGTCCCCAACCTTCTCTTTCTGTCCGTCGTTAGCCATCTATTCTTCTTTCTTTCCCACAGACGGCGCCAAATTGTGTGTGTCAATTTCCGACCACACTGCCAAACTAGTATTCAGCTAGAGAGCACCGGAAGAATAGATTAAGCCCGAACGACCTGTCACAGAAAGATAAGAATCTCGCGGTGGTTCGTCCACCCGGAGGCACTCCGACGATCAAGTCAGTAAAATATCTCTCAAAGATAGCAAAAGTACTTAACTCACTAGACAGAGCATAAAATACATACCTTAGACCCATAGGGGTGCCTCTCTTTTATAACCAACACAAGTCTAGTCCCAATAGAAGCCTAGCTTCAATGGACTTAGGATTACTGCTAATCTTGGACTCATAGTAGGATTGGGATAAACTCTCTAAGAGTCTTATCTTTACCCAAACTGAAGTGTTCTCCCATTCTAAGACTCTTGTCCCTTATCCGCTTATCCTGGATTCCGGTTTCTTCGCAGATAACATCGGCCTAGCCGAGATCATCTTGGTGTCATGACCAGGACACATGGTGCCTCAGCTGGTACTTCGGTGACACCTCGGTCACGTGTTTTCATTCAAAAATTATGCCCCCACAATGTAGTACATGGTAGATATTTTATGGGTTGTCGAAATACTAGTACTACTAGTTACCATTATCTGATTCCGATTTTGATACTGATTTGATATGTCTTTTGAGGTGTGGACAGCCGTCAATACAAAGCAATCAATAGTGCACAAGAAGGCCACAATTGTTTGAAAGAAATGTGGTCTCTTGTTTAAGCAATTTCTTCCTATTTTTCTATTCCGAATCAGAACCAATTGTTGTTTTTTGCAGGCTTTATATGATCCACTAGGTAGACAAATAAAATAAAATCACATATTTTGTTCTTATATGAAATTTGAAGTATTCACTATACTGTTGGAAGGGTGTATAGTGATGATGAGCAATAGGGTAATTGACAATGGCATAGCCCTAAGCAAGGTAATATAAAGGCAAGAAGGAAGAATGTTCAATTGCTTTCTTGTGTGATTTGGCGGAGTTCAATTCAAATTTTGATTTGAATTGTTCATTTTGTAAGATATATTAAATAAATTATTTATGTAAAAATTAAATTGATAGAATATCAATAACTATATGTTTACATTATTAGTTTTTAAAAATTGAACGATACATATGCTTTTAAAAATAGAGGTTATATATATATTTTTTTAAATACAAATGTGATTTAATTATATGACTATCAAGATTTGATAAACTTAGTTTTTGTATGAATGATCTGATCCTGTTGACACCATATTATTTTATTATCATGAATGTAAGTAGGACACATGGCATACTCTTACATACTTAGAGGTTGATGGAAATTATAGAAAAGTATGGAACACAAATGGAAAAGATGATAGAAAAGTGAAAAATCATGGAACAAATGGAGGACATGGAGGATCATTATGGAGCATGAAGTGGAGGAGTTGAGAAATCATGAAAGGACACATGTCAATATAAGAATGAAGATGAAAAAATAGGATAGTTATTTTCTACACTTTTTTCTTATAAATAGACATACATGGCTACATTTGTAGATCCCTGATCAAATTCAAACTCTAAGTCTTTGTTAATTTCCTTTATTTTTAAATTTCTGTACTTTACTTTACACATTGCACTTACATTTCGTAGGAGTAAATTAGCCTTGTAAGTCTAAAACCCGGTCAGTTTAAAAGTTTTGAAGTTGCCATTACTAAAGGTAATATTTTGTAATTATTTATTCAGTTAATCAATTGTAATTTTTGTCCTGTCTCTCCCTTCCAGTGTATTACGAATTTGAGTTAAAAGTTATAGTTCATCTTTTCAACACAATACAATAAAATCCTCTTCATTGAGGTTAAAATAACCTTAACACAATCGCTTGATAAAAATTAATATTTATTATTTGTAAGAATTTTTCAAATCTTTACTAGCACGCTTAAATTACATTCCTAACCTTTGAAGTGTCAAAAATAGCCAACTAATCCACAAATTCTACAAAATATATGATTATAATAAGGTGAAGAACTAATAAATCTCAAATAATGATATTATGAATCATTTAGTCCTCACTTTTTTCTTAGGAACCCAAAGGTCCCATTCTAGTGTGAATTACATAAATAGCCAAAACGTGAGTTTTCTCATAATGTTGAAATTTCAAAATTTTCTAGTACTTTTTCCAAATGTAACACTTCAATATAACACTCCAAAAACATAACATTCTAATGTAACATGGTAAAAAAAAAAAATTTACTTTTTTCAAATGTAACACTCCAATCAATATAACACACAAAAACTTCTTACCCAAACGTAACACTCCAATGTAACATACTAAAAAACTCTTTAACCCACTTTTTCCAAACGTAACACTCCAATAAATGTAACACCAAAAAACTCCTCAAATATATTTTTTTCAAACATTATAAGGTAACATTCTAAAAAAATTTCTTAGTGCATATTTTTCCAAACGTAACATTTCAATCAATGTAACACACAAAAACTCATTCGGGTGCTTTTCCCAAACGTAACACTCTAATGTTACACTAAAAAATTTGTTTCTATATTTTTTTTTCTAAACGTAACAACGTAACATTCTAAAAAAATTCCTTAGTGTATCTTTTTCAAACATAACACTTTAATGAAATTAACCTACAAAAACTCTCTAAGTAATTTTTCCAAGCGTAGCACTCTAATTTAACACCAGAAAACCATACCAGAGAAATATAGATTTCTACGCTCGACAACCAACACTTCAGACAACAATTTTTCCAAAAAGAATATTTCACGCGCTCACATTTCCATAGAATTTTTAAAAAAAAAAAAAATCATAAAAGCTATTAACTTAAAGTCGAATGGCACCAAATCAAATAAATATAACTTTTCAAAACAAAGGATTAACGGGTTCATGAGAAAACTCTTAGAACTAAATAAATTAATATTTTCTCATATGAGATTTATAGGTAAATTTTCCATTATAATATCTCAATAGGTCTAAAGTGGACATCACCGAAAGGGCACACTAAGCAGCCCAAATCTCTCTTTCCCTATATCCTAAATCTTTTGGAAAATTATGCAAATAGTCCCTATAGTTTATACAATGTCTCAATTGGTTCTTGTTGTTTTAATTTGCTCGATTTTGCCCCATAATTTAATGGATTGTGTCATTTTAGTCCAATAAATAACGATTTTTAAGTTAATTTAATGAAAAGTCAAACAATGTGCCAATTTGATTCCTGTATTTTTCACAATGTGTCAATTTGGTCCTTGTCAAAATCGAAAAAATTATAACAATATGAACCAAATTGACACATTGTGTAAAGTATAGGGATTAAATTGACACATTGTTTGACTTTCTGTTAAATTACCTTAACAACCGTTATTTATTGGACTAAAATGACGCAATTCGTTAAATTAAGGGACAAAATCGAACAAATTAAAATAACAGGAACCAAATGGACACATCGTAAAAATTACAGAGACAATTTACATAATTTACCCTAAATCTTTTAATTTGTAAGATTAATACACAGAGAAGTGGATATGAGGAATCAGACTTTATTCATATATTTGATAAATATGAACAAAATATTCTCAAATTACAATCCTTCACTTCGATAGGATTCTTCACATTCAAAATGAGTCTATCATTCATATAAGTGAACTCGTAGCAAATGGTCGGCCGAAGTACGTACGAATGCCAAAAAAAATAAATATAAAAATAAAAATAAAAATAAAACAAATAAAAAACTCATGAGGCACGTGCCCCTCTACCTCTGTATCTATTTATTTATTTATTTATTTTTTAAATATATAACAAGTTCTATAGTTTTAATATAATTATTTTATATTTTTTTAAAAATTTAATTCATGTAATATTTAATTTATCTTTGGCAATAATTCATTAATTATATGAATAGAAAAATAATATTATTTATTTTATACTAAAATATTTATTTTATTTTATTAAGGGGACATTTTTTTTTTCAAAAAGAAAAAATCTATTTCTAATATTTATATACCAATCAGTCAAAGTTAATTTCTAATAAATATGAAAACTAAATCCCAACTTTAGATTTAACATAAAAAATGAAAACTAAATCTATATTTTAAGAAAAAATTACTCTAGTTTGAACATAACTCATTGAATTAGAATCTATATATTATAAGCAAATCATGAAAATTAATAAATATCCTATTTAACATCTTCCTCTTTTAAAATTGTGAAACCTAATAAATATCCTACTTTTACATTTTTTTATAATGTGAAAATTTCAAATTAACGCAATAAAAAATCTAACACATACTAAAGTACAATGTGAATTTCACAATAAACAACAAACATACAACTAACCTTCAAAAAAATAAAAATCATACCAAAATACAATAAGAATGTTCACAGTTTACAATTAACATACAACTATTCTTAAAAAAAACTATAGGAGATTTATTTATAAATCTTATTTAGATGACTTATAGTTAGGGGTGGTCAAGCATCGGGTCGGGCTGGGTTCGGGCCTGGCTAACACTACATAATAAGGAATTTTGTGTTTGTCCAAGCCCAACCCTAATATCGGGCCTCTATATCTACCCAAGTCTAATCCAAAAAAATAATTATAAATTCCAAACCCACTCATCGGGTTATATGTTTTAAAAAAAATTAATAATAAAACATTCCATAATTAAACATAATTACATATTATATTTTTTAAATAAATATATTGACATCACTATAAATTGCAAGATTTTATGTATAAATTGAAGGATTTCTTAAATAAATCCAATCACACATCACCACAAATGTGATATTTAGCCCGTGTTTGGCAAGTGGGTTTGCAGGTTTTTTTGGCTATTTTAGCCACAAAAAACAAAATAAGCTATTTTAGTCATAACAAACAAAACATCACATCCAACCCATAATCATTACATTCTTCTCTCACAAAAAAACTCAAAAAAGTCAAAAAGTCAAAAAGCCCTTCCCAAACCAAGCTTTTAAGCCTAGGCTAAAATAGCCAAAAAAATCAAAAAGCCAAAAAGCCAACCCAGGCTAAAATAAAATCAATAAAGTCTATATCCCTCCCAAAAAAATATATTTTTAATGTATTGTAAATAATTAATTAATTAAATACCAAGCCAGACCAGGCCAAGTCAGGTTAAAAGTATCCCAAACCTAACCCATTAATATTTATGACTGAAATATTAGCTCAACCCAGCACTATGGGCTAAAATAACCTTCCCAAACTCTACAAAAATAGGCCCGGTTCGGGCGGGCCAACGGGCCGATTTCCATTCCTATTTTTAGCCCAATAAGTCCATAAAGTATTATTGTGTTCCACCTAGTCCCACACATTTGAACTTATATTCCAATAGGTCATTTTCCCCATATTAGAAGTATTATGTGGATTATTTTACCCTTATAAACTTTTATTATAATATAGATATAATATACTATTATTAGATATATTTCATTTATGATATATATAAAATACTGTATATAAATATAGAAAATTATTATTTATTGCCAGTTTACCACAAACTCTATTGCAAATCCATCATCATCTCTATCATCAGTCTATATGTACGACTAATATTCTCTTCCAAATGTTCTTCCACGGCCTTATTATAAAATAATGATGAATAAAGATCTTTGATTAAGTAAATCCCTCACATTGTGGCAAAGAAATACTAAAAATAATAATCTTCTATATTTATATACAGTATTTTATATATATCATAAATAAAATATATCTCATAAATGATTTTCTCTCATCTAGGTATATGGTATAATATATATATATATATTATAATAAAAGTCTATAAGGGTAAAATAGTTCACATAATACTTCTAATATAAGAAAAAAATGATCTATTGAAATATAAGTTCAAATGTATGAGATCAAGTGGAACAAAAGAATACTTTGTGGACTTATTTGATTATAAGTCGTCTAAATGAGATTTAAAATAAATTTCTCTTTATTTTATTTATTTTTGTATATTCAAAACTTGTTTAGAAAGTTAATAAAATAGTTAAAAAGTTTTAAAAAAATCATTAAAAAGGCTAAAAAAATTAAAAAACTAAACAAAAAAAAAGTCAAATATTTCATTTTCTTTCTACTTTTTCCAAAAAAAAAAATTCATAGAAAGTCAAAAAAATATTCCAAACATATTAATTTTTTCACTTCATATTTTAATTAAAAAGTCAAAAAAATATTAAAATAATATTTCTCAAACCAACGCTCATATTATCTGTATTAATTCTAGTAGAAGTCTATATAGAGCTCACCATATTTTCTCTAATATTAAGATTGTGTTTGATTCATAAATTTAAGTAGAGATTTGAAAAAGAAAAAAAAAAGTGTGAAAAGTGAATAAAATATAGTTATACTTTGTAAAACTTTTTCATTTCCTTTTTTAATTCCTATCCAAACCTTTAAATCAAATATAACTTAAAGAGAGGTAAATGGAACCTCTACAAGTGAATAGTGGGATTAAAATCAATTGAGGTGTGCATAACATAAAAGGGAAGATGAGTGCAATTTGCAAAACAAATTAAAAGCTCATGAAGCCCGTGCTCCTAGTCAAAGTACGTGTACTCACTAGTCAAAGTAGCCGTGCCGTAGCCAAAGTCCAACGCTTCTTAGGCCCGTGAGTGTGACCCACACGCTTAAATCAAACCCTTCGTGAAATCTGACCCACATTATTAGATTGGGCCGTGTTTCAGACCCGTACTAGGGTCAACTTCCAGTGACGTGGCGCCGCTCCATTCGTTGAAATCTAAAAAAAAAAAAAAATATTTTTTTTGACCAATTATCTTCCTACACACATGACCCTCCAGTGACCCCACGGGGTCTTAGGCATTTTTGTATTAGATTAGAGTCGGCACATACAATCTGTTGGTTCAAACAGTAATTTGTTACTATTAAAAAAAAAAAAAAAAAAAAAACTTGATGCAGTATCAAAAATCTTAGATGGGATCACCATTTGTAGTGTTGCTATAATTGTTTTTTGAAGGGAAAAAAAAAATTGTTAAAAATCTCTTTAGAGTCCTATTCCATCCGTCTCAAAATATTGCTCCTGTTTTGTGGAGTTCTTTTTTTTTAAATTAAAAGTTGATAATTAGAAAATAAAAGTTAAAAGTACACCTATCCTAACTTTTAAATAATTAGTTTTTTTTCAACTTATTTAAGCTATTTTTACCTAATAAGCTATAAGCAGAAGCTGTATTAAATAGTCTGGTACAGACTCCCAAATCAAAATAAGTTATAATCATCCCTCAAATGCTATAACAAACAGTCTCATTAATCCATTATTCCAAAATATTAATCCATTTTTAAAAATCAATGACTAAAATAATATGAATTTTCTTATTTTGCCCTTCTTCTAAATTCATTAACAACATAAAAAGTATAATTATGATAATTGATATTCTCTAAAAAAATGTACCAAAAGGTAATTTTGGAAAATCAATTTTTTTAAAATACAATAATTATACTATCATAAAAAGTTAAATTTCCTAAAAAAAAATTATTCACTTTGCTTGTTTTTTGTTTTCCAAGAACACTTTTCAGAAAATTTTACTTTCTTGTTTTTCTTGTTTTTTTTTTTTTTTTGTTTTTACTGTATTTTTTTTAATATTTTAAGCATTTTGTTTAATTTTTAGACACACCTAACATAAATACACATAAAAAGTATTATTTTTGTGAAAAAAATCTTTTAAAAATTCATTAAATACCACAAATATATATATATATATATATATAAAATACAAGAATTTTGTATATTTTTTGTATTTTATGTATTTATTAATTTTTTAAAATATTTTTTCATAAATTTTTTACTTTTTAGATACATCTAAGTAAGGTGCAACTAAAAATTTTTTTAAAAAAAAATAGTTAAAATTTTAAAAATATTTACTAAAAATAAAAAACTTAATTTTTAAAAAATTTAATTTAAAAAATTCAAATCAAACACACGCATTATTTTGTCAGTGAGGGAGTAGGTATTTTGAGCCATTTTAATGTCCTTAACAAGTTTGATTGCGCAGTTTTTTTTTGGAAAATAGAAATGAAAAGACTCTGTTGATGCTCACATGGTTCAATGATATTTCAGGGTTGTTTTGGTAACTAACAATAATAGTTGAAAAGTTAAAAAAATCACTAAAAAAAAAATTAAAATATAAAATAATTATATAAAAAATGTCAAAAAATTTATTTCTTCTATACTTTTTGCACTTTTTTTATTTATTTTTTTTATTATAAAAAGTGAAAAAATTATTCCAAACATACTAATTTTCACATAATATTTTAGTAAAAAAATTTATTAAATTAACATATTCCCAAACTAACCCTCAATTAGAAATATTATTATGAACTTTATTCACATGTGCCCTTACTGCTTTAACAAAATCTTATTACCGTATCAGTTGTTCCCTACAAATAAACGACTTAGGTTTTTAATTGGATTTATTGTATGCTATAGTTCTGGGTTGTTGAATTTTCTTCCACAGCTAGATGTACAATATTTATAAATTGTCTTTTATCGATTAATAAAACATACAATAAAATGAAAAAACCCTCTTTTATTATTGAAAATGATGATTGTGGGGAGTATATTTTCTGAGTACCAACACGTGATCAAGATGACGCCGACGTATCAGCCGACGTGTCACGTGTCCTGGTCATGACGCCGAGGTTATTTAGGCTAGGCCGAGATTACCTCCGAAGATATCGGAATTCGGGATAAGCAGATAAGACACAAGAGTCCTAGAATGAGGTAGGACTTCAGCATGGATAAGGATAACACTCTTAGGGAGTTTATCTTTATCTCTTGGAGAGTCCAGGATAAACACTGAGCAGAAGTCCATTAAAGCTAGGCTTCTATGGGGAGTATGATTGAATTAAACTATAAAAGAGAAGCACCCCCGATGGGTATAAGGTACGCAATTTATATTCTGAACAGTGAGATTAGCACTATTGATTATCTTTGGGATATATTGACTTGATCGTCCACGTGCCCCCGGGTGGACGAACCACCGCCGGAATCTTCTCTTTCTGTTGCAGGTCAGTCAGGTGTCATCTATTCTGCTAGTACTCTCCAACTGAATACTAAGTTTGGCAGCGTGGTCAGAAATTCACTCACACAATTTGGCGCCGTCTGTTGGAAAGAAAAGAGAATAGATGGCCAGTGACGGACAGAAAGATAAGGTTGGAGACGAAATCCCTGCTAGGAGTGGTAAACACGTTGATCCAAACGTGGAGGAAGATGGTCGCAATGAGGAGACTCAGAACCAGAATCACGGCAAGAAAGACGTCAGCCAGAATGGCGACGTACCAAAGAAACCAAATCAAAGCGGATACTACAATGAGGACGACCTCCATGTATGGAAGGATAGATGCCTGCGGAGGGACGAAGAGGTGAAAGAGATGGCAAACAAGTTGGCAGACCTGCAATCCGGTCGTCAATTTTATGATGCAAAATAACGTCATGCAGCCACCATTCCCGCTGCAGGACACGCCGATTCCATCGGCCAATGCCCAGAAAGGAGGGCAGAAACCAATCCCAATAGCCTCTCAGCACACCAGAAGCGAAAAATACTCTCACCGGCCTTCTAAGGAGGTCGAGCGAGGAGAGTCGAGGAGAGAAGAGTCACGAAGGACACATCGCACTAAAGAAGCAAACCCCAGAGAACATCAGCATGTTCAAAGGCAGGAGCTGTGCTTCGACACAACTCATAGAGAAAGGTCGAAAAGGGCCCACAATGAAGCTGAGAGTAGTATGCTGAAAAGACTGAAGTCGGGGGATAGCCGAGCTCTTGGGCGGAGCAAGGAAGACTTGAGAGATTATCTCAAGAGGAAACAACATAATGCCAATGCCGAGGTAACTTTACCTGTTAAGCCGAAAACACCATTCTTGGTGGAATTGGTCAAATTAAAGGCTCCAAAGAGATTCAGTATGCCGAGGTTCCAAATATACGATGGTAAGTCGGACCCCAACTTCCACATTGGATTATACCTGAACTCATTGGCATTGTACAGTGGGAACGAGCCGTTGTTCTGCAAAGTGTTCCCCTCAACCTTTGGGGAGATTGCATCGGATTGGTTTCACAAACTGCCAAAGGGAAGTGTGAAGACCTGGGAAGGCCTGGCCGAGATGTTTGTGGCCCGATTCGTAACAAACAAGCTACAGCCATTAAGGGTGGACGCATTGATGGCTCTGAGAATTAGTAAGGATGAAGGCCTTAGGGCCTACGCAAAAAGGTACTACGAGGTGTTCAACCGAATACCCGAGTGCAACCAAGAGGTGGCGGTCGTATCTTTCAAGAACGGCCTAAAAGACGACTGTCCACTACGAAAGTCTTTGGCAAAGACATTGCCAAAAAGCATGGAAGAGCTCATGGCCAAAATCGAGAAGTATGCCAGAGCCGAAGAAGACACGTCAGGAGCTAAGGAGACAAAGCAAGAGAAAGGTAACGGCTCGCCGAAGCGAGGTTGAGGTAACAACGAGTCCAACAAAGAGATAGGACTGAGGGCTACACAGGCAGTCACAACTGTGTTCCGAATCCCAATTCATAAAGTCCTACACAAAATCCGATCCCTGCCCTATTTCAGAGCACCAGCCAGGGTGCCAGGAGAATTTATGGGAATAAGCCTTGGTAAGCATTGTGCTTACCATAACGAAGATGGGCATATGACTCAGGGTTGCAGAGCCCTGAAAGCACACCTGGAAAACCTGGTAAGGCAAGGCCATTTAAGGGACCTTGTAGACGAGGCTAGGACAAGGGAAGAACAAACAAGATTGCCTCAGGCACCAGCAGCTCCACCCCCCACAGCACAACAACTATAGGTGGGCGGACCTCAGGTAATTAATGTAATTCACTCGAAGGTCAACGAAAACGAAATACGGGAGGAGACCCAGAGGGTAAAACACTTGCAGCACGTATACCAGGTCGGGAAAAAATGACATCAGGTCGAGGTATACCAAAGACCAGCAGTATCCTTTACTGAAGCCGACCTTGAGATGGTCCAACATCCCCACAATGATGCCTTGGTAGTATCCCTCCAGGTCGGGGAGTGCTAAGTGAAGCGCATCCTAATCGACTAAGGCAGCTCTTGTGACATCATGTACATCAAGTGTTACAAGGAGCTTGGCCTTCACCCAGACAATTTGGAGCAATCCAATGGCCCAATGGTCAAGTTCAATGGAACGCCGACGTGGCCACTGGGAACAACGAGCTTAGAGGTGCAGACTGGCACTAAGAAGATACAGACAGAGTTTACCGTAATCGACATACCCTCCCCTTATAATGCAATTCTGGAGAGGCCATGGCTGCACGCAATGAGGGTTGTTCCCTCAACATTGCACCAACTACTGCGGTTCCCAATAGAGCATAGGATAGAAGAAGTCAGAGGAGATCGGCTACAGGCAAAGAATTGCTCCATGGCAGCAATGAAATCTACCTGCAACATACGAGAACCAGAGAAGGCAGAAATCGAAGACGAGGACGTGAAAGTCCTAGAATATGTCGACAAGGAGCCAGCCGAGAAGAGTGAAGAAGTACTGAAGAAAATCCTCATCCAAGAAGGGGATGAAGAATGCTTCTTCCTTCTCGGCTCGGGCTTAGCTGAAGAAGAGGAAAAAGAGTTAGAGGCTTTCCTGAGAGCAAACATTGAAGTGTTTTCCTGGATGCCCTACGAAATGTCTGGCATTGACCCAAGGTCACTTGCCATAAACTGAACGTTGACAGGTCGGCCAAACCTGTAATCCAACGAGCAAGAAGATCGACGTTGATGCACGTCGAGGCAGTGAAAGAAGAAATAGACAGACTTCTGGAGGCCAGGGCTATTCGAGAGGTAAACTACCCAACATGGCTATCGAACACAATAGTGGTGAAGAAAAAGAATGGTAAATAGAGGGTCTGCGTTGACTTTACAAGCCTAAACAAGGCCTTTCCCAAAGACAGTTTTCCTTTACCCAAGATTGACCAACTGGTGGACGCCACATTAGGGCATGGAAGGATGAGCTTCTTGGATGCCTACAGGTGGTACCATCGATAGCCATGTACCCCCCAGATGAAGAGAAGGCTGCGTTTATCAACCTAAAATGGCTGTATTGCTACAGAGTGATGCCCTTTGGGTTGAAAAACGCAGGAGCAACTTACTAAAGATTGGTAACCAAGATGTTCAGACACCTGATTGGCCGAAAGGTGGAAGTTTACATCGACGACATGGTCGTGAAGACCAAAGAACTTGAGGGTCATCTGGCCGACCTAAAAACAGTCTTTGAGATCTTGAAAACATATCGGCTCCAACTCAATGCATCGAAGTGTGCATTTAGAGTTGGATCTGGTAAGTTCTTAGGGTACTTGGTGACCAGAAGGGGCATTGAGGCCAGTCCAGATCAGATCAAGGTCATCCTGGAGTTGAAGAGCCCGATGTCGACAAAACAGGTACAAATGCTGACTGGAAGGACGACAGCCCTGAATAGGTTCATAAGTAGAAGCTCAGATAAGTGCAAACCTTTCTTCAACTTAGTGAAGAAAGCCACAGACTTCTTATGGACCGAGGAGTGCGAAACCGCCTTGGCCGACTTAAAGAAATATCTGACCACAGCTCCAGTTCTTTCAAATCCAGAACCTAGAGAGGAGCTATTCCTGTACCTGGCAGTTTCAGAACATGTGGTAAGTGCAGTGGTAATCCGAGAAGAAAAAGGGGAACAAGGGACTGTTTACTATGTAAGCAAAACCCTGGCTGATGCAGAAACTAGGTATTTAACCCTAGAGAAGTTGGCGCTAGCCTTAGTAATGGCTTCAAAGAAACCGAACCATTACTTTCAAGCCTATAAAATTGTGGTGCTCACTGAACATCCATTGAAGTCCCTGTTGCAGCAAGGAGACCTGACAGGGAGAATAGCCAGATGGGCAGTGACCTTGGGGCCAGTATGACCTGGAGTTCAGACCCAGAACAACAATCAAAGGCCAAGTTTTGGCCGACTTCGTGACCGAGTTCACGCCTGAATCCATCATACTTCGGGCTCCGTTGAGCCGGCATCCAAACCAGCAAAGAGGAGCCCAGCCAAAGGCAACGGAACAAACGAAGAAAGAAAAACTCAGACCCTGCAGCATTTACATCGACGACTCCTTACGACTGTTTGTTAATAGTAGTTCAAACCGACAAGGAGTGGGGGCAGGAGTAGTTCTGGTATCTCCAGGTGGACAGATATTAGAACAATCCATTCGTTTGGGGTTTAAGGCCTCAAACAATAAAGCAGAGTATGAAGCATTGATTGTAGAACTGAAGCTGGCAGTAGCAGCAGAAGCAGATGAGGTAATAGTCTTCTGTGATTCGCAGCTCATAGTCAACCAGACAACGAGCGAGTTCGCAGCCCGAGATGAAAGGATGTCAGCCTACGCAAAGGAAGTCAACAGGTTGGTAGCCTTGTTTCAGAATTGCCGACTACATTAAGTAAGCCGAGATGATAATAGTCACGTCGATGCACTGGCCAACCTGGCTAGTGCAATACAACCTGGAAAAACAAGGACGATAACGGTCGAATACTTGTCGGGCCCAAGCATTGAACCACCGATCACAGAGCACGAAGCAATGTGTATGGACATGGGACCAAGCTGGATGGACGCATTAGTAGCATTCCTGAAAGAAGAAAAATTACCAGATGACTACAAAGAAGCACACAAGATTAGTTTGAGGTCGGCAAGATTCAATCTGACGGCAGAAGGGCATCTCTACAGAAGATCCTTCATTGGACCTCTTTTAAGGTGTGTACATTCTTCACAAGTTGAAGATTTTTTATATGAAATACATGAATGAATTTGTGGAAGCTACGCTGGGGGCAAATCACTAGCTCATAGGGCCATCACCCAGGGATATTGGTGGCCCTACATGTAGAAGGATGCAGAGGCCTATGTCAAGAAGTGTGAAAAGTGCCAAAGGTTTGCGCCACTGATACACCAACCAGCAGCAGACCTGAACCCAGTATCCAGTCCTTGGCCGTTTGCCCAATGGGGCATGGATCTCGTTGGGCAACTACCCCAAGCAACTGGACAAAGGAAATACCTGCTGGTAGCAACAGATTACTTCACCAAGTGGACAGAAGCTGAGCCCCTAGCCAAGATCCGAGATGTGGATGTGAAGAACTTCATATGGAGGAACCTCATCACCAGATTTGGGATTCCAAGAGCAATAGTTGCCGACAATAGAACACAATTTGACAGTAAGGTAATTAAGAACTTCTGTGCAAAATTCAAGGTCAAAAATTATTTTTCAACCCCAAGCTTTCCTCAAAGCAATGGACAAGCAGAAGCATCCAACAAAGTTATCCTGGATGGGATAAAAAAGAGGCTGCAGGCAGCGAAAGGAAAGTGGGTGGATGAACTGCCAAGTGTACTCTGGGCATATCGGATTACACCGAGAAGATCAACTGGGGAATCCCTATTTGCCATAACTTATGGCACAGAAGTAGTCATTCATCTAGAGGTCAGCATCCCAGGGATCAGAACCCAATGAGTAGAGAATGGGACCAATGATGTATTATTAGCCCGAGATCTGGATCTACTAGAAGAGAAAAGGGAAAGAGCTGCAATTCAGCTGGCAGCATACTAGCAGCAGCTTGCCAGGGCTTATAATAAGAGGGTTAACCCAAGGAAGTTCCAAGTCGGCAACTTAGTCTTGAGAAAAGTCGTTAGCAACAAAAAAGATCCTAGAGAGGGTAAGCTTGGCCCAAATTGGGAGGGACCCTACAGAATCACGTCGGTATTGGGCAATGGGGCATATCGGCTTGAAGATAATGAAGGCAAAGAGTTGCCAAGACCTTGAAATACTTGCAACTTAAAATTTTTCTATCATTAGACTTTTTTGTTCTTTGTTATTTACCGAAATAAAATAAATAAAATTTTAGCAGAATTCTTCTACATTTATGATTGATAAGATACTTGCCGATGTTCCTGGAACGCATGCATAATGAGAACCCAAGTGGAACTTAAGTCCACATTAGGGGGCAAAGAATTGGAAAATGGTTCCTGAAAAGATAGAATATACAAGCTAAAATTAGTCCAGTACTTGTTAAAATTTGTGAAAAATTTACAAGTTAAAGTTAGGCCGAGATCATGTTTAACACTTGTTGAAATTTGTAAAAAATTTACAAGTTGAAGTTAAACTGAGGTTATGTCTAACACTTGTTGAAATTTGAGAAAAATTTACAAGTTGAAGTTAGGTCGAGATCATGTTTAACACTTATTGAAATTTGTGAAAAATTTACAAGTTGAAGTTAGCCGAGATCATGTCTAACACTTGTTGAAATTTGTGAAAAATTTACAAGTTGAAGTTCTGCCGAGATCATGTCTAACACTTGTTGAAATTTGTGAAAAATTTACAAATTGAAGTTAGGCCGAGATCATGTTTAACACTTGTTGAAATTTGTAAAAAATTTATAAGTTGAAGTTAAACTGAGATTATGTCTAACACTTGTTGAAATTTGTGAAAAATTTACAAGTTGAAGTTAAACTAAGATTATGTCCTTGTTGAAATTTGTGAAAAATTTACAAGTTGAAGTTAGGCCGAGATCATGTCTAACACTTGTTGAAATTTGTGAAAAAATTTGCAAGTTGAAGTTAAACTGAGATTATGTTTAACACTTGTTGAAATTTGAGAAAAATTTACAAGTTGAAGTTAAACTATAAATACGTCTAACACTTGTTGAAATTTGTGAAAAATTTACAAATTGAAGTTAGCCAAGATAATGTTCAACACTTGTTGAAATTTGAGAAAAATTTACAAGTTGAAGTTAAACTACGGCTATGTCTAATACTTGTTGAAACTTGAGAAAAGTTTACAAGTTGAAGTTAAGCAGAGACCATGTTTAACACTTGTTAAAACTTGAGAAAAGTTTACAAGTTGAAGTTAAAACCGAGATCATGTTTAACACTTGTTGAAACTTGAGAAAAGTTTACAAGTTGAGACCAAGACCGTACCAAGAAAGATATTTATGTACTTGCCGAGGTACACCATTGGCTTATATAACCAAGGTATGTCACACCGAAAAAGTGGCACAAGACTAAGGTGTGCATTGAAGATATGCAAAATATTCTAAAGTGTGGAATCATACAAAAGGAGTGAAGGAAAGACAAATATGCAAAGCAAAAACAAAGAAGTTGTATTTATAAGAAGGTACATCGGCCATGTGAAGAGCTTACATTGTTTTAAAGGAAAACCAAAGAGCAAAGTACAAAAATATAAAGGAAAGGGACATCAAAATTAAGACTCTTCAGCAACAACAGATGGTTGAATTTGAAGATCAGAAGATTGCTGGGAGGACACCTCGGCAGCCTTCTCAGCCACGAGCTCGGCGTTTATCTCTTGCAGGGTTTGATCAAGGATCTTGCTAGCAATAGGCACGTCCGATGCCACCTTTTGAGGTGCAGCATCTTTGGGAACCTCCTCACCCTCCTCATCCTGGGTCAAGTCCAGGACTTGCTCATTTTGAGAAGGGGACTTGGCCCCAATAGCGTCTTTTGGCTTCCTCACCAAAATCTCCTCCTCAGATTCAGAGCCGTTGTCGGATTAGCTTGGAGTCGGGGGGAATGGCAGAGAAAAGACGTCGGTATTCCTGAGTGGGGAGTCATCGGGGATTTCGAGCTTTTCAAGTAAAGACATTCAACCAAGGGGAAAACCCTTGTTACATGCCTGCTTTACTTGTTTCTCGTAATCTGCCGTGACGTCGGCCACTCCCTCACTGTATCCCTTCTCGTCGGCGGCCTTGACTTCGACCTCTTTCATGGCCAAGGCTTCTTGAAGTTCCTTCTGGGCCTGGGTTATCTTTTCCTCGGCCTCTCTCTTTTCGGCCTCGAGAACCTTCTTGATGGCCTCAGCGGATTCTGCTTTTTCCTCGGCATCATCCTTAGCCTTGATAGCAGCCTCGGCTCGATCCTCCAAGGTCTTTATCTTTGATTGCAAGTTTTTATTAGTCTTCTGTAGACTAGCAGTCTCCCTCTTGTTGTTGGCCAGCTCCTTCCGATTCTCAAACGCTTGCAGTGAGAAAGAATGAGCATGCTGGATGGCCTGAAAGTGAACAGAGCAGAAATTATTAGAAAATTTTCTAAGTACAAAAAAAGAAAGAAGATACCAAGTATGAAGACTTACTTGAACAAAGTGCTGGAGCATCAAGGAAAAATTTTCATATTCACTCATATCGGCGTTCCGGTTGAGATCGTCGGGAAGAAGCAGAGCGGTACTAAGGGCGACACCGACATTAACATCGTCGGCGCTATCGCCAGCTCTGACTGGCCTGTCCTCCAATGTGATCTGGGGGGCCTAGGGGGAATCATGCTTCAAAGACCTCGAGGTGGTTGTAGAGGATGACCTCGGCCTCTTTGATCTAGCAAACTCGGATGGTTGGGTTTCGGCAGGCCTCTTTTCAGCAGCAGAATTGGACTTGTCACTCTCAGCCAGTTTGGAGTTTGGCAAGGTGTCCTCAGTCTCAATCTGAGTCACCTTTGCCTTTGGCTGAGCCTTCTTAATTCTTTTTTTCGGCTTTTGTTGAGATGATGCTGGTACAGCATCAACAGCAGCCGGGATATTCGCCAAGAGATCCTTTGTGACTGCTTTTTGGCGACCCATCTCAGCAGCAAAAATGGTTCGTCGCCGACGTTGGCGCTAGGATATTGGGATCAGATATGGAGCCAAATTTGATGGTTGTTCTACTGGATCAGAAGTCGATCCTTGATCTGGCCGAGATGTGGAGGCAGCTTAAGGAGTTGTGGCGGAAGGAGGAGACAGACTTTTCTTCTTCTTTTTCTTTGGAACGTCGGGGAGTACCGACTTGTAGGTCGGAATAAAATTGAGCAGTAAAGGGGCTCTTCTCTTGTGGACTGGCAGATCCAGTAGTTTCTTCAAGTCTTTGCTGGGAAAGAAAGACTGGCGGAAGCCTTTTAGTGGCTGAGGAAGAACTGCAAAAAGAATAGCACAGACATTAGAACAAGGTATTGACGATTTCAGAAGAAGAAAAAACAAGTAAGTATAAACACAGGGCTCTTACCATTACCCTCTACAAAAACTGTTCGAGGATGAATGTATAGGTGGAGGTCCTCATCTGGAGCGAACTCCCAGTTCCTCGAGGTAATGAAGTAATCATCCCCAGCTCCCTTGTTGGAGTCTGGGAGGTCGGCAACAATTTTATATTCTGTGGACCTCGGCTTGAGGTAGTAAATATAACCTTTCTCTTTCAGTGAAAGGCCGCACATAGTATAACAGTATTGGATGTCGGTTAAGGTAACCCTAGCATTCTCTTGTCGAGCTAAGGCTATTATGCCATTGATGACTCAGTAGGAATTGATGGCGAGCTGCATCGGGTTCAACTTATAGTAATGGAGGACTTCTCGAAAAAGGATGTTGAGTGGGAGCCTAAGTCCACACTTGATAAAAGCTACAACAAGGAAGGGCATAGAACCAGTTGTAGGCATGATGGAGTCATCCTCCCCAGCCAATCTCAGTTGAACGTCGGTCGAGATGTCAAACTCCTGCCTAAAGTGCTCTAATTTGGTCGGGGTGTCTACCCTATGCTTCCACATTCCCATGACGTTGGCTAGAGGGTATGGTGTACAAATTGGAAATTACTATGTAGGGGTTCAAAATACCTCAGCAAAGCCTAAAGTTCGCACTGGGGTAAGAATTTGTGAAGATCAGAGGGGGATTTGTTCCAGTTTTCCCTAAGATTTGTGGGCTCTATAAACAAATCCCAAAACCTAGATCTAGGCAAACGAAGATTGGAGGCACGAATCTAGAAAAAACATGGCAAACAGAAACAGGAATGCGATTCAGAGTCAAGAATAGTGATGGATCATCAAGAAACACAAGGTAAAAATTTTCATAGGTGTGTCAAGCCAAGAACAGTGGCAACAATCAACAAGTGTGTGAACAATGTGTATTCAAGAAACGAATGGGGTAAAAAATAGAATCATGAAACAAACATGTGGTGAAAAACAAGATACAAATTGAAATATCAAAGATATGAACAAGATTGCAGTAGTAGAGCAGTAGAGTTCAGAAAAGCAAAACAAAAAACTGAAAATGAGAAGTTAAATCGGGAGGAAACAGTAACTCACCGAAGAGGGGAAGCCGATGTTGAGATCGTCGAAGTCAGACGAACGGCGGCAGCGGAAAAGATTAGCAAGAGCCTCGCCGGAAGAGGTGAAACAGCGGTGGCAGCAGAGCTCCAGAGCTTGGAACAATGGAGGATTAGAGAAAGCAAGAGAGAGAAAGAGTCTGAACAAAGACGATGTAAAGTGAAAAGATGAAAGGAGAAAGAAGTTTTGTCAAAACTCGAAACGGCGGCAAAAAGGTAATTAATGCGCCTAAAACAACGTATGCGTCAGACGGCGCACACAGGCGTGAGACGATTTACGAATGCGTATCAAGTACGATCCAGTAAGAAGAAGACGCGTGGCTAAAACGGTTGAGTTATTGTGCACGACAGCTCCTACGCATGAAGGAGCTCTTGAAATTCATGTTCTTTAAAAAAGACATGTCGGCCTATATGATGATCTCGACTAAAGAAATTTTAAGCCGACGTACTGGAAGGAAGTCCTGGTATAGGTTCCATCACCTCAGATTGCCGAGGTAATAGAACCTAGGGGGCAGTTGTAGGGATATATTTTCTGAGTACCAACACGTGGCCAAGGTGACGCCGACGTGTCAGCCGAGGTGCCACGTGTCCTAGTCATGACGCCGAGGTTATCTCGGCTAGGCCAAGGTTACCTCCGAAGATATCGAAATCCGGGATAAGCGGATAAGGCACAAGAGTCCTAGAATGAGGAAGGACTTCAGCATGGATAAGGATAACACTCTTAGGGAGTTTATCTTTATCTCTTGGAGAGTTCAGGATAAGCACTGAGCAGAAATCCATTGAAACTAGACTTCTATAGGGACTAGGATTGAATTAAACTATAAAAGAGAGGCACCCCCGATAGGTTTAAGGTACGCAATTTATATTCTGAACAGTGAGATTAACACTATTGATTATTTTTGAGATATATTGACTTGATCGTCGGAGTGCCCTCGGGTGGACGAACCACCGCCGGAATCTTCTATTTCTGTTGCATGTCAGTTAGGTGCCATTTATTCTACCAGTGCTCCCCAGCTGAATACTGAGTTTGACGGTGTGGTCAGAAATTCACTTACACAATGATCTTACTTTCCTTCTACTCACAAATTTTTTTTTTTTTTATTTGTTGAGGCAATATAACCACACAAAAAAAATATTTAAAACAAAAATAATTTTGTGAAGACAAAAGGGGTATGTGAAATGAAGGAGTTAAATACTTTTCAAACATTGAAAAATCCTTGCAAAATGATCTTTTACTATCAAAATTAATGTATGACAATTGTAATTTGACTTGAGTATAACTCACATAATTGTGTCTTTAGATTATTCATAAGAGTTGTGGAGTTTGAGGTTTTAAAAATACATCGAACGTTCAATTGTGCTAATTTAACTTATTAACCAGCTAAAATCATATGACAAATGCAAAAAATAAATAATTTAATTTAATTTAATTACCAAATTAATGATCTTCCTTACCATGGTTGCTTTAGGCTAACGTATAAGGTCACACGTACCACTCACACAGTTGGTAATGAATCCAATAATAAATATTGAAAAGCATTGCAAATCTGTAGAAGGGATGAATCTCCATAACAATTGACTAAAATGATTTTTTAAAACCCTTTTTTGGCTCATATTCACATGATTTTTATCCCAAAAGTGATTCGAAATCCATGTCATCTAATAGTCATTTTGTTTTCTATAAAATAATTTTCTGTCATTGAAAATTACATAAACTCTAATATGGTTAATTTGGTTACTATGTTTTTCAAAAAAAGAAAAAAAGAAAGATAGAAAATAAAATTAAAATAACAAACTTCTTTGGGTTAAGTAAAGAAAGTAATGCAATGGTAGGATTGTCTCTCAGTGTGGACTAACAAATGTTGTTTGAACCCCGACTAGCCCATCACGCGTCATATTTTAGTAATTTAAGTCATTCGTATCATAAATTCTAGGACAAATTACATATACACCCCTCCAGGTTTGGTAAAATTACAGATACCCCCTGAGGTTTGAGAAATTACGAATTCCCCCCTGAATGCTATATTTGCATAAGAAATTAGGGGGTAATTTGTTATGAAATATAAACCTCAGGGGGTAAATTGTTATGAAAATACAAATCTCAGGGGGCGGGATGTAATTTCCGAAACCTCAGGGGGGTATCTGTAATTTAACCAAACCTGAAGGGGTGTATATGTAATTTGCCCTAAATTCTAGTGTATAGTTCATACAAAATTTTAATTGATACAATAATTATTGTTATATGATTTTTTTTTTAATTATCTTCCAATGATAACAAGAAGTTTAATTTTAAAAATTAACTATTTGTTTTTTGTGACATTTATTCATAAATCTCTCTTTACTTACTTATGTTCCACTTAGTCCGAATTATTTTCTTATGTTCCAATAAGTTTTATGGATGACATAGTTATCAAAATACTTGTAATAATAATAAGGTGAAATGCGCATTAATGTTCACATTGACAGCGGATATGTTTCCTAATGTGAACATTCACACTGTCAACGTGAACATTCATACTATCAAATTTATTTAATGTGAATGTTCACATCACTAAATTGCTAAGAGTTCAAAAAATATTTATAAGGAGAAAATTATTCATAAAATACATTAAATATGATAATTATGATTTGGTGGATCAAATGCCCCAAATAATATAATTTATTAGAATACAACATATCTTATGGACTAATTAAGATACAAATACGAATTTTTTAAAATAAATTTCCCTTATTTTTGTAAAAACAAATATGATGAAATAAGTAAATGCTTTAGTTTGAATGAAAGGACCCCAAAAGTGAAGTCATCTTGTGTAATTTTTTTTTTAAAAATTATGGTCATATAATTTTACCAATTTTAAAGAGGTAAAATATCAATAAATCTTAAAATGTGATTTTATAAACTGTTTAGTCTTTTCTTTTTTCTTTTTTCTTTTTTCTTTCTCTTTTTTTTTTTTTTTTAAATGAACTCAAAGGTCCTATTAAGGTGAAAATTACACAAAATGGTAGTTACTTACACATTTGGGTTTAATTTTTTAAGGATAAAATTGGATTTCTCCAAATGTGAAATTACATATTTGGACAATCTCTATTATAGAGGTTTTAGATTTTCTTTCATTTCCCACAATATGAATAAGAATGTAACTCTCCAATGTAATACTCTAACAATATAAAATTCCAATATAACATACTAAAAATGACTTAATATATTTTTTTCCAAAGTAATAACGTAACACTCTAAAAAAACTCCTCAGTGTATTTTCTCATACGTAAAGCTCCAATGTAATACACTCGAAAATATTAAAAAACTTTATAGTTTACTTTTTTCAAACGTAACACTCGCAATTTGAAATTATATATTTACCCAAAGCATACTAAGGATTTTCGTACTCTTTTTGAAACTGTGAGTGAAATTATACATTTACCCAAAGCATATTAAGAAATTTCTATATTCTTTTTGGAATGGTTTGAAGAATCTCACATCTGTTTTTTAGAGTGTTACATTGGAGTGCTATGTTTGAGAAAAGTACACTAAAGAGTTTTTTGTGTTTTACATTGGAGTGTTATACTAAAGAGTTTTTTTAGAGTATTACGTTTGGGAAAAGTACACTAAATAGTTTTTTAGAATGTTAATTGGAGTGTTAAGTTTGAGTATTACATTGGAGTATTATAGTTTGAAATTATACATTTGCTCAAAACTTAATAAGGAAATTTTATACCCATTTTGAAATATTTGAAGAGTCTCACATCCTTTTAGAATGTTTGAAAATTTTCATATTTCTTTTCTTTTTCTTTTTTTTGTTACAGAAAAATCCTCCCTACTCTCCCATAGGTCCAATGCAGAGCCCCTGGCAGAGATCACCAGGGTGTCCTGTTAGTCGTTCCAAGCGAGAAGACTATAACTTGGGAACTTGCCGCTGATCTTCCATGACAAGTTCGGCTTAAGTCAGGACTCGCACAGCGGGGAGTATTGAATTTATATCAAGTGCTGATTAGACAACTTGAGGTCAAACCTCCTAACCAACTATACTTCGCCCAAGAGATTGGCCCAATGAAGGGAATTGAACCTGTGACCTGGGGCTTAGCCCCCAGGCCTTAATCACAATGCCACTCACCCCTTGGGTTAAATTTTCATATTTCAAGTTATTTTTGAATTTCTTTTGGAATGTTTGAAGAATGTCATATCTGAAATCATTCCAAATGAAAAAGATTCTCATATAAAAATTATCCAATATTTGATTCACATAGGTTATGTATCTTACCTTTTTAGCATCAAAATAAATAAATAAATAAATAAGAAGGAAACATAATATAAATAAAGGTATAACCGTAAATCTAATTTTTAATAATATATTAAATATACCTTTCTAAAATTAATGAGATCAATTGGCCTATAAAAAAAAATTCTTAGAATTAAACGAATAGCCATCCATCAAAATAAGATTTATAGATAAATTTTTCATTTTAAAATGTTCCTCTATTTTCTATGGTAACATAATAAAAGCATGTAATTCAATAAGTTAATAAATAAATCCATAATATATGATATTGTGATTGACCGTCTATTTGGACTTTTTCCTCTTCAATCTTAAAAAGAAGGTCAATCCTTATCAGCCGAAGAGTAGGAGTTTCCTTATTTTTGTATTTACCATATTTGCTTCTAGAAAGATTATACTTAGTTGTCTCCTTTTAAAATAAATAAAAAATAAAAAAAGAGAAAGATATTTAATTTCTTTTAATAGTAAGAAAATAATAATTATTGCTTGACGATTGCATAAGAACTCTTGGATATGTTTTGTTTGGTTTTCAAAAATTTGTGTCAATTTTTTTATATAAAAAAAAAATAAAAAATTTAATTGGTGAAATAAAAAAATTAAAAATAGTATTTTTATGTAATTTTATCTTTTAAAAGATAAAAATAATTTTTTTAATTTAAAAATATCTTTTTGATATTTATTTTTAAAAAAATTTAGTCAAAATCCCTCTATTTGACTGATCCTTATTTGGTGAAAAAGACAGTTCAATTTCTTTTATTTCATAAACCCTCTAAAGAGAAAACACATAATTGAGTAAGGATAAACTAAAATATCTTTTTCTATTTTTTCAGGACCTCAATATTGTCAGAGTAACATATTACTATGAACTAGAATAACATGTTACTGTTAATGTTTACATAAATTTCGATAGTAATAATTAATTTTTTTTTAAAGAATTTCATAATTAATATGGATCTTATTTCATAAATCTTGATGAGAAGATTATAAAAATACTAATTTTATTATAAATCGGTATTTACATCAAAAGTTATATTATTTTAAAATTTAATATTTTGATAATAGTAATATGTGTTGGACTTTTTAAGAAAAACTTTTTAGGCTTATCCTTAATGCATTAAAGTTTTATTATGAGGAGATTTTGACCAAATCTCCCTATTTTTAGAGTAATGTTAAAGGTCTCAAAAGTTCTATCAAAATTTTTATCAAATGTCTTACATGAGTATAAGACTCATACGGACTCACACCATGTGAGTTTCATGTGAGTTCACACTTATGAGAGATATTTGGTAAAATTTTTGAAATCTCTAGTATTTTTGCTATTTTTATTAAATTAGTGAAAGTCATATTGATAAGTGCCCTTGGCCACTTGATAAGAAGCAATTAATAATATTTAATTTCATTTAATTAATTTGGAAATTTTGTTGAATTTTAAAAAATAAGTTAAAAATAAAAAGTTATTAAATACATTTAATTTAATTAATGGGTTAAAAATAGAAACTTATTAAATACAAGATAATCTAATACAATATTAAATACATATTAACAAGTTAAAATTAAAAAAATACTAAATTAAAGATAAATTAATACAATAATAAATTTACGTTATGAGGTAATTGGTTCAATGATTTGTGTAGCTTTTTTTTGGATGAATAATGATTTGTGTAGCTGATCTTTAAGACAATGAGAAATTTAACTTATTAACTATTTATATCCTATCGTATGGCAAAAAAAAAAAAAAAAAAAAAACGTCACCATCAGCCTATGATTTTTAAAAGAAAAAAACAATTAACTACTTTTTTGAGGTTTTTGACCCCAAAATAATAATAATAATAATTATTATTATGGGCGAAGGAAATTGGCGGACTCCTTCCAACGGACAAGCCAAGTTAGCTCTTCCATCTATATATATGTTTGGAAGGAGATAAAGTCCTCAAGCTATCTCCTACTCAATCTTCTCTTCCTTAGGTTCTCTCAAACCAAAACTCCCATTAATCTTTCAGTTACAAATACCTTATCCACTCTCTCTATCCTCAACAACAATCCCCCAAACTTCTTCTTCAATTCCCTCTTCATGGTTTGTCTCTCTCTCTCTCTCTCTCTCTCTCTCTCTCTCTCTCTCTCTCTCTCATGTTCTTCTCCCCTGTCTCACCTTTTCTGTTTTCTTTGTTGTTTTCTAACAGGCTTGTGAAATTGAAGGTGTCAGATATGAAGAGGTTAGCCCAGTTCAATTCTAACTTCTTCTTCTTCTTCTTTTTAATAAATATATATTTTTTAATTTGAATTTTATTTTATGTTAGTTTTCTTGATGAATTATGCATTACCTAATTAATTATTATTATTTATTTTTTTTGGGTGTAAAATATGCAGGAATTCATACTGAATTCTAGAGGAGTGAAGCTATTCACTTGCAGATGGCTGCCTGCAAATTCTGAACCAAAAGCTTTGATCTTTCTCTGCCATGGCTATGCCATGGAGTGCAGCATCTCTATGAAAGGTCAATAACATGCATATATATATATATATATACCTCTATACTTACACAACTCATAACAGTTTTGAATCTTTGTCATGCCTATTTTTTTTCTTTTCCAGAAATACCCATATCATTAACTGTTAAATAATTGTTAATCGTTTTCAAATTCAACCCATCTTTTTAATTCATTAAATCGTCAAACAATTAAATCTAAATTACCGCTAGTGTATATATATATATATTAGTTGGTATGAATAGAGTGAATTCCAAAAAAATTATGTTTTACCTTCTAAATAGTGTCTTCAAAGCATAATTGCAAAAATCAATAGTTAACCCATGTCGTGAAGGTTTTAGATTTAATCTTTGCACCATATCACTCTCTATTTGCTCCCGACTACGGGTTTCAAATATGGTACAATTGCTCACCCATATATATATATATATATATGATGAATATAGATGAATGAGTGGGTTGAAATTGGGTGAATGAAACAGGGACAGGAACAAGGCTAGCAAAGGCAGGATTTGCAGTATATGGGATGGATTATGAAGGACATGGAAAATCATCTGGGCTTCATGGTTTTGTCCCTTGTTTTGACCATCTTGTCACTGACTGCTCTGATTATTACTCTAGCATCTGTGGTTAGATTCTGATTTTCCTATTTCCATATGTATCTGTTTGGTTGCCAAGAACTTGTGGGAAGGAAAGAAAATTTCTTATTTTCTCATTCTTTTAAGTTTGTTGGCAAACAAAACAGACTGATAAGTATTGAATTTTATTTGGTTTTATTAATTACTACGATCACTATCAATTACAAGTAAATTTGTATGTGAGGTTTAATTGATGATTTTATTTCTTTTTTTTTTTTTTTTTTGGGATAATGTTGAGCAGAAAGAAAGGAGAACATGAACAAGTTGAGAATAGTATTGGGAGAATCCATGGGAGGAGCAGTGGCTCTTCTCTTGCACAGGAAGAAGCCAACTTTCTGGGATGGTGCCATCTTGGTTGCACCCATGTGTAAGGTGTGCACCTCTCTCTCTCTCTCTCTCGCTCTCTATTTTGACCTTTTCCTACATTTGACATGTGATTCGAAAGAAAATAATAGTTAACAAAAAAATGTTTTAATGGAGAATGAGTTTTTTTGGGGTAAAAAATAGTTTTAATCCCGGTGTAGATATGTATGAAAAATAAATAAAATTGATAATTATATTCACATGATTTCATCAGATTTGTCATTAAAAGAATTCGCTAGTTATTCTTAAAATTATACTAGTTTATTTTTTAAAAGACATATATGATGAAACTATATGTAAACATTTACCAGATCAATATGACTTGCAGTGAATCTCACAAACTGAACCGGAAGAACCCATCTTAAATTTATGAGAGACACAAACATAATCCCCCAAAAATTATTTGAAAATGTTGTATTATAACATGACATGATTGTTGTGATTTTGGATTGATTATTACAGATAGCAGATGACATGAGGCCACATCCATTGGTGATTAGTGTATTGACAAAACTCTGCCGTTTCATTCCAACATGGAAAATCATCCCTGCTCCAGATATTGTTGATGTTGCCTTCAGAGACCCTCAAGTACGAGAGGAGGTAAAAAAAATTCTTTCCCCCTTTTTTTTCTTTTCTTTTCTTTTCTTAGGTGTGCCTCTATTGTCACAGTGACTATGGCAGTGGAGTAACATTTGTGTTATAATAATGACTGGTTGTTTAATTAGGTTTATTAGGTAATTCTGTACCATATTTGAAAATCTCTCAAAATTTTATCAAACCATAGTCACATCAATACATAAAATCGTGCTTATTATTATAAAAATTTAAAAATAATTTTTTTTAATAATATTAATATGTAATGTGATTATTTTCTAACAAAATTTTAAAATAGAGATCATAGTGAAAGTCTTGTTTGATCTTGTTTCACAAGAGCATTATTGAGACATAATATTGTTCAAAAATTGAGAAAACAAAATTGTGATATTTTAATTTTTTTTAAACATAATACTGTATTATTAAATGATTTTTTTTTTTTTTTTACTGTGATTGCAGATTCGATCAAACCCTTATTGCTACAAAGGCCGATTTCGCCTACAAACGGGCAATCAACTTTTGAATGTCAGCTTAGATCTCGAGCAAAGACTTCAAGAGGTCCGTTTACGCTATTTAAATTTATATATATGTATATTTACACTTAAAATAAAGCTTACCCTATTTTAAAATTCTTGATATTAAAACATATATGTTCTCTACAGTAGTTGGTGTTGAATCACATCCTTTCTGTTGCTTCATCAGTTTGCAATACAACATTTAAAGTATTTTCTTTTGCTTTCTAAACAATCAAACAAACAAACTAGCACATGTACATCTTTATATTTTTCTTTGACTAAGTTTAGTCGTACAAAACTAAATCACAAAATAGAGACAAGGATCTTTTTGTGATTTAATTCCATGCAACTAATACAGTGGTTTCTCTTCAAATCATCTATTATTGTCTGCTTGATCTAACAAATTTCATTACCAAAACAATGTACATTTCAATATTTCGAATTGCACATAATTAATAATCTCTATGTGTATTATATGATTCATTTTGCGCAACTAGCACATCTGCTTTGTTCAAAGTATTGATGCGATGATTTGTCTCGCTTGATCAAACAGGTTTCATTACCATTTCTAGTCCTCCATGGGAGCGAAGACAAGGTGACCGATCCATCAGTAAGCAAGCTTCTGTATGAATCAGCTTGCAGCACAGACAAGAGCTTCAAGTTGTATCCAGAGATGTGGCATGCCCTCACCTATGGTGAGTTACCAAAGAACATTGACATCGTGTTTTCCGACATCATTTCATGGTTGGATGACAAAATTTCCATGACAAACTCAAGGCTGGAGCATGAACAAAAGCTTGACAATGACGACTTGCTCAAAGCCAAAGACACTCTTTTAGAGACTACTTTGGCTTGAATTGAGTTGTCAAGGAAAATGAAACAAAATTGATCATAGAAGTGGGTATAACACTCTCAAATAAGATAGGTTAGATCTTTTGTGCATCCTATACCATGTGAGAGAATTGTATTCCAATTCTGTAATTGATTTCAGTTTAAGTAGAAGAATTATTGATTATAAGAAGGGGGTGGTGAATAAATGGCATGTTAGGGCCTGATATGAGTATGATATGATATGATCTATCTTGGCTCCTTTTGGCTAGGATAATGTTGATAGACTAGACCTATGAAGTTTTGTAAATAGCCTCAAATGAAAAGTTTGTACTATCAAATTCAATTTAATTTAATTTCATCTGATTTTGATGTTTTTTTTTTTTTTTTTGTTACAGATTTTGATATTTTTGTATCAAATTTACTTATCTTCTAACCTGTCATAAAGCATAACATTAACACCTAATACAACCAAGAATAAAACCAAAAAAAAAGAACAAAGAATTTCAAATCAATTTTCAATAAAAAAAAATTATTACAAAAACATAACATTAGTGCTCTTGAAACGAACAAGATCATAATTTTTACTTGCATCATAGTACAAACTTGCTTACACTTCCATGGTTTTTACAATTACTTCACCTCCTTCGATCTAATTTGCAATTTCTCCACAAACAACTTTCAAATGAAAATTTTAAAGACAATCATTGATTTCCTTGAAGAGAGAAAAAAAAAAAAAAAAAAAAAAAGGAAAGACAATCATTGATACCCCAACTTCAATATGAGCCAACAATTTTTGTTTATATTTAAATCATGAATTTAGATAAAAAATTTAAAAAAGAAAAAGGGAAAGTAGCTCCTATTTCACATTCATCTTTTTTCTTTTCCTTTTCAAATTATTTTCCAAATATATCATCCAAACGACACTACATAAAAAAAAATCACCAACAATTCAAATGCAAACATACGAAATCATTGCTTCATGCAACAAATGATTAGTATTGTTCAATCATTTTGTATGTAGCACAAAAAAAAAAAATAAAAATAAATTAACCATTTGGTATATCTCACATGATCCTTTCAATAAGAACAGATCAAAGTTGTCTGCTGTTGATGCAGTACAATCTTACCGAACTGCTCAACCCTCTAAATACAAATTCTGAAGCATTGAATTTGAATTAACCAGAACACACAGGCATGAACACTTCCTCAGTCTAGCCCTAGTGAAATTTTCAGTAATAATGCACCACTGTCTCACCCACTGATTCTGTTTCTGTTACTGTATTTGTGTATGTCTAAGAACTGCCCGTGAGTTGTAACTATTCATATGAACTACGATGATGAGTTGAGAAAGGGAGAACAAGAAGAAAGCAAATATACCATTACTACAAGGTGCTGTTTATCTAGTATGAGAGAGAGATAGAGCAAAATCACATGCACAGATGCGTAAAAGTCTGTTATACCTAGTTACAACAAAAGATCCGAGAAATGAAAACATTGAAGTGGGCAATGCAAATTTTGCTTTTTTTCAGTTTCTTCAAATGGAGGCTCAGAATTCTCCATACATAATTTCCCATTCATGTCTTGTTAAATCAAATGAGAAATTTTCCTGTTCCTTTCCTGATCCATGAGCAGGCATATGTGACCTCGTAACTCCAGCTACATGTGGAACTCATTTTGGGTACACGACCTGTACACAAACACAATACTGATGATCAATGCATGCTATTCATATATTGCAGGTTGAATACACTAGAAAGTTACAATTAGCTCAGTGGGTACACACACAGCACAAGACCTTTTTTTTTTCTTTTGAAAAGTGGTATATAGCAAGACACTCATATAAATAAATGCACATATAAGTATAACATAAAGACACGCACACGCACACACACATATACCGGCATGTAAGAATTGGTGTACCTTTGACCAAATCCTTCTCAAACAATCTTATTTCGAACTTCTTCAAGTTTCTTCAGAATCTCCCCCGGAGTTCTATCCAATTCATCAGCAATTTTCCGCTGCATATCCATAGGCAATGTTGGGAATTGCTCACACAAATCTCCATCAATCACATCCTACAAAATTATCCCATGGTTATTCACTAGAAAAACTAATGCCTCAAACAATATATATATCATACATACCAGGAAGCAGGAATTGTTAAATTTTTATCATATTCAGCACAAGATAATACGCAGTATACACGAGCACAAGCATTTTTAACAAGAAACTAGCATATATAGCAAAAGAGGTACTAGCAGCAGTGTTAAGCACTTGTCCTACAAGGCAAGGACATCTTTTACAAGGAGCTCTGACTTTGATCCTCAGCGGCCCTCATAAATGTGTGGACAATTTTTAACATGACCAAAACAAATAAAGAAGTACCTAGGCAAAGTTATGATAAAAAAACATAGAATAGTTGAGCAATTAATATGGGAGTAGTAGTGGTAACACAGTTAGAAGAATATGCGATGCCTTGAAGTGGTGAAATATGGATCCAAAAATATATATAAGCACGCAAACGATTTACCTTAACTGGAAAATAGGCTGATCTATAGGCCATGTGATCTCTTCCACACAAAGGCGGGTTTTCCTGCCTCATATGCATCTCTAGATGAGAAAAGAAGTCAACATCGTCACGGGAAGTGAAAGCAAGCAATGCACCCAAACTTCCCATCACAGTCCCATAAATGACACACTCTCCACCACTCGGAATTAGAGATGCCTTTTGCAAGCATGTGACCACATCACCAACATGAAACTGCACTATTTCCTCTACCTTGTTAGGGGCTCCATTCAGCTTCCCTTGCTCCCACTTTATCTTCCCTCCAGTTGGATCTTCTTCAATTTCATCTGACACATCCTGTGCTAACCGCACAAAATAGATATTCCCAAACTTGTCTGCACCAGCCATGGTGTCAAAATCTATGTGGTACGATGCAGTAAGCCATCTTGGAACACAATCATCAGCAAATATATATAACTGATTTTCATCACGTCTATACTTGCAATAATGGAATGACTGTAAAGTGCAAAAAGAAAAAGAACCGAAGAATACGTCGTCAGTCCATAAATTAATGGGTAACAAATTACCTACCTTAGTACAGGTGCAAACAAAAGGAACTTTGGCCCAAATTTTACTTGAACCACCATAATAATCACAACAAATGGGCCAATAATAGATATCATTAATTCTTAATATACATGATCATGCACCACCATTCATGATATTAAAACTCGTAAAACAAGGAATTTTTTGCCTGAATTTTACTTAAACAACCTTAGTTATAGCAAATGGGCCCATACAATGACAAGGTGAAAATCATGATTGCTCATAACTAACAATAAACATGCACACCTTTTGAAGTGTTAGTTTTAAAATAAAGGATACCCACTTATTTTTCTTCTTATTCTACTCTATTTAGGGTTTTCATATCCATTTTTTGAATGCCAAGAGAGAATTAAATAATTTTATGGTTGGTGAGATTTGGAGACAATGGCCCTGTTTGGTAGGGTTTATTTCCAGCTTATTTCAGCTTTTAGCTTAATTTAAGTTATTTTGATGTGTTTGGTTCAGCTTAACAATACAGCTTATAACTTTTTGTAAGTCAAAAATCAACTTATTCTTTGAGTGGGGAGGAGAAGCTTAATTTATAAATCAAAAATCAGCTTATGTTCACAGTTATAAGTTATAAGCTGTTAAACTATAAGTTATAATCACTTTCCCACAGCTCTACCAAACGGGGCCAATGTCTTTGTAATTAGATTGTGTAATCATATCCTTATATAAGAACTATTGTATAACAAATGTTAAAATCACTTTATTTCATTATTTTCATAAATAGGATTGTTAAACATCATTTTTTGTAGTTCGCATAATTAGATTCGATTCAGGATATGATTCTCAATTCAACAACTATGCTCATGAATATAAGGTCAAGCAAAGTGAAAATAGACAATCATGAATATAAGGTCAAGTGATGTGAAAATAGACAATAACCGATGATAATATAGGAAAACTAAGTATACCATAAAGAACATACCTCCTGAATGTCACCTACGTAAATACGATCACGGTAGGTATGGATAGATGTGATTGTGTTGGGGAACAACTTATTCTCACACTTTCTAAGCAACTTCCTTTTACCCAAATCATATAATCTGAGCACAGATCCAACTCCAGCGAGTAATTTTCCTTGGAACTGGCACAAAGCAAGAGGAACATCATCCACTTGTGTCTTGTGCAGAAGTTCAAGGGATTTCCCATCTTCCACAAACCTATAAATATGAATATATCCAGAAGAAATAGATCTTTTGGGCCAGAATTGCAGGCCCTTTGCCGTACCAACAGCTAAAAGAGTTCCATACTCCTTATCATGGAAATTTACCAAGCAAATGCTGAATGCAGCCTCGTTATCCTGAAGCTCAAGCAAACAAGTAGTGTTTGCTGTTCTTGGGTCAAGAACTCTGATGCAAGAAACCCACCTGTCCGACTCTACCTTCGGATAACCATACTGCTCGTCAGAGAGGGGATCTTCCTTATCTTCATCATCACCACCATTTTCCATCTGTTCCACCTTTCCATTCTCCCCCATTCCAGCATCTTCAAAGCATTCCTTTTTTGCATTCTCACGCTGTTCGGCTGCATATGCTCCTTGATCACTCTCAATAATTACCAACAGTTTCCGTTTTGGTTGAAGCACAAATTTTCTTGGGGTGTACCTCAAAGGAATTGCAGTTTCATTAAAAGTCTCCCCCAATCTCTCAATAGTAAACACCCGTAATGCATCCCCAGCAACAGCAACTACACCTTCAGCACACTGATCAGATGAAAATGAAGCAGCAAATTCAAGAGTCTCGTATGAAAGGGGTGTCAAAAGGAAATGACCTTGGTGTATGTAACCAAGCCAGGGTCTACTTGACAAGCAAAGCATAGCACGCCGTCCCCTTATGATGACAGAAAAGAGCTTTGGGGCTCTCAGTCCTAAGAATCGGGAACGGGCATCCGAAAGCTGACCTGTCACCATGTCCACCACCGTTCTGAACAAAACCCCATTCTGTAAACCAGCATTGAGAAAAAGGCTAGCAGGGTGATCTGCACCATCCTCCCCACCAACAGAAGCCTGAACTTCAAGAAAGAGGAGAGACTCTGGAGGAGAAGACACACTTTGCAGACTTAAGACCTGCATACAGTCATCAGGATCCAAAGACAATATACGAATGCAGTTGTCATATGATCCAACTGCAAGGAAACGGGACCTCTGTCGTCCTTCAGGAACAGGGGCAATGTCCAAACAAGCCACATCCCCAGACATTTCTTGCTTCTCAACCTCCATCAGCTGGCCAGTCATATCCACCTCAAAATATATAATCTCCCCTCCACTCAGCGCAATAACCACTTGAAGTCTGTTAGACCCAACCTTAACAATTGTCCTTTTTCCAGGAGTTCTCCACTCATTAATACGCCCATCTTCCCTAATATGCCTAATACCACTAGGATGAACCTGCATCAGAGAATCATCACCTATCAAAGAAACAGCAAGTGAGGGGGTAGTATCAAGGAATCCACTATCACTAACTTCTTCAACTGTCTCACCAATGGAAAGGACGAGAGTTGCATTTGCAAATGAAACAACAATATAAGCATCAAACTCGTCATTGACATTCTTCTTCACAGTCCAGACAGCACTTGGGACACCAGGAAGCTGCGACACAGCCATTTCACTAATAGCCAAACCTGGTCTCAGTATCCTTAGAGATGATCGAGGGCCCCTCCCACAAAGTGTAAAAATCTGAGGAGTTTCTTCCTCAAATAGATTTATGATTTTCATGTCCATAATTGGCATCAAACTCTCAACTTGGTCAATCCTTACAAGATTCTTAAGTCTTCTAGGCTGGAAAAATACAGGCTGGAAACCTTCTTCAGTTTCCATTAACGTAGCTGACGAAGACTCCACATCAGGCTCGTCCCCTATTGCCTGAAACTGATACAAAGCATGATTCCCAAACTCTGAAGCAGCAAACAAAAACCCTGATTTCAAGACACACAATGAAGCCGTTACAGGAATTGTATCAAAGTACTTAATCCTCAACTCCGTCACACGGTCATTATCATGATCCAACGTAACCTTGAAGATGTCTCCATACTCTGTTTGCAAAAGAAAGAAGAACATAGACTTTTGCTTGTGCATAGCAGCCGAAACTATAAGAACCCCACGTTCAGCAGGTAAATCATATCGCCTAGGAATGACAGCACGGACATCAGGATGACCCTGATTCTTATATATCACAAAATTTTCAGCACACACAAGCACTCCACTCGGCCCATCCCCACCACCCGGAACAGTCACAAGCATGTTAGCACCATTATCAACCTGTTCAGACCACTTCCTAGACACATGATTAAGCCCTAAATCAAGCTCATAAAAAGTCAAGTGTTTTTGTGCCTCAGCAGCCGCCTGCCCAGTCGAATCCTGATCAGCCTCCGAATAATCCAATTCAATCGACGCAAATATCGGGTTATCGAACCCGCAATCAACCCCACAAATCGAATAAAAAATAGTATGCGATTTGTGCGCCTCCAACGGTGAAGAAATCGTCAGCCTAGCCGCAGTATCCCTATTCAAAACATAAACAAGTTTTTGTTTCTCACAAGCCCCAATCATCACGGCACGGCCTTTCGGGTCAATCGCCAAGTACTGCCCTGGAACAATCCGGCGACAACCCGATTTCCCAAATGTTTCTTGATGAACTTTATCAAACACATTCTTTTCTTTGTTGTATTCAAGAATCACGATTCGACCCGAGTCGGAACCAACTACAATGTAGTCTTTTTGGGAACCAGTTAACCTAAACTGAGCTAAAGACCTAATAGCACCGAAAATTTCAACAGAGAGAATAGTTTGGATCTTACCGTTCTCGTCGGGTCGAAGAAGATCGAGAACTTTGCCTCTCGCGACTGCGATTTCTTGAGATTTTCCACCTGAGAAGTTTCCATTGATAGCGCAAACTATGCCAGTGGCTTGTTGCAGAGTGAGATTGTAGAGATACATGACTAAACCCTAAAAACTGAAAATCAAGTTCGAAAACCCTGGGCCTTGGGGGAGAGGGAGAAGAGAAGGTGAAAACCCTAATCTGAAAAATAGATTGAGAGACACTACACTACAGAGGTAGAGCTAAACCCTTTAAAACCCTAGAATCGAAATGGTGATAGATATATATAATTCATGGAGAGCGAAGAGAGGCCGTGAGATATAGAAAGTGGGAGGGGGGATTTTACGGGCACGGCGGTTGAAAGTACTGGACCTATTTATAGAGGCCATGGGTATCCTAAACCGGTTTTGTATTTTGGCTACGTTTGGCTACGCCTAAAAATGTCATTTACTTATTTTTGATGAAAAATGCTTGCTTCATCAAAATAGAGGAAGTTGAACTCCGCTAGTGGTTGGATGATCGTTTGGACAATTGGTATCACTTTTATCAATTACGGTTATTATTTTTATCAATTGTGACTATCATTCTTATTAATCAATGTATCAACTGACGTCTATTTAGATAATTAGCATTCTCTTAAATGATTGGCCAAATAATTAACATACACAAATTTGATCAATTTGAGCCAGATCAAATTTGATGAATGTATCATTACTATTTTTCAATTTTATTTTATTTTTAATGACTTTTAGAAAAAATGTTAAAAAAAAATATTTTTCGGTTCATTTTGTATAAAAATATCTAAAAAGTAAAAAAAAAAATCATAAAAAAAAATTTAAAAATAAACCAAAAAATTTTACTATTTTTTGTTTATTTTTATTTTTGCTAATTTCTATTGATATCGTTGTGCTGAATCTAGAAATTTTAAAAATAATAATAATTTTTTAAAAAAAAATTTACTAAAAACACCCAAAAAAAGAAAAAAAAAACTACCAAAAAACTCCAAACACTCTGATGTATTCAATTGATATATTTTTTTAAAATAATAATTTTTGTTTGATTAAAGCACCAATAAATCTTAAAATGTGATATTATGAACTGTTTAATTCTCTCTTTTTTCTTATAAACCCAAATGTTCCATTAGAGTGAAAATTATACAAAAATATAGTCACTTATACATTTTAATTTAATTTTTAAGGGATAAAAATGAGTTTCTCCAAATATAAAATTACACATTTAAGTAATTCGCGTTATAGAAATTTTGGATTTCCCTTCCTTATGAAACAAAACCCACATTACAAATAACAACGTGACACTCAAATAACGTAACATTTCAATATAACACACTAAAAAACTTTTTAATGTACTTTTTTACAAATGTAACACCGTAACATTTAAAAAAAAATGCTTAGTGTATTTTTTTCAAACGTAAGATTTCAATGTAACACACAAAAAAAAATTGTGTGTACTTTTCTCAAACATAACACTTCAATTAACATAATCTCAAACATAACACTCCAATATAACACACAAAAACACTAAAAATACTTCTTAGTGTACTTTTCCCAAATATAACACTTACATTTTGAAATTATACATTTATCCAAAACTTATCAAAAAATATTTGTACTCCTTTTGAAATGGTTTGAAAAATTTTGCATCATTTTGAAATGGTTTGAAGAATACCATATACACTAAAGAGTTTTTTATGTGTTATATTGGAATGTTACACTAAGAAATTTTTTTGGAGTGTTACGTTTGGAAAATGTATACTAAGGAGTTTTTTTTATATATTACATTGGAGTGTTATACTAAAGAGTTTTTTTTGAAGTGTTACGTTTGGGGAAAGTATACTAAAGAGCTTTTTTGGTGTGTTATATTGGAGTACTACATTTGAGTGTTACATTAGAATATTATAGTTTGAAATTATACATTTTTCTAAAGTTTACTAAGGAGTTTTTGTATTTATTTTGAAATGTTTGAATAATCTCACATTTATTTGAAATGTTTGAAGAATCTCATATTTTAAGTCATTTTTGTATTGCTTTTGGAATGTTTAAAGAATCTCAAATTTCAAGTTATTCTAAATAAAAAAAATTTACATATAAAAATCCATCCCAAATTTGATTATCATAAGTTGTGTATCTGACATTTTTAGCACCAAAAGAAAAAAAAAAGAAATAAGGGTATAACTGTAAATCTAATTTTTAAATAATATATTAAATCTAACTTTATAAAATTAATGAGACTAAATAATCTATAAAAAAAACCATTGGGACTAAACGGATTATCATTTCTCAAAATGAGATTTATAGGTAAATTTTCCTTTTTGTTTTGATGCCATCTTTAATACTTTATCTTTTCTTTTATTAAATTTAAATTTGATAAAAAAATATATATTTAGATATCATCTTCAATTCTTTTATCAATTGTTCATCAAATTACGGGAGAAACACTTTTTTTTTTTTATCAAATTGAGAACTCATTAAATTTGAATTTGATAAAAATTTAAAAGATAAACCCTAGAGATGAATTTGTTTCATCAAATTTAATGAGAAAAAAAAATTGGGAAAAGAGGAAAATTTTTAAAAAGATTTTAATGAAAACTTAATGAAATGAGTAAAGTAAATTATATCAAATCAAGTGCTTTTACTCAAATTTAGAATAAAACTAAATGAAAAAAATTGATAAAAAGTTAAAAAAAACTGCACTAATAATCTAAGTTATGAAAGTTTTCGGCTCAACACTACTTCAAATTGCTGGGCTTTGTGTGATTTACTACTAACCTACTTCAATTCGTACCTGTCTGTTAATTATTTATCCATTCAATATAAATGGATTATGTGCTTGTATAGTCTAAGAAATAAAAATATGGTTGATAAACAAATTTGTACGGTCCCAATCTGATCCAATAACCTGCCAGAGAAGATGAGAGGAGTCTTTGGGGCATCGGTGTGGAGCCAACCAAAAACCCTCCAATGCCTTTGTTAGAGATGTAAAGGTAGAGAGAGAAATTAGAGATGAAAAGTTTAGGATTTATGATTCCTAACTACTTTTATAGAGGGCCTTTGTCTTGAATCACAACAAGTGGTAATGAGCCTCAATCTGGTTGGATCATGGGCCATATGGGTTGATCTACCAAACTCGAATCTTAACTTATTGTACATATATCAATAATAAATAAATCACAAAACTAAATTAATTAGAGACATGACCGTATTATTTTCCAAACCTATATAATAATTTCTGCATATAAGTAAACTAAGCATATGTGGAATCCCAAAGGTGTCAAGTAGATGCACAATTCAAACAAAAGCATCCAAAAAGAAGGCATTTTATATCAGGTAGAGTGATCAACAAAAATGACTTCCATGACTCTCAATCACCAACTACATAATAACCACCCCACCTCAACCAAACCTCTAGCTAGGCCAATTTTCTCATGCCAACTCTTACATATTAATGAACTAAAATGGCTAACAAATTTCATTTCCTCATATCCCACCATGGATGTGCTCAATCTCCCTTCCATTCTACCCATAGCATGGCTACTTTTCTTTTTCTCCCTTATCAATCCATCATTTTCAACTCGAACCATCGGCAATCCATCTCCAACCCACCACCATCACATTCATCTCACCTTCTACATGCTCGACGTGCTTAGTGAGTCTCATCACCACTCACAAAGACCGGTCACGACAAAATTCACCGGACAGCTGCCCTTTCCCAAACCACTAGGCTTTTTCCCTCCCGTTGGTGGAATCCCCCTGCCCGATCCCAATCCAACTCCAGTCACAACTCAAACGCTTGATCTACCGGGAATTGGGATTTCTTTCCCAGCTAGGGCTGCACTTGAGGAACTCGAGTTTGGGACGGTCACAACCATAGATGAGGCCTTATTTCAAGGTGCGTTTGGTTCGGTGTTGATAGGAAAAGCTCAAGGGTTGTATGTTGCGAGCTCGGAAGATGGAAGTAGCCATATGATGGCAATGACAGCTAGTTTTGCCGATGGCAAATACAAGGATGGATTAAGGTTTTTTGGGGTGCACCGGACCGATGTGTCCGAGTCTCATGTTGCTGTCATTGGTGGGACTGGGAAATTTGACTGTGCAAATGGATATGCAACCATTAAGACCATGAATTTAAGCTCGAACAGTGTGGAGAGAGAGAGTGAAGGAGGTTACAAGGTCCTTGCATTCAATATGTATCTTGGTTAATTGGACTTAACTCACCCCAATAACATATGAAGTTCATATTGTGCATCATTGATTACATTGGAGTTGGATGTAAATTTTTATTCAGTTGAAAGAATCTCCCTCAACTATAGTTTTTTGGGATAGATATAATCGTTTATTGTAGAAAAATATATATGTGATAATCAATCAGAACACTTCTACACTTATATTAAACTACTCTATTTCAGGCGGTTTCAACCCACTGGGGCCTACACGTCATAGGTTCAAACTTGGTTTGTTAACTTAATTAACTGATCTGAAATGAGCTTTTAAGGAGCAGAATACAAATCGAGCTCGAATAATTTAGTTCATTTTACAACATAGGTTATGAAATAATCATCAAATGAAGATAACTCCGCTCAATCTTAATCGCCACACTAATTGAAGACAACTAAACCAGCCTGATCTCAGCCTAAGGCTCAATGATGCTTAGCCCGGTCCATTAGATCAACCCAGAATAAAGTCTGGCTGGTCAAACCATGCAACACATTTGACCGGCTAGGCCTCTTCTGCAGAGCCAAACCATGCAACCTTGCAATTGACAGCCCGGCCAACAACAAGGGCCTAGCCCGACCCAACTATCTCGGCACAAATTCCCCTCTCAATAGGGTATGAATGTGTATATGTGACCTTTCTAAGAGCCCGCAAGAGTGACTAATGCGCATATACAGATGAAATCCGAGTGACATTACCTAGCAAGCTCACAGACAAAAGTAAGATCATCACCATCTTCATGCTTTATAATTGGAAAATGGCTAGTGTACAAAAAATATTTTATCAGACAGTTTCAATATCAGTAATTCAGTGCTGCCTGAGCCAGCATTTGCTGTTGTGCTGACACATTGATTTGAATCAAGAAAAAACCCGAGGAGAGTGAAAAATTATCTGTGATTTCTCACCAATCTGGATTGATTAAAACTCAATCTAACATATGATTCACTAATGATCTTAAATACCTGATGTATTGGACCAAACTTTGCATTTGCAAGTCATAAATCAGTCCCAAACCTGAGAATAACCAATATTCTGGATGTTTGAGTGAATCTGTATCAATTGTGTTTCAAGGAGATGCTTAATAAAATGTTGGGTTCTAATTGCAACCCACCAGAATAATAAGAAATGGACAAAGAACAGAATGATTTCATCGTCCTCAGGGAGCAAGAAGATCATGTAATATTTGACACGATGCGATGAATAATTAAAGTGCTGGCAACAAAATTTAGAACAAATTGAATGAGATCTAAGATTATGGGATGAAGAAAACATAAGAATGCAAATTCGCAGTGGTTTCAAAACCATTTGTGATGATTTGATTTGCCCGAGTTGTTCCTCCTCAAATTTTAGTTTAAACAAACAGCAATGGAGGTAATCCGGATCATTAAAAATGACCAACACATGTAGTCTTCTGTGCAAAAAAAAAAAAAAACTCAGAATGGCGTTATTCGATTTGTCTGTGACTCCGGCATAGAAAGCATCTGGATCAGGGAATTAGAATCAGGGAATCACAATTCCAATTTTAAGCACCCATTTACATGCAACCTAAGTGAAACTGAAATTATCCCCATTTTTGGAATGATATTTGTCCCTGCACCGCGGAAATAAAGGGTGGCAAGAAACTCACCGCTTCAATAACTTAAGAATACAGGCTTTGTCCGTCCCATGCCCTCTCTATAGTCCTTACAAAGTGTTAAGGATCGGCAACAGTTCAGCCTGGCCCAACCTGTGAAAAGCATGCCCCGGCCCTGCAGTGGAGTTAGCCCAGTAGCCTTTTAGCTCAACACCTGCCCAACAGGCTTGGCCGTGGTAGGCGGGCGAACAGGCATAAACGTGTGGTAATATTTCTCCTTTCTATGGTAAGTTTCGATTCAAGTGGAATAATCCAATGAAACAGGGCCATGCTTTGGTGTATGTCACATGTCAAAAGAATTTTTTTCACATTTAGCATTTCATATTCCAAGTGATAATCTAGTTAGCATTGTTAAAAGAACGCACTTTCTTACCGACAATCCTCAAAGTAAAGTAGAAGAACAAGTTGCGAAATTCCTTCATATAATTGGCAATAATTTGAGGAACCGTACAATCAAGTTCTTTTACAGGCGATCTAGTGAGACTATTAGTCGACATTTTCATCAAGTTCTTAAAACCATTATATCATTGGAAGATATCTTTTTAAAGCGACTTGATGGATTCGACTACCCTCCACAGATTAGAAACAATCCCAAGTATTGGCCTTATTTTAAGGTAGTTACATGAATGCAATTAGGGTATATAATATTATATGTTTGGATACTAATAATGAACTTTTTACAGGATTCTGTTCTTAGACAATCAAATTATAATATAGGTCTTGGAAAACAGAGGGGGGCTGGTTTGATGTTCTTGTTCTTGTTCTTGTTCTTGTGCTTGTGCTGTACCCATTACGTACTCATGTGCTTTACATCAATATAATCTTTTTCTTTTGCTGATAAAACAAAAAATTGACTAGTTAATTATTATTATTTGAATGTTATCTTGGAATGAATTATATTTTAATTTGTTATTGTATTATGCGAAACATTGCATTTGTTTGGGTGATAATTTGCTACTAGCTATGCTCTTCTTTCGATATGTTTTATGGCATTTTTTAGTGTAGGTGAAAGGTCACCAAGAATGCTCGGTAGAAATTAACAAGAAACATTTGAAATGGAATAATTAAATGGATATTGTTCTTATCGACTCACTCTTGGACCAAATGCTCAAAGGGCAAAAAATTGGCAGTAGTTTTACATCATCTGCTTATAGGGCTACAAGCAATGCAGTAAGTACCAAGTTTAGCGTACATTGTGATTTCAATCATGTAAGGAATCAGTTCAAGACTTTAAAAAGGAATCTTGCAATGGCTAACGATATGTTAACAACTAATAGTGGATTTGGATATAATTATTCAACACAACTGATTGAAGCTACAGCAACTGTATGGGCAGCTTACCTCAAGGTATATGTATTACAAGATTGATGTAGTTCTGTACTAGAAAATTAAAATATTTATTTATCAGTATTTAATATAATATTATATATGCTATTCTTTATAGACAAAGCCTAAAGCTTCTCATTTTCGACATGCTCTAATTCAAAACTTTCAAAAGTTGTGTCACCTCTTTGAAAAGGATTGAGCAACTGAGAGCCTTGCTATAGGTCCAAAAGAAAGGCGAAGTCATTAGGCTAGGCAACAAATTCTTTTGGACGATGAAAATACTGATAAGACAGAGTTACTCTCATAGAATTTTGATAGGATTGGAACTCAAGATGACCAAACTGCTGAAGTATCTTATTTCTCTAACTCAAAAAAGAATGAGAATAAATTAGGTGATACTTTGAGTGAGGAAATAAGGTCAATTAAGGATGGTCTAAATGCAGTTGCAACAACACTTGGTCATGGTAACCTTCAGAACTATACAGATGGACAATTATTTGAGGAGATTGAGAAGGTTAGTGGCATGAGTGATGCTTCTCTAATGAAGGTGTATCAAGTTCTTACTAAAAAAGTGAGTGATGCTCAGAACGCCAAGGTCTTTGATTGTCTGTTAAATTTGGATCTTCAATCTTTGATGCATAGTACTATTTTTCTTTCTTTGCTACTTTTGTATTTGAAGTTTTCAGGGATTTTGTGAACCTATGAAATTATCATTAGGCTTAGATTTTTTGTGTGTAGACTTTCTAAGTTGCTTGTTGCACTTGAATGGTAGATTTAGGGCATGTATGTGTCCTTGAGATTCCAAATGGTCTCTGTTGCATAAGGGCCTCTATTGCACTTCTTTATGATATTGTGGATGTGAATGCTATGTACTGCTTATTAAGTTCTATTTTAATGTTGATTTTTTTTTTTTTGTAATGCTTGTGAGATTATTCTGATAAAACTATGAATCTATAACACTGATTAATGCTTTTATAATATTAACTTGATCGTCATTATGTTCACTTTAAATAGGAACTCTTGGAATCATGAACTAATCCGAAACAAAATTATTTTTTTGTTTTGATTCTAGTCGAGTTTTAAGTGTTAATTGTTCAGTTTGGTCCTTAAAATCACAAAATCGATATCTACAAAAAAAAGTAATCTATGGTGATGAAAAGTAACGAAGAAAATAAATTTCCTTACTAAATAAGAATAATCCGTGACGAATTATAAAATTTTGTCACATATAATAAAAAAATAAAATAATAGGTAACGAAATTTATTTTCATCAATAAATACTTCTTTCTAGGTAAGGAAAAATTAAATTTCGTCACCAAAAGCTTTCCTACTAATTTCTTTTAGTAGCGCCAAAATTTTAAGACTTCTGGTGAGAAAAAAATTGTCACAAATTATAAAATTATTAGTGAGGAATATATTTTTGTCACCAATAATTCTACATATTTTCTTTTTGAGAAATTTGATTTTAAATATTTTAAGATCATTTAGTAAAAAATATATTTTCGACACTAACACTTTACTTGTTTCCACTTTTCAAAAAACACTTTTCAGAAAATTCTACTTTCTTATTTTTCGTGTTTTTTTTGTTTTTACTGAATTTTTTTAATATTTTAAATATTTTTTTTTATTTTTGTAGATACACCTAACATAAATACACCTAAAAAGTAAAAAAATTGTAAAAAAAATCTTTTAAAAATTCACTAAATACTAAAAATACAAAAAAAAAATACAAGAATTCAGTACATTTTTTATATTTTTATATATTTATTAATTTTTTAAAATATTTTTTCATAAATTTTTTACTTTTTAGATACATCTAAGTAAGGTGCATCTAAAAAAGTAAAAAAATATTTAAAATTTTAAAAATATTCACTAAAAATAAAAAAAATACGAAAACTAAAAAAGTCAATTTTTTAAAAATTTAATCTAAAAAATCAAACCAAACACACTGAATAAGTTTTAAAATTTTAAGACTTTTTAGTGAGAAAATTATTTCGTCACTGATGTTGGCTGAAAAATTTTGACATGGTAATTAAAAAAAAAGTAGTCTACTAATTTCCCCCGAGCCCCAACTCCCGTTTTTTTCCTTTCGTTTTTTTGTTTTTTCTGTTCATCAGTTTTCCTCCCATCCCTCCCTCGCAAAACACAACGCCCCTTCTCCTCCTTCAACTCGTTCTCCTCCTTCAGCGCCGCCACCGAAGTCACCAGTTCTCCTCCTTCAGTGCCGCTACCGACGTTACCCTCATTCTCCTCCGAGCAATCGACAGCACCGCCCGCGTCGCTTCGAGTAGTATTTGATTATTTCTCTATTTTTTCTATTTTCAGGTATGGGTCCTCTCTCTGTCTCACACTCATTTTCTCTGTTTTTCTATCTTTGTTGCTAATTTCCCTTGCTTATTGAACATCTTCACTCATTAATTTTCATCAGAATTACAAACTTTGAACATCTTAAAAAAGAAGTAAATACACACTTCATTATGGGTAATATTTGAAACAACAATGGAAGAACCTCATTGGAACCCTACCCTTTGAATTCAATTGAACTGTGCATTCAAGATTTAATTGGTTTGTAGGTTCTGTAATTTTTATCGATAGTCATTTATCCAAAATCCTACGAGATTTACAATGATTGCTTATGAATAATGAATTCCATGTTTTAATTCGAAGGTTCATACCTTGAGCAATGGTCAATGTGACTGTTTCTGCTATTCATTGAGCAGTGGTCAATGAATTCCATATATTGTATTTTTTGTTGATAGACATGTTTTAATTCAATATTTAACTGGTTTGTAGGTTCTGTAATTTTTGTTGATAGTCATTCTTTTTGTCCATAAATACAAATCACCGAGGGTCAAGTCTAAGATTCTATTACCAAGTATATTAGAATTCTCTACAATAATTATCTTTACACTAATCTTTCGTTGGTAGCTTAAGTAAATGGCACCAAAATTCAATTATCCTTGCAATTATCTCATCATGAAAAAATAGATTGATTATAATTTATTTGGTTTGCTTGAAGATGTTGAAGTGCTATTAACCTATTTAACCAAAGAAGAATTTAACAAAGACATTGAGCTCATAATATTCTTCATTATGCTGAATTGTATTTCTCTTATCTTATCAACTGTTTGACGGTGCTAGGGGTATTAAAATACAAAATACTTTGTTAAATGTTAACTTTTCTTCTATGGAGCACTTTTTCTACCCCAAAAAAATAAAAATAAATTAACTTACTAAGTTCATGAGACTGGGTGTAAAGCCAAATTAGATTCAAAGCATTATAGTAGACGTTTTTTTTTTTTAAAGGCCAAGATACACTTAATTCAAGAGAACGAACAAAGCAATAAGACATAAATCAACAAAGAAGCCTTTCCTTCGTGGATCCTTAGCCAAACTTTTGAAATTTTTCTTCAATAAACTGTCAATTTTCTCTTTCACCAATTTCTCAAGATTGAAATAGAATTCATGTGGATGGCTTTTCTGCTCTCTACCCAAAATTCCAGATATAAGACTGATTAACTCTTCCAAAAATGTTTTTTCATCACAACTTTTCTTCAATATGCTTTCTACCCAAAATTCACATGAATTGTACTTAAACCCATATCCAATTAGCTTCACAGCTTCACTCATCAATTTCATGAACTCCTTTACGTAGCCAAAAGCTTCTGCTACTGCTCCACCAGAGAACTCAATAAATTCTTCAATGTACCAAAATTCAGCTTCACACCGAAGAGCAAAACAAGCCCAAAATTGAAAACATGAAAGTTTTAGCTTTTGCAATGGTTGAGTCAATCTTGGTCTTGCATTTGACAATGGCTTCTTTGAACTTTTAGGCAAAGTTGTCACCCTAAGGGGTCAGGTCACAATGGAAAATTCAATGCCTGCTGATAAACTTACAGGGGATCAGGTCACAATGGAAAATTAAATGCCTTCCTAATTTAATTTTTTAATTATGCTTCATGGGGAAACTTACTGCATAACAGAGAGTAGTTTATTTGCTTGCATTCCATGTCTCTTGCTTTTATATTGTGTTCAAAATTTTGATGATTAATTAATGGTGTAGAAGTCAAAGCAGTATTTCTTATCCTTAGATATGAACACTGAATGAAGGAATCTTTTTTGGGAGGGAATTCAGGCACCCATGTGCTTCTAGCTTGTTTTCTTCCTTCACCTTGCCTTTATTGATGCTTTTGTCGTTTTGATCACTTCCGTTAATTTAAAAAAATTTGTTTAAAAAATAATTGCCATTGCTTCTTGTTGTGATTATAATACTGTGGAGCTACTTTTGTTTTAATAACTCTAGCAGGCTGCTTGGTTACAGTTGGACCTTGATATTTACTCTTGTAGATGTGATATTGTTTACACACATATTGTCTGCAAGTCACAATAACAATACATAGTTGATTTGCTTGTATTTCAGTTGAAAATTGTGCATCTAATATAAATAAGGACAGCTGTTGTAGTCCACAACTGTCAACCTGAAAACCCAAACAATAATTGGGTAGGGTATCCTAGGAGGCATCTATTGGCTACACATTTTGTACTAGCCAATGACATTTCGACGCGTGGCAAAGTAAGGGTAATATGGGGAGACCAGGCAGGTCTTCGATCCTGATCATACATGTGGCAGTTAATATTAGTTGTTATAAGATCTGAGTAGTAGCGGATCAACAAAGAGATATACGGTGACGTGGCTTCAACGGTTGCTCATATTCAAATTCAAATATAAGGGGGAAGCCTAACTGCAAGTGAAGGCGTAGTGGAACTACTTATAAGGTAGCATGATCAGCGATTATGGAGAAGTAGTTCGACGATTTGAAGTACAATTCGATGGTTATTTTTGGAGAGTATAAATAGCAGGAAGGACTTCAGAGAAGGAAGGAAGAAAAAGAAGATCTAAAGAATTACTTTACATATTTCAGTGTTATTTCCTGTCCTTTATATTTCTGTACTTTAAGTTCCTGCGCTGCACTTCATTTGTATGAGTAGTTTTCGAACATATTGCCGCTGTAATTCTCTACGGAACTAAGATCATTGTAAGTTTTTCATACTAATGAAATGCTTCAGTTTATTTAACTGTTCTTATGCTCAAGTTCTCTGAAGTCAAATTACCAGTAAGCCACCAGTAAAAGTCCTCTTCATTGAGGCCAAAAGAACCATAACACAATCGTCTGAATAATTGTTTGGGGATTATAATTCTGTAAGGACTGATTGATCCTTGTTGGCACGCTCATAATTACAAAAGTAACCTTCGAAAGCCAAAAAGCCAACATATATTTTTGGCACGCCCGGTGGGACGTTTTAAAAAATGGCTAGACGTAGGAGACAAGGAGAGAACGAACGATTGGAAGAAGGCGTGGAAGGAGAAGTGGAGACATCCAATCCAGAGGATAATGTGATAACACATCCTGTGGAGACTCCTATTTTATCAGAACCCATGGTCGAACAGACCAATACTTCAGAGCAAATACCATTTGTTCGTAATAATGGACGAGACCAAGGAATTGGACCATCTAGTGTCCCATCTACCCAGCCAGTCAACCCATGGGGCGGCTTAGTAGATGCTATGGGACAACAATTAATAAACACAATGGAAAGATGGGCAGTATCCTTTTTGGATCGAATGAATAACCACCAACCAACAAATGTAAGACACATGGAGGAAGTAAATGTCCCTCAGCAAAGATTGGCTAGACAGCCTATGCAAGCTAATGGACATTCCAATGGTCAAACCAGTAATCAGACTCATGAAAGATTACCACCTCAGTCTTGGTACGAACCCATTTCGAGGCCTGCTGCAGGCCAGAATGCCTCAATATTTAACAGTGAAGCCATGCAAATTGGTGGATCTGGCCCAGTACAGGAAAATGGCATAAGAATGGTTCCAAATCCAACATTCGAAGTCCTACCTGGCACTAGGGGGTACAATAATCCCTTATTCGAATTTACACATGGGGGGTTGGAAGGTTTCCCTACAAGTGGAAGGGATACAATACCTGTTCCAGCACCTTTCGTGGGTCCTTTCGTAGGACAGGCTCAAAGAGGTTACTTACACCCCCAACAGCAGCCTGTACCACAGGGACAGCCAGTCCCGAATGTACCACCTTATGGACCAAGAGGACCATAAACACAAGTTTTTCCGCCAAATCCTGTGTTTGTTCCCCCAGTAGTGGTTCAGCAGGCACAAAATATGGTCCCTAGGGACCAAATTACTGAGATAGTTAGGGAGTTGTGTGGGCCAATGGCTCGGGGGGTCCAAACTCCTGTGTATAGAAAACCATACCCAGAATGGGTCGATAGGGTACATGAATATCCAAGAGGTTTCCGGGTACCAGATTTTGTCCTCTTTCATGGGAACAGAAACCAATCAACAGTAGAGCATATTGCTAGGTTTGCAGCTCAATGTGGTGAATTTACCAATCATGACTATATGAAATTGAGACTATTCCCGAATTCTTTAACTGGGGGAGCGTTTGTATGGTACATTAATCTTCCACCTGGATCCATCCAGACTTGGCAGCAAATGGAAGAGGCATTTCATGCCCAATTCTTCCAATATGAGCCAGAAGTTTCCATGGCAGACTTGGCAAGATTGAGTCAAAGGCCTGAAGAGAAGGCTACTCAGTTTATTTCTAGATTTAAGAGGGCTCGAAAAAATGTAGAGTAATCTTGCCAGAAACGGAATTCGTAAGATTGGCTCAAAATGGCCTAGAGTTCAAGGAGTTCAGGCTTCGAAAGAAGTTTGATTCAACGGAGTTTAGATATTTAGTGGAACTGACTTATAAAGTATTTAGATATGAAGCATTACTAGAAGAGGAACATGATCGAAATAATGCATCATATAAGACATACCACAAAGATCCTAATTATGAGATTGATGCAGCAGAGATTGTGGGAAAAGAACCTATGATCTGTGAAGCATTAATTCATAAAGATACGACAATTGACCAGCAGTTTAAAAAGAAATATCTCCACAGGAAATATTCTTTCGATTTACCTAAGGCAGATGACATTTTTGATCATTTGCTTGCAGCCAACTTCCTTAAGTTACCAAAAGGTGTTAAAATTCCATCTCTTGATGAACTTAAAGGAAAAATATATTGTAAATGGCATAATTCTTGGTCTCACTCGACTAAAAACTGTGTTGTTTTTCGAGACAGGATCCAAGAACAAATTCGGAAAGGGAGTTTGAAGTTCCCAACCAAAGTTGAAAAAGCCATGGGGATCGATAGCAATCCATTTCCAGAAATTGGAGAGGTGGCAGCCAATGTCATTATGTCAGACTTTCAGAACCTGTCTTTGAAAAAATTGGAGGAAGTCAATGTACAGATGCATGTGGCTAACCAGACAGCAACCAAAAAAGACCTTAGAAGTCCACCAGCTATGGGACGAGATTTCTCACATCAGAGGGAAGACTTTGATGAAGAAGCACTGGATGATGACTCCCTAGAGGCAGCCGTAATGCAACGAATGTGTCCCAGGTGCAGACTGAGTTATAAGTGGTTGAAAGGCCTTCCAGTCGATGGGAAGCAGTATTACAGGAATGTGCAGAGGCGTCCCAAACCAACCAATGCTTATAATAAAAGGCCGTATCCGGCTAATGTTAGGCGGCAGCCATTAGTGGTTGAGCATGCAGTTGAGAGAATGCATGCTAAAGGCAAGAGACCCTTGTATGAGTCCAGATCACCTAACTATTACAGGTTGCAAAGTAGTCATTCTGAAAGAAGGCTGGAGAAGAGTTCAGGTTTTGGGATCAAAACCAGGAATTGGCCCCTTGGGCCAGCTTCACGAAGGACAGAAAATGATCACCATCATCGAGAACCTGAATCAGGCTCAAAGCTTAGAGACAGGGCCAAACAATTGTTTTCACAGCCAACCTCGAAGGTGACCTCGAAAGAAGAAAGAGGCAGTTCAACGTCTGGGTCAGTAAGTTCGTGGGTACTTGGAGTCCCAGATTGGTTTGTGATGTAAAACAAACCTAGGGAAATGCCTACCCAAAGGAATTTTGGAAATCAAAGTAGGATGGTTAAGCCTCCTTTGGTGGCCCCCAACAACTGGGTATTGCTGAAACACCCAAGAACGAGGGAACCAGATATGGTCCCCGTTATTTCCAGATCACAAAGGAGGAAAATTCAGCGTAGGTATACCCAATACCAGAGAGACCTGAAAGAAAGTGGAGAGAGTTCTTCGATGATCCAGACTGGAGAAAAGAAGAATCGAAAGTCAGACCATAATTCAAAGCCAGTTTCACAAAATGAGGTGGACTGCAGCAGAGAACAGTTGGCCAAGGTTCATTCTGAACTAAAGGTCAGAGAGAAGGAAAGTCTAGCAGGGTTGGAGAAAGCTCTGATGGAGAGTGGTAGCGAAACGGAAGAAGATATTGGCGTAAGCCAGAAGAAAGAAATGGTGGAGGAAGAAATGTTCGAAGCTTTCATGGCTGAGCAAACATTTCTGGTTGGAAAACCAGTTGAGGAAAATCATTCGAAGGGACCCGTTACCAATGAAATACCAGAATGCATCATGCAGGATGTTTCTGAGGTAAGTGACCAAGGTGACCAAGAGGGGAAACAGGTACAGCCAGCCATCCAGTTTGGCTCGTTTCCCCCGGTATCAGTGAACATGGTACACATACTACCACAAGAATTCCAAGTTAGAGATGAGAATCAAGAGGGGCAGGAAGCTAATCCAATTCTGATCTCTAGTGAAGATTCACAAGCGAGTATGGTACAAGATAATTTCGAAATGGTCACCCCAATGGAAGCTGAATATGAGAGCGAGGAAGTGGTAAGCATTAACCTCTCGTATCCATTCGAGTATCCCTCGAATTCCATGACGCAGCATGTTAAGCCTTTGTACATTAAGGCCTTCTTCGATGGGGTTCAGTTAAACCGAGTCTTGGTGGATAATGGAGCGGCGGTGAACTTATTACCGAAATCCTCCTTGAAGAAATTAGGGAAGAGGAATCCCAGGTTGATCCCAACCAGTACAACCATCGCTGGTTTTGCTGGAGACAAGCAGATGGCCCAGGGAATTCTACCCATCAACCTGAGTGTGGGAACCAAGGACTGCATGACGGCGTTTTTCGTCATCGATAGCAATGCGAAGTACAATGCTTTACTTGGTAGAGATTGGATCCACACTAATAAATGTGTGTCTTCCTCTTTGCATCAGAAAATGATAATAGCTCTAGGCAATGGGAAGACGGAGGAAATTAGTGCAGATCCTCAACCTTTCATAGCCTGTGCAGATTTCGCAGAAGCCAAGTTGTATATTGATGGCGTGGCACCGCTCAGTATACTGATGGAATTCGATGGCTCAGCCGAAGTAACGGCTGATAAGGAAGTAGCACACCTGAAGCATTTAGTCCAGGAGAGTGCTGGTGAAGAGCTAGTGGTTAAAGATGACAATGATGCCTGGTTATAGGCAGCAAGATGAAGCACCAGAAGCCAGGTCTTTAGCTTTAATCAAGTTTTCAATATTGGGCATAAAGTCAATAGTCCAGAAAGTTCGAGAGCAGGAGAAACAAGTCATGACGATTGGCTGCAAGCGGGAGCAGCAACAAGCCAGAGTTTTGACCCTTGATAAATACTGTGCATTGGACATAGAAACAAAAGTCCAAGAAATACAGGAAGAAGAAACCTTGTGGACAGATTTTGTCTGTGAGGAGGAGAATAAAGAGGAGGAGTCAAAGAGCGTGGAAGCAGAATACAACAAGGAGATTTCTGCGAAGTCAGAGAAGATTAAAGAAGGAGTTCCAGTAAGTACTCAGATACAAGACCCCTTAGAAGAAATAAATTTAGGGGAAGATTCTGTACAACAACCCATTTATATAAGTGCTTGGTTGAGTTCTCTTGATAGGGACCAGTTATTGGTTATTCTGAGAAGATATAAAGATTGTTTTGCATGGTCATACAATGAACTACCAGGATTGGATAGGTCATTAGTGGAACATAGGCTTCCCATGAAGCCTAACTTCAAGCCATACAAACAAAAACCAAGAAGAATGGGTTCAGAGGTGATCCAGAAAGTCAAGGAAGAAATTCTTAGACTACTCAAGGCAGGCTTTATCAGAACAGCCAGGTATGTTGAGTGGCTATCTAATATTGTACCCGTAGTCAAGAAAAATGGCAAAATGAGAGTATGCATTGATTTTAGAAACCTAAATCTGGCAACTCCAAAAGATGAATATCCTATGCCTATAGTAGATTTGTTGGTGGATAGCTCAGCAGGACATCACATTTTATCAATGATGGATGGACACTCAGGCTATAACCAAATCTGCATTGCGGAGGAAGATGTTCACAAGACAACATTTAGATGCCCTGGGAATATTGGGACCTTCGAATGGGTTAAAATGCCGTTTGGCTTGAAGAATGCTGGGGCCACATATCATAGGGCTATGAACACTATCTTTCATGACCTTATTGGTGGGTATTTAGAATGTTATATTGACGACATTGTGGTTAAATCCCAATCCATGGAGGAACATTTGTTTCACCTAGAGGCAGCCTTTGAAAGAATGAGAAGGTTCAAGTTGAAGCTTAATCCTCTTAAGTGTGCTTTTGGCGTATCATCTGGAAACTTCTTGGGCTATGTAGTACACAAGAAAGGAATACAGACTGACCAGAATAAAGCCAAATCCATCATTGAAGCCAGACCTCCATCAAGTAAGAAAGAATTACAAAAGTTCCTTGGTCAGGTTAATTTTCTTCGAAGATTCATTTCTAACACTGCAGGGAAAACTAAAATTTTTCTTCTTTATTAAGGCTGAAAGATGAAAAGGAATTTGTATGGACAATGGGGCATCAAAGTGTTTTCGATGGAATCAAAGCCTATTTGGCCAATCCTCCAGTACTGATGCCACCAAATGGCGTTAAGCCTTTGAAGTTGTACATAGCCGCAGCAGAAGGTTCATTAGAAGCTTTCTTGGCCCAAGACAATGAGGAAGGCAAGGAGCAAGCTGTTTATTACCTTAGTAGGTTTTTAAATTCTTGCGAATGTAAATATTCAGCTGTAGAAAAGCTTTGCCTTGCACTGTATTTTGCTGTAATGAAATTAAAACATTACCTTTTGCCTACAACTGTCTTGGTAATTGCAACTACAGATTTGGTTAAATACATGTTATCTAGACCTATGTTGAGGGGAAGAATTGGCAAATGGGTATTAGCCCTGTCAGAATTTCACTTAGAATATGTGCTCAAAGGGCAGTGAAAGGACAAGTTTTAGCCAATTTTTTGGCAGACCATCCATCTCAAACAGAGAGTCAAGAAATAATGGAACTCAGTATGGCAAGTGTCGAGCCATGGCAAATGTGGTTCGATGGATCGAAAGCCAATGGCCTAATTGGAATTGGTATAGTAATCAAGTCACCACAAGGAATAGAAACCACACATGGTTTCAGAATAGATGAAACTGCTTGTTCTAATAATCAAGCTGAGTATGAAGCTTTGATAGTGGGATTGGAAATTCTTATTGGATTACAAGTACATGCAGTTGACATATTTGGGGATTCCCAATTGGTCGTTAACCAAGTAAAAGGGATTTTCAAGTGTCAAAGTATAAGTATGCTGCCATATTATGTCGTCGCATTACATTTGCTCTCTCAATTTGAAATAGTAAATGTAACTTATGTCCCGAGATTCTTGAATAATAGAGCTAACGATGTGGCGCAGAAAGCTTCGAATTTCAAGAGTAAAGATGGTACCCATTGGGATGTAAGCCAAACGACATACCAAAAACCTATACCACCTTTAAGTAAGAGGAACATGATCCTGGAAATCAATTATAATGATCTGCAGGAACAGGATTGGAGACATCCAATAATACAATACTTGGCTGGCCCATCCTCAAAAGCCAGTAGAAGAGTTAAATTGCAATCTGTGCAATATATCATATACAACAATGATCTCTACAAAAGAGGGGGAGATGGTCTATTGTTAGAATGTTTAGGGCCAAAAGAAGCATTAATAGCTATGGCTGAAGTTCACGAAGGTATCTGTGGTGCACATCAGCATGGTGTAAAAATGAGATGGCTGCTTCCTATTATTGGCCGACTATCCTTAAAGATTGCATAGAATATGCAAAGGGCTGCCAGGCATGTCAAAAGCATGGTACAATAAGGCATGTGCCCATAACTGATCTACATGCAGTAGTAAAGCCTTGGCCATTCAGAGGATGGGCCATGGATATGATGGGGAAAATACACCCTCCCTCTTCGAAGCAACATTGTTTTATTTTGGTGGCTACTGATTATTTCACCAAATGGGTCGAAGCCAAACCATATAAAGCTGTAGATCAGACGGAGGTTATTGGGTTCATTAAAGATTTGATCCATAGATTTGGCATCCCACAAACGATAACGGTCGATAATGGGACTGTTTTTGATGGGAAAATGGTAAAGTCTTTTGTGGCTGAGTTCAGGATTAGCCTTGTGAATTCCACTCCATATTACGCACAAGCCAATGGTCAAGCTGAGTCATCTAACAAGTCCTTAAAAAAAGGAATACAAAAGGTTGTGGAAGATAATCCGAGAGATTGGCACAACTTATTGTTAGATGTATTGTGGGCTTATAGAACTTCCCCAAGGTCAAGCACAGGAGTCACTCCTTATGCCTTAGTTTATGGGCATGATGCATTGTTACCAGTGGAGATCAATGTTAAATCCTTAAGGGTAAGATGCCAAGACCAGTTGGATCCTGAGCAGTACTATCAAAGTATGTGCTTGGAATTAGAAGATATAGATGAAGCTAGAATTTTGGCATTATATAGCATTCTCTTTCAGAAGAAGAAAGCAGCCAAAAATTATAACAAGAAAGTCAAACACATTGGCTTCGATGAAGGTGATTTGGTATGGAAGACAATACTCCCAATAGGGATTAGAAGCCATAGATTTGGCAAATGGTCACCTAACTGGGAAGGACCATATCAAATTCATAGAGTTTTGCTTTTTGGGGCATACCATTTGAAAGATTTGAGTGGTTATGTGCATCCCAAAAAGATTAATGACAGATATTTAAAACCTTATTTTCCAACTATTTGGGAAACACAGGGAATAAAATAAACACTGAGTACAAGAACATAAAATAGTAAACAAGGAAATGTTTTATAAAGAGTCAAGTACATTGTGCCACAAGTTGGCCAAAAAATCATTACAATGTTTTAGTTGTTTTTGTACAACAGATTTCCTATTGGTAAACGACGAAAACAGTTGAATAGTTGCAGCCATATCTTTCTTTTGATCAGCCAGTCCTTGATTGGTGATTTGCAGTTTGAGATCAGTTTGGAATAAGGCTTGATTCACTGCAGAAAGCTCCTCTTCGAGTTGAGCTTTCCTCTCCAGCAGTTGAGTTCGGAAGTAAGAGGCAGAGGAGTGTTGTTCCTTAAGCGTCGATACTTCAGTATGCACTTGAGAAACAAAACTTTGATCTCTGACCAATTTCTCATCTGCGGCCTTGGCAGCATGACAGATGCTGATGTAAAAATCGATGATAGCTGCTGCCTGAGATAGGTGGTTAGAGACATCCATACCAGACTGCTCAGCAAGTTTGCAGCATTGAAGAAACCCGTTTTTAATTATAGGCCTTTGTAGAGCCTCGAAGGGAATCCTCAAAAAAGAAATTAGCAGGTCTAGACAGGTGTCCAAGTCTATCGAAGGCACAGAAGGTTGGCTGCTGGAGGAAGGAGAGATCTCAAAAATTTCCAGCAAAGAATCAGCTAAGACTAATGGCTCAGCCTCCTCATCGAATGTCGGAGAAGTAGAAGTGATGTCAAAAAGACTAGCTAATCTTGCTTCAAAAATATCAATCTCATCAGTAGACATGAGGGGTGCAGAGAGAGTTGCCATGGAAGGCACAGAAGATTGCATAGCAATAGGAGAAATGGGTGGAGCATCTTTGATGGTCTCCATGGTCTTAGTCACCAATGAATCAAGAGAAGGAGGGCTGGAGCTAGGTAAAGGTGGAAAGTCACGAATTGGAGAGCTGTCAGCACCTATCAAAGACAAGGTAGCACTTGGAATCTCCTTGGAAGGAGAAAGAGGAGCAAGACTCGGTAAAGAAGTAAATTGAGGAAAGTCAAGAGTCAAGTAAGAAAGATACGGAGTCAAACCAAGAGGAAAAGGTGCAGGAATGCTTGGCCTCAGGAAAAGTGTAGAAAATGTAGACCCTAAAAATGGAAGTATAGTCTAAGTAGTCCCTACATCCTGCATCTGATCTACCTCGAGTGAAACTGAGAGAGGTCTCATCGGAAAGATGAACTCAGAAGTTGCCGCTGCAAGAGGAAGAAATGTAAGGCAATGTTAAACCTCGATACCAAAGGCTAACAGAGGAAAAATCGCAGAAGCATAAAATTACCTGCTCCAGAAGTATCGGCGATGATGGGGGAACTATGAAGAGTGTAATCTCTGGCAGTCTGTTGCCTTCTCACAGTTTCCCGTTGTAGTATGTCAGCAGCGGCAGAGTCATCTCTCAGAAATTGTTGCTGCCGTCTCTTCTCAGCTCTCTCAAAGACAATCATGGCTTTAGGATGTTCTTGCTCTGTTGTCTTGACGGCTGCGTCATGGATGGTATCTTAGACTGAGACAGAAGTGGAAGCAGGCATCTTTTTTCTTTTCTCTATGGCTTTGGCGATTGTCTCAGAATCAGAGTTTTCGACCATATCGGAAGGAGAGACAGTCACCTTTCTTTTCCTTTTCCTCTGTATTGGCAGGGTCTGCTCTTTCTCAATTTCTTTCTCAACTTTTCCCTCAAGCTCTTCAAGCTGCGATCTGGATTCCAAAGAGATGAATTCATCTTCTGACTCTCTGGCAGTTACTTCATCCCTAACCGAGTCGGATGAAAAGATGATCGCCTTCTTCTTTCTTTTCAAAAATAACTCTTCCTCTTCATTTGATTCTTCCTTTTCTTCTCCGTGAATATTGGATGTTCCCTTCTCGAGTTCAAAGAGCCTCCTTTTCTTTTGTGATTGACCACCTCCACGAAAGAAGAATTAAATATAAGGCAAAATGCATTATGAAAGACAAAAGGAGAAGAGACAAGGGTATACCTTTCTTCGAGGCAGCCCGAGTGACTCTGGGAGGAATTGATGCAGCAGGAGCAGCATGTGCTATATCTGAAATAGTGGAAGAAGTGACAACCCCAGTTTCTTTGGGCTTGGTCACATCTAACACTGTTAATAGGCTTAAAGGTGAAATGGCCAAATAAATCTCCATATTAGTCACCCACCAGTTTTGGTACCTCTTCAACACGGTACCTTGAGGAATGAAAGGGATGTACTCAAAGTTGGCTAAGTCATCTATAAATTTCAAAGTTGCCTCTTCTAGCCTGGATTTCCGGACTTTCAAATCCCTTCTGGTGAGGCTGAGATTTGTGTTGCTACAGAGAGGTATTGGGACCCCTTGTGAGAGGCCAAATTGTCTAGCAAACTGAGCTGGACAGTAAGGTTCAGCTATGCATTTGTAGGCCTTCGGGTTCAAAGTCCTGATAAATAACTCTCTGGGAATCAGAATGGAAGCCCATATATCCTTGTGAACAAGTAAAGTACAAGACTGGTCACTTAGAAAATTCCTCAACCAAGATGGACCAATAGAAGGTTCGAAGGGACGAAAGCGATAAGTAGGAAGGGAGGCTGGAAGCTAGTGAAAGAAAAAGAAGTAAAAGGCAAAGGTAGAAGGGTAAAGTGAAGCATTGGCCATCCTTATGCCATGAGTAAGAGGGTTTGGCTCGGAAAATTTAAGGCATTTGGATTGTAATTCAGTAAAATAGGCGAAAAGCCAAAACTGAAAGATCCAGAATGGCCCCCCTTGATTAGCATCTAAGGGTTTCTCACAAAAAAGAGAGCAGACTCTATATACATGCCCTAGAACATGTGGGGCTAAGGCCACCTTTTTCTGTAAGACAAAGGCTTTGGCAAGAGGGGCAAATTCAGGCATAATTCTCTGAGAGGAAGTGCAAAAAAGGAATTTGCAAAGCCAATACAATAAGAAAGAAAAGAATTCCTTATCAGTTACAGGGCCCTCTCTTTTATTCTCAGCCCTAGTGAAATCACTATAAGATGAGTTAAGGGAGGAGAGAGAGAAATGGACTGCTAAATCAGGATAATCTGGTCCAAAAGGGGTGCCAATGGGAGATAGTCCCAGTAAATGACAAATATCAAGAACAGTAGGGGCCATCATCCCACATCTAAATTGGAAAAAGTTAAAGACAGGATTCCAAAAACATAGGGCAGCAGAAACAAGGAAAGGGTCCTCTGAAATAGTTACCCTAGATAGTCTGAGAGCATCGAGAAGGCAGAGTTCTTGAAGGTCCAGGGTCCTAGCAGGAATAACCCGATCATACCATTCTTGCCACTCTGGTCTCACCGTGGGCCAGCATCGGTGGGGGCGATTTATCCTCCAGTTCCTCCAGTCAAGACCACCTTCATAGAGAAGACATTGGTTTTCCAGTCGGGGATACAGGGCTGGGAGTTCAGTGAGGACCTCTTTGAATATGGGCCCGAGCACATAGTCTGACTGCACATGGCGACGAGGGACAAAGATACGTCCATCGATAGCGTTTTTCTCCCCAGCTTTGTACTTTTCGCATTCTGCATCAATAATCCTCTTCAGGGCCACAGATGGGTTCATACGCACTGCGACTGATACTGAAGGAGAAGCCATTGACGGTATGTTTTTCTTGATAATGAAACCACGAAAGGAAGTAGAGAGAAACCGACAATCGGTAATAAGAGGGGTTTGTGCGATTAGAAGAGCAAGTGTTTTCAGAACACGAAACAAAAGGGTTTTTAAAGCCCTCATATTTGAAAATATATTACATGAGCTGTTAAGTATTAAAAGTACGAATACAAAAACTTCCTTCAACATTGATGCTTTTGGAGGGAAAACAAAGCCTAGTTGTTAAGGCTAGCTTCGAAGTAAGATATTTTGCTTCGAAGCCAAGTCAAACGGCTTCGAAACAGAGAAGCCAGCTTCGAAGTGGGTTGCCCTACCCAAAATATAAAAATACTCGAGTATTTATTTCACTTACAAGAGGTTAAAGACCTGTTTTTAGGTTTTTAAACAAAGGTAATGTCCTTCGAAGCAAAACTTGAGATTCTTCAAGGATGGGATTTGGTGTTCGAAACATCAAAAGCAATAATGACAATGACTAGATATTGACTATGGTCAAAACAGGCTTTAAGTGTAAGATTGCTAGATTCGAAGCACTGTTTCCAATTGAAAATCAGCCAAAACTTTATTCCACAAATTGGAAAGGTTTACAATTGGCTCATTTAGTGTTTCATTTAAAACAATTAAGTCCATATTCAAAGGATGAAGTTGTTCGAGGTTCGAAGCTCTGAGTTGACTTTTAAAACACAAGTAAAAATACGAAAGACAGGGTCAAACAAAGACAAATGAAGAAGAATTTTGTTTATATTAAGATCAGAGCGATTACATCAGCTGACCCTATCTCGGTATGAACTCGAGCTCATAAAAATAAGGAATGGAATAAATAACAAGATCATGAAATTTAGTCCAACAATGATCAATGAACTTTTGTTCTTTCCTTATTCTATATTCTAAATTTTCTAGCATTGGCTGCATAAGTTGATGTGCTCTCACTTCATAGTAGAGCTCTTCAGCCTTTATTTCGAAAGCCACCTCTCTTAATCCTTGTTCCAATTCATCAATGTCTAAGTCATCCCAATACGCAGAATCTTTATTCTTGAAATCATTGAATTCTTCAATAAAGTTCTCTGCTTCGTACTGAGCATGAATTCGAAGAGACGAAAGTTGGTCTAAAGATTGTGTAGTAGCCACAGAATTTCGATGTCAGTTAAGAAGCAATGGAAGTTGGTCCAGAAACATATGAAGTTCTGCCTGAGCAAGGGGATTAAGGACATGGCCCCTAGTCAGAATATCACAAGCCCATCGAAGGTTCTTGAGAGGGACTTCGTCCTCGAGTACATTAAAAGGCAAGTGAGAGAAGGCTGCAAGCAGAAGCTGAGCCTGTTTCCGCTCAGCTGGGGTAGGAGGAGATAGAGGTTTATAAGGTGGAAAAACATTCTCCATGGATAGGGCAATCTTCAGTTTCTCTGTCCAGGAAAGAATTGGTGGGGGAGAAGGTATGCATACTTCAATTTCGGGAGACAAAGAAGAAGGTGTGGACACTTCTATTTTTGGGGATGATACGGGAGCAGAAGGAACAAAGGCATTAATATAATCAAGCCAGTCAGAAGAACAGATCTTCGCCTTCTAAGCTAAGAATGATGGGTTATACCCTTGTGCTTCTTCTGGGCGAGGGGCAGTGTGCACTATCTTTGTAGGCATGGAAGATGTATACCATGCTACAAGAAGATTCTCCTCCAGACTACGCCGATGGTCAATGAGCACATAGGGATAAACAACTGAACTTCGAGTATAGGAAGGAAACTCTAAAGGGTTAGTGAACTCAACAAAATGGTGGTTGATTCGCTCCTTCAAATCATAAGTCTCAGGTACTGACCAGCTTGTCCAGTCAGAACCCCCAGAAGAGGAAGAAGTTGTAGCTTTATCCCATACAGAAATTTGCGAAGAGTTGCTCAAATCCATATTTGCAATTTTTCGAATCAAAGGTTTGAGAGCAGATTGTTCGAACTGTAAAGGTAGGTCAGAGGGGAAAATTCTTATGTCTACGTTTGTAGCCTTCTGAATCGAAGGGTTAAGTGCAATGTGTTCGTAATCCAAAGGTCGGTAATTTGCAAAGGCGTCCATGACCTGAATATAGGAAGGTGGGTAAAGGTGGCCAATAAATGCATGCTTTCGATGAGAAATAGCATCGACACATGACTCTTCGTATGCTTCATCGCTGGAGAAAAGAATTAATTTGGCCATTGAAATGTATCAGTTTGTTCAAATAATAAGACAGTGAAAGTACTTAAAGGATTAAGACGAGAGTATTAATACAGATGGTGAGTGACAGTTGCATTTCTGGGAAGATGCAAAACCCATGCACGTTCTAAGACGTGGGAAAAGGGACCCTGATCCACTAATATCACCAAGTCTTGGGTATATTAGTGCGAGGGGTAATGTTGGCTACACATTTTGTACTAGCCAATGACATTTCGACGCGTGGCAAAGTAAGGGTAATATGGGGAGACTAGGCAGGTCTTCGATCCTGATCATACACGTGGCAGTTAATATTAGTTGTTATAAGATCTGAGTAGTAGCGGATCAACAAAGAGATATACGGTGACGTGGCTTCAACGGTTGCTCACATTCAAATTCAAATATAAGGGGGAAGCCTAACTGCAAGTGAAGGCGTAGTGGAACTACTTATAAGGTAGCATGATCAGCGATTACGGAGGAGTAGTTCGACGGTTTGAAGTACAATTCGATGGTTATTTTCGGAGAGTATAAATAGCAGGAAGGACTTCAGAGAAGGAAGGAAGAAAAAGAAGATCTAAAGAATTACTTTACATATTCCAGTGTTATTTCTTGTCCTTTATATTTCTGTACTTTAAGTTCCTGCGCTGCACTTCATTTGTAGGAGTAGTTTTCGAACATATTGCCGCTGTAATTCTCTACGGAACTAAGATCATTGTAAGTTTTTTATACTAATGAAATGCTTCAGTTTCTTTAACTGTTCTTATGCTCAAGTTCTCTGAAGTCAAATTACCAGTAAGCCACCAGTAAAAGTCCTCTTCATTGAGGCCAAAAGAACCATAATACAATCGTCTGAATAATTGTTTGGCGATTATAATTCTGTAAGGACTGATTGATCCTTGCTGGCACGCTCATAATTACAAAAGTAACCTTCGAAAGCCAAAAAGCCAACAGCATCATAACAATATAGGCATTGATCATTGCTTACACCTTTCAGTTGATAGCATTTTTTCCCCCCTTCTCTGTTCTTTTTTTTTTTTTTAAATTTTTATATAACAAAATATCATGTGTTAATGACTCAACTACACAGCACTTGTCGTGAGGGATTAATTTGTTTACAGTGATTTTTTTTAGTACTAATTTAAGTAGTCTATTGTTAATTGTTGGTAATTACTTTTGTTCGCGTCTCTTGTTGTATATTGCACTTGAAGATACTTTGATGTTTTTATTTTTTATTTTTATTTATTTGTGATTAACTTCTAACTTACCAGATCACATGGTTGGCTAATAACTTTAATAAAAATGAAATGAACCTAGGAGGTATTTTGGTTGCCTGGACATGAAGCTCCAATATTGCAATTGACTAAACATTGAATTCCATTGTCCACATCAATTAATGTTTATTCTGGACCTGTTTGCGGATTCCAATTCCATTTTCTGGTGTCACAAAATAACAGAATCCAATTACTACTAGTTATTGAATCTTTTTCTCTATCTTGTGAACTTCATCATGTGGATTCTGCAGAATAGGTACAAAAGATGAAAAGTTTGGCTTTGAGAGTGAAACTTTAAGGCCTATGAAGTACAAACAAATAGCAGAGTTGCTCAATGGTATTGCTGAGAGATTTGACTGGGATAAAATAATGGAGGGTGACAACATTATTGGACTCAAACAGGTAGACACTCTTCTATCTTGTTTTTCCAATAAAAAATAAAAAATTCTTATCTAAATACTTGGAAAGTTTTTAACTGTTTTCTGGTTCATGTATTACTTCTTTATGGATGATGATGCTCTATTTTTTTGGTTCAAAAGCAATAAAAAAAATTTCATTCTTGTTCTTTCTGAATTTTTTTTCATAAAAGTAACATGCAGCAAGTTTTACCATTTGCTTTTGGTGTATTTCTGGAGGGCAACTTCAGAGACTTCACATTACTATCATGCAGGCAAAGCAAAGCATATCATTGGAACCAGGAGGCCAATTTGAGCTTAGTGGTGCACCTCTTGAAACTTTACATCAAACTTGTGCTGAGGTTAATTCACATCTTTATCAGGTTTGTCTGAAACTATAACATTAGCATATAGATGAAGACATGTGGTTGATATGTAATATGCTAGGAATTCTTCAGTTATGATTTATGAGAAAATGAATGCATGTGATTCTCAAACCATATATCATGGCATTTAGTTTTTATGTGGTTCTGACGAAGGTGGGATTTGATCTCAAGTCTATGTTATGATGACCAAGAACTATTAGCTATGCTAGATGATATCATGAATCACACATGATGATATGGAAGGCCAAGCAAATCATATTTGAGGATCGCATGTGAGTGGAAGGAAGTTGAAGAAAGAACACATGCTTGATGACATGTATTAAACCATAGGTTGTGGGGGGAATTTTAGGAAGATGTACTCATTATATATAAGCAAAATGTGATGAATTGTCCGAGCTTGGTGGCTTGGACCAGGTTTATGGTATCCTCCAAATCAGAGCTAGTTGTTTGTGCTGCAGATTAGTTTCCTACCCCACTACCACCAGTTGAGCATGGCTTATGACCTGTAGTACATATGGCTGCAAAGACTTAACTCATTGGTACAATTGATTACTTTGTCATAGATTTTAAATCAGTTAGGACTAAAAAGGAATTTAGATACCTGTCAGCATGCACAGCCCAGATTTAAGCCTAACCCATCAAGGTTCCTGTTCCAGTTTTGTTTGACTCCTTCAGCTTACCTGTTTTTGGGGTTGCAAACAAGTCGAATCAAGTTTTGGGGTGTTCAAGTTTGGCTCATTGAAATTAGTCGAGCTCGAACTTGAGTTGAGCTCAAAAAATTGAGCCCAAGCTCAGCTTGCCTAGTGCTTGAAAAACTTGAGCTCAACTCAAATCAACTCAATTACATATGCGATTAGAGTTTGAGCTTGAAAAGAAAAATCAAACCTAAATTAATTTGCACATTAAGGGAGAAAAAAAGAAAAGAAAATGAGATTGGATTATGAGAAAAACATTAAAACAATGTTCATATTATTATTAAGTTTCATGGATCAAATATGTATATTTGCAAAAACGCCAAACATCAACAACAGAATTATCCACACACACACACAAAAAAAAAAAAAAAAAAAAAGAAAAGGAGAAAAACCAACATGGTGTTACATCGAATATGAATACAAGATCAACTATCTGTGTACTGACACAGTATTTTGGCTTAGGGAAGATATGAGATTATGAGGACTTACATGCCCAAAGTTGGCACTCTTGGACTTGACATGATGTTTCGGACATGCACTGTTCAGTTGTGAGAAACTTTGCATTTTTGGTGTTCCAGTCATCTCAAATCAGGACTCCTGAAGTCACTAAGCATTTTTTTTCCTTAAAATCTGGAAGTTGTGTTCTGAATGGGAAATGTTGGATACATTTCTGGCTTTTATAGGTCAATTTGGACTTCAGCACTCAAGTGGACATAATCAGGAAATTTTGCGCTGGTCTTCCTTTGCAGCCTATATGAAAACTTGTTCTTTGTTTTTCTTACTGGAGTTTCTTTGGTTCTCTGGAATCTGATGAACATAGTAATTGAAACAGATTGCCACAGCCTTGTTTATAAAGTTTGGTTGTAGTGATGGATTAGTACACATCATTGGTACAATGTTATTCCTACAATCTTTTGGCATCTTCTGTTATCCGTATTGCTTATCATCAATGATCACCTCAACTCTTTGAAGTTTTGGATTGTTATATGCATTTCTACTAAATTGGTTTATAAAATAAAATTATTTGTATATGACTTTAGATGTAATTGATAATATGTTAATGTTTTCCTTATTTATTTTCTTTGCAGATTGATTTTTGGTGACATTTAGAAGCATACTTGCAAATCAAGATCAAGTGTTGAATTTTATTTTATTTTTATTTTTTTTCTGAACTGATACTTAGCTCTAGTTGCAAATTAACATCGAGTGTTGATTTGGAGGGAAAGTTGGTTTAGAATTGCGAAAATAGCATGTGACAATTGGAGTGCCATTGTAATAATTTGGCAATTTACTACTATTCATTGTCAAATTATAGCAATGGCAATGCTATTTTAGTAAATGCCATTGGAGATGCTCTTAGTTCATTTTGGGATTTGTTATGATGGTTTTTTTGTTATACTTAATGGATTATTATTAAATTTGTTTGATGGATATATTTTGATTTATAATATAAATTGTTTGGTGGATTTTTTTTTGTGGAGTGGTGTATAATAGCTAGTTGATTTCTTAGTTCATTTCAAAGGCTATTTGGACATGAACAGGAATATTTGTAAAATAATAATTTAAATTGAAATATAAAATATAAAACAAGTTTAGTGACGAATTTTTTAGTCATTTGTACTTGTTATTATGACAAAGTGATTATTCGTCGCTAATAAATATTTTTTGTGACAAAATTTATTGTAACATATATATGAAAGTTTTCATTGATTTTGTTGTTTGATGGCTAAAAATTTTGTCACATATACATATTTTGGCCACGAAATATATTTTGTCACCCATGTTTGATTTTTGGAGACAAAAAATTTCGTCAATTTTACATCTTATTGTGACGAAATTATTTTTTCATCAATGATCGACATATGTGACAAATTTATTCAACTAAAATTATAAATATGGGATTGAATAATTATTTAGTGACGAAAATGAGGATTTTTGGGAACAATATTATTTTATTAGTGACAAAAAATTTGAACACTAAAGTAATTTCATTGGTGACGAAATTATTTTTCCTCACGGCAATTTTTAGTGATAAACATTCAATCACGAAATCGGTGAAAAAAATATTTCCTCACAAATATCTATAGTGATGAAATTAACTCTTTGGAGACCAAACAAAAAATTGTCATTCAAGACGCAACTTGTTTGATTTGGTTTTCAAAAACTTATTTTAATTTTTTTTTCTAAAATATTAATTAGGTGAAAGAAATAAAAAATGCTTATCATTTTTATACAATTTTATTTTTTGGGAGTCCATAAATAATTTTTAAAATTTAACAAAAAAATTGATTTCATTTTTATCAAATTACTTTTTTTTTTTAATTTTTAAAATTGAAACTTTTTTTTTTTTTTTTTCTGAAAAACAAACTAAAGCACCTTGATCATGTACACCATTATTTTTCGCTGTTACAATTCCCGACTACAATTCTTTGTTCTTTTTTATTTAAAAAAAAAAAAAAAAAAACTGCTTCCTCGTTTTTATAATAAAAAAATTTTAAATCTATCAATCATATATGCACCAATTTGTAGTCAAATTATATTAAACATATTTAATATAATTATGAAGGTGAAGCAGAGAAGTTGCTGATAGAGATGACTGAGGTGTGTGTGTGATAATGGACAATGAGAGAGAGTTCCTGAGATAATTTCTTTTCCTTCTTCAATTCCTAAATCAAACATTTCCCAAATTTCCTAATCCTTAGCATTTCATACTTCAAGTGATAATCTAGTTAATTTTTTGTTAACTAATTATTAAGATGAATTTAAACCTCCATATTATAAGGAATTTTCAGGCAGAACTCAACAGAACCATATTGAAACCTTTTGCAGAGTGTGTTCGGTTTTCCAACTAAACATGCCAAATAAAATAAGGGTACTACATACCTACTCCATCTTATCAGCTCCATTTCTTTTTATTTTATTTTTTTTTCTGGGCATTCTTTGCTACCAGCTCCACTTCTTATTAGAGACTCCTCAAAGCTATACAAAACTATATATACTAGTTTAGATAGCTCTGTTCCCCAACACAAGAAGCAAAGCATCCCTCTCAAATCTGACCTTCTCTCCTCTCTTCACATTCCAAAATGGCCAACCCTATTTCTCTCTCCTCCAAAACAATGAAGGTCACCTTCTATCTCTTCTTGTTACTAGTCACCACCATCGGATGTGCCAGCTCAGCTCGGATCCTTGATGAAGTGGACCCACAATTCCCAATCTCAGCCGACGCACCTGTAGAAGTTCCTGACGTGGCACCCGTAGAAGGCCCTGCCACCATATTACCAAGTGGCCAAATCCCGGCCACTCCCACCGGTGCCACACCTGTTGTTGGCGTGGCACCTTTAGCTGGACCCACCACAACCCTACCAAATGGACCCATCCCAGTGGTTGCCCCTATTGCCATTTCAGCCCCTGATGCCGATGTGCCCAATACCGTGACACCACCCGTTGCTGACGTGGCACCACCAGTAGCTACTCCTGCCGTCACATCACCAAGTGGGCCTACCTCAGCAGCTTCCGCCGGTGCTGCGGTGGCCCCACAAAACCCTCCATTGTCCTTCTTCATGCATGACATCTTGGGAGGGACCCACCCTTCGGGCAGGGTGGTGACGGGGATTGTGGCCAACTCCGACGTCAACAACCTTCCTTTCTCCAAACCCAATAGTCAGGTCTTCCCGATCAATGGCGGCGTTCCACTTAACAGTGTCACCGGTGTCATCAACAACAACAATGCCCCATTACTTGTAGGCCTCAATGGCTCACCAAGCTCCACCGTCATACAAAACAGTGGCAACAACAACAATGTCAATGGCGGCAACAACTTGCCCTTTGTCTCAGCTGGCCAGCTTCCGGCTGGCGTAACCCTTCAACAGCTCATGTTCGGCTCCATAACCGTTGTTGACAACGAGTTAACCGAAGGGCACGAGCTTGGATCTGCTGTGCTAGGCAAGGCACAAGGTTTTTACTTGGCATGCTCATTGGATGGTACTAGCCACACGCTTGTGTTGACAGCATTGTTCCACGGTGTTGATCATGACATGGACAACACAATTAGTTTCTTTGGGATCCACCGTACTGGTTCACCATTGTCTGAGATCGCAGTCATTGGTGGCACGGGAGAGTATGAGAATGCTAAAGGGTATGCCACTATTGAGACTCTTCACCAGCAAGATCAGCACACAACCGATGGCGTAGAAACAATCACCCAGTTCAATGTTTACCTCACCCTCTAGGGTTTTACTCTTTGTGGAACTTGATTTGCTATCTCTTTGTATTTTGGATTGAAGTTGAATGTTATCTGATGTGTCTTTCGTGTGTATCTGTGTGATTGAATGAATCGAATTACAGCATTCATTGATCTTTCAGCATAACCTGCACTTTGAAAAAACAATTTCAGTCTATAAACCAATATCCCAATCCATTTTTATTTCACAAAAAATCAGTCTTTATCTTTACATTTCCTTTTCAACCCTACCAAAACTGTAGCTATGCATACATTGAATACATATTGCCAAAACCATTACCCTATTAACATCACATAATCTCCAAGAACCAAAAACACCTTGACTAAAAACTCTCAATGCTCACTAACTCTGCTACTAACTCATCAAACAAAAATCTCTCTATTTCACAAACAATTAAATCAATATCATCCCGCACATTAAACCACCTAATTTCCGTTCCCAGCGCCTTTTCTGACAAGTCCTTGCTCACTTCCTTTTCTTGACTAACCAGAAACATCCACAGCTCTTCCTCGATCACCTCACGGCTCTGTGAGAGGTTAAACATTTTTCTCAGCGGTTTTGTCCATGTCAGGACATCTCTGCACGGTTGCAAAATCTCCTTCAACCCTAGGTTTGTACGGTCAAACAGAAGTCTCCTTTCCGCCTTCTCCCAATATGTTTGTTCACCGTATTTCTTTTCTAGCGTCTCAAACACCGACAAGTTTACTGGGCAATCTTGAGAGTGCCATGTTTCGAAGTCCAATTGTGGGTTACCACTGTAAAAGCCTGCCTCGTCCAAAACATCAACTACGTAAGAGAAATCCCTACTCTCTTGAGCTCCGAACAACCCCTGTAATTTTCTGTTTTCTTCCGAAAGATCAACAGATCCATCACCACTGTCTTCATCACTAGACACCACCATTCCGAGTCCTTCTGAATTAGTTTCTTCCGCCTCTGACTTCAAAAGTTGAAGTTGCATCCGTAAACCTGTACAAGTCATGATATTAGAAAACTTAAAATCAATCAGAAATAAAACAAAAATGGTGGAGAAAAATGTTTTTAATTCACAAACCACGGAGGTCAGCACCAATGTCTTGAAAGCAATTGGAGGCAGATAAATTTTCTTCACCGAAAGGTGGTTCCAGAACTGAATTTGGACTATCAGAGTAACCTTCCCCAAAGCTCACGGGAAATTCTGAGTCAACTCTGGGGCAGCTTGAGGGAACCCATGATTCTTCAAGGGATCTAACTGATGAATCCTGTAGTTCAAAAACAGAGTTAAAATCTAACCAATCACACAATGTGCCACAAGAAATAAAATGTAGTGACAAAATTTATAATATGTATATCACAAGACACAAAAGAGCAACGGCACAATATCAAAAGTGAAAGAAAATAATTTCAATACAAAATTTAAGCTCGAAATAAGCTGAATGCAAGGATTGCAATCTAGAAGACACTAATTATTGATTGGAGATCTTTCACTGAGAAACATGTCAAATATGGATTCACTTTGAACTTCATTCAGAAAAAAAGAAAAAGAAAAAAAAGAAGGCAGATTGTTTGGTTCCCATTAGGATCTTCAACACTAAATTCTTACACCAACCAGAGAATAAAAGACAAAAAAAATTCTTATATGCACAATTTTACAGCTAAACACACTGGAAGTAGAAAACAGATTATAACAGGCAAGCAGGAAAATGGACCAAAATGCTGATAACAGCTTGAAAAACAAAGGACCGTGCTAACTTGTTCAGATAAGCCAAGCAAGGAACATTCTCTATGGCTTTAACTAGAACAAGATTGACAATATTGCAGTACACATTAAGACTAGCAATTCCAATTTTACAATCAGCACATTTCTTTTCCAACATGGACGTTTGTGATGCATACCCAAAAAAAAATACACAAGGGAAGAATCACAAATATTAAATTGAAACCAAGAGGGATAGGTTGTTTGCAAGCCAAATAAGAAAAAAGAAAATCAAAGACTCTAGCACACTTAGGAACACATATAAGATATAACTATGTCAGGTGTTCAGCACAGCATGATTGATTCACATCTTCCAAGTTTTTGATAATAAACAGAGTCTGCATTTTACAAATAACATTCAATTAATCTTGTCATAGTAGTTAAAAGGACAAGTAATTTAAATTTCATGCCCAAAACCTAAAAAGAGCAACCAAGTGATAAATAAGTCTAAGTGCCTACGTTGTAGAATGACACAAAACTATATGATGCAACATGTACACATAAAAATTTTAAAAAATTATTAAAAAAAGAAAAGAAAAAAAAGAAAGATACAACTAAATGAGTACAGGATAAGTAACAAATAACACACTCATGGGCATGCACATGTAGGCTATGATATAGGTTCTTTCAGGTAGTTAAAATATATAATAGAAAACCATTATATGTAAAAATGTTATCACTGAAATACAAACAAAAACAATTGCATTGCATTTCTCATAGAATCATTTACATATGCTAGCAAAAGGTTAGTCTAAAACACTAAAATCCTTGAAAGAAAAGCCAAACCTGTCCAACAGAAGAATCCAAGCCATGAGAGGAATGTTTCAAGAACAAAATACAGGCCGCTGGTTCAGATTGCTGCTCCTCGGCAGTTCCAGATGACATTCCCACGTTCTCAGTTTCTGCAACTGCCACTACTTCTGAATCCAGACTCGAGTAAGTAACAGTACCAATTGGTGAGTGAGCAAATACATATTTCTCTTCAGATTTTCCAGAAAGATCATTCTCGCCACAACTGTTTTTCAGCTCATCCTGAATTGCCATGGTTCCTTGTACTTGATCATATTCTAAATCCAAACAAAGAACACTCTCATTGCTAAATCTTGAGACTCCGACTTCTGAACTGTCATCATGGACAGCCTCATTTCTGATCCTAGATTTAGGAATTTCAATGGTGATACAAGCAGCAGGAAGAGATTCCGATCTAGTTAAGCTTTTGGCACACTCCTCCTTCCAACCATCCCTGCTGCTAATACTGAAAGGACTTCCCAAGTCTGAATCTCCATCATTCAGAACCAACTGATTGTTCAATCCACATGCATCAAGCTTGTAGTTTAAATCTATGGGCTTGGTTTCTTTGTCAGGCATAGAAAGCATTTCACCGAGGGTGGTGCCCCTACTAGCCACTCCAACTTCTTGAAGACTTCTGGTCATTTTCCACCTTTCCAAGAGTTGCTGCTTGGCTTGTTTGGCAAAAGATAACCTATTCAAAGGAGGATGAGTGGTTTGGCATCGCTTCTTCCAATCAAATAACTTTGGGCAAGGCGGCATCGTTATCTTAGATTCATTTGTGGAGGTCTCATTACCTCTCAATTCGGCCAAGTTTTTCCTTTGTACTACTCGATTATGTAATTCGATGTTTTTAAGTTTAGAAAACTCCACAGATTTTCTATCACTTTGCTGAGAAACTTCCTCACAAATAGGTGAAAATGAAGGCCTTGAAGCATTCTGTGCCTTTCCAATATTTGGTTTTAGAACAACAATTCTTGAAGGGGAAAGACGTGTCTCATCCTTTAACAACTGACGGGTATAATCAACACCAAAGTCAACACAGGAATCTGTAACAAAACCATTCTCAAGTTTTTGAATCGATCTCAAAATATTCCGCCGTGCTGTTTTCCTTTCTGATTTCCTGGGAATTTCACTTTTCCCACTATAAGGAGAACTAGAAGACTTCAAGACTGTTTCATGACCCGACTGGGAATGTTGTTGGGCAAATTGCAGATCATGGTGATGATTGGTGAATTCCAAGACATTGCTAAATTCTTTCCCTTTTTCATAATTGACCTTAAATGAATGTCTTTCATGGTATGATCGCTTCTCTACTAAACCGATGGAAGCACTTTTCCGAAGATAACTTTCAGAAAGCACTCGATGAGGTTTGCAGACAGGTTGCTGGGGCCGCCATTCATCGAGACCCATCAATCTCGCGATAACACTCGGTGTACGTTGTTTGGATTCCATCTCTTTTGGCAGTTTCTCAACCTGATTTTGAAGGAAACCACTGAAACCCAAGCACTCTGCAAAAGACATGAAAATTCATTCAATGCAAGTAAATGTAATGTAATCAATATAGTTGGATAGTAAGCACGTCTCAGATAAACATTCAAAGCTGAACACTAAGCCAAAAACAACTTGCAAAGAAAATATACTCCAAAATTTTACTCTCTCCCAATTAAATGGAAAAGTGTCAATCAGTTTACATCATAATCGAAGGTAATAAAGAGACATAAAAAGAAAACAATGTAAAGTAAATGTTACATGTCTAGAACTCATAGACTCTATACAGATAATAATAGACCAAATTAATAGACATAAACAAGGTAGATACCTTTAACAGACACTATTTAAAGCTGAATTCAAAGACGATAAACAATCAACAAATTGCCTAAACCGAAAAGTCTGCTTTCTTAGTATGGGTGAAATGAAAAACTACGTAGGAATGCAGAAGCATCAATTCTGCCATTAATCAAGTGAATTATACAAAATAGACACATAAATATAATTATAATTTGCAATTAAATTCCCAATAGACACTAGACAACTCATGTGATTAGACACAAAACATAATAAATTTAGTCTCAATGAATCATCAATCATACTGTCGGAACAGATAAGAGTGTGACATAAAGTAGACCACATGGAACTGGCAATTATTAAAAACACAAATTCAAACAGTAAACAAACAACAATCATACATATAATAATAACAAGTAACAACCCTAAAGAAATCAATGCAAAAGAAAACACAATCATGCTATAACCCACTTCAACAAATTAACAATAAAAGCAATTACAAACATGCTTTGCCAAAGCACAAGCAAAACTCAAAAACCCAGAATCCAAACCCAATCATAATAACACCCAAACAGAACCCTAAAACCAATCACAGAACAAAAGCAACTGACCTACTTCAATTGCAAAAAACACAATTTGGTTTTTTAGAATCAACCTTGTTTATACAACTCCAAATCGATTTCCCCATCACATGTTAAGTGATCAAGATTGATTTCAATGATGGGTATTAAAGCAATGATCTCATGAATCGAGTATGGATTGAAATTGAAGCAAAAAAGGACAAGCACGCCCAAGAAAGTTAACAGAATCGGACAAAACTCGGAGAACCCGAAAATGGAGTCCGATTATGGTGATGTGTGGATCAGTGGATTGGATTTTATGTATGTGAAGTCAAAAGATGTCTATATATAGAGAGGTGTAACATTTTACGTTTACATCTACATCTACATCTACATCTACATCTACATATATGTCTTTTATAGGTAGCTTGAATTGATGAGAAAAACAAACTAATTTGCGGGTTCGAATCGAAGGTTTGCGTTTGCTGGGTTTGTTTGTGGGTTGACATTTGGGATTTGATTCGAATCATTGGACGCGCCGACTCACATTGATGACGACTCCGCGTATCTCGCGCCATCAATTCTAGATACTTCAACGAAACTTGATATTTCCACTCTGATAAATGCTATTGTGTCTGTTTGGCAGAACTTAAAAGCAGTTTATTTCAGTTTTTAGTTTAATTTAAGTTATTTTGATCTGTTTGGTTTAGCTTATAGCTTATAACTTATAGTTTTTTGAAAGTCAGAAATCAGCTTATTCTTTGAGTAGGGCAGAAGATGCTTTATTTATAAGTCAGAAATCAACTTATCTGAGTAGGGCAGGAGATGCTTTATTTATAAGTCAGAAATCAACTTATCTTCATAGTTATAAGCTATAAGCTGTTTAGGCATAAGTTATAAGTACTTTCCCACAGCTCTACCAAACAAGGCCATTATTTAAAACAAAAATATTAGAAATCTCAAAAATTTTACTAAAAATTCTATTAAATGTCCAACATAGGTGTGAGACCCATATGAAACCCACATTGTGTGGGTTCCATACTCATATAAGACATTTGTTGGAAATTTGGTAGAATTTTTAGAATCTCTAACATTACTCTATTTGTAATTGGGATAAAAAGTGTTTTAAAAAATAAATAACAATATATTAAGTAAATAATAAATTATTTTAGAAAATTACAACCAAAAAAAAAAATCAGAATTTGACTCTTGTAATAAAATAAATTTTTAATTTTGACAATTTAACCTCTAATTTTTTTATTTGTATTCAATTTAAACTATCAGCTCATTTATTTGATGAAAAAAATAAATTTTAGTCATTAAACTCAACGTAAAATAAAATGTCTAAAATACTTTTTTTTTATTGAATTTAATAATTAAAATATTTTTTTTTCTATTATAGTTAAAAGAAATAGACAGATGATTTAGATTGAAAATAAATTAAATATTTAAAGATATATATTATAATTTCCCCTAAATTTTGTGAAAAGAATTTTGCTTGAATGCAATAATAAATTTTTTAGAATCGAAACACGACTCACAACAATATCGATAATTAAATCATTTTTTTACAATTTAGATGTATTTGGTTTTTTAAAATGATTATCAAATTGAAATGAAATACAAAATGATGATTATCTTAAATTAGTAAATCGTGCTTATATTTTTAATATAAATTACCATATTTTTTACATAATTAAACATAAAACAGGTATTCTAACAAAGTTTACGTTTGAAAAAAAAAAAAAAAAAACTAATTTAACTTGGCTTTTAACTCTTTTGGTGAATGAAACTTGGCTAAATTCGTTCCCTTTGGAAAGAATTTTTGACTTTTTTTGATTTCGATGTGATGGTTGTATGAAGAAAAAAAAAATTAAAATAATTATAGTTTAGATATGATATTTTGTCTTATTAACTTAGTCAGTTTATTTTGTCTTTTTGTACTTATTTAGTCAATTTAGAGTTCGTTTGGCATAACATTTTGAGTTAAAATGGTCATATAAGACAAAATAGACTATTTTAACCAAATAGGACGAAATTTCACATCCAACCTATAATCATTTCATGACAAAAGTCAAAAAAATCAAAAAGCGTATCCTAAATGAGATTTTTTAACCTTAAATTAAAATAGTCAAAAAGTCAAGAAAACTAACTCACATCTCAAACGAACTCTTATTAATTCTTACCAACCGAGGTCTAAGTAACTATTTTATTACAATCTAATTTCAATTAATCAAACATTGCATTATTATTTTACATCCAACTTATAATCATTTTATTTTTTCTCTCATAAAAGTCAAAAAGTATATCCCAAACGAGATTTTTTAGCGCTTAAATAATTAAAAAGTTAAAAAGCTAACCCACATCCTAAACGAACTCTTAATTTTTACCAACCGAGGTCAAAGTGACTATTTTATTACAACCTAATTCCAATTAATCAAACATTGCATTATTAATTTATATACATTACTCAATAAAAAATCTTAAAAGTTTGATTGAAAATAGTTTTCAAAATATTCTCGGTGAAAGAAAAGGTGAATACATACTAAGGTCAAGTTTGGTAAGTTGTCAAAAAGTCAAAAAGTTACTCAAAAAATTAAAAAGTTATCACTATTTAGCAAAAGTCAAAAATTACGGCTGCACAACTCTCCATCCTAATTTTCTCATACACACTAATTTATACAATTTTTTAATACACATTTTTCCATAAAAAGTTAAAAAGTTAACCCAAAAAATCATATTTTTTTCCTCAACTTTTTTATCCAAAAAGTTAAAAAGTACACTTATTTAAGGCATTCCAAACAACCCCTAAATTGAGTTTGGTACAAATAATAATAATTCTTAATTTATCTCAATTCAAAAATTCAAAATTTAAATTGATTTATTTTCATTAAATCCTCCTAAATTGCATTGTTATAATCCGACCAACATCTGTGTTTTTGTTTTGTTTTTGCTTTTTTAAGCTTTTTCTTTTCTGTTTTTTTTTTCCTTTCTCAAGGAGGCAAAATATTGGAGGTAGAAAATATGAGAGTGGAAATATGGGGTTTTCGTTTCAAAGTTGTTCTAAAAACAAAAACAGTAATGACCACGCGCGGTAAAAACATGCGCACGTGATTCACATGGCCTAAACCTGGGCCTGCTTGAGGTCTTTCATTACTTTTGTGGGCTGGTCCTAGACTTTGAGGCCCATTTTGGTGTTCAAGTGATTAACATTTAATTACAATTCAAGACCCCAAGAAAAATTAATTCCAAGCTAGGGATTTTCTGTTTATTTATTATTATTTTTAATTTTAATATTTTTAAGTCTGTTTCGGGTTGTTTGGGGTGTCCTAAATAAGTGCACTTTTATCTTTTTGGACTAAAAAATTGAGGAAAAAAATATAGATGTTTGGGTTAACTTTTTGACTTTTTATGAAAAAATATGTATTAAAAAATTATATAAATTAGTGTATAGGGAAAAATTAGAATTGTGAATTGTGCAATCGTAATTTTTGATTTTTTATAAATAGTAATAATTTTTTAATTTTTTGACTTTTTGATAACTTACTAAACTTGACATTAGTTTAAATTATGAGAGTTAAGAAAATAAAAGTACCAGAGAGCATCTGGTCCAACTCATATTTTTAAGAGTTTGGAATTAATATTTAAGCTGACAATGTTCAGGTTGGGCTGACTTTTAGGTCCGTAAATAGGCCAAAATTGGTAATAGTATTTCATATATATATATATATATATATTTTAATCAATATTAAAAAATAACAAAAAACACACTTACAAAATATTTCAAGCGATTCTTTCATAAAACCAAACTGAAAGCAAATACATATATAAAATTTATTAGCGAAACAAAAATAAAAAAAAAAATTTAAATAAAAAACTACTCAAGACTAGTGTATTAAAAAAATCCTAGTTTCAGGGCAATCAGCCAACCAAATTAGGAAAAAAGGCTTATCAAATTATCCGACCTGATATATTTTTCCAACCCAATTTTAATTTTTGTTAAAAAAAATAAATTTGGAAGAACATTGATAACGTAATATAAAGTATAGAGGTACATAGGTCAAAACTATCAAGATTAAGATAGAGTAAGAAATTGTATCATTAAAATAGTTGCCTTTAAAGTCCTTTGTGAAACCCAAAAAAACCCAACCAAACTAGTCTGGCCTAAAGACCCACTGGGTTGGCATAAAATGGTTAACTATTGATTTTAAATTATGCCATGTAATTGACTTCCTTTTATTAATTCAATAAGTGAAAAATGATTCTATATCTCATTTATTTTAATTAAAAAATGTGACAAATTAGGTTTTGAAAGGTTAAAATAAAATGAAATCAAATAACAGAAACTAAAAGCAAACCCAATTTGACCTGACTCAACTCGATTATACCCTATCAAGTTTTCAACTTACAATATAATGAACAAAACTTGTTTCAACTTAACTAGGGGTGGCTAGTGGAAGAAAGCTAGAAGAGAGGAGTTTGAGTTTGTTGCAGTAGTTGCAGGGCTCCCAATTCAGCAACTAGGGGTGGCTAGTGCAATGGCTAGAGGTAGGGATGGTGTTTTGCCTTCCTCGGGAAGGTGGGGAATTTTTTGTGATGCGGCCACCAGTTTTGGCAATGGAAGGGTGCTGTTGCGGTTGTGCTCCGAGATGCAAATGGCAGAATGGTGGATGGTATTGCAAAGAAAGTCTAGGATATCCTCTGTTTTGCAAAGCAAAGCATTGGCAATCACATTTACGAATTCTCTTGACCTAGCTTTCGTGGAAATTTTTGGAGATAATCAGTCCATCATCATTTTTTGTACTTCTGACATAGTTCCTCCTTGGGATTGTATTGTTATTGTCAAAGATATTAGAGTTCTTGCTAGGCAATGAGGGCTATCTTTCTTTTGGTGCCCCAGAGTAGCTAATGGGGTTGCCCATTGGATAGCTCGGGTTTATTTAGACGAGGTTTCACCCTTAGATTGGGTGTCAAATCCTCCTTCGACTTGGAGTTATTTAATGAATTGGTTTCATGGTTACAAAAAAAAAAAAAAAAAAGAAAGAAGCAAACTTAACTACAAAGTCATTGCTTGTCTTTTTCTTTTTTCTTTTTTTATAAGATCTATGTTATATTTAATACAAGAATATATCAGTGGGCTTAAGATTGTAATATAATTTTAGGACCATATTTGAGATAAAACCTTAGGTTGGATTTGGGATAAATTGGATATTGGGTCGGAGCAAATTGTACTTGTGCAAGAGTTTTTTTTTGTGTTTTCTAACATGGACCCAACCTGAACCAGCTCAGCTTGGTCAATAGCCACTCTTATTTGGAGATTAAAATTTTTTAACAATATATCAGGTTAGATTAAATTAAACTTGTGTTGAGAGTCATCACTAAGGCCAAGTTTGGGGACTTCAAAAAAAGTCAAAAAGTCAAAAAGTTACTCAAAAAGTTAAAAAGTTAACACTATTCACCAAAAGTCAACAATTACGGCTGCACAACTCCCAATTCAAATTTTTCCCTACAAATCAATTTTTACAATTTTTTATTACACATTTTTCAATAAAAAGTCAAAAAGTTAACCCAAACATCCATATTTTTAACCTCAATTTTTTAGTCCAAAAAGACAAAAAATGCACTTTTTTAATCTTCCCAAACTTGGCCTAATTCTCCTCACTCTTTAGAATATTCTAAAAGTTTTCACATGAATCTAGAATACTCTAGAAAGATCTAGAAGATTCTGGAAAGACCTAGAGAAATTTGGAAGATTCTAGAATATCCTAGAAGGTTCCGGAACATTAAAGAAGTTTGGAGAAAACTAGAGAAATTTATAAAGGTCCGGAAGGTTCTAGAATATTTTAGAGATGAATAGAAAGCTCTAATATATACTAAAGTAATCTAGATTGTTCTAAAGTACAGGAAAAGTATGAGTGTATTCTTAAAAGTTCTTTAACTAGTATAAATATGAGATGAGTGTACGTACTAAGCAATTGGACAATTGGGCAATTGAGTGAAAGAAGAGTGAGTCCAAAGTGAGTCCAAAGTGAGTGGTCAAGTACTATCTAGTGTGAGGTGTCTCAAGGTTTTGTGTGAGGAAGACACAGAGTGTGAGTGTTAGAATGGATGTGTGAGTGGATCAGTGAAGTGTATTAGTGTGTGATTGTGTACAAGTGTTTTGTATACTAAAGTGTTATCAATAAAGGTTGTATTTCTAGGTCCATTAATGTGTCAAATTCAACAATTTGGTATCAGAGCTTGGTCATTCGGGGACCGACACGAAGAGCGATTGAGATTGATACAAGAGATTGTTGAAGTCAACGAGCACAGTTGTTATAGCGGATTTCGGAAACTTCATCGGTGGTATGGAGAAATTAAGTTATTATAATTATGATTATTGGCGAATATGCATTGAGGCATATCTTCAAGGACAAGATCTATGGGAGATTGTTGACGGCAAGGAAACTGTGTTACCTGGAGAAGAAAATGCAGAGGCCTTGCGAAAATGGCAAATTAAGGCTGAAAAATCGATGTTCGTATCAAGGACAACTGTTCAAAAAGAGTTATTGGAGTATGTTTGAGAGGCTACTACTCCAAAAGCAGTTTGGGACACATTTGCGACGTTTTTTTCGAAGACAAACGATGCACGACTTCAGTATCTAGAAAACGAGCTCGCAACGGTGACACAAGGATCAATGATTATCAGCCAATATTTTCTCAAGGTAAACACTCTTTACAATGAAATTTCACAACTTGATCCTGAGTAAAAAATTAGCGAGTCAAGAATGAGGCGCATTATTACTCGAGCTTTAAGACCCGAGTATAGTGGGCTTATGGCTGCTGTTAGAGGATGGTCCACTCGACCATCACTGGTCGAGCTCGAAAGTCTATTGGCGAATCAAGAAACTTTAGCAAAGCAAATGGCTGGAGTCACACTGAAGAATGAAAATGAAGAAGAGGCGTTATGCAGTAACAAGAGAAGAGATAGACTGAAGTGGCAAAAATATGAAAAATCGAAGAAAGAAGAAGATGAACAATCACAAGATGATCAAAGTTATTAACGAGGGGAGTTCAACATGATGAAAATGATCGAAAAGCTACTAGATTTAGACGACGCAACATAGAGTGCTTCAAGTGTGGTAAGATTGGATACTACGCAAAAGATTGTCGATTAAGAAGAAGACCAATTAAAGGAAATATTGTAACATCTAATGGCTTTTTTTTTTTTTTAGGTACATCGGAATAGAAAAAGACAAACAAAAGACTAGGACCTAGCACCCTCTTCGAAGAGGTGAACAATATCCGCAACTAGCAGACGACGGAGTTCCTGTGGAGGTTCAGAAACTATTAGCAGCTCAGCCGGTTGGTTTTCACCAAACTTTGCCATTGTGTCAGCACATATGTTGGCATCCCTCTTGATATGTTGAATTGAGCAATCACAGCCTCTTAAGATGATGCGAGCATCTTCCACAATGCCCCTAAAGGGGCATCTTTCACCCAGTTCTTCTCTCAAAAGATGAACCACTTGCTCCGCATCAGTTTCAATGATTACTTGATTGAAACCTCGTTGAAGAATAATTGTAAGCCCCTTGTATACAGCCCACAATTCCGCTTCTAAACTGGTACATATCTCTAGTCTTCCATAGTAACCGCTAATCCATGATCCTCGTTCATCCCGAAAGAGCCCACCGAATCCACCACCTCCTCCATTCCGGCGAGTGCTACCATCCGTATTTAGCTTGATTTTTCCTGCACTAGGACAAGACCACACTGTTAGGCTCTTGAATTTGAGAGGTTTTGTAATGTCTAAATTGAAAGCTTGGACTATTGCCTTAGCAAAATTAGTTATACTATTCACACTCTCAAAAATAGAAGTATTTTTATGTTCAAAGACCCATTTGTTCCGATTTTTCCAAATAGTCCATGTTGTGACTAGAAACAAATAATGGAGTTTGTTTTTCCCTTTTGTATTCCGGGTGAACCAATCTTTCCAAGACAAATGAAGCATATTGGAGTACCAATCTTGGCCAAAAACTGTACACCAAACCTGCATAGCTTTAGGACAAGATCTTAATAAATGTTCAATATCCTCCACACTATCACAAGACGGGCAGCTCGGGTCATTAGTTAGGCCCCGTAGATTTCTCATGTGATTTGTGAGAATCTTTTCATGGAGTACAAGCCACACAAAGCTCTTAAGCTTCTGAGGAATCTTAAGCTTCCATACCCAATTCTAATCCACCTCCAGGCTTAGGTGCTCAACAATCAAAGCATAGGCACTAGATGTAGAGAATTCTCCATCTGGGGATTTAACCCATCTGGGGTAATCCTCTACATTCATAGTGCGAGGAGGTTGGATTTTCAAGATATCAGTAACCAATGGTAAGGGGAGAAGAGTATGCAACAAATTTACATCCCATTCACCAACATCATCCATAAGTGAATCCATAGTGACAGAATCAGATGTACGGCTTTGGATAGTGGATAAACACAAGTCCTTATCCAGGACCCCCTCACCACACCACTAGTCTTTCCAAACTCGCACTTTGGATCCACTGCCAAGGTTCCATCTCACTCTTTTCACCAGGAGGTCCATGGTATTTAGAATGCATTTCCAAACATAAGATATACTCTTTCCTTTCCTCCTGTTAAGGAGGGAATGTTGCCCTAAGTATTTGTTCTTAAGAACTTCCACCCATAGCAATTTTCCTCCTTTAACATTTTCCAGGCCAACTTGGATAGAAGGGCTAAATTCTGATCTCTGGCCTTCCGAATCCCAAGGCCACAATCTTTTTTCAACTTACACACTTGATTTCAGTTCACAAGATGCACTTTTCTTTTCTCAAGGGTATCACCCCAGAGAAAATTTCGGTTAATTTTGTCAATGTCATCACAAACTTTTCTCGGGATCTCCATGGTTTGCATGGCATAGGCAAGCATAGCACTAGTAACAGATTGAATTAAGGTGGCTCTCCCTGCCAAGGATAACATTCTCGATTTCCACCCAGCAAGTTTTGTCTTAAGCTTTTCCAGAAGATAATTAAAATTATCTTTGCTCACTCTGGTATGGAGGGTGGGGACCACGAGGTAATTCCCTAAATTTTGTGTTAAGGGAATACTACTCATATTACTCAAGTTTCTAGCTCTTCTCCTTGAAATATTAGGAGACACAAACATATGAGATTTTTGAAAATTAATTTTCAAACCCGAAATAGCACTAAACTCATCCAAAACTTTCAAGATGGTGTTACAATTGTGTTCATTCGCTTTAGCAAACAAGATCAGATCATCCGCAAAAAACAAATGAGACAAAATGGGACCATTCTTAGATAATCTAAGTCCAGTCCATTTTTTCCCATGCACCATTTTACTAATCATGACAGAAAGCCTTTCCATGCACAAAACAAAAAGGTAAGGGGATAGAGGATCCCCTTGTCTTAAACCCTTAGACGGTTAGAACTCATCAAGAGGTGTGCCATTCCACAGGATAACAGTATTCACACTAGTGACACAGTTCATAATCATTTCAACAAAGCGCCCATCAAACTGAAATTCTTGCATAGAGTGTTTAAGGAAGTTCCACGATATATTATCATATGCTTTTTCCAGATCAACTTTAAAAATCATGTAACCCACCTTACCTTTTTTTTTCCTAAGGGTGTGAATGGCTTCCTGGATAATGATGATATTATCATGGGTGGATCTACCTAGTATGAAGCTACTTTGGTTAGGGCTGATGAGAGAATCAAGGAGTGGCCTGAGGCGGTTAACCAAAATTTTTGAAATGATTTTATAAGTGACATTGCACAGACTAATTGGACGGAATTGTTTCACATTCTCAGGGTTGGGGACCTTCAGAATAAGGGCTATATGAGTTCTGTTTATCATAGAAGGAATGGAAGAGTGGGCAAAACAATTTTGAACAAATTCAATCACAGACATTCTTACAACATCCCAAAAACTATGGTAGAAAATGGCTCGGTACCCATCAGGACCCGGAGCTTTGAAAGCTTTAATGTTTTTAACAGCCCTCTAAATTTCAGTCCCAGAAACAGCCCTACACATCTCAGCCTTATCCTCCAGACTAATGTGTTTAGTTAAATTATTCCAGTAGTCAAGACAAATAGTTGAAGTAAAGGCAAAAAGGTTTTGAAAGTGTGTGTTAACTAAACTTTTCAATACAGTGGGATTGTCCACCCAAACTCCCTCATTATTTTTCAAAACTTCAATTTTTGCCTTACGTCTCTTAACAAGAGTGGACAGGTGAAAAAACTTAGCATTTCGCTCCCCTTGAGTGAACCACTGCACCCGAGACTTTTGGAACCAAAGCAGTTTTTCTTGATAGAGCACTTTATTAAATTCATCAATAAGATCATTTTCAAGCTGATGAAGGTTGTGAGAATAGTGGTTAGCTTGGGAAATTTGGATGCCATTGATCCTACCAAGCAGCCAACGTTTATGTCTAAAGATGTTGCCAAAAATATTTTTATTCCAATCTTTAGCCGCAATTGTCATACAATCCAAATTTCCCAACAAATTTTGGGTGTTGTGTGTTGGCCAGCAATTTTCAACGACTGTCCGAAAACCCTCACGGGTAATCCAGGCAGCTTGAAACTTAAAAGATTTATAAGAGTTCGTACCTTGAGTGTGGACAATGAGAGGAGAATGATCCGAATAAGTGCGTGGAAAATTTCGAACATAACCTTCCGGAAATAATGTTCTCCATTTTGTGTTGCAAAGGGCCCGATCCAATCACACCATAGTATTAGCCCACCCTTTTCGGTTGTTCGTCCAAGTGAGCCGAGGTCCGACATAACCCAAATCCATAAGATTACAATTGTTTACCCTATCTGTGAATTTCTGGCTTCTTCTGTGGCTTTGACTGGAGGTGTGGCCTTGATGACTTAATAGACTTCTTTTATCAGTTGAGCTAGAATAGTCATTAAAGTCCCCTGCTACCATCTACGGAGCTTGAATATTTTGCACAATTATGTCCAAATCCTTCCATAATTCATCTCTCATTCTGATGTTTGGGCTGGCATAAATGGCAGAAAGTACCCACTCTGGATACTCTTGTCTAGAGATTGTGGCAGTTATCATCTGGGAGCTTGCTTCATTAACCCGTACATTAATTTGGCTAGGAATCCATAACAACCAAATTCCATCACTTCTTCCTATCGGGTCTACATGGGTTAATGCAGTGTACCCAAGGTTATTGAAAAACATACCCATTGAGTTCAATTCCACTTTGGTCTCCATGAGAATAAGTATATCAGGTTTATGCATTTGCACTAGTTCACGCAGGTTCCTACGGAATTGGTCATTACCGGTGCCCCTACAGTTCTAGATCAGCAAATCCATAGACGACATCCTGAGGGTTAGCCAGCTCTCTGTCTCAAGCAGCCCCAGGATGCTTCTCACACACTTCTGGTCGGCCTCCATTGCTTTCGCTGGTTTCACTAACACCATGTGTCTCACATTGTGCGAGTCTATCTCCCATCATGGTTGGATCAGAAGCTTCACTTCTTCTAGCCACCAATCTATTCCAACGTGGTGATAAACTTCTTTCCCGAGTTCTATAAACAACAGCGTTCAGAACTGATTCACTCGATGCTCTGTCATCATGATGTTCTCGGCAATTTCTTCCATATCCCTTGGCCTCTTGTGTCTCGTAATGACCCAGTGATTTCCTTCCTCAAGCTTTCAGACGATGAGCTAAGGGTTTACCGCCTACTGAAATAGCTGAACCAGGTGAGGTATGAGCAGTAAGGGAAGGCTTGAGGCTAGTGAGAGAGTTAGGGTTTGTTTGCCTAGTATTGCCGTCTGATCTAAGAGCTGAACCCTCGTTTTGGATTGTGGCCTAGTTTAACTGCTGGGTCTCTCCATTTGCACTTGACCCATGTCCCAGACCCAGCCCTGAAGCTGGCCTCATATCCTCCACCAATTGGGTTTGGTCCACATCCATGCTAGGGGAGCTCTGTATGTTAGTTGGCAGTGGTCCTTGATTTGGACCATAAGAAATATTATCTGTAGCAATGTTGTGGCCCAAATCTAGGTCTATATAGTGTTCCTGGGCTCTACTATTTTCACCATGCACTGTAGTCGATTTTAGGACTTCAAATCTATTGTCATTTGTAGACACCCAATTTTTGACCGTCCTCAAGACTTGGACGTCACCGCTTGAACACTCGGTGATCATCCATGTTTGTGTTCGTCTTGAGTTCCCAGAGGTCTCGGCTACGCGCCTTACCTCAGGATCTCTCGACTCGACTGTTTTGTGTCTGGTTTTGCACCAAGCACTTGTGCTTTGCCTTGGAGGGGCAGGGAATGGCTTGTGGGCCATCCCCACACTCCATCGGCCATGGCTTGAGGCCACCGGCTGTGTTTTGTTGCCACCGGCCAAATTCTTGGCCGGCCGGCACTATAGATGGCCGACTGGCTATCTTTTTTTGGTCAATTGCATTTTTGGTCGGCCGACTACTGTGCGTCTGCTTTTGCAGATATTTTTGTGCAGCTGGCATACACTGTCACCCCCTCCATACACGTGTATAGAGAGATTGCCCTCTTGTTAGCTTCCTTTGGAAGCTTTACAAGACTAATTGTCTATAAAAGAGAACCTCTTCTCTCTTGTTCCGGGGTTAGACAACTTAGACAATATTTTCAGAGCTTGAGTTTTAAGGTTAGGGTTTACATATATCCTCTGTCTCTATATCTCTCTCTCTCTCTCTTGTGTTTAGTGTGTGTTTTAGTCTCATTTTTGTGCACAAACACCCACCATCACACCTTTTCTTAGTTGCTGAGGTACCAGAGGTCTTTCCTTGAAGCTTTTGGACTGGTTTGGAACCAAAAGAGCTGCTGGAACATTGTTTGTGAAGAGGGTCTACAAGGGTAAGACTTTTGTCCCTTTTTATCCCATTTTTGCAAAGATTTTTAGCCTATCTTGCATCTATTTTTGAGCTTAGCATATAACATATAAAAGTCTTGTTTTTGTCTGCTCTAAGTAGTTTGTTAAGGGTGTTTTAAGCTTTGGGGTTGTTTGACCCCTCTTAAGGCTTGTTTGGCCTTTGTTTTGTGCCATTTTGATTGAGCTCTGGGACCATTGTGTTTGGGCCTCCTCACCACTGAAATCTTGAGGGATTTCAGTGGTGAGGATGGTGCCTTGAGGTCCTAGGAAGGAGAGGGCCACCCCCTCTCCTTGTTGTCCTTGAAAAGGGCTATTTTTGCCTCTTGAGAGAGCATCTAGTTTAAGTGTGTGTTGACCATGCCTTGACTGATATTTATGCTTATTTTTCCATGAAATAGCATTGTGTTGAGTTGGTTTGGACACACCTTGCATGCTCTGCATACATGTCTTGTAATGCCATCATTTAGCCTTAACATGCATCTAGGCTTTGACCCTTGTTCAAGCATGTTTTAGGCCCTGCTTTGTGAAGCTTTTGTACTTGTTTTTCCATGCTTAAGGTCTGCCTTTAGTTGTTTTGGTCGACCATGGCACGCATTGCATAGCCCCTTTACATTGTTTAGCTTGTAGGCTTTAAATGTGTGAAGTGTTGAGCATGCATTGTTTGATTTATTTCAGTGGTTTGACACCACTTATAGCATCATTTCAGTCCTCATGACATGCTTGCATACTTGCCTTTGATGCCTCTTTGATGCCTTATGAGGTTGTGCCTTATGCTCTATGTTTGGTCATTGTGCATGCCCTTGAATTTAAGTCATTTAGATGCCATCTAAGTGGTCTTTAGGTTTTGTTTTAATATGCTAAAACTCTGTTTTTGGTCATTTTAATTCATGCCATGTTTGGTTTTGCTAAGGGTAGTTCAATACCTCCTTAGCTTGCCTTGAGTTTTGGACCTCTAATTGCATTCTTATGCTTGTCTTGTTGGCTTGGTTTGGCGCCATTTTAACATGATTTTTAGAGCTTATGTTGCATGTCATTAGTCCATGTTTTTGTGCTTACAAGTTGTCTTCATATGCTTAAGTGTTGGACCATATTTGCATGCATGCGTGTGTGTATTGGACCTCACTTCCTTAGTATTGGCCACTGATTTTGGCAAGCTTGCAAGCTACCCGTGTTAGTTTAAGCCCACCCCTTTGCATGTTGTTGTATGCCCACCTTGTATGTTGTTGCATATTTGTGTGTTGTTGCATGATTGGAGTTGCATGATTGAATGAAGTCACATGCTTGCTTGCATGCTCGAACACCCACATTGTGCCTTGCATACTTGTTAGTTGCAGTGTCTCATGCCCTATGTCTTGCATGACCATTGTATGCCTTGTATGCTTCTTAGCATTTTCCATGTTGCATACTAGTCGACATGCTTAGGATTGCATTGCATTGGCATGCATGCTTCGCCTCTTGAATTACTTGTGATAGAGGTTGAGTTCAATTTGCTTGGTTATGTGCATTGCATTCCATATCAACAAGCACACTTGATTCTTTGGGCCATCATGCATGGAAATACGTGATTGGTGGCCCGAGAATCGAGGCCCATCCTCCTTTGAGTCATAAATATGATAAAGAGTGTGGTTGGTGCATACATTGCTTGAAATGCATTGCCATGCCAAGTTCTGTCCTCTGCTGCTGTCAAACCAGTTTTTGCAGGAAGATTTGGCCGGCCGGCCATCTTAAGTGCCGACCGGCCATCCATTGTTGACCGATGGATTATTTTGTGGCCGGTGACAATCATACATGGCCGGTGACCAATCCCCATGGCCGGTGGTGCTCCACAGCACTCAGAGAAGCAACCTTGGGACTTGTGCAGTCTTCAGAGAAGCAGAACAGTCAAAGCAGAGGCAGCTTGTGCATGACAGTGACATCCGAGCGAAATCGAGCACGCATCGCACTGGACCCTCTTCCCGAGGCTGTTTATTGCTTAAATTAGATTAATTAATTTGCTTAATTAATTAGGTGGTCTGTAATATTTAATTAGCTTGTTAGTTAGTTAAATTGTATTATTCTTTCGGTCCCTCCGAGTGAGGGCTAACTTGTAATAAGTGTGGGTGCGTGTGTGCATGTCTTCCAACCCCCACTTCTTTCTCCCTTTTACTTATCTGCTTTTGATGGTTAGTATTAGGTCATATTTGATTTAGCATACCTTATGCTATGAATGCGTGCATCATTCATCAGTATTGCATGCACCAAGCTCGGCGCATCATACTAACTGCATAAGTATTTCAAATCTAACTTGAATACATGCTACTTGTGCATTTTCGCATGTCATTTATAGACTAGCCGAGCCTACTCTAGTGACATTCCGTATGCGTTGCATTAGGCATTTAAACATGGACTTGGATCATGCATGATTGCTAACATGTTCTTGTTTTGGCATGGAGTACTAGGTGAGCTCTTTATGCTTTAGCATCTCACATGAGTGTGAACGTTAACATGATAACATGATTACCATGAGGCTAGATGCTTATTTGATGAACTGCTTGAATGCCTGTGGGTGAAGGTTGGATTGTTTGAGTTGGGATAACTCGTTGAAATCCGTATTTTAGCCTACTTGTGAGTAGCAAATTCCAAAGCATTTTCCAAACAAACGGATATGCAATGTTTTGTTCCAAATTAGGCGAGCTAGTCTATACTTGTTTGTTGTGCGCATAACATAGTAATTCTAGGCTAATAACCGGAATAAGAACACATAACGTTTTCAAAAACGGATATCACGGTTAGTAGAGGCTGATCTTCGGATCGGGCGGGAGGGGGTGCTCATAGCTGACCTTCCCCAATCGTACCTAAGCTCCCGAGCCGAGACAACTTTGGTGATGACGGACACGTGGCCTTTGGCACTGAGTCAGGGTTTCCTAAATTCCCCCATAAAAAATATTTAGGTGGCGACTCTGTATCTGGTAAAGCAGTCCATGTTCGGCACTTCTTTTCTACAAATCTGTTTTCCAAAACGATTTGTCAGATTTGGACTCTTTGGTTCAGATTAAGAACCGTGACAAATCGAGTATGAACTGTGGGGTGAGACCCTCACGCGGGGCGCGTCCACACCATTGTATTGTTAGGCTTTAGGTTTGTGCTTTCCTTACTGGGATTTCCGTCTACTTGGGACAATAGTCCATGGCCCATATCCACTTTTCTCCTCCTCTGTGCAAATTTCCTTATTCTTGTTCCCCATGGGCCTTGATGAACCCGGCCCAGAATCTGACCCTGGTGTGTTAACGGTAACATTTTGCGTCGTTTTCTCCAACGGAATCACCGGATATTCAGGGCACTTTTCCTTCCGGTGACCCACTCGGCCACAAGAAAAACACAACGTATGTAGATGTTCATATTCTACCACGTAGTGGTACCGCCCAATAGTTAGGTGCGAGATAAGCGGTTTGCGCAGATCCATTTCCACGCAGACTCGTGCATACTTCTCGCGAGCCGCCATAGCCGTGTTGACATCAATCTTTAGGGGGGTGCCTAGAACCTTCAATATATGAAACAGGACTTTTTCATCATAGTATTCAATGGAGAGGTTGGGAAACCTGACCCAGATTGTCGTTGTATCTTCCTCGCCTTCATCCGATTTAAAATCGGGTTGCCATTTGCGGACTGTCATTTATCGATCTAGAACTACCCATGGCCCTCCAGTGAAAACTTTAGAGTAGTCCTCCATCATTTCAAATTTTACGATAAAAAAACCATTGCCTATATCCAGAGTTTCAAAATCCGCTTGCAAATTCCACAACTTCCTCATTCTGCTTACAAATAGATTGTAACCAATATGTCGTCCCAACAGTCTTACAATTAGACACTTCTTCCATGGTTCTCTTACTTTCTTGAGTAGCCCGACAAGAAGTTTAACAACTGGATGTGAGGTGGTCCCTTCCCTCTCCATAGCTTCCTCTGTGTCCTTCTCATTTTCCATCTCTTCGTCGAAGGAGAGAAAAGCCGCTTCACAATCAAAACTGCGTTCAGTTTCAGTTTCATTGAAACGAGATCTCAAGAGAGCTTGTTTGAAAGACCCATGCATGCTTTTATCCTTTTCATTTTCTCCGATCTTGGTGCCATTTTGATCTGCAGATTCCTCCACAATTCAGTCATGGTCCTTTTCCGTTAGTTCATCATCAGGATTTTCGTTAGTTTTAACCTTTTTCTTGCTCCGATCAAGGTAATCTTGTTCCTCTGTTGATGTTCCATGGATGCTAGTTTCACCTCCAATGGTCATTTTTCCTATCCTCTCTCCATCTAATGACTACCAAGATGAGAGTGAAGAAGAATGAGATTTCCAAGCTTCATGTGCAATGTTCGAGACCGTGGAACCAGGTTACTTAGAAGAAGAGTCATAATTTGAAGAAGAATGGGATTTTGAAGCATCTCCTATAATGTTTGTGGTTACTGAAACAGATTCAGAAGAGGAGATAAACTTCAATAAAGGTGTACATGAGCAGTGCAATGCAGTTACCAAAGAAATGGATGCACACTTTATCCCAAATAAGTCGATTCTTGCAATTGAGTCTCAGTCTTCAACATTTAAAGATCTAGAAGCTCACCTACTAGAGAAGTTAGGGGAGCAAACAGAAGAAGAAGTAGTTGAATAAGTAATAAAGTTGAAACATCCAATATCTGCAAAGCAATGCCAACCTAATCCAAGGTACGTTGATGCAACCTTTGCTAATCCAAGGTACGTTGACACAACCTTTGCTAAGATGGATGATATAAAGGAGCCAATAACATTTTCGGAAACAACAAAATTTAAAAATTTGAGGAAGACAACAAAAGAAGATATTGATGTATCAACACATATTCAAACATGGCACTCACTATTGAAATTGGAAGATGAGAATCCTATTGCTGGCCAAGGATGTAGTGTTTCATGAAAAAATAAATCACTTCAAAAGAGAGAAGTCAATATTGGAAGAGATAAAGACAAAATTTATCGTGACAGAGGACTATGGTGCAGAAATAATCACAAAGAGTTTCTGAAACAACGTGGCATGGTTACATAATTTAGAAATGAGAGTTAGTGCTGAGGGGAGTGTTGAGAGTCATCACTAACTCTCCTCACTCTCTAGAATCTTCTCTCTAGAATGTTTTAGAAGTTTTCACATGAATTTAGAAAACTCTAAAAAGATCTAAAAGATTCTGGAAAAACCTAGAGAAATTCGGAAGATTCTAGAATATCCTAGAAGGTTTCGGAACATTAAAGAAGTTTGGAGAAAACTAGAGAAATTTAGAAATTTCTGGAAGGTTCTAAAATATTTTAGAAAAGAATAGAAAGCTCTAATATGTATTAGAATAATCTAAATTGTTTTAGAGTATAGAGAAAGTATGAGTGTATTCTAGAAAATTCTTTAACTAGTATAAATATGAGATGAGTGCATGTACTAAGTAATTGGACAATTGGACAATTGAGTGAAAAAAAAGTGAGTCCAAAGTGAGTGGTCAAGCGTTATCTAGTGTGAGGTGTCTCAAGGTTTTGTGTGAGGAAAATACAAAGTGTAAGTGTTTGAATGTATGTGTGAGTGGATAAGTAAAATGTATTAGTATATGATTGTATACACGTGTTTTTTATATTAGAGTGTTATCAATAAAGATTGTATTTCTAGGTCCACCAGTGTGTCAAACTCAAAAACTTGTGGATCAATTTTTTTTTTAACTTAGATTTAACTAAAACCCAACTCAACTTGGTCAATGCCCATTCTTACTTGGTGGTTAGGAGCTCATGTACCCCCAACAAACTTTCCATTGTTACTTGGGAGTGTGAAAGTGAGGCACCATAAAAGGCTCTTCTTGATGAAGAAAGACAAGTAAAAGATTTCAAAAACATGATAAGAGACAACACAAGCAATACACCAGAATGCATGTGGAGGTAGTGCAATGAGTGAGACCTTTATATTCCCACTATGACAAAAGTCAAAAAGAGATCCTAGTCTCCATTTTCTCGTGCTTTAATGTTGACAAATGACTTGTGACTGATAATTATAATAAAAACATGTGAAATGCAATCAAACGAATTTGATTTAAACACACTTTACAATTGCCCATTTAAATGAAAAGAAAAAAAATAAAAAATCTAATGGAGAATTTTCAAATTTTCTAAAAAATAAAATAAATTTAAGATAATAAAATTAAGATTTTATGAGATCTTTGATTATATTCATTCAAATCGTATTACATGTCTTCCTTTCAAGTCCCATTAAAATCGTATTACATGTATTCTATTTAACACACTTTCCTTTCTTTTTTTTATTCATTTCTTCTTTTAATCATGTATTCAGTGTTAGAACTTAATAGAATACATGTAAAACCTTATAACACACTTTCCTTTCTTTTTTTTATTCATTTCTTCTTAATACATACCAAACAAATTAATCATATCATCAACTGAGGTCAAAGAATGCTGACTTTCTAGTAGCTACATATATGACCACAAATTATTTTCGAAGTACCAAAAACAATATATGACCACAAACTACCCAGTCATTTGAAATTGACAAATTTACATGACCTCGCTTGTTCTTTATGAAATTTGGTATGTGCATTAATTCTCAATTATTTTACACATACATAAAAAAAAAAAAACTAAAAACAAACATTTTCTTTATCAAATTTAAAAAGTAGACAAGGGTGTAATTGCACCTTTTTTTTTTTTTTTTTTGCGTGTGTGCAAGAATTAGGGTTGTACAAAATAGTGCTTAATTTGCTAAAATCGCACCGTTCTACATTAATTCGTACCACTCTATCTGTTAACCGTGGTTTAAACTTTAAAATTTATAATCCGCCTTCGAAATCGCTCCGCTTCGCTACAATTAATAGGGGCATTTACACAAAAGTCGTAATTTATGAACTTATTCTATTAAGTTCTAACTGAGTTTTTTTTATACTTTCAAGTCCCATTAAAATTTTAATAGTCAGAATTACCCTTTAAACAATGATTATTCATCATTTATAATTATCTATAAAGGAAATGATGATTTGACATTTATTTTGATTTTTAAATCTTGATAACATCAACTTTCAAATTGAAAAACTAAAAAAAAATTGTGCAAAATGTTTTTTTTTTTTGAAAAAATTGAATTATTTTTTTGTGCAAAACTAAAAATTTTGTGTTTATAAAGGAGAATGATGGTGGAATATTGATGTGCAAAATTGGAAAAAAAAAAAAAAACTTGAAAAATGAAAAAATTGATAATGTTTTCAGTTTTAAAACTGAAAAAAACTACTAAGGTTCTCTATTTATTGGATAGTTAAATCAAATCAATAAGTAGAATGACAAAATATTTAATCTCATGTTCTATTTTTTTCCCCATCAATTAATGAAACAATTATTTGGAACATTACTATACAAAATTGATAATGTTCTTAATTTTAAAAATTGTGAAAACTGATAATATTCTCAATTTTACTAAATAAGATTTATTGGTTTAAAAAATTCTTAAATAGGACATGAATTACCATAATATTTGTAAATAAATCTTTTTGGTAATTAACTCTAATTAATACATATATATTTTTTAACCTATAATGAAATATCAAAATAAAAATGAGTGTGAGAGGATTTAATATGTGAAATTTATTACAAATTAATAGTTATATATAAAAAATATTATGTAAAATTAGTTTGTGTTATATATATGAAAAATATTATACAAATTAGTGTTATATATTATAAACAGACTTGAGAATTGGTTAAAATATTTTTCAATCCGTCAATTCGCCTAAAATCATTCAAATCGCAATTTGTCAATCTATCATTTTAATTTATAATTTTTTTCTCAAACCGTCCAAACTGCTCCACGCATCTCCTAGCAAGAATTGCTACAATTTCCCACATGAAATTTGTAAATATAGAGTTCGTTTAGAGTGTGGGTTGACTTTTTAATTTTTTAGTTATTTTAATCTAGGGCTAAAAATCTTTGTTTAGGATAAATTTTTTAATTTTTTTAACTTTTGTGAGAAAAAAAATAAAATAATCATAAATTAAATGTGATATTTTACCATATTTAATTAAAATAGATAATTTTATCCTATATAATTATTTTAAATTGCTTAACAAACGGAGCCATAATTGACCAGTACAATATTCTCTATTAAATTTTTTTTCTTGTTTTCATGTCTTAAAAAGGTCAAAAATGAAGAGACAGAATTTTTCAGCTTAATTAAAGACACCTTGTACCAAAAAATTGCATACTAAACATAATATTTTAACAGTAATGATTTGTACTACTAATTTGGTATTATTAAATCATCATTAATGAGGTGGGAAAAAAAAAAATTATAACAAATACCGTGACAGTAGGTGAGATCTACTATTACATCATTAGTGACATCACTAATTAATTGTTATAAGCATTTTTGATATTTTAATCTTTACATTAATCAAGAATTAAGAAAAAATAATAAAAAAAATGAAGAAAAAAAAATTTCTCCCTTCCTACATTATAAAAAGGGCAAAAAAAAAAAAAATTTAAAAAAAAATTCTTTATATCATTACAACCAGTCCCCTCTGCCGTTCTTGAGTTTCTCCTCTTTGAGACCTTGCTTGACCCACACCATGGCTTTGGAGGTCTGTGCCAAGGCTGCTTCTGGTGCTCCTGATATTCTTGGAGACTGTAATCTCTCTCTCTCTCTCTATAAATACAGACATATATACACATAACCATTTTGGTTAATGGGTTATGATTAGATGTCTGTGATTTTGATAATAATTTGTGGGTTTGTGTGGATGATTTGTGGGTTATAGGTCCTTTTACCCAAAGGGTGCTTCTGACTTTGGAGGAGAAGAAAATCCCATACAAGATACATCTGATCAATATCAGTGACAAACCCCAATGGTTAGACAATTTCGAGTCTTTTTTTTTTTTGCTTCATATAACCATGTTTGTAGTGTTTGTGTGGTCTCAAAAACCTCGAAAATTGAATATGTTTGTTTTTTTTTTTTTTTGGGTGATGATTGTTTAGGTTTTTGGAAGCGAACCCAGAAGGGAAGGTGCCTGTGATAAAATTTGATGAAGAATGGATTTCTGACTCTGATGTTATTGTTAGCCATATTGAAGAAAAATTCCCAGACCCTCCTCTCTGCCATTCTCCCGAGGTCTCCTCTGTGTATGCTTCTCTCTCTCTCTCTCTCTCTATATATATATATATATATATATTATTGATGGATCTGTAATAGTTTGGATTGTGTTGTGGGCTAGATGGTGTTTTCTATATTTTTACTGTTCAGTGTGATGATTGTTGCAAAAAGGTAAGCCTCTTTGTTATCATTTTTTTCTGTTTTTGAGAAGTCAACTAATTTGGTTGAGTTTTCAGAAACTGATTTCTGTTCTAAACCTAGTTTGATTAAAATAAAAAAAGAAAAAATAAAAAGCCCCCATCATATTCATATATATATATATATAATTTCTTTTTTGGGGCAAAAATAAGTTTTGGATTTTTTTATAAAAAAGAAATTCGTATTTATTTTTATCAAAATAGTCTCTATTTTTTTGAGTAAAAATATATTTTGAAAACTCAACCAAACAGGTATTTGTTGTAAAAAAACACGATTCCGGAACTTATTTGAATTTTCTTTCAGAAAATATTTTGGTAGACAGGAAATTTTCCAAGGCAATTAGAAGTACGACTAAGGTAAATTAAAAATTGAGATCAGCTGAAAACTATCCTGTCTCTGAATATGTATCGAAGTGCCAGCAAATAAAAAGATCTTGAGTCTTTCAAAATAAATCTTGGTTGTGGTGACCCGTGTGAGATTCAAGATGAGGTTCCATAGAAGCCCCAAAAGGTGTGATGTTTGTAAGACTTTTGGTTATACCATTAATTTGTGCCCTCAAAAGTCAAAGACTTTGAATCCTCTCTCTTTCAAATAAGAGTGGAGAAGGAGACTAAAATACAAATTTCCACTAAATGGGAAGTGGTGAAGAAAAAGGGGAGAGATGGTAGGCAAGGTTCAACGATGGTGTTAAACAAGAGAGAGAGAGAGACGCAGTCTTCCGCTCCCTCAACATCCAATACCTTTAATGTCTTTGAATCGTGTGATATGGGAGAGTTGGGGAATGGAGAGTTATGTCAAGAGTTGTTGTACCAAATGAAGAGCCTAAATAATAGAGGGAGTCCATCTCCAAGTGACCCCAGTAATGGGGAGACTACAAAGGAGAATAACAGAAGAAAAACACAAGACGAAACTTCATAACTTGAAGAGTGTTAGAGGGAAATTTTGAATCCTTTTTGTTGTGAATGTCGTGTTTGTCTTCTATAAGAATAGTTTTGTTTCTTTTGAGTGAGTAGTTCGTTTTTGTTTATTTTTGTTCTCCCTACAAAAGATGTGTATTGAACTTCATTGTATATCTTTCTTTTTTGGTTATAATATGACTTACTTATCCAAAAAAAATCCTGTTTCTGAAAGTTTCATCAATGCCCTCAGATTTTTGGAAACGAATTCAGATTTATCATTATGCTATGTGTTTCGTTAATTGTTGTAAACATTTCAATTGTAATTTTGTGTGTTTTTATTTCTTAAGTTTGGTTTCTAGCACTATTTCTCTATTGATTTATTTTCTATTGGCATTGGTCATGTATCTTGGCCCTCGCTCATAAGTCAATCCAGAAATAGATTGATTATAAAAAAAAATTACAGTAACTCATTGATTTGTCTAGAAAATTTTAACACAATCACAGTCGCACATTTGAGTCTTATCATTTTATTTCAAATCAAAAGGCTCATCAAAGTGGCCTATTATTTCAGAAATTCCACTGCTATATCATTATGGTTGAGTCTTCTTTATAAAAATTTTGGAAGAATAGACGTCTTTAGCTTATGTTACGTACTTTGGATCTAATTTTTTCCTCCCTCCATATTCATCCATAAGTACTTTTGATTTGATGTGGCCAGGATGAACTAAAATTTTCACACAAAACTAGCAGTTTTTTTATTTTTTATTTTTTATATTCATTTTCTTGGAACTACTTTGGAGTTGTCTTACTGATTTATGCTCTCCAACTTCTGCGAGATTATAGTGGGTCCAAGATATTCCCTTCTTTTGTCAAGTTCCTGAAGAGCAAGGACCCCAATGATGGGTCGGAGCAGGCTTTGCTTGATGAGTTGAAGGCACTGGATGAACATCTTCAGGCACATGTATGTGTATTTACTTTTGAAGTATTGTGAAATCATTAACAAAGAGTTAGTACCTTTTAACTTTTGTTTGTAATGGAAGTTAGTACTAATTAATTAACTGATATGGTAAGGGACCGTATATTAATGGGGAAAGCGTTTGCGCTGTTGATTTGGGTCTGGCACCAAAGCTGTACCATCTTGATGTGGCTCTTGGCCATTTCAAGGGCTGGAAAATCCCAGAAAGCTTGACTCATGTCCATAATTACATGAAGGTGAATTAGTTTTTTTTTGGTCAATGCAAGTTTAGTTTTTATTTAATTGTGTGCTATGACAACTTAAGTCCCTGGATCTAAACTTTTGATTTATATGCTGTTTAGCATGTTCATTATGAAAGAAAACAGAACCTTCTGCTTTCAAAACTTATTTTTAGATTGATGTTGGAAATTGTTGTTGTAGTTATTTTATGTTGATGTTGAGAATTGTTGTTTCCCTGCTAGTATTATTACTTTTTTTGTTATCAAATCCATATATGTTCCTGCTCCTGGAGTGAGATATGTTGGGTTCATGGTGTTGCTTTTGGATATTGAAGTCCTAAAGTCAGAGAGTGCAAACTAGGAATTTGATTTTATTCTTGAAGAACAAATGTTTTTCAGGCTTTCCCCAAATAACAATTATACTTGCTCTCCTTGTATTACAAGAGCAATTTGGTCCTTTTTCATAATTTTATCAATAATTCAATTTATTAAAGAAATAAGAAAGGCAAGAAGTCATGCACACACAAGGTGTATAACACTCAAAAGAGGAATTGAACCAATCAGAGAACTTTCTATAAACTCTGGAGAAAATTTCAAATTGGTAGTTAATGAAGGCTCCAAGTGACAGGATCATGGTAAGGGTTTCCTTAAGCTTCAAAGAAGTCGATTCCTGATTGTTGGAAGTTTTTATCCCTCTGTTTCCAAACACATCACACGAAACAAAAAACTGCAACTTTAAATGGCACAAAGCAAGAAATAAGGACTTCAAAGATCCGATGAAACCTCAGTTCAGAAAGGTGAACAGCTGGTTCTTCATGATTTGGATATACAACATAGATCAGGAATTACTCGTCTTTAATAGTTAGATGGTCCACATTAATCACTTGTCAATCACTGCTTACCAAGTGAAGAATCTGACTTAAGGAGTACTAGAACCCAAACTTTGTTTTTTGGGAGTGGAACACCACAAAACCCACTCAAGCAATGATGATAAAATCATACAACTTACCAAGAAAAAGTCACAAATGACTAAACTAGAGCATCACTCCTCATGCCACAACTATTAGTCTGATAAAGCCTCTGCTAGTTCAAGTTCTAATGTTGCAAGATTGTTCAAGTTCTCTTTAAGTAAGTCTTGGCTATGTGTTTAGAGAATTCTAGATGTTGATTTCAACTATTGGTTCCTTAAATAACATTCATCGGTTTCATACTGAGTGGGGTTCAGTGTTTTGATGGTTTTTTGGTTAATCTTTTCTAAAATTTGCTCAGAGTTGGACATACCTTTGCCCAGTTAGAATTCCTACTTCTGATTGCACATTCAAGTTCACATGAAACTGTTAGCGGTTTTGTCTCTTCATGTTTTTTCCTTTCATTTAGACTATCATTTTGCTAGTTTAATCCCTCAAATTAGCTCAATTACGAAGCACACGATATAACAGGACCCCCATCTGTAAATGGGCTGCATTACAACGGCATAATTATGAAAGTTCAAGGGCTTAGATAAATAAATATATAAATTAAATAAATTATTAGAAGTTTGAGGGCTAAATTGAAAACTAGTGTAAAATTGGAGGAACTAATTGATAATTTAGCCAAATATTTGTTGGAATTAATGTAAATGAAATGTGTTGGTCCCATCCCATCTTTTACCATTAGCCCTAAATTTGTATAAGTTCTGTCTCCTGCCTGTCAAAATTAACTTCTTTTATGAAAGTTTGTAAAGCATTAGTATGAAACCCATGTTTAATCAGTAGAGTTCCTCTTTATTTCTCAACTTACTATAATTTTTTTATAAGGAATGTGTGCAAATTGAATCCTTTTCCAGTATTTGTTCTGTGCCTTGTCTTTTGACACTACAGTTTTTACAATTAATATGGATTATTGATATGAAACCAATGGATGAATCAAGAATTTTTCCATAATTATGTAAATTGAAAGGAGAGAATGAAAAACCTTGTCAATCTACTTAGTTTATACTCTCTCTCTCTCTCTCTCTCTCTCTCTCTCTCTCTCTGTGTGTGTGTTAATGGTCTAATCTCGGTTGATTGTGCCTTTGTTATGCAGTTGCTCTTCTCTAAGGAGTGTTTTGAGAAGACCAAGGCTGCAAAAGAACATGTGGTTGCAGGATGGGCGCCAAAGGTCAATCCATGAAGCTATTCTAAATTGTAGTAGTCAATATGTACTTTTCGCCTAATATAACGTATGACAGTGTGGGTCAGATACATATGTATGAGACACATTTTAAACGAGGTCCTATGTTCCATCTTAACTTGGTTAAGTTTCAGGCATTGTTGAAGGGCAGTTAGGGCCATCTTTGCTCTCTGCCTTCAAAATATTATTATTTTGTAATTCTGTGTTTGCTTAATGGCATTTATAATATGTTGATGGATGTGTTACACATTTTTTTTTTGTTTTTGGTTTTATTTATACCTCGTTGGGTGTCTTGTTGAAGCTTGAGAAATGGGTAAATTGTGAAAGCTTGGCAATCAAAATGTAGCAAAGACTTTTTAGAAGTGGGATTAGAATTTTTCCATGAATGCTGATTTGAGATGCACATAAACTCATAGTTCTGTAGTTGGAGTGGTATGTCTATTCATGTGGTCAAACTAACAGCATCTCCGATTGGTTTTGGTTTCTGTTTTTAGGATTCACTTTTAGAGTTTTTTAAAAAACACTTTTCAGAAAATTTTATTTTCTTGTTTTTCATGTGTTTTTTTTTTTACTGATTTTTTTTAATATTTTAAATAATTTTTTTTTTTAATTTTTAGACATACTTAACATATATATACTTAAAAAATAAAGATTTTGTGAATTTTTTTTTTAAAAATTCACTAAATATTAAAAATATATTTTAAAAAAAATGAGAATTCAGTACATTTTTTTTTTGTATTTTTATATGTATTTATTAATTTTTTAAAATATTTTTTCACAAATTTTTTTACTTTTTAGATACATCTAAGAAATGTGCATCTAAAAAAGTAAAAAAAAATGTTTAAAATTTTAAAAATATTCACTAAAAATAAAAAAAAAATATGAAAATCAAAAAACTCAATTTTCAAAAAATTTAATCCAAAAAACTTAAACCAAACACACTAAAAAGTTTTTGTTTTCTGTATCTTTTTGTTTTCATTGAATTTTTTTAATATTCTAAGCAATTTTTATAATTTTTGGATACACCTAACATAAATACACTTAAAAAGTATAATATTTGTAAAAAAAAATCTTTAGAAAATTCATTAAATACCCAAAAAAAAAATACGAGAATTTAGTATATTTTTTGTACTCTTGTGTATTTATTGATTTTTTAATTTTTTTTGTAAATATTTTACTTTTTAGATACATCTAAGTAAGGTGTATCTAAAAACGTAAAAAAATTGCTTAAATTTTTTAAATTATTCACTAAAAACAAAAACAGAAATATGAAAAACAAAAAATTCAATTTTCAAAAAATTGAAACCAAACACAAGTGTCAATATTAACCAAAAAACACAGTTAATAAATTAGTTTTGAATTTTTTACTATGGGTAAACTATATTGTTTTTTTTTTTTTTAGATTTAAAAAAAATACAGTATAATTTTTAAGTTTGAAACAATTACATTATGCTCTCTTAATGTTTTAATTACATAAAATTTAGATCCATGTTCATCAATAATTCATTGGTCATATGAATAAAAAAAATAATATTTTAATATCTTTTATAATGAAAGGCATATTTTATCTTTGTTTATTTGTATCTTTGCATCATCTAGATTAATTTCGATATTTTTAACATTTCTAAAAGAGAAGTACATATAATTATTTTAAGAATAATGCTATATGTACTAATTAATGTACACACTGGTGTACTAGTAGATGATGTGGCATCACCATTATTTTAAAGTTATAAACAAAAATTTGTATATTTTTAAAAAAATTTAAGAGAAATCAGTGTAATTACTATTGTTTGATTGATGGAGGCAAGTCGAGTTATATCTTTCCAGATGTAATTAATTTGCATAAAAATTGGATGTAAAAGTGTAAGTGTCTTTAGAATTAAGTGAAGAAATGGGAAGTGCTTTTGAAATTCACAATTGTCCAATTAAACTACTCAAGAAAAGTAGATGTAAGTTGTAATTACTTGCAATGGCGCTAAGGCCCAACCCACCCTTTTAGAGGTTTTTAAAACTTTAAATATTAATTTACATACTATTTATTAATTTTTAAAATTTGTGAATATTTTATATAAAATTTATTTTTTCTTCAATTCTTTTAATTAAAATTCTAAACTTTAATATCGAAGGCGTCTTTGGATAATAACTTTTTTCAGCTAAACCTTTGAATAATAATTTTTTATCTATTGATCTTCTATATAATGTTTTTTTTTTTAGACAAATCTTTGGGCAAAAGAAGTATTAATAGTGAATTTGTAACAAGCATGGTAGCATCCATCAAATCAATACAATGTTGACGCATCAAGATAATAAAATTAATATATGATAAAAAAAAAAAAAAGATAGTCGTTACAACACTAATTTTGGATAGAAAATTTTGGGGCCTTTTTCAAATTTTGGTTAGGGCTATTGCTTGGATGGCTTACGCGTGGAGCCAATATAATTATCTTAGAGCATCTCTAATGACAAGTTATTGGAGCTATTATTACTAAATTATGGTAGTAGTTCACAGAAATTCACCTCCAACAATAAGTTATAGTAGCTGTCAAATTTGACAAACGTCAAAACTTGTGTCAAATTTGACACAAGTTTTGGCAACTGTCATAACTGTCAACTCACAACAAAAACTTCCCTTCCTCCCTCCCAGCAAAACATTTCTCCCTCCCTCACGTTCACCATTTTTACAGAAAAGAAAGCTGGAAACTGGTGCGTGTAGGATGTCCGGCCAGACGTTCCACACGTGCCAAAATGGCAAAAATGACAGCCCTCCAAATGTTACTATTGATTGCCATAATTTGGCAATGACAATGCTATTATAGCATTTGTCATTAGAGATGCTCTTAGTATGGAAATTTAGAAAACAAAATGACATTATTTTAAGTTGTTTGATTTTCAAAAAATAATAATAATGTATTTTTATTATTTTTATTTTTTAATTTAGGTATTAGAATAAACGTGTAGATGTTCAAACTAGCAACCAGCTTGAACCTTAACCAATGTAAGACTTTTAGTAGTAACTTTTGCGGTACACGGAAAAATAGACCATATACATTTTGTATAATAAATAAATTATCTTAACCTTGAATTATGTCTTAATAGTGACAAATCATGATAATAGGCCATCGTGGTAGATGTTAATAATAATTAATCCACAAAATTTCATAATAAATCTCAACTTTTAATTATATAAACTCAAAAAAGTTATCATAATTTATTTAAACTTTTAAATCAGTGGTTTATATTATTATTGTGGGACCAAATTATAAATAAATCTCAACTTTTAATTATAATTTCTACATAGTTTTTAAAATTTTTTAATCTAAGTTTGTTACCTTACTCATAAAAAGAACTTCTCAAGCTAATCATTAATTGATCATGTTAGCAACTCTTTATCTTTGATTTTCTGTATTAATGACACATGCATATCATATCAAAGTATAAATCCTTATCCATAATTATTTTCTTCATAGCTTAAATAACACTTTCATAGTTCCATATTTAAAAAAATAGATCAAGATAAGAATTTTGTAGGATTATAAAAATTATATAAGAAAATAGTTTTAATCTATTTTATTTATAAAAAAATGATGACAAATTATTTGAATTATATTTGAAGAAATATAACAAATGATAGCTTTAATCATTATATACCCCCCAAAAAATTATATATGTTACTTAACGAAAAATGACCGAATGCAACTAAAGTCATTGATGTTGAATTAAATTTGACATGGACAGGCCCACGAGGCATACAGCCCACGGCAAACCGCCCCGAACCCATCACCTCGGACCCGTAGCATAACTTAATTGGCAAAGCCCAGGACAGCTGGAGTCCACCTGAACTGTATCACCCAAGGGCATTCGGAAACATGACAGATGAGACACAGGCCACATCAGCAGACAAAGATCTGCAGAGTTATTGCCACAACACATCACCATTAATGCAGCCCATCACAGCATTTATTACGACAACACCTCCTCGTCGGAACAGAGTCCCCTCACCCTGAACAAGGTAAGCTACGGCACAGGCTTTCGGCGAAAAGGGGGGCACGTCACAAAGGACAGTGAAATGATTACCAAAGGATATAAGCAACAAGAGAAGCACAAGAATAATGTTAAGCTTTTCATTTCTCCATCTTCTTCGCTACATTTTCCTGTCTTCCTTTTACTAATTCTCTCGCCGGAGGGTTCACTAGGGGACTGCCCCGTTCCCCTTTGGACTTGCTTGCAGGTCATTTGACGGAATCACCACCCGAAACCAGAACCTGAAGAACCTGGGCTAGCCTGACCCATCCACTCGGGACGGCCTGTATCATCAGTTGGCGCCGTCTGTGGGAACTTAGTGGTTTATCCGTGCGCTAGTTGTGTTCATTACCGCCGGAGCCCTCCCCTCTCACCATCACCTTTCCCTCTTGCCCGTCCAGGTGTATGGTCACGACTAGGTCCATGGCTTCTCACCACAACGGCGCCGATCACCAAATAGATCCTTCCCACCCAACTAACCCACCACAATATATCATCGAGCTCACCAACAGCATTAACCGCATGGCCGAGCAAAACCAGGCCCTGATCAATGCGTTACTCCAGAGAAACCCCCCCGTTCCACCTCCAAATATCCCACCCAACCAAGGAATAACCCTAGGCCATACTGCTCCACAACCCCCTCCGTCTAACCCAGAAGGCTCGCAGCCCCTTCCTCCCCAACATGAAAACCTACCACCCCCACCTCCACGCCCGCCAGTCGCAGCACTGGCTCCTGAGGGGGAAGCTAGCAGCGTCCAGCCTCCATTGACCGACTATGGCGACAACATTCCCCTCTGGGACGCTGAAATCCGAGCTATGAAACTCCAACTACAAGGGGTCATGCAGAACATTCAGCACAAGCCCTCAGTCACCACCAACTCGCCTTTTGTTGCCTCCATCCGCGACAAACCATTGCCTGCCAAGTTCAAGATGCCTACCGTTGACTCCTTCGATGGCACGATGGACCCAGTCGACCATCTGGAATCCTACCGCACCCTCATGATCCTCCATGCTTTCCTTGACGAGATCATGTGCCGAGCTTTTCCAGTGACACTGAAGGGATCAGCTCGGCTGTGGTTTAGCCAACTCCTGGCGGACTCCGTCTCCACCTTTCAACACCTCAGTGACTCCTTCCTGAGCCACTTTATTGGAGCCCAGCGTCAGAGACGCCCAGCCACCCAGCTCCTTAACATTCGTCAGATCGAGGGGCAGTCGCTCCGCAGCTTTGTCACCCGGTTCAACACCGAAGCCCTTCAAGTAGCAGAGAATGACGATAAGGTCATCCTCACCGCTTTCATGGCTAGCCTGCGGTCGTCTGATTTCCTTTTCTCCCTCTCCAAAAATCCTCCAACCACCATGGCAGCTCTACTATCCAAAGCCCAGAAATACATGAATGCTGAAGATTCCCTGGCCGCTCGGCAAGAGCCGACCCCTAAAAATTCGACCCCCAGAGACAAGAGGAAAGACTCCGAGCCCAGAACCGCCCAGTATAATAGCCAAACACCCCACTATAATGACCGACCCCCCCGAACCGACCGGCCGACTCCGACCAGACCACCTGGTCGGTTTGAGCGGTACACACATCTCAACTCCCCCATGGAGCACGTCCTCAATCAAATCCAGCGGGACTACCCCCTCAAGTAGCCCCTACCGTCCAGAAACCCTTCCACCCGGAAGGATCAGTCCAAATATTGCCGCTTCCACTAAGACCATGGCCATACTACCGACGAGTGCATCAACCTCAAAGACCAGGTCGAGACCTTCATCCGCCAGGGCTGCCTCAGCCGATTCACAGACCCCCGCCCCGCACAGAGGCAAAGAACTGACCTTCCCAGGAACAATCGGCGACGCACACCACCCCGCAATCAAGCCCCACCAAACGAAGGCCACGATCGCCCGCCACCACAGCCTCGGCCTCCGGGCAATCCCCCTCCACCAGTTGGAGAAATCAGAGTCTTTTCGGGGGGCCTTGCTTGTGGGGGGCCATCCCGCTCAGCTCAGAAGGCAGAACTCAGAAAAATCAGACAAGGCTCAGACAAAGCAGTGGTGACGGTGGACCGACCTCCCAAACAGTCAAAACAATGGATCGAACCCATCACCTTCACCGACACCGACTGTGCAGGAGTCCGTTACCCACATGATGACCCCCTTGTCATTTCCACCATCCTCTCCAACTACAAAGTTAGACGAGTCCTCGTAGACAACGGCAGCTCTTCAGACATTATCTTCCTCAATTGCTTCCGCCAGCTCAAGATTGGGGAAGAGAGTCTGTCTCCTCTCCAAACCCCTCTGGTCGGCTTCACCGGCGACCGCATTACCTCCATCAGTTCCATCGATCTACCTCTCACCATTGGCGAGCACCCCCGGCATACCACTAAGTTGCTCACCTTTCTTGTGGTCGACTGCCCCTCTGCTTACAACATCATCCTCGGCCGCACAGCCCTCAACACCTTCCAAGCCATCACATCTACATATCATCTTGCCATCAAATTTCCTACCGATCTTGGTGTTGGCACTGTCAAAGGAGAGCAGACCGTGGCCAGGGAGTGTTATGTCGCCTCGCTCAAGGAAGTCAAGTTAAAAGAGGCCATGATCATCGAAGGGCTTGACGTCCGAGATGAGGACGAGCTAGTCAGAGGTGAACCTGTAGAGGAACTTATTGAAGTTAACATTGATCCCACCAACCCAATCAGAACCGCCAAGATTGGCAGCCAATTACCTTCCCAAGTCAAGGCTGACCTCACTGCTCTACTGACCGAGCACAGAGATGTATTCGCCTGGACCCATTCTGACATGCCAGGCATCGACCCCTCCTTCATAACCCATCGCCTCAGCATCGAGCCCCACTTTCGACCCTACCGCCAGAAGCAACGCATTTTCCACCCGGAGTGTAACACCCTCATAGCCGCCGAAGTTGACAAACTCCTCGAGGCCAAATTCATCAAAAATGTGGACTATCCTAGGTGGTTGTCCAACGTGGTCCTCGTCCGCAAACACAATGGCAAATGGCGGCTCTGTGTCGACTACTCTGACCTGAACCGAGCTTGTCCCAAAGACAGCTACCCCCTTCCCCGCATAGATTTGCTGGTCGACGCCACGGCCGGTCATCAAATGCTCAGCTTCATGGATGCCTTCTCTGGGTACAACCAAATTCTGATGCACACATCCGACCAGGAGCACACATCATTTATCACCGACCGAGGTACCTACCACTACTGTGTAATGCCGTTCGGATTGAAGAATGCTGGGGCCACTTATCAGCGGCTGGTTAACGCCGTTTTCCACCACCAAATAGGTCGGAATATGGAAGTCTACGTCGACGACATGCTAGTCAAAAGCAAATACTCCTCCGATCACCTTGCTGACTTACGTGAGACCTTCGCCACTTTGCGTAAGTACCAGATGAAACTCAACCCAGAGAAGTGCGCCTTTGGCGTAGGGTCCGGCAAATTTTTGGGCTTTATGGTCAGTCAGCGCGGCATCGAAGCTAACCCTGAGAAGATCAAGGCCTTGGTTGAGATGCAGTCGCCTAGGACGGTCAAAGAAGTTCAGAGGCTCACGGGCCGAGTGGCGGCCCTCAACCGGTTCATCTCCCGTGCGACAGATAAGTGCTTGCCCTTCTTCAAAGTTCTTCGGAAGACTTTTGAATGGACAGCTGAATCCGAAGAGGCTTTCTAACAGTTAAAGCAGTGCATGGCCAACCCCCCCTTCTCTCCCAAGCAATCACGGGCGAACCCCTCTTCCTCTACCTAGCAGTATCGGAAACCGCAGTCAGTGCAGCTCTCCTCAGAGAAGATGGCTTAATCCAACGGCCGGTCTATTACATCAGTCGGGCTCTCAGGGGCGCGGAGCAGAACTACCCCTTGCTGGAAAAACTGTCCCTGGCCTTGGTCATTGCCTCCAGACGACTCCGCCTATACTTCCAAGCTCATTCCATTGTGGTCCTCACCGACCAACCCCTGAAGAAGGTCATGTAGCAACCAGAACTCTCAGGTAGATTGATGCAGTGGTCCGTAGAACTCAGCCAGTTCGACATCTCTTACCGCCCTCGGACAGCAATTAAGGGGCAGGCCGTAGCTGACTTCATCATGGAGTTCACCAAGCTGACCCCGACCACAACACCTCCGCCCCTACCAACTCCAACAGAGCCAGAAGATCCTCATTTTTGGACTCTTAATGTCGACGGCTCGTCCCGAAGAGAAGGAAGCAGTGTCGGCCTCATCCTCATCTCTCCTGAGGGCGGCTTCTTTAAATGTGCCCTCCGTCTCTTATTTGAAGCAAGCAACAATGAAGCCGAGTATGAGGCATTGTAACATGCCCGGGGGGTACCCGCGCGCGTTAAACAGTTCGGACCCCCGAGATCTCTTTGATCTATTCTCACGAGTGCAATGTGAAACATAGATGAGAGTCCAGATTTGACAACTTTTATTGAAAATCCATTTTATTGCAATTTTGTCAAAAATGGACTGCGTCATCAGATCTCAGAGTCGCCACCTAATATTTATTTTGGGAAAATTAGGAAACCCATAACTCGTGCCAAGGCCACTGTTCGTCGTAACCAAGGATGCTTGGCTCGGAACCTTAGGTATGAGAGGGGAAGGTCAATAATGAGCACCCCCGCCCACCCGATCAAAGATCGGCCTTTACTAACCATGATATGAATTTTATTTTATTTATATGTTCATGTTCTGATTAGTTAATAAATCCTAAAATTTACTATGTGAAGCATACAAGTATAGACTATGTCATTCATTTTGGAGTAATTTGATATCATGCATTTTGAAAGAGTTTTGACGATGTACAACCCAAATAAATTGAGTTTACAAGCATGAAAAATCAACATCATTCCAAATTAAGCGACACAACCTCCATCCACTGGCATTCATAGAGTTATATCACATAAGCAACTAGCCTCATGGTAGAATGCTAGACATAGTAAGAAAAATACACACACACGGGATGCTAAAGCATAAAAACTCACATGTTTGACGTCCCACGAACAAGCTGCAAAACAAAGTTAGTAAAATATGCATGATCTTATATACAAAATCCTAATGCAATTCACTCATGAGATGCAACTAAAGATTCGGCTTCTAAAATATGATATGTGAATCATCTCAAGAACATGAGGTAGCGCACATAATCACATAGGAATTGATTAAATCCACAAATGCAAACTTAGCCGAATCAAGATGCATGAAACATGGATGCAAAGCATAACTATGATGAAAAATAAATATGATGTTTATGTACAAATAAAGAAAGCGAGTAAAAGAACGGGATAGAAAGAAGAGGGGCGGGGAATTATTACAACATTTAAAGAATAATTACAAACCAAATTAGAGAGGGATGAGGAGAATATTACAACAAAATAAAAACCTCACAATACACTCAAAATAAAATAAATAAATAAAATAAAAGCTTCATGTTCTTTAGAACCGCCGGCGGAAATTGGTCAATATTGGGAGATTACGCCATCTTGTTCGGAAGAAGCTAACCGACCGGCCAAATAGGCCGGCCGGCGAACTAGGCCAAGCAAAACCTGTCTTGTTGCAAAACCAAGAAAAGGAACAAACAAAAAAATATGTAGGTGGCTCAACTAACCACTACCGGTTAGATTAAAAAAGAAAAGAAAAATAAAATAAAAAAAAGTGCAAACTCACAATATAAGCCTGAAGCAATAAAACAAATATAAGATAGAATATGCAAGATTATAACGGAACTAATATGAGACTAATACACGAAAAAAATAAAAAATAAATATGAGGTAAAACATGCAAGATTACAACAAAACTAATATGAAATTAAAGTATGCGAATAAAAATAAATAAATAAATAATTATGAGCGAAACAAACCACTAGGATTATAACAACACACTATGAAATATAAAGTAAGAAAATAAATATGAGATAAACAAACTACTTGGATTATAACAAAACACAATGAAATAAGAAGCAAGAATATGAATATAAAATATAAGAAAATGAAAGATTAAAAATTCACCTTCCAAAGAAAGATTGAACTTCTTGATTTCCAAACTTCCTCTTGATCACCCTCAAGTGTAGGAAGTGTGTTCTCAAATCCTCAATTCGAAATTATGGAGTTTATGGAGTTTGTGGTATGGAAAGTGGCTAACTCTCAAGTTTTTCTCACTTTCAATCACTAAACATTCTTCCTTATGATCGAGGCGATTGATCTTTGGCTATATCAGAATTTTTGGAGTGATTTTGGTGTATGGAAATGAGGAATTTCAGTAGCTATGGAAGGTATGGGGTGTATATGGAAGATAGAAATATTTTTGGCTAAACAACTCAAATTTTCTCTCTTTTTTCACTCTTTTCTCACTCATTTCTCTTCAATTTCGTGGTCCTCCTCCTCTCTTACAATATGATCATTCTATATAGGCAATGAGGGAGAGTAAAGGTCAAAAAGAAGGTGGGAGACAAGGTGGGAGACAAGAATGTGATAGGAGGGCAAATTTTCAAAGGTGGTTGCATGGGATACTCCTTTATGGATACAAACAAAATATCTTTTTGACTATGGAGGATGATTAGGTATAATGGAGGATGAGTGGATGCACTTGAATGGCTCAAAAAATGGGTAAATGGGTTGTCCCAACCGAACCAAAACCAAGAAAAATGGGCTATTGTTATTTTGGGTCGAATCAACAAAATCTGCTTTTAAGCCCAACTTCAAATGGGCATATCTCCCCCATATGGACTTGGTTTTAGGCAGTTCTTTGGTCCAAATTGAAGCCCCAGAAGTCTACTTTCCAATGGTGGAGGCCTCACATTTAAATTCCAAGTGTACAAAGAGATATGCCTAATTTACTGAAGGCTGTCTCGGGATGGATCAACAAAATCTGCTCTTAAGCTCAACTTCAAATGGGCATATCTCCCTTATTTGGACTTGGTCTAAGGTGGTTCTTGGGTCTAAATTGAAGCCCCAGAAGTCTACTTTCTAATGGTGGTAGCCTCACATTTAAATTCTAAGTGTACAAACAGAAATGCCTAATTTAGTGAAGACTGCTCATTTCCTTCTTAATGATTTGATACTCATCTTTTTCCTAAACCAGCTTTCTTTCATCCCCTCCTATTTCCTTCAACTCCAAACCTATAAAGAAGATATTTTTAAATATTTTTCAAAAATTTCACCTCCCTTCCATTTATTTCCACTTTGTCCTTACTCGGTTTACTGAAAAGTGCAATATTTTAATCGAAATAGAAGCCTCAGGACATCGTAGAAACATTTAAAAAAACATATTTTGAAAAGAGGGTTTTAAGGTCTAAAATAGTTTGGCCAAAAAAATGGGTGAAGGTTGGGATTAAAACTTAAATTCCATCTTTCTTACTGAGAATTTTGTGAGAAACACATTCTAATTGTCATCATCGGGTAATCAAAAGAAAGCGCCCGAGTCTTAGGGCCGGTCAAAATGGGGTGTCTATAGGCATTAATAGCAGGACTCCGCCTCGCCAAGGACATAGGGGTCAGCCATCTTCGAGTTTTCAGCGACTCCTAACTCGTCGTCGGTCAGATGACGGGGGACTTTGATGCCAAGGACGACACGATGCGAGCTTACAGAGACCTGGCACTCCCCTTTGCTCGCCTCTTCAATACCTTCCACATCAGGCATATTCCTCGGGCAGAAAACTCCAAAGCAGATGAGATGGCTCAGTTGGCCTCTGCTGATCATCCTACTCTCAGCCAGGATGTTCGCATTGAATATCTACACCACCCGGCCGTTTCACCCGATCTACAAGCTATACAATACATTCAAAATGAACCTATCCCTTGGGCATCCGACATCCTTCTATTCTTGACCACAGGAGTACTCCCAGATGACCAGCAGCAGGCTTCCAAAGTCCGATCCCGAGCGTCCAATTATGTCATTGTCGACGATATATTGTACAAACGCGGCTTCTCCCGGCCATATCTACGGTGCCTCAATCCAGCGCAAGCAACTTACGTAATGCAGGAGATCCACGAGGGGATTTGTGGTAATCACTCAGGAGGCAGGTCCCTTGCCCAGAAGATACTCCGTACTGGGTACTTTTGGCCAACTCTCAATCAGGATGCGACCGACTTCGTGCTCAAATGCGATAAATGTCAACGGTTCGCCAACATCCCTCACGCCCCTCCTACAGAGTTAATCACACTATGCAGCCCTTACCTGTTTGCCAAGTGGGGGATCGACCTGGTCGGTCCGCTTCCCACCGGTCGAGGTCAGACCAAGTTCGCGATCGTTGCCATTGATTACTTCACCAAGTGGGTCGAGGCTGAACCCCTTGCCACAATCACCGAGCGGAACACCACCAGATTTATCTGGCAATCGATCATTTGCCGATTTGGCATCCCTCAAGCCATTATCTCTGACAATGGAAAACAATTCGATAACGCGAAGTACATAAAATTTTGTGCAGATCTCCACATCCAACCGTGCTTTTCCTCCCCCGGTCACCCCCAAGCAAACGGCCAAGTTGAGGTCACCAACCGTTCCCTTCTGAAAATCATCAAAACCAAGCTCGAAGCTGCTAAAGGCCTTTGGGCTGAGGAACTGCCAAATGTACTCTGGGCTTACCGAACCACCGCTCGCACTCCCACTGGTAAAACCCCTTTTCGCTTAACATATGGCGCTAAGGCGGTTATTCCGGTAGAAGTCGGCTTGCCCACCCCTAGGACTTTACATCCGGATCTGGCCGCTGCCGAAGAACTCCACCGAACAGAATTGGACCTCATCGAAGAGCTCAGAGAGACCACTGCTGTCAGATTGGCTTCGTACCAGCAGAAAATGAGAACACACTACAACCGCCGAGTCCGACCACGAGAGTTCTCTGTAGGGGACCTCGTCTTACGAGAAGTGACTCTTGCTACAAAGAATCCAACCGAGGGTAAACTGGCAGCAAAATGGGAGGGGCCCTACGTTGTGAAGACCCGACCACGACCAGGCACTTACCGACTTCAAGACATGGAAGGCCGAGACCTGCCCCATCCCTGGAATGCGGAACATTTGAAGCGTTACTATCAATAATTCGTACTTTTGTATTGACAATATCATTGTATTTCCCTTTCTATACATAATGCAAACTCCGCTTGGTGATTTCGGTTTTCATAATTCAACTGTCTCTATGCCGCTCCCATAACTTTTTCACTTGCAGCACTTCAAAGCCTCGGCCTGACCGAGCACTTCAAAAGCCTCGGCCAGACCGAGCACTTCAAAGTCTCGGCCAGACCGAGCACTTCAAAGCCTCGGCCAGACCGAGCACTTCAAAAGCCTCGGCCAGACCGAGCACTTCAAAGGCCTCGGCAGACCGAGCACTTCAAAAGCCTCGGCCAGACTGAGCACTTAAAAGCCTCGGCCAGACCGAGCACTTCAAAAGCCTCGGCCAGACCGAGCACTTCAAAAGCCTCGGCCAGACCGAGCACTTCAAAGCCTCGGCCAGACCGAGCACTTCAAAAGCCTCGGCCAGACCGAGCACTTCAAAGGCCTCGGCAGACCGAGCACTTCAAAAGCCTCGGCCAGACCGAGCACTTCAAAGGCCTCGGCCAGACCGAGCACTTCAAAGGCCTCGGCATACCGAGCACTTCAAAAGCCTCGGCCAGACCGAGCACTTCAAAGGCCTCGGCAGACCGAGCACTTCAAAAGCCTCGGCCAGACTGAGCACTTAAAAGCCTCGGCCAGACCGAGCACTTCAAAAGCCTCGGCCAGACCGAGCACTTCAAAAGCCTCGGCAGACCGAGCACTTCAAAAGCCTCAGCCAGACTGAGCACTCCAAAGCCTCGGCAGACCGAGCACTTCAAAGGCCTCAGCCAGACCGAGCATTTCAACAGCCTCAGCCTGACTGAGCACTTCAACACCAAGCAGCACCACATTTTCAACACTTAGTCACATTCTGAAGCTTCTTCACAGTTCCAGGACCACGTCTTTACCTACTTAAATTCTCCACATACTCTCACGTATTACATTTACTGATCAGATTATTCGCCAACTATTTTGTTACAATTTACAACCTGCCTCTTACTCCAATTTTTCCATTATCTTTTCAATTTTCATATAACTCTCACGTTGCATAATATTTTTATTGACCCAATCTTTATGACCAGTTTTAATTACAACATTTCATTCATGCTGGCAACGTAAGCACAATACACAAAATTCAACTGGCTATACATTCATCAATTACAATTAAATAATCTTTGTACACAACTTCATTACAGTTAAATTCTCCATACCTTCATTCATTCACTCCTTTACAATGTGTTTACAAGTTAAAAAAAAAAAAACAAACACAGAGCACGCCCAGTCTTTCTTCTCCTTGGCTACTCCTCCTCGCTAGATGCCAGATCCTCTTCTTCAACGCCTTCATCCAGGGGGGTCTGGGCCACACCATCTTCGCCTATTGTCACACTACTAAGGTCCAAGTGTGGGAACAGCTCTTCAGCTCTGCGCTTGAACATTTTCCAACCGCTGTCCCAGAACTCGGCCATTTCGTGCTTATAGAAGTCTGACTGCTGGAACCTTTCAATCACCTCTGCCTCTGTCCTACCTCCAGCAGTCTTCCTTGATGAGCCCACCCTCCCGACAGCAGCATCCACCACCATCTGAAATTCGGGGGACCCTTTATATTGCTCTACTGCTGCGACGCATAGATCAGGGTAGGCCGCCTTTTCAGACGCCGCCTTCGCCCTCTCCTCGTCCAGCTCCCTTTGCAGGGCCCCCCTTTCAGCAGCCGCCGTCGCCATCTCCTCTTCCACCCCCTTCCTCAGACTCTCCAGCTCTGCCGCCGCCTTCGCCTTCTCCATCTCCCACTCCCTCAGAAGCCTACCCTTCTCCTCCTCTGCTTTGGCACGCTCCTCCCCCAACTCCTTCAACAGATCTCCAATTCTGAAGTCCGCTTCATCCTTTTGCCTGACCAGCTCTTCATTGCTGGTCATGGCCTCTTCATGCCGCTCGATTGCCACGGCGCAGGCCCTCTCAGACTCTTCCAACTTTTTCTGTTCACCAGCCAGTTGGAACTCCAGCGACACAACCTTACGGCGTGCGTCCTCCAGTTCCAACTTGACTGCTGGCAGATCGGCATGGGCAGTCTTCCAGTCGGCACTATCCTTCTTTAATTTGGCCAACTGGGCCCTGGCCTCCTCAGCCTTCAACTTGGCAGCCCCAGCCTTCCTAAGAAGGGCCCCCGCCAAGGTAGTTACCTCTATTTGGGCGGAGTATAACCCCCTCAGCAGGTCGGCCTCATTATACCCAGATGCCGCGCGCAGAGCTCCCTCCTCCACAATCTTCACCAAGTGGTCTGCCCCGCCCTGGCTGGGCCTTCTTCTCCCTCCAACCTTCCAGCCACCGCACGCGCGTGATAAATCGCCGTGGCCAGACGAACCCCTCCTTCCTGGGAGTCAGGCCTCTTCTGGACCTGTTCCCCTCCGCTCGGCGCCGCCTCACTCACCCCAGCCTCCACTTGCACTGGTGGAGCAATCTCCACAATCTCCACCATCGGGATGATCTCCACCACCTCTGGGGCGTCCTTTGCCACAGGGACCTCCACCTCCGTTGGGGCCACCTTCGCCCTCTTGGCCCCAGACTCCTCTGCAGCTTCCTCTGGGGCACTCCTCTTCTTCTTCTTCTTTTTCAGAGGCTCCACCCCCTTTCTGGCCTTTTCTTTTACAGGGTCTACAGGCGGCGGCCGCGGCTCAAAGCTGCTTAAGTCTTTTTCCCCCAACGGCCTGGGGCGCGGTCGGATCCTCTCTCGCGCGATCGGTTGAGGCGGTCGGTCCCTCTGCGCCTCCATCAACTTCTTGGCCTTGGCCATAACGGCTCGGTCCTCTACCTCCTGCGCTCTCCTCCTCTCCTCCAACTCCGCCCGGCCGAGGTCTCCACCTTTCGGCTGCGGTCCCAGCCCCGCCTCAAACAGTGCAGACGGCTGGACAAGATCGTCCCATTTGACCTTCTCTCTCTCTCTCCACGCCTTCACTCTCTTCACCCTCTCTTCCGCCACCGCCCCCAGTCTCGACTCCATCGACCGGGTTGGCACCTTCCAGATGGTGCGTACACCCATCCCCCCATTAACTGCCACGAAGAACCACCGTGGCCGCCACCCCTTGATCGACGTAGGCAGCCCTGCCACCAACCCCCTCCCCATCACCGCCTGTAGGGTGACCCAAGTTTCTTGCTGCCCCGACGCCTTGTAACACGAGAAGAACTCGTCTATCGTCATGGCCTCCCCCCCATTCGCCTTAGGCCATGCACTCGCACAGGCCAGCAGAATCTTCCACGCATTGGGCATCAATTGCCCCGGCGCTACCTCCAGGCGATTTAGCACGTCAATCACCACTTGAGGCAGTGGCAGCCTCAGCCCCCCTTTTAGCGCCTCCTCGTACAGGGAGAATTCCCCTGGCCTCACAGTAGACGGCCTTTCCCCTGATGTTGGCAGCCGTAACTCTACCTCCGCCGGAATCTGGTACCGTCCCCTAATCACCTCCAAATCCGCCGCCGTGAGTGTGGATCTATCCGCCTTAGTGTGCCACTGATCTAGCTCTACCTGGCTTAGTGGCTGTGGCGCCAATACCAGGACCGACGCCTGCGATTCTCCCACCGTTTCCCCCACCATTCGCACCTCCGTCCTGTATTGCGCTGCTAACTCCTCCCCATCATCATCCCCCAACGGGTCCATCCTCACATTAACTCCTTCTTCTTGTGCCATTTCTAGGGTTTACTTGCAACTCACTTCTGACGTAGGAACGAGGAAGTTCAGAAAATGCTAACACAGGTATGTCGTATGCAGTGAAGGAATTAACACTTGGATATTTTGGGTTTTTGTACACAGGTAGTTGAAACGCATTATACCAACACCCCACGGTTTACCCGTATTCCGTGGATCCGCATTAATTTTTGCCCGTTTCAAAACCTTTCAAATCAACCGCCAAAGTCGCCTTCTCAAAACCCCACTCGTGACCTATCGTTTCATTTCTGCTCCAACGCTTCACTTCCCCTACGATATTACCACGTGTATGGCCACGATGCACTGTCCTCTCCCCTTCCCCACTGTTCCCCCCCTTTCCCCTGTCTTTTCCATTTCAAATCATCACATGGCCCCAACCCACCCCCTCTCCTTTCGAACCCCGCGCCGTCCTGGTCGGCACGCCTCTCGGTCGACCCTTCTCACTCGGCCACCCTCGCGGTCGGCACGCCTCTCGGTCGACCCGTCTCACTCGGCCACCCTCGCGGTCGACACGCCTCTCGGCCGACGCCTCCTGCTCGGCCACCCTCCCGGTCAGCTATTCGGTTCGAATTTCTCTTCCTTATTACTATTCCCTTCGTTGGACTAAAGCTGCACTCGGAAATGGGGGACTACTGACATGGACAGGCCCACGAGGCATGCAGCCCACGACAAACCGCCCCGAACCCATCACCTCGGACCCGTAGCATAACTTAATTAGCAAAGCCCAGGACAGCTGGAGTCCACCTGGACTGTATCACCCAAGGGCATTCGGACACATGACAGATGAGACACAGGCCACATCAGCAGACAAAGATCTGCAGAGTTATTGCCACAACACATCACCATTAATGCAACCCATCACAGCATTTATTACGACAACACCTCCCCGTCGGAACAGAGCCCTCTCACCCTGAACAAGGTAAGCTACGGCACAGGCTTTCGGCGAAAAGGGGGGCACGTCACAAAGGACAGTGAAATGATTACCAAAGGATATAAGCAACAAGAGAAGCACAAGAATAAGGTTAAGCTTTTCATTTCTCCATCTTCTTCGCTACATTTTCCTGTCTTCCTTTTACTAATCCTCTCGCCGGAGGGTTCACTGGGGGACTGCCCCGTTCCCCTTTGGACTTGCTTGCAGGTCATTTGACGGAATCACCACCCGAAACCAGAACCTGAAGAACCTGGGCTAGCCTGACCCATCCACTCGGGACGGCCTGTATCATCAAAATCATATGGGCTCTAAATTGTTAATAAAATATAGCAAATCAGATAATAATAACTGAGAGATATCGACAAATATATAATACTTCCCTACCAGCTTTGTATTATGTTTATTAATTTCATATATCATATGAAAGTTTTACTCGTCTCGATCTTTCAATAAAATAATCACCAAGAAAATAAATTTGATAAGAAATTAGTTCTAAATTTTATTATTTAAAAACAAACATTTCAAAGAGAGAATTTAGAGATGTGATTGAAGAAATACTATAACAAATCATAGCCTTAAAAAATATATATATATATATATATATATATAAAAGTAATGATCTAATGCAAATTATTTTTAACAACTAAAAGAAAAAATATCAAATTATTACCTTAGAAAATTAATTTTGTGTGATTTTTGTGTTCTCTCTCCCCATGCAGCTTTCATTATTTCATTACTACTACTCTTCTCATTCAAAACCAACCATTTTTTTTTTAATCTTTATCACTTGGTAGATAATAATGAATAATAAAAATTATGAGAAGAATGTTAAGAATCTAAGAGGAGATAAGAAGTTATAGACAAGAACATTTCATTAGATAAAAAATTCAAAATAAAAATGGATAATATGTGATAGAAAGAGAAAATAATATGAATAAATCAATATAAAGATTTAGATAGATATGTTAGATTAACAAATCATATCTTTATTTAAATTTTATTATTTTATTTTTTTGTAAATCAATTATTTAATCTTTATCTTTATTTGTAAACAATGAAATTAATTTTTATAAATTATTTATCAATTTTTATATGTTTATTTATCTATAAGTCATGAAATTAATTTTTTAAATTAATTTTTTAATTTTTATCTTTATCTATAGGTCATAAAATAAATTTTCATAAATTATTTATGAATTTTTATATGTTTCTCTATAATAAAATTAATTAAAGTATAAAATGAAGGGCCAACAAAAAAAAAGGAGTAATTTTGTTTTTTTTAAAATCAATTATTTAACCTTTATCTCTATCTGTAGGTCATGAAATTAATTTTTATAACTTATTTATCAATTTTTATATGTTTATTTGTGGAAAGAAATTTAAAATTATCTATAAGTTATGAAATTAATTTTTATAACTTATTTATCAATTTTTATATGTTTATTTGTGGAAAGAAATTTAAAATTATCTATAAGTTATGAAATTAATTTTTAATTTTTATCTTTATCTGTAGCCTATGAAATTAATTTTCATAAATTATGTATCAATTTTTATATGCGCATCTATACTAGTGGTTAGGTATGTGCGTTACACGTGGCACACTACAACATTTTCTTAGTTTAGTGACATTTGAAAGTGTCACAAAACTATTGGTTTAATGACATTTTTTAGTCTTGTGGCATTTTGAACAAGTGTCATTTTTATCCGTGCCACGGTAAATACTAGTGTAATGCCCCTGTTCCGTAGTATGCTAATTGGTCCCTAATATGTATGTGACTATATGTTTTGATATGATTTTTGTGTGCCATTATGTGAATATATGCGACTTTGGAATTCTACCTGTTCACCGTAGGAATATCTGTTTGAATAATCCGCTTTGGAATTAAATTGAGGGCCTTATCGGCCATAGAACCCGAAATTGATTACGCCATTGTGATTGGCATAATTTTTAGAGCCTACGGTGAAATTTAATTGAAAATTGATTCTGGTCAATTTAAACTGATTAAATTGATAAATTAAGTGCCCCATTATTTTATATTAAAATATTTGTTAGTGGGGCTTGTTGTATATTTGCATTGCACTCTCCTTTAGCTCTCTCAAAAACTCAAAATCTGAGTTAGACACTTGAGAGTGAGAGAGAGGCCGGCTATAGAGAGAGAAAGGAAGAGACTTGAGCAATTTTTGGCTCTAGCTTGGGGATTTGAAGATTTAACTCAAGGATTGACTAGAATTTGGAAGATTAAAGCTCCTAGGTGAGTAACCAACCCCTAACTCATGAATTTGAGTTGTGATTCCGGGAATTGAAGATTAATTTGTGATCTAGAACATGAAAGGAGTTGGTTTTGATGAATTTGAAGACTATATGTGCATGCATGTAAAGAACTCCTATGGAATCACAAAATCTAGCATGTAATTTGTGAAATTGTGAAAGATTGGTAGTGTAATCCCACATGCAAGCATGTCTTTGTTAAATTTTATGGGAATGAGCACTAATTACATTATTTGAAGTGAATATGAAGTCAAATGGGCATGCATGTCTGAATAATTGAAGATGGGAGCTTTGAATGCATGAATATGTATGATAGAATTGAGTTTGGTGTCAATTTGAGACATGCAAGTGTTTAATCCTTGAAATTGATCTCCATAATAAGGTGTTTTGGTGTTTATACCTTGTTAGTATACTTATATGTGATATTTGAGCTACAACATGCATGATTTGTTGGTTAAAAGTCGGAATGGAGCTCAAGAACTCAACCTGGGATTCCCAGATTTTCGTTGTCCGCTCGAGCGGGTGAAGTGACGCTCGAGCGGAGAAATCGAGCTCCCAGCATTTTCTGCAGACATGGTTCCCGCTCGAGCGGGGAAGTTTACGCTCGAGCGGGGAGCTATGTAGACAGGCAGTCCGCTCGAGCGGCCGAGTTCACGCTCGAGCTGGAATTGAAGGCAACCAGTACTTTCGCAGACCTAAGGGTCCGCTCGAGCGGGTAAGTCCACGCTCGAGCGGGGACCCTATTTTCTGAAATCCTGTTTTTGTATTTTGTGTTCTGTTTTCCGTTCTCTTTCACTTGCAAGCACTCTTAGGCATATGTTAAGCATTGTAAATGAGTTAATGAGATGATAATAAAGCCTAAAGAGGAATATGTGAATTAAAGAACGGATTGAACTGTTAATGACCCTTTTGTGTTCGTGAAACGTGTAGGGTCAAGCTCCAGGGCAAATCCACAAGCCGATCACTGTGAGTAATATCGATATTTGAATGCTTGTAAATGCACAATTGTTTACTCCCTTTGAAGCTTTATGAATTGCTAATTGGGATTGTGGGATTGTGGACGTAAGTCTGATATGAACGCATAAATGGACCCAAGGTCGTTTCGATAAGCATAAATGGGTAAAAGGCCGTTTTGAAATGAATGAGTGGGCCAAAGGCCGTTTTGAAATGAATGAGTGGGCCAAAGGCCGTTTTGAAATGAATGAGTGAACCGAAGGTCGTTTGACATATATGAATGGACCTAAGGTCGTTTCGACATGAACGAATGGACCGAAGGTCGTTTCGATATGAATAAATGGACCGAAGGTCGTTTTGATAGAAATAAATGGACCTAAGGTCGTTTTGACATGAATGAGTGGGCCGAAGGCCGTTTTGACACGAATGTATGGGCCGAAGGCCGTTTTGACGTAAACGAACGGGCCGAGGGCCATTTTGACATAAATGAACGGGCCGAAGGCCGTTTTGACATAAATGAATGGGCCGAAGGCCGTTTTGACATGAATGGAAATTTAAATGGGCCAAGGGCCAGAATGTTTAGAACTACAGTCACTTGGTTTGAATTTCGTATAGTTATATATCTGTTAAATGGAAATATGAATTGGGCCTAAGGCCGTTTGGAACATGTTGATCTACATCGTTATGTAACTTCTGTATTTGATTTGATATTATTCACTGGGCTTTCGCTCACGCTCATTCATGTGTTTGTAGGTGAGCCAAGAGAAGTCCAGACCCAGCCTCAGAGAAGTCTGTATGGAACCACTAAGGTTTTGAGAGAGTCAGCCCTTGTGTCTCACGCATGAGACCCGCCTTCGCCTTTTTGTTGTGTATTTGCATTTTGTGAGGTTGGCGAAGTTTTGTATATGTCTGCTTATAGTTTTTATGGGTTGACTTAGTTTTGGATGAGCCTGTTTGTACAGAACCTATATCACTATGTTTCTGTTGTGAGTTATTAACGTACATATGTATGGTTTGTTTTGATGTGCCATGTAAGCACAGCTCTATGGACAAAGTTTTAAATTGCTTCCGTTTGGCCCCCATTAACTCTGTTAAAATACGCTTGGTTTGGTTTGAGGCCGTAGGTAATCTTAGGATTACTGGCCGGTTACGTCCTTAACCCATGGGGGCGGGTTCGGGTCGTGACAACTAGTGTCACGGTAGATACTTGCAAGTGCTACGACACCATCATGGCTAAAAGCTTTCAATAACATTTTGATGTCATGGTAGATATTATTTGTGGAACTATTAAGCGCCATTAAAAAAAGAGTTAGTGACACTTATAAGTGTCATTACACCATCAAGACTAAAACCTTTCAGTGATACTTTAATGTCATGTTAGGCACTATTCGTGACGCTATCAAGTGCCATTCGTGACGATAATTCGTTGTAGAACAATTTGATTCGCTCTTGCGGAGACTCGAACCGCCAACTTCCCGCACCATAAACCTTATACACCACACTCTTTCCACTTCACCTCTATAGCACCACATGATTATATATGCAACATATATTATTTATATAGTACATACATCCATATTAATATAAAAGTATATGTATAAACATAATTATTTTATTGAACATAATTTATGTAAAATAAACTATTTACTAGCAAAATAAAAAAAGATCACTTTTGGCGACTAAAAATATTTTTTAGTCGTCAATTCTATACTTTTGGCAACTAATTGTTTTTTAGTTGCTGAAAAACTTAACTTTTGTCGACCAAAATCGGATTTGGTCGCCGAAAATGCACTTTCAACTACCAAAATTTTGGTCGCCAAAAAATTTAATTCCCGCCTTAGGATTTTAGCTCTCCCGCACTAAAAATAACCACTTTTGGCGACTACACTTATTTTTTAAGTTGCCAATTGTAGATTTTTGGCTATTAAAATTTTTTTTGGCACCAAAAAGCTTTACTTTTGGCTACTAAAATTTTTTTAGTCTGTAAAACCCATATAATCAGCGACCAAACTTATTTTTAGTCGTCAATTGTAGACTTTTGGCTACTAAATTTTTTTAGTCGCCAAAATGCTTTACTTTGGGCTACTAAAAATTTTTTAGTCACTAAAACCCATATAATCAGCGACCAAACTTAGTTTTAGTCGCCAATTGTAGATTTTTGGCTACTAAAATTGTGTAGTCGCCAAAAAGCTTTACTTTTGGCAACTAATGTTGTTTTGGTCGCTGAAAGCTATACTTTCAGCGACCAAATTTTTTTTGGTTGGGAAATTTAGTTGCCGAATGTGCTTTTTCTTGTAGTTTATATTGAGTTTAATTTATTTATTTTTAATCATTGACTGCATTTTAAAATTTTAGAAAATATATTGATATTTTTTGTTTTTTCAAAAATGCCATTATAAGCTTGGAAAGTTTTTGGCTTAGTGGCATTTCTCAAAATGTTATAAAATATTTGTTTATGACACTTTTCACCTAAGTGCCATAAAAAGTAATTTGCACCTGCCTAGTATCCTGACATTTTTTAAAAAATGCCATTGCGACTAAAGTTTAGTGACATCTGTTGGTAAATATCACAAACATAATTTTTTTTGTCATTATTTTATAAAATGTCATAAAATTGATGTGACATTTCTTTATTGAAATGCCACTAGAGTCTTATATGTTTGTGGTTCTGTGACATTTTTCTAAAACATTTAATGCTAATTTTTATTTTTGTGGCATTTTCTAAAACCATGCCGCTAGTGTAGTGTCACTAAAGTGTAAATTTGTTGTAGTAACATTTCTGTTGTAGTGAAGTGACACTTTTTTTAATTGAAATGCCACGAGAGCCTTGTATGTTTGTGGCTCTATGACATTTTTCTAAAAAATGCCATCAAATATTTTTTTTGTGACATTTTTTAAGAACATGCCACTAGTATGGTGTCACTAAAATGTGTTTTTGTTGTAATGGCACATGATTTTTCATCAATTTTTAGTACTGTAATTATGCGTGTATCTTAAATTAGTATGTAATATGTGTACACAGTATAGAGACTCATATGAGTAAATTGATTTGCATATAAAATACAACTAAACAAGAAATGAATACATATTCGGCTGAAGAATTTAAATGATAAATGAGAAATTTTATGAATATAAACATTAATTTATAGTTAGATTGTTGAAATCACAATCTTATCTTAAATAATAAACAATAAGCAAGTCCTTTAAATATATAGTATTACACAAATATTTTTTTTATCAACTTTTACTTCAATTTTTCATAATCCATACATGTAATACAATTGAAAGTATAAATTAATTGCACAATTACACAAGTTTGTTTAATAGCTCATCTCATAATACAAATTCATTGAACTCACTATTGCATATTATTTGCATACTATTGGTGTAAAAATACATTAATATCAATATGTAATATATTTTTATACATCAAGAATTGTTGAGTCTCATTTCATGTGCCACGAATATCTTGCATGATGAAAAATATAACATTAGTTATTATTATATTTTCATTAATGTAGAAAATGTGGAATAATTTTTTTAAGAAAATGGAATGATATGGTAACTTAATATTTCGATCGATATAGGAATTTCATAATTATTTTCACGATATTTATAAATTCATGCTTATAAATGTTTACAGGGTCACTTTCATGAAACTGTCAAGTTACATAATTTATTATGGCATCTGGAAGTAATTAACATACAACAAAAATTGATCAAATTTTTTTATTTTATGTATTTACTTTCTACATTATTGAGTTGCTGCGATAATGTTTGGGTATCATTTGATTTTTTTTTCTTATAATTTGACTAAAATGTATGCATGAGGTACATTATTTTTCTTGAACTTTACAATAAATAGGACAATTTCTGTTTCACCTCATTTAACTTTGGTTAGAGAGTATGTTGCGATAGATCTTCTGTAGTTTTTGTTTCACTATGTTCTTATTTTTCTTCTACTCACCATTATAACTCATTGTAATAAATATATTTTAATGAGTAAGAGTTTGAGGCGATATCATATTGTTATGAATTTCAAAATCCATTTTTTCTCAATAATATGATTTTTTTTTTGTCAGGAAAAAAATGTACAATTATTGCCGTGATAGAAGTGTTTTGAAAAGTCTTGATTTGTTATTGAAAATGTTTATTGTCGACACTTATTTGTATGACATGTATGTATATATGTATTAAACATAAGGTTGATAGGAGAATAATACATAATTCTACAGTTTTTTTCCAAACAAATATAACTGTATTAGCAATATATGTTAGAAAAGTAAATATCCGATGGTAATATAACATTATAGATTGACAATGTATGAATACAGTAACATATATAAATTTACATTTATATATTTTTTTATATTTATATATGTAGATGTGCGGGGAGAAAATATTCAAGTAAGCCCGCACTCCTTTCTTCTAAGCTCCTCCTTGTCCGATCGACCTGCGAGCACAACGGCAGTGAGCTACCCGGCGGTGTGTGGTCGGAAAACCCCTCCGACGATCAAGTTAGACACACACAGAGGGATAGAGAGGGAGTGAGAGGAGGGTGTTGAGTGTTTAGTGTATGTCTCACCAAATTGTCATCTGTCTAGGCATGGGGGGCGCAGACCCGCTTATATACCTTCTGCGCCCCAAATCTACTCCCATTCGTCTCTCGACACGTGGTGCTGCTATCCCATCCGTTAGCACAAATCTTGCTGTACATTACCTAACCCAACTGCCAACCCACTCTGCTGGGAGCTCGGCAACCGAGGTACAGCATCACGGCCGCTGACATCCAGGCTGCACTTCATGCCCAAGTGTAGCAATAGCCGAGCTCCGTCCCTATCGTGCTCGACTGCATTCCAGCGAAGTCGAGCTCCGGAAAGGTCACGCCGATCAACCAAAGGCTTTCCTGCCGAGCTTCTGGCACGAGCTTCCCTGCCGAGCCAAAGGCGTATGCCTTCTGGCCGAGCAACGCAAGTTACACGGTCACCACCGGTGCGAGTAGTTCGGCCATGGGCCGAGCGGCCCCAACTCTGGGCAAGTCCTAAGCTATCTCGGCCCAACACGCCCTTGGGCCTTCAACTTGATCGACTTTTATCTCGGCCCACTTCCGGCTCATAAATCTCCCTCTCAATTGTCCCTTAATTCCGTCCGCGCAAGCGTGACTGAGATTATTTATCCTGACCGGGGTAACACTTCCTCGGTCTTTCGGTTTTGCAAGAAGTCAACTGAGCTAGTTTTCTTGCTTGGCTTCATGATTCACTCGGTCGACGCCTCGTCTGGCCTTCTTGTCTTTTCAACTGACGCTGCCATTAATGAGGGCGCGTGTCAATCTCTTATTGGCCCTCGAGCAGCCAACCCAACCGTCCCCTCAAATTTGAATTTGGGCGGCTTCTTCCCCTCTATAAACTTGCCCCTTCTCGCTTTCTTTCTTCCTACTGCCTCTCTTCAAGTCTTCAATGTTTCAGAGCTCAAGCACCCCCAGCAAAACTTCGTCTCTGCCATTCCTTACATTTGTGCTCGAAGAAGTTGGCCCTGTCCTCAGCTGGTAAGTTCCTTGAACCTCATTTTTTGCTATTTCAATCGGCATTTCACATATTAGGGCACTAAAAACATAGGTTTTAGGGCAATAGGCACCCAAAACCGTCCCTAACCCTTCACTTTCCTTGTTGTTCTTCATTTTTCCTGATGAACATTGAAGATCTGGAGCGGACCAGGCTCCAGGTCTTCATTCGATCCAAAAAATCATTAAGACTGAGCAAATGACTAGTTTGCCAAAACCTTTAGCAGAAACCGGGGTAGGCAAAGAGCTTGGCCGCTCGACCGAGCTAATATCTGGTCCACTTGAACGGCCGAGCTCCTTGGTACACCTTCAAGATCGAGGTGGTTGGCACTCTTCATGGCCGAGTTAAAGTCAAGCTCGTTTTGCGCGACCGCGCTCATACTTACCATTGCCATCATTTTCCTACAGAGTCCAAGGGGACCACTTGACCAAATATTGAGGCTCTCAAAGACCGAGCAGCTATCAAGACACCAGTCTGTGCCATTCCACCTTAGCCGAGCTAAACCAGCCGGCTACAAATGGGGCGCTTCCACTTCTTAGTTGACACCCCGGCTGCCTTGGCCGTATTCCGGGAAGATTATGATATCCCAGCAGATGCTCACCTAGAGCTCGCCGAGATCGAGACAATCCCTTGGGGCAGATTAGACCAGTGCCCCTTCACCGTTCTTTCCATTGTTGAAGGAGGCCTCCGCTTCCCGGTCAACCCTCTGCTGACCGAGTTTCTACGCCGCACCGGGCTTGCACCCACACAAGTATCAAGCAACACCTACCGAATAATCAACGACATGCACGAGCTAAATAACCGGCTAGGGACCAACTTAGGTTTAGCCGAGATACTGCGACAGTACACACTTGGGCACACGGGCGACGGCCTCGCCTATTACTTAAAATTTGACCAGGTAAAGAAACGATAGTGACCGGCACCCCAGACAAGGACTTACACGATGACGACTTTTTCTGGGTGTCTAGCAACTATGAAACGGCCGACGTACCGGACTGGTTTATCAGCAAGAATTTTGGCTCCACATGTAAGCCGTGCAACCTTGCTCGGTCAATTGCCTTTGTTCCATATTTTGTAAATAACTAACACTTCTCTTCTTTCCTTTGCAGCAATCCAGGCCTTACAAGCCAACTACCACTACCCCAACGAGGAAGCCATCAGGGCTGTGCGCCGTTATCACAACCGGGATTGTAACGAATTGCTCGGCTACACCCCGACATACCGATACTCTGCTCCACGCCGGAGTAAGGTCACAGACTTCCTCCGTGCTCTATCACCTCCTCCAGACCCAACACTACCGGACGTGCCACTAATCCGGTTAACCGAGGAAGAAGAGATGGCAAAACGTAGTTGTATCAAAAACCTCCTCACCGCAACATCCGCCGAGATACCGAGCGTCGTTACCCGAGCTCCAGCTGCCGGTCAATCAAGGGGCGCCGTGGTGGCGTTGGCGTCTCCAGCCGTCGGTCAAGCCAGCCAAGAAGCTCACCAGGCTGGGAAAAGGCCTCGCGCAGATCCCTCTGCCGAGCTGGTTGAAGAGCTGACTACCGAGCAACCAACTGTCACCATAGACCCAACGCTGGCATGGCAACCGCAGCTCAAGCACCGGGGTAAGGAGATCCCAGCAACGACCTCCGTGAAAGGCGACAAAGAACATCTCCTTGCCTTCGACCTCTCCAAGGCCCTTCTCCTACCGAGCGACGTGGTCGGGAGCGACCATGTCCCAGACACTCGGCTGGTGAAGTCGGCCGTGAAGTCCATGACCAGGGTAAGGGTCTCAAACTTCTACTCAAATTTTCACAAGTGTTTACACGGCTTCCACTCTGATTCAATTTTCTTCTTGCAGGCCATCCAGAAGCAACACTTGGTCATGGAGCGTATCCATCGACTGCGGCAAAAGGCAAACGACACTGCCAGCCAAGTCCAAAGCCTTCAGACCAAGCTCGGCCGAGCAAAGTCCTCTTTTTAGATTGCTAACGCTGACAACACCAAGTTGCTCGGCCAGCTTGGTGACGTCGAGAAAAAGCGGGATGAGCTCCAAGCCGAGCTAAATGCACTCAAAGAGTCAAGGGAGAAGGAGTGCGAAGACGCCAACAACGCCGGTTTTAAGGAGCCCGAGGACAGCTATAAGAAGCAGGTCTTCGCCACCCAAGACATCTATTTCAAAGCGGGTTGGAAGTCTGCCTGCGAACAGCTCGGTCAAGGTCCTGATACCGACATGTTTGCCTCTCCGCCAGCTGTCTTCCTGCCGACCTATCTCGTGCCATATGCCAACGACGTCTTCAGCGCGTTAGAGGCTGAGGCCGAGGCCGAGGAAGGATTTGAAGGAGCAGCCGAGGCAGATGCTGAGGGAGAGGAACGCCAAGAGCAGGAGCAGCCAGGCCAAACTGTGACCGGCATCCGAGATCAAAGCCCACCGATTAACCTGGAGGAAGCTAGCGACGAATTCACTAACCTTTCCCCCCCCAGTGTAGTTTTCTTAGCTTTTCTGTTTTTTTGCTCTGCAAATGTAACCGGGCTGTCTGCCCCGCCTCTTGTACATATTTTTATAATTAATGAAAAAGCTCAATTTTCTTGAAGTGTTGGCACGGTCTTAAAGCTGAGTAACGTTAATCGGACAAAATACTTCGGCAACATTAACCATCTTGCTTAACTTGACTAACCGGCAAAGGCATCTCGGTTGCAGGCATATAGTTGAATAAATCACCAACTGTTTCACCAGTAACAATACATCTCGGTTATCATAGTCAACCGAGATGAATCATCTCGGTAGTAGTTATAAAGCTTAGCGCGTCAATTCTTTCAGCCAGAGTGAATCATCTCGGTTGAGAATACCCAAGTTGAGCAAAACATCAACGCTGTCAACCGGAGTAAATCATCTCGGTTGAGAATACCAAAGTTGAGCAAAACATCAACTCTTTCAACCGGAGTAAATCATCTCGGGTGAGAATACCCAAGTTGAGCAAAACATCAACGCTGTCAACCGGTGTAAATCATCTCGGTTGAGAATACCAAAGTTGAGCAAAACATCAACTCTTTCAACCGGAGTAAATCATCTCGGTTGAGAATACCCAAGTTGAGGAAAACATCAACTCTTTTAACCGGAGTAAATCATTTCGGTTAGGAATCTCAAGACTCAAAGCAACATTAAAAATGCTAAGGCAAAGATGAGTCACTTCTATATATTGACAAAAATGAATATTACATGAAGTGTAAGGCAAAAAATTCCTTTGCACAAAAAAGAAAGCTAAAGCTAGAAATAATACAGCTTGAGGTTGGTTGCATTCCATGGCCGGGGTATTCCTCTACCATCCAAGTCCTCCAGGTGATATGCCCCCTTGCCCGCTAGACCGGTTATCTTGTATGGTCCTTCCTAATTTGCCCCTAGCTTGCCTTCACCTGGCACTAGGGTATTGCCCATGACTTTCCTCAAGAATGGCGAACATCTCGGCCAAATCGGACAAATGGTCTGCTTGATGCCGGCTCTTAACCACCATATCATCAATATAAGCCTCCATTGTTCGGCCTAGCAGAGGAGCGAACATCTTGGTCACCATCCTTTGAAAAGTTGCCCCGACGTTCTTCAAACCAAAAGGCACGACTCGGTAGCAGAAGAGTCCCATTGGTGTAGTAAACGAGGTGATCTCTCGGTCGGGCCCATGCATGGCAATCTGATGGTAGCCACGGTAGGCGTCTAAGAAACTGAGCCTGTTATGTCCAGCCGTTAAGTCCACAAGCTGGTCTATTCTAGGCAGAGGGAAGCTTTCTTTCAGACAAGCTCGGTTGACGGTCTTGTAGTCAACACAAACTCGCCACGTCCCATTCTTCTTGGGCACCACGACCGTGTTTGAAATCCATCGAGGGTAGTGCACTTCCTGAATTGCTCACGCCTCAAGCAAGTTCTTCACTTCCTCCGCAACTACCTCGGCGTGATGCAGCGCCGATCTCCTTGTGCGCTGAATGACCGGCTTTGCTCCGAGGAAGACATTGAGATGATGGCATATAAAACTCGGATCGAGACCGGGCATGTCGTAAGGTGACCGACCATGCGAAGACTTCGATGTTGGCCATCAAAAATTTAACCATGTCGGTCCTTTCTTCGGCTGTAAGGCTTGAGCAGAGTAAGAAGAACTTGTCCGGATGCTCTGTACCAATGCGCACTTCCACCAATTCCTCGACAGCTTTGTCCTCGGCTTGAGTGCCCACATCGTCAAGGACTCCCGGTCTTCCGGTCCCTCAATCATTAGAACGAATCCTTTGGCGGCTCGGCTCCCGTTGACCGCTACGAAGCATTGCTTCGACATGACTTGATCGCCCCAAATCTCCTCGATTGCCCCCATAACCGAGGGGAATCTCATCACCTGATGATAGGTCGACGCTACGGCTTGCATAGCATGAAGCCATCCCCTTCCAAGGATCAAATTATAGGTGGATGGCACCTGCAACACCCAGAACTCCACTTGTTTGACCACGGATCCCGCTTTGACCGGCAGGATAATCTTTCCCAAAGGCCACTCCTGTTGTGAGTTGAAACCAACCAGTGGCGAAGTTGCCGGGGCAAAATTTGTATCCCGGAGCTTGAGCTATTTGAAAGCGTCGTAGTACATGATCTCGACCGAGCTTCCCTGATCGATCAAGATCCGTTTGACATCAAATTCTTTGACGCAGAGTGTAACCACTAGGGCATCGTTATGCGGCGTCTGAATGCACTCCAGGTCTCTTGAGGAGAAACTGATCACATCTTTCTCTTCGGTCTTCCCCCTCTTGATCGCAGGCTGAATCGACAAAACTTTCCTCATGTGTTCTGCCTTCTTGATCATACCACGGAGCTCGCATACACGCGCCGGTTCCACTATGCCGTGGATGACATTAACAACCCCTTGTGGAAGCGCATCTCGGTCATCCGGTCCCCGCGGGTCAACCGGAGCTTGATTGGCCTTCACGCCCCCCTTAATGTAAAGGTCCAGGTGTCCGGCTGCGACTAGCTCTTCCAAGTGTTACCTCAAAGGCAAACAGTCCTCTGTCCGGTGGCCTCGCTCTCGGTGAAACGTGCAACGGTACCTCGGATTGAAGCCCTTCTGTCCGTCGCCTAACTTAGCAGGAAACCGGACATACTCCTCGTCGCGGATTTCACTAAGTATGCGATAGATTGGAATCTTAAAAACCGTGGTGAGGCCTGTCCTTACTTTCAACCTTCTGTTTGCATCGGCTACATTATCTCGGGGGTAGTCATTCCGACGTCCCCTACCCCGGTTTTTGCGATTAGTGCCACGGTCCGATTCCTCAGCACGGTCGCTGGATCGGCCGGACTCCTGCCCGACTGTGTGCACTTTGCTAACTGACCTCTTATCCGCTACTACCGGGGTTGTTTTCGCGCTAGATGCCGACGCATCATCCTCCACACAGATGTGCTCATTGATGTGCTGCATTAGCTGGCCCATGGATGTCGGCAGGTGCATGGTAAGCGAGTCTCGCAGTCTATGTTCGACCGGGAGACCTCGCTTGTATTGTGTGATTGCAAGGTTGACCAGGCAATCCAAAATCTCATTGAAGGTCTCCCAATATCTGGAGTTGTATGCCTTCAATGTGTCGCTCGGTTCCATTTTGACACTCAGTAGGTGGTCAACTTCCTTTGGTGTTTTCGTGTTGGTTTTGAAGCGCGTCACGAAGGCCTCGGCCAACTGATGCCACCTTTCTATGCTCCCCTTCGGCAACCTCTCGAACCATTTCAAGCCCAGTTCATCTAAACTTGACGAGAAGATAAGGCACATAAGTGCGTCATTCCGCCTATGCTCGGCCATGACCTGTCGGAAGTGACTCACATGCATGTAGGGATCGGTTTTCCCGTTGTAGAGTGTGAATTTAGGCTGGTGGAAGCCTGCCAGAAGCGGTGTCGTTTCTATCTCCAAGGAGAAAGGGGTGGCGCTCAGCCTTACCAAGTCTGTATCTAGAAGGAGTGGCGCTGCTTGGCGGGGTGGAGGCATTCTGACCCCCTCGCTGGTGTGAACCCCATAGGATAGCCATTGGAACGCTGGCACCCTCTGAGCCTCCCGCCGGTGAGCTCATTCCTTCAAGACTGCCCGCAAATCCTCTGAACGAGCGGAATAAGAATACCTCGACGTCGTTGTCGGACGTGAGGGTCGATAGGTGCTGTCTTGCGCGCTGGACTTCCCCTCGTGTAGGTCGGAATCTCCAACCTTGTAACTTCTGGTGATGGAAATGGACGCAGTGTGTCGCTGACTCTGACTGCCTGAACGGCGGGGTTGGGTGCGCTCACTGTTGTCTCCCACTCCAGCTACACCCTTCCCTTTAACATGCCACTTCAGTTCCTCCATCTCCGCCGCCATTTTCCGGATGACGGCGTCTTGGTCCCTTAACTTGTGTTCCAGACGTCTGGCATGTGATTCTCTCTGCTGCCGATGACCATCTGGACTCCGTGAATGACTATAACTTCTTCCGCGCTTATCCCGCGCATCTCTTGAATGTCCTCCTAGAGAAGTCTCCAGGTCTGCCATCGAAGGAACGATAGTGGGATGCCCTTCTCTCCGTCTACCTGACTCCGGGGTAATTCCGTCGATGGCAAACAATGGAATCTCGTCGTTGTTCTCCATGGACGGCGATCGAATGAGCCTGGAAGACAGGGTTTTGTCTATCAAGTTTTCCACAGACGGCGCCAATTGTGTGAGGAGCAAATATTCAGACAAGCCCGCACTCCTTTTTTCCAAGCTCCTCCTTGTCCGATCGACCTGCGAGCACAACGGCGGTGAGTTACCTAGCGGTGTGTGGCCAGAAAAGCCCTCTGACGATTAAGTTAGACACACACATAGGGATAGAGAGGGAGTGAGAGGAGGGTGTTGAGTGTTTAGTGTATGTCTCACCAAATTGTCATCTGTCTAGGCATGGGGGGCACAGACCCGCTTATATACCTTCTGCGCCCCAAATCTACTCCAATTCGCCTCTCGACACGTGGTGCTGCTATTCCATCCATCAGCACAAATCTTGCTGTACATTACCTAACCCAACTGCCAGCCCACTCTGCTGGGAGCTCGGCAACCGGGGTACAGCATCACGGCCGTCGACACCCAGGCTGCACTTCATGCCCAAGTGTAGCAATAGCCGAGCTCTGTCCCTATCGTGCTCGACTGCATTTCGGCGAAGTCGAGCTCCAGAAAGGTCATGCCGATCAACCAAAGGCTTTCTTGCCGAGCTTCTGGCACGAGCTTCCCTGCCGAGCCAAAGGCGTATGCCTTCTGGCCGAGCAACGCAAGTTGCACGGTCACCACCGGTGCGAGTAGTTCGGCCACGGGCCGAGCAGTCCCAACTCCGGGAAAGTCCTAAGCTATCTCGGCCCAACACGCCCTTGGGCCTTCAACTTGCTCGACTTTTATCTCGGCCCACTTTCGGCTCATAAATCTCCCTCTCAATAGACATCGACATATATAAGATATTACAAAAATAATATGTGAAATTTTTTGTAACAATATAATACAGGTAACAATAATTATTCATAATTAAATAGTTGCTCATAATGTAGACGTTTAGTTTTATGTTTTTATATGTATGCACCATTTCTTAATTAGATTAAATTCACATAAAAATTGAAAGGAATTTGAGAATAATTTGTGTAAAATTAGAAATAAGTGAAGAAAAATTTTAAAAAAAGAATAATTTGGTTTGTTTTTTCAAACTTTTATTTTGAATTTTTGAATTTTCATGTTTTTTTTTTCTTTGACACTTTTTTTTAATAACTATTTTATTTTCTTTTTAGATTCACTTAATTTGATACTTGTTTTTTATTTTTAAATTTTTTTAAAATTTTGATTCACTTAATTTGAATATACTTAGAAAATAATTTGTTAAGTATTATTTTTGGAAAAAAAATATTAATATTAAATAATAATAATAAATAAATCAGTACATGTTTAAATTTATAATTTTTTATCAATATTTTACTTTTTAATTCTATTTAGATTATTAGATATTAGATTTTCATGTAAAAGTATAATTTAAATATAAAATATGAAGAAATTTCAATATCTTTAATTACCAAAATTGAGAAAATAAGAAAAATCAAAAACTGAAAAATCGATTCAAAAAATAAAACTAATGAAAGTAGTTATTGTTTAAAATTTTGACATCATACATTGGTTATTAAAGTGTCATGTAAAATGTTACAGTTCATAAAATATAATTTAAACAAAAAGAAAGTGTATAGAGATAACTTGCAAATTTTAAGATGCAGCACAAATAGCTATTTTAAAAACACATGCATTTTCCTCTGTTTAGATTCGAACAAATGCATAAAACTTTAAGATTCAACCAAAATTATTCACAGTGATTTGATTTATTTTTTTCGTCACAGATAACTTTAGTGATGAAATTTTGATGTTTGGAGACAAAATCAGTCTGTCACCAAATGCCTTTTTTGTTGTAGTGTATGTATATTCAGTATAAAAGTAAACACAAAAAATAAGAAAGAGTAATTATTTTTTGTTTTTTAGTCATCATTAATGTAAAAAATAAGGAGGCAACTTTTTCTTTTTCTTTTTCTTTTTGATAAGAAGAGAAATGGTTTGTTTATATTTATATAGGATTCTCAGAAATAGATGTATCGTTTTTGGGTATTCAACTCTAAAAATAAAGAGATATATAGTTGGTTTCTATTTGGCTCTTCATAGAAAATATGACAGACTTTTCACACTTTTATAATAAAATAATAACAATAGTAGCAGATGGAGGAATTTTGAAATTCAAATCTTTATCCATAAGTCGTGAAATTAATTTTTATTTTAATTAATCAAACAAATAGAAAATGAAGGAAAACAGAAAACATAAAATACAATTAAAGAAAGTTGAAAACATGAAAGACAATCAAAGAAAGTTGTCACATAGGAAAGAGAGAGTTTTAAAATTATAATAATTTAATAATGAATATTTGGAGACTTTTGACAAAATAACTACATTTGATTATATATATAGTATAGATAGATATATTATAGATTAACAAATATATATCATTTATTATATATCTTTTAAGCATTAACTATAATAATATTTTTTTACAATCCATGCTTAAAAAATAAAAATAATTTAACTAAATATGTATGCATAGTAATATATATATATATATATATATATTCTGAAAACGCTCTCATTCTCAATATATTTTTACAAAAGACGTTTTTGACTTAATATAAACCATTGCATAATAATAATTGTCAAACCCCACCAAAATCACAATAAACTCGAATCAAAATACCAACACATAAAATAACAAATTTTTTTTTTTTTTTTTTTTGATTCCCTTGCATTGCAAAGTTTCATTATCTTGACCAGCAAATGTGCAGAAAATCAAAGTGGAAATAGGGCAGTCTCTTGCTCCTTTGGTATTCATAGAGCATTTTCAGCAAGATTAACCCAAATAGCTATTCAAAATCTCATTTTTCTATTTTACCTAATTAATTTTTGAAAATACACTAGAAAAAAAAAAAAAAACTCTCTATTTTAGCTATCTTTTATTAAAAAATTATTTCTACCATTTTTTTTTTCTTTTTTCAAATACCAGAATATTTTTCTAACAATCAATTTTCAACAGCCATACTTTTCCAATGGCCATATTCAGATAGTTCTTGCTCCTAATATATGGATGTAGACATCAGAAATATTTATTTGTTTGTAGAATCTACCAAGTGACACTAAATTACTTGCAAAATCAAAACCCTAACATCAATCCAAAAAAAAAACCAAAAAAAAAAAAAAAGAAAAAAGAAAAAACCAACCTAACATCACCCAAATGTTGAGATTGAAAATGATTTTTTTTTTGTTTTTTTTAATAAAATGCTAGTGCACAATCCCCCACTTTCCCTCTCATGAAAATTTAGCAAAATGTCAATTTGAACCGCTAAGAGAGGATTAAGACTAGCTATTATAGTGTGGTGGGTGAAATAATTAGCCTTTTGTAGATGCTCTTAAATTTTCTTCTATATGACAGTAAAAGTTATTACTAGTTCAAAAGACAATCGATATAGGTCAAGTTTGGCGTAACCTAAATAATACAAAAAGTCAAAAAATCACTATTCTATTTAAGTCAAATCATCTTATTTAAATCACATCACCTCTCTAATACATCACATTAAACCCAACCCAAACCCAATACATATAAGCCAATAAGTCAAAAAGTACACTTTTTTAGAACATCCCAAACCAACCCATAGTGTATTCAATAGTCTTTTGCATCAACTTTTTCTAAAGGGAGGATTTTCCTTATTCCAACCACCTCTCTATCACTCAACGGGTCAATTCGACCTGATGACATTGTGCATGTATTAATTTCAGATCCTTAATTCACAAAAAATTGTTAAAACCTTGATCATATTTTTTTTGAATAAAAAATTATCATCTAAAAATTAAGAGAAAAGAATTACAGAATCAGAAAAACGTAACTCAAAAAATAGCCAAAAAATAAAATATACAATGTAAATTAAAATTTAGTACACTTCATTTTCTGGCCACTAGATGGACTACTTTTTCCGACTCCATAGCATTGTTGACAATATCAAAGTGCACGATCACGACGTCTACAAACACATAGCCCCCACTTTCATGCTTCCTTTAATAATAGTAACAAAAACACTTACATCGCATGCGATCCTTCAAAGGCGCAACAGGACAGCAACACAACCAAAATATTCAAACGACACACAAACAGATAAATGATACATACAGGTGATTAGTCTGATCTGAGACTCATATGATCCCTCTGCAATTCCACAGTGTTCCAACCACTGCCCACCATGTCAATTCGCAATGCAAGCTCTGAGTCTGAATCAACTGAGAGTAAGGACCGCAGAGTCCCTATCCTTAGATTCATCTAGATAGGGAGAGTATTATGTTAGCATCTATATGAGAGTCCTATTGAGTTTGGTTGGCTGGGAAGGACACTAATGCTGTATTTAGTTGGAGAATTTAGGAAGGGATTTGAAAATAGAGAAGGAAAATATAAATGAAATGTCAATAAAATATATCTAGTTTCACACACATTTTTTCTTTCCCTATCCAAATCCCTTTTCTAATCTCCCAACCAAACACAGGTAACCAAATGCATGCCAACCCAAACGCAAAGGTATATGATCATTTCGTATATACATATATATATATATATATATAGATATGCATATGCGTGAGTAAATTATTTGTCTGTGGAATCTTGTGAGGAATCTGATATCATCCTCTGAATCATTGCACTCGTCTCTGCTTCAGACATTCGGTCATCTTCTTTGCTCTGAGATTGCGAGTAGGACTCAAAGAATTCCTTGTTCTCTTTCTCCAATTCTTTCCATACTGCGTGAAAGATTCAAGTTAAGGCCATATTTATTGCTATCATGATGCTACTATCTAATCGAATGGAAGTACATAACTGAAATAGTTACTTTGCGTGTTAGTAGTCTATGCAAACTAGTGATATGGGTACAAAAGAAATTTCGACACAAGGTTTGTTGTTTAGTTTTAGAACTGAAAAGAGTGGCTATCTAGGTTAGTTTGAGCTTGATTTACTGTCCTCAAAAGCATAGGGGTGTTGAGTTTTCAGTTTGTGCAGCATCTCTTGCAAACATTTTTTTTTTTTTTTTTGGTTTATCTGCAAAAGTCATTTGTTAGTTGTTAGATTAGATCGTAGGGAAAGTTGAACCGCCAACCTCTCACCTGCTAACGTAGGTAGTTCTTTAATTTTCTTTGTTGAGTTTACTTCCAATACAAGATTTTCCTTTTTGGTTTCTTTTCTGGTAGGGTTTCCAAACAAAGTCTGTGTTCGTGCATGCGCATGAGTGACGATTATAGGTGATTGGAAACTAACCGGTGGAAGTGATGACTGGTTCGATCTTTGCGTGCTTAGAGAGGGCTTCCATGCACTCCTCTTTAGTCATGTTGAAGATCAGGCACTTCTCTATCAGATGCTGCACCTGTATCAAGTTGTCGTAGAGCATCAAGAACCCATAAAAAAACATAACTTCATAACAAAACTAAGGCAACAAAAACTTCAAACCAAACAACAACAACAAAGCCCGTATCAGCAAACAATAAGCACCATAAATAATTTCATATCAAACACATACATTCAAACAACAAAACTCTATTTCAATTACCATGTGTATATATGAAGCAGAGTCCCCCATGATACTATCTTCGATCTTCACTGACAAATCTATACATTCAAGACAAGTAGGGAAAGATCATAGCATGAGAAAAAAATATATAGAGAGGAAGAGTTGGTGTAATATGATGGTGGATCACGACCTAGAGAGGTGCAAGAGAATAACATAATAACAATAAATAAATAAAACAATGGTGGGGTGGGCCCAAGAGTCCCACGTGGGAGATAGATGATAATTGGTGGAGAAGGGATTAGAGGAGATTTTGTAAATGACCATTTGTTGGTCTCCTAGGGTTGCCATTAGGCAGCCCCCCTCCACGTGAAGAAGGGGTCCCCCCCATTTAGACATCTTCCGAAATGGACAAACCTACAACACCCAAATGGTATCCTCTAACAGTACCCGAGATTATCTTCTTCATCTATCGTCCTCCAATCACAGCACGCCATTTGGCATTAAGGTCGAATGTTCAAGTCATTATAGGAATTAACATGGGTACATCTGTATTTCCATGACACACAAAATTGCCAGCAAAATTAGATACAGTGATCAGCGCAACAGGAACCAAATATCTTCCAAGATCCCATGTGCTCTCAATTTCTTGCGGTTCCTTTCTGTGAACTACGCCACTGCAACTTTCGAACTTGCAATCAACTCAATGCCTTGTCTTCCTTTACATGTTGCTATCATCTCTCTCTCTCCCTCTCTGTGTGGAAAGACAGACGGTAGGAGTGTACAACTGCTACTTTGGTACTTTGGCCGATTCCTCTCTGGTTCAGTCAAGCGAGACAGCTATACACGTCTTGCAAGTATCTATTGTCTCATTGACCACTTTCATTGCATACACCAATTATATTATAGCTCGAAACACATTGCAGATTGACAACTGAGGGGGAGATTTATGATTTGGATTGGGCCGTGGTAAGGGCCAGACAAATTGTGAGCCGAACACATTTGGGCCGTAGTAGCCTAGGCCCATCTAGAAAGGATTTTCGCTCGGTAATGGCACAGTTGCTGTGAAACCGAGCTACTTGCTCGGTAATGGCATAGTTGCATAATTGATGTCGTACTAGCGGTCAAGTGAGGTTCGGCCGAGATGTCCGCTGCCTCACTAGGGTTCCACGGTTCATGCGTTAGCTCGGCAGGAAGGCCGACGGCTAACCAGCATGACTTATCCCGAGCTTGGCTAAGCCGGAATGCAACCGAGCTCGGTTGTCATTGAGCTTGGCGAGCGGAGCGCTCTGGCTAGCTACGCAGCACGGCCGTTGACAGTCGAGATGCTGCAGCCCGGCTGCCGAGCTCCCAGTGGTGTGGGCTGGCAGTTAAGTGATGTTCAGCTAGATTTGTGCTGATAGATGGGATAGCAACACCACGTGTCGAGAGACTAATGGGAGTAGATTTGGGGCGCAGAAGGTATATAAGCGAGTTTGCGCCCCCACGCTGAGGCAGATGAACATTTGGTGAGATTTACACTAAACAGTTAATCCTCTCTCTCTCTATCCCTGTGTGTGTCTAACTTGATCGTCAGAAGGGGTATTCCGGCCACACACCGCCGGGTAACTCACCGCCGTTGTGCTCGTAGATCGATCGGATAGGCAGGAGCTTGAAAGAAATAAGTACGGGCTTGCCAGAATATTTGCTCCTCGTACAATTGGCGCCGTTTATGGGAACCTTGACAGACAAAACCTTGTCTTCCAGACTCATCTGATCACCGTCCATGGCGAACAACGACGAGATTCTGTTGTCTGCCATCGACGGAGTTACCCCGGAGTCAGGCAGATGGAGAGAAGGACATCCCGCCATTCCTCCAATGGCGGACCTGGAGACATCCCCAGGAGGACACTCAAGAGACGCGCGAGATAAGTGCGGAAGAAGCTTTGGTCATTCTCGGAGTCCAAACGGTCACCGGCGGCGGAGAGAATCGCATGCCAGACGACTGGAACACAAGCTAAGGGACCAAGACGCCGTCATCCGGAGAATGGCGGCGGAGATGGAGGATCTCAAGCAGCATGTTAAAGGGAAGGGTGTAGCTGGAGTGAGAGACCACAGTAAGCGTACCCAACCCTGCCGTTCATGTAGTCAGAGCCAGCGGCATACTCTGTCCATCTCAATCACCAGAAGTTATAAGGTTGGAGATTCCGACGCGCATGTACAAAGGTCCAGCACGCAAGACAACACTTATCAACCTTCACGACCAGCGACAACGTTGAGGTATTCTTATTCCGTTCGTTCAGAGGATTTGCGGGTAGTCTTGAAGGAAGGGGCTCGCCGGCGGGAGGCTCATAGGGTGCCGGCGTTCCAGCGGCTATCTTATGGGGTTCACGCCAGTGAAGAGGTCAGAATGCCTCCACTCCGCCTAGCTGCGCCACTCCTTCTAGACACAGACTTGGCAAGGCTGAGCGCCACCCCTTTCTCCCTGGTGATAGAAACAACACTGCTTCCGGCAGGGTTCCACCAGCCAAAATTCACGCTCTACGACGGAAAAACCGATCCTTATATGCATGTAAGCCACTTCCGACAGGTCATGGTCGGACATAGGCGAAATGACGCCCTTATGTGCCTTATCTTCCCGTCAAGCTTGGGCGAGCTGAGCTTGAAATGGTTTGAGAGGCTTCCGGAGGGGAGCATAGAAAGGCGGCATCAGATGGCAGAAGCCTTTGTGACGCGCTTCAAAACCAACACTAAGGCGCCGAAGGAAGTTGACCACCTTTTCAGTGTCAAGATGGAGCCGAGCGACACGCTCAAGGCATACAACTCCAGATACTGGAAAACCTTCAACGAGATCTTGGATTGCCCGGTCAACCTTGCAATCATGCAGTACAAGCCTGGTCTCCCGGTCGGACATAGACTGCGGGACTCGTTTACGATGCACCAGCCGACATCCATGAGCCAGCTAATGCAGCGCATCAATGAGCACATCCGAGTAGAAGATGATGATGCAGCATCTACCGCGAAGGCAACACCGGTAGTAACAGACAAGAGGTCGGCTGGCAAGGTACACGCGGTCGGACAGGAGGCAAACCGTTCAAATGATCGCGCAGAGGAATCAGACCGTGGCTCAAATCGCAAAAACCAGCGTAGGGGTCGTTGAAATGACCGAGATGACTACCCCCGGGATGACGTCGCTGATGCAAACAGAAGGCTGAAGGCCAGGATAAGCATTACCACGGTTTTTAAGATTCCAATTTATTGCATACTTAGTGAAATCCGTGACAAGGATTATGTCCAGTTTCCTGCTAAGTTGGGCGACGGACAGAAGGGTTTCAATCCGCGGTACCATTGCATATTTCACAGGGAGCGCGGCCACCGGATAGAGGACTGTTTGCCTTTGAGGCAACACTTGGAAGAGCTAGTCGTAGCCGGACACCTGGACCTTTACATTGACGTGGGCGTGAAGGCAAATCAAGCCTCGGTTGATCCGCGTGCACCGGGTGACTTGGAGGCGCCCCTTCAAGGAGTGATTAATGTCATCCACGGCATAGTGGAGCCGGCGCGTGCATGCGAGCTCCGAGGTATGATCAAGAAGGCAGAATACATAAGGGAAATTTTGTCGGTCCAGCCCGCGATCAGGAGGGGGAAGCCTGAAGAGAAGGATGTGATCAGTTTCTCTACAAGGGACTTAGAGTGCATTCAAACACCGCACAATGATGCCTTGGTAGTCACTCTCCGCGTCAAGGAATTTGATGTCAAGCACATCTTGATCGACCAGGGAAGCTCAATCGAGATCATGTATGACGACGCATTCAAGCAGCTCAAACTCTACGATACAGACTTGGCTCCGTAAACTTCACTGTTGGTTGGTTTCAACTCGCAACTAGAGTGGCCTTTGGGAAAAATTATCCTGCTAGTCAAAGTGGGATCCGTGGTCAAGCAAGTGGAGTTCTGGGTGTTGCAGGTGCCATCTACTTATAACCTGATCCTTGGAAAGGGGATGGCTTCACGCTATGTAAGCCGTAGCGTCGACCTTTCATCAGGTGATGAGATTCCCCTCGGCTACAGGGGCGATTGAGGAGATTTGGGGTGATCAAGTCATGTTAAAGCAATGCTTCGTGGCAGTCAACGGGAGCCGAGCTGCCAAAGGCTTCGTCCAAATGATAGAGGGACCGGAAGACCGATGAGTCCTTGACGATGTGGGCAATAGGGCCGAGGACAAAGCTGTCGAAGAATTGGTCGAAGAGCGAATTGATACAGAGAGTCTGGACAGGTTCTTCTTGCTCGGCTCAAGCCTTACCGCACAAGAAAGGACTGAGATGGTTGAGTTTTTGATGGCCAATATCAAAGTCTTCGCATGGTCTCCTTATGACATGCCCGGCCTCGATCTGAGTTTTATTTTCCATCACCTAAACGTCTTCTTCGGAGCCAAGCCGGTCATTCAGCGAACAAGGAGATCAGCGCTGCATCACACCGAGGTAGTTGCAGAGGAAGTGAAGAACTTGCTTGAGGCACGAGCTATTCAGGAAGTGCACTACCCTCGGTGGATTTCAAACACAGTTGTTGTACCAAAGAAGAATGGGAAGTGGCGAGTTTGTGTCGACTATAAGACCGTCAACCGAGCTTGCCCTAAAGACAGCTTTCCACTGCCCAGAATAGACCAGCTTGTGGACTTAACGGCTGGACATAACAGGCTCAGTTTCTTGGATGCCTACCGTGGTTATCATCAGATTGCCATGCATGGCCCCGACCGCGAGATCACCTCCTTCACTACACCGAGGGGACTCTTCTGCTACCGAGTCATGCCTTTTGGTTTGAAGAACGCCGGGGCAACTTTCCAAAGGATGGTGACCAAGATGTTCGCTCCTCTGCTAGGTCGGACAATGGAGGCTTATATTGATGATAGAGTCGGCATCAAGCAGACCACTTGTCCGACTTGGCCGAGATGTTCGTCATTCTCAAACAACACAAGCTACGCTTGAATGCGTCTAAGTGTGCCTTTGGCGTGGGATCCGGAAAATTTTTAGGCTTTCTAGTCACAAACCGAGGCATCGAGGCAGACCCCGCACAAATTCGAGCCGTACAAGAGTTAAAGTAGCCTAGCTCAGCTAAGGACGTGCAGCATCTGGCCGGCATGGCCGCCGCGCTTAACCGATTCATAAGCCGGTCATCAGATCGCTGCCGCCCTTTCTTTCAAGCTTTGAAATCAAAGTTCTCTTGGGATAAAAAGTGTGACCGAGCTTTGGCCGCGCTCAAGGAGTATCTGTCTTCAGCGCCACTGTTGGTAACACCAAAGCTCGACGAAGAGCTCTACCTTTATCTGGCCGTTTCACAGCATGCGGTCAGTGCGGTGCTTGTCCAGTCGGAAGGAACCAAGCATCTCCCTATCTTCTACGTCAGCAAAACCTTGCTACCAGCAGAGTCGAGATACTTGTCGCTGGAAAAACTTGCATTGGCATTGATGATGGCCTCCAGGAAACTGGCGCACTACTTCCATGCCCATACCATCATCGTTTTGACCGAGTTCCCCCTCAAAGCTTTGTTCGAATGGGCGGACTTCTCCGGTCGAATCCTCAAGTGGGCGGTTGAATTAGGACAATTCGACGTCAAATTCCAGCCACGAATTGCCATAAAAGCTCATACATTGGCCGACTTCATTGCTGAATTCTCATCTGGAACTCATCCAGTATGCCCGGTGGATATTGCTGCGGCAGATGAGGAGGTGAATGCAGGCCAGACCGCAATAACACAGCTAGGTGATGACGGCGATGCGGAACTTGCGCGCCCCGCCGAAGAACCTTCGGTTAGTACAATACCATAGCTCGGCGATGCGATGACGGAGTTGGGTATCACCGACCAACCTGCTCCGTTCGGTACCGCATCACCAAAGGGGGAAGAAGTGAAACTGCTCAGCACAGAGCCTGCAGTCGGCATAATACTGCAACTCGGCGATTCGCCTACGGACTTAGGCATTACGGATCAACTTGCTGAGTCCGGCGCCGAATCACCGAGGGGGGATGAAGTGGAACCGCTCAGCACAGAACTTGAAGCTGAACAGCCGAACAACCGTGCTCCCATCAACCTTCAAGCCTCTCAGGACCCCTCAAACTGTTGGAAGCTCTTTGTTGGCGAAATGTGGAAACTTTTTGTTGATGGAGCCTCGAACCGTCACGGTGCCGGGCTAGGTATAGTTCTGATTTCGTTAGATGGGCTGACTATCGAACATTCTATCACCCTCGGATTCCCTGCCTCAAACAACAAAGCTGAGTACGAAGCGCTTTTGGCCGGGCTCAAGAGCGCGCTTCAGATGCACGCATCCGAACTAATGGTTTACAGTAATTCCCAGCTTGTGGTTAACCAAGTTTCTGGGGTTTATGAAGTAAAGGATGACAGAATGATGAAGTATCAGGCTCTGGTCAGAGACCATATCAAGCGATTCCAAGCAATAAGGGTCCAATAGATTGGCCGAGAAGAAAACGGCCGAGCAGATGAATTAGCCGGCCTTGCTTCCATGGTCGATAGCACATCTCCCAACCATCTCCTGATTGAATTCCTTCCACGGCCCAGCATTGAGGAAACTGGGCAGACAGAGGTCCTCTGCGCCGAGCTAGGTCCGTCATGGATGGACCCTATTATCATCTTTCTCAAAGACCGGGCCCTTCCAGCCGAGAAGAAGGAAGCACATAAAGTCCGGGTGAAGTCAGAGCGGTTTTGGCTCTCTCCGTCAGGCGCTTTATACAAGAAGTCTTTTACCGGTCCTTATCTAAAGTGTGTGCACCCGAGCAGCGTGGACGCCTTCCTGTACGAAATTCACGAAGGCATCTGTGGCAGTCACATAGGGGGCAGATCTTTGGCCTACCGAGCTATTTCGCAAGGCTACTGGTGGCCGTGCATGCAAGCCAACGCGCAGAAGTATGTTCGCAAGTGTGAGAAGTGCCAGAAGTTTGCCCACCAAATTCACCAACCGGCCAGAGAACTTCTTCCCCTCACCAGCCCTTGGCCTTTTGCGATATGGGGGCGCGATATAGTGGGGCCACTCCCAACTGCACCAGGCAACCAGAAGTTCTTCACCGCAGCCACAGACTACTTCACCAAATAGGTTGCAGCAGAGCCTTTGGTAATAATCAAGGAAAAAGACGTCAAGCGGTTTGTCTGGCAGAATGTGGTAATGCGGTTTGGCGCCCCAAAAATTCTGATCTCTGATAACGGCACCCAATTTGACGGTCGCCTATTTAGAGGATTTTGTGAAGACTTGAAGATTGAATTCTACAACTCTACCCCGGCTTACCCACAGTCTAATGGTCAAGCCGAAGCATCAAACAAGACCATCCTTGATGGGTTGAAGAAGAGACTTGAGAAAGCCAAGGGAAAATGGGCCGAGGAACTCCCCAACGTCCTTTGGGCATACCGAACAACCCCGCGGCGATCTACCGAGGAAACACCTTTTGCTTTGGCATATGGCATGGAGGCGGTCATACCTTTGGAAGTTGGAATGCTCACCCTCAGAAATGAAAGTTTTGAGCCCGAGCTGAACGCCGAAGCCATTGTCCTGGAATTGGACCTCGTGGAAGAACACCGAGAAAAGGCTCCCATCCATGTGGTCGCCTACCAACAAGAGCTCTCAAGGAAATACAACAAAACGGTGCACCCCAGACCGTTCAAAGTAGGTGACTGGGTCTTGAGGAAGGTCATAGGCAATACCCTGGTGCCAGGTGAAGGCAAACTAGGGGAAAACTAGGAAGGACACTACAAGATAATCGGTCTGGCAGGCAAGGGGACATACCACTTGGAGGACTTTGAAGGCAGAAGAATATCCCGGCCATGGAATGCGGCCAACCTCAAACTGTACTATTTTTAGCTTTTGTTTTCTTTTTGTGCAAAGGAATTTTTTGCCTTATACTTCAGAATGTAATATTCTTTTTGTCAATATATAGAAGTGTCTCATCTTTGCCTTAGCATTCTGATTATTGCTTTTCAATTTTGAGATTCATAACCGAGATGTTTTACTCCGGTTGATTTTGAGATTAAAACCGAGATGATTTACTCCAGTTCATTGAGTTGATGATCTGATCAACTGAGATTCTCAACCGTGATGTCTTACTCCGGTTGAATGAGTTGATGTTTTGCTCAACTTTTAGATTCTCAACCGAGATGTTAACTCCGGTTGAATGAGTTGATGTTTTGCTCAACTTTTAGATTTTCAACCGAGATGTTAACTCCGGTTGAATGAGTTGATATTTTGCTCAACTGTAGACGTCCCCGAACATCCTGGGAGGAAATCCCCCATTTTGTTCATATGGGCTCACTACAGTTCAGACTCAATTGTCACAGTCCTGTATCTAATCTCGCAGAGTGCAATACAAGACCGATGAATCATCAAAGAGTCCAAATTCGGCAAATCGTTTTGAAAAACTAATTTTTAGAAAGAAGTGTCAAACATGGACTACTTTGCCAGATACAGAGTCGCCACTTAAACATTTTATTTTGGGAAATTTAAGAAACCCTGACTCGTTTGCCTAAGGCTACGTGTCCATCATCACCAAAGTTGCCTCGGCTCGAGAACTTGGGTACGATTGAGAAAGGTCACTTCGTGAGCACCCCCGCTCGCCCGATCAAAGATCGGCTTCTACTAACCATGATATCAAGTTTTGAAAACATTATGTGCTCTTATTCCGGTGATTAGCCTAGATTTACTATGTGATGCGCACAACATACAAGTATAGACTGGATTGCCTAAGTTGGAACAAAGCATTGCATATCCGTTTGCTTGGAAAATAGTTTGAGGTTCGCTACTCGCAAGTAGGCTAAAACACAGATTTCGATGAATTGTTCCAATTCAAGCAATCCAACCTTCACCCCCAGGCAACCAGGCAGTTATATCACATAAGCACATAGCCTCACGGTAAGCATGCTATCATGGCAGTCACTCACACATGCAAGGATGCTAAAGCATAAACGCTTACCGAGTAATCCGAGCCAAAACAGAAACTAGTTAGTAATCATATGCATGATCCTAGTTCATGTTAAGATAGATAATGCAACACATGCAAGATGCAACTAAGCTAGGCTCGGCTATTCTAAGATGACATGTGATGATGCTACAGCTAACACGTATTCAACTTGGAATTGAAATACGATATAGTTAGTATGATGCGCCGAGCCCGGTGCATGCAAGACAAATGAATGGATGCAAACATGTGAGCATAAGTATGCTAATTGAAATCCAACCATCGTAAGCTAGTAAATAAAAGGGAGAAAGACGTGGGGTTGGAAGACATGCACACACGCACACACACTTATTACACAATTGCCCTCGCTCGGAGGGTCCGAATAATAATACAAACCAAATAAATAATTAACTACCCTAGCTAATTAAATATTACAAAACCCTTAACTAATTAACAAATTAATTAAGCTACTAAAGCAGTAAAACAACCTTGGGAAGAGCGATGAACGCATGCTCGGATTGGCTTTGCTCGGAAACCCAATGCCATGCCACGGTTGCCTCTGTTTACACTGTTATGCGCCTCTGAGACTTGCACAAATCCCAAGGTTGCTTCTAAACCACCCCTTGATTAGAATGGGATGCCACCGGCCAAGATAAAAAGCCACCGGCCATGGAAACATGGTCATCGACCAAAAGTGGAGACATCGGCTGGATTTTGGTAGCCGGCCGGCACTAAAGATGGCCGACCAGCCATCTGTTCCTGCAGGACCCTGTTTGACAGCAGCAGAGGACAGACAGAGCATGGCAATGCATTTTCAAAGCAAATGTGTGCACAACCACTCTCCCTATCATGTCATGAATTCAAGGGAGTATGGTTCTCGACCCTCAAGCCACTAATCACGCATTTTCATGTATGATGGCCCAAGAAACCAAGTGTGCAACTTCAATATCAAATGAAATGCACACAAAACACATCAAAGCCTCAACCTCTATCATGATTGGTCAAGAGGCAAGGGATGCATGCTCAATGCTATGCAACCTAAGCATGCAAGCAAACTAATGCAAAATGAGTATGCTAGCAAGCAATATGCAATAGGCATACAACCTAAATATGCAAACACGCAACCTAGCATACATAATGCTATAGACTATATGGCACCCACAATGCTATATGAACTATGGCATGCTCAATGCAACTAACCACCTAGCATACACAATGCAAGGAGTGACATGACATGCACAATGCTAACAACATAACATGCACAACACATTGTAACATGGCATACACAATGCAAGATGGACTTAAACTAAAATAAGTGGGCCTCAGCCACACTCAAATCAGTGGCCAAATGAGATGAGAAAAAGGCCCAAGATTCATGCAAACATGCACAATGCAAAGGCTCCAAGCCTAAGGCACAAAATGCAACTCTCCAAGAGCAATGCAAGGATGAAACATGGCATACATATAAGCTCTGAAATGACATGCTCAATGACCCCAAAACATGAAAACACCTCAGTATAAGCATGCAATAGGCTTCAAAACTCAAAGCTAAGCAAGGCTATTACACTACAACCAGGCATGGCAAGCACCAATCGACCAAGAGGCCTAAAAACAGGGCTAAGGCAGCCCAAAATAAGGACAAAATCAGTTTGGAGTATGGCCAAAATGTGCTAGAATGAAGAGCCAAAACAACATGCAATGTAAGCTAGTATGCATGGTTTACACTACAAGCATATGGAGCATATGAGGGACCACCAAACCAGCCAAAAAAAGATTCATGACATGTCAAAATATGACCAAATACCCACTGAAATGTATCCAATACATGCAAGAATGAGGTGCTACTTTGAAAGGCTATAAAGAGGGTTGTTCTACACATGCAAGAGGCAAGCCTTAAATGACAAAAATAGCTCTGGAAAGAGTTCATCCAGGCCCTAAAACTCACTGAAAAAGGCCTGAACCAAGCTCAAGAAGTGTGAAAATAAGGGCTCCTTTGTAAGGCCAAAGATACTAGTAAATAAGACAACAAGGGAGAGGGTCACCCCTCTCCTTCTTAGGACCTCAAAACACCATCCCACCACTGAAATCCAGAGGGATTTCAGTGGTAAGAAGGCCAATACAAGGTGGTCCCGAAGCTCAACAAAGAAGGCTCAAAAAGAAGCCAAACAAGGCCTAAGAGGGGGTGGACGACCCCCAACACCAAAATGACCTTAAACAAAATTCAAAAGCATGCAAATAAAAAACTTTTTTCAGTTTATAGCTAAGCTTAAATCAGTGTTCAAGATAGGCTAAAAGTGTGTACAAAAATGGGGAATAAAAGAGGGAAAATGAGTTACCCTTGAAGACCACTTCCAAGAACACCAAACCAGCAGCCTCTTTGGATCAAAACCAGCTCAAAAACCCTTCAAACAACTCCTTAGCACCTTAGTAACCAAAGAGTAGTGTACTCCTAGGTGTTTTAATGCAAGAACAAGAACAAAAACTCACTTTGGAACACTCTAACCCACACAAATGTAGAGGGAGAAAGAGATATATAGAGAGAGTGATATATATATTTTATATATCAGATTTTTTTCAACCTTGAAATGGAAGGAGAGGCCCTCTTTTATAGAGGAACAAAGGTCCAAGCTTCTCTTAGAAGCTTGGAGCAAAGGGGCCAAGCTTCTCTTAGAAGCTAAAGCAAAAAGGGTCAAGCTTCTTCAAGAAGCTAAAAAAGGTTCAAGCTTCTCTTAGAAGCTTGGAGCAAAGGGTCAAGCTTCTTAGAGAAACTAGAGCAAAGGGTTCAAGCTTCTTAGAGAAGTTAGAGCAAAGGGTTCAAGCTTCTTGGAGATGCTAAAAAAAAGGTTCAAGTTTTCTCAAGAAGCTAAAATAAGGTTCAAAAGGTTCAAGCTTCCTCAAAAAGCTAAAACAATGGTTCAAAAGGTTCAAGCTTCCTCAAGAAGCTAAAATAAGGTTCAAAAGGTTCAAGCTTCCTCAAGAAGCTAAAACAAGGGTTTGAAAGGTTCAAGTTTCCTCAAGAAGCTAAAACAAGGGTGCAAAAGGGCCAAGCCTCCCCAAGAAAAGGTCTTGGCTAGAAAAAGTGGCCGATTGATCAAAGAAATGGCTGGCCGACCAAAAACATTGCCGACCGGCCAACACTTTTGGCCAGTAGCAACAAAACAGGGCCGGTGGCCTCAAGCCATGGCCGGTGAGGTGTGGGGATGGTCAACAAGCCATTCCCTGCCCTTAGAAGCAAACACACAAGTGTTTGGTCTGTAACCGAGCACAAAACAAACAAGTCGAGAGATCTCGAGGCAAGGCGCGCGGCCGAAACCTCTGAGAACTCAAGATGAACACGAATATGGATAATCATCGAGTGTTCAAACGATGACGTCCAAGTCTTGAGGACGGTCAAAAATGGGGTGTCTACACTCAACTTTGAGATTCTCAACCGAGATATTAACTCCGGTTGAATAAGTTAATGTTTTGCTCAACTCTGAGACTTTCAACCGAGATGTTAACTCCCGTTGAATGAGTTGATGTTTTGGTCAACTCTGAGATTCTCAACCGAGATATTAACTCCTGTTAAAAACTGAGATGTTTTACTCTGGTTATTTTCGTTGATGATTTGTTCAAAAATGTGATTTTAACCGAGATGTTTTACTCCGGTTAACGTGGTTGATGATTTACTCAACTTTATGCTGGAAACCGCGATGTCTTTTCCGGTTAGATAAGTTAGATAAAGTGGTTAGTCTTTCCGATGTATTTTGACAGCCGACATTATCTAGCATGAAGAACGTGCAAACACTTGAAGAAAATGGAGCTTTTTCATTGATGTGAAAAGTAATTACAAGAGGAGGGGCGGATAGCCTGGTTACATGTGTAAACCAAAAAGGAAGAAAGAAGACAAAGAAAACTAAGCTAGAGAGGAAAGGTCAGTGAATTCGTCCTCGGCTGCCTCCAGGTTGACCGTTGGTGTTTGGTCTTGGACATCGGTCTCCGTTTGGCCAGGCTGAACTGTGTGATTTTCCCCCTCCGCATTTTCCTCAGTTTTCTCGTCCCCATCTTCCTCGGCCTCAGCCTGCAACGCGGTGAAGACGTCGTTGGCATAGGGTACGAGATAGCTCGGTAGGGAGGCAGCTGGAAGAGTGGCGAACACATTGGCCCCCGGTCCCTGGCTGAGATGTTCACAAGCAGACTTCCACCCAGCCTTGAAGAAAATGTCTTGGGTGGCGCGGACCTACTTTGTGTAACTCTCCTCAGCCTCAAGGAAATTGGCGTTGTTTGCACCCTTCAGATCCTCTTCCCGTGATTGTTTCAGTGCATCTAGCTCAGCTCGGAGCGCATCTCTCTCCTTCTCGGCAGAGCCAAGCTGGCCGAGCAACCCAGAGTTGTCGGAGTTCGCCATTTGCAATGAAGACTGGGCTCTCCTGAGCTTGGCTTGGAGGCTTTGAACTTGGCTAGCAGAGTCAGTTGCCTTCTGCCGAAGCCGGTGAATGCGCTCCATGACCAAGTGCTTCTTCTGGATGGCCTGCAAGAAAAGAGGTTGATCAGAAAGAAAACCGAACAAACACTTGGTGAAATTTTGAGCACAAGTTACGACTTCACCAACTGAGTGTCTGGAACATGGTCGCTGCCGACCACGTTGCTCGGTAGGAGAAGGGCCTTGGTGAGGTCAAAGGCGAGAAGATGCTCTTTGTCACCCTTAACGGAAGTTGTTGCCGGGATCTCCTTGCCTCGGTGTTTGAGCTGGGGCCTCCATGCCGGTGTTGGGTCAACGGTGACGGTAGGCTGCTTGGTGTTGAGCTCGGTTACTAGCTCGGCAGAAGGGTCTACACGAGGCCTTTTGCCAGCTCGGCAGGAGTCTTTACTAGCTTGCCTGGCGGCGGGAGAAACCAACTCAACCATGGTCCTGTTGGATTGACCGGCAGGAATGCTCGGGATCTCGGACGAAGTGGCAGTGATCAAGTTCTTAATGCGGCTCCTCTTGGCCATTTCTTCTGCTTCGGTTAAACGAATGAAGGGGACGTCTGGCAGTGTGGGATCTGGCGGCGAAGATGGAGCGCGGAGAAAGTCAGTGACTTTACTCCGACGCGGAGCTGAATACCAGTATGTTGGAGTGTAGCCAAGGAGCTCGTTACAATCCCAGTTGCAGTAACAAAGCACCGTCCTGATGGCTGCTTCGTTGGGGTAGTAGTAGTTGGCTTACAAGGCTTGGATCGTTGCAAAGGAAAGAAGAAAAGTGTCAAGTACAGAATAGTGAAGAAAGATAAATTGACCGAGCAGTTAGCACGGCTTACATGTCTCGCCGAAGTTCTTGCTAATAAACCAGCCCGGTACGTCGGCCGTTTCATAGTTGCCAGACACCCAGAAAAAGTCATCGTCGTGTAAGTCTTTGTCTGGGATGCCGGTCACTATTTTTTCTTTGCCCGGTCGAATTTTTAAGTAATAAGCGAGGTCATCGCTCGTGTGCCCAAGGGTGTATTGACGGAGTATCTCGGCTAAACCTAAGTTGGTTTTTAGCTGGTTGTTCAACTCGTGGACCCCGTTGATTATTCAGTAAGTGTTGGTTGAGACTTGAGTGGGTGCTAGCCCGGTGCGGCCCAAGAATTCGGTCATCAGTGAGTTGACTGGGAAGCGGAGGCCTCCTTCAATGATGGATAGCACGGTGAAGGGGCACTGGTCTAATCTGCCCCAAGGGATTGTCTCAATTTCGCCGAGCTCTAGGTGGACGTCGGCCGGGATACTGTACTCTTCCCGAAACGCGACCAGGGCAGCCAGAGTATCAACAAGGAAGCGGAAGCACCCCATGTGTAGCCGGCTGGTTTAGCTCGGCTGAGGTGGTTTGGCACAGACTGGTGTTTAATGGCTGCTCGGTCTTTGAAAGTCTCGGTAATTGGTCAGTGGTCCCCTTGGACTCTGCAAGAAAATGATGGCAAGTGTAAGTGGAAGCGCGGTCGAGCAAAACGAGGTTGACTTTAGCTTGGTCCTGAAGAGTGCCAGACCATCTCGGTCGCGAAGGCAAACCAAGGAGCTCGGTCGCTCAAGCAGACCAGTTGTTAGCCCGGTCGAGCGGCCAAGTCCTCTGACTACCTCGGTTTCTACTAAGGTTTTGGCAAACTTGTAAATTGCTCGGTCTAATTGTTTTTTGGATCAAAAGGCGACCTGGAGCCCGGTACGCTCCAGTTCTTCGTGTGTTCATGTGTTCATCACTGGGATTGAAGAACAACGAAGAGAACAGGGGCAAGTGTGGGTTTTGGGAGGTTTATGTCCTAAAACCTACAAATTTTTTGTCCTAATATGTGAAATACCAAATGAAAATAGCAAAAAGGAGGCTCGAAGGACTTACCAGTTAAGGGTAGGAGCTTCTTCCTCGAACACAAATGCAAGGAAAGGCAGGAACGAGGCTTGCAAGAAGCACAGGAGCTCTGGAACGCTTGGAATGAAGGAGGAACAGTAAGAATGAAATGAAGAGGAAATGGCGTATATATGGGAGGAAGACCGCCAAAAATTCGAATGTGAAGGGACGGTTGGCTGCTTGAGGCCAATGAGCAAGCGACACGTGTCCCTATTGACGGTGGCGTCAGTACTGAAGAGACAGGATGGCAAGTCGAGGCGTTGACCGGGCAAGTTTGAAGACTGGTACGTCAACTAGCCCAGTCACCGTCTAGCAGACTGTAAACAGAGGAAGAGTTATCCTGGATAGAACAGGTAATCCCAGTCACGCTTGCGCGGACGGAATTAAGGGGCAATTAAGAGGGAGATTTATGATTTGGATTGGGCCGTGGTAAGGGTCGAACAAATTGTAGACCGAAGACATTTGGACTGTGGCAGCTTGGGCCCATCAAGAAAGGATTTTCGCTCGGTAATGGCACAGTTGCTGTGAAACCGAGCTACTTGCTCAGTAATGGCCTAGTTGCTCGGTAATGGCATAGTTGCATAATTGATGTCGTACTAGCGGTCAAGTGAGGTTCGGCCGAGATGTCCGCTGCCTCACTAGGGTTCCACGGTTCATGCGTTAGCTCGGCAGGAAGGCCGACGGCTAACCAGCATGACTTATCCCGAGCTCGGCTAAGCCGGAATGCAACCGAGCTCGGTCGTCATTGAGCTTGACGAGCGGAGCGCTCTGGCTAGATGCGCAGCCCGGCTGTTGACAGCCAAGATGCTGCAGCCCGACTGCCGAGCTCCCAGTGGTGTGGGCTGGCAATTAGGTGATGTTCAGCTAGATTTGTGTTGACAGATGGGATAGTAACACCACGTGTCGAGAAACTAATGGGAGTAGATTTGGGACGCAGAAGGTATATAAGCGAGTCTGCGCCCCCCACGCTAAGGTAGATGAACATTTGGTGAGATTTACACTAAACACTCAATCCTCTATCTCTCTATCCCTGTGTGTGTCTAATTTGATTGTCGGAGGGGTATTCCAGCCACACACCGCCGGGTAGCTCACCGCCGTTGTGCTCGCAGATCGATCGGACAGGCAGGAGCTTGGAAGAAAGGAATACGGACTTGCCGGAATATTTGCTCCCCGTACAACAACAAAGGGCAATCATTTAACCATTTGTGCTGATTTTTGGGCTACACCCCCTTCCTTTATTCCCGGCAGATGTGCCAAGTTTACCATCATTACAATATTGAAACCATAGGTAACTGCAAATTCATAATCCAGAGCTGGCTTTTTTACAATTATATAAGATCTTTAGACGGAGCAATACAATTATTGTTAAAACACGCCTATACGCCTATCCTTCAAAAGATGTTGATTTCTGTCTTGTTCCTAGAATTCTTGACGGGTTTGTCTCACTTTCTTTTGCTGATCAATCTAGCATTATTGACATATTCTCTTTTCAAAATAATTGAGCCAATCAGTTTCTTGTGGCACACTATAACAACTAGTAATAGACTATATGCATCCAAAAAAAATGAAAATGATTTAATATCTTAGATATCAATTACAGATCATAGGGTTCTAAGCCTCATTAGAAACCATTAAAAAAAACAAAAAAATTGTTGCAAAATAACAAATAAGAGAAGAACATGGTAAATTGACATGTGTGGTCCTTAATAAGAAAAGTCCAGCACCTCAGTGTTTCATATAATTGTTATGTAGTACGGTTATTCCTTCTATATATGTTTGTTATTGAACTCTGAGTGACAAGCAAAGTTTTAAAAGGTTGTATTGAGGCTATGCTTGAGGCGAGGCTAAGGCAACACGCATCGAGAATGAGATTTTAGGTGACACTCCCCAAAGACTTGAACATCATAGTCTGAGGTGTGCACGTTGTATGCCTTTTGCGCATAAGCATATGAGGAGTATCTATATGGAGAGCTTGTTTTGGGCTGTTGTTAGACTGTAATCTAACACATGGTTTAAACATAAAAAAAAAAAGAACATCTTTTGTAACTATATTCCATGGCAAAAATCGAACAAATGACCAACCAATTAAAAACACAAAGTCAAGGATCAAGTGAGAAGCTCAATAATTTAAGCTAAGAATGTTGTTTTCACTTTCGATGAGAGCAAGCTTTCCTCTCTACAGTAAAATTTCTGATGCCTTCAAGATAAAAGTACTACACCTTCTTATTTAAGTTATTAATATTTTTTTACTATTTTAAAATATTTTATTTACATATTAAATATAAAAATTCAAATTTTGAAATGCTTACACCTCAATGCCTGGAGGTTTATGCCTCGTCTTAAAAGGGGTAAACACTTTGTGTTATGCACTTACCTTTAAAAACTTTGGTGACAAGCAGCAGTACACGTACCTGGTGCTGATAGCAGTACATGTATGTAATTTTCAGCTGCAGTCCATCAAGGACCTTCTAGGAGATGAAAACAATTGAAAATGTATGGATTCAAAGCATGTGCATGTACCTCATGCTGCATCAGAATGTAGTACCAAGTAACAGATTCCCAACTGTAGTTGCATAGTATTAATCCTCCAGCTTCAACACGCATTGATTTACATGTTTCAAACAACTTGATATCATAGACATTTAAACTCTGATGGAATGACCCATCAAAAAAAAAAAAAAAACTCTGATGGAATGCCACATATTGAATAATTGAAGTGCTCAAGTATAACATTATTGTTGATTAAAATATCACAGGGTACCACGAATCATATTATTAGCATCACATCTATAATTTTTCATAGTCAAATTATAGCAATTGATAATGACCTGGTACGACCATTGGTTGCAATGAGGATATTTTGCTGCTCGGAAAATAAATTATACCCTTCTTGGCATGTAGTAAGTTGGAAGGAAAAAGAGAAAAGGAAAACTAAGAAATAGTTTTAAAATCTGATAAAACTCATCCCAAACCCAGATGAAAACGACAGGAGAAAATAGAAATTTACAACCAGTAAAAAGGTCCAACTAAATGTTCAGGCTCAATTTAATATAGGACCTGAATAAAGAAAAAACAATTGAAATGTCAGCATGCAATTCAACATCATCTTAGTCCTCAAGCACCAAAGGAAAATCTAGTAAGAAGCAAGTCTCACAGCTTGGTTGAGTTAACGAAATATATCTCGAAAAAATATTCATTCGGTAACACTTTGTTTTTAGAAAAAAATTAGTTACATTTTTTAGACAAGTGACAAAATGATATCATTTACATTGTGTTTAGTTAGAGGATTTTGGAAGAGATTGTAAATTAAAAGGGAAACGATGTGTGAAATTAGATAAAATATAGGTATATTTTATTTATATTTCACTTTTTTTTTTTTTTTTTTTTCTTTCCAAAATCCTTTTCAAATCTTCAAACTAATAAATACCGCAAATCTCCAAACTAAACCGCAATAGTTGACTTAAAAGACGTATTGAGAAGTACTTTCCACCAATTTTGTTGAATTCTGTCATAAGCATATGCATAATTAAATCTATTAATATACAGGGCTACAGTTGTCTCTCTATTTTCATATTTGTCAATGAAACGAATTTTATAGCAGCAGTCTGAGCAACAAGGGCATAAAAATCACCACTGTAAAATAAACTATGAAGTCGCTTCTCTAGAATTCCACCCCATTATTCCGAATTTACTTAATCAAATGGGAAAAGTTTAAAATTTTCGTCTTTTTTTATCATCGGCAAGAACATATTGTAGCCCACCCTACCCTTGTGTCCCCGTCTCAGCTATAAACGTGCCGGGTTGTTTTAGAAAGATAGTTAAAAACTAGTTTTTTAGTTTTTTTTAATATTTTTTTTTAAGAAACATACAAAAAACGTGAAAAATGATATAACTTAAAATGAGATAAAAACTAAAAGATAACTTTTAACCATTTTTTGAAATAGCCTAATATTATCAGTCACTAAAATACAAATCAGAGAACAAAAAATAGAAAAGTGTTGCACATGTCAGCTGTAACTACATTACATTATTATAGGCATCTTCTTTGCTGTCCCGTTATAGTCACATCACACACGAGAAAAATAAAACAATGTAATGCAGAAAAAGAAAAACATGAAAATCCTTGATCAATGACTAAAGTTGAGCTCTTGAACAGAGCATATGTCTAAGTTATGCATTAGGGCTAGTGGTTTATTGTCAAGTTAAAATATTTCTTTTCCTTGTTAGACTGACTTTAAGTAATCAAATAATTTTCTAATGAACGACAGAATTCTGACACTACAGGAAAACATAGCAAAAAACACGGAGCTTTTAGCGACGCCGCGCCTCCCGTCGCAAAAAATGGTTTTTTGCGACGGTAACGTCACCCGTCGCAAATAATAGCCTTTAGCGACGGCACTTACCCGTCGGTAATGAAACTAAGCGGAGAGGTCGGAAATGCGGAAGTATTAGCGACGGTAAAGAAAACCGTCGCAAAACACCTTTTTTTTTAGACGGCATATCTTATTTGCGACGGAAATTTGCCGTCGCAAAAAAAGTATTAATTCAAACGGCGCCGTTTTACGAACTACTGCCTTCTATTTGCGACGGTCTACAGCATACCGTCGCAAAAAGTCAAAATAAAAAAATCCCCCCTCTTCTTTTTCCTGTTGCCGCTCGATCCTTCCTCCCCAAATCCCTAACTTCACCCCCAAATTTCTCAAACGGGCTACGAGCAAGACAGCGGTGGTGCGGCGAGCAAGCCAGCGGTGGTGCGGCGGCGACGGCGACAAGTAGTGGTGCTCCGGCGACGACTCTCTCTCGCTCTGCGTATGCTCTCTCTCTCTCTCTCTCTCTCTCTCTCTCTCTCTCTCTCTCTCTCTCTCTCTCTCTCTCTCTCGGTCTCTGTATATATATATATATATATAGATGAATGTCTATATATAGATGAATGTCTATATATATAAATCTGTATATATATGCAATGTATATAAATCTATATATATATAAATCTGAAATCTGTCTATATATATATATATATATATAAATTTGTCTATATATATATAAATCTGTCTATATATGTATAAATCAGTTAATCTTAATCTGAAATCTGTTTATTGTATTTAAATCTTAATTTTTTTTTATAAATCTGTTTATTGTATTTAAAATAATCTTAAATAACTGTTTATTGGTTTATTGGTTTATATATATCTGTTTATTATGGTTTATAAATCTATTTATAAATCTATTTTATTGGTTTATAAATCTGTTTATTGTATATAAAATAATCTTAAATAATCAGATTTCAGAGATGTCTATATATATCTGTTTATTGGTTTATTTAAAATACAATAAACAGATTTCAGAGATGTCTATATAAATCTGTCTATATATACAATAATCTTAAAATACAGTACCATAATAAATCTGTTTATTATGATAGAATTTCTTTTTTTTTTTTTGTATTTTTGATATCATACACATGTAATGGTTCGATTACAAATTTAAATTGCAAATGTTTAAATAAGTCATAAAAATATTTAAGAGAAAATAAAAAAAATACAAAAAAAAAAAGGATTTTAACCCTTATAATAAAATAAATCTTAAATTTTTAATTTAATTAATTTAAACCTTAAATAGGAATTTTAGACATTTCGTTAATTTGCCAAATAGGATGTCGAGTGAATATTTATGTGTAGGTATTATATTTAGAGTTACTTTGGTGAGATATTCTTGTGGATGTGTACAGATGATGGATAAGAGTTGGATTGATTTGCCAAATAGGATGTCGAGTGAATACATTAATGGGATTGATGAATTCCTTGTGTTTGCCTACACCAATAGGGTTGAAGGTTCGATGATCAGTTGTCCGTGTAGGAAGTGTGAGAATCGATACTATTTTGTACGAGATGGTGTACGGGAGCATCTGATTTTGAATGGTTTTTTAAAAAAATACAAATATTGGATTAATCATGGGGAATCTTACATATCTCTGCATAGTAATCGAGAGAATGAAACATTAGCTAATTTAGACATTGGAGATGATATGATTGGAATGATACAAGGGGCTATGGGAAATCCACATGCCGGTACAAGTGTTGAGGGTGATGAACCACAGGGGCCTGATCCCCTCGAATCGGGTTCCCGGTTTGGGAGTTAGAGCCGAATTTCGGTCCAGTCAAAATTATTTACTAAACTATCTTTCTAATTATATAGTAGTCAATTTTTTTTATATTTTTCTATAATTAAAATATTAACACCATTATATGGTTTTTAATTATTTTTATCTTGTTTTTTTCAGATATTTCCTGAGTAGCAGTTGGCTTCTTCTGGAATGCGGGCGTATCAAGATTATGACCAATTTTTGTTTTTGTAACCCACGAACGAATGAAGACGAAAACTTTTGGTTTTGATTTATGTTATTTAAATTTGTGAGCAACATTAAACGGAGGCTATGTATGTATTATGCGACGTTATGTAGTGGCATAATTTTTATTGTTATGAATTTTTATTTATGTATTGCTATGAATGGAACAATATTATTAATTTCATTATTTGTCAATTTTTGTTTATGTACGTATTTATATTATTCTGTAACTTTTTGATTTTTTTATAGTTATTTTTTTATCTAATACAGGTTATTTTAATTTTTTTAATAATTTTTCAGCAGGTTTTTTTTTTTTTTGAGACGGGAGAAGAACCCGTCGCAAAAAACAATAATAGGCTTTTGCGACGACACCAACACAGTCGCAAAAGCTGTGCAATTGGAATTTACAAGACACCTTTAGCGACGGTAACCATTGCCGTCGCCAATACTTATAAGATGCCAGAGTTTTAGCGACGGTAATGTTGCCGTCTCAAAAACTCACTTTTAGCGACGGGAATTACGTGCCGTCGCGAAAACTGATTTTTTTTCCATTATTGGCGACAGGAAAAGTGCCGTCGCAAAAAACACACCTTACCGTCGCAGAAACTAATGGCGACGGTACTTACCATCGCTAAAGCTCTTTTGCAACCCCCTTTGTCGCGACCCCCCCTTACCGTCGCAAAAAGTATTAGCGACGGCTTCCGGGGCATTTGCGATGGCTCTTTACCGTCGCAAAAAACGCCTTTTTTTGTAGTGTGAGTTCAATGTTTCTCACGCCCCAAAAAAATAAATGGATAAATTATCAATAAGTCCTGTTTTTAGGACTTATTACTTGTCGTATGTGCTTCAATCATGGTATGAAACTCCTCCTAGACCACTGGCAAGTTAAAATGCACCAATGCCTACCAGTGAAACCATACATATTGGTGGGTCTGGACTGACATTAGGAAATGGCAAGCGAGTGTTTTCAAATTCTATGTTTGAACCCATGTCTGACACACGGGTGTTTACCAATCATTTGTTCGAATTCACACTCCCGGGAGGGGGGGGGGTTGGAAGGAATTTCTACGGTTGGAAGAGAAACAACACATGTTCCTCCTCCTATAGTTCCCTTCGCAGTACCTTTCGTAGGGCAAATGCCTGTCCCAAGAGAATAACCATACCCTCAACATCAACCAGCACAACAGGGACAACCAGTTCCGAATGTTCCTTTCCATGGATCAAGAGGACCTCAAGCACATGAAGTTCCTCCAAATCTTTTATTTGCTCCTCCAATAATGGCCCAACCAACACAAAACATGGTTCCTAATGACCAAATTGCTGACATTATTAGAGAGATTTGTGAACCCATGGCCCGAGGGGTCCAGACTCGTGTACAGAAAACCTTACCCAAAATAGGTAGATAAGTTACATGAATACCCAAGGGGATTTAGGATACCAGACTTTACCATTTTTTATGGAAATGGAAACCAGTTAACTGTTGAGCACATTGCCAGGTTTACAGGCCAATGTGGTGAATTCACCAACAATGATTACATGAAATTAGAACTTTTCCCAAACTCTCTAATTGGGGCAACTTTCATATGGTATACAAACCTTATACCTAGTTCTATCCAGACTTGGCAACAAATGGAAGAGATATTCCATACCCAGTTTTTCCAAACAGAGCTTGAAGTATCTATGGCAAATTTGGCAAGGTTCAGTCTGAAGAGATATTTCATGCTCAATTCATTGCCAGATTCAAAAAGGCACGAAACAAATGTAGGGTCATACTACCTGAACCTGAATTTGTAAGATTGACCCAAAATGGGCTAGAGTTTAGGTTCGAAAGAAGTTTGACTCAACAGAGTTTCGAGTCCTAGTAGAACTAACTTATAAAGTTGCTAGATATGAGACTCTCCTTGAATAAGAACACGATCGAAGTAATGCATCTTATAGGACCTATTATAGGGACCCTAATTTTGAAATTGATGCAGCAGAGATTATAGGACAAGAACCTATGATCTATGAAGCATTAATTCAGAAAGATACCACTATCGATCAACATTTTAAAAAGAAAGATCTTCACAGGAAGTATTCTTTCAATATATCAAAAGCATATGACATATTTGATCATTTATTAGCAGCACATTTTTTAAAATTGCCTAAGGGAGTTAAGATCTCAACTTCAGAAGAAATAAAAGGCAAAATGTATTGTAAATAACATAATTCTTGGTCTTATTCAACTAAAAACTGCATTGTTTTTTGAGACATGATTCAAGAGCAGATTCGAAAAAGAAGATTGAAATTCCCAGCCAAGGTAGAGAAGGCAATGAGAATTGACATTAAACCTTTTCCAGAAATCAAAGAAGTTGTAGCTAATGTTGGTACACCAGACTTTTTTGCCCAAAAGGTGGAGAAGCGCCTTTTCTTGAAAGAGTTGGATGAGGTCAACGTGCAAGTGCATGTGGCTGGTCCAAATGCCTTTCAGAAGGATATACAGTTTTTACCAGCAAGTGGGCAGAGTTTCGTAGGCCAAAAGGATGATCTCAGCAAAAAGCTTATAGATGATGACTCACTTGAAGCAACAGTTATACAACGAATGTGTTCCAGATGCAGATTGAGTTACAAATAGCTAAAGGGGCTCCCAGTTGATGGGAAACAGTATTACAAAGATGTGTAGAGGGATCGTAGGCCAATCAATTCCTACAACAAGAGGGCATATCCAAGGGGTCCTAACCAACAGTCATCCTTGGAGAGGCCACTGGGTACCAGGAATCTATCAAAAGGCAAAAGGCCACTGTATGAAACCAAGCCACCAAACTACTATAGAATGGCCAATAAGCATATGAGTAAGCGTGAGCTTAGTTTAAAACAGGGAATTAAGGCCAGTGAGTGGGTTCATGGGTACCAGGAGTACCAGATTGGTTTATCATGCAGAACGAACCTAAGATGATACCAACCCAGGGGAAGACCTTTGGAAGTAAGGAAAAAATGATTAAGCCTCATTTGGTGGCCCAAACAATTAGGTTTTACTCAAAAATCCCAAGACAAAGGAACCAGACATGGTTCCTGTCATCTCTAGATCTCAAAGGAGAAAAATCCAACGAAGGTTCACTCAATACCAGAGGGATCTTAAGGGAGCTGGTGAGGGCACCTCTTTGGTGCAACCAAAAAGTCAAATGGGGAAAGGTTCGAAGCCTGTTCTCAAGCTCAACAGAAGTGCTAACAGAAAGAAACTCGCTAAGGTTAAAGAACAATCAAGCTTGGCAGGCCTCGAAAAGGCCTTAATGGAGAGTGATGAGGACAGTGAGACAGTCAAGGAAATTGAACCAGGCCAAGAATAGGTATTGGCCGAAGAAGATATGTTCGAAGCTTTCATGGCTAAACAGTCAGTGTCGCTGTTCAAGACAGATCAACAACAGACTGTTGTTAAGGAGCTTGCCAGCTTAGAGGTTCTAGAATGTAGTATGGAATATGCACTCCAAGCATCTGGTCAGGCCAACACAGAAGGGGAGCGAGTATAGCCAGTGGTGCAGTTTGGCTCATTCTCTCCAATACCAATCAATATGGTATACGTATTGCCTCAGGAATTTCAAGCAGAAGAATGAAATCAGGAGGGGTGGGAGGATGACCCTATAGAAGTTTCCACCGAAGACTCAGAAGCCAGCATAGTTCAGGGGGAGTTTGAAGTAACCAGGTCTATAGGGACTGAGGAAGAAAGTGAAGAGGTAAGCATAGTTAATGTGACACCCCAAATGTTTAATTAATTTTAACACTAAGTTAATATCACCATATATATATAATATATACGACAATATGATTTTATAGGGTCAAAAAAAAAATTTGATTCATGTCCTGGATAAGCCTTGGAAGCTTGGATAAGGCCAAGGGTTATCCAAAACATATCCAAAGCAATAATGAAAGGGGAGCAACATGGCAACAATTTGGCCTATGGACCTTGAATGGCAAGCAAGTTTGGAGCCTATAAATAGGAACTCCGTAGGAAGTAAAGAAGAAGCAATGAAAATAGGATAGAAACAACGGGCAACGGTGATCGAAGGGCTCAGAAACAATAGGGAGAGCGGGGAAACAATAAAAAAAAAAGTGAGTTATATTATACATTGAGTTACCATAATATATTTTACGCATGTTTTGAGCTACCATGATTCGTTTTACGCAATTTGTGTTTTATAACTTATATTAATATTTCGATTACATTAATTATTTTTTGAACTCTATTTGCTTAAAACCCATGGATATGTTTGTTTAAATTTTAATAATTATTTGATAATGATTTTGTAAACAATTATTTTCTGTAAGTACCGTCACAGGAGTCCTATGCCTCGGGGGACTTAAAGAAACCATTGACTTCTGATTGGTCACCTTGTGGCCCTTTGTTTGTCATAGATCCATTGACATCTGTTTTGATTGTCACTACAGTGACCTCTGTTCTATTCTATTCTATTCTGTACCGTGGTTATAGTTATTTATTTGCATAATTTCTGTATTTCAGTTTCTGTCACTTTAAATAATTTGTTTATTCAAATTAAGTTATGTTAATGTTTTAGCTTAAATAACTATCCATGGTTATTTTGTGTCCCCTATACTCTTGGCATAATATTTCTCACTCTGCTGTGTACTTATAGCTGTTACCCCTTACAAGTGATGAGCTATGGAGAAGAATTATAACCTCATATAGTGGGACTCGCATGGAAATTGGATGCTGGCCTGTTATATTTTGTTTTTTTCCTTTTTTTTTTCCTTTCTTTTTTCCTAACTTTTTGTCACCGCATAATAAAATAATAAAAACACAATGGAAGTATTTCCTTTTTATTTCCATAGGAGGGTAATTAATGAAGTTATTTATTTTCTTACTTTTATTTCGTTTCCACTTACGCCACTTAACTTGTTAAGATTAGAATTAATTAGTAAGTTGCGAGTCCAGCCCTAAGCCCCTGGGGTTAGGTCGTGACAAAGGTGGTATCAAAGCAATGGTTAGAAATAATAAATAAAATAAAATAAAGAAATAAATCTTTTACCTGCCATGTTAGTCCTTGTATGAATCTCATGTTTGTACTATAACTAATTCTGATGATGTCGAAATGTCCGAGTTGAATCTTAATGAGGCATTTTGGGAGGAGCTCAGGGCTATAAATTTGGAGGACAACTTAGCAGAGCAACACGCCCCTACCTCACCGGAAGGATGGGAAGACTTGGAAGACATAGTTAGGCAACTACATCCAGGCCTTGCTCAATTAATGGGTCAACCAATATATGTACAGGTCGATCCTAATGATGTAGCATACTTATTGTGGAGGCAGAGTCATGCCTACATGCACGGACCCACCCACGTACTCGGCCTTACCCTAGGATATGACCGCCCTCACTACATAATTGGCCGTTTGCCCTTAGATTTTTCTGAAAGAATGAGAAATGTTTACCTCGAAGACTATATATTCACCAATATCCCTAACCCTTTGGAAATTATTAATATTCGGAATATTGATTTTAGCAATGACTTATCATACATCGAGATACCTAGATGGATCGTTGATCGAGCATTTTGGGGATACCTACAGTCTGTCCCCATTTATACAGTCCAGGCAGCGTGGGTTTGTTTTGGTGTGGTACAATTAGGATGAGAGGTTGAGTTTTTTATGCAACACTACTTCCTGTGGTTGTTTGACTCGCCAATCTAGATTTTATAGAAGAAAATTCTTTTATAAGCTAACCATGATGAGTTATGATCCCTATTTTATTTTTGTACCACAGGAATGAGACACTAACATAATTTTTGATTTTGGAACAAGGATGTAATATTATATTTGCAAGAATAGTAAAGTTAGTATTTTATATATATGATGCGTTATAAATGCCTCGTTTATTACTTTGTAGAATAGCCAATAATGGTAATGGAAGCGAGTCATCAGTCAGTGGCACTGAGTCAATGGAAAGAATCATGGAAAGAGTGGTTACCAGCTTTTTACAAGCCTTGCAAACCAACATAAACAATTGGATGCCAGAACGGCGAGAAGAGCCGGTTACCATAAGACAACTCTTGGAACTAAAACCCACTATATTTACCGACAGTCCAGACCCAATGGTAGCAGATGCTTGGGTGCACCTTACCCTACACCGAAAGACAGAAGGTAACTTTCGCCACTTTCACTTTCAAAGATACTGCACAGGAATGGTGGCTTCTCACCTTGGAGAAAAAAGAAATCGTGACTTGGGCAAGATTCTTGGAAGTATTTTTATAAAATACTTCCCAGATTCATTGCGGGAACAAAAGGTGTCGGAATTCATACATCTAAAGCAAGGAACAATGACGGTGGCCAAATACAAGAGTAAGTTCACACCACTCACTCGATTTGCGACATATGTCATCCCCACCAAAGCTTGAAAATCAAGGAAATTCGAAGTAGGATTGGATGCTGAAATCAAAGATCGGCTTGAGGTTTTGAAACTACCAACTATGTGAAAGTGATAGACCGAGCGTACATTACAGAAAAAGGATTTTGGGAAAAAGACAATAGAAGATCCAGTGTTGCGCCTCCCAAGAGGGTAACTACGGGCACAACTAATTCAGGCATCAAGGTCCTCCTAACCCCTGACGTGGCAGTATTCCTCTAATAACCTGAAAATTTAAGTTGTCCTTAAATTTTATATTAGTATTATTTAATTATAAATGAGAAAAATATAATTTTATGTGCGATTAATTAAGGTCAAAATATAATATATATATATATATATATAATATGTTTAATTTAAAAGTTATATGTGCTGAAATATAATTTAATTAGGGGGTCATTGTGTCCTATCAAAAAGATGGTATAAAATTTTGATATTATTTGGGCCAAGGTGTAATTAGGCTAAAGTAATGTTGAGCTTAAAGATAAGTATTGGTGTGTAATGGATTAGGATAAGGATAGGTAAGATAAGGTTCAATGGATTAAGATAAAGTGAAATGCCTTGCTGAGTACGGTTGAGTTCAGTATAAATACTGAACTTCCGTTGAAGTTGGAAGGGGGAAAACACAAAGGAAACCCAACGAGGTGTAGTAAAGGAAGTGTAGGGAGGGAGCTCAGACAAAAATTAGGAATTGATATTAAGGTGAGTTATATTATATCTTGAGTCACCATAATATATTTTACGTACATTTTGAGTTACCATAACTTATTTTACGCAATTTGTGTTTTATAAATTATATTAATATTTTGATTACGTTGATTATTTTCGGAACTCTATTTTCTTAAATTAAAACTCATGGATATGTTTGTTTAAATTTTAATAATTAATTGACAATGATTTTGTAAACAATTATTTTCTATAAGTACCACCACGGGAGTCTCATGCCTTGGTAGACTTAAATAACCATTGGACTCTGATTAATCACTTTAGTGACCCTCTGTTGTCATGGATCTATTGACTTCTGTTCTACATGGAGCAAAGTGTTGTGCGGAGCTAAGTGCTACACTATCGTGAGAGCCACCTCTAGAATCCATACAAGCCACTTCTTGAATCCGTACCTCTATATTGTCATGAATCCATTGACCTCTGTTCTATTCTGCACCGTGGTTCTGGTTATATATTTTTGTATAATATCATATGATTTCTTAAACGAATTTCTGTTATAATATGAGTAACTTATTTACTCTAATAGAAAAGTGTTCAATTTTATTTATTTTAAGCCTAAAGCTTATCCATGGTAATTATGCTCTCAGTATAATATTTCTCACTCTGCTATGTACTTATAGCTGTTTACCAATTTTCAGGAAACAATGCAATTCAAAAATAGCTTTTGGAGAGTCTTAGACGCAGGGCTACGAAATAGACACACATAGCACTTTTATAGTATTTATAATTTTATTCTTCATATGTAAATATCAGCCTTTTTGTTCATTAAATTTTATTATAAAAGTAGAAGCTCTGATGATTATCTTGGTAACCTCGCTTAAATATTATTTCCATTCGCGTTTATTTATTTTTTCATGAATTGGCCGTAGATTTTTTTTTTTTTAATTTCAAAATATTACATAATATGAGTCTTCCCCTAAATTAATGCACTAAAAATTACACAAATTGTAAGAAACAAATTACCAATTTATAATAGCAAGGGCCATTAAGATCCAGCCATAAACAACTACATCGAGTGCACTAGCATAAAAAGAGAAAATACAAATAAAAACAATTTCTTCATACTAGGTAGAAGCAATTGTTATTAAATATAAGAGAGTTTGTACCACATACAACCATGTAAGAAATATACCAAAGTGCAAAAATAATTTTAACATATTCATACGGGAAAAGATGGTGGATGTAAAATTCATCGACGACGATGAAGATCGGTGATAATGGTGAAAAAACGGTGATGATGATATAGATCTGCATCGATAGAGAGGATCAGAAGGAACAGTGAAGATCAGAGATAGATCTTGGTAGATTAGTGATGGATTTATGTAGATTTGGGATGGATTTTGGTAGATCGGTGAAGGATTTGGGTTGATGATGATGGTGATGAACTATGATAAAAGAGGAGATCGAGGATGGATTTTGACGGATGATGGTGTGGATAAAGTCGGAGTTGGATGATGAGAGAGAGAGAGGGAGGGCAAGAAAGTGAGAGAAAGAACCAGAGCGAGAGAGGGTGAGGATGAGAGATGAAGTGAATGAGAGAGAGTATTTAAAAAAAATTATTTTATTTTTTTTGTTTAGTTATTTATTTATTTATTTTTGTATATAATTATTATATAAGCGTATTTAACATACCAAGTTCAGTTCTAATATAACAGAATTGTTCTTCATTAAGAGGCTTGGTAAATATGTCAGCTAATTGACGATTTGTAGGCACAAATTTGAGTTCAATGTCACCTTTGAGTACATGATTTCTTAGAAAATGATGCCTTATTTCAATGTGTTTAGTGCGTGAGTGTTGAATAGGATTTTTTTAAAGGTTAATGACATTTGTGTTGTCACATTTTATAGGAATATGATCATAGTGAAATCCAAAATCTTGAAATTATTTTTTCATCCAAAGCAATTGTGCACAACACCCAGCGGCGGCAATGTATTTTGCTTCAGCAGTTAACAGAGCTACTGAGTTATGTTTTTTGCAAAATCAAGAAGTGAGAGAGTATCCAAGGAAATGACAAGTGTCAGTAGTGCTTTTTCGGTTAAGTCTACATCCCGAAAAGTCGGCATCCGAGTAACCAAAAAGTTCAAAGGTACTTCCCTTAGGAGGCCATAATTCCAAATTTGGAGTGCCAACAAGATATCTAAAAATACGTTTGACTGCGGTGATGTGTGACTCTTTAGGTGCAGATTGAAAACATGCACACATATAAATACTAAATATTATATCAGGTCTACTTGCAGTAAGATAAAGTAAGGAACCAATCATACCTTAATATTTCTTTTCATCGACAAGTTTACCTTGCTTATCTTTGTCGATTTTTATTAACATGCTCGTCGGAATTGCTGCAAGCTTTGATGATTCCATTTCAAATATTTTGAGTAGATCCTTGATATATTTCGTTTGATTTAAATGGATCTCATCATTTGTTTGTTTAATTTGTAGACCAATGAAGTAATTTAACTTCCCCATCATACTCATTTCAAATTCACCCTGCATATATTTAGAAAACTCTTTACACAAATTTTCACTAGTAGTACCAAAAATAATATCATCAACATAAATTTAAACAATTAGCATATCCTCCTTTTTTGTTGTTATAAAGAGAGTTGTATCTATTTTTTCTCGAGAAAAAACCTTTGTCAAGTAAAAAATTACTCAATCTTTCATATCATGCTCTAGGAGCATGTTTTAAACCATATAAAGCTTTTAAGAGTTTGAAAACATGATCTAGGTATTTATGGTTTTCAAAACCGGAAGGTTGCTCAACATAAACTTCCTCCAGAATGTACCTATTTAAAAAAACACTTTTAACATCCATTTGATATAATTTAAAATCTTTAAAACATGCAAAAGTAAGTAACATTCTAATAGCTTCAAGTCTAGCAACCGGCGTAAAAGTTTCATCAAAATCAATGCATTCTTCTTGATTATAACCTTGGGCTACCAATCTAGCTTTATTTCTAGTAACAACTCCGGATTCATCCATATTATTTCGAAAAATCCATTTTGTACCAATTACAGGATGATCCTTAGGTCGAAGGGTCAAAAACCAAACTTGATTTCTTTCAAATTAATTTAATTCTTCTTGCATTGCTAAAATCTAATTTTCATCATTTTCAACTTCTAAAAATGATTTTGGTTCAATTTGTGAAACAAATGCTAAATTACTACAAACATTTCTAATAGAGGAACGAGTTTTTATACCTTCTGCTGTATTTCCTATGATAAGGTCTTTAGGGTGGCCATGAGCATACTTCCGTTCCTTTGGTAATTTGATTCGTTTTCTAGACGAGCATGTTCCTCTTGAAGATTTTTCATTATGATTTCTTCTTTTTGTTTAGGAGATGGATTTTCTTCATTTATTATGTAAATGCTCTCCATTCTTGGATTTATTTCTACAGTATCGTCAGTTACAAGATTCTTGTAAACAATGTTGTTAGATTCATCAAAGGCAACGTGTATAGATTCATCAACAAGTAAAGTTCTTTTATTGAATACTCTATAAGTTTTACTAAAATTCGAATAATCAAAAAATACAACTTCATCCGATTTAGTGTCAAATTTTCCTAAGTTATCTTTATTATTATTTAATACAAAGCATTTACAATCAAAAGCACGCAAGTGGCTAATATTAGGTTTTTTAACTTTCCAAAGTTCATAAGGGTTTTCTTAATAATAGGTCTAATCATGGCACGGTTTACAACATAACATGCAGTGTAAACGGCTTCAGCCCAAAAATATCTAGTTAAATTATTCTCACAAAACATAGTACGGGTCATTTCTTCAAGAGTTCTATTTTTTCTTTCAACCACACCGTTTTTTTGAGGAATTCTAAAGGCTGAGAAATTATGATATATTCCTAAATCATCACAAAACATAATAAAATCGTCATTTTCAAATTCTCTACCATGATCACTTCTAATACTACAAATATTAAGACTTTTTTCATTTTGAATTCTTTTACATAGTTATGAGAAATTAAAAAAAAACTTCGTTTTTGTGTGCTAAAAATAATACACATGTATATCTAGTATAATCATCAACACAAACAAGAGCATACGATTTTTCTCCTAACCTTAATGTCATAGATGGTCCAAATAAATCAGTATGCAAGAGTTGAGGCGGTCTTGTAGTTGAAACGATATTTTTGGATTTAAAAGAAATTCTAGTTTGTTTTCCAAGTTGGCATGCATCACAAAATTTGTCTTTTTCAAAACTAATTTTAGACAAACCAATGATTAACTCATTTTTGGCAAGTTTTGAAATGAAATCTAAATGAGCATATCCTAATCTTTTATGCCATAACCAACCAATTTCATTTATTGCTGATAAACATTTAACATTGAAATGAGAAGATAAGTTATACAAATCAAACACATATACATTCTCATATATATGTCCTACAAACAACGTTTTAGTATCTCTAGTATTCTCAATTGTGCAGTGAGTTTCTTCAAAAATAACTCTATTACCTTTATCATATAATTAACTAATACTAAGTACGTTATGTTTTAAACCTGCAATAAGTAAAACATGTTCTATAATAAGAGAAGAATTTTTACCAATACTACCTACACCAATGATTTTTCCTTTACTATTGTCGCCGAAGGTTACATATCCGCCATCCTTTGATTGAAGTGTGGCAAACATAACTTTATTTCTGATCATTTGCCTTGAGCATGCACTGTCGAGATATTATCTATCGTTATTGAATTTCGTCTTGAAACATGCCTACAAAAATTTGATTTTTCTATTGGTACCCATATTTTCTTGGGTCCGTAAAAGTTAGAATTTGATAGAGTTAAAATATCTTTAGGAACCCACATCTTTTTTGTTTTGGAAAAAATGATTTCTTTTAACAGAACATGATGGTGAAATATGACATTTTTTACGACAAAAATGACATTTGAGATGTTAGTGTCGAGAAGATGCATAAATAAAATCATTTTTGAAAGTTTTTCCTTTTGAAAAAGGCTTATGCCCAATTCTAGCTCTTCTAAATGTACGATTTTAATTTTTAAGACTTTTATCCAAAGTGTCTCTTCCCTGAGCAAATTTTGAAAGAATATTTTTCAAATCTTCTATATTTTCATTCAAAGTAATTTTCTCCTGTTTTAAAGAATCATTTTCAATTTTTAAATCATTTAGATCTTGTTTTAAAATAGAAAATTCTATTAATTTCAAATTTTCATTTTCTTCTTTTATCTTTAAAAAATCTTTTTGTAACTCTTCAATTTTATTAGATAAAGATTCATTTTCTTTTGTTGAATTTGAAAGCAATTTTTTAAGTGCAATATTTTTAATGCCAAGTTTTCGAAATTCATCATGCAATTCTTCAAATGCAGATTGCAATTCTTCAAAAGAATAAGACTCATTATTACCTCATCATCATCTCCAAATGCCATTAGGCATAGGTTAGTAACTTCATTGTTGTTGTCGTCATTTTCTGACTCACTTTTGTCGCTATCTTCCCATGCAGCAATTATGACTCTTATTTTGTCTTTCTTGTATTGTTTTTTGATTTCCGAACAATTGGGCTTGATGTAACCGGGCTTGTTACACTCATAAGAAGTGATTTCAGTTTTCTTATTATTTTCTCCTTTTGTAAAATCTCTTTTGAAAAATCTTCTTCTTCCTTGATTCTTTTTCATAAATTTCTGCAACCTTTTTATTAAGAAGACCATTTCTTCATCATCAAATTTTGAATTTTATTCATCCTTCTCTTCACAAGTAGTAGTGGTTTTGAAAGCTATTCCTTTTTCTTTTTTTTTTCTTGTTGTCTTCTTTTTCATCTCTTTCTTTCATGATGAGCTCATGTGTAAGAAGAGATCACATTAGTTCATCTAGGCTTAGCTTTGATAAGTCCTTGCCTTCAGTGATGACAATGACTTTTGTCTCCCAACTCTTAGGTAATGACCTGAGCACTTTTCCTACAATTTTAGCATTAGAATATGTTTTACCAAGAGATGTTAAATTATTTATAATATCAGTACAATGAGTAAACATTTGAGTAATGGTTTCATCAGGTTTCATTTTAAAAAATAATTATGGACTAGCAAGCTGACTTTAGACTCTTTAACCTAGCTCTGGTATCATTTGTAATCCCAGGTAGGCAACCCAAGAGGGGGGTGAATTGGGTTATTAAAAAATTTTACAATATTAAAAAAATAATGAACACAATATTCAAAAATTTAACAAATAAAAAATATAACAATAATTATCACTATGAAAGTAACAGAGATAGGAAGAGAAAATCAAACACCTAGATTTATAGTGGTTCGGCACGCCAGGCCTACGTCCATTCCAAAGGAACCACTTTGAGAATTTCTTCACTATCAAAATGAATCAATACACCACCAAGGCTTCACCAAGCTTGTGGTGCACAGGCTTTACTTTTGTCTATTGAGCCTCACTCAACAATAAATACCTCACTCTTACAAAATTCCTTCACAAATTAATAAATAAGGATAAGAGATACTTCAACCCTCTTTTACAATAATTCTCTCACATAGAGTAGATACGAAAATGTAAAAACAAAGATATTACTTAGATCTGAAAGTGAAATAGCATAGTGAAAAATATAATCATAAATTTGAAGCGCACAAAATTTTTTCTCTTCAAGTTATTGATTTTTCTTTACACAAAACACTTCTATTTATACACAAAAATATACTCGTTGGAGGTAGGACGCTCCTTGCTGACGTCATGGATCACGTGGGCACACTTCTCCTTTTTGACTTAGTAGTTCAGGCATGTGGAGCATAAGATCGTTCTTATTTATATTCAAAATTTGCATGAAGCATACAATAATCATTTCCTTTTTCTTTTCTATGTCAGGTGCCAAGCATGTGGCTTACAAAACATATAAGTGATCACTATTGTATATACAATTTTTCAACAAATGAATAGTGTTTAATTTTCCCTTCAAAACAACGAATAATCAAAAGTTATATAGTAATTTCATAATAATTTTTCAAATAAAATATTTGATTGCACAATAAAAAAAAATTAATTACACAATAAAATCTCTTTAAGCATATTTAAAATAACATTTATAATAGATATGAAAATATATACTTCTTTTATAATCTTTGTAGTTGTTGACAAGATTTTAAATACACTTTTTAAAAAATAAGTACCACCCCATGTGAGTATATCAATTTTGTCAAAAGAAAATAATTCATCATATTTGTCAAAAGATGAATAGTGCTCAGCCTAGTTTTTCAAAGCATGAATAGTAAAATTTTTAAAATATTTTTATCATACAATACATATTTTAAACAGATAATAGTTTGTGTCAAATAATATAAAATATGTATAGTAAAAAATTACAATTTATCCCATAGCATCATCAAAACCAAACAACATGATTAGCACTTATATCCCAAGATTCATAATTCATAAGGCTAACAATGTGGCCCAGAAAGCTTCGAATTTCAAAAGAAAGGACAATAATATTCAGATAGATATGGGACAAGCAACATATCAAAAGTTGATACCACCTTTAGCCAAATGGAGTTTATTAGTAGAAGCCAATTAGAATAACTTGGAAGGGTAGGATTAGAGACATCCAATCATTCAGTATTTGACTAGTCCATCTTCGAAGGCTAGCAGAAAGCTTAAGTTACAGTCCATGCAATACATAGTGTACGGGAATGCTCTTTACAAAAGAAGGGTAGATGGCCTCTTATTAAAGTGTTTGGGACCAAAAGATGCATTGACTGTCATAGCTGAGGTGCATTAGGGCATTTGTGGTGCTCACCAATTTGGAGTTAAGATGAGATGGCTGTTTCGAAGGCACTCTTATTATTGGCCAACCATCCTTAATGTCACGACCCAAACCCGCCCCTATGGGTTTAGCATCGCAACCGGCCAGTAATCCGTGATTACCGAAGGCCTGCTTAACAGTAATGACAATAATACAGAGTAAAGGGGCTGGCGGAAGCCAAAATAGTAAATAAAAGATGTCCAATGAGCTGTAACAGTCTGAATGCAAAAAGACTTTTTATAAACATGCCACATTGATAGCCAAAACATATGTACATGCGACATATACATAAACATCCATGTCAGGGACCAAATCCCTAACTATAACTGTACAGTCAAGTCTTAAACACTTATTACAAAACAGAGATAGAAGGGTGGAACTGAGACACCCCAGAGCAGCCCTAGCTTGAGCAGACATGGAACCTCAATGTGAGGCACAAAGGTTGGCTTGACAAAACGGGAGTTTAACTTGACGCTCCTAGCTTCGACCCGGTGTCTAGACACCTACATATAAATATAAACAGTGAGCTAAAGCCCAGTGAGTAACATATGCGTAAAGGGGTTAAGAATGAATGTCCTTTCAGTAATTAAAACAGTCAATTGTATCAGTAAAACAGTTACTCAATCAGTGGCTCATATTTCATGCCATAACAGTTATTCAGAAACCATAATAGTCATATATGGTACATCCAATAGCAAAGCAGTATAGTAGGTCTTGACAGACCGGACAGTCAGTTGATAGCCATCAAACAGTAAACAGTAGTGGTCTCAACATTGGAACCAACAGAGATCTCTGTAATAGTAGCAGTAACAGTAACAGTAAGTTGCTATGGATGCCACGAATACAGTTTACAAATAGGACAAACATTCCTTCAGTAAACGATGCTATTTCATAAAGCAGTATAATCAATCGCTCAGAAATAGTTATAATTGAACGTATCTTTATAATATTGTTACTCATAGATTACTGGGCTACAGATAGGCTAGTCCGCGTCCTCGGGTGCCAACCCTACACAGTTGCAGAATGAACACACACTAAGTTACACACTTGGGATTAATAGCTTAGATCCTAAACTTGACTTGGTGTGGTTCTACATCAATATCCTCCTTAAGATGCCTTAAACATGGCCTAGGAATGCCTAGGATGGGATGAGGATGCAAAGATGTACTTTAAAACACTTTTCAAAATTTGCTGAAAATAGGGGTCCACGCTCGAGCGTGGCTTTCTACGCTCGAGCGGACATACAGACAATGGAGCTCCACTCGAGCGTGGCTTCCTTCGCTTAAGCGGACTGTAAACTCATGAAAAAGTACTAGAGGCACGATTTTCACGCTCGACGGACGCTCGACCTCCGCTCGAACGTGAGACTCAGACCCTCGCTCGAGCGTGAATTCTCTAGCTTGAGCGGACTGTAAAACATATGAACTTCTGGGCATATGCATTCACGCTCGAGCGTGACTTCCTACGCTCGAGCGGAAGTGCATGTACTCAGAATGTACGCTCGAGCGTGAAGTCCTCCGCTCGAGCGTGGATCCAAAATTTGGAATTTTCAGATTGATCCTCAAGCACAAAATTTAACTTCTAAAGCTTCAAACTCGATTATTTTGGGCTAATTTTCTGGAAAACACTTGAAGACTCATAGTACAACATGTTTCAAAGATCAATTTATGAAATCAAGCCCAAAAGTAAGCCAATTGAACATAAAATTAAGTGTAAATACGAAGAATAATGCAAAACCATACATGCATAAGTTCCCAAGAGCTCTAGTGTTCCAAAACAAGATCAAATGCAATGTTGAGCTCAAAATCATGGTGAATTCATGGACCTCTACCAAAATATGAACATGCATGTAAGAGTTTTCATGAAAACAGCCTCAAAATGCAAGAATATGTACATGCATGCATGAATTACTACTCAATTCCATTCTTTAGACCAATTCTTGACTTTAACTCCAAATTTCCATGAAACATGCAAGAGATAACTTGAATTCACAATTAAGAAGATGATTTTCCTACCTTAGGCCTTTAATTCTAGGTGTAGGAGCCTAATGTACAATTCTCCTTCAATTCTCTTTCAAATTCTCCTAAGTTCCAAGCCAAACTTGTTGAGTCAACTCTTTTCTTCCAACTCTCACTCTCTCTCACGGTTTTGGTCTCCAAATGGGTGAAGATGATGCATCAAAATGATATAAAATCAATTAATGGCCTAAAGTGCCCACTAAATGGCAATTGTATAAATAAAAGCCAACTAATGTAATACAACTTTTAATTAATCTAGTTTAATCATTCCAAATCGAATTTCAATTAAACCTACCATAAAATCACATAAATTCTAACTAGCATAAAACACTAACCCATTTCTGAATCGGTCGTCGATAAGGCTTTCAATTCGGAATTCGAAATCAAAACATGGACAGATCATTCAGTAACCAAACAGATAGAAGTGCAATTCAAATAACACACTCATGCAGTCAGTCCAGAATTTCAGCTTAATCAGTTACTTATCATGTTCAATCATAGATTAGCACTAATCAGAGGTGAGGGTTGTCACACTTAAGGACTGCATAGAGTATGTAAAAGGTTGCTAGGCATGCCAAAATCATGATATGATAAGACATGTTCTAATAATTGATCTGCATGCAGTGGTAAAGCTTTGGCCATTTAGAGGATGGGCAATGGATATGATAGGGAAAATTTACCCACCTTCTTCGAAATAACATTGTTTCATTCTAGTAGCTATAGACTAAGTGGGTTGAGGCTAAGTCCTATAAAACTGTGGATCATGCAGAAGTAATTGATTTCATCAAGGAATCGATCCATAGGTTTAGTATTCCGCAGACCATAACTGTGGATAATGGGACTGTGTTTGATAGAAAGCTAGTAAAAGCTTTCGTAACAAAATTTGGAATTAGTCATATTAATTTCACCCCCTATTATGCATAAGCAAATGGCCAAACAAAGTCATCGAACAAATCCTTGAAAAAAGGAATACAGAGGGTTATTGAGGACAATCCTAGAGACTGGCATAACTTATTGTTAGATGTGTAATGAGCTTATAGGACTTCTCAAAGATCAAGCACAGTAATTACCCCTTATGCCCTGATATATGGGCATGATGCAATATTACCTATTGAGATCAATATAAAGTCTTTAAGGGTCAAATGCCAGGATCATCTAGGCTCTAATCAGTATCATCAAAGCATGTGTTTGGAATTGGAAAATGCAGATGAGGCCAAAATTTTGGCACTAAATAACATCCTTCTACAAAAGAGAAAAGCATCCAAAAGTTATAATAAAAGGGTCCTACGTCTTAGCTTTGATGAAAAGGACTTGGTTTGGAAAACAATGCTTCCAATAGGGATTAAAAGCCACAAGTTTGGCAAATTGTCACCTAACTGGAAGGGGCCATACCAAGTCCATAGAGTCTTGCCTGGGGGGCCTACCATTTGAAAAACCTAAATGGATATGTTCATCCTAGAAAAATTAATGGTAGGTATTTGAAGCATTATTACCCAACTGTGTAGGAAACACAAGAAGTATAGGATCATCATATAAAGCATCAATAAGAAGTAATAACACACTTGGGTAAATAAGAATATTTCATTTCATAATGAATCAAGTACATTCTACCACAATTTGGCCCAAAATTCATTACAATGTCTCAACTGTTCCCTTACAATGAGTTCTCTACTTCTTAGGGCTGGGAACAGTTGAATGGTAGTGTTCATCTTCTGCCTGCGGTTGGATAGCCCCTAGTGAGAGGAATGTAGTGTTTATACATTCTACTCCAAGGCTAGGTTGATTGTGGTTAGTTCCTTCTCCAATTTTGTCTTCCTGTATAGTAATTGGGCTTGGAGCTGTGTGGCAGAGGAGTGTTGTCCTTTCAATATTGAAACTTTAGAATAGACATAAGAGACAAACTCCTTGTCTTTTAGGAATTCTTTCTCTGCAACCTTGGCCAGTTGATGAATATTGACATAAAATTCGATTGTTGTTGCTGCCTGAGACAAATGACCTCTGAAGGTAGCATTTGTTTGTTCAAAGAATTGGCAGCATTTGAAAAACTTATTCTTGATTATTGGCTTTTCTAAGGCTTCGAATGGGATCCTCAAGAAAGCCCTAATTAACTCTAAGCAAATGCCTAAATCCACCTGAGGAAGAGGGGTGGTAGATTTAGTAGTAGCAAAACCTCCAATTATCTCCAGAAATGAGTCAGCTAAATCCAAGGGTTCAGCGTCACTACTAGATGGAAGCACTAGTGTAGATATCCCAAATAACCTTGCCAATTAAGCTTCAAAGATGTCCATCTCTTCCTCTGACAAGGGGAGCGTGGAGGAGCTACTAGTAAAAGGGAATGCTGAAGTGATTGGTAGAGGAGAATGAGAATGAGAGGAGGATGCTTCAACAGCATCAATAGTCCTAGCCACCAATAGGTCCAAAGAAGGAGGACTGGAGTAAGGCATTGAAAGAAGTGTTAGTAGGCTGCTAGTGCCATCCCTAGAGGTACTAACTGTTGGTCTGGAAGGGTGAGTAACGGGCGTACTCTTAAAACGTAAAGGGCTGGCTATGACTTTAGGAGGTGTGGAAGCAGGCAAAGGTGAAGAAATGGTCACCAGAGACCAATTAAGAAATTCGACAGGGTTAGGAGAATGGAATGAAAGGATGAGGGGCAAGTCAAGTTTGAAAGGTATCAAGGAATAGGCAATAGGGAGTGTAGAGAGTGTAAAGGCAATGGGGGGAATATCATCTGCAAAGGCTTTACACTCATTGGAAAATTGACATCTGCTTTTCCTTTTCCTTTCAAAGCCCTCTTCAGATATGTAGAGCTCAAGTATGGTCCTTCGGTGCTTGGTGGAGGAGAAACAAAAGGCAACAAAGAAGATATAGGTAGGCTACCTGCTGCTGTATATCAAAAGAAAAGAAGTATAAAAACAAAGCAGAAAGGGAAAATCAAAAACAGAAGTGTTAACAAAAGCAAGAAGAGTTACCAGTAGTTGTGGTAGTGATAGTTGGAGGGCTGCGAAGGGTGTGATGTTCAGCAGCTTTGCTCTTCCTAGCAACCTCTTGTTGTGTTGCCTTGACAATAGCAGCCTCTTCTTTTAAAATTTTATGTTGTTTCTTCTTCTTAGATCTTTGAAATACTAGGACCTCCTTGGCTTGCTCATTTTCTACTACCTTAGCAGCTGCTTCATGAACAGTATCCATAGGAAGTTAGGTAGTAGGGAAAGGTGGCATCTTTTTTCTCTTCAAAGGGGCTTATTCTTCTTCTTCTATTTCTGAGGGCACTTTAGGAGCCTCCTATATAGGCTCGAGTTTAATAGGGGCCTTTCTTTTCGGTTGTTTGCCCTTCGGTGTGGTTGGAGTTAATGCCCTCTGAGATAAGGTCTCCTGTGAGGTCCCTATAATAATAAAAGGAGCTCTAAGTAAAAGAACAGTATAAAGGAAGGAAGAGAAAGACAAGAGAAATGACAGAATAGATACCATTTTTTGCAACAGCCCTGGTGGTTCTGGGTGGAAGAACTACAATAAGGGCAGGGGCAATAGTGATGCCAACCTCTTTGGATTTGACTTGCCCACCGTGGAATGATAGATCCAAATTCTGTAATAAATCTAGGGTATGGGTAGCAAGTTGCATCTCCATATTGACAGCCCACCAGGTCTTGAACCTAATCATGGCTCCGTTGTAGCCAATGAAAGTTATAAATTCGAAGTTGGAGAAATTTCTTCTGAACTTGGATGTTCCTTCATCCAGCTTGGATTTTGGCACCTTTAAGTCTCTGGTGTCAAAGTCAGGGTTGGAGAAGTTACAGAGTGGAACAGGAATCCCTTGGCTAAGCCCAAATTGTCTTGCTAATCAAGCAGGGCAGTAGGCTTCAGAGATGCACTTGTAAGCTCGAGGGTTTAATGTGCCAATAAAGAGCTCCCTTAGCAACAGAATGGAGGCCCGCATGTCTTTGTGAATAGGCCTAGAGCAAGTGGAATCAACCAAAAATCCCCCAACCGTGCTACCCCCACAGTAGCATCAAAGAGGTGAAAGAAAAAAGACTAAGTAGCCAGTGGTAGTTGATGGAAGAAAGAAAAATAATAAACAAAACTAGGTGGATATAAAGAAACTCTGGCATATTTAAATCTTAAGCTACAGGAGTGGAGATCAATGAAATATGCAAAAAGCCAGAGTTGGAGGATCCAAACTGGACCCCCTTGATTAAGCTCTAAAGGCCTCTCACAGAATTAGGAACAAACCCTATATACATGGCTTAGAACATAAGGAGCCAAGGCTATTCTTTTCCCTGAAGCTAGAGCCTTGGCAAAGGGGACGAATTCAGACATTATTCTCTAAGAGGAAGTAGAAAGAAGGAATTTGCAAAGCCAATAAAGAATGAAACAAAAGAACTCACGGTTGGTCACAAGACCATCCTTTTTGTTGTTAGAGGTGACAAAGTCACTATAAGAGGAATTGCAAGAGGGCATAGAGAAGAAAACCTTAAGATGTGGGTAGTGAGGGTCGAAAGTGACACCAGCAGGTGAAATCCCTAGAAGGTGGCACATGTCAAGAACGGTGAGGGCCATCATGCCACACCAGAATTGAAAGAAGTTGAATACAGGGTTCCAAAAACAAAAGGTCGCTAAGATAAGAAAATGGTCCTCGGGAGTGACAAATTTAGAAAGTCGAAGGGAGTTGAGAATATAAAGGTCCTCCAAATCTTATTCCCGAGCTTCGACTACTCTGTTATACCACTATTCTCATTTAGTCTTCAATGGGCCAACAGTGATGAGGTCTATTAACCCTCCAATTTCCCTAGTCAAGGCTTCTTTCGTAGAGAAGGTAATGATCCTCCAAAAGCGGATACAAGAGAGGAAGTGAAGTAGGAGCTTTATTGAAGATGGGACCAAGAACGAACTCTCCTTGAGCATAGTGGTGAGGGACGAAGATCCATCCATCAATCGCGCTCTAACCCTCTAGGGTTTGGTATTTGGCTATCTCGTCGATAATACATCTCTTCAAAGCTACCGAGGGACGTAAGTGCTCAACAACTGGTATATTCGAGGAAGAAGAAGCCATTAGTGAGAGGTTGAAATGAGCGTGAGGAAAGTGAGTATGAAAAGGTTGACAACAATGGAAATGAAAGGAAAAGATTGGACAAGCAAATAAGTAAGAGCACGAGAAATTGGGGCTTTAAACCTTTTTGTCCAAAATTACCCATTTAACCTGACGGGTCAAATAGGCCCAAGTTAATTGATTGGTTATTTTGACCCACGTGTGATTAAGGCCTTTATTTTAAAAAGTCCTGAAAACATAATTAAGAGAGCTTCCTTCAAAATAGCATCTTGTTACCTTATAAGAGAGGGAAATATATTTCAAATTGTTCAGCTTGGCTTCAAAATAGATAGTTGGCTTCGAAGCCAGTGTGTTGCTAAAATTTTTGAAGTTTATGTCTTAAACTCAAGTGGAGTTAGGACTTGTCTACTTCGAGAGTTTTAAAAGTAAGCGCCTATGCTTTCTCTCAAAGAAAATTTCCTTCGAAAGGAGTATTTTTTGCTCTTTGATAAAAGGTAGCATAGTTTTTGCTTGGTTTGGCTTCAAAGTCCATAGGCACTATGAGGCCAGAAGCTGATGAAGTGGTGTGAAAAATTTAAAAACAAAAAGACTTACCCATATATGAAAGTATCTTTTGAACTTTCTACTAAGACAAGGCCCTTCGAAGGAAAATATTGTCACTTTTAAGTAGAAACTCTATGCTTCGAAACACTTAAACTAGGCTTCGAAATAAGATTGGCTACTTCGAAGCTGCTATTTATAGATTATGTGAACAAATTGAGAGATGAAGTCATATTAACCATGCAATTGGAATATGAAAACCCAAGTTTATTGATATAAGCATTTATATTGGGAGAGCCTATTTGGCTACATTCTCAATTTTATAAAAATAAGGAATGGAAAAAGTTACAAGGTCATGAAACTTCTTCCAGCGAAATTCAATAAACAGATGTTCCTTTTCCAACCTTTCCTCTATCCTATCTAAATTTGATTTGTCTAATTGATGAGCCCTTATTTGGTAGAAGAGTTACTGGGTCCTCATCTCAAACTCTGTTTGCTTAAAGGCTTTCTCCACTTCATCCATTTCACCTGTCCCATACATATCACCCATATTGACATCTTCTCCGTACTCTGAATCCTAGTTCTTGAAGTCTTCATACTTTTCAAGAAGATTCTCGGCCTCATATTGGGTTTGAATGCGAGCAGCAAAGACCTCCTCCAATAATTCACTATTCACCGAAGCATTTTTGTGCCAGTAAAGCAGCAGGGGAAGTTGATCCAAGAAAGTGTAAAGCTCTACTTGGGGCACAGGGTTGAGCATATGGCTTTGAGAGACAATGTCACAAGCCCATAGAAGGTTCTTGTAAGGGGTGTCATCTCGAAGGACTTTAAAAGATAAATGAGGAAATGCAGCAAGCAAAGTCTGGGCATTGTACTACTAATAAGCAGTTAGAGAAACTGGAGCCTGATAGGGAGTGAAATACTGGCTTTCGAAGAGGGTAAGTTTTAACTCCTCAATCCAATTAGGATTGGGAGGAATGGAAGGAGTAGTTGGGTCCCCTCCAAAAAAAGGTGGAAATTGAGGCTCATTTACACACTCTAGCCAATTGGATGAGCAAAGTTTTGTTTTCTTGGCTAAAAGTAAGGGACTCATTCCCAAAGCTTCAATGGGGTGAAAGGTCTTTCGCACTATTTTTGTCGGCAAGGTAGAGGTATATCATGCCAAAAGTAAGTGGTCTTCAAGGCAGCAAAGACGGTCGAATTAGATATATAGGTATACCACAAAGCTGCGCGAAGAGAGAGGAATCATAGTATGGTCATTGAATTCAACAAATCCATGGTGAATTCACTTCCTTATTTGAGGTCAGGTTGGTGTTGGCCAAGTATTCCAACCAATATTCCCAGTAGAAGAAGAGGTGGCTTCATCCCATGTAGAAGGTTTTTAAGCAGATGAAGAACTTCCAAGATCCATTTGGGCAAGTTTTTGGTCTAAAGGCTCGTATTTTGAGAAAGCCTCCATAACTTGTATAAATCAAAAGGGGATAAATATGACCAATAAATGCATAGGAGTTTCTTCGAGATTGGTCATCATTGTCCAAAAACTCTTCATATGCTTGATCAATGAAAAAGAGGATTTGATTAGCCATCAGAGATGTATCAGTCCTTTCGTTTACACAAATAGTAGTGGTAGGTTCCAAGCATAAGAAAGAATTAAATAAAGTTCAGTGTTTTGAACATTGCTTGGAGACGGTTACACTTCTAGGATAAAATTTCATGCACGTCCTATGACGTGGGAAAAACGCATAGATCCGCTAATATTACCAAGTATTGGCTATATTAGTGCGGGAGATAATGTTGGCTATATATTTTGTACAGACCTATCGCAGTCTAACACGTGGATCATAAAGGGCAAGTGGGGGAATCAGTGAAAGTCTCCAAGCATCAACAAACGCATGTCAACTTGTAGCAATGGCAATGAACCTGTGAGACATGGGAACAGTCAGGGTGCCCAAGGTGACATGGCCAAAATGGTTGTTCACAATTTAAATTCAAATTTGAGAGGGAAGCCCAACCACGAGAGTGGAATAATGGAAGCAAACTGTTCAGAACCGCACTCAGTGATCATGGAGATTATTTCGACAGTTATCACCTACTTCGACGGATGTCAGCCACTTTGACAGTTAGCTTCAGAGCCTATAAATAGAGAAGAATGCTAATAGTGCAAGGACTAAGGAACCAGATTCAGAAACCAGTTCATTTACTTTATATTTTTCATTCCTTTAATTTCGAGTCTTTACATTCTTATACTGCACTTCAAATTCCTAAGAGTAATTCTAAATTAGTCTGTTGTTGTAATCCCCTTCGAAGCTGTGAAAGTGTGAAGATACAATCATAAACTTCTGTTTACTTAATAAAATATTGATTTTTGACGTTGTTGTTCCTTCTTTCTTTTATTTCACTTAGTCTTCTTAATTTTCTCCTAAAAACTAAGCCATCAGTAAAGTTCTCTTCATTGAAACTAAGAGAACTTTGAAACAATCGTCTAACTAATTGGTTGACATTTATTAATCTCTGTAAAGACTTATTGATCCTTATTGGCATGCTCCAATAACAATTCTAACCTTCGAAAGCCCAAAAAGTCACCAAATTGGTTTTATATCCCCAAAATCTTGACCGAGCTTGTAAGTTTTCCTACCAGTAGACTTTTCTTTCTTTAAATCTAAATAGACTTTGCCTTCAAGATATCATTTTCTAAGCATATCAAAAACCCGAATGTAGCTAATGTCCTCACAGAATCTTGCTACTTGCCAATAGATGGCATATGATTCTCTACCCAAAATCTATGTTCCCAATGCACTCTCAGTGGCGCGATCTTGCCTGGAAATTTTCATATTTCAAGATTCCCACCGTATCATGCGGTTAGGACCGCATTGAGGACATGAATTTTAGGGACACAGAATACCTAGACATACTCCAATTGAGGTTCTGCAATTAGTGAATTAATTATCCTGAAGAGATGTTAATTACCACAAACTCTAAAGCAATTAATTATCTGAACCCACCTTTTTTTTTTTGGTTCTAATTCTAATTCTTTTCTTTTCCTTTTTTATACAGTTGCGGACAAAGGGTCAATTTCATTCACTGAACCTAACCCATGTAAGGACACTTGACTTGAAGGACCACATACAGAGAATACACACAAATAACATAATGATTCAACACAAATGAGAGGTGAAAACTTCATACATGGGTGAGAAAGAGAGAGAGAGAGAAATGGCAAAATGCAACCTTACAAATTATGGAGTTGTTTGTGAGCATAAAGAGACATAGTACGGTTCATCCAAATAAAAACCAAACAATCAATATCAACAATTTGGAACCCATGTTGCCAAATAGAAAGTTTTCAAGAACAAAACAACTTTACCATTCCATGAGTCCCACTCAGACAAAACTTCAAACACCTGGTAACCCTTTTTTCCTTTTTGTCTTTTTAAAGAAATTCATTAGAAATTTAGAGAAACAAATGGGCACAAAAAGACTTAGAAAATTGAATACAATAATGTTGGAACGATTGAGAATTACAGTTATGTGGAACGATCAATTTGGTGCTTGATTGGAAGTGAAAGAACCACTTTCAACGACATTTTATACGGGATTAACGGTTTCTGGGGTCAGAATTATTTATTAAATATTAATGTATATGAAGTTGGATGAAATAGTGAAAATGAAAACTACATCGGATCCAAACGAGAGACACTTAAAAGTTTAACGAAATTTAAAATGTATTTAAATTTACTTGATTAACTTTGTAATTGATATGAAACCAGTAATCAAAAATTGAATTGATAGGTTTTTGGATAAATTATAATCACACTATTTACCTTAAATCTTCGTTAAATTACCTACTTTGTCTAAAACTACATAAATCAAAATCTATTAAAAAGTGTAAGACCTAAAAAAATGAAAATTTTGGTAAAATTGTTAAGCTCTCTAGCATTACTCAGTCTATTTAGTCTTTATACTATCAATTGAATATATTAAAATTTTAAAATATTTAATTCAAACATAATATTTAGTCTTTAAAAGAATTATAAAATAAAACAAAATATTTATAAGTATTATAAATTAGTTTTAAAAAAATTACCCAATTAAGATTTTATTCTACAAAAATTTTAAATTTTTATTTTCTTTAAAAAGCATTTTGTTTTGCTGTGTGTTTAAATTAGTATCAATATTTGATTTCTTAATCTTGTTAGTAAATTTTATGAATATTAGATATACTGAATAAGTAGAATGAGATAATTTAAATAATAATTTCGCTACAAATAATAATAGAACAAAATAATACATCAACTAAGACTTAAAAACAATCAATTAGAAATTATAAACAAAATCCGACATATAATATTATATAAAGGCATACAAATAGCTATTATAGAAGATGACATGGGTAAGCCCATAAAGATTATAGCCCACCATTTAGGGCCCAATACATAACTCAAATACTAAAGCCCAACATCTCTGAAGCCCCACGTAGCAATAAAAACCAATGACATCCAGACACACGGCAAGAGAAGGGCAAGTCACATAAGTAGATAAAGATCTGCAAAGTTATTGCCACTGCACATCGCCATTAATGAAGCCTCTTACAGCATTTATTGCGATAATCCCTCTCCCTCGGGACAGAACGCCTTCACCATGAACAAAGTAAGCTAGAGCATAGACTTTCGGCCAAGGTGACAGGTCGGAAGGGACAACGAAATGATTACCAGAGGATATAAGCAGACGTCGAAGACAAAAAAAAGGTTAAGCTTTCTATCTCTAATCCATCTCTACATTCTACTTCTCTCTCTAACTTGCGCGTCGAAGGGTTCGCTGGGGAACTCCCCGTTCCCCGTTGAACTCTTGTGCAGGTCTTCTGGTAGGTTTGGTCATTCGAACACAGGCTTGAGGAGCTTGGATCAGTCCGACCCGTTCCACCTGGAACAAACTGTATCATTATTTGGCACCATCTATGGAAAAGTTTTTGTTCCGCACGCCAGTTGTGTTCATTGTCACTGGAGACCCTCTCCACATATCCCTCCCCTACCACCTGTGAAGGTGGATGGTCACAACTAGATCCATGGCTTCTCACCCCAATGTTGCCGATCACCAAGCCGACCTTCCCAATCCAAACTGCCCACCACAGTATTTCACCGAGCTCACCAACAACATTAACTGTCTGGCCAAGCAAAACCAAGCCCTGATTAATGCTTTACTCTAAAGAAACCTTCATATGCCTCCTCCACCACCTCCAGATATCCCACCCAACCAAGAGTGATCCCCGAGCCATACTATCCAGCAGCCTAATCCACCCAACTTGGAAGGCTTGCAACCTCCTCCCCCAGGTATAAACCTGCCACCCCGGGGCCCACATCCACCGATCCCGGCACCAACCCCTAAAGGAGAGGCCAGCAGCGTCCAGCCCCCGCTGCCTTCCGGTGGTGACAACATTCCTCTCTAGGACGTAGAACTCTGAGCCATGAAGCTCCAACTCCAAGGGGTCATGCAGAATATGCAGCATAAACTATCTACCACAGCCAACTCCTTATTTGTTGCCTTCATCAGGGACAAGCCTCTACCTCCTAACTTCAAATTGCCCATGATCGACTCTTTTGACGGTACAACAGACCCAGTCGGTCACTTGGAGACCTACCGAACCCTCATGATCCTCCATGCATTCCCCGATGAAATCATGTGTCGGGCTTTCCCCGTGACACTCAAGGGATCGGCTCGACTCTGGTTTAGTCAACTGCCAGCAGACTCTGTCTCCACTCTCCAACACCTTAGTGACTCTTTTCTCAGTCATTTCATTGGAGCCCAGCGCCAACGGCGTCCGGCAACCCAACTCCTCAACATCCATCAGACTGAGGGGGAGTCGCTGCGCAGCTTTGTCACCCGCTTCAACACCGAAGCTCTGTAGGTGGTGGAAAACAATGACAATAAATCATCTGATTTTCTTTCCTCCCTCTCAAAAAACCCCCCGACCTCCATGGCAACCCTTATTTCCAAAGCCCAAAAATACATAAACGCAGAAGATTCCCTAGCTACTCGCCAAGGCCCTACAGCCAAAAACCCGACCCCCAGAGAGAAGAGAAAGGACTCAGACACTAGAAACACCCAGTACAATAACCAAACACCTTAGTACACCGACCGACCCTCCAGAGCCGACCGGTCGGCACCAGCCCGACCGTCTGGCCTGTTCGAACAATACACACCCCTTAATTCCCCCATGGAACAAGTCCTCAATTGGATCCAGCGAGACTACCCCCTGAAATGGCCCCAACCATCTCGGTCTTCTTCCAATCGGCGAGACCAGTCCAAATATTGTCGTTTTCACCAGGACCACGGTCATAATACTAAGGAGTGTGTTAACCTCAAAGATCAGGTTGAGGGCTTGATACGTCAGGGACGTCTCAGTCGGTTCATGGACACCCGCCCTCAACAAAGGCAAAGGACCGAACCCATCAGAAACAACCGCCGGCACACTCTCCTCCGGCAACCAGCACAACTTAACCCTGGCCATGATCGCCCTCCACAGCAACCCCAAGCACAAAGTAACCCCGCCTCCCCTGTTGGAGAAATCAGAGTCATAGCCGGCGGGCTTGCTTGTGGAGGTCCATCCCGCTCGGCTCAGCGGGCAAAACTCAAAAAGATAAGACAGGGCTCAGACAAAGAAGTTGACACACTAGACCGCCCTCCCAAACAGCCCAAGCAGTGGATGGAGCCCATCACCTTTACGGAAGCCGATTACACAGGCATCCATTACGCCCATGACGACCCCCTCGTCATTTCTGCCCTCCTCCCCAATTACAAAGTCAGACGGGTCCTCGTCGACAATGGCAGTTCTTCAGACATCATCTTCCTAAATGCCTTTCGCCAGCTCAAGATCGGGGAAGAAAGTCTGTCTCCTCTCCAAACCCCGTTAGTCGGTTTCACCAGAGACCGGGTGACCTCCATCGGCTCCATCGATCTTCCTATAACCATTGGAGAATACCCACGGCAGACCACCAAATTGCTTACTTTCCTGGTCGTCGACTACCCCTCCGCCTACAACATCATCCTCAGTCGCACCGCTCTAAATGCCTTCTAAGCTATTACATCCACTTTCCATCTTGCCGTCAAGTTTCCCACCGATCTTGGGGTCGGCGCAGTCAGGGGAGAGCAGACTGTTGCCAGGGAATGTTATGTTGCCTCACTTAAAGAGGTCAAGCTCAATGAGGCCATGATCATTGAAGGACTCGACGTCAGAGACGAGGACGAGCTAGTTAGAGGGAAACCAGTGGAAGAGCTTGTCGAGGTCCTTATCGATCTCACCAACCCGGCAAAAACTGCCAAAATCGGCAGTCAACTATCCTCCCAAGCCAAGGCTAACCTCACCGCTCTCCTGATCGAGCACAACGACATATTTTCCCGGACCCACTCCGACATGCCAGGTATTGACCCCTCCTTCATCACCCACCGTCTCAGCATTAAGCCCCATTTCTGACCCATCCGCCAGAAGCAGCGCATTTTTCACCCGGAGCGCAATAACCTTATTGCTTCTGAAGTAGATAAACTCCTTGAGGCACAGTTTATCACAAATGTGGACTACCCCAGATGGCTGTCGAATGTGGTTCTGGTTCGTAAAAATAATGGTAAATGGCGACTCTGTGTCGACTACTCCGACCTCAACCAAGCTTGCCCCAAAGACAACTACCATCTTCCCCACATAGATCTGCTGGCTGACGCCATGGCCGGCCACCAAATGCTCAGTTTCATGGACGCCTTCTCTGAATACAACCAAATTCTGATGCACCTGTCTGACCAGGAACACACCTCCTTCATCACTGACCGAGGCACCTACCATTACCGTGTGATGCCATTTGGGTTGAAAAATGCTGGAGCCACTTACCAATGGTTGGTCAATGCCGTCTTTCATCACCAGATAGGCCGGAACATAGAAATATATGTCGACGACATGCTAGTCAAGAGAAGGCTCTCCACTGATCATCTAGCCGACCTGCGAGAGACCTTCACTACCCTATGAAAGCATCAAATAAAGCTCAATTCGGAGAAATACGCCTTCGGCGTAGGATCTGGAAAGTTCTTGGATTTCATGATCAGTCAGCGGGGCATCGAAGCTAACCCCGAAAAGATCAAAGCCTTAATTGAAATGAAGTCACCCAGAACGGTTAAGGAGGTTCAGAGGCTTACTGGCCGAGTTGCCGCCCTCAACCGCTTCATTTCCCGCGCAACGGACAAGTGCCTCTCCTTCTTCAAAGTTCTTTGGCAAATTTTTGAGTGGACAGCAAAGTCTGAAGAGGCCTTTCAACAGTTGAAACAGTGCATGGACAACCCCCTCTACTTTCTCAAGCAATCACGGGCGAACCCCTCTTCCTCTATTTAGCCGTGTCAAACACCGCAGTCAGTGCAGCACTCATCCGGGAAGACAGCTCCGTCCAACGACCAGTCTACTACATCAGTCGGGCTCTCAGAGGAGTAGAACAAAACTACCCGTTGTTAGAAAAAATGTCCTTGGCCTTGGTCACCGCCTCCAGACGACTCCGTCCTTACTTCCAAACCCATTCCATAGTGGTCCTCACCGAGCAACCATTAAAGAAGATAATGCAATAACCAGAACTTTTCGGCAGACTTATGCAATGGTCGGTCGAGCTCAGCCAATTTGACATCTCCTACCGGCCTCAAACGGCGATTAAAGGGCAGGCTGTTGCCGATTTCATCCTGGAATTCACTAATCCCACTCCGACCACAGCTCCTCTGCCCCTGCCACCCTCTATCGAGCTGGAAAACCCCCACTCTTGGACTCTCAACGTCGATGGATCATCCCGCAAAGAAGGCAGTGGGGCTGGTCTCATCCTCACCGCCCTAGAGGGGGGTTATTTCAAATGTGCTCTCCGCTTCTTGTTCGAAACAAGCAATAATGAGGCTAAATATGAGGCATCGATTGCAGGTCTTCGCCTCGCCGAGACATTGGTGTCAGCCATATCCAAGTGTTCAGCGATTTCCAGCTCATTGTCGGACAAATCATGGGGGAATTCGATGCTAAGGAAGACACAATGCGGGGTTATAGGGATATTGCACTCCCTCTTGCTCGCCTCTTCAATAATTTCCACATCAAGAACATCCCTCGGACGGAAAACTCCAAGGTAGATGAAATGGCTCAGTTGGCTTTGGCAGACCAGTCAAACCTTAACCACGGTGTCCACCTCGAGTACCTGGCCCACCCTGCCATTTCCCCAAACCAGCAGCAAGTCTACATCCTCCAAAACGAACCTATTCCTTGGGCGGCTGACATCTCTCTATTTCTGACAACGGGGAACTGCCAGCCGACAAACAGCAGGCCGTCAAAATCATGGCCCGGTCGTCCAACTGCATCCTTGTCAGCGGCCTCTTGTACAAATGTGGTTTTTCACGCCCATATCTCAGATGCCTCAATCCTGCTCAAGCAACCTACGTGATGAGGGAAATCCATGAGGGTATCTGTGATAATCATTAGGGCGCCCGGTCCCTAGCCCACAAAATACTTCGCACTGGTTATTTCTGGCCTACCTTCAATCAAGATGCGACTGACTTCGTGCTCAAATTTGATAAGTGCCAGCGTTTTGCTAACATCTCTCATGCTCCTCCTACAGAATTGGCTACACTTTGCAGTCCCTACCCATTCACCAAATAGGGGATCGACCTAGTTGGCCCATTGCCCACTGGCCGAGGCCAAACCAAATTCGTCATTGTCGCAATTGATTACTTCACTAAATGGGTAGAGGTAAAACCCCTTGCCACGATTACCGAGCGGAACACAACCAGATTCATCTGGCAGTCGATCGTATGCAGATTTAGCATCCCTCAAGCCATCGTCTCCGACAACGGCAAATAATTCGACAATGCCAAGTTCAGGAAATTCTATGCAGAACCTCAAATCCAGCCATGTTTCTCTTCCCCAGGTCATCCCCAAGCCAATGGCCAAGTTGAGGTTACCAACTGTTCTCTTCTCAAGATCATCAAGACTAAACTGGAAGCTGCTAAGGGACTCTGGGCTGAGGAATTACCGAATGTACTCTGGGCCTACCGCACTACCGCTCAAACCCCCACTGGAGAGACCCCATTTCGCTTAACATACGGCGCTGAGGCGGTCATCCTAGTGGAAATCGATCTGCCTACCCCAAGAATTCTACATCCAAATCCAGAACTAACTGAGGAGCTGCGCCGGGCAGACCTAGATCTAATTAAAGAGCTCTGAGAAACCACTGCTGTCAGACGGGCCTCATACCAACAGAAAATGAGAACACATTACAACCGCAAAGTCCGACCGAGGGAATTCGCCATGGGGGACCTTGTCTTGCGCAAAGTAACCCTTGCCACCAAAAATCCAGCTGAGGGCAAATTGGCAGCCAAGTGGGAAGGACCTTACGTTGTCAAAGCCAGACCTCGTCCGAGAACTTACCGACTTCACGACATGGAAGGTCGAGACCTTCCCCATCCATGGAACGCCGAACACTTGAAGCGTTATTTTCAATAAATCCCTATTTTTGTGTTGATCAGTTATTGTATTTTCTTTTTTGGCAATCTACACACTTGGATGTTCTTATTCTTCTCTCACATGATGTAAATTTCTGATCAAATGGGCTACACTTTACACGACAACAATCTTATATCTCAATTATCTGTGTGGTACCTCAATAACATTTTGATTGCAGCACTCAGTTACAAGCCTCAGCCGAACTGAGCATGACAAGCCTTAGCCAGACTGAGCATGAAGAGCTCAGCCAAACTGAGTCGCTTAAAGCCTCAGCCAGACTGAGCATGACAAGCCTCAGCCAGATTGAGCATGAAGAACTTAGCCAGACTGAGTCACTTAAAGCCTCAGCCAGACTGAGCACGACAAGCCTCCGCCAGACTGAGCATGAAGAGCTCAACCAGACTGAGTCGCTTAAAGCCTCAGCCAGACTGAACATGACAAGCCTCAACCAGACTGAGCATGAAGAACTCAGCTAGACTAAGTCACTTAAAGCCTCAGCCAGACTGAGTATGAAGAGCTCCGCCAGACCGAGTCACTTAAAGCATCAGCCCGACTGAGCATGAAAAGCTCGGTCAGCCTGAGTCACTTAAAGCCTTAGTCAGACTGAGCATGAAGAGCTCAGCCAGACTGAGTCACTTAAAGCCTCAGTCAGACTGAGCATGAAGAGCTCAGCCAGACTGAGTTACTTGAAGAGACAGCCCGACCGAGTTAATCATGGTTCAACCCGAACTGAGCACGAATGAAGCGCTCGGCCAAGGCCATTTTTGCAACTTCATGATTGTGGCATAGTTTCCATACTTAGTCAAATTCCAATTTAACTTCTTCCAAGTCAAACTGGCTCCTCGCTGGGTCGTGATTCATAACTTCACGTTTTTAACATTCTTACATTTTAAACTTCACTCTGCATTGAGGTTTTCTTACATTTTAAACTTCACTCTGCATTGAGGTTTTCTTACATTTTAAACTTCACTCTGCATTGAGGTTTTTCTACATTTTAAACTTCACTCTGCGTTGAGGTTTTCTTACATTTTAAACTTCACAATAATTTATACACAAGTCCTGTGTAAGTCACCACTTTCATTCTTTGCAGATCCTCAAACAATACAGACAATAGCATAAAAACACAAACACAACTCATAATTTTATTCATTCACACACTTATACACAAGTTTATTACAAAAATTTCAAAAACAAAAAACAAACAAAAACAGAGCAACCAAAACTCTGGGTACAAATTTTGTTCACACCAATCATTCCTCTTCACTTGAGACGAGGTCTTCTTCTTCAACACCCTCGTCTAAGGGGGTCTAGGCCACGTCGTCTTCATCAATCTTTACACTGCTGAAGTCTAAGTCTGGGAACAGCTCTTCTGCTTTGCGTTTAAACATCTTCCAGCCGCTATCCCAGAACTCAGCCATCTCGTGTTTGTAGAAGTCCGACCGCTGGAAGCTTTAGATCACTTCTTCTTCACTCCGGCTCCCACCGGTCGCCCTCGGCGGTCCAACCCCTCCAGACCCCTCTCTCGCCAAGCTGTTGGCGATTGCGGCATTGACAGCCATCTGAAAGTCAGCAGACCCCTTAAACTGCTCTACTCTTGCAACGCACAGGTCGGGGTATGCTGTCCTTTCAGAGGCTGCCTTGGTCTCCTCTTCCTCCAACTCCTTCTCCAGCCCCGCCTTCTCTGCCGCTGCCCTAGCACGCTTGTCTGCCAACTCCTTCTCCAACCCCGCGATCTTCAGATCTGCTTCTTCCTTTTCTTTGATCGAACTGGCGTGCAGATCCTCCTTACAAGTCATCGCCTCCTCCCACCGTTCGTTGGCGACGGTGCAGGCTTTCTGGGCCTCTTCCAACTTCTTTTACTCGCCAGCCAGCTGGAACTCGAGCAACACCACCTTGCGGCATTCGTCCTCCAGCTCCAACTTGGCAGCGAGCAGCTCAGTATGGGCACGATCGGCAACATTGCTATGTACCACCGCCAACACCCCCATTTTCTTCGCCTTGTGAGCCTCTTCTAACCCCCTGGCACACGCACTCCACGCAGCCTTCCTCCAGCCTACGCTCCCCTTCTTGAAATTTTCAAGCTGGGCCTCCACCTGCGCCAACCTTTCCCTCTCCTTCCTCACTTCGCCCTTCGCCGCCGCCTCCTTGTTCAACAGGGCTTCTGCTAAGGCAATCACCTCCATCTGGGCAGAGCATAACCCCTTTAGCAGCTCAGCCTCAGTAAAACCAGACACCGAGCGCACGGTTGCATCTTTCACCACCCCCAAGAGGCGATCTGCAGCCATCCTGGCTTCTCTCCATTCTCCTTCCACTCGCCCGGACACCGCTGGGACGTGGTAGAAGGCGGTCTTCAACCCAGCCCTCTCTTCTTCTCCTTAGGGCGCAAGACCCTCGTTAGGCTGTGGCTCTGCCCTCTGCTCCACACCGAACGCCCCACTTGCCATTTGTTCTTCAGGGCCAGTCGCCCCACTCTCCACCCCCTTTGCTGCTTCCCCCAACCCCACTTCGGGGGTCTCCTCCGCCGTCACCTCCTTCCTTCTCTTCAATGCTAGCCTCTCTTCCCTCTCTCTTACCCTTCTCTTCTTCTTCACCACAGCCTCCACCTCCTTGTTGGCCCTTTCCTTCAAAGGATCAATTGGGGGCGGTCGTGGCTCAAATTCACCCAAGTCCTTTTCCCTCAGCGGTTTGGGGCGCGATCGGATCCTCTCCCTCATGATCGGCTTTGGCGGCCGGTCTACCTATGACTCTTTGAATTTACTGGCCTTGGCGAGAGTGGTCTTATCCTCCGCCTCTTGCGCCTTCCTTCTCGCCTCTAATTCCACCGGTTCCAGGTCTCCATCGGTCGGCTGAGGGCCCAACCCTGCGACAAACAAGGTTGACGGCTGAATGAGCTCGTCCCATTTGGCACCCTCCTTCTCCCTTCATGCCTTCGCCTTTTTCACCCTCTCCTCAGCTGCTGCCCCCAGCTTTGGCTCCACAGACTTGGTAGGCACTCTTCACACCGTGCGCACTCCAACTTCTCCATTTACAGACACGTAGAACCACTGCAGCCTCCACCTCTTTATTGATGACGGCAACCCCGCCACCAGGCCCTTCCCTGCCGCCACCTGCAAAGTGACCCACGTTTCTTGCTGCCCCGAGGCCTTGTAGCATGCAAAAAACTAGTCCACTGTCATAGCCACCCCCTCGTTCGCCCTCGGCTACACGCTTGCACAAGCTAGTACAATCTTCCACGTGTTGGGCATTAGTTGACCCAGCGCCACTTCCAACCGGTTTAGGACATCCACTACCACCTATGGAAGCGGCAACCTCAACCCTCCCTTCAATGCCTCCTCGTAGAAGGCAAACTCCCCCGGTCGGCCGTCGGATGGCCTCTCCTTCATTGTCGGTAACTTTAACTCTATTTCTGCGGGATCTGGTATTTCTCACATATACCCACCAACTCCTCCGCGGTAACGGTCGACTTGTCGGCCTTCGTGTGCCAGTGATCTGGCTCAACCTGACTGATCGGCTGCGCAGCCGCTATCATTGTGAACGAACGAGGTTGCCCCACCGGCTCCCACTCGCATCTTCGTCCAGTATTGTTCTGCCAAATCTACCGTATCGTCGTCACCCAATGGATCAACCCTCGCGACTGTTGCTTCTTCTTGGGGCCATCCCTCTTGTGTGTCTGCGAATAGTTTCAGATGCTGGTGCGAGATAGTCCACAAAATGTCGCAAAGGGGTATCACTTGGCACAAAGGAGTTTACACTTACAATATTTTGGCTGTTTACAAAGAGATACGTAAAACGGATAATACCAAACACCCAAGGTTTTCCTATATTCCAAGGGTCACAATTAAATTTCGCCAGTTTGAAAATTTTCAAAACAAAAACCGTCAAAACGGTCTCTTCAAACACCCTATATTGACCTATCGTTTCATTTCTTGCTCAACGCCTAGCCTTCCCCATCACGGGATTCCGCCACATGTACACCCACGATCCACTGCCCTTTCCCCTACCCTATCTTTTCCACTTCCAATCACCACGTGCACTACCGTCCCTCGAGCCCCGCGCACCACCACTTGGTCACCCTTCATGGTCGGCTTTCCACATGGTCGGTCCGGCCACTCGGCCACCCTTCACGATCGGCCTTCCTCATGGTCGGTCCCTCCACTCGGTCACCCTTCGCGGTCAGCCTTCCTCATGGTCGGTCCCTCCACTCGGTCACCCTTTGCGGTCGGCCCTCCTCATGGTCAACCCCTCCACTCGGCCACCCTTCGCGGTCGGCCCTCCTCATGGTCGGCTCCTCCACTCGGCCACCCTTCGCGGTCGACCCTCCTCGTGGTCGGTCCTTCCATTCAACCACCCCTCACAGTCAACCTCCTTATAGTCGGTCACCCCTCTCGGTCGGCCTTCACCCTACCGGCCTCTCATAACCCTTATTTTCTTCATTATTCCCTTCGTTAGACTAAAGCTACACTTGGGCATGGGAGACTACTAACATGGGTAAGCCCATAAAGATTATAGCCCACCATTTAGGCCCAATACATAACTCAAATACTAAAGCCCAGCATCGCTGAAGCCCCACGTAGCAATAAGAACCAATAACATCAAGACACATGGCAAGAGAAGGGCAGGCCACATAAGCAGACACAGATCTGTAAAGTTATTGCCACTGCACATCGCCATTAATGAAGCCCCTTACAGGATTTATTGGGATAATCCCTCTCCATCAGGACAAAACACCTTCACCAAGAACAAGGTAAGCTAGAGCATAGACTTTCGGCCAAGGTGACAGGTCGGAAGGGACAACGAAATGATTACCAGAGGATATAAGTAGACGTCGAAGACAAGAAAAAGGTTCAGCTTTCTATCTCTAATCCATCTCTACATTCTACTTCTCTCTCTAACTTGCGCGTCGGAGGGTTCGCTGGGGGACTCCCCGTTCCCCGTTGAACTCTTGTGCAGGTCTTCTAGTAGGTTTGGTCATTCGGACACAGGCTTGAGGAGCGTGGATCAGTCCGACCCGTTCCACCTGGAACAAACTGTATCATCAGAAAATAAGTAAGAAAATACTATAAATAATTACATTTACCATTATAAAGGAAATTCATCAAAAGAACTGATGCCTACTTTTCAAAATAAAAATTAAATAAAATTTTAACTAGATAGGATGTTTTACTAATTTATAATATTTATGGGCTTATATTTTATTTTTGTAATCCTTTCCGAGACTAAATAAGTTTGAATTAAATATTTTAGGAATTTAATAAATTCAATCAATATTTAAGAACTAAATGGACTTTGATTTATATACTTTAGGTGCTTATAAGACTCAATCGATAGTTCAGAAACTAAATAGATAATTTGATGATAATTTAGGAGTAAAAAGTATAATAAACCTTAAAAATTATAAATACTCTATTGTCTCAATTTTTTATTTTAAAAAAATGGGCAAATTACACTAATAGTCCCTATAGTTTGGGACTCTGTTACTTTGGTCCTTGATTTTTCAATTGTAGCAGATTTGATCCTAAATTTTGAATCTTGTTCCAAATAAGGCAATTGAATATACCATTGCTTAATTTTAAGGGCAAAATTATCAATTTGATAAAATATAAACTAATTTGAAAAAAGAAATGTCAAAAAAAAAATTTTGAATTCTTAAAAATAATTTCTACCTACCAAAAATAAAATTATGTAAAATTGATAAATTTTTTAAACATTTTTTTTTTTTAGCAAATTAATTTTTATTTTTTGTTTAGATGGTGATCATGTAATGGATGGTAACTTTGTAATTTGTAATTTATCCGGACACCAAAGATAAAATTTATAATTTATCCTGAATTGAATAATAAGCTACTTGCCCTTAAATTTAAAATTTTAATGTGTTTTCAGTGTAACTTTATTCGCATAATAAATTAATCTCTCGAACAAGTTGTAACTAGTCAAACAAAAATTGAACTCAAATAGAATGGTTAGTAGCATAGCTCCATCCAAGCTGCAAGCAGTTTCCATAATTCTCACAATTCGTGAGGATGAGTAAATTAAGAGTGCTGTTATTAGCACCCTATAAATTATTTTAGATTTTTCAAGTTTTAGTTTTTTTTATTACAATAATAACCTCAAATAAAATTATTATAAAGGACATTATTAATTTTAGGACACCCCAAGTCACAATTAAACATGCACACCAACTACATCATGAATTAGGATTTATGAAAACATCCACCTCCATCATCACCCATTCATCATCATCAATAACAATATCATCAATATCAATATCAATATCAATGCCATCTTAACCTTTCAATTCCTCGCAACAATCTCTACATATATGTGTGAAAACTCTCAATTTTGTTTCTGTTTCCAAACATTGCTGCGTTACATTCCATCAATGGATCGACACTCAATTCCTGTTAGTTGAGATCTCGTATCAAGTTCTGCTTCAATTGAATGAATGAATTTTAAACTTGTGTTGAATTATTTTGTATCTTGTTTGTTTGTTGTTTGTTGTTTGTTGTTTGTTGTTACAGAGAATACCAATTGTGACAATGGTTAAATCAGCAGAGAGAGTATTCTTCTTTTTCTTCTTCTTCTTCTTCTTCTTCTTCTTCGTGGATTTTGAAAAAAATGACCCTTCTTCTTCTTAATAAGTTTTGTTAGGATTTTTTGTAAGGGAGTTTTTTTTTGGGGTGTAGGGGGTGGCATTCAATAGGTAGAATATTTAAGGATAATTTTGATATTATTTTGGGAGGGAAAACAAATTTTAAGGCTTTCAAAATTTATAAGCGAAGATCTAAAGAAATGAAGAGTCCAAAATAATTCATGGTGCTATAGCACCACTCTAAATTAAAGGACATTTGGGAAGATGGATATAAATCAGTTTGTGAAATTATCAAAATACCCTTCATTTGGAAAATGTCAGTGGAGGATAAAATGGTAATTTCATAAATATGCATGAGGGTAAAATAAAAATTTTGCAATTTTAACAAATAATGAGACACCATATTATTATAATAATTTTTTTAAAAAAACAAAGGTACTTGTTTAACACTTCCCAAATACATTTGTAAAAACCCACAAAATAAGCCCACAAAAAAAAACTACGCATCTTTCCCAAAGCACCCTTGCCAGGCTTAGGATTGTTAGGAGTTTAAGAAACCATCTCGAGCCAATTTCAAGCTATGAATTTTGTCTTTTAGATTCTTTTCTTTCTCATCTTTTGATGTGGGGGAACTTTCAACTTTACCATCACATTTAGATACAGAGAGAAATGTTAAACACATTAAACATGTTTGAATTGGGGGTATCAGTTTCGAGCCCACAACTCGTGGTATCTTTGAATAATAATATCCTTTGTGAAATCTTTTTTGAGTGGAACATCCATTCAATCCTTCACTTGTTTATTTTTCCACATGTTTTGCTTGTTTGGTTATATTTGTAAGTTGTGGAAGGAAAGGACAAGAATTTTGATAGGAATCATAGAACTTGTGATTAGCACATCTTTTAGGCCTCCAGAAGGTTTCACTATAATTTCAAAATAGCCATAGCCCAAGTCAAAGCTTGAAAGATTTTTTTGACAAATAAGCTTGGAAGGTTTTGAAATGTTGTAGAAAATTTGAATTTCGACACTAATCCTACAAATAGTGTTGTTGATGTTGTGATTGAAAAGATATGGAATGTTAATTTTGAGCTCTTTAAGAGGAAGATGTTATGTAGAAATATAAGGGTATAAAAAATTACGAGGCAAACCACCAGTGATACTTGTTGGAATTAAAGGTAGAAGAGAGAATTAGCCAGAATTGGGTATTAGATGTAGTGGGTATTGGTTGAAATCGGGGGTGGAAGTGGTGGTCAAAAGAGAGAATATTAAGGCAGGATTTGGGTATTGCATGGATGGAGGTATTGGGTGGAGAATAGAGGTCCTGGTCAATATTTTAGGAAGAAATAAAGAGGTTGGAGATTTGGTGGTCAAGGGATGGCAACTATATATTTTCAGGTTTCATGCATGAATTCATGGTTTCAAATTCAATTAATTTAGTCCAAAACCTGACAATTTCGACTTTGCCTACCCCATATTACTCGACCTTACTCTTTTAATGCTCTTTCAATCCTTTTCCTTGGGTTGGGTACCAAACTTTTTCTTTGGGTAGCGTCATTTCTACCTGACATTTGTCATCATCCCCAATTGTGGAATAAGTAAAGGAAAATAATTTTTGTTCAACAAGAGTTCAATACAAACAATTTAGGTAAACAAAGCTTGAGACAAACATGTAACAATTTTTTTTTACTTTTTTCATAATATAATTACAAAATCAAATTTATAAAAAACAATATTAAAACATCCCACACAGTGTACTACTTATGTTCATAAATAGATAAAATATACATGAGTTGATATGTGTGGTTAAGAAACAGGGCTTTGTACTGAGATGGAGAGAGAGAGGACATGCTGGTAGGAGAGACAAAACTTTGAGCGGAAATTAGGCGGTTGGGAGGCCCGCACAAGCGAGTTCTGCAAAAGTAAGCAGCGTCAACGCTCGGCCAGCCTATAACCCCTCCATAAATTCATGCGCATAAATTTTGTGTTCTGCGCGGCGAGCGGCTCTCACCACTCGCTTTGTTTTCCTTACTCATTAGTTTAAGGCACCTTTTCATGCTGAGAGCCGCTCTCTACTTATCGCACTCTTTTGGGTTCATCCTTTGTTTTGAAACCGATGTGGGACAAACTTAAATAGAGTATTCCATCTGGAGTATCTGCTAGTTTTATTTTATGTCAAGTTGTTGCTAGCTGTTGATGCTCTGTTTCTATTTGCGCAATGTATATGTTGCAAAATTAATTAACTTTTCTTTTCCGATGTACCCAAAAAAAAAAAAAAAATTAATTAATTAATTAACTTTTACTCTCCCGTTACCCAATTATAATGTGCCACGTCAGTTAGTTCCCAAAGTCACCAAACTCATCTTCTTTCTCCCTCTTTCTCTATATTGACACAATGAATGCCTTCACTACTATTAAAGCAAACCCAGCCCAAGCATGTAGATTGAAATTCCAACATAATCCGATTCACTGGAGCACCACCGTTAAGGTCTCATCACCGATCTTGCTTCCCTTTTCTCTCCCACCATTGAATCAAATTATTGATCTCTGTAATTAACACAAGAAAAATTCTACTGTCCCCGAAAAAAGGGATCAGAAGTTTACATCAATGGACTATATGATTTTTGTGGGATCATATCATAAACAAGTCCCAGCCTTTGATTTGAATTTCTCCTAGTTTTATTTTCTGGGTTTACTAGATCCACTCTTAATACAAACCGAGCACATGTTAGTGGTGGTTGGGCTTTAGTGGTAATGATGAGTTTTGGTGTGGATGTGGTTATCGGCCTCGTCTAGACAGATAACAGGGAGGGAGGGAGGGAGGGAGGGAGGGAGGGAAGAGAAGGGAAAAGAGACTGCGAGAGGGTGGAAAGGGAAAAGAGGTGACTGCGGTCGGGATAGGGGAGGGATGTGGCAGTTATCGGAAAAGTGAAAGAAGAGACAGATCCAGTATGAGAATAGAAGGGTGAGATTATCAGGTGTGTTACAGTGTATGTAATGCATGAACAATCATGAGCAAATTACTTGTCTTACAAATTAATGCTGACATGGCGCATAATCATTGGTGACATGGAAACCAGAAGATAAGTAAGAAAATACTATAGATAATTACATTTACCATTATAAAGGAAATTCATCAAAAGAACTGATGCCTACTTTTCAAAATAAAAATTAAATAAAATTTTAACTAGATAGGATGTTTTACTAATTTATAATATTTATGGGTTTATATTTTATTTTTGTAATCTTTTCCGAGACTAAATAAGTTTGAATTAAATATTTTAGGAATTTAATAAATTCAATCAATATTTAAGAACTAAATGGACTTTGATTTATATACTTTAGGTGCTTATTAGACTCAATCAATAGTTCAGAAACTAAATAGATAATTTGACGATAATTTAGGAGTAGAAAGTATAATAAACCTTAAAAATTAAAAATGCTCTATTGTCTCAATTTTTTATTTTAAAAAAATAGGCAAATTACACTAATAGTTCCTATAGTTTGGGACTCGTGTTACTTTGATCCTTGATTTTTTAATTGTGACAGATTTGACCCTAAATTTTGAATCTTGTTCCAAATAAGGACAATTGAATATACCATTACTCAATTTCAAGGGCAAAATTATCAATTTGATAAAATATAAACTAATTTGAAAAAAATAAATGTCAAAAAAAAATTTTGAATTCTTTAAAATAATTTCTACCTACCAAAGATAAAATTATGTAATATTGATAAATTTTTTAGACATTTTTTTTTTTACCAAATTAATTTTTATTTTTTGTTTAGATGATGGATCATGTAATGGGTGGTAACTTTGTAATTTGTAATTTATCCGGACACCAAAGATAAAATTTATAATTTATCCTGAATTGAATAATAAGCTACTTGCCCTTAAATTTAAAAATTTAATGTGTTTTAAGTGTAACTTTATTCACATAATAAATTAATCTCTCGAACGAGTTGTAACTAGTCAAACAAAAATTGAACTCAAATAGAATGGTTAGTAGCATAGCTCCGTCCAAGCTGCAAGCAGTTTCCATAATTCTCACAATCCGAGAGGATGAGTAAATTCAGAGTGCTATTATTAGCACCCTATAGATTATTTTGGACTTTTCAAGTTTTAATTTTTTTTATTACAATAATAATCTCAAATAAAATTACTATAAAGGACATCATTAATTTAGAACACCCCAAGTCACAATTAAACAGGCACACCAACTAAATCATGAATTACGATTTATGAAAACATCCACCTCCGCCATCACCCATCCATCATCATCAACAACAATATCATCAATATCAATATCAATGCCATCTTAACCTTTCAATTCCTCGCAACAATCTCTAGATATATATGTGAAAACTCTCAATTTGATATTTTTGTTTCTGTTTCCAAACATTGCTGCTTTACATTCCATCAATGGATCGACACTCAATTCCTGTTAGTTGAGATCTCGTATCAAGTTCTGCTTCAATTGAATGAATGAATTTTAAACTTGTGTTGAATTATTTTGAATCTTGTTTGTTTGTTGTTTGTTGTTACAGAGAATACCAACTATGACAATGGTTAAACCAGCAGAAATAGTATTCTTCTTCTTCTTCTTCTTCTTCTTCTTCTTCTTCTTCTTCGTGGATTTTGAAAAAATTGAGACTCTTCTTCTTAATGGGTTTCGTTAGTGTTTTTTGGAAGGGAGTTTTTTTGGGGTTGTAGGAGGTGGCATTCAATGAGTAGAATGTTTAAGGAAAATTTTGATATTATTTTGGAAGGAAAAAGAAATTTTAAGGCTTTCAAAATTTATAAGCGGAGATCCAAAGAAATGAGGAGTCTAAAAGAATTTATGGGGTGCTAATAGCACCACTCTAAATTAAAGGACATTTGGGAAGATGGATATAAATCATTTTGTGAAATTATCGAAGTACCCTTCATTTGGAAAATGTTAATGAAGGATAAAATGGTAATTTCATAAATATGCATGAGGGTAAAATAAAAATTTTACAATTTTAAAAAATAATGTGACACTATATTATAATAATTTAAAAAAAAACAAAAAAAAATACTTATTTAACGCTTCCCAAATACATTTGTAAAAAATCACAAAAAAAGCACACAAAAAAAAACTACGCATCTTCCCAAAACACCCTTGCCAGGCTTAGGATTGTTAGCAGTTAAGAAACCATCTCGAGCCAATTTCAACTATGAATTTTGTCTTTTAGATTCTTCTCTTTCTCATCGTTTGATGTGGGGGAACTTTCAACTTTACCATCACATTTAGATACAGAGAGAAATGTCAAACACATTAAACATGTTTGTATTGGGAGTATCACTTTCGAGCCCACAACTCGTGATATCTTTGAATAATAATATCCTTTGTGAAATCTTTTTTTGAGTGGAACATCCATTCAATCCTCCACCTGTTTATTTTTCCACATGTTAGATTATTTGGTTATATTTGTAAGTTGTGGATGGAAAGGACAAGAATTTTGATGGTAATCATAGATCTTGTGATTAGCACATCCAGAAGGTTTCACTATAATTTCATAATAGTCATAGCCCATGTCAAAGCTTGGAAGATTTTTTTGACAAATAAGCTTGAAAGGCTTTGAAATGTTGTAGAAAATTTGAATTTCAACACAAATCCTACAAGAAGGAAAATATTTATATATATATATATATATAAATATTCTTGAATGAGTGGACTGAAGAGCCAATGATCATTCTCTCTTAATCGGAATAGTGTTGTTGATGTTGTGATTGAAAAGATATGGAATGTTAATTTTGAGCTCTTGAAGAGGAAGATGTTATGTAGAAATATAAGGATATAAAAAATTACAAGGCAAACCACCAGTGATACTTGTTAGAATTAAAGGTGGAAGAGAGATTAGCCAGAATTGGGTATTAGATGTAGTGGGTATTGGATGAAATCAGTGGTGGAAGTGGTGGTCAAACGAGAGAATATTAAGGTGTTATTTGTCATAACTTAAAAAAGTCAAAAAATCACTATCCTATTTAAGTTATGTAAGAGGGGCTAATTTGAGCCCATTAAATTAATTAGGCCCAATAGTCCAAGATTGGTGGGCCCGAATTTATCACCATCAAACGGGCTAAATGGCTCTAAGCCTCGAAAGGGTTCGGATCCACGAACCTAGAGACTTACTCAGGCCCGGAACTCGAAAGGGTATTAGGCAAGCCTAGAGATCCGAGGCACTCGGACTCGAAAGGGTTCGGATCCACGAACCTAGAGGTCCGAAATACTTGGCTTCGAACGGATTCAGACGCAATCTAGAAGTCGCTCCGTTAATGAGTCCCAGAACACTTGCGGGGTCGGAGCTTTCCGGGATCTACGCACCAGAACCATGGGCGTAATGGAGTTCGAACAAAGGACCCGATCCCGAGGACGGTGAGTGGAGACAAATTCACTCTTCGGTTAAACTAGCCTATACTCGGGTCGAGGTGGCACGACCCCGGGGGGTCCATGAGACTCGGCAATATTTTGCGGCAGGACGTCCTCTGGGACTACCCCTGACCCTTTGGGATGATTGGGGATCATTGGTTAGGTGTGGCTAAGAAGAAGGGTTCGCCGAGGGATTGATCTCCTCTTCGGGGTTTTCTCATCCTCGGAGAAGTCACCTCCTCGGAGAAGTCACCTCCTCGGAGAGGTCACCTCCTCGGACAAAGTGGTTAGAGAGAATATCCCCCATGTGCCTTGCACATAGGCTCCATCCTACATCATGAGGTGTCTATAAATAGCACCCACCCATAGCTTTACAAGGGATGGATTTTGGAGATTTTTGAACTCTTGGGAAAGAACTAATTTCCCCTCTCCATTATCAACCTTGAGAGTGAAAGTGGGAGATCCCTGGGAGAGCCTTGCCATTATTCTCTCTCTAGCCATTTTGCCTTCTTCTTCACCCAATCTCTTATCTCCATCATCTCCTTTGTTTTTGTGTTCCTAAGTTGAGATTATTGAAGAATCTAAGCCTCTCATCATATTCTAGAGAATTCGAAGTTGTTTTTCAAGGATCTTGAAGATCTTCGAATTTTCCAACTCCTTTCTTGAACCCTCTCCTACATTTTGGCGACTCTGCTGGGGAGGCGGATTGGTTAATGGTCTCAACGAGATCTGGAATCCACACAACTCCAACAAGGATGGCGGGAGAAGATGAAGTTCACCAACAAGGATCCTCTAATGGTGGTGATGACAGAACCATGGCTCCAGATCAACCACTTTTGCTTGAAGCCATTCAAGGACTTCAGAATACTCAGCAAGAGATTCTTATCACTCTTCAGAATCTCACTCACACCATGTTGGTGATGAGTTCTAACTTTGCACCGGCGCCAAACGGAAATCAAACTGGTGGTGGAGTTATTCCCGCCGGAGCGCAAAATCAAATCCAAGGAGAAGTAGGCCCCAATCAGCCTATGGCTCATGGCAACACGGCCACAGTAACACATGCTCAAACCACAGTAGGCGGCGGCAGTTTGCCCATACCCGGGCTCCATGGCGTGCCAAGCCAAGATCCAATGGTGACTAGGGGAGTTTCTGGTGTAATGAATGGTGCTCCGGCGACTGCTGGTGTCCAGGAAAACATAAGGAGCGTGATGGCGCAAAAGAGAGCTCTGCCTGTACCTAATCTTGTCACGCCACCAGTAAATGTTACCCAAGCACTAAGCGGGCCTCCTTTGGTGCCGACAACAAATCTGCAAGCACAACCCGGTATAGCGGCGCCGTACGGTGGACTTTACGGGCCTCAATTCAATATCCCATCACCAACTGGCTTGTCTATAGGCGCTGATGGCCAGTATCGTCAAATGTCCTCACCAATGATGAATCCGCAGCACCAGAATGGCCAAGACGCCCCTAGCTCAGTCTTCGGGTACATAAGCCAAGTCCCGGGAATACCACCATCAAACTCTCTCCCTCAACAGTTTCTCACTCTCGCCGATGTGCAGGCCATGTTCGATCTCGAACGGGGCAAGAGGACCTTACCCTCTTTGCCTGATCCAGACATCAAGCCGCCTTACCCCATTGAGATGCTGAGCTATCCATACCCTGAGGGGTATACAGTGCCGAAGTTCATCAAGTTCGACGGCAAACAAGGAAATGCCCGAGAACATGTTGTGCGATTCATCGAGACTCTGGGTATTCATGGTTCAAACCACGTCCTCCGACTGAGAGAATTCTCTAAGTCCCTCACCGACCGAGCATATAGTTGGTATGTTAATTTGGCCCCAAACTCTGTCCGAAGTTGGGAGGAAATGGTTAACAAATTCCACTCCAAGTTCTTTCAAGTGGCGGAGAAGGTGACCACACTTACATTGTGTAAAGAGAAGCAACAAGAAAGTGAAGACATCCTTGACTACGTCAAAAGGTTTCAGGACAAGGCCATAGATTGTCATGAAGCAGTCGAGGAGAGTTATCTGGTTCAAATCTGTCTAGAAGGGGCATTGAGCAGATACAAAATGTTTCTAGTTAATCACAAGCTACCCACCTTCTCGGCATTAATAGAAGCAGCTCGGAACATTAGCATTCCTCATGCTCAGGAGTCCGGATTTAAGGCCAGTTACAAGACTAGTTTCAAATCGTCTCGTGGACCTATTGTTGCTGCTGCCTCTGCCCCAGATACCCGAAATTCACAAGGAGGAGGTCATAGAGGCCAGAAGAGAAAGCAATATAATGGTGAAAAGGGGAATGTTTCTTATCCATGTGGAATCGAGGAAGTGAAAGCTCTAGTTAAGGAATGGGTGGCTGACGGAGAGCTAAAATTGCCTTATGTTGAAGAAATGCCATCAAAAAAGGACCGCGAGAGCCCTGAATTTTGTGTCTACCATCGTACATTGAAACATCCGACAGAGAAGTGTTGGACTCTTAGGAAAATCTTCAGAGATAAAGTCGAGGCAGACGAATTGAGGTTCAAAAAGCAAGGGACTCAAGACATCCGAGAACAACCATATCCTCAACACCGAGACAAGGGCAAGAATGTTGCTATGATAGCTTATGAAGGCCCGATGATCGAGGCTATCGCCAATCTTGATGACGATGATTGTTATCTGGACGACATCCTCGAGCCAGAGGGTGAGCAAGTTTACTATGGAAGTGCTCTCGATCCAGAGGGCAGAACATTTATGACTCATAGCGAAGATCCCTTTGATCCAGAAGGAGGAGCAGAGTACTACAGAAGAGGAGAACACCATGTTTATGTGGCATCTTATTTTGAAGAGACCGAGGAGATGGTTAACTACGAGCCTCCAAGAGTGGAAAAAGATCCGAATCACTATGCCAAAACCCTGCAAGACTGTGTAAAGTTCAAGCAGTTCTTTGACCAGCTTGGACTTTCCAGGGAGGCAAGAACGGAAATCACCAAGTCTATCATTAATATAGCCGAGGCACACCATGAGGAATGCATGTCGACTGAGGGGTCTATCCCGAGGAAGGCAAAAGAGCAATCTAGTGCCATTACTTTCTCCGAGGCTGATCGAAAGTATCCTTTTTCTCACAATCGCCCGCTTTATGTGACTGTTTTTATTAACGGGGTTGAGTTCAAAAGGGCCTTTCTAGATAGTGGAGCCTCTATCAACATTATGACTCGCGCTACTCTAGAAAAAGCCGGAATCTCTGAAGAACGCATTGTGAAGCAGCCGATAGTCATCACTGGCTTCGGTGGAGAAAGGAGAGTTACTATCGGATGCGTAACAGTTGATTTAGCCGTTGGAGAAATTCGCTCGGCCACCAAGTTCCATATTATCGATTCTGAAGCAAATTATCACATCATTCTAGGGAGGACCTGGATGCATAGATATGGGGCTGTACCATCAAGTTATCATCAGTGTGTTAAGGCTAAATGGGGAAAGAAGACGGTGACAATTCAGGCTACAGAAAGGCCTTTCGAGATCCATGAAGCTCATTATTCTGATGCCATCTACTTCACCGAACTGGCTGTCGAAGAAGTTCCCACCACCTCTAAGCCTCGAGGGGTCAAAATTCCTCGTTGGGAGGATATCAAAGATGACAAGGAGCCGATGGCAGAGTCAAGTAAGCGGGCAATGTCTAGACCAGAAAGTCCGCCTATTCCTCGGAAGGTGATGAAAGTTCGAGAAGGAGGCAAGATGGTGTACTATTTATGAAGGTGCGGGGAGTCGGTTTCTTCAGTCACCGACTCCGAGTCAAAAGAAGAGCCTCCTGACAATGATATAGTAATAAAGCCTGAAGTGGCTCCAGAATGTATGCAAGATGGGCCGAAGCCTCAGCCCGAACAACTTATTGAAATAGATCTGAGTGATGGACAAGATGCATCGAGGCCGGTATTCGTAAGTTCGAGCCTTAGCCCAGAGAAGCGGGAACAGTTGTTAAAGTTGATAAGCAGATACTCAGATGTGTTTGCTTGGTCATATAAGGAAATGCCCGGACTAGATCCTGACCTAGTCTCCCACTATCTTGATGTGTTCCCAAACTCCAAGCCAATTAAGCAAGCTGCTCGAAAATATCATCCAGATCTCGAAGAGAAGACTAAGGAGGAGATTGAAAAACTTCAACAGGATGGTTTCATCCGGCCAATACAGTACCCCACGTGGTTAGCAAACATCGTGCCAGTAAAGAAGAAGAATGGCCAAATCAGAGTATGTGTAGACTTTCGAGATTTGAACAAATCTTGCCCGAAGGATGAATTCCCTCTTCCTCACATCAACACCCTCGTGGATACTACCTCGGGACACCAGATGTTCTCATTCATGGATGGATTCAGTGGATACAATCAGATTAAGATGGCTGAAGAGGATACAGAAAAGACTGCTTTTAGAACACCTCTCGAAAACTTCTTCTATACAGTCATGCCTTTCGGACTCAAGAATGCCGGTGCAACTTACCAAAGGGCTATGACTGCAATCTTTCATGACATGATCCATCATGAGGTGGAAGATTATGTTGATGATCTAGTGGTGAAATCCAAGAAAGAAGAAGACCATCTTCGAGACCTTGAGAAGGTATTCAAGAGGTGCCAGAAATTCAAAATGAGGATGAATCCTCTCAAATGTGCTTTCGGGGTGACGGCCGGGAAGTTCCTCGGGTTTCTTGTACATAGGCACGGTATCGAGGCAGATGAAGACAAGGTCAAATCTATCAGAGCAATGCCTCCCCCGCATTCTCAGAAGGAGTTAAAGAAGTTCCTCGGGAAGGTGTCTTATATTCGGAGGTTTATCCCAGCACTGGCAGAGATCTCTGCGCCTTTCGGCTCTTTGTTAAAAGGAGATGCCAAGTTCGAGTGGAACCAAGAGCACCAAAAGGCCTTTGAGAGAATCAAGGCGGCCTTGACCTCGCCTCAAACCATGATAGCCCCGCAGCCCGGGGTGCCTCTAATGTTGTACCTAACTTCAACCCCCAAGTCCATAGGGGCATTATTGGTCCAAGATGTAGATGGAGTAGAACGCCCGGTGTATTACATCAGTCGGAAGATTCGAGGAGCAGAAGTCCGATATACTCCAGTAGAGAGACATTGTTTAGCTTTGGTATTCACTGCCCAAAAGCTCAGACATTACTTCCTAGCACATCAGATTCAGATTGTTACTAGAAGTGATCCAATCCGATACCTCCTCAGCAAGCCTGCTCTAACCGGGAAGGTGGCAAGATGGTTGTTAGCACTGGGTGAATTCGAGATCACATGTGTAGCCCCCAAGGCGATCAAAAGCCAAGCCTTAGCTGATCTCCTTGCCCAATTTCCAAGTGGTGACTATGAACCAGTGAATGAAGAATTAAGAGGAGAGGTGCACGCAGCTATGGCTTCCGAGGAAAGCTTCTGGACATTGAGCTTTGACGGAGCAGCAGCCGGAGGGAAGGGAGGAACCGGGATAGTCCTTACAAGCAAAAGTGGGGAAAAGTTATATTTGTCTTATAAACTGGATTTTCATTGTTCGAATAACGAAGCCGAGTATGAGGCTCTTATTTTAGGCTTGATAGCAGCTGAGAAGCACAGTATCAAGAAGATTCGGATCCGGGGGGACTCAAAGCTGATAGTGAAGCAAGTTTCAGGACAGTTCGTCTTAAAGGAGTCTGCCTTGGCCACATATCGAACAACAGTCCAAAGGCTTCTTGACAAATCTCAGAAGGTCGAAATAGAGCATGTGCCTCGCTCCGACAACAAGTTTTCAGATGCCGTCGCAACATTAGGGGCAAGAGTTGACATTGTAGAGGAAGAGGCAACAATTGTTATCAAGAAGAGAACAGAACCTCCAATAATACCCGAAGACAAAGACCTTCCGGAGGACTGGAGAGGAGAAGTCCTCGAACAACTCAGAAGCAAAGTTGGAAAACTGACCAGGGCCAAGCTTGCCCAATTCATAATTATTCAAGGTGAACTTTACTTTCGAAGAGGTACCGGATTCCTAGCCCGGTGTGTTGGCCAACAAGAAGCGAGTTTCCGACTACAACAGATCTATGAAAAGTCTTGCGGGGATGTGGATATCAGTCTGTACAGAAAGATCCAAAGACATGGCTATGATGGTGCATGATGGCCACAACCCGAGCAGCTGGTGAAAACTTTCCAAATGATCTTACAACTCTAGGGGCAAATGTCAACATTCCGTAAAAGAAGTCTACCTATGACATTTACAGTTTGCATTTACTGCATTGTCCATAAAGTTCTATCTTTCTTATGTTATGAAGAAATTTACTTCCTCCATATTATGTATCTCCATTAAAAGTTATTTTCTCTACATTGTATATCTTCATTGTGTTATGTTGCTTGAAACAGTTTTCAATTTTTTTTTTACTGCCCCTCGAAGAAGAAAGGGGAATAGTAGACTCGGTTACCAACCTGAAGAGACCTTTCTTGACGTAGTAGAAGTATACTCCCACTCAGACCTCCGAAGAGCAGCTATTGCTTCCATCAATGCAAGCTTCGAGGGACTTTCTTATTGAAGCAAAGTGTGTGGTCCCACTTCAACTTCCGAAAAATAGCCCTCACTTCTGTCAGTTCAAGCTTCAAGAATCTTTCTTGTTGAAGTAGAGTATACTCCTACTCGGACTTCCGAGAGATAGACTTGTTTCTGCTCGGACTTCTGAGGGAGAGCCTTCCGAGGGACAACTCTTGCTCTCATTAGTGCGGGTCTGAAGAACAACCCTGGATTTCATCAATACGAGCTCCGAGGATCTTTCTTTTCAAAGTAGAGTGAACTCTTACTCGAACTCCCGAGGGATAGCCTTTGCTTCCATTAGCTGCCAAAGTAGAAGTGCGCATCCACTCGGACTTCCGAGAGAAAGCCTTGTTTCTACTCGGACTTCCGAGGGACAGCCTTATTTCTGCTCAGACTTCTGAGGGAGAGCCTTGCCTCCTGCTCGAACTCCCGAGGGATAGCCTTTGCTTCCATTAGCTGCCGAAGTAGAAGTGCACATCCACTCGGACTTCCGAGGGACAGCCTTGTTTCTGCTCGGACTTCCGAGAGACAGCCTTGTTCCTGCTCGGACTTCTGAGGGAGAGCCTCCCGAGGGACAGTCTTGCTTCTGTTCAGACTTCCGAGGAACAGCCCTTGCTTTCATTAGTGCGGGTTCTAAGGGCCCCCGAGGTCGTGGATTTCAAACAAGAATTCATTTGCCTGAAATAGCAAAGCCAACAAACGAGACAAACAATATCAATTTCAGATCATGATTCAGGCATTATCAGAATGAGGCAACATCAACAAATAATAATGATCTATTTAAGTTACAACAATTTTGTTACTCTGAGCAAGTTTATGAAAATGCAACAATCAAGTTTTTGTCTCTCCGGGCCAATTCCTCTCAAGCCGACGTAAAGCTACAACGGTCACACAAAATTTTGGCATCAGCTATGTATTTCCCAAGCATCCACAAGTTAAACAAACAACAATATATCATCTTTATTATTCAACGAGAGGAAGAGGGAGCCGAATTTCATACTCACAAATTTGGGACTGTTAGAGGGGTGAAGTCCGAAGCCGATGTTGGAAATTCAAGTTGAAATCAGAGAGGTTTTATAGACTGTAATCAACAGGACTGAGCTAGGCTGGGCAAGACCACGCACGTTGCGTTGAGTGGGCGAACGTGCGTGGTCGGCGTTGGACAAGTTAAGGCCGGAGGCAGCAATGGTGTCGGAAAGAAGGTGGTGACCATACACGTCGCGTTGAGTGGGCAACGTGTGGTCGGTGCTGGAATAGTTGAAGCCGGTGGCCAACTTGCAGCAGAAAGCAGCGTCGGAGAAAACTAAGGCCGAGATCGTTAGAGCCAGCGCTAGGGGCAGCCAAGACAGGGCGGCAGCAGTGAGTGTAGCTTGGACAAACAGTAAGTGAGAAGGGTGCTAGACGAACCAACGACGCGTTGAAAGGGCGACGTGGTCCACTTTGATTAATCACGGCCGAATCCAGTGAGTATACAAAAATCGAGATTCAAACTCCGAAAAAAAAAAAAAAAATAGCGCCGGGCTGTGAGACTAACGAGCTGGATGGTGTTAGGCAAAACCACACATCGCGTTGAGTGGGCGACATGTGGTTCGCGTTGAACAGCCGAAGACGAAGGCAAAGCATCGGGCATCCACTATTTATCTTCCGAGCATCTACAAGATCGACAAGACAATAATTAATTATTCAACATCAAACCTGTATGTATGTCAAAATTATTGTCAAAATTATCGGCACAGGTTCAAGATTCAATAGCATGGATTCAAGACAACAAAGCCAGATTTCTTCAATAAAATTAGCAAGGATTCAACATTGATTATTCCAATATTCACACAAAAAAAATCAAGATCTCTTCATCAAGATGTGCAACAGCAGAAATTTATGGGTTACATTATCCAAAAATTTATAAATCAGAGTTTATACAAATAAGAAGTTCAAAAATGGATTTCACAAAATGTTTGCTCACGGATCAAAAATCATAAGAAGAAGAGTATGTTTGAAATCAGAGAAATCAAGAGTGAGAGGGATTTGAGTTTTCTCATAGATTGGATGTATGAGACAAAACTTAGTCACAGCCTGAAGAAATAAAGAATGAGATTGGTAGAACCAGCGCCGAGGACAGCCAAGACAGGTTGGCAGCAGCGTGAGCACTGATATTTCGAGAGCCAAATCAGTCAGAGGAATTTCAGGCGGCTGGACCGACCAGCGACGCGTTGAGAGTGCGTCATGGTCAGCGCCAACAGTGACTCTCACGAAGGCCGGCGGTGGTGGCTTGTGTGGTCTTCGATGATTGTAACAGTGGGCAGTGAACAAACAGCAGCAGCCACGGTATTGCAGCAGCAGAACCATCCTTGAAGAAGAAGAGACCTGGGTTGGTCTCTCTGCGTAGAGAGAGAGAGCCGAAATGACTCTGCTTGCCGAAATGGGTTTTGGCAAAAAGGGAGTAGGGTTTTTTTTATCCTTATCCTTAGAAAATAAAAAAAAATCTGATGGCCCTCAAATATGCTAAGGCTAAGGCTCTATGTATAGATAATGGGCCTTTAAATATTTTGAGAATTTACGGATTTGAAAGCTGTTGCAGAAAATGTAAAGTGAGGTTTGACTCAAATATTTCAAATATATATATATATATATATATAAATAAAGGCCTTTGATTTGGACACCTGCAAAAAAAAAAAAAAAAAAAAAAAAAAAAAAAAAAAAAAAAAAAAAGAAGAAGTGGTTAGGCTTTTGATCTTTTGGTTTCAAGAAAGAAAAAGAATTATTATTATTATTATTTTCTTTGAACAACTTAGTTGGTGCCATATTAATTACATGCCCAGGTTGGTTTGGTGGAGCATTAAACAATTCAAGTTTTGTTTTTCTTTCAAAAAAAAAAAAAAAAAAAAAAAAAAAAAAAAAAAAAAAAAAAAAGAAAGAAGAAGAAGAAGTGGTTAGGCTTTTGATCTTTTGGTTTCAAGAAAGAAAAAGAATTATTATTATTATTATTTTCTTTGAACAACTTAGTTGGTGCCATATTAATTACATGCCCAGGTTGGTTTGGTGGAGCATTAAACAATTCAAGTTTTGTTTTTCTTTCAAAAAAAAAAAAAAAAAAAAAAAAAGAAGAAGTTATTTATTTATTTATTTATTTTTTATTATTTGTCGATTTTATCTGTAAATTACGGTGAATCCTCAGTTATATCCTTAGACTCTGTCAAGATCAAGTATTCCCGAAGACGTAATGCGGAGCATGACAGACAAGGTGAAACTATGCATGTCTGAGAAAATTACAATTTCTCATACATGCAAGGGGCAAATGTAAGAGGGGCTAATTTGAGCCCATTAAATTAATTAGGCCCAATAGTCCAAGATTGGTGGGCCCGAATTTATCACCATCAAACGGGCTAAATGGCTCTAAGCCTCGAAAGGGTTCGGATCCACGAACCTAGAGACTTACTCAGGCCCGGAACTCGAAAGGGTATTAGGCAAGCCTAGAGATCCGAGGCACTCGGACTCGAAAGGGTTCGGATCCACGAACCTAGAGGTCCGAAATACTTGGCTTCGAACGGATTCAGACGCAATCTAGAAGTCGCTCCGTTAATGAGTCCCAGAACACTTGCGGGGTCGGAGCTTTCCGGGATCTACGCACCAGAACCATGGGCGTAATGGAGTTCGAACAAAGGACCCGATCCCGAGGACGGTGAGTGGAGACAAATTCACTCTTCGGTTAAACTAGCCTATACTCGGGTCGAGGTGGCACGACCCCGGGGGGTCCATGAGACTCGGCAATATTTTGCGGCAGGACGTCCTCTGGGACTACCCCTGACCCTTTGGGATGATTGGGGATCATTGGTTAGGTGTGGCTAAGAAGAAGGGTTCGCCGAGGGATTGATCTCCTCTTCGGGGTTTTCTCATCCTCGGAGAAGTCACCTCCTCGGAGAAGTCACCTCCTCGGAGAGGTCACCTCCTCGGACAAAGTGGTTAGAGAGAATATCCCCCATGTGCCTTGCACATGGGCTCCATCCTACATCATGAGGTGTCTATAAATAGCACCCACCCATAGCTTTACAAGGGATGGATTTTGGAGATTTTTGAACTCTTGGGAAAGAACTAATTTCCCCTCTCCATTATCAACCTTGAGAGTGAAAGTGGGAGATCCCTGGGAGAGCCTTGCCATTATTCTCTCTCTAGCCATTTTGCCTTCTTCTTCACCCAATCTCTTATCTCCATCATCTCCTTTGTTTTTGTGTTCCTAAGTTGAGATTATTGAAGAATCTAAGCCTCTCATCATATTCTAGAGAATTCGAAGTTGTTTTTCAAGGATCTTGAAGATCTTCGAATTTTCCAACTCCTTTCTTGAACCCTCTCCTACATTTTGGCGACTCTGCTGGGGAGGCGGATTGGTTAATGGTCTCAACGAGATCTGGAATCCACACAACTCCAACAAGGATGGCGGGAGAAGATGAAGTTCACCAACAAGGATCCTCTAATGGTGGTGATGACAGAACCATGGCTCCAGATCAACCACTTTTGCTTGAAGCCATTCAAGGACTTCAGAATACTCAGCAAGAGATTCTTATCACTCTTCAGAATCTCACTCACACCATGTTGGTGATGAGTTCTAACTTTGCACCGGCGCCAAACGGAAATCAAACTGGTGGTGGAGTTATTCCCGCCGGAGCGCAAAATCAAATCCAAGGAGAAGTAGGCCCCAATCAGCCTATGGCTCATGGCAACACGGCCACAGTAACACATGCTCAAACCACAGTAGGCGGCGGCAGTTTGCCCATACCCGGGCTCCATGGCGTGCCAAGCCAAGATCCAATGGTGACTAGGGGAGTTTCTGGTGTAATGAATGGTGCTCCGGCGACTGCTGGTGTCCAGGAAAACATAAGGAGCGTGATGGCGCAAAAGAGAGCTCTGCCTGTACCTAATCTTGTCACGCCACCAGTAAATGTTACCCAAGCACTAAGCGGGCCTCCTTTGGTGCCGACAACAAATCTGCAAGCACAACCCGGTATAGCGGCGCCGTACGGTGGACTTTACGGGCCTCAATTCAATATCCCATCACCAACTGGCTTGTCTATAGGCGCTGATGGCCAGTATCGTCAAATGTCCTCACCAATGATGAATCCGCAGCACCAGAATGGCCAAGACGCCCCTAGCTCAGTCTTCGGGTACATAAGCCAAGTCCCGGGAATACCACCATCAAACTCTCTCCCTCAACAGTTTCTCACTCTCGCCGATGTGCAGGCCATGTTCGATCTCGAACGGGGCAAGAGGACCTTACCCTCTTTGCCTGATCCAGACATCAAGCCGCCTTACCCCATTGAGATGCTGAGCTATCCATACCCTGAGGGGTATACAGTGCCGAAGTTCATCAAGTTCGACGGCAAACAAGGAAATGCCCGAGAACATGTTGTGCGATTCATCGAGACTCTGGGTATTCATGGTTCAAACCACGTCCTCCGACTGAGAGAATTCTCTAAGTCCCTCACCGACCGAGCATATAGTTGGTATGTTAATTTGGCCCCAAACTCTGTCCGAAGTTGGGAGGAAATGGTTAACAAATTCCACTCCAAGTTCTTTCAAGTGGCGGAGAAGGTGACCACACTTACATTGTGTAAAGAGAAGCAACAAGAAAGTGAAGACATCCTTGACTACGTCAAAAGGTTTCAGGACAAGGCCATAGATTGTCATGAAGCAGTCGAGGAGAGTTATCTGGTTCAAATCTGTCTAGAAGGGGCATTGAGCAGATACAAAATGTTTCTAGTTAATCACAAGCTACCCACCTTCTCGGCATTAATAGAAGCAGCTCGGAACATTAGCATTCCTCATGCTCAGGAGTCCGGATTTAAGGCCAGTTACAAGACTAGTTTCAAATCGTCTCGTGGACCTATTGTTGCTGCTGCCTCTGCCCCAGATACCCGAAATTCACAAGGAGGAGGTCATAGAGGCCAGAAGAGAAAGCAATATAATGGTGAAAAGGGGAATGTTTCTTATCCATGTGGAATCGAGGAAGTGAAAGCTCTAGTTAAGGAATGGGTGGCTGACGGAGAGCTAAAATTGCCTTATGTTGAAGAAATGCCATCAAAAAAGGACCGCGAGAGCCCTGAATTTTGTGTCTACCATCGTACATTGAAACATCCGACAGAGAAGTGTTGGACTCTTAGGAAAATCTTCAGAGATAAAGTCGAGGCAGACGAATTGAGGTTCAAAAAGCAAGGGACTCAAGACATCCGAGAACAACCATATCCTCAACACCGAGACAAGGGCAAGAATGTTGCTATGATAGCTTATGAAGGCCCGATGATCGAGGCTATCGCCAATCTTGATGACGATGATTGTTATCTGGACGACATCCTCGAGCCAGAGGGTGAGCAAGTTTACTATGGAAGTGCTCTCGATCCAGAGGGCAGAACATTTATGACTCATAGCGAAGATCCCTTTGATCCAGAAGGAGGAGCAGAGTACTACAGAAGAGGAGAACACCATGTTTATGTGGCATCTTATTTTGAAGAGACCGAGGAGATGGTTAACTACGAGCCTCCAAGAGTGGAAAAAGATCCGAATCACTATGCCAAAACCCTGCAAGACTGTGTAAAGTTCAAGCAGTTCTTTGACCAGCTTGGACTTTCCAGGGAGGCAAGAACGGAAATCACCAAGTCTATCATTAATATAGCCGAGGCACACCATGAGGAATGCATGTCGACTGAGGGGTCTATCCCGAGGAAGGCAAAAGAGCAATCTAGTGCCATTACTTTCTCCGAGGCTGATCGAAAGTATCCTTTTTCTCACAATCGCCCGCTTTATGTGACTGTTTTTATTAACGGGGTTGAGTTCAAAAGGGCCTTTCTAGATAGTGGAGCCTCTATCAACATTATGACTCGCGCTACTCTAGAAAAAGCCGGAATCTCTGAAGAACGCATTGTGAAGCAGCCGATAGTCATCACTGGCTTCGGTGGAGAAAGGAGAGTTACTATCGGATGCGTAACAGTTGATTTAGCCGTTGGAGAAATTCGCTCGGCCACCAAGTTCCATATTATCGATTCTGAAGCAAATTATCACATCATTCTAGGGAGGACCTGGATGCATAGATATGGGGCTGTACCATCAAGTTATCATCAGTGTGTTAAGGCTAAATGGGGAAAGAAGACGGTGACAATTCAGGCTACAGAAAGGCCTTTCGAGATCCATGAAGCTCATTATTCTGATGCCATCTACTTCACCGAACTGGCTGTCGAAGAAGTTCCCACCACCTCTAAGCCTCGAGGGGTCAAAATTCCTCGTTGGGAGGATATCAAAGATGACAAGGAGCCGATGGCAGAGTCAAGTAAGCGGGCAATGTCTAGACCAGAAAGTCCGCCTATTCCTCGGAAGGTGATGAAAGTTCGAGAAGGAGGCAAGATGGTGTACTATTTATGAAGGTGCGGGGAGTCGGTTTCTTCAGTCACCGACTCCGAGTCAAAAGAAGAGCCTCCTGACAATGATATAGTAATAAAGCCTGAAGTGGCTCCAGAATGTATGCAAGATGGGCCGAAGCCTCAGCCCGAACAACTTATTGAAATAGATCTGAGTGATGGACAAGATGCATCGAGGCCGGTATTCGTAAGTTCGAGCCTTAGCCCAGAGAAGCGGGAACAGTTGTTAAAGTTGATAAGCAGATACTCAGATGTGTTTGCTTGGTCATATAAGGAAATGCCCGGACTAGATCCTGACCTAGTCTCCCACTATCTTGATGTGTTCCCAAACTCCAAGCCAATTAAGCAAGCTGCTCGAAAATATCATCCAGATCTCGAAGAGAAGACTAAGGAGGAGATTGAAAAACTTCAACAGGATGGTTTCATCCGGCCAATACAGTACCCCACGTGGTTAGCAAACATCGTGCCAGTAAAGAAGAAGAATGGCCAAATCAGAGTATGTGTAGACTTTCGAGATTTGAACAAATCTTGCCCGAAGGATGAATTCCCTCTTCCTCACATCAACACCCTCGTGGATACTACCTCGGGACACCAGATGTTCTCATTCATGGATGGATTCAGTGGATACAATCAGATTAAGATGGCTGAAGAGGATACAGAAAAGACTGCTTTTAGAACACCTCTCGAAAACTTCTTCTATACAGTCATGCCTTTCGGACTCAAGAATGCCGGTGCAACTTACCAAAGGGCTATGACTGCAATCTTTCATGACATGATCCATCATGAGGTGGAAGATTATGTTGATGATCTAGTGGTGAAATCCAAGAAAGAAGAAGACCATCTTCGAGACCTTGAGAAGGTATTCAAGAGGTGCCAGAAATTCAAAATGAGGATGAATCCTCTCAAATGTGCTTTCGGGGTGACGGCCGGGAAGTTCCTCGGGTTTCTTGTACATAGGCACGGTATCGAGGCAGATGAAGACAAGGTCAAATCTATCAGAGCAATGCCTCCCCCGCATTCTCAGAAGGAGTTAAAGAAGTTCCTCGGGAAGGTGTCTTATATTCGGAGGTTTATCCCAGCACTGGCAGAGATCTCTGCGCCTTTCGGCTCTTTGTTAAAAGGAGATGCCAAGTTCGAGTGGAACCAAGAGCACCAAAAGGCCTTTGAGAGAATCAAGGCGGCCTTGACCTCGCCTCAAACCATGATAGCCCCGCAGCCCGGGGTGCCTCTAATGTTGTACCTAACTTCAACCCCCAAGTCCATAGGGGCATTATTGGTCCAAGATGTAGATGGAGTAGAACGCCCGGTGTATTACATCAGTCGGAAGATTCGAGGAGCAGAAGTCCGATATACTCCAGTAGAGAGACATTGTTTAGCTTTGGTATTCACTGCCCAAAAGCTCAGACATTACTTCCTAGCACATCAGATTCAGATTGTTACTAGAAGTGATCCAATCCGATACCTCCTCAGCAAGCCTGCTCTAACCGGGAAGGTGGCAAGATGGTTGTTAGCACTGGGTGAATTCGAGATCACATGTGTAGCCCCCAAGGCGATCAAAAGCCAAGCCTTAGCTGATCTCCTTGCCCAATTTCCAAGTGGTGACTATGAACCAGTGAATGAAGAATTAAGAGGAGAGGTGCACGCAGCTATGGCTTCCGAGGAAAGCTTCTGGACATTGAGCTTTGACGGAGCAGCAGCCGGAGGGAAGGGAGGAACCGGGATAGTCCTTACAAGCAAAAGTGGGGAAAAGTTATATTTGTCTTATAAACTGGATTTTCATTGTTCGAATAACGAAGCCGAGTATGAGGCTCTTATTTTAGGCTTGATAGCAGCTGAGAAGCACAGTATCAAGAAGATTCGGATCCGGGGGGACTCAAAGCTGATAGTGAAGCAAGTTTCAGGACAGTTCGTCTTAAAGGAGTCTGCCTTGGCCACATATCGAACAACAGTCCAAAGGCTTCTTGACAAATCTCAGAAGGTCGAAATAGAGCATGTGCCTCGCTCCGACAACAAGTTTTCAGATGCCGTCGCAACATTAGGGGCAAGAGTTGACATTGTAGAGGAAGAGGCAACAATTGTTATCAAGAAGAGAACAGAACCTCCAATAATACCCGAAGACAAAGACCTTCCGGAGGACTGGAGAGGAGAAGTCCTCGAACAACTCAGAAGCAAAGTTGGAAAACTGACCAGGGCCAAGCTTGCCCAATTCATAATTATTCAAGGTGAACTTTACTTTCGAAGAGGTACCGGATTCCTAGCCCGGTGTGTTGGCCAACAAGAAGCGAGTTTCCGACTACAACAGATCTATGAAAAGTCTTGCGGGGATGTGGATATCAGTCTGTACAGAAAGATCCAAAGACATGGCTATGATGGTGCATGATGGCCACAACCCGAGCAGCTGGTGAAAACTTTCCAAATGATCTTACAACTCTAGGGGCAAATGTCAACATTCCGTAAAAGAAGTCTACCTATGACATTTACAGTTTGCATTTACTGCATTGTCCATAAAGTTCTATCTTTCTTATGTTATGAAGAAATTTACTTCCTCCATATTATGTATCTCCATTAAAAGTTATTTTCTCTACATTGTATATCTTCATTGTGTTATGTTGCTTGAAACAGTTTTCAATTTTTTTTTTACTGCCCCTCGAAGAAGAAAGGGGAATAGTAGACTCGGTTACCAACCTGAAGAGACCTTTCTTGACGTAGTAGAAGTATACTCCCACTCAGACCTCCGAAGAGCAGCTATTGCTTCCATCAATGCAAGCTTCGAGGGACTTTCTTATTGAAGCAAAGTGTGTGGTCCCACTTCAACTTCCGAAAAATAGCCCTCACTTCTGTCAGTTCAAGCTTCAAGAATCTTTCTTGTTGAAGTAGAGTATACTCCTACTCGGACTTCCGAGAGATAGACTTGTTTCTGCTCGGACTTCTGAGGGAGAGCCTTCCGAGGGACAACTCTTGCTCTCATTAGTGCGGGTCTGAAGAACAACCCTGGATTTCATCAATACGAGCTCCGAGGATCTTTCTTTTCAAAGTAGAGTGAACTCTTACTCGAACTCCCGAGGGATAGCCTTTGCTTCCATTAGCTGCCAAAGTAGAAGTGCGCATCCACTCGGACTTCCGAGAGAAAGCCTTGTTTCTACTCGGACTTCCGAGGGACAGCCTTATTTCTGCTCAGACTTCTGAGGGAGAGCCTTGCCTCCTGCTCGAACTCCCGAGGGATAGCCTTTGCTTCCATTAGCTGCCGAAGTAGAAGTGCACATCCACTCGGACTTCCGAGGGACAGCCTTGTTTCTGCTCGGACTTCCGAGAGACAGCCTTGTTCCTGCTCGGACTTCTGAGGGAGAGCCTCCCGAGGGACAGTCTTGCTTCTGTTCAGACTTCCGAGGAACAGCCCTTGCTTTCATTAGTGCGGGTTCTAAGGGCCCCCGAGGTCGTGGATTTCAAACAAGAATTCATTTGCCTGAAATAGCAAAGCCAACAAACGAGACAAACAATATCAATTTCAGATCATGATTCAGGCATTATCAGAATGAGGCAACATCAACAAATAATAATGATCTATTTAAGTTACAACAATTTTGTTACTCTGAGCAAGTTTATGAAAATGCAACAATCAAGTTTTTGTCTCTCCGGGCCAATTCCTCTCAAGCCGACGTAAAGCTACAACGGTCACACAAAATTTTGGCATCAGCTATGTATTTCCCAAGCATCCACAAGTTAAACAAACAACAATATATCATCTTTATTATTCAACGAGAGGAAGAGGGAGCCGAATTTCATACTCACAAATTTGGGACTGTTAGAGGGGTGAAGTCCGAAGCCGATGTTGGAAATTCAAGTTGAAATCAGAGAGGTTTTATAGACTGTAATCAACAGGACTGAGCTAGGCTGGGCAAGACCACGCACGTTGCGTTGAGTGGGCGAACGTGCGTGGTCGGCGTTGGACAAGTTAAGGCCGGAGGCAGCAATGGTGTCGGAAAGAAGGTGGTGACCATACACGTCGCGTTGAGTGGGCAACGTGTGGTCGGTGCTGGAATAGTTGAAGCCGGTGGCCAACTTGCAGCAGAAAGCAGCGTCGGAGAAAACTAAGGCCGAGATCGTTAGAGCCAGCGCTAGGGGCAGCCAAGACAGGGCGGCAGCAGTGAGTGTAGCTTGGACAAACAGTAAGTGAGAAGGGTGCTAGACGAACCAACGACGCGTTGAAAGGGCGACGTGGTCCACTTTGATTAATCACGGCCGAATCCAGTGAGTATACAAAAATCGAGATTCAAACTCCGAAAAAAAAAAAAAAAATAGCGCCGGGCTGTGAGACTAACGAGCTGGATGGTGTTAGGCAAAACCACACATCGCGTTGAGTGGGCGACATGTGGTTCGCGTTGAACAGCCGAAGACGAAGGCAAAGCATCGGGCATCCACTATTTATCTTCCGAGCATCTACAAGATCGACAAGACAATAATTAATTATTCAACATCAAACCTGTATGTATGTCAAAATTATTGTCAAAATTATCGGCACAGGTTCAAGATTCAATAGCATGGATTCAAGACAACAAAGCCAGATTTCTTCAATAAAATTAGCAAGGATTCAACATTGATTATTCCAATATTCACACAAAAAAAATCAAGATCTCTTCATCAAGATGTGCAACAGCAGAAATTTATGGGTTACATTATCCAAAAATTTATAAATCAGAGTTTATACAAATAAGAAGTTCAAAAATGGATTTCACAAAATGTTTGCTCACGGATCAAAAATCATAAGAAGAAGAGTATGTTTGAAATCAGAGAAATCAAGAGTGAGAGGGATTTGAGTTTTCTCATAGATTGGATGTATGAGACAAAACTTAGTCACAGCCTGAAGAAATAAAGAATGAGATTGGTAGAACCAGCGCCGAGGACAGCCAAGACAGGTTGGCAGCAGCGTGAGCACTGATATTTCGAGAGCCAAATCAGTCAGAGGAATTTCAGGCGGCTGGACCGACCAGCGACGCGTTGAGAGTGCGTCATGGTCAGCGCCAACAGTGACTCTCACGAAGGCCGGCGGTGGTGGCTTGTGTGGTCTTCGATGATTGTAACAGTGGGCAGTGAACAAACAGCAGCAGCCACGGTATTGCAGCAGCAGAACCATCCTTGAAGAAGAAGAGACCTGGGTTGGTCTCTCTGCGTAGAGAGAGAGAGCCGAAATGACTCTGCTTGCCGAAATGGGTTTTGGCAAAAAGGGAGTAGGGTTTTTTTTATCCTTATCCTTAGAAAATAAAAAAAAATCTGATGGCCCTCAAATATGCTAAGGCTAAGGCTCTATGTATAGATAATGGGCCTTTAAATATTTTGAGAATTTACGGATTTGAAAGCTGTTGCAGAAAATGTAAAGTGAGGTTTGACTCAAATATTTCAAATATATATATATATATATATATAAATAAAGGCCTTTGATTTGGACACCTGCAAAAAAAAAAAAAAAAAAAAAAAAAAAAAAAAAAAAAAAAAAAGAAGAAGTGGTTAGGCTTTTGATCTTTTGGTTTCAAGAAAGAAAAAGAATTATTATTATTATTATTTTCTTTGAACAACTTAGTTGGTGCCATATTAATTACATGCCCAGGTTGGTTTGGTGGAGCATTAAACAATTCAAGTTTTGTTTTTCTTTCAAAAAAAAAAAAAAAAAAAAAAAAAAAAAAAAAAAAAAAAAAAAAGAAAGAAGAAGAAGAAGTGGTTAGGCTTTTGATCTTTTGGTTTCAAGAAAGAAAAAGAATTATTATTATTATTATTTTCTTTGAACAACTTAGTTGGTGCCATATTAATTACATGCCCAGGTTGGTTTGGTGGAGCATTAAACAATTCAAGTTTTGTTTTTCTTTCAAAAAAAAAAAAAAAAAAAAAAAAGAAGAAGTTATTTATTTATTTATTTATTTTTTATTATTTGTCGATTTTATCTGTAAATTACGGTGAATCCTCAGTTATATCCTTAGACTCTGTCAAGATCAAGTATTCCCGAAGACGTAATGCGGAGCATGACAGACAAGGTGAAACTATGCATGTCTGAGAAAATTACAATTTCTCATACATGCAAGGGGCAAATGTAAGAGGGGCTAATTTGAGCCCATTAAATTAATTAGGCCCAATAGTCCAAGATTGGTGGGCCCGAATTTATCACCATCAAACGGGCTAAATGGCTCTAAGCCTCGAAAGGGTTCGGATCCACGAACCTAGAGACTTACTCAGGCCCGGAACTCGAAAGGGTATTAGGCAAGCCTAGAGATCCGAGGCACTCGGACTCGAAAGGGTTCGGATCCACGAACCTAGAGGTCCGAAATACTTGGCTTCGAACGGATTCAGACGCAATCTAGAAGTCGCTCCGTTAATGAGTCCCAGAACACTTGCGGGGTCGGAGCTTTCCGGGATCTACGCACCAGAACCATGGGCGTAATGGAGTTCGAACAAAGGACCCGATCCCGAGGACGGTGAGTGGAGACAAATTCACTCTTCGGTTAAACTAGCCTATACTCGGGTCGAGGTGGCACGACCCCGGGGGGTCCATGAGACTCGGCAATATTTTGCGGCAGGACGTCCTCTGGGACTACCCCTGACCCTTTGGGATGATTGGGGATCATTGGTTAGGTGTGGCTAAGAAGAAGGGTTCGCCGAGGGATTGATCTCCTCTTCGGGGTTTTCTCATCCTCGGAGAAGTCACCTCCTCGGAGAAGTCACCTCCTCGGAGAGGTCACCTCCTCGGACAAAGTGGTTAGAGAGAATATCCCCCATGTGCCTTGCACATGGGCTCCATCCTACATCATGAGGTGTCTATAAATAGCACCCACCCATAGCTTTACAAGGGATGGATTTTGGAGATTTTTGAACTCTTGGGAAAGAACTAATTTCCCCTCTCCATTATCAACCTTGAGAGTGAAAGTGGGAGATCCCTGGGAGAGCCTTGCCATTATTCTCTCTCTAGCCATTTTGCCTTCTTCTTCACCCAATCTCTTATCTCCATCATCTCCTTTGTTTTTGTGTTCCTAAGTTGAGATTATTGAAGAATCTAAGCCTCTCATCATATTCTAGAGAATTCGAAGTTGTTTTTCAAGGATCTTGAAGATCTTCGAATTTTCCAACTCCTTTCTTGAACCCTCTCCTACAAGTTATATCATCTTATTTAAATCACATCACCTCTCTACCGCATCACTTCAAATCCAACTCATACCCAACTCATGTTTCATAAAAAATCAAAAAATATACTTATTTAGATCATTTCAAACCACCTCTAAAGCCGGATTTGGGTATTGCATGGACGGAGGTATTGGGTGGAGGATAGAGGTCCTTGTCAAAATTTTAGGAAGGCATAAAGAGGTTTGGACATTTGGTGGTCTAGGGATGGCAACATGTTAGATATATATATATATATATATTGAGGTTTCATGTCCGAATTCATAGTTTCAAATTCAAGTAATTTAGTGATCAATAATGATTAAGAACTTTAAATAATGAATTCTAAATTCACTATTAGTGAGGTGAAAAAAAAATAAAAAGCACAACATGGGTTAATAATAGCTCTAATTAATAATCTCAAGCATTATTGTTTAGTGATCCAATTTCATACATCATTCAAAACCTGACAATTTCGACTCAGAAATTGCTTTGGAGCTCTAAAAATGTAACTCTAAATTGGCATTACATTGTCTTTTTCTTCCCTTTGTTTTGTCTTTTTTTGCTTTTTTTTTTTAGAAAGGGTTGTCAGCTCAGCAAAGCTGCTATTAAAGCAACTTTACTAGAGCTCTCAATCACTGCCATTTCGACTCACCTAACCTGACAATTTCGACTTACTTGTCCTTTCCATCATAATCATATTTGTAACTTGTAAGAGGTGTATGTGTTGGCTTTTTGACTTTTCGAAGGGTATTTTTGTAAATGTGAGCGTGCCAGCAAGGATCAATCAGTCCTTACAGAAATTGTGATTGCCAACCAATTATCAGACGATTGTGTTTTAATTCTTTTCAGCCTCAATAAAGAGGACTTTTACTGGTGGCTTGACTTAGGAGAAATTAAGAGAAATAACAGTAATATGAAGAACAATTGAAATATTTCATAAAAATGAACACTTACAATGGTCCAAACTCAGCCTCGGAGAGGTTTACAACAGCAATCTACTTGAATCTACTTGAAGCTACTCCTATGAATCGAAGTGCAGTGCGGGTATTTAAAGTGCGGGTATTTAAAGAACAGGTATTTAAAGACTAGAAATGTAAAAGACTGGAAAAGAAAATATATGAAGTAAATGACTGATTTGTATGATCTGAGTTCCGTCCTCCTCTTTTCTGGGGGCTACCCTGCTATTTATACTCGTCAGTGATGACCTTCGAACTGCACTTCGAACCGTCGAACTGCTCCTCCATGATCGTTGATCATGCTTCCTTACAAGTAGCTCCATTACGCTATTACTGGCAGTTAAGCTTCCCTCTTGTACTTGAATTTGAATATGAGTAACCGTTGAAGCTATGTCATCTTGCATCCCGTTATTGATCTAGTGTTACTCAGATCATGTGAGGACCAATATTTTTGCCACGTGTACGATCAGGATTGAAGGCTTGAATAACCTTCCTTTATTACCCTTACTCTGCCACGTGTCGAACTGTAACTGACTTTTACAAAATATATAGCTAACAGTATGAAATTGTCGAAATGGTAATCATATTTGTAATTTGTCCTTCCCATATTACTCCACCTTCCTCTTTTAATGCTCTTCCAAACCTTTTTTGGGAGTTGGGTACCAAACTTTTTTCTGTCATCATCCCCAGTGGTGGAATAAGTAAAAGAAATAATTTTTGTACCTATTAAGAAGATGAGAGTTCAACAATAGCTCAATAAAAAATTAAGGGTAAATTATAAATATATTTTTTAAAATTTGTTTAAAATACAAATTGTATTCTGTAATTTAAAAAATTACAAATATTTTCCTGTCAGAATTTTTTATTTAATAAAATTAATTAAAAAAATAAAATTTCTTATTGTGCACCTATACAATAATAAAATTATCTAAATTATTAATTGAAATAAATTTTTTATATTATTAAAAACTGTTAATTAACTTGATGATTTATTAATAAAATGACATATTTGTTATGAAATTAGAAATTTTATGATTTATTAATAAAATAACTTGTTTCTTATGAAATTATAAACTTTAGAAGACCTAATGTAATTTTTGAAATCATAAAAGATAATTTGTAATTTAAAACCAAAGAAGATAACCACAAGAAATAATTTATAATTTAAATAAACCTCAGTTGTAATTTATCCAAAAATTAAAGTAAGCAAAGATTTGAGACAAATACATGTAACAATTCTTTTTAATTTTTTATAATATAATTACAAAATTAATTTTGTAAAAAAATAAAATGAAAAAATCCCACACACCATTAATATGACAACCAAAGTACTACTTTTGTTTATAAATAGATAAATATACATAGGTAGATGTGTATGTATAGAAAGGGAATATGTGCAGAGATGGAGAGAAAGAGGGCATGGCAGTAGGAGAGAGAAAAATTTGAGAATGAGAATTAGACGGTTGGGAGGCCCGCTCAAGCGAGTTCTGCAAAAGTAAGCAGCGTCAAAGCTTGGCCAGCCTATAACCCCTCCATAAATTCATGCGCACAAATCTTGTGTTTTGCGCGACTCTCACCACTCACTTTGTTTTCCTTACTCAGTAGTTTAAGGCAATTTTTAATTATCGAAGCCCCTCTCTACTTATAACCTTTTTTTGGGTTCATTCTTTCTTTTGAAACCGACATGGGACATACTTAAATATTCCATCTATCTATTAGTTTTATTTGGCTGTTGATGCTCTCTTTCTATTTGCTTATATATATGTTGTAAAATTAATTGACTTTTACTCACGGCTGTCCCGTTACCCAATTATAATGTGCCACGTCAGTTAGTTCCCAAAGCCACCAAAATCATCTTCTTTCTTCCTCTTTCTCGAATTGTGATTCTCTCTATGGGCTCTATCCTTACTTTTTTAAGGCTCTCCAAGATCTTCAGACTCATTTTTTAGGCTCTTCAGGATCTTCAAGATCTTAATACTCCTTTTTTTAAGCTCTTCAGGATCTTTAGGATCTTAGGCTCCTTTTTTATCCTTACCATTAATATGATACTTTTGTTTATAAATAGATAAATACTCCTTTGTTTAGACTCTTCAGGATCTTAGCCCCCTTTTTTATCCTTACCATTAATATGATATCTTTGTCAAGATCTTTAGGATCGTAGTCAGGATCTTCAGGATCGTAGTCAGGATCTTAGGCTTCTTTTTTATCCTTACCATTAATATGATATTTTTGTTTATAAATAGATAAAGGAAAATGAGTGGGAGTTCTAATTAGAGCTACCACTAATAATGTGACAATGACAATGGGTATCCACTGCCACAGCATGTCTCGTTGTTGTTTTTCTTTTCTTTTTTTCTTTTTTTGCTTTTTCACTTCATTTAATGGTGGCTTTGTGGCTTGTCTCTTTTTTTTTTTTTTTTTTGCTTTTTCACTTCATTTAGTGGTGGCTTCGTGGCATGTCGCGTTGCTGTTGTTTTTTGCTTCTTTTTTTTTTTTTTTTTTTTTTGCTTTTTCACTTTATTTAGTGGTGGCTTCGTGGCATGTCTCGTTGTTGTTGTTTTTTTTTTTTCTTTTTTTTTGCTTTTTCACTTCATTTAGTGGTGGGTTTAAAACCACCAAATTAGTGTTGGATTTAAAACCACCAAATTAGTGATCTCTAACATGATTAATAGATAAATATACATAGTTGCATGTATAGAAAGGGAATATGTACAAAGAGAAAGAGAGCATTGCAGTAGGAGAGAAAAACTTGAGAATGGGAATTAGGCTGTTGGGAGGCCCGCTCAAGCGAGTTCTGCAAAAGTAAGCAGCGTCAACGCTCGGCCAGCCTATAACCCCTCCATAAATTCATGCACACAAATTTTGTGTTCTGCGCGGCTAGCGGCTTTCACCGATCGCTTTGTTTTCCTTACTCATTAGTTTAAGGCAAATTTTAATGTTGGAAGGCCCTCTCTACTTATATCCCTTTTTTGGGTTCATCCTTTCTTTTGAAACCGATGTGGGATAAACTTAAATATTCCATCTATTTATTAGTTTTATTTGGCTATTGATGCTCTCTTTCTATTTGCTTATATATATGTTGTAAAATCAATTAACTTTGACTCACAAGCTGTCCCGTTACCCAATTATAATGTGCCACGTCAGTTAGTTCCCAAAGCCACCAAACTCACCTTCTCTCTACCTCTTTCTTGAATCGAGATTTCTTTTTCGACTCCTATCCTTGCACGTCTTGCACTTCTAAGTATTTCATTATTTAAACTACTCATCTTTTATCACATATTATATCTAACTCTTTATTCTAATTTATTATTATTAAAATATTATTTTCTTATTATATTTGTTTTTTTTTTATTAAATTGATAAGTTATCATTCAAACAATTCTTAAAAAAAACAACAAAAAAAAATTACTGTTGACCGGTTGACTGGCCAGACTTTTGGCCAGACATCCAGTAACACACAAATAGTAACGAACAGTGCCTCATTTGTTGTAACGAGTTACTGTAGCCATCATAAATTTTGATGGCTGTAAACGAGTTTGATAAAGTTGATTTTTTGAAGTTTTTAGCTAAAAAATAATTTTAAAAAGCTTGATACAGATACTCTTACTTCTTTACTTGCAATGTTGGAGATATACTTTAAGTTGATCCAACAGTTCAAATTTGATTATTTAAAAATAATAAAACAAATTTAAATTTGTTTTTTTTGTCTAAATTTGAACAGTTAGGGATGGCAATTTCAACCCGGCCTGACGGGGACCCGACCCCCCGACCCTGATTAGAATGGTTTTTTCCCAAAAAATATCCCCGTGGGAACGGGGATGGTATTCAAAATTAAATCCCCGATCAATTTTGGGCCAGGGACGGTGATAAATTTTCCGGCCCCGGCCCCGGCCTCAGCCCGTCTTCGCCCCGAAACTTCCCCGTATATATATATGTTTAGGTTATATATATAATATCTACTGTGTTGTGTTTAGGTTATATAATATAATATCTAGGTTATATAATATAATATCTATTGTGTTTAGGTTATATAATATAATATCTATTCTATTTATCTATCTTGACTTTGTCTCTCTCTCACTCTCTCTCTCTCTCATTCTCCTCTTTCTACTCTTTGAAACTGTCTTCCCTCTCTCTCATCTCTTCACTCTCTCATCCCGTTCTCCTCTACTCTCTGAGACTAATGAAGATGAAGATGTTGAGCTCAGATTTGTTGAGAAGTTAATGAAGATGAAGATGAGCTTCAAATCTGAAAAATAATGAAGATGAAGATGTTGTTGAGCTCAGGTCTGTTTTTTTTTTTTTTTTGGATAAATAAGCTCAGATCTGTTATTGATGATCTAATATGTAAGATGATGTGTTAGATGATGAAGCTCAGATCTTTTTTTTTTTTTTATCAACGAAGCTCAGATCTGCTTAATGTGTTAGATGATGAAGATGATGTTGTTGTTGTCGATGATGTTGATATTGTAGTTGAGTTCTTGTATTTTTTGGAGTTGATTTTTTTTTTTTTTTTTGCCAGGGAGTTTTTGGGGTCAGGGAAACCCGATCCCCGTTAGGGGCGAGGGGCAGGGGCAGTGATAAGTTCCTCGTCGGGGATCGGGGACAGGGAGTGTGATCCCCGGCCCCGCCTCGCCCCGTTCTCATTACTATAAACAGTTGAATCAACTCGAGATACATCTCTACTATTGTAAGTAGGGAGATAGAAAGAGAGTCCAAGTAGAGGAGCCCAACTCCTCTTTCCCTATATTTACACAACGAATGCCTTCACTACAATTAAAGCACAATTAAAGCAAACCCAGCACAAGCATGTAGATTGAAATTCCAACATAATCCGATTCGCCGGAGCACCACCGTTAAAGTCTCATCACTAATCTTGCTTCCCCTTCCTCTCCCACTATTGAAGAAAATTATTGATCTTTGTAATTAATACAAGAAAAATTCTACTGTCCCAGAAAAAATGGACCAAAAAAGAATCAAAAGTTTACATCAATGGACTGTATTTAATCTGATTTTTGTGGGATCATATCATAAACAAGTCCTAGCCTTTGATTTGAATTTCTCCTAGTTTTATTTTCTGGGTTTAGTAGATCCACTCTTACAAACCCAGCACATGGTGGTGGTAATGGGGCTTTAGTGATAATAACGAGTTTTGGTGTGGATGTGGTTATGGGCCTGCTCTAGACAAATAATGTTACGTCTTAAAATTTGAACAATTAAATATTAAATTAGGACTAAATCTCAATTAATATTTCATCATCCAAATTCTATGGGTGAAACAAAATCTAAACGTTCTCGTCTCCATAAGGTTTAAATAAATTTCCATCCTCAAAAGATAACAAGAGATTAAAAAAAAAATTTAATAAACGCCAACCAAACTATTCATCATAGATTCATAACTATCTAATACCTTCAACATTAAAGTAGTAACAACTAGTCAAAACAACTTAAATAATGTAACGTTGAAAAACAACCCACAATGCCAAATTGTCAAAAATACTAAAGTCATAAAAAATAATAAATACATAAACTAATATCAACCCTAAACTCAAGAAAACTAAAAGTCCAAAAGACATGTCCTAAGATCATAGTTATTCCTTGTCACCACCATAGTCTCAACTGATCCTGCAAAGGAAGTTCAGCTGCGCTCAAGTAGAATGCACCCGAGATGCCAAGAGACAAAACGAATTAGTATACAAGTATACTGATATGAATACAAGATTTGACACCCACGTGTCCACCAGACACTAACAAATAGTACATTAATTCTTGTTACGGGACATAACAAGTAGTTTCACCCGCACCCAGACAAAGGAGTAGTTTCCCGAGATATAGTGACATTTAGTTTCTTACCCATACACAACTAAATATAAATTGAGTATAAAATAAATATAAAAATATGGTAGGTCAGCCCTGCATAAAAAGTTAGTAAGACTTCTGCAAAAAAAAAAAATTAGTATAATTTAATAATAAGAAACTTGCTGAATAAGTATAAAAATATACCGTTTCATTCTTAAATAATTCGAATTAACCAAAACTCAAAGAACAAAAGTTGTACAAAATTAAATTTGCTAAAAGGAAATGCGAACGAATTAAGTAGAAATTGAACAAGTTGAGAAAAAAACTTAATAAAAGAACCTAGACGGAATTCCACCAAAAAATCTGAAGCTGAAAACGAAAAGAAACTGTCCTAAGATGATTTTTTTTGAAAAAGTTCAAAATATGAAAAGTGTGCAAAATAATATTTTACTTCAATTTACGCAAAACCAATAAAAATGAGCTCATTTCGTGAGTTAAAACATCTAAGGTCTACACTGCTAAAATGAATAAAAATTATTGTAACCAAGATCATCCGATTGCAAGTTATAATCGATCTTTTTAATAAAAATTTAAAACACAAAAGTTGTCTAGAATCATGTATACATGCCTCTGCTCAAATTTCATAATTTATCGAGGTCGTTTACTATTTTTCAAGATGTACAAATTAATACAATTCACAATATAACAATAAACTCATATTTAATTCTTTATACCTTAACTCCAGCATTTCGGCCCTTCACTTCCGGCCTACACATATATCTCATGTGCCTCCTATAAGCCAAACTTGCACGGGATATTGTCCCGAGTTTAACCCACACTCCCCGACTGGTTAGCATATACGTACACGCGTAAATCAAAACACCCGTCTACTCATGAGAACGAGACAACAATATATATATACACAATCTCTCATCTACTCATGATAACAAACATAACAATGTCAAACCTAAGGCATTCAAATAAATCTCATAATCCTCACTTTTTTTTTCTTATACACTCTTTCTCACCATCACTCAAATAAAACAACAATCTATAGAGTCATGGTGGAGTATAAGGAATTTATCTATGGGTTCTAAATTTGTTTTAATTCATAGATTCATGAGTGTGATTACAACCATAAAATAAATCAGTTCCGATAGGTAGCTCGAATTTGGCTCGAATTCGGAGAAGAAGAAAAGAAGAAGAAGAAGGAAGAAGAAGAAGAAGAGGAGGAGGAGGAAGAGGAGGAAGGAGGAGGACTGGAGGGGGCATAATCACAGGGGAAGGAGGAGGCGGGGCCAAAGGCGACGGCGGTGGTGCTGCGACGATCGCTGGTGCTGCAACGATCGGCGGCGGCGAGGCGACGGCGGTGGTGCTGCGACGATCTCCTCTCCTCCTCTCTCTTTCTCCCTCTCTCCTCCTCTTTCTCTTCTCCTCTCTTCTTCCTCTGCTCTTCTCCTGTGTTCAACGAAGAAGAAGAAGAAAGGAAGAGAAAGAAAAGGCAGAAGAAAAAAAAAATCGATTTTCCAAAATAAATACATATAAAAATCCTAAATCTGATATACACAACTAATCAAAATAATTAAAATCAATCTATCATGTACATACAAATATAAAATCCAACCAACATCAAATAAATATAAATAAATAAATAAAAATAACGAATTAAATGTAAATCAAGAAAAATAAATTTTGTACTCACAATTATTTTTTAAAATATTAAAGAAATATTTAAAAAACTAATAGAGCCACCAAAACAAAACTCTAACCATTTTTTTTTCATTTCTCTCCACTCTTTTTTCTTTCTTCCGCCGGTTCTCCTTCTCTCTCATAAACTAATCTCCTCTTTGGTGATTAAACTCTCTCTCTCTCTCTCTCTCGGCTCTCACTCCGGCAGAGCACTTTTTTTTTTCTTTCTTTCCTAAGCCTCTTCTGATTTAACCTAATTGACATATATTATTATATTATAATTTACAAATACCACCTAAATACACATATATAAATATAAATATCTTATAGAAAATCTATATAAATAATTTCTTTTATATATATATATATATATATATAAATATATAAATATAAATATTTAGATTAATTATATATAATTAACTAACACATTAAATTAACTAAATATCACATTAAATTTTTATATAAACACACAATTAATAAAGTCAAAAATAAAATAAAATAATCATAATCATAATCATAATAATAATAAATAATGCCTTATGAAAAATTAGAATTAGAGTAAGATAACAGGGAGGGAGAGAGGAGAAGGGAAAAGAGACTGGGAGAGGGTGGAAAGGGAAAAGGCTGTCGGGATAGGGGAGGGATGTAGCGGTTATCTGAAAAGAGAAAGAAGAGACAGATCCATTATGGAGAATAGAAGGGAGAGGTTATCAGGTGTGTTACAGGGTATGTAATGCATGAACAAAATTACTTGTCTTACAAATTAATGCTGACATGGCACATAATCATTGGTTACCTGTAAACCTCTGAGTTTACGGTAAATAAGTTTATCTCGTAATTAAAACTTAGCTTGAGAATTTGGTTCTTATCATCTGAAAAGAGACATTTCTGACTCAGCTTGAAAACTCTCAAATTACATCACAGTAAAACAGACGTGTAGCTATTAAGCCTCTGTTTGGCAAGTTAGTTTTCAGGCTTTTTTGGCTATTTTAGTCACAAAAAACAAAATAGGCTATTTTAGCCATAACAAACAAAACATCACATCCAACTTATAATCATTACATTCTTCTCTCACAAAAAAAGTCAAAAAAGTCAAAAAGCCAAAAAGCCCTTCCCAAACCAAGCTTTTTAGCCCAGGCTAAAATAGCCAAAAAAGTCAAAAAGCCAAAAAGCCAACCTACTTCCCAAACCAAGCCTAAATGGGCATGGCGTCTTCTTCTGAAAGTTCTAAAATATTATTGCACATCGAAATTCGCACATAATCTGACATGTGCAAGTGTGTTTGGGAAACATAGATTAAAGAAGGATTTTAAGCGTGGTAAGAGTGCAATAGAGCCAGTTGTTTTTGCTAACAAAAAGCACAAACAACAGGGGACATTTCACAAACTGCTTTGTCAAGCATCATAGGACTTGCATACAATCTGCAAACTTTCTTCAGTTTGACAAATCTAAAACAATCCTCACTATTGATTTACTTCCAGTATTACAAGCAAAAACTTACAGGTGGCAACAAAATAAACAATGATTGCATGATTTTTTTTTTTAATCATCATGCCACTAATGGTGTGCTTGTGTGTGCTCGGGTTTATGAGTGTACTCATAATCAAGATGAACAAAAGCACGTTCAATTTCTGGGAGGAGCTCAAGCTTCACCTGCAAAGACTCCCCAATATCATGTGCCTCTTGCAAGGGCATGCCAGCTGGCAGGACGATGTCAACCTCGACGAAGTAGTGGGACCCAAATGTGTAGGCCCGGACAGTGTCGATGTGTCGAATGGCCTTGTGGTGGTTCCAGCAGAGGTATGTGAGTTTCTGCAAATATTCTGGCGCAGCTGATTTTCCCACCAGGGAGTTGACGTTCTCCAGCACGGTTAATGACCATGTTCGGATGGTGTACAAGGCAAGCTGCAATTGGTAGAAAATATAAATTTTAAATACAGTGAAGGATGAGAAATTAAGACATGGGAAACAGTAATTTAAGGCCAAGATGAGGAGAAATTCTAATCCACAGTTGGAAGGATCTCGACTCCCAAAACAACAAAGCAGCGAGAGCATGGGCACGCACACGCATATATTTCTATGTACTTGCATATATACATAACAAAGAAGGAAAATATAAAGAAAGGTAAAAGTTGTCATTCAACAGTCACCAAAGAAAAGAGCCGCTATCTTGTAACAGTATCTGTTTTGGCAGAAAACTTTTTGCAGAAAATATTTTTCATAAAAAACATTTTCCTTTAGTTGGTTACGACCTTGAAACTAATGTAAAGAATAGAGATCTCCCACCAGCACATGTAGTGGGGTCACGTTGGGATGGTGGTGGTGATAGTGGCAGTGGTAGTGAGGTGACATCAGTAAACACTTTAGTCCCAAAAATGCTTTCCACCTTTCAAAAGTGAAAAACATTTCTACCCAAATAAAGCTTGTTTTCCATTGTATTAAACACTTAAATGTGAAAAATGTTTATTGCTGAAACATGTAAGGATCAATCAATCTTTATTTTTATTTTTTTTTGATAAATATGATAGGATCAGTCAATCTTACTCATTAAATATAGGTTTGGCTTGGGAAGTGGGTTGATTTTTTGGCTTTTTTGGCTATTTTAGCCTGGGCTAAAAAGCTTGGTTTGGGAAGGGCTTTTTGGTTTTTTTTGTGAGAGAAGAGTGTAATGATTATGGGTTGGATGTAATGTTTTGTTTGTTGTTGCTAAAATAGCCTATTTTGTTTTTTGTGACTAAAATAGCCAAAAAAGCCTCAAATCTTGCTTCCCAAACGGTGCCATAATTTTATGGCGGGAGTTTTTCATAAAGTATGTTAAAATACCCCAGAGTACAACATGAGTGCATGCATAAACAACCCTGACACTGCAATCAAAATAGTAGAACATCCTGATAAATGTTGGGCATCCTTTTAATTTCACTTACAATGATAGCTCCAAGAGGGTCCAGCCAATCACTGAAGTAGTTAGCCAGTAATGCAGCAACAAGGCCAATGACATTGGTGATGACATCAAAAAAGTGATCCTGTGCATAAGCTTTGACAATCTCATTGGTAAAAGAGCGGCAATACAAAACCAGAACGAGTTTTACAAATGTCACAGACAGCATAATCCCAACAACCCATTCTTCTTGTTCCTTGGTCAAGTTGAACCCATTATCCTGGAAAAGTTCATAGTGGCTTTTATTAATTGTACAAGAATATAAAACCAGATTATGAGAATGGTTCAGAATTCAAAGAATCAAGCATTAGATTACACTTCCTAGCATCCAAAAGGTCAGAATCAACTTTCAATGAATGAAAATGAAACCTCAGCATACTAAAATTAAAGCAAACTGTTCACTTACATCAGAAATTAGTGTGCGCACAGACTCCAAGATGATCTGAAGTCCCAGAGTTGCCATGACAGAAGCAAAAACAAGGATTCCCTACAAATCATATTTTTAATGTAGAATTTGAGTATCACAATAGCAATATAGAATTTGAGCTTCACGCATATTAATAAGCAGTAGGCACTGTGCCAATAGACTGGTCAAAATTCAATTGGACTCGAACATTCCACATTTGAAGCACGATGATATGCCAATGAAGGATTATTATGGTCTGCCAGATGCACAATTTATGTTCAACTCACTGACTCTATGCTGTATAATTCAAAATAAAACTATTTGCAGCTCCACCCTGCCAGTGCATGATGAAAACTGAATGTCCCCAAAATCTAGAGAGAATATATACCACTGGAATCATCAACCATAAGTTACAAGAATAAACAAACCATAACATATCAGAAACGGAAAACAAGTCATATAGCAGTTGTGCACATTCACTTGCGGCAATAATGAACCAAAATTTGGGACAAACTGCCAAATTCTGAGGGTGGAAAAATGAGACCCATCATCAAACTATGAAAAAGCAGCTTATCCTTAGCAACATGATCTGAATACAGAATTATATACCCCTGACTTATTATGCAATAATTACCATTTGAATTTTAGGTAGCAGTGTAAATATCTCTCTAACTGTATAGCCAACGTAGATGTTAAGAAAACTGGTTCTTCATTACATTGCAATTATCACCAGGATACTGATTGTCCACGATGAATTCAATGGACAATCAAAGAAGCTGACACTAGAAGTGGGACTGTATTGTTTTTAGTGAAGATGCTAGGATGCCCATTTTAAGCCCTCTGGAAATGTGAACTAGAGAACATTGGTTTGCTTGTGAAATTAGGTTACTAACCTTCAAGCAGATGGGGGGGCTCATTTAAACTACCTTGTCCTACCCTTTTAAAATACATGAATTACTATCTATGGCATGGTGTCCATGCCAAAGAGCGTTACATCAACCTCATATTCAATCCCTCAAAACTTCCACAATCTCAATGTTATCTCTGCCACACCCAAGCAAACCTACAAGCCAATGTCCCCATATGTACCCAAAATCATGTGCACAAGTTATGCTGTCACATATACACAAGACAGACTCATGCTGCCAAGTACATTTAAGCATAAGAACCACAGTACATAGAAACATGTAAGCCAACAGTTGTTAAACCCTCAAATCGAGTGACAAGTTAAGTCATGCCATAATCCATAGCTAAGCCAAATGCTACAGACGTATGAGAAGCTGATAGGAGCACACTAATAGAACAATTTATGCAGATCTCAGAAAGTTTATTCGTAAAAGTAAGTAAGAGTTAAAATCAAATGAACCAAAGATGCAATTTAAGAGAATACAAAACTTAGATGATGATTATGATATCATCACCTTTTATATTAATCAATCAACTGTTACAAAAGGAAACCCTAAGGCACTGATTAAAGAATCACCTTTTATATTTGATTGAATGATTGACTGATTAAGGAATCACAATCTAATCTAAATAAGGAAATATTCTAACACTCCCCCTCAAGCTGGTGCGAAGATATTTCGTATGTCTAGCTTGTCTAGAATGTCATGAAATGATTTACTCCCAACTCCCTTGGTGAGGATGTCTACAAGTTGTTCGTTTGACTTCACAAAAGGAGTGCATATCATGCCGCTGGTGAGTTTCTCCTTGATGAAGTACCGATCAATCTTAATATGCTTTGTCCTGTCATGTTGAATAGGATTGTGAGCTATATTGATGGCAACCTTGTCATCACAATATAGCCTCATAGAGTTTGGCTAGCCCATCCCCAGATCACTCAACAACAATCTGATCCACAAAAGTTCACACACCTTGTGTCATAACTCTAAACTCAGCTTGTGCACTCGATCTAGCCACCACATTCTGTTTCTTACTCCTCCAAGTAACAAGATTGCAACCCACAAAGGTACAATATCCTGATGTAGATCTCCTATCAGTTATTGACCCTGCCCAATCAATATTTGTAGAGGCTTCCACTCTGAGATGATCATGTTTGGAAAAGTAAAGGCCCTTTTCAAGAAAAGATTTCAAGTACCTTCAAATTCTCATAACAGCCTCTAGGTGAATTTGATAAGGAGCATACATAAACTAGCTAACCATACTGACAACAATAGCAATATCAGAATGAGAGTGAGATAAATAAATGAGCTTACCCACTAGTCTCTAATAACTCCCCCTATCAACAGCTGCTCCTCCTTCATCATCACCAAGTTTCTGATTAGATTGCAGTAGGGTATCACAGGCCTTACATCTAAGAATCCCTGTTTCCTTCAAAAGGTCGAGAACATATTTCCTTTATGAGATGAAAATCTCATCCTTGGAGCAAGCAACTTCGATTCCCAAAGAATACTTCAAGTTACCCAAGTCTTTGCTTTCAAACTCACTAGCTAAATATTTCTTCAACAGAGATATTTCCTCACTATCATCGCCTACAAGCACCATATCATCCATATAAACAATGAGAGCTATAGTCTTACCACGTGAGGAATGTTTCACAAACAAAGTGTGATATGCCTGACTCTGTTTGAAATCATATTTAAGCATAGCCTGAGTGAATCTCTCAAACCAAACCCTTAAAAATTGTTTGAGACCATATAACAACTTCCGAAGCAGACATACCTTACCCTCTGTCTGATGATCCTCAAAACCAGAAGAAATGTCCATATATACCTCTTCTTCTAGATCACCATGTAAGAAAGCATTCTTTAAATCAAACTAATGAACTGGCCAATCGAAATTAGTTGCTAGAGAGAGAAGTATTCTGACTAAATTCATCTTAGTCACTGATGCAAAAGTCTCCTGATGGTCTACTCCATAAGTCTGAGTGAAACTTTTTACCATAAGTCGATCCTGTAACGCTCAATGGAACCATCAACTTTGTGCTTCACAATATACACCCATTTGCATCTCACCGATCGTTTGCCCTTAGGTAACTCAGTTAATTCCCAAGTGTCATTCTTACGAAGTGCTTTCATTTTCTCAATCATGGCAATTTTCCATTCAGAGGTAGTGAGAGCATCCTGAAAAATGGTTAGGAATACTGGCTGAGGAAATGTTTGATACAAAGGCTCTATAAGAGGAAGACAAATAAGAGTAGGATACAAAGTTTGAGATAGGATGTTGAGTACAAGATCTCTCATCCTTTCTCTTGGCAATAGGAATATCAAGATCAGTAAACTCAAGAGAAACAAGAGGTTCAAAGTTACATGAACTCTTACCAGAAGTAGGCTATGAAGCACGGGTACGGGTACAAGTCCTGGTACTAGTACGTCAATACAGTATAATTTTAAAAAAATAGGGTACGGCTTAGTACACTTGTAAAAAAATATTTATTTTTAATTTAAAGTAATGCAAAAATTAATTAAATTGTTTACTTTGTTAAGATCTAACCTATAATTAACATTTAATGCCAAAAGTAAATATATAAATTAAAATTAAATGTCAAAATATTAAATAACTTACAAACCATAATTTAATTTTAAAATTATACTAAGCAAAAATAAAAAATAAGTCTAGTAACGAGTTTTATTTCTGTAGTAGAAGAAAATATTGTTTCAACTGAGATATGGTACGATACGGCACGGCACGGCACAGCTTGGATATATACTAGGTACGTCTGGATATGCCAAAAATTAAAAAAAAAAAATTAGGTACCCATACGTATACAGAAATACCATACGAGGTCCCACACACCAGTAAATACCTGGTACGAATACGACATGTTTTTCGCAGTACCCATACTTCATAAGAAGTAAGAGATGGCATTGGGTGAGCAAAAGTGGTCTCTTATATCGAAGTAACTTTCTGTCTGTATTTGTCCCCGACATAAACTTGTCATTCCTTGTCCTTTGTCGCATTGGATTCTATAGTCCCAATAATAAGTGGTGCAGGAACAACTGATTCCACCATAAGAGCAATAGGGACAATAGGAATCTCTTCACACCAAGACTCCTCCTAAAGGGATGACTGTGACATCGAAAAAGACAAGAAATAGGACTGAAATTTGAAGAAGGTGACATCCATGGACACAAATCACTTACAAGAATGAGGGTGATAACACTTATACCCTTTTTACGTAAGCAAGTATCTGAGGAAAACACACTTGAGAGAGCGAGGGTCCAATTTGCCACGAGTAGGAGAATGATTGTGGACAAAACAGACATAGCTAAATATTTTTGGAAGAATGGAAAACAAAGACTCTGAACTGAGAAGGATTTGAAATGGAGTTTGTTTTTGCAAAACCTGGGTAAGAAGACGATGAATGAAATAGGCTGCGGTGAGAACGGCCTTTCCCCAGTAAGACCGAGGCACACTCATAGAAAAACACATGCAGCGAGCTATATCAAGAAGATGGCGATTCTTGCACTTTGCAATCCCATTTTGTTGAGAGGTATTGGTGTAAGATGTCTGATGCATAATGCCATGAGTGGAAAAATAGCTCTCTAACCCCGAATCGATATATTCACCCCCATTATCAGAACGCAAGATTTTGACAATTGCCCCAAACTAAGTACAAATCATTCTATGAAAATTTTGAAACACATAAAAAACCTCACTTTTTTCTTTCATGAGATACACTCACGTAGTACGAGAAAAATCATCGATAAAGGTAACAAACCATCTACGGCCTTTTAAAGACACAACATGAGATGGACCCCACACATCATAATGTACTAAAGAAAAAAGAACTAAACTTTTATTAAAACTTGGAGCAAAAGAAGCTCGATATTGTTTACCAAGTTGACAAGACTCGCAAAGAAACTCAGATAAATTGTTGTTTATAAAAACAGACAGAAACCTAAGTAAATGAAAGAAAGATGCCCAAGACGCCATTGCCATGGCCATAAATCATCCTTGGTGATTGGGAACTGAATGGAATGATGAGTAAGCTTGTTCAGCTGATCTAATTTGCCAATCGTCCTTCTCGTGACAAGGTCCTGAAAAAGACAATGATCAGGAAAAATGTCACACTACAGTTCAAATCTTTAGTAATACAACCTATGAAACACAGACATGGACACGCGACATGACACGCGACACGCAAAAATGCAAATTTTCAAAAAATAGGGGACACGTTCAATATATATAATAAATTTTATTTATTATATGTCGTAAAATTATTTTAAAAAATCAAATAAAGGTAATAAAATATATAAAATAACACTATTAAAATTATAAAAAAATAAACATTTAATTGATTTTAAAAAATAAACATTTAATTGAAAAAATAAACATTTAATTGATTTAAAAATAAACGTGCATTATTAAAATTATATACTCAAATAATAGAAGAAAAAAATAAAATTAGAATATAAAAAAAATAAAAGAAAAGAAAAAATTAAATTAAAATCAGAATAAAAGAAAAATAAAATAAAATTCAAATCAAAATAAAAGAAAAAAAAAATAAAAGAAAAAAATAAAATCAGAAGGGTTCGATCGACTAAGGAAAGAAGAGCTGAGAGAGAGAGAGAGCGACTGAGGGAAATCGAAGAAGAATAAAGATCGTAGATCGGAGAAGAAGCGTACCTTAACGACGAGCGATGAAGCACGAGAGACGACCGACGAGGAGCAACGATCGACGAGGAGAGCAGACGAACGACGAAGTCAAGTCCTCTCTTTCTCACCCTTTCTCTACTGTTTCTCACCCTTTCTCTTCTATTCAAAGTGATTAGGGCAAATTTTGATATGTTTTTGCTTATTTACAAATCGACTCCAAAAATATTTAGTAAATTGTGAAATTGCCCCCGTGCGTGTCCTAAACGTGTCTATAACGTGTCCTGAACGTGTCCGAATGTAAAAAAATTTTTAAAAAAAACGAGACACTCTGCTGCGTGTCGGACACGTGTCAACCGCATGTCCGACGCGTGTTCGTGTCCGACACATGTCTAACACTGGTACGAAGCCCTCGAAGAGGTGTCCGTGCTTCATAGAATACAACTCAAGGATAAAAGATTAACAGAAAAATTAGGAACGTGGAGCACTGAAGACAGAGGTAAGGTAGGGGTGACATGAATTAAATCTTTCCCAAGGATAGAAGAAACAGTACCATCTACAATCCTAACTTTGTCTTGACTTGAAGAGGGCTTATATGCTGAGAAAAGGTCAAAAAACCGAAACATATGATCTGAGGCACTAGAATCAATAATCCATGGCAAAGACTTACAAGAAAGAAAAGAACTAGAAGAGACGAAGTTACCTGAGCGGGTAATCGACGAGGAAGATGTACTGGGAGCAGTAGAAGATCGGTAGGCCAGCAAATAACGTAGAACATCCTTTAGCTCAGGAAAAGTCATGCTAGATAAACTATCAGAAATCAGACCAACTAAAGCGGAAGTAAAATCAAAGATGTCAACAGCACTAGACTGATGGGCCCATAGATTAGGACCACATCCTCTAGACTACCTGATCCCTGATGAAGCCTCACAAAGCTTTCAACACGTCTCATGAGTACGCCACGGCTTGCAACAGCAATCACCAAACACAGTATCCTTCCCTGAAGGATGGAAAAGAGGTAGTGACAAACCAACACCATCTCAAGAAAGAGCAGAAAGTAATGTTGAACGGCCTCCAGTAACCTGTGATAACATAGCAGAACGACAACTCTCCTCATTCTGTACATATGGAAAGGTCTCTTAAAGAGATAGAAGAACATACATGCCAAGAACACGACTCCGGACCTTATCAAACTCCATATTGAGGCCTTCTAGAAACTTGAAGACTCTCCTGTGCAAAAAACTTCTGGTAACCAACTGAGTCAACTATACAGATAGGCTTGTAATCCAGGAGATGATCTAAGCATTTCCAACCATTAGTTAGAAAGGTGTAATACTGGAGAACTATCTGCTCCCCCTGTACTAACCGCTCAATAGACCGGCATAACTCAAAAGAATGAGAAAAATTCTCTTTTCGAGAATATATAGCAAAGACTGCTTCCCAAATATCCTGGGTAGTATCCATGGATAAGTAGCCTTCACCAATCTCAGGAATCATGGAATGAATGAGCCATCCCATGATTAAAGAGTTGGTAATCTCCCATTGATCATAGCCAGGGTCCGTAATAGCTGGTGCTTGAACTCTCCCATTAACGTATCCCATCTTCTCCCTACTCTTCAAAAAAAGTGTCAAACACTAAGACCATGAAAGGTAATTCTGACCATTAAACAGAGCAGTAGTGATTTTGAGGTCATGGTTCAGGTTCTCAGATGTCCTAGTCATAATTGGACTGGAGCCCTCCCCTTTAGATGGGTGAGAAGTAGTGGTTGATTCATTAGTTAGGTCAGCCATAAGAACTCTACAATTTCAACCCAAAAAACCTTGCACGAATCACAAGGATGGAAAGAGGAATGGAATTGGCCGAAACGAGTAAAATCATATACAAATCACTATAGGAGCATAACAATCAGATTAATGGGTCATCTATGGACCCAAAAAATAAATCAAATACAAGAAAATGAACCTCCAATCAAAACAAGTGTTAAACTGTGTTCAAGAAAGTAGAGGGAAAGAAACTTAAAGCAACAGAAGATGGGCAGCCCTTAAACACTCATCCACAGGAGCCAAAATACACAAAGAACGGCTAGGACAATCCTCACAAGGATCGACTACGCCAAAAGGGCCTTTGGCTGAAGCCGAAATAGCTTTGTAGGACCTTGGTTGGTTCCAACAGAGACTTAGGACCAGCGATGGAGGATGGGTGGGTAGCAGCTATGTGGATGACGGTTTTTAGGATTTTGGCACTGGTACCATGTAATTTAAGAAAATACAAAGCTTGGATGATGATTATAATATCATCACCTTTTATATTAATCGATCAACTATTACACAAGGAAGCCCTAAGGTACTGATTAAGGAATCACCTTTTATATTGATTGATTGATTAACTGATTAAGGAATCACAATCAATCAATCACAATCTAATCTAATCGAAATAAGGAAATATTCTAACAGAAAGAGAGAGAAATGTTGCAGACAACCCAAGAGAACATCAGCCAATAGGTAAGAAGTGTGTTGTAGAACACTATCTCATCAAAAAGAAAAATAGATCAAATAGATGGACACAGTATCATGCTTGGATACACCTGATCTGAAAGTGAAAAATTCAATAAATTGCGAAGGACAAGAACTTCTGTAGTCAGACTCATCAAAGACCCAATATTGGCAGAACACAAAAAGTTAGTTTATTTTAATTTATCATAGATGTTGTGTTTTAGGCTTTGTACTATGCAACGTAGATAGCATGTGCAAGTATGTACGAATCCAAATTTGGCAGAATATTAAGTTGCATATATATAACTACACAAATAATGCGAAAAAACACTTTGAATAGAAGATGGGTAACTAACCAATGGCTGCATACGTTTCTTTCCAATAGGATATTGATATGGGTTTGGTGTCTGCATGGAGAATGCTGTAAACCACAGAATAAAGCCTGACAGAAGATCAAGAAGCGAGTCCAATGTGGATGCAATAATGGCTAATGAACCACTCCTGACGGATGCATAAACTTTAGCAGCAAAGAGAAACATATTTGCAACATTTGATAATCTAATGGCAGTTGTCTCACTTCTAGCCAACTTTTCCTTCTCTTCCTGCAACAGAAACAATTCGCTATTCACTCCAAGGCCTCTTCTATTTTTTATATTTTCTGAAAATTGCATCAGTACTGTTTCATAGAGAACAGAGCATGTAAAATATTACAAACCTTTGACATTCCGGGGACAAAACCACGCTCTGCTAAAGCATCCATTTCATTAAAACCCTCCAGCATTTCTCCCTGCTGCTGATAAAATTCTGCCACAGAATCTTCTGAAGCTGGATTCATTTAACAAGACAACTGAAATTGGACTTGTGTAGTCTCCAAGTATTTTAACCAATGCATTACTTCATCACTTCATGAACTCATCATTACATATGCAAGCATTTTGTGATTTGAAGCATAAAATCAACTTGGGGTTACCATACATATGTGACCAAACACAGGAGAATAAAGAAAAAATATGATTGGTCAATCTGATCATCACTTTGTGGATTAATTAATCTAGGCAACCAAAAAAGTTAAAAATCTTTGTTTACCTGTATCCAGCATACTGGTATCAAACTTACACGGTTCAAATAAATGCTTCCACTTCTTCGGCAATAGAAACTTAGAAGTTAGAAGAAATTACAACCATGCTCCATTTAGTTGCTGAGAGACCAGACAAAAAATAAACGTAAACAAATTTTCAACCCTACAATTCCATCATTTTGGTTTAGATGAAAAAGAAATCCACTTAACTAAGCCTAGTACAATTTTTTGGCCCCATTAAATTAAGTGTTCAATTACTTATGAAATGGATAGTTAAAATTTGTAATAATTTAAGTTCAATTTTCTGCATTTTATCCCCTACGGTTCTCTGTAACCAAACAGACATAAAACTAAAATGAGAGTGGCTGAAAAATATACAAAAATTTCAGCCTCAAAAACAATAAATTTCTTTGAAGCAATACCAAACTTTTGATTGCTAACAAATCCACTCAACGTTTACAGACCCCAATTGGCCAACAAATTACCTTTCCCAGATCACAACTGTCAGGCTTCCATCTACAACACTCCAATCAAGTACCAAGTTCATTTAATAAAATCAACAGCCTTCCACTGTATTAAAACTTTCCCTCTCCTTTAGTACTCTCGGAGAAGTGTACATCTATTGGCTTTGAAGTGTTATTTAAGTCATGTCCCTTTCAACCAAACCTAACTAAGTGCCTGACCAAAAACTAGACAAAAACTAAACGTAAACAAATTTCCAACCCAAAATTCCCATCATTTTGGTTTAGTTGAAAAAGAAATCCACTGGAATAAGCCTTTTACAATTTTTTACCTCATTAAATTAAGTTTTTAATTTCTTATGGAATGGATAATTAAATTTTGTAACAATTTAAGTCCAATTTTCTGTATTTCCCCCCCTAAGATTCTCTGTAACCAAACAGACATAATAGTATAATCAGAGCGGCTGAAAAACACACAAATATTTCAGTCTTGTTTTAGCAAATCCGCTCAAATTTTAGAGACCCCAATTGAAAATTTCCTTCAATCAAGAAAATTAATTTTTTCTAGATTACAATTGTAAGGCTTTTCCATCTACAACGCTGAAATCAAGTACCAAAAATCATTAAATAAAATCAAAATCCTTCCACTGTATTAAAAACTTCCCTCTAATTGTACATCTATTGCCTTCGAAGTGCTAATTTAATTCAACCCACATGTCCCTTTCACCATTTGATGAGGCTTAAGGCTGGGTTTGGTTTGGTTTATGTCCCTTTCAACAAAACCTAACTACATGGCAGGCCAAACCAAAAGGCTCAAAACCCCTTCGTCCATATACATAAAGATGTAACCACGAAAGTTGAAAACAATTAAAAAAAATAACTGGTAATGAATCACAGAAATTGAAAACAAAAAAAAAACATAAACAAAAGCATTTCCATAACAAGAATATTGCTAATTTAAGGCACTGATGAGGAATTGAAGAACAAAAGCAACAAAAAAGAGAATCAACTAATTGAGCTAAGTAATATTTTTTAAACAAACAAATCATAGGTAGGTAAAGAGAGAAAGCGATAGAAAATTACCTAAAACCCCAAGACAGTCATGGAAACCACGAGGAGGAGGCTTCTCTTTGTGCTCCGATAACTGAAATCCATTGAAGTTCAACCGCCATGACTGGTCGCCATTGCTGGACTCTCGCAAGAGGAGTTGCTCCTCCGATGAGTTCCGATCGCCGTCGAGCGCTACCGGTTCCATTGTTTTCCGGTGGCTTCTGCACCGAGAGAAAAACGCTAGAGAGAGAGTGGTGAGAGAGAAGTGAGTGGTGAGAGAGTGGTGTTGAGGGACATAGAAATGGACATCAGAGGTAGAAAAGGGAAATTTAAGGAATCAAAAGGGCATTTTGGCCTATCCGAAAATAGAAAGGGCTGTTTGTTTGGAGCATCTATTCACACACACCACTCACCCTCTATCCACGTACATAACTTTTTAACACATTTTCTCGTTAAGGCTGGGTTTAGAAAGTGAGTTAGTTTTTTAATTTTTTAATTTTTTTAATTATTTTAGTTTGGATTAAAAAGTTTAGTTTAGAAAGATTTTTTTAAATTTTTAATTTTTTTTGTAAAAGAAAGAGTGTAATGATTATGAGTTGGATATGATGTTTTGTTTGTTGTGATTAAAATAGTTTATTTTATTTTTTATGACTAAAATAATAAAAAAAACCTCAAATTTTACTTTCCAAACCGTACTTAAGTGTGTGAGAGGAGAAGATATGGTTTGTGCATATAGAAACTCCCCTGTTTGTTGTGACCTGATTGTCGCCTGATTGTTTACGGGCTCTCTATGCCTCCGTTTGGGAAGTGGGTTAACTTTTTGGCTTTTTAGTTTTTTTGGCTATTTTAGCCTAGGCTTAAAAGCTTGGTTTGGAAAGGACTTTTTGACTTTTTTGAATTTTTTTGTGAGAGAAGAATGTAATGATTATGGGTTGGATGTGATGTTTTGTTTGTTATGGCTAAAATAACCTATTTTGTTTTTTGTGACTAAAATAACTAAAAAAGCCCAAACCATGACTTCCCAAACGAAGCTTATATTGATTAGGTTGAGAGAAAAAGTCGCAAATTTGACCCATTTAAACCTTTATTAGCTGAATTCCGTATTAATTGTTACGTTCCTTTGGATAAAAAAAAAAAATTACGATAAATTTTATTTATAAAATAGTTTTTATATTTGATGATGGTAGTGATAAAATAAAGGTGGACCGGTGATAATAATAGTTGTGGGATAGTGGTGTGGTAGTAGAAGTAAGAGTAATAGTAATGGTGTGATGATATTAGTAAAAAAATTATCTAAAAAATATTTTATGTTAAAATATACTTATTTTTCATTTATCATAAAAAATATTTTCTATTTATTTTTATTTCCCATTATACCAAAAATTAAAAAATACATAAAATAATTTTCACCCAAATAAAGAAAACATTAAAATAAATTAATTATTTTATAATTATGGTTTCAATTTAGAAATCAATCTAATGATTTCTATATATATATAATTTGTTAAAAATTCCTTTGGTATGATTTTTTTTTAAAGTCTCTAATATTAAAATTTTATAATATAAAGGATATTTAATATTTTCATACTAGTTGGGATCTCTCAATATTTTTACAAAGAAAATCTACTCAGATAACAACTCAGAGAAATTTCAACCCCGACATAGAGAAATTTCGACTGTGTTTGGAAGTGTTTTGGAATTATAGTTCAACCTTTATACTCTAGTATGATGTTTGGTTTGAGTTTTTGAAAGTTAATTCCACCTCTTGTTTTGAAAACTCGTTCCAGACGGGCTTTTAAATTTTGAAATTTGGCCTACCAAATGTCCGTCCGGTCGTCCGCCCGGTTGACCTCTACAGTGCCTTTTTTTTTTCTTTTTTTTTTTGCACTTGTGTGTATTTTTATATTTTTAATAAAACAATATTTTTGGAATTTAAAAAAAAAAATTATTAGGTTTTAATAGATTTTTAAGTTGTATATTTGGTTATGAGTTATAAATTTTTGTATCCGATATCATATGTCACATCAAAATTTTTTCACTCAATTCAAAACTCATCCACCAAACAAATTTTCTACACTCAAATCATAATTCAAAAACTCATAAACTCAAAATACAACTCATATTCTCAAATCATAGTTAAAAAACTCCACTAAACGCAACCTTCAATTTTTATAGAGAAATTTCAAACTTTCTCTTAATTGCCTATAAAATTTCTCTGCAAATGTAGTCAGAGAAATTTGTACCTGTGTATTTGATTTTTACTAGATACATTACACACCTATATGTTGATTTCTATAGTTCATTTGATTTTTTTCTGAAATTTCTCTGCCATCATGTTGATATTCTTTGCCCATCACACACTTGCAATCTTAACTCACATATAAATTTTTTTTGTAAATGTAGCCAGATAAATTTACTTACATATTGATTTCTCTAACACATTTGATTTTTTCTAAAACTTTTCCACAGATGTAGTCAAATAAATTTACTTGTATGTTGATTTCTTTGGCACATTTGATTTTCTCTTAAATTTCTCTAACATGTTAATCTTCTTTGGCCATCACACACTTGCATGTCTAAAGAAAATTACAAATTACAAATAAATATCCAGAGAAAATTACAAACTTATACGTATGCTACACATAGAGAAAATCACAGAGAATTGTTAATTATTCCACAAAAGCACAGACAAACTCATATTAAACACAATTTTAATTAATTTCCCAATCAATACATCTAATCCAGAGAAAATTAAAATTCACAAATAAGAAATAGCAAAAAAAAACTTGCTTCAATTTCGCAAAAGAAAATTGAATTAATTAAATACAACCTTGCATTTGTTCACAATAACTTCGTAACAAAGCACTGTTTTGGTTTGTTTCCAAAATATAGCACTATTTTAGATTTGCTTGTCTAGTGATATTCACAAAAAAAAGAAAAGACAAGACTCTAAAGCTATCTTAAGCACTCTCTGATCTACAATTCTCTTGTTTCTCTCTCTTTATCTCTCTGAAAAGTTTCGATTTTCTATACGCTTGGCTCTCTTGTTCCCCAAACTGGGGTCACTACTTTAAATCTTAGCTTTTGAAGTGTGTGAAAATGCTTCTAGGGTTTTAGATGTTCAATGAAGTGCAATATAAGGCCCGAGTAGCTGTTGAAGGGAGATCAGTGGTGAGGGGTGGTGGTCAGACTAGCGGCTAGTGACGACGGTACGATGGTGTATATAGAGGATTGGTGGTTCAATGGGTAAAGAGAGTGAGAGTGAGAGAAAGAGAGAGAGTTAGTTGGGTTGGTAGTAAGAGACCTTAGGTAATAAAAAAAATAAAATATATTGGATATCTCCTACTACTCAAAGTTTGATAAGGATTTTTCACTAATTTTTTCTTTTTCTTTTTTTTTATATTACATTTTTTTTAGCAATTATTATATAAGTTTTTAGTACAATTGCCACAATTTATGATTTATAAACGAAAATTATGCATTTTTATAGTTATGTCATATAGTTTTTCATCGAAATATTTTTGAATCAAAAAATATGTAACATTATCATAAAAATATATAATATTATTGCAATAATACTAATTTCATTTATAAGCCATAAATTATTGTAATTTTACTAAAAAATATATAATGTTTGTCACACGTGAGTAATACTATAGTATGTACCATAACATTTGTAGATTTGATTATTACAAATGTCATAACTCAATCCTATATGAGTCATAACTATAAATAAATAAATGAGTTATAACTAAACACTACAAAAGTTATAACTAAAGTACTCTTAAATCATAACTAATATCACACTAATTTATAACTAATATCATAATAAATTGTAATAAAAAATACAAAAGTTATAACTAAATATACATATAACCTATATATTTGAAAAGGTGTGTACCATAAATTTTTTCATAACATGTAGTAAAAAAATGCATTGCATATGGCACTGAAAGAGTTTCCTAATTTGTTTTTTGTTTTTTGAGGGATAGTTTCCTAATTTGTTACTTACCATAAATATATCTTATTACTACATTCTCTATACGTATAAGCAGGGACGGTACAAACTTTTGGGGGAGGGGCGCCATTAAATAGGCGTATGAATTTACAGTGGAGTTTCAGTTATGTTTCAAATAAAATTGATAAAAAAAATAAAAGATTGAGATCAAGTTTGGCATTCTTAAAATAATTCATATTTTTATCTTTTTTTCATCACATTACCTTTCTATTTTTCTACACATATTTTCATCAAAAGATAAAAAGTACACTTATTTAGTTCATTTCAAACAACCCCTGAATATAGTAGTGAATAATATAAATCTTAAAGAAAGAAAAAGAAATACTCAATAATATAAAAATATAATAACAATGAAAAGATTATGATACACACTCTCCTCTTCTATTATAAAAAAAAAGTTTAGATTTTTTGTAATATTATTTGCGAATAATTGTGATTATATAAGAGTACATAATAATAATAATAAAATATTATTTATGGATCAGTGTGGTTATATATAAATATTAAAAAGTGAAAAAAGTTATGAATCATTCTGATTTTGTCACAAATCATTATAATAAAGTTATGAAAAGTATTCTTTGATTTAGGGAGGTAGATTATAGCCTTTCCCCCATCAAAGAATTTTAAAAATATATAATCACCTCTACATTGTCCATCAATTAAAATAAAAAGAAATTTTTATTGGTAAGTTCAATTTAAAAGTATTTTAACCTAAAAAGTTCATAAAAGAATTTTTTAATTCATTTAGTGTCATGTATGTATAGTTTTATTCCATAAAGTCCATTTTCTTGATTTACACTATTTTCTTGGACACTTATGCCCTTATATTTAATTTTGATACCCTTATAAATATTATTTCAACGATTAGCAATTTAATGATGTGAACATTCTTATTTTAAAATTCACATTTGTAGGAATGTAAATTGGCCCGTGGGCGGCCCAAAACCCGCCCGTGGGCTTGGCCCGACCCGTGACAATGTGAATATACACATTGACATGTTAACATGCACATTAATAGGAGTGTAAAATTAGCCCGCGCTCCGTGGCTGCCCGAAACCCGTCTACGGCCCGTGGGCGGCCCGGGGCGTGCCCGACCCGGCCTGTTAACAATGTGAATATTCACATTGATAAAAGTGTACAATTGGCCCGTGACCCATGGGCAGCCCGAAGCCCAACCTCGGGCCAGGACGGGCCCGGCCCGTTGGCAATGTGATTATTCACATTGACATGTTAATATTCACATTGATAGGAGTGTAAAATTGGCCCGCAGCCCGTGGGCGACCCGAAGCCTGATCGCAACCCGAGGCGGGCTTGGCCGACCCATGACAATGTAAATATTCATATTGACATGTTAACATTAACATTGATAGGAGTGTAAAACTTGTTCGCTGCCCGAAGCTCGCCCGCAGCCCGAGGTAGGCCCGGACCCAAACCCGGGCCACCCCGGGGCGCCCATGGGACGCGAGTCAATTTTACACTCTTATCAATGTGAATGTTAACATGTCAATGTGAATATTCACATTGCCAACAGGCTGAGCCGGGCCCGCCTCGGGCCACCCACGGGCCGTGGGCGTGTTTCGGGCAGCCACGGGGCACGGGCTAATGTTACACTCTTATCAATGTGAATGTTAACATGTCAATGTGAATATTCACATTGTCAACGGGCCGGGCCCGCGTCGGCCCGGGGCTAATTTTACACTCTTATCAATGTTAATGTTAATATGTCAATGTGAATATTCACATTGTCAACGAGCCGGGCCGGGCCCGCCCTGGGCAGCGAGCGGGTTTCGGGCCGCTCACGAGCCACAGACCAATTTTACACTCCTATCAATGCGAATATTAATATGTCAATATGAATATTCACATTGTTAACGGGCCGAACCGGGCTTGCCCCGGGCCGCCCATGGGACGCGAGTTAATTTTACACTCTTATCAATGTGAATGTTAATATGTCAATGTGAATATTCACATTGTCAACAGGCCGGGTTGGGCCTGCCCCGGGCCACCCACGGGCCATGGGCTAGTTTCGGGCAGCCACGGGGCGCGGGCTAATTTTATACTCTTATCAATGTGAATGTTAACATGTCAATGTGAATATTTGCATTATCAATGGGTCGGGCCAGGTCCGCCCACGAGCCGCAGGCGGGTTTCGGGTCGACCACAGCCCGCGGGCTAATTTTGCACTCCTATCAATGTGAATGTTAATATGTCAATGTGAATATTCACATTGTCAACGGCCCGGGCCGAGCCCGCCCCGACCCGGGCCCGGGCTTCCGGCTGCCCACGGGTCACGGGCCAATTTTACACTTTTGTCAATATTAATGTTAATGTTAATATGTCAATGTGAATATTCATATTGTGAATTGTGAACGGGCCGGTCCGGGCCCGCCCCGGGCGACGGGCTGGTTTCGGGCCACCCACGGGCCGCAGGTCAATTTTACACTCATATCAATGTGAATGTTAACTTGTCAATGTGAATATTCATATTATCAACGGGCCGGGTCGGGCCTATTTTTTTGGCTTGTGGGCCGGCCCGGCCCGACTCGAATTTTTTTGGGCACCCACGAGGATCGACATGAGCCGGGCCCCTACACATTGACGATATAAACATTTTATATTGATGGTGTGAACATTCACATTAAGGGTATTTTGGTAATTATGTCACCGATAGCACTTATTGAAACATAAGAAAATAATATGAACTAAATGGAACATAAGTAGATGAAAAGAGTATTTTGTTCTTCTTATATCAAATTGGACCTAATGGAATAATAAAAAAGAATATGGGTTGGATGGAATAAAACTCTTAGAAAATGGATTTAGCAAAAAAACTCCAAAATAAATATATATATATATATATATATAATCAATTAAGATAAGTTGATTGATCACGTGATTTTTTAATATAAAAATATATTTCATTGTAAATTAATATTTTAATTCCAACTAATTAATAAAGGAAAAGAACAAAAAAAAGAACAGTAATGATTTAGACCACCAATTTTGATACTCTAATGGAGTACTAATGACATGACAATGAATAAAAATAAAATAAAATAAAAATAAATCAAAACCAAAATATCATATCACTGTAGGTGAAACCCACTGCCAAAGCTCAAAAATTAGAACTCCAAAATATTTTTCAAAAAAGAATTCTTTGATTTGAAACAAGATAAAGAGTTTATAAATGTTCAACGAGGGAGAGATCGAATATGTATAAAATACTAAAAAAAATAATGTTTAAGTGAGCAGAGACCATGGTCTCTCTTTCATCCGTCCCTGTGTATAAAAGTAGTTTTAAACACTTTTTTTTTTTCAAAATAATGGTCTATTACTTAATATTTTAGTAAATTATAAATAATATTTTTGTAATTATATTATGAAAGATAATAAATAAGAGTAATACTAAAAACTCATATTTTAGATCTATAAATTCGCTTATAATAATATGATAAGGAACATAGATCTTATAAATGTATAATTAATCAAAAGTTGATACATGTTTCAATGTGGATCAAATTGTAGATTTTTTTTATGAGTGCCAAATATTTTCTAATAAATAAATCATATTTTACTCATTTCAAAATTTTTGTGATTTGATTTATAGAGAGTTTAGAATAATCTAAATAAATATATTTTTTATTTTTTATAAAATAAAATGTAAAAAAATAAAGATGCGGTGAAACTTTAAAAAATAAAAAGACAAAAAAAAAAAAAAAACTTTTACAAAAAATTGTCAAATAGTACCTTAATTTCAAATTATATACTGTAATTGGATTTGATTTGATTCCCAATTACATGATTGGATCGGATTTGATTTTTGAGCTTAATAATGCCACGCGTCGGCACAGCGTGTTGGTTGAACAGCAAGTTTGGCCAATGCTGACGTGGGAAGATCTAGAGAGGGAATGAATCTGAGTCAGAGCATTGATCGAGTGGTGGCCAGTGTTACGTAACATTCGGAGTTCGGTGAACACGTGTTCAGTCATGGCAATCAAACTCCGGACTTCCACGTGTCCGTGTCGTCAACGAAATATTTTTTTCAAGATAAATTATAGTAAGAAAATTTATAAATAAGTGATATTTTTACAAAATATTTATAATTTTAATTATTAAAATTTATTATTTATTTTTAATTTCTTTTCAAAAACATGTTCTGAAGTGAATTTTTTCTTAAATTTATATTAATAGTATCTATACTTTATCCCTTGTGTTATTTTAATTTATATAATTATAACTAATTTGATTTTACTTTTAAAATTTTAATTTTGTCTCAATTTAATTCAATTAATTATAAATGTTAACATTATTTTATTAAAAATAAACCTATGAGTGGCATATATCATACTTTTAGAAATAAAATTTTAAACTTCATCAATTAAGTGAGTTCACCTCAACTAACTCAATTAAAAATATAAAAATTAAAATAATATCAGAAATATCAATATAATTTTATATAATTTATCTTTTTTTTCAAAGGTCTTGTTTGGAAAGTGGCTATTTTAGTAGACTATTTGACTTTTTGGCTATTTTAGTAGGCTATTTTAGTTTTTGTGTTTGGGAAGATGAGATGGATTTTATTTGAGTTATATTAAAAAATGTGTTGAAATGATATTTGAAATTGAAATGACAAATTTATCCTTAAAAAAATATTTTTTTAAATTGCTATGCAGGGGTAAAATCGTAAAATGTTCATTGATGGAACAAGTGACAAAGCTGACAGTGTAGGCTGTGCCTACACTGCCGGCTGTGCAGTCCTATATATATATATATATATATTTTTTTTAAAAGTTTGCAAAAGTGATTTTTTGGCTAAAAATTATTTTTAGGTTATAATAACTTCTTAAGGCACTTCCCAAACAGCGCCAAAGTGTGGTGGGTCTAATGCGTTGGCGTGCTCCCAATGTGTTAGGTGTATCGCGCGGTCTTTGCCTTTGTTTGATATCGGATTAAAATAAGGTTAGGATTAAAATAATTATAAAAAAATAAAATAAATTAAAAAATTAATAAAATAAAATATTACATTTAAATTATAATTATTTAGTTTTTTCTTCTATAAAAGTTAAAAAAATTAAAAACTTAACTCAGACGAAAGTTTTAACCTTAGATAAATAACCAAAAAAAAAATAAAACCAACTTTACTTTCTTAGCGAATCCTTTGTGATGGATAATGGGTGTGCATGGACAATTTATTATTATTATTTTATTGCTTATGGGGTGATTTGTGGTGGGTCCATAATTAATTAATAGGGTCTGACTTTGGTCCAGTCTATCATCGGATTGGATCGTACTGTTGGGTCTGTAGGATTTCACAATGGGTCTCGTTTTGAAAATCTGAACCGTTTAATGTGTAAAATTCTTCGAGTACTATATGTCTATAAAAAATCACGTTGATCGGATATCAATAACTATGTGATCAAATCAATTTTTTGTCAACCGTTAATTTATTCACCGTCCATTTTTTTTATATAAAATTGATTTGATCACATAACTATCGATATCTGATCAACGTGATTTTTTTCAAGCATATAGTACTCGAAGAGTTTTACACATTCTACGGTTCAAATTTTCAAAACGAGACCCGTGATAGGCCCCCACAAGCCCAATAGCACGGTCCAGTCCGATGGTGGACTGGACCAAAGCCAGACCCTTAATAGTATATACTATGCTAGTAAAATAGTGTTTGGTAACACATTTTTTTATTGCGGTGCTGTTACATATATCAATTACTATACTAATTAGTATATCAATACTAGTTATAATATTATTATTGACCCCACTAATTAATTACATTTCAAATATCAAAAACTTCTTAAATTATGTCTTGTCATCAATTGGTACACTAATTAATAAATATAACATTATTTTTTTATTGAGTCTTTCACACGCCACTTTTATTTATTTATTTATATGTTTAGATGTAAAAAGTGTTTTTGTTTTTCAATATTTTGGCTTTGTTTGGGTTGCTTTTGAGAAATAAATTTTGAAAATTTTTTTTGTTAAAATTTTGTTTGGTTTAGTGATTTTGAAAAAAAAAAATCAAAAATTATTTTATCTCTCCTATACATCAATCAATCATTTTTTCTCTCTCATCTCTCTTTCTCAATCACTTTTTTCTTACACGCATCTACTCAATTATAACAAAATATTAAATCATCCCAAACTCACATACTCCAAAACTATTTTCAAAATATATGACCAAACAAACCAAAAAAAATTTCTACATTCTCTTCCCAAATTTTTTTTTGAAAATTTATCTCCCAAAGTGTGTTTGTTTTAAAGGATTAGGGTGTGAGATTTGACTATAAGTCCCACCGGACTAATAGTCTATTGTTTGTTTGAAAAATTTTACTCCGGACTAATAGTCTCCCGCGGACTATTAGTCTCACAAATATGGGACTATCCTATCCCATGGGGGTGGGATAGAAACCATGAGATAACTCATCCCATGGGATTAGACAATGAAATGACATTTTTGCCCTATAGTATTTAATTATGTATTATATTTAGTAAAATTCAAAAAAATTTAAATGTCTCAATTTGAAAATAAAATAATTTTATTTAATTTTTATTTTTGTTTTATTTATTTAATTTTTTAAAATATTTTTTTATTGATGTTTTATTTTAAAATTTTGTTTATATTTTATTTAATTTCATTATTTAAATTTTAATAGATGCTTTATTTTATTTCATTATTTAATTATTATTATTATTTAAAAAAATTATTTAAAATTTTAATTAAAAAATAACATATATTTTTATTTATATTCAATTTATTTAATTTTTTAAAAATAAATTTATTTAATTGTGCAAAAAATAAAATAAAATAAATTTTTATTTAATCTAGTTAAAAATAATTAGCATATTAAAGCTATGTTTAATATTGCTATTACTTAGTAAATAATTGAAAAGGATAAAATAGTCATTTGAGTATTTATCCTTCTCCATAATAACCCAAACAAATATTGGATAACTAAAAATAGTCCAATCTAGACATCTAATCCTGTGACTAAACAAACATAGGATACAAATTCAGTCCAACCAAATAGTTCCGGAATAATGTATCCCAGGACTAATAGTCTGATGGATTACAATCTCCCTTTATCCAGTCCGTCCAAACAAACACACTTTGGATCTAAATCGAAGAGAAAGTGGAATAAAACAGGTGAAATAAAAGATTATTTTTTTATGCTAAGTTTGATTAAGAAGGAAGTGGTTGAAAGTGAAGAAAATAGAAAAAGTAACCCCCCCCCCCCTTTTTTTTGTTTAATTTGAAAGAGGTGGAAGTTAATTTTGTTATATAACTCATTGTAGCATAATACTTAAATATTTAGTTTCTTGCAAAAAAAAGATTACAAAACAAGTTTAAATTTTTTTACAAAAGTTATTACTTATAATTAGAAAATTTCATTATAATTATAATTAAATTCATAGAAAATATATATATCTTTTAATTTCTTTCACTTCACTTTTTATTATTTTACTCTTCACTATTTATTTCTTATTAATCAAACGAACTCTTATGTAATTGGGTGAGAGAAAATTTTAAAATGTGAATGAGTATTTTTGGATTATCCCTACAAAATAAATGTGATATTTATTAATATACAATTATACATACCTTGGGCTGAAGTTGCCAAATGCTTATTCCCTAGACTAGTCCAAATTTTAATTCGTATTATATATTTTAGCCAAAGTCCAAAAAGGTAAAATAGCTACTAATGCTTTGTTTAGGATTTATGATTAACCTATCAAATGAGTAGATCATTACTATATTAAGGTTGTGCTTAATTGCCGATTTGGATAAGAATTTAGAAATAAAAAATAAAAAATAAGTGAATCCATTATAATTATATTTTATATGTTTTCTTACTTTTTCTTTTTAAAATTCTTACCCTAAATCTGTAATTCAAACATTATTGGTAGATGCTAGTAGTGGTGGTCGGTGAGAACAATTTCAATCTCACTTGCGGTTTAGAGAAATATTTTGGAATCCAATGATAGTATAAATAATGAAAAATCATATGGTGGCCTACAAACAAGACTTTAAATTAATCAGGTAGGTGAGAAGTACTTTTTTCGTTTTGTGGCATCCCAGACTTGCCACACCTTGAGATAGTAAACTTTTATTAAACGAATTTCGAATCTTTTAAGTACTTTTTTCGTGTTGTGGCATCCCAGACTTGCCACGCCTTGAGATAGTAAACTTTTATTAAACGAATTTCGAATATTTTAAGTTGGTTATTTTAATTCAAGAGAATTTTTGAGTTTGATAGGTTTATTATAGAATCGATATTAATAATTTGAACTGTTTACTATTTATGACTCGTTAAATAGAATATTAATGTGAAAAATTAAAATAATTTGATATCAGTATCTATATTTTAAAATCAAATTTGTATTTAAAAAAAAAAATATTATTCTTAAAATTATATTTGTCGTTTATTTTTTAAAAATATACATGATTCAAACATATAGTTACTAATGTCCAATCATCTTCATTTTTTGTATGAATAATCTAGTTAACGAATCCTAAAAAATGCAGAGTTTAGATTATTGAAATCAACCCCCAACTCGGCTAATCAATCTCAAATGCTCACTCAAGTTAAGATGAAAATTTGAGAGAAACTAAACTCTTATTAATATATATTTAGAGTATCATTGTATTATGGGATTTTTATTGATAAGTCCAATTTAGAAGTGTTTTAACCCAAGAAGTCCACGAATGAATTTTTTAACCCATTTAGTCCCATGTATGTATAGTTTTATTCCATAAAGTCTATTTTCTTGATTTACACTATTTTCTTGGACACTTATGCCCTTATATTTAATTTTGATACCCTTATAAATATCTTTCTAACGATTAGCAATTTAATGATGTGAATATTCATATTTTAAAATTCACATTTATAGGAATGTAAATTGGCCCGTGGGCGGACCGAAACCCGCCAGCGAGCCAAGGCGGGCCCGGCCCGTTGACAATGTGAATATTCACATTGACATGTTAAAATTCACATTAATAGGAGTGTAAAATTGGCCCCCGTCCCGTGGCGGCGCGAAACCCACCCGCGGCCCATGGGCGGCCCGGGGCGGGCCCGGGGCGGCCCGTTGACAATGTGAATATTCACATTAACATGTTAACATTCACATTGATAAGAGCATAAAATTGGGCCGCGGCCCATGGGTGGCCAAAAGCCCGCCCGCAGCCCGGGGCGGGCCTGGCCCGGCCCGTTAACAATGTGAATATTCACATTGACATGTTAACATTCACATTGATAGGAGTGTAAAATTAGCCCGTGCCTCGTAGCTGCCCAAAACCCGCCCACGGCCCGTGGTCGGGCCCGACCCGGCCTGTTGACAATGTGAATGTTCACATTGACATGTTAACGTTCACATTGATAAGAGTATAAAACTAGATAGCAGCCTAGGGCGGGCCTGACTCGGCCCGGCCCGGCCCGGCCCGGCCCGTTGACAATGTGAATATTCACATTGACATGTTAACATTCACATTAATAGGAGTGTAAAATTGGCCCCTGTCCCGTGGCAGCGCGAAACCCGTCCGCGGCCCATGGGCGGCCCGGGGCGGGCCCGGTCCGACCCGTTAACAATGTGAATATTCACATTGACATGTTAACATTCACATTGATAAGAGTATAAAATTGGCCCGCGGCCCATGGACGACCAAAAGCCCGCCTACTGCCCGGGGCGGGCCCGGCCCGGCCCGTTGACAATGTGAATATTCACATTGACGTGTTAACATTTACATTGATAAGAATGTAAAATTGGCCCGCAGCCCGTGGACAGCCCGAAGCCGGACCGCAGCCCGAGACGGGCTTGGCCCGACCCGTGACAATGTGAATATTCACATTGACATGTTAACATGCACATTGATAGAAATATAAAATTAGCCCGCGCCTCGTGGCTGTCCGAAACCCGTCCACGGCCCGGGGCGGGCCCGGCCCGGCCTGTTGACAATGTGAATATTCACATTGACATGTTAACATTCACATTGATAAGAGTATACAATTGGCCCGTGACCCGTGGGCAGCCCGATGCCCGACCTCGGGCCAGGGCGGGCCCAGCCTGTTGGCAATGTAAATATTCACATTGACATGTTAACATTCACATTGATAGGAGTGTAAAATTGGCCCGCAGCCCGTGGGCGGCCCAAAGCCCGATCGTAGCCCGAGGCGGGCTTGGCCCGACCCGTGACAATGTGAATATTCACATTGACATGTTAACATTCACATGTTAACATTAACATTGATAGAAGTGTAAAACTTGTCCGCTGCCCGAAGCTCACCCGCGGCCCGGGGTAGGCCCAGACCCAAACCCGGGCCACCCCGGGCTGTCCACGGGCTTCAGGCCACCCATAGGACTCGAGTCAATTTTACACTCTTATCAATGTGAATGTTAACATGTCAATGTGAATATTTACATTCTCAACAGGCCGAGCCGGGTCCGCCTCGGGCTGCCCACGGGCCGTGGGCGTGTTTCGGGCAGCCACGGGGCACGGGCTAATGTTACACTCTTATCAATGTGAATGTTAACATGTCAATGTGAATATTTACGTTGTCAACGAGCTGGGCCAGGCCCGCGTCGGGCAGGGGCCGGGTTTCGGGCTGCCTACGGGTCACGGGCTAATTTTACACTTTTATCAATGTTAATGTTAATATGTCAATATGAATATTCACATTGTCAACGAGCTGGGCCGGGTCCGTCCTGAGCAGCGGGTGGGCTTCGGGCAGCTCACGGACCACGGGCCAATTTTACACTCCTATCAATGTGAATGTTAATATGTCAATGTGAATATTCACATTGTCAATGGCCCGGACCGGGCTCGTCCCGGGCCGCCCATGGGACGCGAGTCAATTTTACACTCTTATCAATGTGAATGTTAATATGTCAATGTGAATATTCACATTGTCAACAGGCCGGGTCGAGCCCGCTCCGGGCCGCCCACGGGCCGTGGGCTAGTTTCGGGCAGCCACGGGGCGCGGGCTAACTTTATACTCTTATCAATATGAATGTTAACATGTCAATGTAAATATTTGCATTATCAACGGGTCGGGCCGGGCCCGCCCAGGGCAGCCCACGAGCCGCAGGCGGGTTTCGGGCCGGCCACAGATCGCGGGCTAATTTTACACTCCTATCAATGTTAATGTTAACATGTCAATGTGAATATTCACATTGTCAACGAGCCGGGTCGGGCCCGCCCCGACCCGGACCCGGGCCCGGGCCCGGGCTTCGGGCTGCCTACGGGTCATGGGCCAATTTTATACTCTTGTCAATGTTAATGTTAATGTTAATATGTCAATGTAAATATTCATATTGTGAACGGGCCGGCTCGGGCCCGCCCCGAGCGACGGGCTGGTTTTGGGCCGCCCACAGGCCACAGGCCAATTTTACACTCCTATCAATGTGAATGTTAACTTGTCAATGTGAATATTCATATTATCAACGGGTCGGGTCGGGCCTATTTTTTTTGCTTGTGGGCCGGCCCGGCCCGGCCCGACCCGACTCGAATTTTTTCGGGCACTCACGAGGATCGACATGAGCCGGGCCTCTACACATTGACGATATAAACATTTATATTGACGGTGTGAACATTCACATTAAGGGTATTTTGGTAATTATGTCACCCATAGGACTTATTGAAACATAAGAAAATAATGTGAACTAAATGGAACATAAGTAGATGAAAAGGGTATTTTGGTCTTCTTATCTCAAATTGGACCTAATGGAATAGTCAAAAAGAATATGGGTTGGATGGAATAAAACTTTTAGAAAATGGATTTATCAAAAAAGCTCCCTTGTATTATTTACATATTATTCTCAATAAACAAAAAATTATAATACATATTACGTAGAATAAATGAGAATTTATGACATATATAAAGTGGACCATATTTTATGTCTGATCTATTTGACAAAGGTGAGTTAATATCTCATCGTAAATTTATTTGTTACATAATTAATTGGAAATACTACATTAATAACAACCTATAATATTTCGAAACTGTTCAATAATTACTTGATAGGTAGTGTGTAAATTTTTTTTCATGTGATAGAAAGTTTTTTTTTGTTTTTTTAAGAACAATTAAAACTACATATATACAAGGATAGAAGAACATAGATAGTCCCCATACTGGGAATTGAACAAACATAGAAAAACATCAAAAATTAATTCTAAAAATGCAAGAGCCAGCATAATCAGTACATCCAAACGAAGATCAAGAATTATTTACCAGCAACCTCACACTGCAAGCCACAGTAACAAATCCCTGCAAAGATATCAGAACACATCCAACAGACACATAAGTATAAGAACAATAACAAATTACTAGATTATATAGTTGTAGCAACCCTAACTTATGATTAAATGTTAAACCATGATTAAGTGTTTTGAAACTCATTTTGGTATCCCCATTGCATCCTAGGCATTCTTAGGCCACGAATAAGATATAATAATGAGGAGAAGACGTAGAAACACACTAAAAACGAAATGCAATGAGTTGAGTACTTTCCAAGTGTGTGTTTCAATCCGTGTACCTGTTATGTTTGTGTAGGTCACACGCCATAAGCTATCTAATTTGTCTGCTCTATCCGTCTGCTTTCAGAGCCATCTGTGAGCAATCACTTAGTAAAGCTATGCTCAACTTTATTTATTTTTTTATATGTTGAATTAAGATCTATTTTCTAAAATGATAAGTTCTGTACAATGAATGATTGTCCAATTCTGACAATGTATTTGTGGCATCCTTAGCATCATATGATATCTGTTAGCTGTTACCCGATATCGGAGGTTCCATCATGGAACTTAATATGTCTTTTACATGTTACCCGTTTAGGCTTAATTATGGAGCTCAGCATATTTGTTATTTGTTACCGGGATCCGGAGGTTCCTTTATGAACTGGTTATACAGAACCACCATCTATTTTGTATTTGTCTGTATCTATTTGTAGCTATTCTATTAACGCTAATGGATGTACCATGTATGATTAAGCACGAACTCTGATTTCTACTTATGACTATGAATCTGTTTTTTATATGAACTCTCATTTCTGAATCTGATATGGGACATCATTCAATTAAAACCCTTTACTCTGTTATTATTCACTGGGCCTCCTTTCACTAATTATATTATGTATGTAGGTGATCAGGTGCATAACCAAGCACAATGATGACTGCTTCGAGCTTGTTTCGTTGGCCAACCCTTGTGCCTCCCGCAGAGGTTCCGAAAGTCATGCGGTTATGTTTTGTGAATGTATAAGACTTATTTTATTTTGGTATATGAACAAGTTTTATGTTTATCTGTACTTTGGGCTAAGTCCCTTTTTGACTTTATTTGTGTAAATGGGTGATGTAAGACTACCATATCTATGACGTCACATGTACATATATGAGTTTTTGAAAATTCTGTCTCATGTACGTCAGCACAGCTCAATAGACTATGAATGTTTTTATATATTTGCTTCCGCAACCCCTTAATATGTGATAGACTGTACAGAGGCCTTTGGTAATCCAAGGATTACTGGTCGGTTACGACGCTAAACCTATAGGAGTGAGTTTGGGTCGTGACAATAGTTCTACGCCAAAGAGGTCAAAAAAGACTAGGGTTGCTAACATTGTCTTCAATGCATGGCTCTCTCTTGCGCTTGCCAAGATCAAGATCATAGGGTTGAAGTCTTGGTGCTTGAATTCTCTTGGGCCTCCTACACAAAAATTCCCAACGTACTCAAGAACTGGTGCTAGCAATTGAAGACTTGGTACTCGAATTTTTTTATGGCCTCCTACACGAAAAATCTCAACTTGCTTCGAGATCGGATCTAGTAGTTGCGCTTCATGTACTATTGAAACGGGGTCTTGCTGTTCTGCCAGAGAAATATTGTTAATCGTTGTGATTGTGGCTCAAGGACACTCGGGTGATGTTTATTAGGTTGCACTTCAACATTAGGATCTTCAACCATGTCAACAGGTGCATTTGATAGGGGGACTTTGTTGTTTGCACTTAGACAGCCGACAAGCTCTAGCTATAAGGGAATCCGAATGTACCACCATCATTAAGGTTGTGACACAGACTACGATCAATAAAAATAACATTTTTGTCCAAGATCACCTTTTTCTTTCGCTTGAGAGGCTTTTTTTAGAGTGGCTCTACTTGTGCCCCCTCTTACCCTGCTACCATTGTGTTCATACAAATGTGTGCTTCCTGATGGACCCACTTATTATAATCAACTCCTATGCCACACTTAATTGGAAAATCTAATGGGAACCTAGGAGGGAATTTAGAAAAAGCAATGCCATTCATACCAATATCTTCATCTATAGCTGCAAAATCCTTATATTGAAAAGTTTGCTTAGCCTTTTCGCAATCAAAACGGAAATCATCATCTAGCGTATCATTGATAAGAGCAATTTCAAAGGGATCAAAAAATGAAACCATATCATCTTGCAACAAATATTGTGAATTGTCATGAGTTGAGTCACTTTCTATCATAATACCTTTAACTTTTTCTGTCCTTGATAGCCTCTTAATGACTGGAATAGACTTAAGCAAAAATCTTTTTTTCACCATAGTGACAAACCTTCCAAGAGCACCAAGAAAGACCCAAAACTGACCAGCCAAAGAGACCTAAAATAGTAAAAAAATTACACCACAAAAACTTAAAAAACACCAAACAAATAGAACCCTAAGTGCAGAGGAGAACCACAACCCACAAACTTCTTAACTATTGCAAGTTAACAGAGATTTCAACAAAACCAAAGCATAAAACCAGGACTAAATCTGGACTAAGAACAGGGGAGGGAAAGACTAGTTCTTTGCTAGAAAATGAGGTTGAATATGGCTCATAGCACAGCCGACTAATAGATCATACATTTGCAACTCCACTTTGTAACAACCCCAACTCATGATTAATGTTAATCCATGCTTAATTCTGTCTAATAAGTAATTATAGTGAAATTTAGCATCATATGATGCCTTATATGTATTTATATCTGTTTAACGTAGAAAAATCTGTTCATGTTTTCATTTCGGTTTACGAATTAAAGGTCTTATCGGCATCCGATTCAGAAATTGACTTGATTTATGTGTTAATTGTAATTTTTAGAATTTTATGGTAGGTTCAATTGAAAAACGATTATAAACGATTAAATTAGAATAATTTAATGTCCAATTGATTAGTTGATTAACAATTTAATTAAACTATTAACCAAGCCTATATAAGGCTCCCATGTGTGCCCTCACTCATTTTTTTCTTCATCTTAACATATTTTTGAACTCACACACAAGCCAAAAGTGAGAGAGAGAGAAAGAAGAGAGGTTCGAGCTCAAATTAAGGAGATTGCTAGGGAACTTAGAGAATTTGGCTTAGAACTACCAATAATTGATCATCTAGAGCATCATTGACAAGCCTAAGTAAGAATTCAACCTTTAGATTGTATAATTATGATGTGTAAAACATGAACTCTAGAAAATTATGATGGATTGTGACAACCCTCACCACTGTTTACTGATAATACCACTGAATACTGCTAAACTGTGACTGAACATGATTAAGTAACTGATTTGACTGACATTCTGAACTGATTGATTGAGTGTATTAGTTTAAATGCAAATCTATCTGTTTGACTGTTAAATGATTTGTTTATGTTTTATGTTTTAAACTGCAACTTGAAGGCCTTATCGGCGGCCGAACCAGAATCTGATTAGTGTTTTATGCTAATTGAAATTTATGTGATTTTATGGTATGTTTAATTGAAATGTGATTTGGAGTGTTTAAATTAGATTAAATAAAGTTAAAATTACATTAGTTGGCTTTATTACCAAATTGCCACTTAGTGGGCAATCCTAGACCATTCTTTGTCTACTTCCCTCATGTTTGATATGCCATTCATTTCCTCTAGAGGCCAAAAATGTGAGAGAGAGCTAGAGAGTTGGAAGTGAGCTTGAGTTTACCAAAATTTGCTTGAGACTTAGAAGATTTGAAGAATTCATTGCATATTTGAGCTTCTACCTTTGAATTGAGGACCTAAGGTAGAGAATTCATATTCTCCATTATGAATTTGAGTTACTTCTTGCATGGTTCTTGGTGAATTAGAGTTTAGAGTCAAGTTTTGGTTTAGAATGTTGATTTGAGTAGTAATCATGCATGCATGTTTGCATTCTTGAATTTTGAGGTTGTTTTCATAGAATCCTCACATGCATGTCCATATTTGGGTTATAGTTCATGAATTCATCATGTTTTTTAGTGAATTGACTCATTTGATCAAGTATTTGAAGCTTTGATTTCAATTGAACACATGCATGTTACGTACACCTTATGTTCTCAAAGTTTATTTGAAATTGTGTTTAATTGACTCACCATTGGGCTTTGATTTTGTAAATTGATCTTTGAAACATGCCATTTTATGAGTTTTAAAGTGTTTTCCAGAAAATTAGCCCAAAATGATCGAATTTGATGCTTTAAAGATTGAGTTTCATGCTTGGAGATAAATCTGAAAATTTCAGATTTTGGATCCACGCTCGAGCGAGGAACTTCACGCTCGAGCGTACACTCTAAGTTCATGCAGTCCGCTTGAGCGAGTAAAGTAACGCTCGAGCGTGAAATGCGTGTATCCAGTACTTTGCATGTGTTTACAGTCTGCTCGAGCGAGGGAATGCACGCTCGAACGAGGACTGGTGTCTCACGCTCGAGCGGAGGTCGAGCGCCCGTCGAGCGTGAATTTCATACATCTAGTACTTTTGCAGTCCACTCAAGCGAGGAAAGTGACGCTTGAGCGGAGATCTTTTGTCTACATGTCCGCTCGAGTGTAGAAAGCCACGCTCGAGCGAGACCCCTGTTTTCTGAAAATTCTGAAAAGTGTTTTAAAGTACATCTTTGCATCCTCATTTCATCCTAGGTATTCCTAGGCCTAGTTTAAGGCATCTTAATGAGGTTATTGATGTAGAACCACACTGAGTCAAGATAGGGACTAAGTTATTATTTCTCAAACGTACAACTTAGTGTGTGTTCATCCTGTAACTGTGTAGGGTTGGCATTCGAGGATGCTCACTAGCCTATCTGTAGCCCAGAACTCTGTGAGTAACAATGTTGTAAAGATATGTTCAATCATGAATATTTTCTGAATGATCAACTGTACTGCTTTTTGAAATGATATTTCTTACTGAATGAATGTTTGTCCTATTTATGAACTGAATTCGCGGTATCCATAACAATCTACTGTTACTGTACTGCTACTGTTACAGAGATCTCTGTCGGTTCCCATGTTTGGAACCATTACTGTTTACTGTTATGATGGCCATCAACTGACTGTTCGGTCTGTTAAGACCTACTGTACTGTTTTGCTTTTGGATGTACCACATATAACTGCTATTGTTTCTAAATGACTGATATGACTGCTTATTGACTGAAATGACATTCATTCTTAACCTCTTTACGCATATGTTATTCACTGGTCTTTAGCTTACTGTTTATATATATATGTAGGTGTCCAGGCACCGGACCGGAGCTAGAAGCGTTGGGTTTAAACTCCCTTTTTTGTCAAGCCAGTCAACGTGTCTCACTGCGAGGTTCCAAGTGTGTCCAAGCCAAGGCTACTTCAAGGTGTTTTAGATTCCCCCTTTCTGTCTCTATTTTTGTATAGACTAACTGCACCTGTACTGTACTGTTCTAATAGGGATTAGGTCCCTGTCCTGGATGATTGTATATGTATGTGTATACTGTTTTAGTTCTGAATGTGAATATGTATGAAAAGTCTTTTTGCATACAGACTGTCACAGCTCATTGGATATCTTTTATTACTGTTTTGGCTTCCACCAGCCCCTGTACTCTGTATTACTGTCTTTACTGTTAAACAGGCTTTCGGTAATCACGGATTACTGGCTGGTTACGGTGCTAAACCCATAGGGGCGGGTTTGGGTCATGACATGGATAATGCAATAATTAAACTAGAAATGATGAAGATTGAACCATGCCACGCATGTATGCATATATCAAAGCATATTGAGTTTGAATTTTACTCAAGTCATACATGCATGTGTCCTTTTTGATTTGGTTTAGAGAATTCATCACATTTCTTACCATTTGACCTTAATTGATCATATTTTGGAGAACCTAAGTTCATATCAATTCATGCATGTTATCTTCAAATTATGTTCTTGAGCTTCAAGCTTAGTCTTGTATAATTTACTTGTCTTTGGGCCTTGATTTTGTGAATTGATTTTAAATTCAAGTTGTTTTGCATGTTCACACTAGTTTCCTTCAGTTTTTGGCCCAAAGGATCATGAATTTCAGTTCAGAATTGGAGTTTTGAGCATGGGAGCAAATTTGAAAATTCTAGAATTCTGCTCCTACGCTCGAGCGACCACTCTGAGTGCGTGCACTTCCACTCGAGCGACCAGAAGTTCGCTCGAGCGTGAAATGCATGCCCCTAGAAGTTCTTATGCTTTGCAAACCACTCGAGCGACAAAAGTTGCGCTCGAGCGAGGGTATGTCTCTCTCGCTCGAGCAAGCGTCGAGCGAGCATCGAGTGGAAAAATAAAGCAACCAGCATTTTTGCAAAGTTTACAGGCCGCCCGAGCGAAAGAAGGTATGCTCAAGCGACCACTCGCATTTTGCATGTCCACTCGAGCGAAGAAAGTTGCGCTCGAGCGAGACCCCTAATTCTAGCATTTTTGACCTAGTGTTTTCAAATGCATTTTTTTGCATCCTCATTCCATCTTAGGCATTCCTAGGCCGGGATTGAGACACAATAATGAGGATAAATGTAGAAACACACCAAGACAAGAAAGAACTAAGTTGATGTTTCCGGGTGTGTAATTCAGTATGTATTCATTTTGTACCTGTGTAGGTCATGTGCTACAAGATATCTGAATGGCCTAGTCTATTCGTCTATTTGGAGCCATCTGTTATTTGTGAGTAATAACTTTGTAAAGCTATGTTCAATGTTAAATATTTTCTGAACATTATGATACGAAGTGATCAGTTTTTTGAAATGCTATGTTTTGTATGAATGAATGAATGATTGTCCAAGTTTCTGAAATATATTCGTGGCATTCTTAGTATCATATGATATGCGTTCCTTTATAGGTCACCGATATGCCTTTGTGGCTGTCCCTTCATGGGTCATCAGAAATGTCTCTGTGCACATGAGTCATCGGAATACCTTTGTGGTCATCCCCTTTATGGGTCATCAGAAACGTCTCTGTGCACATAAGCCATCAAAATGCCTTATGGCTGTCCCTTTATGGGTCATTAGAATGCTTTCACGGCCGTCTCCTCGCGAATCATCGGATTTGTTAACGTTAATGGATGTGCCACACATTAAAATATGTAATGTACAAACTTTGACTACAAATATGAACATGTATAAGAATCTGTTTCTAATTTGAAATTTGAATATGCATTATACTCTGTTTCTGCATGGATATCATTCAGTAAAATCTTTACGCTGTTATTATTCACTGAACCCTCGCTCACTATTTATATTATGTATGTAGGTGATCAGGCGTGTGACCAGGCTCAGAGTTGAGAACCTGGCATTTCAATTTTTGTCAGCTAACCTTTGTGCCTCCCGAGGAGGCACCTGATTAAGTCAAGTCTAGTGGCTATGTTGTTATGAATATATAAGACTTTGTTTCTTTTGCTCCACGAACAAGTTTTTCTATTTATATGTATATGAAGTGACGTGCAAGTACTGTATCTTTTGACAGCACTCGTATGTTTATAAAAGTTTAAGATTATCCGTCCCATATATATCTCCATAACTCGATAGACTATGTATATTTTAGGTATTTGCTTCCGCAGCCCCTAATTATACATTATTATATTAAAAGGCTTTTGACAATCTAAGAATTACTGACCGATTACAACGCTAAATCTATAGGAACATGTTTAGGTCCTGACACCCTTCCCTAAAGAGAGACGTGATCTAATGAAAATGAGAGAGGAGTGGTTCTAGAACTCCCTAGAAGCCGCTGGAGAAAGCGCCGAAAATTGCCCAGACTTCACGCGTTTTCTTTTCATATGATAGAAAGTTGAAGTGAAATAAAACATACTTTCTTGAATGCATTTGATTATTATATATATATATTTTTTTATAAAAAAAACACACTTACTTGTACCCAAAGAAGTATAATATTTGTAATTTTAAAAAAAATTCACTAAATATCAAAATACACAAAAATAAAAAAAGAAAAAGAAAATTCATTATATTTTTTAATTTATATTTTTGTGTATTCATGTAGCCGACCCCATTTGATGGGACTTAAAGCTTGGTTTGGTTTGGTTTGGTTATTAATTTTTTAAAATATTTTTTCATAAATATTTTACTATTTAGATATATCTAAGTGAGGTGCATCTAAAAAAGTAAAAAAATTGATTAAAATTTGAAAACTATTTACTAAAAACAAAAAATATGAAAAATAAAAAACTCAACTTTTAAAAAATTGAATTCAAAAAATTAAAACCAAACACATTGAATAATATTTTATTTTTAGTAATAAATTGAAAGTCAGATGACTAAGCTCATATAAGTTGTACAATAAATTTAATCATATGATATTTTTCATCACTCCTAGGTCTTGTTTGTTTTGACGAACTAAGTTTATTTCAGTTCTTTTGAATTATGTATCATATTATATATTTAGATCAGTTGAAGATTATAAGATAGGATTGATAGTTCAAACCTTCTCCTTAGCCTTTAATATTGGGACAACAATGGTAGAGGGCCCTAATTTTTGTGGCTCAAATGGCTCGAATTTGCCAAAACGACGTCGTTTTGAGTACAAAACAACATTAAAATTGCCAAAACGACGTCGTTTTGGCAAATTTGAGCTATTTGAGCCACAGAAATTAGGGTCCTCAAACATTTTTCATATTGGGATTAATTAATCTCCCATATGAAGAATATTATGTCTCAATAAACTACTAATTCAGGCCTCAATTTTTTCAATCCAATATTAAATTATATATTTGATTAAATTATTAATCAGTTATGTCTATCCAAACAAATAGGAAGCAAAAAAGTGCAAATGTATGAGCCACTTGCGGGCTAAAAATATACACTAGTGGAATGATATGTCACTAACCAAAGTGGATAGGTTTAGGGACGCAGATGAGCTGAGTCGAATTTTATTGAATTTGAGTTTGAACTTGACTTAATAAGTAATTAGATCTGAGTTTGGCTTGGCCTGTTAATATTAATGAAACTCAAGTTTGGCTCAACTCGATTCAATAAGATTTTTTTTAATATTATTTAAATAAAAAAAATTTATTTATATTATTTAATAAATAAATAATATATTTATCATATAATTTAAATAAAGATAAATCAGTCATGACTCAACCAAGCCTAATCAAACAACATGACTAATTTATTACAAAAATGCTTAGGATCTTCAAAGTTGGGGACCCTATGACCCTCAAAACAATGTGGACCAATCATATATTTTTGTTTTTTTGTTTTTCTTTTCTTCCTAAACCAATCATAGGTAAGTGAGAATTGTGAATTTTTTGTTTTTTTTGAAGAATTGTGAATTTGTGTTTTTTTTTAAGGTATGTAGCATTATTGAATTTATTATTATGAAGGATAACAAGATGACCTCTCCAATGAAAAGCTAACCCGGTCAAGTAAGCCAAACTTTACCCCCTTAACATTTTGTGCAATTTCCTTTCCAATAAAAAACAAAAACATTTTTTGCAAATTTTATTATTATTTTATATGTATATATATATTGAAAATTAGTTTACATTTATAATTTATAAAACAAAAATAACTTAAATAAATTGACAATAATTTATAAAAAAAAGTTCTTTATATTTATAATTTTTGATTATGAATTTATAAATTATACAATAATAATAATAATATACCAAACAAACCTTTGTATTATACCAAGTTCAGGATGTTTGATAATCTGACCTTTTTGTTAAAATTGTCAAAAATATATTTAAAAAATAATAAAAAAATCACTAAAAAAGTCAAAAAAAAAAAGGAGTCAAATATCTTATTCATTCACTGTTTTTGATACAACTAAAAAAATTTAAATATCTTATAAAAATGATAAAAATTTAAAAAATTACTAAAAAAATCAATTACCAAACAATACCTCAAATATACTAAAAGACACCAATTTCCATGACCTTAATCAATAAACTAAATTCCTCAAAGTCACTACCAAAATATTGAAAATCTAAATTCCTTCTAAGATTCAATAGAAAACTCACCTAAACAAAGAAATTCAAACAATCTATATTGTTCTATAAAGTACCTAACTCGTAACTTTGAAACTTTGTCATACCAAATTATTATCCCACAAAAACAAAATATCTAAAAAGTTCTAATTTTTTTTTCATTATCAAAATGACGGTAAAATAATTTAAAAAAAAAAAACTAAGGACTTATAAATAAATAAGTCAAGTTTTTTTTTGGTAATTATATATATATTTTTATTTATTTTCATACCACAATAAATAATTTGGGGAGTTATAGGCCGGTCCTTTAAACCTGATTTAATTCCCACGAGGTCCTGACCCAAAATAATTTAGCACATCTTCCCATTTTACCCTCTACATTTAGTCTACATGCAGAAATCACTCAACCGTTCTGCACACACGCTCTCTCTCTCTCTCTCTCCCTAAACCAACTACTGATTGTGTCTATCAGTGATAAATTTATCACTGACTGTTTGTTAAAAAATTACAAAAAGAAAATCTCATCATCATCGTCACAAATTAACACAAGATTCAAAGACATATTCAATAATAAATTTAGCAGTGATAAACACATTCACTAATAAATTTCTCACTAGTTGTTTGTTAAAAGATTACAAAAAATAAAAAACTAAAATCTCGTTATAATCGTCACAAATCAACCCAAGATTCAAAGAAATATATCAGTGATACATTGATCACTGGTACAATAGATTTGGTTTAAGAGAAATAAAAAGAGAGAGAGTGAGTGAGGAAGAGGGAGGTGAGATCTGGAGAATCAATGTTACTTGTAGTCGTTTGAAGTTGATTTCACCATAGAAACAACTAAGTTGGTGTAAATATAGGATGTTGAAGTGTAGATTGGCGACTGCGTAGTGTAGATTAGTAATGGCGGAGGTGGTTAGTAAACAGTAGTGGTTGATCGGAGATGGTGAAATATAGATTGGCGACGGCGGAGATGGTTGGTGAACAATGGTGGTAGTAATGGTCAGCAAAGGTGGAAGTGGTGATCCGTGGATATGGCGGTGGTTAGTGACGGACGATGATGATGGTTGCGGGTAGACTGCCATGGCCATAGCTACAATGGTGGTATTTTCTAGAGAGAGAGAGAGATGAAAAAGAAGAAGAGTTTTGAAAAAATGGACAAGGGAGAAATTAATACGAATTGAAAAAATTATTGTGTAATAAATATTATAAACAATTAAAGGTTTAGAAAGTGTTTGGATGATTTAAATATGAATTTTTACCAACTGGTAGCAGGGGCAAAATCAGGATAAAAAAATATAACAGGGCTTCTTGGTGCATGAGATAAAAACTTAAAATCTAATAGACAATAGATTCAATTATTATGACTGTTCGGTAAAAATCCCTAAATAATTTTGCATTGATTGGCAAAATGGGCCATAAAATGCCAAAATCCAACCCAAAACTTGCCAGCATGTGTCCAGATCTGAGTGAACCCAACTTCAATCCAAGTATAGCCCAACAGAAGCCCAACCCAATGTTGAATGCGGACATATTAGAGAAGAGGATTGTTAAATAATAAATAATTAAAAAAACTAGTTTGATATATATTTTTCTTTTTAAAAAAATTATAAACCAATTAAAAAATTTAGTAAATTTTTATTACTACAAAAAAGTTGATTTCACTTATTGTATTTTAGTTTTTCCATTTGTTTCTCTTTCTCCTAATCCATTCCCACCACTACTTATTGTTCATCAACACCTCCGGCCATTATTGCTAATAAATTCTTTTAAATTAATCACTCTCAACAATCCACGTCCACCAACCATAACTGTCTTCAGTCACGAACACTTGTTAGAAACCACCACCTACTGCGATTGGCAACCACCATCTTCAGTCATCAACTCTGACAAACGACAATCACATTCGTCTACCATTTTTAACCGTTAATAATCACTTTTTTTTTTTTATTTTAAAACATAAAATTGAAACATGTGTGTACCAAATATGTTTTATATTTTTATCTATACAAAAAATAAATAAAAATAGTCAATTATAAAAATTACAATTAGCATCGGCCACCTAAGATGTGCTTCGATAATATTGTCATTTGTCATTCTATGTTAACAAAAAAATAACAACTTATTTAATGTTTGAAAACAAAAATAAATAAACACGTTTGGTGATTTCTTAAAGATTATAATTGATGATTGAAGGTGGACAAATATGGTAAATTTGGTTGTTGAGGTTGTCATTGGAAGTCATAGGTGATGAGAGTTTGATCAGCAAAAAGTGGGCGGCGATAATAATCGATGGCGACAGTGTGTGATAGGAGAAGAAGGAGAGAGTGAAAACTTATTTTAAGAATAAGTTCAAACTATTTTTTTATTTTACTTTATTTTTTCCATCATTTCTACAATTTTTTTAAAAGGTAAAATTAATACATTTTTTTTTAAAAAAAATAACGAAGATAGAAATTAACTGAATGGTGTAAAAATTAACTTGTGGCTGCTGGGATTCGAGCCCAGGTCTCTACGGCCACAACGTAGAATTCTTACCACTAAACTACAGCCACATGTTGCTTGAATTTTTTCTGTAATATTTATATGGAAAAAACAACATAGCATTGTAATCACAATACCACGACTTTTCGCAAAAGCAAACGCTGTCGTTTACCTCTAATCCTCGCAAAATGGTTAAAAATTGACGCTAGTTTGAGAACTGATTATTTTATTTTATTTTATAAAAATACTATGATTGGGTATTTTTATTTTTTTTTAAACTATTTTAATTAAAAAAGAATAAAGATTGGGACCTCCTTTGACCCTCTTTCTTTTTTGATTGGTCACTTTTTTTTTTCTTTTTTTTTTTCTCCTCCAATCACTACCCGTCACGTGTGTGTGGGAAGTGGTAGGGGTTGAAATTTGAGGGGGTCTAAATCATTGCTGATTAAAAAAATCTCATCCTGAAAAGGAGCATATTTGGCATGAAACAACCACCCATCACTAGACCATATTTGGCCTTTACCAAATCAAATGCAACTCCCTTGCCATTTGCAATAGATCATATAAATGTAGAGTCTGTTTTATTGGACATGTTATAATATAAGATTGAAATTATTAATTTATGTAATTTATATTTTTAGTATTTTGTTGTATTTTTTGTTATTTAAATTGTATTTCTATAAACATTATATCTAATAAAATTAGTAAATTTTTTAACTCTACAACTAATATTACAAAACAAATGTGGATAAGATGAGATTATTTAATTAGAATAGCTCATTACATCTCTTAAATTGTTAATCATTTTACTATTAATTATATTAATCAAATAAGACCTAAATGAATTGAGTCAAGCCAGACTTAAGTAATAAATTGTCTAAGCTTCACTTAAAATCAAATAAATTTTAAAATACTTGTTTAAACATGTTTCTTTTAACTTTTGAATCAATTTTTTATATTTTCACACTACTATGTGCTATTATTTACATGATATACTTGATAAATGAAAAACTGAAACACATTAAATGAGTCATCATTTATCTACAAAATACTTAACAAAGATGAGTTGGTGTAATCCACTTACAAATTTTTCGCTATGCGATTGATTTTGAACACCACGTAGGCAATATGACATGATACTCTGAAATTACTAAATAATTACTCCTTAAATATATTTTAGCCTCCGTTTGGCAAGAAAAAGCCCAGGCTTTTTTTGCTAAAATAGCCACAAAAAACAAAATAGGCTATTTTAGCCACAAAAAACAAAACATCAAATCCAACCCATAATCATTACAATCCTCTCTCACAAAAAAAGCCAAAAAAGTCAAAAAGCCAAAAAGCCCTTCCCAAACCAGGCTAAAATATCCCAGGCTAAAATAGCCAAAAAGCCAAAAAGCCAAAAAGCCAACCCACTTCCCAAACGGAGGCAATCCAATCACGAGTTGAGTTTGAATAATTTAATTTTCCATAATTCATATAAGTGAGTCGAATTTAGTAATAAGTTATTTAAATTTGGTATGAAAACTTAACAAATTTTGAAATTAGTTAAAACTTGAATTGTTTCAATCTCAATTGAATTTTTAAACATGATTAGTTTATTTCGTTTTACAACCCTACTTAAAAAAGATGGGTAAATTATAATAACCTCTCTTGATATTTGGAGAAAATATAATAAGACTCATAAATTGGACATAATTATAAGTTCCCTTGTAATTTATTTTCTCAAAACTTTATTATTTTATTGGGTGATGGTAAATTACAAATAGATCCCTTGAGATTTGTTTAAAATATAAATTGTCTCTTATAGTTTAGGAAATTACATATTGCCCCTTCAAGTTTTAGATTTCATAACAAATAATCTTTTTTTTAATAAATCATCAAGTTAATTAACAGTTTTAATGATATTATAAATATATTTCAATTAATAATTTAAATAATTCTATTATTGTATAGGAACTCATTTAAGAATTTCATTTTTTTTAGTTAATTATGTCAACTAAAAAATTATGATAAAGAGATGTTTATAATATTTTAAATTACAGAGGGCAATTTGTCTTTAGAATAGATCACATAGTGTCTAGCTCTATTATTTTATACTAAAAAGATTTGGGAAGCAAAAAATTGGTTTTTTTTGGCTAAAATTCACAAAAATATAAAATAAATTAAAATAGTCAATAAGACAAAACGTCACATCAAATTTATAATCATTTCACTTTTTTTCTCCCAAATATCATATCCAACTACAAAAAAATCCAATCCTTTTCGCAAACACAAATATTTTAGCCTACTAAAATAGCCAAAAACTAATATAGCTTATTAAAATAGCCAACTTCCCAAACGAGTTGTTTGGCTTCAGAAAATTGAGCCCATTTTTCAAAAAAATAATTTTTATTTTTAGTATATTTTTTTTAGTCAACAATTTTAATATTTTAAGAATTTTTTTTATTTTATCTTTTAGATTTTTTTGGATAAGTAAGTTATATTATAATAAAAAAAGAAAGATATAGAATGAAATTCAATACACATCTTTTGTATGGAGAACAAAAAAAAAAAAAAAAAAAAATTACTCCATCAAAAGAAACAAACTAAGCCTCTAGAAACAAATGCAACATTCATAACAAAAAAGATTCAAAAATTTCCTCTAGCACTCTTCAAGTTATGAAATTTCGTCTTGAGTTTTCTTCTATTATTCTCCTTTGTAGTCTCCCCATTATTGGAGTCACTTGGAGATGGACTCCCTCTATTTTTCAGGCTCTTCATTTGGCATAACAACTCTTGACTTAATTCTCCATTCCCTAACTTTCCCACATCAAACGATTCAAGGACATCAAAGGTATTAGATGTTGAGGGGGCGAAAAACTCCGTCTCTCTCTTTGTTTATCACTGTTGTTGAACCTTGCCACCACCATCTCTCCCCTTTTTCTTCATCACTTCCCATTTAGTCGGAATTTGTTTGAGAGAGGGACGGTTCAAAGTCTTTGGCTTTTGAGGGCACAAATTAATAGTATGACTAGAAGTCTTACAAACATCACACCTTTGAGGCTCCCATAGAACCTCAACTAGGGGTTGTTTGGGATGACCTAAATAAGTGCACTTTTTGTCTTTTTACGAAAAGATGTGCAGAAAAGTAGAGAGATGATGTGATGAAAAAAAGATAAAAAGATAAAAAGTATGTACTTATTTTGGGTTGCCAAACTTGGCCTGAATTTCATACTCGTCACCATAACCAAGATTTATTTTGAAAGACTCATAAATCTTTTTATTTGTTAGCACTTTAATACATATTCTTGCAAACGTAAATTTACTTCTCTTGAAAGTAGGCTCATCCAAATAAAGAGGAGTTCCCATAATACTAGCAATGTAACCCAAACCCTCTTTAGCCCAAAGCTCTAAAGGAACATTATACAACTCCACCCAAAACGGCACGCTCGAAAATTCAAAATTTGTTAGTTTTAGTCTACGTTGCCATTTTTTAATAACAATCAATCTAGCCCCAACGTAATAGGGACAATCTTTCAAAATTTTGTCCATAGCCTCGTCATTTTTCACTTAAAAAAAAAAAAAGGCCATTATCAATGGAGACAACATCCTTAAGCAAATTTTTCCAAAGTTTCTCTACACAAGTTTTCACATAATAGAAATAGAGTCTTTTATCAATAAAGTATCCAACCAAGGCATTTTCCTAATGGGAAAAGCCTTTTTTTGAGATCTCCACAGGGACATTATACATGCTATCAACTAGGTTCTCAATCTTATGGGCACCTATTTTATACTTCAATTTTGACACCTTGTTAATCTCTTCTTTAACTAAAGAGCTCCAAGCTTGTAGAGGCTTACCTGATATAGCAGGTGTATCACTATCAAGACATTCACCCTTGCCAAATTGTGTGTCTTCCATATATAGTTCAACCAAATCCTCATTTCTACAAGCTTGCACATTTTCAACACTTTTTCGTTGCTTGGTGCCCATTACTTCTCTCCTTTGATCAACACTGAGTGAGCCAAATTTATTTGACATTATCATTTCGTTTGCCACTAGTAGAGACACAATGGCCAATTTTGGCCACTGTTAAAGATCAGTTAGGACTCTATTTGGTGTGTTCTATGCAGTAGGTGTTTGAGACTATTTTGATGATTGCTCAGTTAAGGCTTGCATTTCCACATTCAATCGCAACTATGGTGTACCAATATTTCCACACAAACATAGATCGACACTGTGGAAAATTGGTTTGAAAATACTCTTGGATCCTAGAGGACGTTCCTGATCCTCTGATTGCTACCTGAAAAAAGGATTAACACTGCAGTCGGGGGTGCCAGAATTAGCACTCTGACGGACAAGTTAATATATATCTTCTCTCACTTGCTTGTGTCTTAAGTTTCTTTAGTCTGTTCTCGCATACCTTTCTTTGGTTGATGTTCCTCTATTTATATTCGCTCATGGGCCCTAGGGTCGAGCCCACTCTTAATCCATCACATGATTGCTCATTCGGCCTTTCTGTCGTATGCCAATTCCCACTCAGCTTCCTGTACAACTAATTCTATAGCCGATTTAGCTTTTTGGCTTCAGGATCCCCCAAGGCGGAGCCAAATAGCATATATCTTGATTTTTCCCAAATTTATTTGGCTTTTTTACATATAAGACTTAATCGGCTCCCACAGACACAATCACAATCAATTGAGCTATCCTCTGATTCTACATCCCTTAATCCATTTTTATTTTCATTTAAGGGCCCTTGCCATGGTCCCACAAAATCTCCAGATAAGAGAGATTTTGGGGGGCCTTGGATGCGTGTAGACCGGGGGGGGGGGGGGAGTACAGTAGGCACCTCATCGGTAGATAGTTGGGCATCCACTTGAGCATTCACTTGATTATCAAACTCCTTCAAGGATACCTTGGTTGATTTGCACTTGGCAGATTTGCTGTTTGATTTACTCTCGGCTAATTTGCTCTTGGCTAGTTTGCGGTTCTTCAATTATCTTTTACATGCACTTAACCTATCCATTAGGACTAGATTTTTCAGTTGGCACTCAAATTCCTTTTTCTACTTGGTTAGAGCAATGGTGGCATGAGGTTAAAGATGAGGATTGCAAATTTGCAGTAGACAAATGGTTGTTTTGTTATGGGCTATTTAGAAACAAAGAAACACTGTCATTTTTTCAGAAAGTCCTTTAACTAGTATACAAACAAACCATTGCTCTTGCTTAAGAGCTTTTCGGTACTATTATGCGTCCAAGTGGTCGACAAGGCTTGAATGATAATCCAATAGATTGTCATTCTCACACATTAGTCACAGCTGGGCAATTAAACAAATCTTGTATACTTGCTAATGTGGTTCCTTTTGATGCTGAATTTCATGAGCATAAAATTATAGTGGATGGTTCTTGGTGACATGAAGATGGGAAAGTAGGATGTGCTTGGGTTTGCCACAACGGCCTTGTTTGGGAAATTAATTATTTTAGTTGATTATTTGGTTATTTTAATTTGGCTAAAATAATTGTATTTGGGAAGTTGGTTGATTTTTTTTTTTAGTTGATTAGATGATTGATGATGCGATAATTCCAATGAAAAATGGGTCGAACTGATCCACACTTCTAACGGCTTTGCTGGTCTTGAAGCCCACAGAACGTTCCTGCAAAAAGGTCCAAAAGGGGAGGTAATCCCCCGGCGGACCCTCCGACGATCGAGTTAGAATAGGATAAATTGACTGTGTAGAGAGAGAATAAGGGAACGAAGAACCTAACCTTTAATGTGTCTTGAAAACTTCCTTATATCCTTTGCTCATCATTTCCTTGTCCACTCCAGACTATCTTGTTGGCCGAAAGTCTATATTCTAGCTCGCATCATTCATGGTGAGTTTGTATATTCTGACGTGAAGGGGTTGTCATATTTAATGCAATGACAGCCTCATTAATGGCAGATATATGGGTGCAATAACTTTGCAGGATCTTTGTCTGCTTATGTGGCTAGACCTATGCTTGACAAGAATTTGAATGCTAGTGGTCATGGTCCATCATTGATTTCTCAAGATTACTGGACTTTAATATCTAGTTCGTGGGCTAGGTTCTGAGCCATGGGCTAGACCTTTTTGTGGGCCCACCGATATCAGTAGTCCTCCATTCTCGAGTGCAGCTTTAGTTCAACGAAGGGAATAGGTAAAAAGTCGATCGTGGGAAGGGCCGATCGTAAAAGGGGGCCGAGCGGGATGATCGACCGTGAGGAGGGCCGACCACGAAGGGAGGCCAAGTGAGATGACCGAAAATGAGGAGAGGCGATCGCGACGGGGGCCAAGTAGTGTCACGACCCGCTCCCCGTACTCAAGGGTTAAGCATCGTGATGGCCAGTAACCGAAGTTACCTCCGGCCAAATCTTTAACAAATAAATAAACGTGAGCGGAAAAATATTTAAGTGAGAGTACTAAAATAATCATTGGAGCTTCTATTTAATTACATTGTCAGAGCTGAACTATGTCTACAAAGTGCTTTGTGCCTACCCCATACGCTGGTCCTGACATGTCACCTGAAAGTGGTAAACAACTATAAACACATGGCAGAGTGAGAAATATTATACTAAGAGTATAAGGGCATAAAATTCACCATAGATAATTATGGGGTTAAGCAGAGCTTGATATTAAAATACATAATATATATCATACAGAAATCATTTGACATATACTACATAAATTACATAAATAACTATAACCACGGTACGGAACAGAATAGGGGTCACCGGAGTGACAATTAGAACAGGGGTCAATGGATCCATGACAGACAGAGGGCCACAAAGTGGTCAAAAAAGGCCAATAGTTATTTAAGTCTTCCAAGGCGTGGGACTCTCGTGGTGGTACTTACAAAACGTAATTGTTTATAAGGTCATAGTCAAATATTCTTTAAAATATAATCAAACATATCCATGGGGTTCACTTTAGCAAATAGGGTTCAGAAAATAATCCACGTAACTGAAATAATAATATAGTTTATAATAAAACATAACTTGTACAAAATAAATATGGTAAGTTAAAACATACGTAAAATATATTTTGGTGACTCAAGGTATAACATAACTCACCTTAACTTTAATACCTCACTCTTTCTTTTCACTATCAAAGACTCTTTTAACTTCCACTATTTTTTTCCTTCATTCCTTCTCTCTTTCCTTTCTTTCTTTCTCTTTTCTTTCTTTCTCTTTGTTTGTTTCCTCTCACAGAGTCAACTTCTGCCTATTTATAGAGATTGAATTCATGAGGCCCAAGCCAAACTGCCACGTGTCGCCTTCCTATTAATCTCCATTAATTCAATCTTATCCAAACTTAATTTAATTATTTATTTATAATTTGGCCCCTAAATTTTTAATAATTATATTATTTTATAAAATAATAATATATAATAAATATATATTTTCCCTAACTATGATTAAATAATATTAGTATAAATTCTACAGAATAATTAAAAATCTGGGTTGTTACAAGCAGGATGACCGATCGTGAGGAGGGGCGACGGCGAAAGGGGCCAAACGGGATGACCGATCATAAGGAGAGGCGACCACGAAAGATGCCGAGCGGGATGACCGATCGAGAGGAGGGGCAACCGCGAAGGGGGCCGAGTGGGATGACCGATCGTGAGGAGGGGCGAAGAGGCAGTGACGGCATACGGGGCTCGAGAAGTGATGAAGCACGTAATGATGTGAAGTGGAATAGACGGGAAAGAAGAAAGAGGAAGGATGGGGTGATGGACGAATCGTGGTCACACACGTGGGGTAATCAGGGCCAGTGGTAGGGGAGGTGATGCGTTAGTAGGAAGCGAAGGGTTAGTATAGGACATGGGAAATGCGGGGGTTTTAACTTGGTGAAATTTTCAAGCTGGCAAATTTTAACCGCGATCCTTGGACAATAGGCAAACCCTAGGCCTTTGGAGTAATTCGCTTTATTTACTTGATTGCGAAAAATCATCGTATTCCAGACTTGAGTTGCTTTGTTGCAGTGGACTCTCCCATCTTGCAAATCGCAGATTTCCTAGCGCCTGCAACTGAAGCGATAGTCAAAAACGTAGTAGAGATAGCCCAAGACAAAGCAGCAGCTATGGGTTTAGAATCATTAGGAGAGGATGATGCGGTAAAGTTGGCGAAGCAGTATAGGGCAGGAAGGGGTGTGGAGCAGCCGATGGGATCCATGTCAATGACGATGATAGTAGCGATCCAGCTCATTAGCCAAGTGGTGCCCAACCATTGGCATACGAAGTCGGGCAAATCCGTGTTAACGGCAGAAGATCTGGAGGAGATTCGGAGTAGATATCAAATTTCAAAGGAGGTGGAGTTGAGAGTGCTAACGGCGAAAGAGAGGGCGTCGGATGCACGACCGATGGAGTTTACTTTATACGAAAAGGCATTGCATGGGGCCCTGAGGTTGCCCCTCCTGCAGTTAGTGGTGGACGTGTTAAACCGTTTGGAGGTGGCCGTAGGGCAATTGATGCCAAATCCGTTGAAAATAATATTTGTCTGCGTAATTATGTGGCCACGGGCTACTGAGGGGGAAGTGATAACTGTGGATGAATTTTTTTTCATGCTACAAAGCCTCAGGGCAGTAGGAGACCTGGATGACGTTACAGGCGGTGGCGAGGAAAGGGCTGGTGGCAGGTTTACCTTCGTCAGTAAAGGGTTGGAGGCCGAGATAGTTTTACATGTCAGCAAATGGTGGGAGGATGATGTACATGAGTTAGAAGGTTCCCACTAAGTTGCTAGAGCTGAAGTTGGGGGCGGCGATGGAGAGTAGGGTGGAACAGATGAAAGAGTGGATAAAAAAGGAGGGACTGAAGTGGGACGATTTTGTCCAACCTTCGGCCCTCTTTGCCCTGAACCTAGGGCCTAAGCCAAACGAAGGAGACCCTGCTCTAGAAGAGGTGAAGATGAGGAGGAAGGCGTAAGAGGCGGAGGACAAACGTGCTTTTGCGAAGGCCAAAAAATACAAGGAGCAGAATCAGGCCCAACGCCTAAGTTGGTTGTGAAGAGGCCGATCTGACCACGACTAAAGCCCTTGGGCGAGAAGGACTTAACCAATTTCGTGCCGTTGTGAGCGCCAGTGGACTCGCTAAAAGGGAGAAGTGATAAAGATGTGGAGCTGGTATTGAAGAGGAAGAGGAGGAGAGTGACCGCAAATGACGGAGAAGAAGGGCCTGTGGTGAAGAAGATGAAAGAATGAGAGGCCCTCAAAAACAAGGGAAGAAGAGACTAGTGTTCGGGGGAGAAGGTAATGGATGAGCAAAAAAGGTTGCCAGAGGGCGATCAGGCGACAGACCTACCCCCAAGGATATGCCCTGCAAAGAAGTGCCCCCAAGGCAGGAGGTGGGGGTAGGGCGGTGAGGCGGAGCAGAGGGGGGCACCGCGCTGAATACCACCATGCACCATGTTTGCGCAGTGGTTGGCTGCCTAGGAGGTGATAGATGCGAAGTGAGGGTGGCCGTAGACCATCTATTGGGTGCTGTGAGGGATGCGGTGGTGCGGAATGTGGTGCAATTTATAGAGGTCAACCTTCTTAAAGGATTCTGCTCAGCACAGATGGAAGCGGTTACCCTAGCTGCTGCCCTTCTAGGCAAGACAGTGGGGGCGGAGGTGGAAGTGGGGCCGCTTAAGGCCCAACTAGAAGAGGCACGAGCGTAAGTACAAAACTTAAAAGGGGAGATAGCTGGTTGGAGAAAAGAGGCACGGAGTGCCTGTGCAAAAGGTCTAGTCTACGCTTAGAGGGCAAAAAAGATGGAGGTGTTGGTGGTGGTGCAAGGTTACTTGACTGAGCGCGCCAAGATGAGTTAGGGTGAAGTTGCGTCCGAACTGTCAGCCGCCAAGTTTGAGCTGGAAGTGGTATACCACAAGGTGATATCACTAGAGTTTAAGCTGGCGAGCAAGTAGAAGAGAACTGACGAAGCTCAACAAGCCTGTGCTACTGCCAATGAAGGATTAGAAGAGGCCCTTGTGAACAATAAAGAGCTGCGCGACTAGGCCATGAAAAATAAGGAGGATGCAAACACATGCATCGCTGATTTGGAGAGAGCCTTAGAAGAAGAGAAGGCCAAGACAGCAGAGTTGGCCAGAAGAATGGAATTTGAGAAGGCTGCCTATCCAGATCTGTGTACGGCAGCAATGGAACAGTTTAAGTTATCCTTAGAGTTCCAAATGGCTGTGGACGCAGCGATGACGATGAACTTGGCCAGAGAGAGGGATGGTGGAGTTGGACCATCAAATGCGGCCGCTGCGGAGCTGGTGGAGGGGGAAACCAAGAAGAGATAATTCAACGGTTTCAGTAGTTGGATTATTACAAACATGAGATAAGAATGTATTGAGATAGTGGTTGGACAAGCTTTAAGTATAAGGTGGATGAGCTCTTTCTAGGCACAAATTTCAGTAGGGTGAGGCTAGGAGAGGAGGACATTGCCCAAACCCTGCTGGATGAGGGGGTCGAAGAAGAAGATTTGGTATCCAGTGAGGGCGAGGAAGGGGGAGTCTAGGACTGAGTGTTGTTCGTTTCGTATCTTGTTTATTATTATATATATATATATATATTTTTATTTTGGGGTGTAGAGATATAATTTCTGTAATGAGATGTACAGTTTTGCAAGATGTTAATAAATAAAAATTGGAATATCTTTTGTGGTTACTGTGTTTGTATTGTGTGAGGATGATTAATGCCTTAAACTGTTGGAAAATAAGGAAATGGCCTTGGGTAAAACTGGATAAATAATTTAACTTGGGTAAAAATGGCCTTGGATAGAAATGAACTTATATTTAACTAGGTGTTCGTAATTTTGGCTGGCATGCTTGAATGGACACGTGAATAAGACCAAGCATTGTATGGTTTAACTTGGTCTGGATGAGCTTTTCATGCTGAGTCTGACTAAGACTTTGGAGGGCTCAGTCTGGTTGAGCTATGGTTAACTTAGTCTAGCTGAACTCTTCACTCAGCCTGGCTAAGGCTTTGGAGGGCTTAGTCTTGCTGAGGTTATCGATAACTCAGTCTGGCTGAGCTCTTCATGCTCAGTCGGGCTGAGGCTTTAGAGGGCTCAGTATGGCTAAGACTTTGGAGGGCTCAGTCTGGTTGAGTTCTTCATGCTCAGTCTAGCTGAGGATTTGGAGGGCTCAGTTTGGCTGAGCTATGGTTAACTCAGTCTGGCTGAGCTCTTCATGCTTAGTCTGGCTGAGGCTTTTGAAGGCTCAGTCTTACTGAGGCTATGGTTAACTCAGTCTAGCTGAACTCTTCATGCTTAGTCTGGCTGAGGCTTTGGAGGGCTTAGTCTTGTTAAGGCTATGGTTAACTCAGTCTGGCTGAGCTCTTTATGCTCAGTTTTGTTGAGGCTTTGGAGAGCTCAGTCTAGCCGAGGTTATCATAGTCCTGCGATCATAAATACATGCATAGCAAGAGCCAAAATGGACAAGTGTTCCTGTAACAATCCCTACCTGTGATTAGCGTTTAATCTGTGATTAGCGTTTAAATGTGCCTAAGAAGAATTAAGATGAAATTCTGAATTTATTTGCATGTGTGTACGACATTATTTGTGTTTCTATCTGTTCTGTGTAGAAATATCTGTCTCTGATTTTGTTCTATTCTATAAATTGAAGGCCTTATCGGCACCCAATCATGAAATTGACTTGGTTTTTGTGTTAGTTGGAATTTTTAAAACATTAAGGCAGGTTTAATTAAAATTCAGTTCGGAACGATTAAATTAGAATAATTATGCTCAATTAAGCCTAAATTAATGAATTTCTTAATCAAGCCAATATAAGGCTACATCTATGCCTCTTATACACCTTTGCACCCCATTTCCTCTTGCTTGAACACCAAAACGTATGAGAGAGAGAGAGAAGAGAACCTTGAGCTCAAATTTAGAGGATTGCTAGAGAACTTGAGAATTTGGCTTGGAACCTCCATCCATTGATCATCTACGGCATCATTGACAAGCCTAGGTAAGAATTTAACCCTTAGATTGTATAATTGTAATGTGTAGGACATGAACTCTAAAGAATAAGTAGGTTGATATAAGAATTAAGTTAGAATTGAACCATGTCATGCATGCATGCTCATTTCATCACAATTTGAAGTTGTTTTCAAAGAATTTCCTCTTGCATGTCCTTATTTTGGCCTTGATCAAAGAATTCAATATGTTTTTGAGTTAGACACCTTATTTGGTCATGTTTTGAAATCTTTGAACTTGCACCTTCACATACATGATATGTTTTCACAATTTCAAGTTTGAGTTTTAAATAATTGACAAAGCTTTTGGACTTAATTTTGTGACATGATTTTGAATTCACCATGTTTTATCAGTTTACTAGTGTTTTCTCAAGTTTTGGGGGCCAAAAGTTACATTTGGTGACTTTGAATTTGAGTTTTGCAATTTGGAGGTAAATTTAGGAATCCCAGAATTCGCCCTCTACGCTCGAGCGACAAATCTTGCGCTCGAGCATCCACCTTTGTTTTTGCATACCCGTTCGAGCGAGAAATGCAAGCTCCTAGAAGTTTCATGTTTTTACAGACCGCTCGAGGGGCAAGAGTTGCGCTCGAGCGGGGACCTCAGTTTTAAGCTCAAGCGACCGTCAAGCGGCCATCGAGTGGAGATTTCACACAACCAGTACTTTTTCAGAGTTTACAAACCGTTCGAGCGAGGGAAACTGCGCTTGTGCAACCCCTCACATGTTTGCATGCCCGCTTGAGCGAGGGAAGTTGCACTCGAGCGTGACCCCTATTTTCAGGAAGTTTTGTTAAGAGTCCCATAGTGTATTCTGGCATTCACATTGCACCCTAGGCATTCTTAGGCCATGTTTAAGACTCAATAAGAGGCTAAGACTTAGAAACACACTAAGAATAAAACGAAAGAAGTTAAGTATCAACCGAGTGTGTGTTTTATTATGTGTTTCTGCTATGTGTGTGTAGGTCACGTGCCACAAGTTAACTGATTTGTCTGTTCTGCAAGTAGAGCCATCTGTGAGTAATAACTCTGTAAAGTTATGTTTAACTTTAACTATTTTCTGATGCTATGAAATGATCAGTTTTCTAAAATGCGATGTTTTTTATGAATGAATGATTGTCCAAATTTCTGAAATGTATTCATGGCATCCTTAGCACAAGGCCCTTGCCCGGGGGTAACAATACCGTGTCTTTTTAAGCAAGGCCCTTGCCCGGGGGTAATAATACCTTGGTCTCATGGCCCTTGCCCAGGGGTAACAATACCGTGGCTCAAGTATATTACAAATTCCCGGTACCGGAGGTTCTTTATGGATCTAACAAGTAAGATAACACTAATGGATGTACCTGTAGACACCTCATTTTTGACCATCCTAAAGACTTGGACGTCATCGATTGAGCGCTCAATGATTGCGCATGTTTGCGCTCGTTTGGAGTCCCCGGGGTTTTCGGTTGCGCGCTGTCACGACCCGAACCCGCCCCTATGGGTTAAGGCCATAACCGGCCAGTAATCGTGAGATTACCTACGGCCTTAAATCAAATCAGACAAAACTCATCAGAGTAAAAGGGGCTAAACGGAAGCAATTTAAAATTTTATCCATAGAGTTGTGCTTATATGCACACCAAAACATTCCATACATACATACGTTATTAACTCACAACAGAAAGTGTAATGACATAAGATTCTATACAGACAGGATCATCCAAACTAAGTCAATCCATGAAAACTATATACAGACGTATTCGAAACTTTGCCAACCTGACAAAATGTAAATGCATAACAAAAGGGCGAAGACGGGTCTCGTGCGTGAGACACTAGGGCTGACTCTCCCAAAACCTTAGTTGTTCCTCACAGACTTCACTGGGGCTGGGTATGGACTTCTCTTGGCTCACCTACAAACACATGAATGAGCGTGAGCGATAGCCCAGTGAATAATATCAAATACAGAAGTTACGTAAACAATATGTAGAACAACATGCTCCAAACAGCCTTGGGCCCAATTCATATTTCTACTTAACATATATACACTTATACAAAATTTAGATCAAGTGACTGTAGTTCCAAACATACTGGCCTTTGGCCCATTCAGATTTTCATTCATGTCAAAACGACCTTCGGTCCATTCATTTATGTCAAAACGACCTTCGGTCCATTCATTTATGTAAAAACGACCTTCGGTCTCTTCATTTATGTAAAAACGACCTTCGGTCCATTCATTTATGCCAAAACGACCTTCGGTCCATTCATTTATGCCCAAACGACCTTTGGTCCATTCATTTATGCCAAAATGACCTTCGGTCCATTCATTTGTGCCAAAACGATCTTCGGTCCATTTATTTGTGCCAAAACGACCTTCGGTCCATTGATTTGTGCCAAAACGACCTTCAGTCCATTCATACTTTTGTATCAAACTGGCCTTTCAAGCCTTTCAAACTTTCATTCCAAACTGGCCTTTTAGGCATTTCAAACTTTCATTTCAAACTTTGTCCACCATTCAGGTTAATGAGCTTTACAAACTTACATAGAAGTAAGCAATTGGACAATAATACATTTCAGATATTACTCACAGTGATAGGCTTGTGAATTTACCCTGGAGTTTGACCCTACATATCACATAACACATATGGGTCACAAATAATTCAATCCGTTCTTTAATTCATATATTCCTGTTTAGGCTTCATTCTCATCTCTTTAATTCAATTACAATGGTCAATGCATGCCTAAGAGTGCTTCGAAGTGAAAAAGAACGGAAAAACAGAACACAGAATGCATTTCAGAATTTCAGAAAACAGGGTCCCCGCCCCCGCTCGAGCTGACCCTTAAGGCCTGCAAAAGTGCTGGTTGCATCAAAAATACGCTCGAGCGTTAAATAGGGCGCTCGAGCGGAAGACCTGTCAAAATAGCTCCCCCGCTCGAGCGTGAATTACCCCGCTCGAGCGAACATCAAGTCTGCAAAAAGTATTGGGAGCACGCATTTCCCGCTCGAGCGGACCTCAAAATTCTGGAAAACCCAAAATTGTGTTCTTGAGCTTCACTTCGACTATCAACCAACAATTTATGCATGTTATGGCTCAAATTACTCATAGACATGTACTAACATGGTACAAGCATAATTTACAACATATTGAAGTTCAATTTCATAATTTATTTGCATGCATGTCCCAAAATATCACAACCTCATCACCAACATGCTCAAATTCAAACATTCAAGACTTATACTCCCATGATTTGTACATGCATGCCCTTTTGACTTCATATTCACTTCAAATAATGTAATTAGTGCTCATTCCCATAAAATTTAACAAAGACCTGCTTGCATGTGGGATTACACTACCAATCTTTCATAATTTCACAAATTACATGCTAGATTTGTGATTCCATGGGAGTTCATTACATGCATGCACATATCAAGCCTCAGTTTCAACAAAATGATCTCAAATCATGCTCTTGATCACAAACAACCCTTGAACACACAAGATTACATATTAAACTCATGAACTCAAGAATCAATGCTTACCTAGAGGCTCAATCTTCACAATTATGGCCAAGTCTTGCACCTAGCCTTCCCAATTCACAATTTTGAATCAAAATGCCCAAAGATGCCTCCCCTCTCTCTCAAAGTCGACTCTCTCTTTTCTGGAGAGTTAAACTTCAGCCAAAATGATATAAAGAGAGGAATTGAATGTAATAAGGGCCCTTATATGGCCCCACTAACTCAAAATTATTAATATTAAATAATTGGGCACTAAACCAATTTAATCTGACCTGAATCAATTTTTCAATTAAATTTCACCGTAGGCTCTAAAAATTATGCCAATCACAATGGCGTAATCAATTTCGGGTTCTGTGACCGATAAGGCCTCCAGTTTAACTTCCAAAGCAGATTATTCAAACAGATATTCCTACGATGAACAGATAGGAATTCAAAACCATATATTTTCACATAATGGTACACAAAATCATACCAAAACATATAATCACCTTCGTATTAGGGACCAATTAGCTTAATACAGAACAGGGGTATCACACGCGCCTTGCCCTTGAGTCTCTGAACTCTCTTGGTTTTGTGCTTGTTTTAAGCCAAACCTTGGTGTCCTCTTTTTGCCTGGAGGGAGAAGTAGGGGTGTAGACCAGTTTTCTCCCTTGCCGACCAGTTTTCTCCCCTGTAGACCACTTGAGGTGGTCGGTCGACCAAGGGGGGTGGTCGATCGACCACTTTAACTGGTCAGCGGCCTTTTTGTACTTTCTGCAGATATTTTCCTTGCCAGCTGTGCCAACTGTTGGGCACAAAAGGCATCCTCCATACATGTGTATGGAGGGATTGCACCAAGTCTCTAGCTTATCTAACAAGCTTGAGGCATGAAATTCTATATAAGGGGAGCTTCCTCCCCCTTGTTCAAGGTTCAGAATTTTGATTAAGGCTAAACATATCCCTCTCTCTCTATATTTGTACTAGTTTGTGCCTTAAAGTGAGTTTTTTTCACACTTTTGCACTAAAACACCGAGTGAAACCCCTTCACTCTTGAGCTGAGGTTCTTGAAGGTTGCATTTGAGTGATTTTGGCTTGGTTTTGCCTCAGAAGTGGCTGGTTTTGAAGTTGTTCTTCAAGGGTGAGTAGTTACCCTCTTTAAGCCTTGTGTTGCTTAAGTATTTGGTCATCCTTGCATGCTCTTTTAGGCCTTACTTTCAACTACAAAAACTCTGGTTTTTAAGTGTTTGAAATGTTTGTTTGAGGCTTTGTTTGAGTTAGGGGTGGTTTACCCCATTTGGTGGCTTATTTTCCTTTGCTTTGTTCTATCTCTTAAAGCCTTTCAAACCACCTTGTTTTGGCCTTTTAACCACTAAATTCCAGAGGAATTTTAGTGGTGGAAAGTGGGTTTTGAGACCCAAAATGGATGGGGGTGGTCCCCCCCTCTTGTGTTTTATTTGCATGTGTTGTTGGCTTAACACTTTGGCATGCTTTTCTACCTCCATAAGGCTCTATCTTAACATGTTTTAGGCCTTATTCTAACATGATATAACTCTATTTTGGGTTAGTTTGGTTTCTTCTTACATGCTTCATGTACTTGTAGTGCAATCCTCTTAGTTAGCCTAACATGCTCTATGCTTTGGACCACCATTTTAGCATGTTTTTGGCTCCACTCCAGCAGGCTTTTACTCATATTTTGGAATGCCTTAGCTCTGATTTTGGTCGACAAGGTCACCTCTTGCATGGTTTATGCAACTGTAGTGCAAGCTTGTTCACTAGTCTAGCTTGTTTGGTGTTTTGGCCTATTGATCTAGCATGTGTATACTTTACTCCAGTACGTTTTTGGCTTTGATTTAACATGCTTTATGTCTGATTTGAGTGGTCTTGGTCATGCATGCTTGGCTTTGCATAGCTATAGTGCATTTAACTTTGCTACCCTTAAGCTTTGAGACCTCTAGCATGTCATATTGGAGCTTTTTGCATGGCATGGCATCATTTGGCATGTTATTTCAGACCATATACCTCTACCATATTCTCGCATTTATCATCCCTTTGTTGTGTTTGAGGGTTGAGCCTTATGCTTCACTTATGAGCCAATATGTATGCATGCTTGCCTAAGCTTTTGGGGCTACCATCTCAGCATATTTTTTGTGTTATTTTACCATGTTACAACTCTGATTTTTGTTGGTGAAGTCACTTCATGCTTGGTTTTGGTATGTGTAGTGTAATCCCACTCATTGGCCTTGCATGTGTCATGCTTTATGCCTCCCATTCTAACATGTCTTAGCTCTACTCCATGCATGTTTTGGCATTATTTTGACTTGCCTTTGGACTGTTTTGAGTCATCTTGGCCCATTGAGGCTTGCTTGATATGGCTATAGTGTAAGTACCTTAGTTAGTCTTGAGTTTTGAGCACCCTACTATGCTATATTTGTGATGGTTGCATGTTTGGGCATCGTTTAACATGTTATTTCAGAACATGTACGTGTGTCATGTTCTCACTTCTTTCATTCCTTGAGAGCTTTTGAGAGTTGTGTCTTTGTGCATTGTTAATGAGCCATCAAATGAGCATGTTCTTCTTGTGTTATATGCCTTGATCTTAACATATTTCAGCCGCTGTTTTGGCATGTTTGACCTCTGTCCGGGGTTGGTTTGACCATTTGAGATTGATAGTGCATGCCTCATGTGTAATATGTTTCATTAGCTTTGATGCCTTAGCTTTTAAACATGCCACACATGCATTGCTTACATGATAGAGTCTTGCGCATGTCACTTTAGCATTGAAGGTTGATCATCTTGTTTGCGTTGCACGTGTTTGGATTGGACGTTAATCTAAACACGAGGAATGTCACATGTTTCATACTTAAAGTGATGAAACATGTAGCATTTCTTGGTCGCCGACCCTCTTGATCAAGCATGATAGAGGTAGAGGCCCTTATGTGTTATTTGTGCATTCATTAACATTGACTTGTGCAAACTTGGCTTCTCAGCCATTGTGCATTGCGATGCTCGGTTGGTGGCCTGAGAGTCAAGTACTGCACTCTCTTGAGCTTGAGAAATGATAGGGAGGGTGGTTGTGCACACATATCTTGCAAATACACTACTATGCCCCTTGTTGTTCTCTGTTGTAGCAAAACTGGAGCTTGGCAAATTAACTGGTCGGCCGACCAGTAGGGGTGCTCGACCGACCACTTTTTCTGGTCTACAACCAGTTTTTCTGGTTTACAGCCCCTTTTTCTGGTCGGCAGCCCACCAGGAGGTCCCCATGTCGGAGCAGAAGCAATCTGGAAGTTAGTGCACTTTTCAGAGATCAAATCAAATGCAAACAGAGGCAATTCTGGGCATAGCAATGGATTTCCGAGCGAGGCGATCGAGCATGCATGCACCCCTCGCCCCGAGGACCTCTTTTAACTGCTTTAGCTGCTTTACTTAGTTAGCTAATTCGTCGGCTTTGTACTTAATTAGTTAATGTGCTTAATTAATCGATTTGTTTTGTAATAATTAGTTAACTAGGAATAGTTAATTAGTTTTGGTTCGTAATAATTAGTTTAATTAGCGTAGCTAGTTAGCTTATTATTCGGACCCTCCGTCGAGAACGCAAATGTTGTAATAAGTGTGTGTGTGTGTGATGCATGTCTTCCAACCCTACGTCTTTCTCCCTTTTACTTATCAGCTTTTGATGGTTAGTTTTAGGGCATGTTTCAATTAGCATACTTATGCTTTGCATGCGTGCACCATTCATTCGTATTGCATGCACCGGGTTCAGCGCATCATTCAAACTGCATTGTATTTCAATACACTTACTTGAATACGTGTTATCAAGTGTTGCATTCATATGCCATCTTAGATAGTCGAGCATACATAGTTACATTTTGCATGTGTTGCATTAAGTACTATTGACATAGTTAGGATCATGCATTGATTACTAACTAGCTTTTGTTTTGGCTTGGAGTACACTGTGAGTGCTTATGCTTTAGCATCCTTGCATGCATGTAAGTGTTGCCATGAGAGTATGCTTGCCATGAGGCTATGCGCTTAAGTGATTAAATGCCTGAATGCCTGTGGATGAAGGCTTTATTACTTGAATTAGAACAATTCATCAAAATGTGCATTTTAAGCCCACTTGGAGTGGCAAATCATGTTTTCAAGCCCACTTGAGGGTGGCAAATCTGTATTTTAGCCTACTTGTGAGTAGCATCTTCAAACCATTTTCGAAATACAAACATGAGATGTTTTGTTCCAAATTGAGTGATTTATTCTATACTTGTATGCTGTGCGCATCACATAGTAATTCTAGATTAATAATCGGAATAAGAACACGTGTTTATAAAAACAACATATCATGATTAGTAGAGGTCGATCCTTTGATCAGGCAAGCGGGGGTGCTCATTTCAGGACCTTCCCCCCCTCGTACCCAAGTTCCCGAGCCGATGTAACTTTGGTGATGACGGACACGTGGCTTTAGGCACCAGTCAGGGTTTTCTAAATTTTCCAAAATAAAATATTTAGGTGGCGACTCTGAAATCTGGTAAAGCAGTCCATGTTTGGCGCTTTTTGATTAAAATCGATTTTCCAAAACGATTTGCCGGATTTGGACTCTTTGGTGATTTATCAATCTTACATTGCATTTTGTGAGATTAGATTCAGAACTGTGATAGGAGTCCGAACTGTAGTAGCTATGAAAGCGATTCGCGCCCTCGCACGCAGAGCGAGTTCGGGCAGTCTACAGTACCATGTATGACTAAGCATGAATTATGATTTCCGTATGAAAATTAAACAAGAATATGAATATACATCTATTTTTTATTTGAATTCTAATTTCTGAATCTGTTAGGGACATCGTTCATTTAAACCCTTTACTCTGTTATTATTCACTGGCCTCCCGCTTACTATTTATATTATATATGCAGGTGATCAGGCATATGACCAGGCCCAGAGTTGACGGCCTAAGATTCTCTTTTGTCAGCCAACCATCGTGCCTCCCGATGAGGTTTTTTTTTAGAGGTCCATGTCAAGGATTTATTTGGTTTTGTTCTATTTATCTGTACTTGGGCCAGGTTCTCTTTTGACTTTATCTGTGTAAATGGGTGACGTAAGACTATTGTATTTATGACGTCACATGTATATATATATATATATAAGTTTGTTTTGAAAATTTTGTCTCATATATGTCAGCACAGCTCAATGGACTATGTATGTTTACATATTACTTCTGCAACCCCTAATTATATGTTATACTGTTAAGAGGCCTTCGGTAATCCAAGGATACTGGCTGGTTAAGACGCTAAACCTATAGGAATGGGTTTGGGTCGTGACAGAGTGGTATCAAAGCACGCGTCTTACTGCACACACGTGTCCTTGTGAGCTATAGGATATCCTAGAAAGGAAGTAGGGACATTCATGTGCATGTGTGAGTGTGTGAGTTAATTACTGTGACAACTGGATCTGAACATGAATTTAACTTGACCTCACATAAATGAAACAAATGAATTGAAATTGAATATTCTAAACATTATGAAAGGGTTTACTCGCCTATGTTTATTATTGTTGTGTTTACCTATAGCTAATGGAGAATGCAAGAAGTAATGACACAAGTGAATCCTTAGAGGCTCGTATGAGTCGAATAGAACAAATGATTACTGCTCTAACTGAAGCAATAACACAGCAATAAAGACAACAATTGATGCCACCTTCGCCCCCTCCGATCCAAGTTGAGTTGGATAATAATGACATTATCAACCTAATGCAGAAGTTCATAAAGATGAAACAGCCAACTTTTTTGGGTGGTATTGAACTGTTGAAAGCGGAGACATGGTTACTAGAAATAGAGAAATTATTCGAAGTGTTTCCTTGTACTGCGACTCAGAAGGTTTTATTGGCCACCTACACTCTTAAAGATGAAGCTCGGAGGTGGTGGTTATTGATCCGAAATAGTAATGAGAATATGACTTGGGCTCAATTCAATGAAATCTTTTACAACAAGTACTTTCCCCAATACTTTAAAGACCGAAAAGTTTCTGAATTCTAAGAACTTAAGCAAGGGAAGATGTCTGTAGCTGAGTACGAGGCTAAGTTCACCGAGTTGGCCAGATTTGCTCCTTATACGGTGGACACAGACTATAAGAAAGTATGAAAGTTTGAGGGAGGACTAGATTTGAAAGTATTTGATCGAGTAGACGTCTTGAAATTGCCTACTTATGTAGAAGTGCTTGATAGGGCATTGATAGCAGAGGCCATGCTAGCAGCCAAGAAACAAGCTACAACTCCAACAACTAAATGGAGAGGTAAAAGTGCCGGATTCAATTTCAAGAAAGGCCGATCATTTCCAAAGAAACAAAATACTAGATCGTCAAGTAGCACTAGCCAAAGCAATAGGTCTATGCCGGTTTGTCCAAAATATGGAAGGAAATATAGGAGCATGTGTCACCATGTATCTGGTGCTTGTTTTCGATGTGGCAAGACAGGCCACGTGATTAGAGATTGCTTGATGAGACTCGACACGACTACCCATCCTGTGCAAGTTCAGCCGGATCTGCTCTTGCACTAAGAACCAATGCGAAAGCCAATACTGGAGGAGAAAATTTGACACAAGGCTGGGCTTTTGTATTAATATCGGGGGATGTACAGAATACTGAGTTAGTGGTGCCAGGTATAATCTCTATCTGTGCTCAAAATGCCTATGTGCTGATTGACTCTAGTTCCACGCTTTCATTTGTATCGCATGCTTTTTCTGAAAAATTAACTTAGACTATTAGAACCTATGAACTGTTTACTATTTGTGTCTACATCGTTTAGGGGTTCCATGATATATGCTTATGTGTGACAACCCTCACTACTGTTTACTGATAACACCACTGATTACTGCTAAACTGAGACTGATCATGATAAGTAATTGAATTGATTGAAATTCTGAGTTAATTGATTGAGTGTATTAGTTTAAATTCATGTCTATCTGTTTGACTGCTAAATTATATGTTCATGTATTATGTTTGAACTGCAAATTGAAGGCCTTATTGGCGACCAAATCTAAAATTGATTAGTGATTTATGTTAATTAGCATTTATGTGATTTTATGGCATGTTTAATTGATATGTGATTTGGTATGTTTAAATTGGATTAAATAATGCTAATTTACAAGAGTTGGACTTATTCACCAAAATGCCATAATAGTGGGCCACTTATCAATTCATGTTTGAAGCCTATTACACTTTTGATACAACATTCCTCAACTATTTCCTTGAGCTTAACCGACTAGAGAAAGAAAGGAAAAAACTTGTTTTCAACCAAATTGGCTTGGAGGCTTAGGAGATTGAAGGAGTGTTGCATAATTGAGCTCTCATTCTTGTAATTGAGGAACCTAGGTATGGAATTTATCCTCTCATTTGTGAATTGAAGTCATATATTGCATGATTCTTGGAAGTTTAGTGAGTTGAGTCTAGAATTGGTTTACAATGTTGAATTGAGAGCTAGATCATGCATGCATGTGCATATCTTAAAATTTAGAGTTGTTTTCATGGAAATTATTGCATGCATGTCCATATTTGGGTTATAGTCCATGAATTCATCATGTTTGGGAGTGAATTAACTCATTTGATCATGCTTTGGAAGCTTTGAGGTTGATTAATTCATGCATGTTACATTGGAGTCTTGTTCTTGAAGTTTATTTGGAAAATGTGTTTAATTGACTCACCCTTGGACTTTGATTTTACAAATTGATCTTCAAAACATGTTATATTATGGGTTTAAAGTGTTTTTCCAGAAAATGGGCCCAAGAGGTTGAGTTTTGATGCTTTTAAGTTGAGTTTCGAGCTTGAAGGTTCAATCTGGAATTTCCAGAATTTGGACTCACACTCGAGCAGGGGACTCCACGCTCGAGTGTACAACCTGTGTTCATGCAGTCCGCTCGAGCGGGTAAAGTGACGCTCGAGCGGGAAATGGGTGTATCCAGTACTTTGCATGTGTTTACAGTTCGCTCGAGCGGGGGAATGCACGCTCGAGCGAGGACTTGTGTCTCACGCTCGAGCAGGTATCGAGCGCCCATCGAGCGTGAATTTCGTGCATCCAGTGCTTTTGTTATGTTTGGCAGTCTACTCGAGCGTGGAAAGTGACGCTCAAGCGGGGATCCTTTGTCTGCAAGTCCGCTCGAGCGTAGAAAGCCACGCTCGAGCGGGACCCTTGTTTTCTGAAAATTCTGAAAAGTGTTTTAAAGTGCATCTATGTATCCTCATTTCATCCTAGGCACTCCTAGGCCTAGTTTAAGGCATCTTAATGAGGATATTGATGTAGAACCACACCGAGGCAAAATTAGGGATTAAGTTATTATTTCCCAACTGTGTAGCTTAGTGTGTGTTCGTTCTGTAACTGTGTAGGGCTGGCATCCGAGGACGCGTACTAACTTATCTGTAGCCCAGAACTCTGTGAGTAACAATGTTGTAAAGATATGTTCAATTGAGATTATTTTCTGAACAAATGACTGTACTGCTTTATGAAATGACACTGTTTACTAAATGAATGTTTGTCCTATTTGTGAACTGTATTCGTGGCATCCATAGCAATTTACTGTTACTGAACTATTACTACTACTGTTACAGAGATCTCTAGCGGGTAAAATGACGCTCGAGCGGGAAATGGGTGTATCCAGTACTTTGCATGTGTTTATAGTCCGCTCAAGCGGGGGAATACACGCTCGAACGAGGACTTGTGTCTCACACTCGAGCGGGTATCGAGCGCCCATCGAGCGTGAATTTCGTGCATCCAGTACTTTTGTCATGTTTTGCAGTCCGCTCGAGCGTGGAAAGTGACGCTCAAGCGGGGATCCTTTGTCTGCAAGTCCGCTCGAGCGTAGAAAGCCACGCTCGAGCGGGACCCCTATTTTCTGAAAATTCTGAAAAGTGTTTTAAAGTGCATCTTTGCATCCTCATTCCATCCTAGGCACTCCTAGGCCTAGTTTAAGGCATCTTAATGAGGATATTGATGTAGAACCACACCGAGGCAAATTAGGGATTAAGTTATTATTTCCCAACTGTGTAGCTTAGTGTGTGTTCATTCTGTAACTGTGCAGGGTTGGCATCCGAGGACGCGTACTAGCTTATCTGTAGCCCAGAACTCTGTGAGTAACAATGTTGTAAAGATATGTTCAATTGAGATTATTTTCTGAACAAATGACTGTACTGCTTTATGAAATGACACTATTTACTAAATGAATGTTTGTCCTATTTGTGAACTGTATTCGTGGCATCCATAGCAATTTACTATTACTGAACTGTTATTACTACTGTTATAGAGATCTCGAGCGGGTAAAGTGACGCTCGAACGGGAAATGAGTGTATCCAGTACTTTGCATGTGTTTACAGTCTGCTCGAGCGGGGGAATGCACGCTCGAACGAGGACTTGTGTCTCACGCTCGAGCGGGTATCGAGCGCCCATCGAGCGTGAATTTTGTGCATCCAGTACTTTTGTCATGTTTTGCAGTCCACTCGAGCGTGGAAAGTGACGCTCAAGCGGGGATCCTTTGTCTGCAAGTCCGCTCGAGCGTAGAAAGCCACGCTCGAGCGGGACCCCTGTTTTCTGAAAATTCTAAAAAGTGTTTTAAAGTGCATCTTTGTATCCTCATTCCATCCTAGGCACTCCTAGGCCTAGTTTAAGGCATCTTAATGAGGATATTGATGTAGAACCACACCGAGGCAAACTAGGGATTACGTTATTATTTTCCAACTGTGTAGCTTAATGTGTGTTCGTTCTGTAACTGTGCAGGGTTGGCATCCGAGGACGCGTACCAGCTTATCTGTAGCCCAGAACTCTGTGAGTAACAATGTTATAAAGATATGTTCAATTGAGATTATTTTTTGAACAAATGACTGTACTGCTTTATGAAATGACACTGTTTACTAAATGAATGTTTGTCTTATTTGTGAACTGTATTCGTGGCATCCATATCAATTTACTGTTACTGAACTGTTACTACTACTGTTACAGAGATCTCTGTCAGTTCCTATGTTTGGGACCACTACTGTTTACTGATATGATGGCCATCATTGACTACTCGGTCTGTTAAGACCTACTGTACTGTTTTGCTATTGGATGTACCACATATGACTATTATAGTTTCTGAATGACTGTTATGGCATGAATTATGAACCACAAACTGAATGACTGATATACTGATAAATGACCATTTGCAATATTGAAAGGACATTCATTCTTAACCTCTTTACGCATATGTTATTCACTGGGCTTTCGCTTACTGTTTATATATATATGTAGGTGTTCAGGCACCGGACCGGAGTTAGGAGCGTCGGATTAGCTCTTGTTTTGTCAAGCCAACCATCGTGCCTCACCTTGAGGTTCCAAATGCTGCCAAGCTAAGGCTGCTTCGGGGTGTTTTAGACTTTCCTCTTTCTGTATCTGTTTTGTATAGACTGTATAGACCTGTACTGTACTGTTATGGTAGAGACTTGGTCCCTAACCTGAATGATTGTATATGATGTATGTATATGTACTGTTTATGTGGATACGTATGAAAAGTCTTTTTGCATACAGACTGTCATAGCTCATTGGACATCTTTTAATTACTGTTTTGGCTTCCGCCAGCCCCTGCACTCTGTATTACTGTTTTACTGTTAAGCAGGCCTTCGGTAATCTCGGATTACTGGCCGGTTACGGTGTTAAACCCATAGCGGCGGGTTTGGGTCGTGACAGAGTAGTATTAAAGCGATACTAAACCACGAGTTATACCGCACACACGTGTCCGAATGAGCTATAGGATGTCCTAAAAAGTGAATAGGGCATTGCATGAGCATTGATAAGTGTGTGTGGCCATGACATGAATATACGTGCTAATGTGTTAATATGTTAAGTATGCAACTGTCTATGTTTATAATTGCCATAATTGCCTATAGTGAAATGGATAACACAAGAACTGCTGATGAATCTGAAACATCCGAGGCCAGAATGGCAAGGCTCGAAAGAACAGTGGAAATGTTGACTGAGGCCTTAAGGCTGCAATAACAGAACCAACAACCCCCACCTCCTCCGGTACAACCAGAACAGAATGTGAATGATGTCATCATTGCTCTAACACAGAAGTTCAGTAAGATGAAACCGCCATCATTTCAGGAAGGCCTTGAACCATTGAAGGCCGAAGCGTGGGTGCTAGAAACTGAAAAATTATTCGAAGTATTTCCGTGTTCTGAAGCACACAAAGTCCTACTAGCTACTTTCACCTTACAAGAAGAGGCCAGAAGATGGTGGATGCTTGTCCGTAACACCGACACCGTTATGACTTGGGCTCAGTTTAAGGGAGCTTTCTTTGAGAAATACTTCCCACAGTGTGTCAGGGACTGAAAGGTGACTGAATTTGAACAGTTGAAACAAGGCTCCATGTGGGTAGCAGAGTATGAATCAAAGTTTACTGAACTTGCCCGATATGCACCGCACATGGTGGATACTGACTACAAGAAGGCCAGGAAGTTTGAAGGCGGCCTTAATGTAGAAATTCTTGACAGAATCAACGTTTTGAAATTGCTGAAGTATGTGGATGTTCTTGACCGAGCAATCATGGTTGAGTCGAACATCGAGGCACTGAAATAGACTGAAACACTGGAAATCGAGTGGCGTGGTAAAAGACGGGGTTTTAAATTTAAAAAAGGCTGGAACAATTCATCGAACAAAAAGCAAAATACAGGGTCAACAATCAGTTCCAGTTAAGGAAACCGTTTAATACCGCCCTACTCCGAATGTGGTAAGAATCATAAGGGGATTTGTTATAAACTTTTAGGTGCTTGTTACAGGTGTGGCAAGGTGGGCCACATGGTCAAAGATTGCCCTTCCACTCCTCAGGGCAATAGTAAAGCTGCACCAAGCGCCACAGCATCAACTGCTCCACCAAAACCCAATCCCAAAGCTATTGGAAAAGAGTCTATGAGGCAAGGCCGAGTGTTCGCACTCGTACCGGGAGATGTACAAAATACCGAGACCGTTGTGTCAGGTATACTCTCAATTTGTGCTCAAAATGCATATGTTTTGATTGATTCGGGGTCTACATATTCATATGTATCGCATGCTTTTTCGCGAAAATTGAATAGACCATTGGAACCCATGAACTATCTGTTAGCTGTATCTTCACCTGTTGGGGGATCCATGGCTTGTGCTTATATGTACCCTGCCTGTGAAATTGTTGTTGGGGATGTTCATCTGTATATTGATTTACTACCATTGAATATAGATCATTTTGATGTGATATTGGGAATGGACTGGTTAACGAAATATCATGCTACCATAGACTGTGTAACGAAACAAGTTGTTTTTCGTCCACTCGGACTGCTTGAATTTATGTTTAACGGAGTTGGAGTAGTACCTCCCCCTTATCTGATTTCATCCATGAAAGCTTTTAAACTGATTAAAAAGGGGTGTAAAGGATATCTGTGTTGTGTATTGACTGTACCTACTGATGATAAAACTAATGTGAACAATATTCCTATAGTCAGAGAATTCCCAGATGTTTTTCCAGATGATTTGCCAGGGGATTTGATTGATAGGGAGATTGAGTTCACCATTGATGTGATTCTGGGTACACAGCCAGTTTCCAAAGCTCCGTACAGAATGGCACCTACCGAATTGAAAGAGTTGAAAGTTCAGCTGCAGGAACTGTTAGATAAGAAGTTCATCAGGCCCAGTACTTTACTGTGGGGCGCGCCAGTCTTATTTGTGAAAAAGAAAGACAGCTCACTGAGACTCTGCATTGACTACCGTGAATTGAACAAGGTAACAGTGAAAAATAAATATCCATTGCCTCGCATTGATGATTTATTTGACCAGTTACAGGGTGCCCAAGTGTTCTCCAAAATTGACCTTAGATCTGGATACCACCAGTTGAAAATCAAAACAGGGGACATTGAAAAGACTGCATTTCGAACGAGGTATGGACATTATGAATTCTTAGTTATGCCTTTCGGAGTTACCAATGCACCTGCTGCATTTATGGATCTTATGAACAGAATTTTTAAACCATTCCTCGATGACTTTATTGTTATATTCATAGATGACATTTTAATTTATTCTAAAAGCACGGAGGAACATGAACATCATTTGAGAATTGCCCTACAGACCCTAAGAGAACAGAAACTGTATGCTAAACTGACTAAATATGAATTTTGGCTAGACAGTATGATGTTTTTGGGACATGTGATCAGTAAAGATGGAATTTCAGTTGATCCGCAGAAAATTGAAGCAGTAGTGAGTTGGCCTAGACTGAAAAATGTCACCGAAGTCCGGAGTTTTCTAGGCTTAGCCGGGTATTACAGAAGGTTTGTCAAAGATTTCTCCAAAATTGCCCTACCACTGACACAGCTGACTCAGAAGGGGATATCATTTGATTGGACCGATCAGAGGGAATCAGCTTTTCAAGAGTTGAAAACTCAACTAGTGACTGCACCGATTCTCACCTTACCCTCAGGTACAGATGGTTATACTGTATTTAGTGATGCTTCTCATAAGGGTTTGGGGTGTGTTTTAATGCAGAATGGGAAAGTGATTGCGTATGCTTCTCGACAACTGAGACCACATGAGAAGAACTACCCAACCCATGATTTGGAACTTGCTGCAGTAGTGTTTGCACTGAAAATCTGGCGTCACTACCTTTATGGGGCTACATGTGAGGTATACACAGACCACAAGAGTTTAAAGTATTTCTTCACACAGAAAGAACTGAACATGAGGCAGCGGAGATGGTTAGAACTGATAAAAGATTATGATTTGCAAATTTTGTACCATCCGGGGAAAGCTAACACCGTTGCCGATGCATTGAGTCGAAAATCGATTGGAAATTTGGCCTGTTTACTCACCGGGCAGAAAGAATTGCTATGTGACCTTGAAAGACTTGAAATTGAGATTGTTTTGCGTGATAAAGGTGGAACATTAGCCGCTATTTCTGCTCAACCGGCACTGATTGAAGAGATTAAAGAGAAACAACAACAAGATGACTTCTTGAGGAAGATCATCGAAGAACGGGGAATCTAAACTGAGGTCGGATTTCAAATTTGAGAATAATGTGTTGAAATTTCAGGGAAGATTGTGTGTGCCGAGTGATTCTGAACTGAAAAGAAGAATTCTGCAAGAAGGCCACAATTCAAAACTGTCTATCTATCTAGGAAATACGAAAATGTACCAAGATTTGAAACTGAATTTCTGGTGGCCGGGAATGAAGAAAGAGATTGTTGATTTTGTATCGAAATGTCTTCATTGCCAACAAGTTAAAGCCGAACATCAACGACCCGCAAGCTTACTGCAACCCCTACCGATACCGGAGTGGAAATGAGAACATATCACTATGGATTTCATTGTTGGTTTACCTCGCTCCAGTAAAGGTATGGATTCAATTTGGGTTATTGTTGATAGATTGACTAAATCTGCTCATTGCTTACCTATAAAAACAATTTATAATGCAGACAAATTGGCTATACTCTACATTGATGAAATTGTTAGATTGCATGGAGTGCCTGTGTCCATTCTTTCTGATAGGGACTCGAAGTTTACCTCAAGATTTTGACAAAGTCTGCAAATTACATTGAGTACTGAACTGAGACTGAGTAGTGCATCCATCCTCAAACAGATGGTCAGTCAGAAAGAACCATCCAGACCCTGGAGGATTTACTGAGAATGTGTATTCTTGACTTCCAGGGAAACTGGGAAAGTCATCTACCGTTGGCTAAATTCACCTACAATAGCAGCTTTCATTCAAGCATTGGTATGGCGCCTTTCGAGGCTTTATATGGCAGAAAATGTCGATCTCCGATTTGCTGGGCAGAAGTTGGAGATGGGCCTTTGCTTGGGCCCGAGATTGTATAGGAAACTACTGAAAATGTGAAACTGATTCAACAAAGATTGAAAACCGCACAAAGCCGACAGAAAAGTTATGCGGATGTCCGAAGGCGAGACAGAGAGTACGAAGTAGGAGATCATGTTTTCGTTAAAGTGACACCGATGAAAGGCTAGACTCGTTTTGGAGTCAAAGGCAACTTAGCGCCAAGATATGTCGGGCTGTATGAGATCATTGAAAAGATTAATCCGGTGGCGTATCAAGTAGCACTTCCTCCTGAAATGGAGCATATGCATAACGTGCTCCACATTTCAATGTTGAAGAAATACCTTCGGGATCCCTTCCATGTGATTGAACCTACCTGTGTAGTACTAAGTGATGACTAAACTTACGAAGAACGGCCTATTCAGATTGTGAACAGATGGATCAAGAGGTTAAGGAATAAAGAGATTCCGTTAGTGAAAGTTGACTGGCAAAACCATAGTGGTGTGTATGCCACTTGGGAGAGGGAAGATGATATGATGAAGAGATATCCTGAATTGTTCCCACTGAATCCCGTTTTCTTCTAAAATGAAGGTAATTCGAGTTTGGAGGACCAAACTCTTTATAAGGAGGGGAGACTATGAACCCTCACTATTGTTTACTGATAACACCACTGATTACTGCTAAACTGAGACTGATCATGATAAGTAATTGAATTGATTGAAATTCTGAGTTAATTGATTGAGTGTATTAGTTTAAATGCATGTCTATCTGTTTGACTGCTAAATTATCTGTTCATGTATTATGTTTGAACTACAAATTGAAGGCCTTATCGGCGGCCGAATCTGAAATTGATTAGTGATTTATGTTAATTAGCATTTATGTGATTTTATGGCATATTTAATTGATATGTGATTTGGTATGTTTAAATTGGATTAAATAATGCTAATTTACAAGAGTTGGACTTATTCACCAAAATGCCATAATAGTGGGCCACTTATCAATTCATGTTTGAAGCCTATTACACTTTTGATACAACATTCCTCAACTATTTCCTTGAGCTTAACCGACTAGAGAAAGAAAGGAAAAAACTTGTTTTCAACCAAATTGGCTTGGAGGCTTAGGAGATTGAAGGAGTCTTGCATAATTGAGCTCTCATTCTTGTAATTGAGGAACCTAGGTATGGAATTTATCCTTTCATTTGTGAATTGAAGTCATATATTGGATGATTCTTGGAAGTTTAGTGAGTTGAGTCTAGAATTGGTTTACAATGTTGAATTGAGAGCTAGATCATGCATGTATGTGGATATCTTGAAATTTAGAGTTGTTTTCATGGAAATTATTGCATGCATGTCCATATTTGGGTTATAGTCCATGAATTCATCATGTTTGGGAGTGAATTAACTCATTTGATCATGCTTTGGAAGCTTTGAGGTTGATTAATTCATGCATGTTACATTTGAGTCTTGTTCTTGAAGTTTATTTGGAAAATGTGTTTAATTGACTCACCCTTGGACTTTGATTTTACAAATTGATCTTCAAAACATGTTATATTATGGGTTTAAAATGTTTTTTCCAGAAAATGGGCCCACAGGTTGAGTTTTGATGCTTTTAAGTTGAGTTTCGAGCTTGAAGGTTCAATCTGGAATTTCCAAAATTTGGACTCACGCTCGAGCGGGGGACTCCACGCTCGAGCGCACAACCTGTGTTCATGCAGTCCGCTCGAGCGGGTAAAGTGACGCTCGAGCGGGAAATGCGTGTATCCAGTACTCTGCATGTGTTTACAGTCCGCTCGAGCGGGGGAATGCACGCTCGAGCGAGGACTTGTGTCTCACGCTCGAGCAGGTATCGAGCGCCCATCGATTGTGAATTTTGTGCATCCAGTATTTTTGTCATGTTTTGCAGTCTGCTCGAGCGTGGAAAGTGACGCTCAAGCGCGGATTCTTTGTCTGCAAGTCCGCTCGAGCGTAAAAAGCCACGCTCGAGCGGGACCCCTGTTTTCTGAAAATTCTGAAAAGTATTTTAAAGTGCATCTTTGCATCCTCATTCCATCCTAGGCACTCCTAGGCCTAGTTTAAGGCATCTTAATAAGGATATTGATGTAGAACCACACCGAGGCAAATTAGGGATTAAGTTATTATTTCCCAACTGTGTAGCTTAGTGTGTGTTCGTTCTGTAACTATGTAGGGTTGGCATCCGAGGACCCGTACTAGCTTATCTGTAGCCCAGAACTCTGTGAGTAACAATGTTGTAAAGATATGTTCAATTGAGATTATTTTCTGAACAAATGACTGTACCGCTTTATGAAATGACACTGTTTACTAAATGAATGTTTGTCCTATTTGTGAATTGTATTCGTGGCATCCATAGCAATTTACTATTACTGAACTGTTACTACTACTGTTACAGAGATCTCTGTCGGTTCCCATGTTTGGGACCACTACTGTTTACTGATATGATGGCCATCATTGACTGCTCGGTCTGTTAAGACCTACTGTACTGTTTTGCTATTGGATGTACCACATATGATTATTATAGTTTCTGAATGACTGTTATGGCATGAATTATGAGCCACAAAATGAATGACTAATGTACTGATAAATGACCGTTTTCAATACTGAAAGGACATTCATTCTTAGCCTCTTTATGCATATGTTATTCACTGGGCTTTCACTTACTGTTTATATATATATGTAGGTGTTCAGGCACCAGACCGGAGTTAGGAGCGTCGGATTAGCTCTTGTTTTGTCAAGCCAACCATCGTGCCTCACCTTGAGGTTCCAAGTGCTGCCAAGCTAAGGCTGCTTCGGGGTGTTTTAGACTTCCCTCTTTCTGTATCTGTTTTGTATAGACTGTATAGACCTGTACTGTACTGTTATGGTAGGGACTTGGTCCCTAACCTGAATGATTGTATATGATGTATGTATATATACTGTTTATGTGGATATGTATGAAAAGTCCTTTTTGTATACAGACTGTCACAGCTCATTGGACATCTTTTAATTACTGTTTTGGCTTCCGCCAGTCCCTGTACTCTGTATTACTGTTTTACTGTTAAGCAGGCCTTCGGTCATCTCGGATTACTGGCCGGTTACGGTGCTAAACCCACAAGGGCGGGTTTGGGTCGCGACATTATGCCTATCCGGCATGTGATATTATAATTGGTAATATGACATTGTATACTGATTTGTTGCCTCTGAGCATTGATCATTTTGATTGTATTCTGGGTATGGATTGGTTGACTAAATACTGCACCACCACTGATTGTGTGAATAAATCTGTTGTGTTTAGATACCTGGTATGCCTGATTTTGTTTTTACTGGAAATGGGGTAGTTCCTTCGCCATACTTGATTTCATTTATGAAAGCTAGGAAATTGTTAAGAAGAGGTTGTCGGGGCTACTTGTGTTGTATGTTGACTGAGTCTTCAGATAGTGCTAATGTGGAAACGATACCTATAGTCCGTGAATTTCCTGATGTGTTTCCTACTGACCTAGCTGGGGAATTAATTGATGGGGAAATTGAGTTCACCATTGATGTAGTACCTGGGACACAACCAATTTCTAAAACCCCATACAGAATGTCTACTATTGAACTGAAGCAATTAAAAACTCAACTCCAAGAACTATTAGACAAGAAGTTTATCCGCCCGAGCACTTCACCTTGGGGTGCTCCAGTGTTATTTGTCAAAAAGAAAGACGAGCCTTTAAGGTTATATATTGACTACCGTGAATTAAACAAAGCAATTGTCAAGAACAAGTATTCATTATCCCGAATAGATGACCTGTTTGATCAACTTCAAGGAGCACATGTGTTCTCTAAGATAAACCTTAGATCCGGATATCACCTACTAAAGGTGAAAGCTGAAGACATTGAGAAAACCGCTTTCCGAACTAGATACGGATATTATGAATTCTTAGTCATGTCATTTCGGGTAACTAATGCACCTGTAGTATTCATGGAGTTAATGAATAGAGTGTTCAAACAATTCCTTGATGAGTTTATTGTTGTGTTCATCGATGATATATTGATTTATTCTAAAAGTAGGGAAGAACATGAAAATCACCGGAGAATTGCTTTACAGATTCTGAGAGAAAAGAAGTTATATGCAAAAAATTTCAAATGCGAATTTTGGCTTGACAGTGTTACATTTTTAGGGCATGTAATCAACAAGGATGGTATCGCCGTTAACCCACAGAAAATTGAAGCAATTGTGAACTGGCTTAGACCAACGAATGTAACAGAAGTTTAAAGTTTTCTAGGACTTGCAAGTTATTATCGCAGATTTGTAAAAGATTTTTCCAAACTTGTTTTATCACTCACTCAATTGACACAGAAAGCTACACCATTTGATTGGACTAATCAAAGAGAGACTGTTTTCCAAGAGCCAAAGACCAGGTTAGTAACTGCACCAATTTTGACTTTGCCTAATGGTACTGATGGGTTTTATATTTACAGTGATGTTTCCCACAAAGGTTTGGGGTGTGTGTTGATGCAAAATAGAAAAGTGATTGCTTATGCTTCTCGACAACTTCGCCCTCATGAAAAGAACTATCCAACCCATGACCTTGAATTAACCGCTGTGATATTTGCTTTAAAAATTTGGCGCCATTATCTTATGGAGTAACTTGTGAAGTATACACAGATCATAAAAGCTTAAAATATTTCTTCACCCAAAAAGAGCTAAACATGAGACAGAGGAGATGGTTAGAATTGATCAAGGACTATGATTTGCAAATTTTGTATCATCCAGGGAAAACAAATACCGTTATTGATGCATTGAGCCGAAAATCTATTGGGAATTTGTCATGTTTGCTCACCAGTCGGAGAGAGTTATTGTGTGACTTGGAAAAGAAAGAAATTGAAATTGTGTTACGTGAACAAGGCGGCATTTTGACTGTCATTTTTGCGCAACTTGCAATTATTGGAGAAATTAAAGAGAAACAACGTGAAGATGAATTTTTAAGGAAAATTATTGACGAGATTAACTCAAAGCCAAGACCGGGATTTGTGATTGACAATGATGTGTTGAAATTTCAGAATCGCCTTTGTGTGCCAGATTATTTTGACTTGAGAAAACGCATCATGATTGAAGCTTACAATTCAAAATTTGCTATGCATCCGGGAAACAGAAAGATGTATCATGACTTAAAACAAAATTTCTGGTGGCCGAGAATGAAAAAGTGTATTGGAGATTTTGTAGCTAGATGTTTGCACTTTCAACAAGTTAAAGTTGAACATCAACGACCTGCCAGATTGCTATAGCCGCTTCTAATACCGGAATGGAAATGAAAACTTGTCACAATGGACTTCATTGTGGGATTACCTCGCTCTCCCCGAGGTATGGACTCTATCTGGGTAATTGTTAATCGATTGACTAAATTTGCACATTTCTTACCTGTCAAATCGTTGTATAATGCGGATAAGTTGGCTAACTTATATGTTAATGAGATTGTGAGATTACATGGCATACCAGTATTTATCGTATCTGATAGAGATCCTAAGTTCACTTTAAGATTTTGGCAGAGTCTACAGCAAGCTTTGGAGACTGAATTGAGATTAAATAGTGCTTATCACCCACAGACAGATGGCCAATATGAACGGACCATTCAGACATTGGAAGACTTGTTACGGATGTGTGCCCTAGACTTTCAAGGCAATTGGGAAACCTATTTACCATTGGCCGAATTTATGTATAACAATAGCTACCATTCGAGTATCGGTATGGCTCCTTATAAAGCTTTGTATGGTAAAAAGTATCGATATCCAATTTGCTGGGCTGAGGTAGGTAATAGGCTATTGTTAGGGCCGAAACTTGTGCAAGAAACAACCAAAAAGGTGAAATTGATTCATCAACGCCTGAAAACTGCACAGAGCTGTCAAAAGAGTTATGCTGACGTCCGAATGCGTGATAGTGAATATGAAGTAGGAGATCATGTGTTTATCAAAGTGACTCCAATAAAAGGTCAGACACGGTTTGGAGTGAAGGGAAAGTTAGCACCAAAATATGTTGGGCCTTATGAAATCATTGGGAAAATTAACCCAGTGACGTATCAGGTAGCCTTGCCTCCAGTCATGGAAAATATGCATAATGCCTTTCATGTTTCAATGTTTTGGGACTATTTGAGGGATGCATTCCATGTTATTGAGCCGACACATGTACTTTTGAATGATGATTATACATATAAAGAGCGACCAATTCAAATCGTTAACCGAAGAATCAAGAGATTGAGGAATAAAGATATTCCATTGGTGAAGGTTGATTGGCAGAATCATGGAGGAACTTATGCTACATGGAAAACAGAAGAAGATATGATGAAGAGATATGCAGATTTGTTTCCGTTGAACCCAACGTTCTTCCAAAATGAAGGTACTTCGAGTTTGGAGGACCAAACTCTTTAAGGGGGGAAGACTGTAACAACCCCGACCTGTGATTAGCCTTTAATCCATGATTAAATATGCCTAAGAAGAATTAAGATGAAATTCTGAATTTATTTACATGTGTGTACGACATTATTTGTGTTTCTATTTGTTCTGTGTAAAAATATTTGTCTCTGATTTTGTTTTATTCTGTAATTTGAAGGCCTTATTGGCACTCGATCATGAAATTGACTTGGTTTTTGTGTTAGTTGGAATTTTTAAAACATTAAGGTAGGTTTAATTAAAATTCAGTTCAGAACAATTAAATTAGAATAATTGTGCTTAATTAAGCCCAAATTAATGAATTTTTAATTAAAGCCTATATAAGGCCACCTCTATACCTCTTATACACCTTTGCACTTCCATTTCCTCTTGCTTGAACACCAAAACGTGTGTGAGAGAGAGATAAGAGAAGCTTGAGCTCAAATTGAGATAATTGCTAGAGAACTTGAGAATTTGGCTTGGAACCTCTATCCGTTGATGTTGAAGCGGGTGACATAGCTACATAACGACTTCCCTTCAGTCTACCAAATGTTTAGCAATTGGGTGGCTGGATGTCGTTGTCGTTGAGCACTAATGAAATGGCTTAAGAAAGATTCGCTGAGTTGGCGAAATGAAATGACTGAGTCTGGGGGGAGCTGACTAAACCAAAGGCGCGCTGACCCCTTCAACGTGATAGGGAAGATGCGACACATGATTTCTTTTGGAAAGGCATGTAAGATCATGAGTGTCTGATATGCTTTTTCATGGTCGACGAGATCGGTGGTACCATCGAAGGTGTCGATCGATGGAATTTTAAACTTGGGAATGAGAGCTTTATCCTGGATGGACGCTGTAAAAGGAGAGTTAACGGTGGAGGAAGTCTTGTGCAGCATGTTCTGCTTGACCCCTTGTAGTTGGAGTTTCATGGCCTGCAATTCTTCATCTTAGACAGGAGCATTATCTCCACAAACAGGGATCAGGGGTTGAACACTACTAGCCGCACCTTCATGGGCGCCTGTATAGTGTGGTAAGGGGTGGTTATGGAAAGGTGGTGGCATATCTTGGCGAGGCTGCGAGCCTGATGAGGGAGGGTGCCGACCGTCAAGATTCGACGGTTGAGGCCGCGGGGCGAAAGGTGGAAATGTTCCTCGAGGCATGTATGGTGGGAATTGATAGTGATAGTGGGCTTGTTCTTGGTGCGGGGAAACTATTGTCTGTGGTGGAGGCGGGATAGACAGGTCACGCTGGAGTAAGACATTGATCAGGGCTTGGTTCTGCTCGGTCAGTTGGTTGATACCGTTGGTGAGTTCTGCGAAATATGGAGGTGGTTTATTTGGGTTAGAGGGCTCAATTTTGGGGTTACTAGCGTTGTGTTGGAAAACCATGGATCTAGTCGTGACCATCCACTCTAACGTAGGGGGTGGATGATTACGGGGTTCCTTCTGACGACAATGAGCATAACTGTTGTTCCGGAATGGAATTTCCCACAGACGGCGCCAACTGATGATGCCATAAGTCCAACGGAAGATGGGTTGAACTGATCCACACTTCTAACGGCTTTGCTGGTCTTAAAGCCCACATAACGTTCCTGCAAAAAGGTCCAAAGGGAGAGGTAATCTCCCAGCGGACCCTCCGACGATCGAGTTAAAATAGGATAGATTGACCGTGTAAAAAGAGAAAAATGGAACGAAGAACCTAACCTTTAATGCGTCTTGGAAACTTCCTTATATCATTTACTCATCATTTCCTTGTTTACTTCAGACTGTCGTGTTGGCCGAAAGTCTATATTCTAGCTTGCATCGTTCATGGTGAGTCTGTATATTCCGACGTGAAGGGGTTGTCGTATTTAATGCTGTGAGAGCCTCATTAATGACAGATATATGGATGCAATAACTTTACAGGATCTTTGTTTGCCTATGTGGCTAGACCTCTGCTTAACAAACGTTTGAATGTTATTGGTCCTGGTCCATCATTGATTTCTCAAGATTGATGGGCTTTAATATCTAGTCTATGGGCTGGGTCCCGAGTCGGGGGCCAAACCCTTTTTGTAGGCCCACCGATATTAGTGATTATGAAAGAAAAAGTGAAATAATTATAAATTAAATATAACATTTTATCTTATTAAATATTTTACTTTGTTTTATCTTTCAATAAACTATTTTAACCTAATTCTCTTTCTAAACACGCATTCAGAGGAATGATCCAATAGCACAGAAATCCTGTACAATGTATTACCATCAACTTTTGCAACAGAGGCCAAGGCATGCGAACAAGCTATTCAATGGGTGAAAGAACAAAAGATGACATTTTCATATGTACTTACTCTCAAAGTTTAAGACGTGTTAAGTCATAGAGTCCAATCCTTTTGGCCCTCGGCAAACATTATCGAGGCTATATGCTTTTAGTGTGTTTAAGGTTTGTAGAACAATGATTAAGCGGGCTCATGATTTTGCTCGGTCTATAAATAACTTTTCTATTTAATATTAAGGGTGAGAATTTGTGATACAATACGATAACAAGATTTAAATCGTACACAAAATTAACAGATTAGGACTAATCATTTTCTAACACGAACACGTATATGATACGATTCGATAACACGAGTATTAAACAGGTCGGGTTAGTGTCAAATCTGTGCAATATGAAATTGATACAGATAACTCATATAATGAAGACCCAGTTGTACATTTTAATATTATTTTTACTAAAGAGTATTATAACATTTTTTAATCTCTACATAATTACATCTAATTTATTAAAAAGTACGTAAAATATGATTTTAAGTTTAATATATATATATATATATTGATTTTAATTGAACTTAATATATTTTTTTTTTGTCTATTACTTGAATTAATCTAATAAAAAATATAATAATAAAACATAATTTTTATAAATTAAGAAAATACAATTAAGTTGAAATCAAATATTTTATAAATAATTCCATTTAATAGAGATTAGTTTTATTAAATCTAACTTGTGAATAAATTATCATTTTTTTCCCATACATTTGATACTTTTAGTTAATAGTGAAATTTTTTGATATAACACGTTAACACGACATGAATTGAACACGGACCGAAAATGACTCTGCATGATAGCATGAAATAATAAATGGGTCAGATGAGTATTAAGGTAATTATGATACGAACTTGAGATGACACAAATACGACCCAACATGACATGACACCCACCCTTAATATATTAGTTGGTTGCTTGTTTTCTCAAAATATATATAATATTTATAGAAATATATTTAAAAAATTCATCAAATACAAAAAAAATATAGAGAAATACTAAAATTCAATGTGTTTTCATATTATTGTTTATTTATTAAAATTTTAAAATATTTTTTTTATAAATATTTTATTTTTTAAGTGATGCATGTAAGTTATGTGCATTTAAAAGGTAAAAAAATTATTTAAAATATTAAAAAAATTTACTAAAAAAAAAAACTTTAAAAAACAACAACTCAAATTTCAAAAAATAAATCAAAACCAAGAAAGTGTTTAGAGTGCACTAAAAAAATATATTTATTTATCTTTTTATTTTTTTAAACTTTTTTATAAAAAAAATCAAAAATTATATTTATTTAGATACAATTCAGTGAAAAAAGCCTTATCATCGCTACCAATAGAACACTTGAGCTCGGTTTATTTTGGGTTATAGGGAGGGGATTGAGATTTATAACCTCCGTTTGGCAAGTTGATTTTGAGGTTTTTTGAGCTAAAATAGCCACAAAAAATAAAATAGGTTTTTTAACACAATAAGACAAAACATCATATCTAACTCACAATCATTATATTATTTCTCTCATAAAAAAATAAAAATACTCAAAAAAGCTAAAAGCCCTTCCAAAACCAAACTTTTTAGCTCTAGGCTAAAATAGCCAAAAAGCCAACCTACTTCTTAAACGGAGGCATAGTGAGATGTGACCCCCTAATATTATGTTTGTTTTAAGAGATGGATAGGGGAATTGTAATTCCCCCCGAACTACGAATCCCCTTAGGGAGGGGACTATTATAGGTCCGTGAGACTTGATATTAAAAATTAGTCCATCAGACTATTTTTATTTTTATTTTTATTTTTTATATCTTGGACATTTTTTTTAAACATTAATATTTATTTTTTTATATTTTATATTAAGTAAAAATCATTATTTTATTTATTTTATTTTATTTACAATTTTTTTATTATTCTATTATTTTTTATATATTGAGTATTTTTTTAAAAATATTACTATTTAATATTTTTTTATTTTTTTTATTATTTTATATAAAAATAATATAACAACTCCTACATTAATAACTATTATAAAATAAATATAATTTTATTTAATTCTATCGCTATGAATTTATTCCATTTCACCACCGAAAACAAAGGGGTTTGAATTGTTTTCACTTCCCATACACTAGGGTCGCCCCCAGAAGATTACTGTCCCTTCGTCAGCACAATTATCGTCTCCACCAAACTACATAAACAAACAACGACCACGTAACTCATCACTCCCTCTCAGTTCATCAACACCACCTAAAAAATGGCAACCGATTTCACAAAACCAAACCCTTGTTCACTCTCCTCAGTCATCTGTATATACACTGTATTTATCATATCTATATCTGCCCCAGTCGATGCTCGAACTCTAGGGCTCAATTCCATCACCGAACTCGATGACTCTCTCGTATACCTATGGCCTCTTCCCTCAGAGTTCACTTCCGGCAACGAAACCCTAGCCGTTGATCCCGATCTCTCGCTCTCCGTCGGCGGCGAAGGCGGTGGCTCCGCCATTGTCAGCGAAGCGTTTGAGAGGTACAGAGCGATCATATTCAAACAGAGCTCGTGGTTTTCGAAGTTGAAATTGAGGGGAAACTCGGCGTACGATATCAGTAAGCTTAAGATTATTGTTCATTCCGATGATGAAGAGGTGATTATTGTTTTTGAAATTGAATTGCATTCCTTTTGGTTTTGTGGTTTTGAGATTGTTTTTGGGTGTTAAACAGATTCAACTTGGTACGGATGAGAGCTATTCTTTGTTAGTCGCGAAAAGCGATGACCGTTCGATTATTGGGGACGCTACGATTGAGGTAAACTGAGATACGAGCTTGAATTGTAAACTGATGGGATGTGTTGAACAAGAGTAGATGGAGTGAGAATGAATTTGATATGTCTTTGTTCATTGTTTGTTATGAGTTCCTTGTGTTGCTAATACTTTTCTTCTTTAGAACTAGTTTACCCAGAATTTTCATCAGTGTGATCTTCAGTTGAGGAAGAAGTAAAAGAATGTGCATTTGGTGACCATGCATGCTATGGTTTTAAAAACACAGATTTTCATCCAACTTGGTGAAGTTGTCCAAATCCAAATTTTTCTAAAATTTTGAATTTATGGCCAAAGTTTAAAAATCTGAGATTTAAAATTCTTATTTTAATCTAAATTTTGCTGAATTTCAGCCGAACTGAATTTTCAGAATTAATAATAATAAAAAAATTATAAATATGAATTATCTTGAATTTGGATTTCCAAATTTTCCCAATATTCCATATTTTTTGCTTTCTGTTTTTTATTTTAAAAATCCATTACTCTTTTATTTTTATCAATTGTTAGGTGAAGAGGTCCATGGGTTGTAGAAGCCAGAGATATCTGGTTCCCTATTCTAGCCACTGAGCTGACAGACTCTGCATCCCAAAGTTGGTATCATGAACCATAACCCCATAGGGGGGCCTTTAGAACCTGCTTCCAACCTGGGTTTGGCATCAGACTTCAGGTTGCAAGTGTGTATGCAATGCATACATACATCCAAGGGGAAGCCTGCCTAGGGGTTGTGACCTAATTCCTGGCAGATTCCCTTAAGATGGGGAGTCTGCGAAATGGAACTTCTGACAGTTTTTGTTATGGAGGACTGCTGCTTGTCGTGCCTTGTGGCTAAATGCTACTCCGTCAGCGAGCTATAAGAATTCTTAGTGTCCACAGATTGACTTCCTTACTTTATTTATCTAAAGTTAGCTGATCAGTTCAGTGATTAAGAATAAAATATGACGTGGCCATTCTTAAGACTTCAACTCATGACATGCATTATGAACTCAATTCAGTAATCTCTGGAATAATTTTGTAGTTAAGTCCTATTTGTTCCAATATATGATATTTTTCTATTGATTGTAAATTTGTATCATGTGGTTATTTATCTACTTCAATTGACATATCTAAAGATGTGTACAAATATGATTTTCTTTTTAGATGTTTTTTTCTAAGTATTGCTTTATATTCTGTTTACTGCAGGCAAATTCTGTTTTTGGAGCTTTGCGTGGGTTAGAGGTATGTATAATTTATTTATGGCCATCAAATGGCATGGTGCAATAGGTACAAATTATAGACATAGACATCAAGTATGTCATAAATAGATTGCAAAGTTCCCCAGTCTCTTATACCAAATGGGTTTTGTGGGATAACTAGTAATTGACTTGTGAATTTGGTTGTGTGTTTGTCTGGTATATGAGTGTTTGCATACGTCCGTGTGTTTCCATGTGTGTGTTTGTTTGGTTATGTATTTGTCTGGCTTTAGTGATAATTGACCCACTAGTTTTTACTCTCACTAACAATGGGTTCCCTGATTTAAATAATTCAAGTGTTCCGACAAAGCTAAAGATAAGGATAAGTATAAGGTGTATCCATCGGTGCAGTCCATAACAGACACCTGCCCACTTGTTTAATTCTCTCTTATCTTCTTTGTATTATAAATAGGGATGGTCTCACCCTTGTTGAGACAGACCGAAATTTTATGTTTACAATTTCTACTCTCTCTCTTGTAATCCTTCCAACCCCCTCTTGTAAAATAGTGGTACTTCCTCCATTAATAATATCAAGCTTTTGTGTGCACTCTCCATGATTGTAAGTATGTATGCCCTCTGTTAATACTTTAGAACAGTTATTATCTTTTCTGCAGTTTTGGCAACAACAGAAAAATTATTATCTTAATACACCTGTAGATTATTATATCCAACCGTATATATTTGAGCGTATATCAGAGTGTAATCGGCATATAGCAGAATTACAGACTCTGATTAACGAACAGATAGTTGCGTGGGCGGCCAGAAGGCCTCCACCTCCTCAACAGTAAGCTAATGGGATCATATATGTTGTAATTTATTTTATTTATCTACATATTATGTGTATAATTATTCCTGGGTCTGTGCTAATGTAAGGTTAATTAATTGTTAAGGTTAGTGGGACGTCACCCAAGTCACGTAGGGTTAGGTCGTATAGCAGGGATTGCATGATTTGCATACGTCCGTGTGTTTCCATGTGTGTGTTTGTTTGGTTATGTATTTGTCTGGCTTTAGTGATAATTGACCCACTAGTTTTTACTCTCACTAACAATGGGTTCCCTGATTTAAATAATTCAAGTGTCCCATGCACCGTTGTCCTCTTGCAATAACGTGCTATGCCAGGTAGCTTAAGGGGTGATGCCAAGTTTGTCCCTAACATTTTTTATATGTAAATTTTTTATTTTTACTCTCTCCAGACATTCAGCCAATTATGTGCTTATGATTATGTAACAAAAACTGTACAAGTATACAAGGCACCATGGTACATACGGGACAGACCAAGATTTGCATATCGTGGACTTCTGCTTGGTAAGATGAAGTTCTTTCGTTGACAAGGAATGTAAATTGGAAGATTTTGTTGTAATCCCTTCTTGGAATGCTCAAGATTTTGTTGCACATAATCTTGCAGATACTTCAAGGCACTTTTTACCTATCGATGTAATTAAGAAAATAATTGAATCCATGTCATATGCTAAGCTGGTAAGATATGTTGCTCATCATTTCTTCTCCTGCTTGCATTTCAAATTGGAATTTAGTGTGAATACTAGTCTAATTTTATCCCAACATCTTCTTCTTAAAACCTGCATGTAATTCTGATACTGAGAATTGCATTCAGTAGAACGTTCTTCATTGGCACATCATAGATGAACAGTCATTTCCACTAGAAATACCTTCATATCCAAATTTATGGAGTGGGGCATATACGAAGTGGGAGCGCTACACCATTGAAGATGCTCAAGAAATTGTCAAGTAAGATTTCTGTATTTTATTATACCATCAGATACCTGGGCTTTAAATGCTTGTAAAACCTTTTCTGTGTGCGATCACTTGTAGAATGCCAGAAAGTATTTATGCATTGCAATTTGCATCTAATTACATGTTAGACTTGCAACACCTTTGGTGAGTGCTCTTAAAGAGGTAGGGACTAGATAGTTCTGCTTTTGAGAAGCCGATGGAATATAAAAGAAATACCATGTTGAGTAGAAAAAGCAAATCCTGATGAACATCTCCACGAGCTGATAAGAAAGCTTTGCTATGGATTAGAAGCACATAAATTTGGGGAGAGGGGTGGAGTTGACGGGGACGAAACTCGTCTGATAAGCTGAGTGTAAGAAATCTTATATTACGGCAGTGAGGACTACATAGTTGGACTAGTGAAACATAATTCCATTTTAGCATTTTATTGACTGATGACACAATGTAGGATGATATAACTGTTGTACTCTATTCTTATTGAAGGGACTGTTAAAAGCTAAAGATAGAGAACCAATATTTTTACTCTGCTGATCTTGTCATGGCCTCATCATAACAAAGGTGGGTATAGGGACTCAGAGAGAGAGAGAGAGAACAAAAAGTATTCAGTATCGTTTGTGCTGCAACACTCCATTTGTGTGGGTTCTACGCAAAATCCACACAAATGGATAGTCTTAGCCATTTATGGCACTGAATACTTTAGAGAGATAGAGAGAGAGAGAGTAGATGGTGTAATATTTTCATGTCTATTTTGTCTACATCATAACAATGCATCCAGATAATACTTTAGAGAATGATCTTCAGTAAATGCCATATTGCTTTAGTTGACAACAAAGAACAGAGAAAAAGATACAAAACACAAATTAGACCAGTAAGTCAGGAGAAAGCAACAACATGTAGATCATTTTCTGGTTATAGCAATTATTTTTCATGTCACTAAGTCCAAGAATAAGGACGTTAAAGAAACTAAAGGGGGAGGATTTGATTCAAAATAGCAAGCTCAAATATTAGAACTATAACATTCTCAAAAGAATGACAAAATCATACAATCCTCAACCATACAACCTGCACCTCCTATCCTCAAGGAATGATGTTTTTACCAGAGTTCCAAATCAAAAAAACTAAAGAGCGTACTTATAGCATAAAATAAGAAGGCACAATCACACATAAGCATGCACAAAAGACAAAAAAAAAAAAACATAAGTAAATAACAAAACCTACTCACCCATAGGAAGGAAGGAGGGAGAGAGAGATAGAGAAATAGATAGATTAAAGCAATACCAGATCATAGGCAAAATTGCCTAGCATTGCAAAAAGCACAGATCAAGTATATACATATTCTATCAAGGCAAGATGTCAAGCTTTGTGAAATCCTAAGTTACTGAATTCCAATAAATCAAACAGCAATATTAATAGAGAAAGCAAAGACCAGAACAAAGTAAGCAAGTAACATTGATGATCCACAAGTTGAGAAGAACTTACAGGAACCCATATTTTTCTCCAGAAAATTGACTAGAGTAGATCATATTATAGAAAAAATACAAATATATACAGCATGATTGACAATCAATATGAAAATTCAATAATCTTTTTTTATCTTGTCCATAGAACAACTCTATACATGTCACGTTATTTTTAAATAACTTACAAGACTATATATACAATTCAACGTTGCCCAAGATGCTCATAAAAAATTCATGATGCACTACAAGTCTACAACCATGCCGACTGTGCAGAATGCAAACCAGCAATTTACTCCACGTTTATACTCCTAAAGATTTCATATTCCAGCTTTCATGCACTTGTGGTTATGTAATATGCTAACATTTTGCTTCATTCCATGTCTCCTTGCTTTTCAATTATGAAGCTTCGCCAAGATGAGAGGTACATGTTTTCTTTGAAGTTTGTTAACCTTTCAATAAGTATTTTTTTAAAATGTCTGCGTATGTGTGTGGATTTATTAGGATTACTAATCCTACAGTTTCCCCCTTATCCTTCTAATAAACTTTGTACTCTAGGAGTGTTTCTTTTGCAATTTATGTTTAAAACAATCAAATTCTTCCTCCCAGGTTGACTTGTTTAGGCTTTACTGAGTATCAGTGTTTATTTAAACATTAACTTATCCCGGGAAAAAAAAATGAGTGTTTGTTTACTCTTAGGGTTTAATTTGTGTGTCCTTTTTCTTGATGAAACATTGATAACTTTTTGGCAGGTATCAATGTTATGGCAGAGGTAGACGTACCAGGTCATGCAGAATCATGGTAAAAACTATTAGACATCAAGATGTCTTTCTGTTCCTTGTTAATCTGTACACTGAATAATTTCTTTACAGGAAAATTTTGAATATTGGAAAAGAAATTTTGCATTTGCATGTCGATTTGTGTTTCATATAGTGAGGTCAAATCTTTGAGTCCCTTTTCTGTTCTATGCTTTTGTGGCAACACATCCTTGCAAAGGGGAATGTATCCTAGTACCAGTGTTTTAAAAAGTGCGCTTAGGCGCGCGCCTAAGCTCAAGGCGAGGCAAGGCGCAGCTTTGCGTCTCAGTCATGGTGAGGCGAGGCGACACAGGGGAAGCGCTGCCTAGGCGATGAGACGAGCGCCTTATTACGAAGCGCAAGGCCAGCGCCTTGTGCGCCTCGGCTTTCTTCCACTCCAATAGGTTCTGCTCTCTTCTCCTCTTCTTCTCTTCTCTGCTTCTTCTCCTCTCTTCGCTTCTTGCCTTCTTCTTCGTCTTCGTCTTCTCTTCTCTCCTCTTCTCTTCCCTTCTTTCGTTGTCTTCTTCTCGCTTCTGTCTCACCACGATCGCTCTCTCTCTCTCTCGCCTTCTCTCTCGCGATCGCGATCTCTCTCTCTCTCTCTCTCTCTCTCTCTCTCGTTCACGATCACTCTCTCTCTCTCGCGATGGCGATCTATCTCTCTCTCTCTTTTGTCTCTCCCTTTATCTTCTTAATTCATATATATATATATATATAATATTATATAATACCTATTATATAATATATAATATACAATATACTTATAATATATAAAATATAATTGATTTATATATATAATATTATACAATACCTATTATATAATATATAATATAATATACTTATAGATAATATGTAAAATAAAATACATTAATTATTTAAAAATAAACACATATATATATAATAAAATAAAAAAATTAATTAAAACACATTATTTAAAAAATATAATAAATAAATAAAATAATATATATATATATATATTAAAAAATTAATTATTTTTTTCTTCTTATTAAAAAAATTAATAATATACATATTAAATATTTGTTTATGTTGAAAATTGTGCTTTATTAATATTTTGCTTAACTTCTATAACTTGCGCCTTGCTTTGGTGAGGCGCGCGCCTTGCCTCGCGCCTCGGGGCTTAGGCTCCAGGTGACCTTGGCGCCTCGATGCGCCTAGGGCTTTTTAAAACACTGCCTAGTACCACACACACACTACTATCTCTATATGCGCTTTTTCTCAATCTATGTATGTGTGTATTATAGATGAGAATGATATTAGTGTATTGATTTCTGCTCGACTACAGATTCAGACATGTGCATAGACATGTCTTCATGCTTATAACAAGAATTCTTCATGCTCTGCCTGGGTGACCCTAGGAAATTTGATTATGCATAAAGGATAATCAAACATAAAACAGACATGATGACAGTGGCAATGCGGATTGCATATTTATAGAACCTTCGTCATTTTTCTTATGTTGAGTGGAACCTTTTAGTCTGTAGGTTCACGGTGCAAATTCTCAAAAATACTGAATGCCCGCATATTTTAATATTTACCCTGAGCATTGTTACCCAGATTTTTTTTAAGAAAACATTATTGCCCAACAAAAGCCTGGTTATCTTTGAAAAACAATGGCTGTTAGGAAAATTGAGCTGCTTGCGAACCCAGCTCATTGTTTGCTGTGAAGATTGTTCTGGCTTAAACACCATTTCAGCATTTAGGAGCTTATCTACTGAATGAGATCCTTTGAACTAACATATTTCAAACTTCTCATCTGCTTCTAATGCAGGGGTGCTGGGTATCCTGATCTTTGGCCTTCATCTTCCTGCAGAGAGCCTCTGGATGTAGCAAAAAACTTTACTTTTGATGTTATTTCTGGCATTCTGTCAGGTAAAGTTTCATTTGTTCATTTTTTTAGCAAAGGCTGCTGTTTCTTTCTGCATGTGTTCAGTTGCTGCTTTTTTATGGATGCTAAACTATATTATCTGTATATCCTATTCAACATTCTGCTACTTTGCACATTTTTGTATTTGATAACTTCCCTGAGCAATATGGGATGCATCTCTTTCCTTTGGGTCCAATGATGACAGGCTGTGCAATTAGGTGTAGCTGCCCCCCTGCCCATGAACCCACCTAACCGTGATAAGGGACGACTTTTTTCCCATGTCCCTGTCTAACTATCAAGAGACTGTACCAGTTAAACTAGCTGGTTACTTCAGTGTGAGATGCATTCTGCAGATTGCAATTAGCGCTATTATTGGCTCTCCATTATAAAAAGCATAATTGTTAAGGTTTATAGACCAATATTATGTTTGCGAATTTTTGGTTTTCCCTGAAAACACATTTTATCAAAAAAATATTGCTGAATTTATTTTTCTTGCAGGCTTCATTTGAAGTTTCTGTATAAGATTTACTACATAACTAGTAATTTTGATTGCATCACACATCGCCAGTTTCTTTATCTAGCTGGGCACCACATTGTTCATATATCAGGTGGATTGCCGTATGATATTCATGTGGATGTGTTTCTCATGATGCTTGCAGTGCAAGTAAATTTTTTTTTTAAATTTTGAAAATGCAGTACAAAGCATGCCTAATGCATGGAGGGAAAGATGAGCTCTCCATTTTGTCATCATCACCAAAAAAGAAAATAAAATAAAATTAAGGCTGTACCATATATAAATAATTGTTGTACAACGAATGCACAATTACTGACCAACCTGAAATAGTTGTCCAAGGTCATGCTGCTCAATTACCGGTTTCTTGGTGAGCACATCTTATTCATCCACCTTGACCAACTCTCGTAGTGTCATTCTTAGCATGATTAATTTTCTTTTTTGCTGGTTGCATTAACCTCCAAATTCCAACAGTTGCTTGAAATCTATATTTTGTAGTCAATGGAATCATTATCTTCCAATATATTATCTGTTTTACCTTAAGACTAAGTTGCAAGATGTGTTTGGTATCATTTTGAACACTATGTGTCATTTCTTGAAAACATATTTAACGAAAATTGAACCGAAAACTTGTTTCGGAGAAGTTTTCCGAAAGCATCCCATTTTTTAGGAAACAATTTAAAGATGTTTTCTGAATTTTCCAAAACTATTTTTACACACAAAAAAAGAAAAAGTTCTGGAAAATAATGGATATTCTCAAACTTTTCATTATTTTTGTTTCCGAAAATACGAAAAATGAAAACATTGGAAATGAAAATGATACCAAACAGATTATGTTCTGTGGTTTACCCTTTTAGGAGGTATGCAAGATTTTCTCTCCTTCTGGAGAAATTTTGGTGATTCTCATTTTTTAGTTTTTTTATTCTGCAGATATGAGGAAAATCTTTCCATTTGAGCTCTTCCACTTGGGTGGTGATGAGGTTCACACAGGTTAGTAGTAAGTGGTTTCTTATTGGGGAAATCCCTTCCTTTGTTGGTCTTTTCTTGTTGGACTAAAATTTCACCTACTCAATGAAACAGAATTTGAGTGAGAGCCCATGTGGTATTGCAAATTGCCTTATTGCATGAATTTTTCCAATTTGAATTAACATTCAAAATCTTTGAATTTGTAAATGAGTTAATTTAGATTGGTGTGGGTGATGAATGGAACATATTTTGAATATTTTGACTTTCGATAGCAAATTCTATATTTTAAAAGAAATGACCAAATTTAACTCATAAAGTAATATATATATATATATATATATATTGGGGGTGTTTGGTGGAGATTATTTTAAGCTAAAAGCTGATAATTAGAAGGTAGAAACTAAAAACATCCCTCACCAAGCTTCTAGAAAGTCAATTTTTTCAGCTTATTTAAGCTATTTCTGCTTAATAAGTTATAATCAGAAGATGTACCAAATAGTCTGACACAAACTCCTAAATTAAAATAAGCTATAAATTGCTTGTATAATCCCCACAAAACACACCCATTATTTAGTTGTTAGGTTATTACAAAAAAAACCCATCTAATTGTTTAATTTGCAAGTGGGATAATTCTAAATTCATTCAGATTTTTGGGACAATTACATGATACATAAATGTTTTTTCTTGTTCAAACTGACATTTTAAAGGGTAGCAATTAAAGCAAAGAATAAGTGCTTCGTGGATTTACATCCAAAAATTGTGAAAGAGAGAAAGCCATAAACTAAAATTTTAGTTATTTTTGTTGTAATGTAATGATTCATCTTTTTTCATAAAATTAATGTGATTTTAAATTCATTGAATTATGATGTACTTCATGGCCATGAAATTTTATTGATTGTTTGTTTTATTTCTAAAACTGATTATCAAATTTGTTATTGATTGTTTCATGGCCATGAAATTTTATGTATTGGAACTGTTGTTTCTGTTGTCTTCAACTTACAAGAATAGGAGACCTCAACTAGTAAATTTCATAACTAGTTCAATTCTATAGGCAGATGCTATAGCTAATATTCACTCCCACAACCATTATATTTACGTGGTTTCAATGATTTTGAAGCTATTTTAATGATAAGGAGACATAATGATAAGAATCCCCATGAAAACACTGAGTTGTGTTTAATAATTCTCTTTATTATTGAAAAGAAGTGGTGTTCAAAAACAAAGAGAAGTTTGCTTCTATCTTTAAAGTTGCACAAATGTAAATCAAAGGTCATTTATGATCTCTATTAAATTCATTACTATTGTGTTTTAGGCTAAAGAAACACATGTAACGCCAAAGGCATTGTGTTTTCATGTTCTTTTTTTACTAACTTCCATGAAGTTGTCTCCCCTGTTACAATTTCGTTTCACATAATCTCTCTCTGCCTCTGTGTGTGTGTGTCTGCTGTGTTTGTGTGCGCGTGTGTTATGCACATTTAACTTTTTATCAGAGAGATGGTTTTAGTCTTGGACAATGAGTTTTATGCTTCTATGACTTCTAATCTTTTTGTTACATTGAAATGTTGCAGATTGTTGGACCTCTACTCCACATGTGCAGCAATGGTATGTTCCTCACCTTTTAAAGTTTATTTTTGTGACGCGAAGTCCCATGTGGTATCAGAGCTGGATGTACTGTAGGGATGGATAGGGTGCGTGTCCCAAGCCTTACGACCTAGGTGTGAGGGAGGGTATGGAGCAAAGTCCCACATCACTTAAGTACAAAGGGGATGTTAAGGGCAACCTCAATTCATAAGCTAGCTCTTGGGGTTGAGTTCTACCCAAGATTGTGTCACAATTGTCCTTATGGTTGTCAGTGACTTCCAATTCCTATAGTGAATTTGTACTTATTGAACATAATGGGCTAGGAAACAGAATATTTTGAGAGAGAGAGAACATGATGTGGTTTATGTTCTTCTAACTGAGCCTCGTGTTTATAAATTATGACCTCTCCAAGCCTGAGATTGGTATAAAGATTTCTAAGATTCATGTTTGCTACATATGGTTCCATATGCAGGCTTCAAGATCACAACATGACGGCTAAAGATGCATATCAATATTTCGTACTCAGAGTTCAAGAAATAGCCATATCCAAGAACTGGAACCCTGTCAATTGGTATGTCATGAGTTTATACTACAAAAATTTGTGACTAGGATATCTGAAGTAGATCATGCCTTGACAATTTCTGCAAGATGAGTTTTCAGGAGAGTTCCTTCTCAGTTGTTCCCATAACGATTTTATTAGGATTTAGGAATATTTTGCAGGCCAATAAAATAATATTAGGGTAACTCATCATGAAATCACGAATCAAAAGGTTTTCTGTATTCTATATTATATGCATTTATCAGAAACTCTTCATTACCGCTACAAGTATTAATAAGTTCATCAAAGGATTGATGATTAAAGAGGTGATTTCTTGTGACATATTTCTCTTGTATGTAACTTTTATTATGATAATGTTCTGAAATACAGATGGGAAGATGTGACAGTAAGGATTTTTCTTATCGCAGGCAAGAAACATTTGATGCATTTGCATCAAAACTCAACCAGCAGACTGTAGTTCATAATTGGTGAGTGTCAGATTGGATTTATGCGTGCAGTTTTACAATTGTATATCAATCCAGAGGTGTTATGGTCCAACTTATAACTCATGAAGTGCATATAAAAAAACATGGTCCAACTTGTAAACAATGTTATCTATCTGTAGGTTGGGTGGCGGTGTTTGTCCAAAGGCTGTTGCAAAAGGTTTTAGATGCATTTTCAGCAATCAAGATTTTTGGTATCTTGACCACTTAGATGTCCCGTGGGAGGGTGTCTATACTGCTGAGCCACTGGAAGGAATAAATGATGTATCTGGCCAACAACTTGTTATTGGGGGAGAAGTTTGCATGTGGGCTGAGACAGCTGATGCTTCAAATGTTCAACAAACAATATGGCCTAGGGCTGCAGCAGCTGCAGGTATGCCAATTAATACTCCACCAAAGACCTAATCGTCGTAGTTGGAATTCAATTGCCTAGTTATGAACTAGCATCTGGTAGAGCAAATGTTGTGGTTTTAAGGTGCTTCTTAGGCCCCATTTGGTGGTGTGGTGGCTTTCAATGAAGTGCTTTTGATTTAAGGGCATTGTAGAGAAGAGGTGGTGTAAAGAGTGGTTTGGTACTGTATGGTTGCTGCAATTGAGAAGCACTTTTACATCCTCTTTTTTGTTAAAACACTGTAGTTATTACTTTACTGGAAAGTGCTTTTAGGTGAACAAAACTCTACGCGTAAGTGCTTGAAAAATGCAGCCAGACATGCCCCCTAGAGGACTTCCACGGGAAAAGGGCTTTCGAACTACATGTACTGCAGTGCCAAATAGGGCCTAGGATGGCTTTGTGTGGGGAAAGGAAAAGGTGAAAAAATCAGCTTCTAGTTCATTCACGCTCCCTTCTTGTAAAAATATATGTATTATTGATTGATATATGTTGATGTGTTACAAGATTGATAATATTCTGTATATTACAATTCCTATATATAGAGGAGAAGATGGTAGTGGAGTGTGTGATAGTGGAGGTGGATGGTAGTGGAGTGTGTGATAGTGGAGGTGGTAGGTGTGGAGAAAGATAGTGGAGGTAGTAGGTGAGTGGTAAATTCTAACAGCCCCCCGCAAACTCAAGGAGGATAGAAACTAACCAACTTGAGTTTGAAGAGAGGAACAAAACAAGAAAATACATAAAAATAAAAAAAAGATAGGAGACACTGTATGGTCGTGTCAGACCGTTGATGAAGACACTGAAAGGTGGTGCCATAACGTGGTAGAGGACACTGTATGGTGGTGTCAGACCGATGTAGAAGACAGTTTATGGGGTCATGTCGGACCGTTGTAGAAGACAGTTTATGGGGTCATGTCGGACCGTTGTAGAAGACAATGTTGTGACAGTTTACGGAGTCTTGCTGGACCCTTGTAGAAACTAACCGGAATCAATGTCGGGACAGTTTACAGAGTCTTGTCGGACCCTTGTAGAAACTAACCGGAATCTATGTCGGGACAGTTTACAGAGTCTTGTCGGACCCATAAAGGAGCTAACCGGAATCAATGTCGGGACAGTTTACAGAGTCTTGTCGGACCCTTGTAAAAGTGGCACCCTCAAAAGGTGTGCCCAATTTTGTCAAAAGGCGTGCCATCAAAAGGTGTGCCCAATTCATCAAAAGGCGTGCCATCAAAAGGCGTGTCCACTTTGTCAAAAGATGTGCCATGAAAAGGCGTGCCAGTTTGTCGGGCGGCAAGAGGCGCGCGATACGCGTGGCTGCCTCGGCTATTTATCCAAGACGAAGGCTGAGGCTGAGGCATACCATTCTGAAACCTCTGAAACCAACCCTTCGCTGAAAAAAACTCTGCCTCTGCGGAGAGAGAAACTGTGGAACACTTTGTTGCCATTCTGTCACCAACCCTTCCGAAACACTTAGCAACCCAAAAAATGCGTGGAAACCATGACGGCGGTCACAAATTTGTCGAACCGGCTGCAGAGTAGGACAAATGAGGTGCAGCATTTAAATTCCCAGCTGGCTCTGCTCCAACGCATGTATAAGGATGCGCGAGCAGAGATAAGCGTGCTAAGGGCAGTTCGTCTTCTTTTTTTTTTTTTTTTTTTTTTTTTTTTTTTTTTTTAATAAAGTGAAAGAAAAAATAAAAATAAAAAAGAAAGAAATAATAAGAATATATGGGAAATCAAAACGAGAGAGTGTTGTGTTTGGGTAATATAGTATAATAAAAAGAGATAGATATATAGATAGAAAATAAAGAAAGTTGGGTATTTGAAAAAGATTAAAAATGATGTAGAGAAAATAAATAAAAATAATTAATTTTGAAATCAAACGGAGGAGAGAGAGGGGACAAGCCCATGTGATAAAGTGGAGAGAGAGGGTGTAGTGCATTGTAAAGGAAGATTCAAGTTTGATTTTCCCGCGGGTTTGGAGTGTAAGGGGGTTTTTTTAATACCGTGGGCCGGTTTTGGCTATCAAAATATAATATATTATATTATATAATTTTTAACATAATATTTATATAATATATTATATTTGTTTGTGGAAGTGTGCAACAGCTGGGCCGCTTTCCTGATGGGTTTGAGTGGGATGAGATGATTATGTTTTTTTTAAAAAAAATAGACACCACCATCGTAGTGGAGCATCTCTGCTGTGCTACCCATCATCAGTCTCACACAACAAAGGAGGAGAGAGAAAGAGCCAAAAGATCGCCCACAAAACTCTTCTAATGCAGCTGCAGCACTAAAGAAACCAATAAGATCCAGTAATTCACACTCACTAATTTTCACCGAGACAAGAGAGCGACAATTTCTTCATGTCGAAGAAGACCATCAGTGGAAAATCCAGAGCATCTGTCAAGCTTGAGCGATTGTAAAGCTCGACCACGAGAATGAGCAAGGAGCTCAAGATCCGAGTCCATCACAATCATCCGGCGAAAGTGAAGAGCCTTCAAGCAACTAAACGACCTCGAAATCTCTTCCACCCAGGGAGTCACATACCCTCCCCAATCCTCCGGAATCAGATTAAACATCGCCTCTCTCGGCTTCCCCTTCAATTTCAGCAACTCCAGGTGCTGAAAACTCCGCCACAGCATCTGCGGCGTCGTGGTATAACATAGAACGATCGTAACGTGCTTTCGCGTCGTCTTGTTCGTCTTCCAAAAGTGAAGAGAGAGAGAGAGAGAGCACATGCAGCTGGTGTATTTCTGGGTGTGTTCATGTGCGTCAAAGCACCGCACACCGTCACAGCACCGCTGGATCTTCTCCACCGCACATCTCGACAACTCCTCGTGGATGGACAAGATCAAAGGTGTCTTCACCGGATCAAAGCCCACCTCTGATTCAGACCTTGAGGCAATTGGGCACATGATATGTGGATGAAGAAAGGGCAACTAACACAACCATAGCTCTTACCTGTGATGGGTAGCAAACACCCATTACAGAGGCCTTTCCTCTGATTCATATGGAGATTCAAATGATTTTTTTTTTGGCTGAATATAGTGAGCTCCAAAGGATGTTCGTGAAGGAAGGTTGAATCACAGGCTCCATCTCACTGGAGAGAATCTCTAAAGCAGTCAAAAGCAAGAAGCAGCAAAGCATTCTGGGAGGTTTGAATTGGTTGAGATCCGGCGGGCGGTCAAGGCAAGGTTGCCGCCCGCCGGAAGGCGAAGAACACCAAGATCTTTAACTATTGCTCTGATACCATGTAAAAATATATGTATTATTGATTGATATATGTTGATGTGTTACAAGATTGATAATATTCTGTATATTACAATTCCTATATATAGAGGAGAAGATGGTAGTGGAGTGTGTGATAGTGGAGGTGGATGGTAGTGGAGTGTGTGATAGTGGAGGTGGTAGGTGTGGAGAAAGATAGTGGAGGTAGTAGGTGAGTGGTAAATTCTAACACTTCTCATTTCTTTTTCCTCCAAAAATATCTTCACAAATCTAAGATCCAAGCAGTCTAAGTAGTGACAGTAAAAGCTTGTTGAGTTGCCTTGATTGAAGTTTACCAATTAGGAGTGCTACCATCACCCTTTTAGGGGATTCACAAGTCCTATTTGTGTTTTGATCTTGTGTTAGTATTTTTCATGTCGTGATACAATATTCTAGCATGTTTGGTTTAGATAATAGTGGATATGTAAATTTATTTCTAAATTTTTGGTTCTTACTATTTTTCTTTTTCTTCTTTTTTGAGGCCTTTTCTTTTCCCTTTTTCTTGCTAAATACACTTGACTTCGTTTTCCTCCTGTAGAGCGTTTGTGGAGCAAGAGAGAGGACTTACCTGCAGGAAATATTACCATTACTGTATTACCTAGGTTCCAATACTTCAGATGTCTCTTGACGAGGCGCGGGGTTCCAGCTGCTCCAGCTACAAATAAGTATGCTCGAAGTCCTCCAAGTGGCCCGGGGTCATGCTATGCGCAATAATTCCTGTTAGACTTTTTATTCTGTAGAAAGTACAGCTTTTCCAGCAGGTTAATTTCTTTGTTGCTTCACTCCAACATCCCTGTTGTCATGGTTTTGATATCTTTGGGATTGGGAGTTGCATCTGATCTGCTTTCTGTAATTTGGAGACGACATTGTCGTTGTTGTTGTGACATGGAGTATAACTGTTACTTTTGTTTCAATTGATATGCTTTTTAGCCACCCCATGTTCTTTTTCCTATAACAGTTCCTATTCTTCAGTAACTTTTCTTTCTTGGATTTGTGTCTTGAGGGAAATTGCTTCTTTTTATACGTTGCTTGTAAAATAAATGCATCCTTCACAGTATTCCCCATGGGGGCCTGCTTCTTTTTTGCTCCCTTTGTTTCAGCGAAAAGCATTTTCTTTACAAAAAAAAAAAAAAATTCTAGAAAACTTCTTTCAAAAGAAGGTTTGTTGTTTTCTTGTATTTGATTGTCAGTGGGTGCACACTATGCTGGTGCAATTTTATATCTAAATTTTTAAATGAGTAATATAGATTGGTTTTCATGTCTTATTAGTATTTATTTACTGGTTGTGACATGTTTATTCATTCAATTAGTAATTTTATGGCACTTTTTAAATCCAAAATTGTGTGACAAAGCTTGGAAGGTTGTTTTGAATGTGTACTTTTATATAGATGATGCTAATTCCTAATTCCTAAATTCAGTTCTTGCCCAACTTCTAAAAGGAAGCATTTGTTGAAATAGTCATAGACTGAACTTTTTTTTTTTATTTGAATATGTTCTAAGCTTGAATGACTTCAATATCAATGCTATTGACTTCCAAGGTTTGCTGACTGAGAATCTTATTGGTATAGGAGTCTTCATAACGACTTAAAAACTTTATGATTATAAATATGTGATTAAACTAATCCACACGTCTCCTCCTATGTTCCTCTTATAAATATCTTATTTTGTGTCATTTACTAACTTCCTAGTTAAAAAGAATACCTATGAGTAGTGGTGATGAAGAAACTAAAAACTCGAGTTTAATTTATGTTTGACTCATTAAAAATTCGTTTGAGTTCATTTTTATTAAGTAAATAAATTAATCTTTAATTCATTCTTGATTTGAGAAATACGTGGAAGCTCGAAAGTTGAGCGGCTTGAATGCTCCAAGTGCCAAAATGACGTTGTTTTGGCACTCTCTACAGTTTTTTTTTCTTTTTTCCTTCTTCCTTGAACTGGTTTGAAAGAAAGAGGGAGATGAGAAAGAAACAGAGAGACGAGAGAAAGAGAAAAGGAGGAAGAGAGAGGCAAGAGAGAAACATATAGGCGAGAGAAAGAGAGAAGCTAAAACTTGATCTTTGGTTGAACCATAACCCAACCCACCGCCATAGACGGAGAGGCCGAAGCTTGATGTTCGGCTGTGGATCTTTGGCTTTGTTTTGAGCCATTCGAGCTCCGTGTTTTTGAGCTACGTAGTGGGGTCATTTTGATTTTGTTAAAGTTTTCAAATTGTGCTTAAACAGTCAATTACTTGTTCTACTAGATTCGATAAAGGGGAAATTCCAACACTGTGGAAATGAGAAAAAAAAAAATTACAAAAACTTGTGAGGTGCAAGTGATTCTGTAATGAGGTACAAGTGAAATGTTGTAGGGGTACATATGTGACTTGCATCCCTTCATGTTTATGTAATTTTTTTTTTGTCCTACTAGAATATAATTCTCCTTTGATAAATCTCAATTTATGTAACAATATCAAACCATTCAACCTCTTCTTGACAAACATTCATTTGAAATTGGTTTAAAAATTTAACAATTTTTAAACAAATTTTAAATTTTTTAAAATCAAACTTGAACCGTTTCGGCTTTGTTTCCCTATTATTAGTGATCGCTTGGAGTGCCCCTCCCTATTCCTAGGTGCAACCGGGATCAGCCTTGCAAAGCTAAATAAATTATGGGTAAATTACACTTACACCCCCTGAGATATGGGTTTAATACATTTCACCTTCTGGCATTTGGGAAATTGCACTAACTCCCTGTCATTGTAATTATCTAGACGGAATGAAAATATTGAACTCATGTACTCTTTTTTTTTACTTTTTCTTTTTTTCCCTTTTTTGTTTACTTTTTTTTTAATGAATTTTCCTCTATTTTTTTTATCAGGAGTTGTTACCTTTTATATAAGTAAGGAGTTTGTGAAATGAGACTATTAACCACAAGGGTAAAAATGTAATTTCCAAAACGTCAAGGGATGGATAGTAATTGGACCGAACCTCAAGAGGTGTCAATGTAATTTAGCCTTAAATTATTCTGCAATGAATTTTAAGTTTATTTTTATAAACATAACTAATTACTAATATCTTCCCGTTAAAAACATTATTGCATCATGTGTTAGATATATATAAAATGACGACACCACTTTAGATTTCACATGATTCATTAATTATTTTGGGTCTATAGTTTAGGAAAATTTACCCATAAATCCTATGTTAGAGAAAGCTGTACCATTTAATCCTTTGTTTTTTTTAATGCACCAATTAGTCTTATTTTTTTTGGTAAGGTTTATTAGTTGGTTGTTAGGTTATATTAATACCCTTGGTGTGATATTGTTTTCCTATTTTGTGGCTTATTCATTTTGTGTGTTGGTATCATAACGTCTACGGGTGTAACATTACCCACACCCCCCAGCACTCAACATTAACATAACATTAGCCACAATAATAAAGTAATCAAAATAGGAGAAAACATCAACAACCAAATCACATACTCCCACACCCATAAGATGACAACTACTCTTTCTACCCATTCAGTGTACGCATTCTGTCCACCTCAAACAACATTACCCAATAAACTACCCAAACATCACCTCATTCCTAGAATCACAGTAACAATACACCATCGTGACCAACCATTACGCACAAACAGAACAGTCATCATACGCACATCGGAACACGATAGCACACAACATTGGAATCTGGAAAATCAAACAACATAACAAAATATATACCTGATAGATTTTTGATCATGTCATGATGCCTCACTTCTACACACCTTGCCGCAATGTTTTCGCACTAAAACAGGGTATTGCAAATGCCGTTCACCAAGCACCGTTTGATTCACACTTTATACTTAGCAAATCGTATAAACAACCACCGAATCGATGATTGAACTAACGTTTTAGGACTTTACACATCTAGGGTTTCCACCCTTCATTTTTTGGGTATAAACATTACACTAAAACTGCCATTACGGAAAATCCGACGTTCACAGAGTAAACGTTGATCCCCAGATGTGACGCCCCATATTTTTTTTTGAAACGTCATAAGATTTAAATAACGATAACTTGCTAGATAAAGTTTTAACTACTAATTAGGAACTTTTAAGTTCTTACATAGTCAAAGTCCAACGACAAAATAAAACTACAAGTTCACACACAACGTCACAACATAGTTAAATCCTAATACAAGGGATAACAGGATTTTATTTTGATAAAATCTTGACTCTAAGTCAGCCAAGGTTCGATATTGGTAGCAGCTCCAATTTCAGCCTCAGTTCCTTCTTCGACATAATCTGGCATGAAACGCCAAGGCAACAAAATATATGCCATGAGTTTTGCAACACAGTAAGAAAACGTAACCAACCTACCATTCTTTTTAAGAGAAAAATAATAATATTCTAAACATGAAATAACAATATAATTATACACAGAATTTACAACCATTAGAATAATTTCAGTAATTTTTTTATAAATTAGGTGATACTCGAAATCTCACCAAAGAGATTTAACTTACCAACCACTAAGCATGGCAATGGTTAATTTGAAACCCTCCCTTAGTCAGATATTTAAGTGTTACTAACCGTAACTACCAGGAATGCCCACGTCCGGAGTTATATACCCAAGTAGTGGCATCCGTGGTCTGCCCCAAGGAAACGGTCTGCCAGGGGTAAGTAACCTCCCTGTGTGCCACCTGCACATCCACCCTTATTCCAAAACCGAATACCGAAAAAGGATTCAAATAAGTTCCGTGCCATCTTAAAGTTTCGCAACACAATTTACGTGAGAATTCTCAAAACCAGGGCTCACCCTGAACAACCGGTGTTAACCGTCAACCCTTAATTCCGTATAGTCTTTAAACCAAGACTCACCCCGAACAACTGGTATTAACCGTCAATTGTTAACTTTGTATATGCCGTTAATCATTTCAGTTAATTTTGATATTAATCACAAATAATTCCAAATTTTTAATCACAAGTAATGTTATACCAACTCATTAAAATTCCTAATCATAAAATATTGCATGTGTCACACAATACTAAATAAAAGTACAGAATTTAAATAAACAATTTATTTAAAACATGGTATGAAATAATAACTTAGATACAAGAATTAAACCATAAATACACACATGCACAAATTTTTGATTTACAAAATTAGACTAGCATAATATTAAAGTGGTGATTTTATCATGTCCAGAAAAACTTTCAGAGTATATATCTTGCAAATAAAATTATAAATACATTACTTATACAACTCTAAAATTCATATCAATCTACATGATACTCAATAAATATGTTATGGTTACTTTTCAGTAAGTATTTTCCAAAAATAACTTATAAATAATTCTAAACAAATTCCAAGGGTGTTTATGACACAGATTTGTCACATTTCCTTACATTAATTCCATGCTTAAATTTATAGATCAAACCCATAATCTAAAAATTTATCATGAAACTAGACTTCTCGAATTTCATATTTTAGTTAGAAATTATCAGATTTGGCTTAGTATAGAATTTTAAATAAATTTTCAAATATATGGTAAAATCTGTCTCACAGTTTCAGATTTAGTTAGAAATTTGTATAAATTCGTAGAAAGCTCAAAAATTGTTACCAAAATTCCTGGACGAACTAGACATCATTATCAACAACTTTGTAGAAAAAATCATGTCGAAATTTTGAGTATAAAATTGTCTAAAAATTCAAGTGACATTCTGGCAGATTCAAAATAGACTATTTTCATCACAGTTTCAGATTTAGTTAAAATTTTGTATAAATTCGTAGAAAGCTCAAAAATTGTTACCAAAATTTTCTAGATAAACTAGACATCATTATCAACAACTTTGTAGAAGAAATCATTTCGAAATTTTGAGTATAAAATTATCTAAAAATTTGGGTAACATGCTGGCAGATTCAAAACAGATTATCCTCAACACAGTTTAGACAATGTATCATATGTATACAATCTGAAAATTTCAATTATGTAAAAAAAATGAGAGGATTGAGAGGGTCTTCTTACCTAGTAGTAGGATTGAAATGGGTGATGAAATGATAGAAGAATTTGTTTCCTAAACCTTCTTGTCTTCTTCTCCTTCTGCTGAATTCTTCTTCCCTATTTCTTCCTCACCCGTCAAAAGGAATACATGCATGCAAACACTGAAACCTACCCTTCTATGCATGACTATTATGTGCATTACATAGACCTCCGAGGCTAGCTCGCTCTCTCTCTCTCTCTCTCACTTTCTCTCTCTCTCTCTGCCATTATCTTTCTCCAAGTTCTAAGAATAAGTTTTCCCTAAATTTTATGGTTTCCTAAATTCTAAGAGATGGTGGGTTTGGTAGGAACTGTGGGTTGTTTGCCCACGGTTTGTCTGTTTGTATACACATATATATATTTTATTTTATTTATTTATTTTATTTATTTATTTATTTATTTATTTATTTATTTTTTTAACAATAATTATTGAACATCCACAACATTTTTATTCTTAATAGGGTCTTTGTTAGCGATAGAATTGGGTTAATTTAAAAAAACTAATAATTTAATTTATTTATTTATTTTCTTTCAAGAATAATTTAAATATGGATTTTCACACAAGAATCTTTCCATTTCCCCAACTTCAACACCAACAAGGAATGAAATGAATTTTACCCAATTTCGTAATTTCCCCCTCTGTAAAATACCATTGTTGTCCATTACTTTGTAACCCCATACCACATTACGAAAGCCCTTATTGGTAATATTGTGTATAATAGGACCTTCCCGTCTATAAGAAATCTTTCAGGACCAAATAGTGCATAAGTCCACAATTTAGGATTTATTGGTGCATCACTCTATAGTTTATAAGTTTGATTTATTTTATTTTATTTTATTTTCATTCAAAATTTTTTTATTTTTTATTTATAAAATTCACTTAGACTAGATGATTTTATTTAAAAGTTTTAAAAATCATCTAATCTAGATAGATTAAAAAAATTTAAAACTTAGATTTAAATGTTAAAAAAAAAAATTACTAAAAGTCAGTTTATTCTAAAAAGTTGGTTAAAAGTCAATTCTTTATCAGTTTTTTGAAAAAATATATAAAACAATAAAGAACAGATGTGACAAAAAAAAAAAACTAAAACACCAACCTTTTAACTTTTAAATCAATTGCCAAAATAGATGGATGCATTTCCACAAATCCCAATTCCCAAATGTTCAATCTTACAAAAACAAATTGAATGGTCCGGACGGTCTTCAGTCTAGGTTCGGAACAGTCTGATCTAATTCGGTCTATTGGGTTCACTTTTGAATTCCTTTTTCATAATTAAAACTGTACATATTTTAAGATTTATTGAGTATATTATTCTTATAAAAAATCATATAGGTTGGATAACGGATACTATATATTCGGATCACTTTTGTTTAGAAAAAAATAAACGCTCAAAAAATTAACGATTCATAAAAAAAATGATTCGAATATAAAGTATCTGTTATCTAATCGACGTGATTTTTTACAGGAATAATGTACTCAATAAATTTTAAAATGTGAACGATTCAAATTATTAAAAAAAATTCAAAAATAGGCCTAATGGGCTGAATTGGACCCTTCAGTCCACCATCTCAGTCCACCATCTAGACTGGAGGCAAGTCCCAGCCTACATTTAGGAGTTGTTTGGGATGACCTAAATAAGTGTACTTTTTGTCGTTTTACAAAAAGATGTGCAGAAAAGTAGAGAGGCGATGTGATGAAAAAAAGATAAAAAAATAAAGAGATAAAAAGATGAATTATTTGAGGTATGTCAAACTTGACCTTAATAGTAATGGGTCAAAATGAGAATATTTAATACTAAGGGTAGAAAGTATAATTTTTTCTAAAATGTTAAAAACAAAATTTGAAGAAGACTGTGTGATACACTGTTCCCCTCTGCGCTCGGGCTTACATTAGGGATTCACTCTATAGGATCTGCACTCCTCTCACTCCCTGTCTCTCTCTCTCTCTCTCTCTCTCTCTCGGCTGCGTTCGCATAGCTTTTCATGTTAAGTCTCGAATCTAACATCTCTCTCTCTCTCTCTCTCTCTGTCTCTCTGTCTCTGTACACAGTCACAAATATACACACACAAGCTCACACTCACACAGTCACACTCACACTCACACTCACGAATCACCCACAAAACCCTAAAAAAATACCAAAAAAAAAACTGTATGGTATTTCCTCTCCTCTACTGAAATTTAGTCAATCTAGCTTTACTCTACTCTGAGATCCTAGGTTTCATAAATCTCATACGCATACCCTTTGATTTACTCTTAATATATTGAATTTTATATTTATTTTTTGCTTCACTTGGTTGATTTGTTCTTGAATTGGATTTGCAGGTGAAATCTATGGAGTTGAAATCAGGTACTTTTGTTGTTTCTGTTTAACCACATTTTTTTATTTTATTTTTTTCCCTTCAAACCAAGCACAGAAAAAAAAAATTAGGGTTTTCCGATTTAGTTTGGTGGGTGATACATTTGGGGATTTGAAGTGGGTATGTTGGGTAAGGATGATGCCGCCTCCAGTTGTGGAGGGGGAGGAGGAGGTGGTGGGGGGGGCTCTCGGGAGCCCTGCCAGGTGTCTGATGCCCGTAAAACTTATTGGCGGTCAGCATCGTGGTCCTCTTCCCGGTCCACACTACCGCCTTTGAACACTGATAATGATAAAGATGGTTTAGATCCAAATGGGAATAACTGTGTGCAGGGTAGGCGGTTGCCTGTCCCTTTAACCCCTAGATCCCAACAGAATTGTAAGGCTCGGTCATGTTTGCCACCGTTACAACCCCTGGCAATTTCTCGCCGCAGCTTAGATGAGTGGCCAAAGGCAGGGTCTGATGATGTTGGAGAATGGCCGGTTCCTATTACTCCTGGTGGTAGAGATTTGAACAAGAGTGGGGAGAGATTGAAACTTGATTTGTCGACAATTCAAAGAGACCCAGACAAGAATGGTGGGCTTGTTAAGAGGGAAAAGATTGCATTCTTTGATAAAAAGTGTTCCAAGGTGGCAGAACACATATATCTAGGCGGGGATGCTGTTGCTAAAGATAAGGATATACTCAAACAGAATGGGATTACCCATATTCTTAATTGCGTTGGTTTTGTTTGCCCCGAGTATTTTAGAGCCGATTTTGTGTACAGAACTCTGTGGTTGCAGGATAATCCCTCAGAAGATATTACTAGCATATTGTATGATGTTTTTGATTACTTTGAAGATGTCAGGGAGCAAGCTGGAAGAGTTTTTGTTCATTGTTGTCAAGGGGTCTCTCGGTCCACTTCATTGGTGATTGCTTATCTTATGTGGAGAGAGGGGCAAAGTTTTGATGATGCATTTCGGTATGTGAAAGCAGCTCGGGGCATTGCTGATCCGAATATGGGTTTTGCTTGTCAGTTGTTACAGTGCCAGAAAAGGGTGCATGCTTTTCCTCTTAGCCCCAGTTCGTTGTTGAGGTTGTATAGGATTGCCCCACACTCGTCATATGATCCTTTGCATCTTGTCCCAAAAATGTTAAATGATCCGTCTCCATCTGTTCTGGATTCTAGAGGTGCATTTATCATTCATATACCTTCTGCTATCTATGTTTGGATTGGTAAGAAATGTGAAGCCATCATGGAAAGGGATGCCAGGGGAGCTGTTTGCCAAATTGTTCGGTATGAAAAAGTGCAGGGGCCAATAATAATGATTAAGGAAGGGGAGGAGCCACCATATTTTTGGGACGCTTTCTCAAATCTCCTACCTTTGATGGATAAATCTAGTAACGGGGTGGATGTGGTTGAATTTTCAACTAAAATTGGCCCAGGTGATAGAAAAGTGGATACCTATGACATGGACTTCGAGATTTTCCAGAAAGCAATCAAGGGAGGCTTTGTGCCTCCATTCTCGTCATCTGAGACTGAACATGAAACCCATCTTCCTGCAAGAGAAAGCACTTGGAGTGTGCTGAGGCGTAAGTTTGCTTTTGGCAATATGAAGGACTTTGTTTCAGCATCAAAATTGGCTCTTTCCAGGGTCTACCCAGATTCCATGTTGATAGTAGGTGTAGATAATTCTGTGACCAAATCATTAAATTCTTCTGCAAATGTGTCGTCGTCAACATCCCCCTCATCAGTATCGTCTTCTTCTTTTTCTTCTTCCTCATCTTCATCTGCATCTTCATCTTCTTCTTCTTCTCCTTATCTTTCTCCAGACTCCATCTCTTCTGATTCAGGCATCAGTTTGAAGTACTTTTCAGATTCCCCTGCAGTGTCTCCCTCGACGGTGTCATGTTCTCATCCACTATCTTCGACCCATTCTAGTTTTTCTAATTTGTCACCTTCCTCATCCAAAATTTCTCCTCACTCCATAACTAAGACTTCAGAATTTATTGATGTTAATTTTACCTCAGGGCCTCGTTCTCAATCAGTGTTGTCATTGTCTAAAAGATCTCCACTTTCTATTGCGGAGCGCAGAGGTAGCTTGTCAAAGTGTCTCACACTGCCAGTGCGGACTGACAGTTCAGGGGGAAAGGATGTCTCCCCAAGTTTTCTCTCTCGTATACATGAGCAGCCAATGCGTACTGACAGTTCAAGGGGAAAAGATGTCTCAAGTAGTTTTCTCTCTAGTATACATGATTGTATTAGTAGAAAGATCAATAACTCTATATGTGAACCACATAAAACAAAAAATCTTTTTGAGCCAAAGGGAGAAAAAGATTCAAGTCAAGCATATGAGTTACAAGGATCTTCATGTAGAGAAGCTAGTGCTGATTCATGTGATAACGAAGCTGCTTTCATGAAAACTTCTGATGAACCATGCAGAATTCATCCTTTGGGAAAGAGGTTGTCTGGCTTGACTGGATTGCCGGCTAGTGGTTCAGCATGCCGTTACCCAACACGACCAGATATATGTCGCTGGCCCAGCTTGGAAAAGGTTGTGACATTTGGTGCTGGTGATTTGGACTCCGAAGCTGTATACATTTTTGTTACTCCAAGTTCAGGTTTAGGCAAATGTAAGGATATAATTCTGTATTTTTGGGTAGGAAAGTCTTTCAATCATGGTAAAAGCAAGAATCAACTAGGTAGCAGTGGAGAGTTAGGTGATCTAGAAGAGATTGACTGGAATCAAGTTGGTTCTGATGTTCTTTCACAAATGGCTCTGCCAGAGGACACTGACATAAAGGTATGTATCTTCTTTGGAGTTTCCATTTGATTTTTTTTCTTTTCCTTTTTCTCACTTCTCTGGATTACCTACAAGCTCATTGTGGACTGCATTTTAATTGTTGACTTACTGTTGCTTCATGTGCAATAATATCAAAGGCTAACTACAGAGAGAGTTATATTTGGGGATTAAACCCAGCGTACTTGTTACTTGTATTTGGGATTGATTAGCTGTATTGTGATTAGTTGAAGTTATACAAAACATGAAAATGACTCTCCATGCTTGGAACATAAACAAAAGTTTAACGCTCTCACTTATTGTATGGGAAAGATGGCACAAATTATCACTTTTCTTTTCTTGCAGAAAATTGAGCTGAATTAGATGAAAACAATTGGTTCACAGTCAACTGACTGACATTTGTTTTTATATTTTGGTTTATTACACTTTCTACCTAAACTATCATTAAATTGTCTACTTAGTCATGTACTATCGATTGAGTCTACTAAGTCCCTATAGTATATAAATTATAGTCTATTTAGTTCCTGAACTATCGATTGAGTCTACTAAATCCCTAAAATATATAAATTATAGTCGATTTTGTCTTTAAAGGTGTTTTATTTCGCTGTGTGTTTAAATTAGTATTAGAGTCTAGTTTTTTAGTCTTGCCAATAAAATTATATAAGTATTAGATATACTGAATAAGTAGAATTAAATAATTTAAATAATAATAGAATAAAATAATACATTAATTAATTTATAAAAAGGATTTAGCAAAAAACTTAAAGACAACCAATTAGAAATAATAAACAAAATCCGGCATATAATACTAGATAAAGGTAAGGAAGTAGTTATTGTAAAAGATAAGTAAGAAAATATTATAGATAAATACCCTTACCTTTATAAAGGAAATTCAACGAGAGAATTGACATTCACTTTTCAAAAACAAAATAAAATTTTGAGGTTTTTCTGAAATAAAATCTAAACTAGATAGGTTCTTTTACTAATTTATAATATTTATGGGCTTATATTTTATTTTTGTAATTCTTCCCGGGACTAAATATGTTTGAATTAAATACTTTAGGAACTTAATATACTCAATTGATAATTTAGGGACTAAATAGACTTTGATTTATATACTTTAGAGGCTTAGTAGACTCAATCGATAGTTCAGGAACTAAGTAGACAATTTGGCGATAATTTTGGGGGGGGGGGGGGGGGGGTAGAAAGTGAATAAACCCTTTAAATTTTAATTAACTTTTTCGACCATATGACGTTCTTGTTACTACAAATTATGAAGATTTGTGTTGATGTGGGACTTCCTATGTGTTTAGATTCGAAGATTGATCTACAAGGATTAATTAGGGAAGATTATGCTGTGTGTGAACACAACTCAACATAATCTTATAAGAAAATTATGTTGTGTGTGAAAGGAGAGTGAACAATGCTATAATAAATAGTTTCATAAAAGAAGAAAATATAGGAAGGAGGAGAAATCATGGAGAAGAGGACCTTAGTCAATGAGGCTTTGTTTGAGATCTGCACCCAAACCTATAGAGGATTTCCCTATTCATTATTCAAGAGAAATCATTTCACTCAACTTTGTTCTTGATTTACGTGGCAGAACTTAGATGTCACTTGTAAACCTTCTAGAAATTGCCCTATCATTTGGCGACTATGTAAGACTCAAATTCCACAATGAATTGTTAAGATTTTATTGAGCTGGATTTCAACCCTAGAAAAGACTTCTAACCAAATTCAAATTATGACTTAATAATTTTGAAACTATAATTGAAGGCAAATGCTAGCAAGTGCCCCATGAGCATTGTTTAATGTTGGAAAGTGTATACAAAGTCTCTTGAAAATATGTACAAATCTTAAAAACTGTATTGATTAAAAAAAAAGTGCATTGATTTAATGAAAAATGTCTTGTGCTCTTCAATTTTTTTTGTCTTTTACTGGTACCCTAGGGACACTTGCTAGTAAAACCTATAATTAAAATATGATTTTTTTAATGTATATTTAAGATATGAGTACCATAGTCTTAGGTTGTTGCTAGAAAATGAAGGTGTTGCATTTTTCTATGTTTGTGTCACACTTGTGGAAAACACCATTCACCTAGATTAGAGTGCAAGGTGAAACTCAGAGGACTCTCTCGCATGGGCACATCTGCTCATAAGGCCTGTCACTCTTGAGACACTCATTTGGGAGTGCAGGACTCAATTAACCTCCTTTTCCTTTTAATTTATTTTGTTTTTCTCTTGCTTAATCAGCTTAGATGGTTGCTTTCAATGTGTTAGTTACATAACCATGTATACATATGGAGTTGTGTGAAAGATAATGCAGTTTTTGTATACTATGGGGGACAAAATCCAGTTATCTGATTGTTTTATTATTGGTGTCGCTACAGACTGTAGATGTTTAAACCATTCCAGTTTCCTTACCGCTATTAGGGAAGCATGCAGGGTAGAAGACTTAAATGAATGATGAATTGAGCCAGGAAAAGAACTGCTACTGATCTTGACTAGAACTGAAGCTGACCATGTGTCAGAAGTTTATGTTGGCGTGTACATAGGTCAAGTGATCCCATTTTACTGGAAGGTCATGCTGTTCATTTACATCCATTAGTTAGAGAGTGATTTGATGCAGACTTTTATGGGAATCAAATAGCTGTCTGTTGGCAAACTTTAGGCTTCTTTCCATATCCCTGTTTGAGCAAGCTATTGATTGATTCCACTACTAAACCAATTATTCTCTTAGTTCTACATGAGCTTCTCACTGTTCAAGAGGCAAGTTCTATTGAGAGTGGGATTGATTGAGATTTCCAGCATAAGCTGTATACCAGCATAGCCAAACAGACCAAATGGCAAGCTTCATTACCATTTGATAAATCTTGTTGGCTGGACTCTTCCATTTACTTCATAGTGCTTTCTCTAAAAGGGAAAACTTCCCATTCCATCAGATGAACTGGTGGTCTCCCTTTTGGCTTTTCCACTGTCCTGTTCCATGTTCTTCCTATGGTATTACACCATGGGATACGAATAAATTGAAGTATCTCTCTGCAGGTGGCACTTTAGGACGCCATGGGATGATTATTGTAAAAGAAATGAAGAAAACTGAAATGATTACTAATGTTATTAATTTATTTTTAATGTTCTGGAAATATATGCTTATCATGATTTCTCATAAGGATGCTAAACAATTTTTTTTGGGGTAAAATGAAGAAAATTATATTAATGAGGCACGGGGGGGTGCAAGACTAGGAATGGCAACGGGCCGGGGCCGGGCCGGGGATCACACTCCCCGTTCCCGATCCCCGATGGTAAAAATTCTCCTGTCCCCGGGCCCGATCCCTGACGGAAAACCTATCACGGTCCCCTTCCCCCCCCCCCAACGGGGATCGGGTTTCCCCGACCCTGAAAATTTCCCGGCCTCCTCAAAAAAAGAAAAAAAAAAAGCCAACATAGCATCTGTTTCATCTCATCATCAACATCAACCTCAACCTCAGATCAGAATATATATATGTATTCATCGCGGATTCGCCGATCAAAATATATATATATATATATGTGTGTGTGTGTGTGTATTCATCACGGTGGTGCTCAGAAATGCTCTCCGTCGCTGATCTCTCCATCGCGGCTTAGATCAGACACAGAGAGTAGAACGAGAGAGAGAGAGAGACAGTTCAGATAACATTTATCTATAAAGCAATAAATATATATATTATATTATACATTTATCCGTAAAGCAATAAATATCTATATTATATTATATCTTTAAGCAATAAAGCCTAAACATAAATATATACACATGGGGAACTGTTCGGGGATTTCTGGGCTGGGCTGGGCGGGGCGGGGCGGGGGCGGGGGCGGGGCCAGGAAACTTATCACCATCCCCGGCCCGAAAATTAACGGGGATTTAAGTTTTAATACCATCCCCGGCCCTATGGGGATTATTTTCGGGGAAAACCCGTTTTAATTAGGTTCGGGGGGTCGGGTCCCCGTCGGGCTGGGGTCAAATTGCCATCCCTAGCAAGACAAAGAAACTCTATCCCAACTATACATCAAAAACCTATTTGAAGGCTTCTACAAAGTCAAAAATTGGTTATAGGATAGATTGACCACCCCCAACCATACAAGAAAGACACAAATCTACTCTTTAATCTTAAAAATGGGCTCTTCTTTTCCATGAATGTCACTGACTCATTTTTTCTGTTTAATCTCTCTCTCTCTCTCTCTCTCTCTCTCTCTCTCTCTCTCAATTATTTGTTTATGTTGAAGATGTGACGGCTATAGTCACGGTCAGTGTTATCAAAGGCGCGCCTAGGCGCAGGGCGAGTCGAGGCGCATCATCTGCGACTGTACAGGTACCAGGCGAGGCGACTTGAGCAAGGCGAGCGCCTTAGCAGCGACTTGAGCAAGGCGAGAGAGGCGCAAGGCCCTCGCCTAGGCGCAACTGAGTGTTTAAGATGTAGATCTGATCTAACGACTCAGATGAACCTTTCGAATGGCTCGTAATCACAGAGGATTACGACTCATGTAGCATATGAGCCAAATAGGACTCAGATAACCCTAATCGAAGTCGTCTCTTCCTTTTTCGCCTCGCAATCGACTGCGACTGGGCTGCTGGAGCTGGACTTCGTCTGCGACTACGTCTGCGACACTGGGCTTTGACTTCGGCTTCGCAGGTTCGACTCTCTCTCCCGTTCTCCTTCTTCTTCGTCTTCGATCGACACTGGACTTCGACTTTCATTTTTTTTTTTTTTTTGCTTCGACTTGTTCAGCTCTGTTTTTTGCCTTCGACTCTTCCTCTCTTTCCTTCATCAGTGATTTGTTTTGCTTCTTCTTTTTTTTTTTTTTTTTCTTTTCTTTTTTTTTCAATTATTTGAGTTGAGTCTGCAAAAAAAATGTAAGAGTAATTATTTGTAAAAATGTAATATACTATTACATTTTTCTTTTTTCTTTTCTTTTTTTTTCAATTATTTGTAAAAATGTAAGAATTTACAAAAAAAAATTACAAAAATTAGGGGAAAAAAAAATTATTTGTAATATACTATTGAAAAAAAAAATTATTTGTAATATGTAAGAGAAGAATTTATGATTATTACATAAATAAATTAAAAGAATTAATTAATGATTATTGCATTCATTATGATTATTACATAAATTAATTAATTCATACATACATACATAAATAAAAGAATATATACTTTACATTCATTATGATTATACTGAAATTGATTCATAACATTAATTAATTCATACATTACATTGCATACATTAATTAATTCATACATTAATAGAAAATTGAATGTAACATAGGAATGAATGTAATGTAATGGAATGTAATGTACATTAATTAATTAATTCATCATTAATTAAAAAAAACAGAAAATTGATTCATACATTACATACATTAATTAAATTAATTAATTCATCACATAACATACATTACATAAATTGAATGTATCATAGGAATGAATGTACTATGAATGATTAGTCTATATTAATCTTTCTATTTTTTACGAAGACTGTGCGCCTTACTTCAATAAAGCCTGCGCCTTGCCTTGTGCCTTGCGCCTAGGCCCCGAGAGACCTTCAGCGCCTTAGTGCGCCTTGAGCCTTTAAAAACACTGGTCACGGTAAGTGATCTGTTGGTGGTGCCGTAGGAGTATGGTTCCCTTAACAAGGGGCTATAATGACTCGGGAAATGTGAGGACATTCTAGAACACAGGAAAATACTTTAGGAAATATTTGTTACCATAATTTTGTAGTACCTTGTGAAATCTTATTTGCCATGCATTTTTGTGTAGTTTCATACCTGTTCCTCTCTATCATTCTACCCAAGTGTCTCTCCTTACTCCTTACTTCGCAACATTATTGGGAGTGTAATCTTTTTCTTTATCCTATCTCACATCTGGCGTTTGGTTCCTTTCCAGCAAACATGGTTATTTCTGATGGACCATTATTTTTATTAAATTAAATAGCATGCTTATGATTGGCTACTGCAGGTTTTGAGTTATGTAGCTCTTGTAAATGTGCTTCTGCCCTGTTTCTTTCTTTATTCTCTTTTTGAATGTAAGCGTGACACATTCATCTATTGGTGCATTCTTTTATTAGTGATAGGATTCTGACCATACAAGTCTGATGGATGTGAAACAGATTGTTAAGGAAGATGAAGAACCTGTGGAATTCCTTGCATTGTTGAGTTATTTATAAGCTAGAGGAATTGAGGAGAGATTCTGCAATCTCAGTAGCTCATTTCTTGCGCCATTTATTCAGCATGCATAGTTTTGCCTGCAATTTTGTTTGGCATATCAATGAACCTTGCCCGACAAAACTATGAAGGTAATGAACTTTCTTCTATCCATATGCCTTTTTTGGAACTCACTGCTACATCCTGTGATAGGGACGGATATTTGCCTATATGATGAATTGCAGGATAATTAATCACCAAATTTTTGTCCTGTTTTGCAACAACAATCTCTAAACTTTGTGAAGAAGAGTGTGTGCATGTCTGCGTCCTTGTATATATTGGCTAATCCGTTCGTGAGTGAATACTGTTTTGCCACTTCTAAGGAAGCATGGCATCTGTAAACTGCTGATTTTGGCTGAATTTGTCTGGAATACTTAACCGATCAATTTACTGTGAAACAGCTAATCTCAACTCAACCAAACCTAGTAGTGTCTATATTGGGTCAGTTGGTTTGATGCTGTTTTGGCATATTTTAGATTATATATTCAGAATTTTCCAAATTGAGGGTTTAATGTGATTCCAAAGTTTCTGCTGACTTTACATCCAGTATCTGCTCATTGAAGTTGCTTCTCCTATATATATCTTTTGGAATCCCATTTGTATTTCTGGGATTAGGAGTCATGTTCGTTCTACGAGATGCTATCAAGGTCTTTTTTCTGATTTACCAAAGAAATCAAGGATTTTGTTTTGGGGACTTTTCACCTGAGACCATAAGTAGCTTTTAGCAGGTGTTACAGTTTAATCTTGAGTAGTAGAACTTGGCATTGAGGACGACCTTTGCATCCAACTTTGAAATACTGGTGAAATTACTGAGAATTTATGTTGTTGATTGTCCTCTGTTTTTATATATATATATATATATATGTATATCATTTTCTCATCTTAAGCAAATGGGGTTACTGATGTTTGTGGTGGTGATAGTTCTTAATTGGGTAAATTACACGGACTTCCCATAAGGTTTGGAGAAAATATAGGCCCATAAATTTAGCATAATTACATTGGGTTTCTTTAGTGTTTTAATTCACGTAACACTTGGCTTTCTTTTTTTTATTAGTAATTCGTTAGTCAATATGGACGGAAAAATGATGTCACGCTAAAATATATATCTTACCTTGTTTAGTCTGTGTCTTCATACTATTTGCATTTCTTTTTGGTCCCTTTAGCTTTATTAAAAGGGATAAGTCGGTGTAATTATGCCAAAATTGTGGTATTGATGCATTTTCTCTAAACCTAATAGGTCACTGTAATTTGCCCATCTTAATTTTATTTATTTTTTATTTTTTTTGGGTTGAAATTTTATGCTATGACTTGTGAAAAAACAAGAACATGGAATTTAGCTTGGAGAAGATGATTGAATCACTGTTTTTGTTTGCTTTATGAACAAGTTTTTTTATTTTTTTGGGTGTCAAGTTTTGATCTTTCTGGCTTATTTTTTTTGCAGGAGGCTTTGATTCTCACATTGGTTGTACAGTTGTGTGTGAACACCCTCCTCCCTCATAACCACAATGCAATTGTCCCTACTGACTGAACCTGCTCTTTGTATATCTCTGCTATGGCTTTAGAAACTGACTTCAGAACCCATTTCAGGCAAATAGTTTGAAAGTACTTTTCTTCACGTAACTTGTGTTTTTTCTTTAGCATTTTTAGGTCATGTTTGGTGACATTTCTATGGCCTATTTGATGCACCTTATGAGTCTGGTTTAAATTTTTTGAAAATTTGTGTTATTTGGTGCAGTTTATGTTTATGACTATGAGGTAAGAGTAATTTAACTAACTTGAAAAAAAAAAAGAAGAAATTATAAAAAAATATGATTTTTTAATTTTAAAATTTTAATTATTAATTTTGAGCTTGTAATAAATTGCGACGAAGTGGGCTCATAAGCAACTTGTATAACTTATTTACTTGAAAAAAGTTACATAATCATTATTTATCAGTTTAGCCACAGCTAAAAGTTAAAAATTAGAACTTTTAAGCTGCGAACAAAGAGTCCCCATTACTCTTCCAAAGTTTTGATCACTTTTAACAAATGTGAAAGTGAGCATGTGTTGTAACAATATTGATAAGTAATGCTATTCTTATTCTATTTTATTTTTTATCTTTATTATATGTAGTTATATTAATATTTTTGAAATTTTAATTTTTTTAGGGAATGTATTTTATGTGAAGGAGTATTAATGTAATCCATACTATATATCTAACCAAATGTAATTGTTAGGTTAAAAAATTCCAAAATTTGAATTTTAAACTCTCATAATTTTAGAAAAATAAAATTAATACGTGGCACCTTTCTTTACTCCAATTCTCACTATTTAAGTATTTTCAGTTCATCACCCAATTGTGTTATCTAAAAAAAAAATTTTTTTAATCAAATAATATTTTTCATGATAGTTGTGGATATAAATATGTATATAGAACTTCACATCATTGTATCACGTAAACTTAAATAATAATGAAAAAAAAAATTCACAACTCTCACAACTCTTATTCTCACTTATTATATATATACATATATATAAAATAAAATAAAAATGTTAGCATTTATCTATTCACGTTTGCTTTTAAAAAATAAAATAATTTCATAGCCTATAGATAAGATCAAGATTTCAAAATTGAAATTTTATTTAATTTATTCTATTTTCTCATGTTTATATTATTTTATCTTTAAATTTGAACTTAAATTTTTATTTTCTTTAGAACTTCCTATATCTTGGAGTTTATCTTTGATTTGAACTTGATTGTTGTAGATTTTCATATTTTTCAACTTAATCTTTTCAAAGTTTATCTTTAAGTTGAACTTTATTTATCTTTAAAAATTATCAATTAATTATCCATATAAATTTTAAATATGATATAATTCAAAGTATATCTTTTGTCGAAAAATGCGGTAGACCCCCAGCAAAACCGACTCCCAGTGCCACGTGGCACTGGGTGATTGGAAGGAAAGAAAAAAAAAGAAAAAGAAAAGGAAATTGGCCAATGAAAATGAGCTGGGGGTGCTGGGGTGCCCCCAGCTGGGGGTCTCTAGCAGTTCTGATCTTTTGTCTAAGCTTAATCTTTTCAATATAAAAATAAGTGCTTGAAAAATGAACCATGAACATGAGATTGAAAAGAAAAAAAAATCACTGTATCGCGTAAATTTAAAAAATAAAAAAAAAAGAACTCACAATTCTCACCACTCTTATTTTCACCTATTATATATATATATATATATATAAATGTTAGCATTTATCTATTCATGTTTGCTTTTAAAAAATAAAATAATTTCATAGCCTATAGATAAGATCAAGATTTCCAAGTTGAAATTTTATTTAATTTATTATATTTTCTCATGTTTATCTTATTTTATCTTTAAATTTGAACTTAAATTTTTATTTTCTTTAGAACTTCCTATTTCTTGGAGTTTATCTTTTATTTGAACTTGATTGTTGTAGATTTTCATATATTTTAACTTAATCTTTTCAAAGTTTATCTTCAAGTTGAACTTTATTTATCTTTAAAAATCATCAATTAACTATCTATATAAATATTAAATATGCTATAATTCAAAGTATATCTTTTCTCTAAGCTTAATCTTTTCAATATAAAAATAAGTGTTTGAAAAATGAACCATGAACATGAGATTGAAAAGAAAAAAAAAATCACAATTAATATTGAGCCCTTTTCGACTCAATTTCACGATGCCTAAAAAATTTTGCATTAAATTTCAAGTAACAAGTGATTTTTTTTTTTTATAAATTATATTAGCTTTACATTTGAAATGTGTACTTACATGAGTTTTTGCTTTTGTAGGAAATGGAGTTTATGTAAATGAATATTATTATCTTATTTTTCTGTAAATTCTATTTATGTTTTTGTTTCTTTTTCTTTTTTAATCATCAATTATATTTGGTTTTTGATTGTCATATTGAAATAACTTATGATTAAATTAATTTTCAAGAAGTCATTTCTTTTGAGACCTAAACCACAAATTTCTTCTTTTTTTAAATATCTTTTTATGCAAATTCAAAGCTTGAGCAAATGCAAGCGATCTCATATTTAAAATGTTAGATTTTTTTGAAAGACTTATTTATTTTGATAATTTATTTAATTATATTTTAAATTATTTGAAAGAGAAAAATAGAATCCAAAATTTATGTTGATGATTTATTTAATTATATTTTAATTTATTTGAAAAAGAAAAACATAATCAAAATTTATTTTGATGATTTATTTGAAAGAGAAAAATAGAATCAAAATTTATTTTGTCCAATTATTTCTCACATAAACCTTTATCCTAAATGTTGTTAGAATGTATTTAATATTTGATTAAATCAAGAGTTCAAACAGCCCAAAACAAAGGTTGAAAAAGTCCAGCACAGCAGCAGGCCAAAAGGTTCAAAAGGTTCAAGTGGAAGATATTCAAATTTGTAATGATGGAGTGGAAGATATTCAAATTAATAATGATGGAGTACAACGACTATAAATTCAAACGAATACAACGGCTATAAACGACTATCAATTCAAATGAATACAATGGCTATAAACGGCTATAAGTTTCATTATATATACCAAAGCCTCTAATGTAAACAAGTTACAAAAAAAAAAAACCAGAAAATATTTTTTGATCTAATAATCACACACATCTATTCTCTGAAAAATTCTCTGAGAAGTGTTCTTCAATATTTGTTTACATCCTCTCTCAGAAATTATATACTGAGCCTTATAGCATTAAGCTCATCTTTCCTGTGTTAGGTTTACAGAAAAATCAGAGTTTCATTTTTATATCTATCTTTGAAAGATAATTATTGTAACTTTCTGTGAAAGGAAAAACACATTCTTTTCAATCTTGTAAGAGTGTAGTACACTCGGTGTTCTTGACTTATAAAGTCTGTGTAAAATCTTAGAGGATTGCTCTATCTATGAAAGGTTTCTAGCACCCTGTGAAGTTAGAAGATAGTGAAAAATCTCAAGTGAAGCATGAGGAGTGTATGTAAGCATGGTTGAAGCCAAACCACTATAAATCTTTTTGTCTCCTCTTCTGTAATCTCTTTACTTTCCTACTACTGCTATATTTATCTAATATTCATATGCTAATAATTTGATTTACTCTGTATGTTAGTTATACTTTATTGTTATTTTGCTTGATCATTTACTGCTAAGTTCATCATTGTGCTTGTTAATAATTTGTTGTACTAGTAGTTAATTTTATTGGGATATTATTAATTTTAATTTATAGAAACCTAATTCACTCCCCTCTTAGATTGTTTTTTGGATAACAATACTGATTGGGATAATTAATATAATATCTCTTATTGATTGAAAAAAGAAAAAGAAAAAATAGCATTCTTTTATTTAATGTTTGTCATTTTGATTAATTATAATTTTAGTATGCTTTTGTTACTCCACTTTTGGTTATCTTAACTAACTCTTATTATCTATTTGTTATGTGATGATTTACATAATTTATGATAGTTTTCTAAAATTTTCCATGTTAGTCATTTTGATTAATTATAATTTTAGTATGCTTTTGTTACTCCACTTTTGGTTGTCTTAACTAACTCTTATTATCTATTTGTTATGTGATGATTTACATAATTTATGATAGTTTTCTAAAAAATTTCATATTAAAATTTTTGAAAGATGTATAGTAAGGTTCATACACACAAATTAAATAAAAATACTTTATTCATATTAGAAAATACCACTAAGTAGCATAATTTTTTTTTTATTTTATTATGTTCACTTTGTAAAATTCCGTGTATCGCATGGGTAATTACTAGTTATATATAACTAATAGTTAACCAATGTGATGTAAGGGCTAAATATATTTATTTTAGGGAAATTTATTATAAAATCTTTTTTTAAGTGTTTGTATCCTAATTTGTCTATAAGATATTCTTATTTTCTAATAAGTCCTATTATTTGGATATTATCTACCATATCTTAATTATCATATTTAAGATATTTTATGGACATTTCCACTCTTATAAATATTTTTTGAACGACTAGCAATTTGGTGATGTGAACTTCATATTTTACAATGTGAATATTCATGTTGACATGTTAACATTCATATTGATGGTGTGAATATTCACATTGACGATGTGAACATTCACATTGATGGTGTGAATATTCACATCACGGAACATTCACACTGTCAATGTGAATATTATTAGGGGTATTTTAGTAAGTATGTCACCTGTATGACTTATTGGAACATAAGAAAATAATGTGAACTAAATAAAATATAAGTAGGTGAAAAGGAATTTATGAAAAAGTGTTCCTTTATTTTAAAATATTTTTTAAAATAAAATTTAGTTACATTATTTATATTTTTCAATATATAAAATATTTAAAATAATCGTTAATTTGAAAAAAAAAAGGAACAATAATTTAAAATTTAAATAATGATTCTAATTATTTATTTTAATAATTGTAGTTGTATTGTTCTATAAAAGAGTTTCTTAAATCGATATATATATATATATATATTAATTTTAAATAAATTATTTATGTGTATTTTAATAAATTTAGCTCTATTTTGTTATAAATATATAACTTACATGAATTTATATATATAACAAATTTCATAAAAATAATTTTTTTAATACTTAATTTTAAAAAAAGTGAAAAAAAGTAGAATAAAATTAATTGGTAAAATGTTTTTAGTATATATAATTCTATTAAGTTTTGTTCATGGTAGTTAGATTAAGCGGAAGTTTTTTAAATGAATAATGTTTGAGAGCTCGAAATTCTTCCCCCCTAATCTCCCTAATGCCCAAAACGACGTCGTTTTGGGCATTTTTTTTTCCCTCATTTTTCCTTCGTCTTCTTCATGCAGCTTTGAGACCGGGAGAGGGAGAGGGAGAGGGAGAGGGAGAGGGAAAGAAAGAGAGAGGGAGAGGGAGAGGCAGGTCGCAGCTCGTCGCCGTCGCAGGGAAGAGCTCGTCGCCGGGATGTCGCAGCTCGTCGTCCCCGTCGTCGTCCAACCCAACCCGATCGCCGCCCAGCCCAGCCTCGCCTCTGCCCAGCCCCGCCTCCGCCTCCTCCTCCCCTGTGATTATGGCCCCCTCCAGTTCCTCTCCTCCTCCTCCTCCTTCCTCCTTCCTCCTTCCTTCTCCTCTCCTTATTCCTTCTGATTTTCTGCTTCTGAAATAAAAAAAATAAAAAATTAGGGGGATTCGGGGAGCTCATTTTCGAGCTCCCTAGCACGACCGTTTTTAAATATTAAAATTTAGAAAGAATGTCGATAAGGGTATTGATTTGGAATTTTAATAAAAAAAAAGAAAAAAAAAAGAAGATGCGTCACATAAAAGAGAGAAAAAAAGTCAAAGAAAAAGTTAAAAGGTAAAAAGTATTTCTTTTATTTATTTTGACAATCTTAGTCCTATTGTTTTATAGAAGTCTTATTTAAATCACTACATATAATAATTTTAAATAAATTATTTGTATATATTTTAATAATTTTAGCTCTATCGTACTATAAAAATATAAATTAAATAAATATATATAATATATTAAATTATAACATAAAAAAAGAAACATTCATTTGATAATTTTAACCCTTCATGTTATAAAAAATGTAACTTAAATAAATATATATAATAAATTTATATGATATTAAATTATAACTTGATATTAGAAATAATTGATATAAAATTAAAAGTGATTCTAATTGATGACACTACTAGTCCCTGAGGAATGGGTCGGGCTGATCCAAGCTTCCCACGCCGTCGTCCGATCACTGGGCCCACTGAGAAACCTGCATAAGAGTCCAACGGGGAACGAGAGTCTCCCAACGAACCCTCTGACGAGCAAGTTAAAGAAGAGAGATCAACGGAATATAGAGATAGGATGATGATAAATAATTTAACTTTCTCTTTGTCTTAGAAACCTGTTTATATCCTTTGTTCATCATTTCATTGTACACTCCGACCTGTCATGTTGGCCGAAAGTTTACGTTCTAGCCTGCCTTGTTCATGGTGAGGCTGTTCTGTTCCGACGTGAAGGGGTTATCGCATTAAATGCTGCAGGGAACCTCATTAATGGCTAATGTGTGGTGTAATAACTCTACGAGATCTTTGTCTGCTTATGTGGCTGGTTCTTCTCTTGACACGTGTTTAGATGTCATTGGTCCTTAGTGCAACGTTGGGCTCTAGTAATGTTGGGTTTTAGTGTTTGAATTATATATTAAGCTCTAAGTAGTGGGCCAAAAGCCCCTATAGGCCCACCTATGTCACTAATTATTTAAGAAATTCTATATAATTAATATTATAAATAAGATAGACATAAAAATAACAAATAATTTTAATATTTTATTTAAAAAAAGGTGAAAAAGTATAATAAAATTAATTGGCAAAGTATGTATAATTCTATTAGGTTTTGTTTATGAGTAATTTAGATTAAATAAAAGTCTTTTAAATATTAAATTTTATAAATAATTTTGGTAAAAAGATATATTGATGTGGCATTTCAATAAAAAATGAAAACATGAGAGATGTGCCATAGAGGAGAGAGAAAAATTGAAAGCAAACACTATTTTTAATAATATATATGATAAGGGTAAAAGAAAATAGTGTATCTAAAGCGAAGTAGAGTTACAATAGCAACTTCCTAACTTATTTGTTAAAAATAGCTAATTAATGATGTTTGGTTGTATTTTAAAATATATTTAACTTGATTTTTTTTACTTATTTGTACTAAAAAAGTGAGATTTTTTAAAGTATCTGTAATTTTTTTCAATTTATTTGGAACTCTTAAATATGTATAGACATACAAATTTCATCTTTTTTTTGTCATAGTTATAAATTTTAAGGTTAGTTGTAACTTTTTTATAATGTTTTATTTTAGAAATTTTTTAATATACATCACTTTAAAAAGAATGTGTTATATACACTTTTAATTATATCATTTTCTTCTTTAATTATAATATTATTTTAATTATGACGCATAAATTTTTTAGTTATGTCTTATGTTGTGTTTAATTATAATATATATGTATATATTTTTTTAGTTATGACTCAAAAAATTAAAATTAAAATTAAATTATTCTTTTCTAATTATAAATAGTGTTTCACTTTATTTTATTGTAATATTTTCTTTTTATCCACCTATGATAAACTCCATGAACCTAAATTTAGAATTGAACTTTAAAAAGCCAACTCTAACATGTATCTAGGCATCCATTAATGAGACATATAATATTGAAACTTCATATCAACTTGGTATCATATATAATATTAAAAATGTGAATTTTTTCTAAATTTAAATTTAAAATTTTGAACGTGAGTTGCCTATGAAACTTATTACGACTCTCGTTTCAATGATTAAAATCATTTATTTATAGGGTTTTTCATATATATCATATATGTAAAAAATTAGATCGATCTAATAATTATAATATTTTTATTTTATCGTATTTATATTCAAATGAATAAATTATTTATTTTTTAAAACATAATTATTGTCTTTTTTTTGAAAATAAAATCAATAAAATGAAAAAACTATAATTATCACATTGATGTAAAATTTTTTCATAAATTATATACATAAATAATTTTTTAAAATAAATTTTAAATTATTAAAATAAGACTCCTAATAAATCTAATAAACCCCTCAAACCTAAATTGAGAGAAATCATGTCTAGTAGAATTAGGCATGTTCGAAAATTGACTTTTAAATATTTTACGAAAAATATATGTAAATAAAATAGAGAAAATAATTGGAAATGGGATAGCTGTTGTGCCTCGGGCATATCACTCACTATTGTGGGCCGATATGGACCCATTTTGGAGTCCGTTATAATAGTTTGAATCGTTCATGTTTTAAAATATATCAAGTATAATATATTTATAAAAAATAAAATTGATCGAATATTAAATAGAATATATTTATATTTACAAAAATAAATGATAAATATGATTTGATAAATTGTTCAATTAATTTAATTTTTTACAAATATATTTAACTTAATGTATTTTAAAAAATAAACAATTTAATTTATCAAAGCAACTTCCGAAATAAACCTGCACAGTAACTGATGTGCCGAACGTACCACAACCACTCCATTTCCGAGTAAAATAGTCAAAAAAAAATAAAATAAAAAAAATCACCACAGGTTGTATCCAAACGCGGCCTATAGTAATTAGGAGTTGTTTGGAATGACCTAAATAAGTGTATTTTTTGTCTTTTTACAAAAAGATGTGCAGAAAAATAGAGAGATGATGTGATAAAAAAAGATAAAAAGATGAATTATTTTAGATATGCCAAACTTGGCCTTAAGATCAACCAATTGGCCTTAGGCGGGCAGATGAATATCTTTAATTAATTAAGGACAACTTTTAAAATTTATTTAAAATACAAATTACCTCTTGTGATTTGAAAAATCATAAATATATTTTTATCGAAATTTTTTATTTAACAGAATTAATTAAAAAAGTGAAATTTTTAATTGTTCATTGATACAATAATAAAATTATCTGAATTATTAATTCAAATAAAATTTTAAGATTATTAAAAATTATTAATTAATTTGATAATTTATTAATAAAAAGATCCATTTGCTATGAAATTAGAAATTTTAAGGGACATAATGTAATAAAAAATGCTAGATATCTTAAAAGTTTTACCAAAATTTATACTAAAGATCACATAGGTGTAGGACTCATATGGTGTAGATCTCACACTCATGTGAAACATTTGATAAAAATTTTGATAAATTTTTTAAAATTTCTAACACTATTTTAATATAATTTCTAAAACCACAAAAATAATTTATAATTTAAGCCTTCGTTTGAAAAGTGGGTTAGTTTTTTGACTTTTTTAGCGATTTTACCTGGGACTAAAAAGTTTGGTTTGGAAAGGACTTTTGACTTTTTAAACTTTTTTATAAGAGAAAAAATTGTAATGATTAAAGATTAAATGTGATATTTTGTCTTATTAAACTAAAAAACTTATTTTATTTTTTGTGATTAAAAAAGTCAAAAAAAAAAAAAAAAAAAAAAAAAGCCCCAAAACCAAGGCTTCCTAAACGAAGCCTAAGTGAATTTCGGAGATCTGTTTGTCATTTATCCATTAATTAATTAATCGACCTTCACATCATGCCCCTACTGAGCTCTATCTCTCTCTCTCCTCTCTGTGCAACTGTTCAAAGCAAGCAAGTCAAGCCATCCATGGCAAACCTCTCAAAAAACCTCCTCTTCTCTCTCCTCTTCATCTCTCTCCTCTCTCTCCTCCTATTTCTCCTCCCTCCTCCTCCCTCCTCCCACCACCACCACCACCACCACTTCTCTCTCCCCTCCTCCACCAGCACCTTCCCTCCTCCGCCCAAAATCGCCTACTTCATCTCCGGCACCGACAACGACGGAGGTCGAATTTTTCGACTCCTCAAAGCCATTTACCACCCTAGAAACCACTACCTCTTGCATCTCGACCGTCGATCGTCCAAGGATCAGAGGGATGAGCTCGCTCGGATGGTGGCTTCGGTCCCTGTGTTCGTTGATGCGGACAATGTGAATGTGATTGAGAGAGCCAATTCGGTTAGAGAGGAAGGGCCTTCGAGTCTCGCTTTGGTGCTTCACGGTGCGGCCATTTTGTTGAGGTCTAGGAGAGATTGGGACTGGTTTGTTAATCTCGATGCCTCTGATTACCCTCTCATTTCTCAGGACGGTACGTACGTTTCACCTCTTCCATTATATATGCCTTGGATTGTTCAACTTGCTACTTTACACTATTTAGATTGTTTTGATTTAACCTAGATATGATCAGTGTGTACTAGTTGAGCTGAAAAATGGGTAATTTATTTTAGGGTAAATTACATCGATAGCCTTGGAGGTTTAGTCCAATTACTACCCTCTGACCTTTTGAAAATTACATTCCCACCCTCCGGTTAATGGTTTCATTTCATAAACTTCCCTTATATAAAAGTTAACCGCTCCTGCTAGAAAAACAGAGGTAATTACATAAATAAATAAAAAAAAGGTAAAGGAAAGGAAAAAAAGAAAAGAATAGAAAGTAAAGCAAAGCAAAAAAAAGAGAGTGTGCATGAGTTCAATGTCTTTATTTTGTCTAAATAATTACAATGACAGGGGGTTAGTGTAATTTTTAAAATCTCAGGGTTGATATGTATTAAATCCAAATCTCAGGAGATGTAAGTGTAATTTACCTTTTATTTTATAGTTCATGTTCAGTGCTCAATGCAAAATTAGGTTTTTTTTTTTTTTTGAATATTGTTGGAGCCTTAGAAGAGATCACTCAAGGAATTTACACTATGTTTGGATTGAGTGATTTGGAGAGAAAAGAAAAGAAATGAAATAGAGAGGTCTCTTGTTTGTTTGGATAACTTAAGTAGAGTTTTGTAAATATGATTTGAAAGTATGAGTTGTATTTTGAGTTTGTGAGTTGTGGAATTATGATTTGAGTGTAGAAAATTTGTTTGGTTATGGTTTTTGAATAGAGGGTTGAATTGAGTTTTGAATTGAGTTTTAAAAGTTTTATTTGACATGTGAAGTAAGAAAATTTATTTGGTTATGAGTTTTAGAAAGAGTTTTCAAAACTTAATTTAAATTGTTATAAGTCATAACAAAACACACTACTTTCACACTATTGAAAATTCTGATTAACACTCATAACCAAACTCTTTTTAAAATTCAATTAAAATTTTTTATTATTGATAGAAAATAACATTAATCAATTTTTTAATTGAAAATACTACAAAGGAAATAATTTTTTTTCAAAATAAATATTCAAAAAATTTAAATCATAAATATTTAAATAATTTAAATAATCTAAAAAATTTAATAAGTAAAAAATTAAAATAAATATTCAAAAAACTTAGATCGTAAAAATTTAAATAATTTAAATATTCAAAAATTTTAAATAATTTAAAATGTTAATATCTTAAATTTAAAAACAACTCTATACTCAAATCGTAACCAAACACATAAAACAAAACTCAATTAAGAAATTATTTTTAAAACTCATAACTAAACACATAACTCAAAACTCCATACTATTTTCACAACTCTACACTCAAATCGTAACCAAATACATAACAACAAAATTAAAATATTTAAAAATATTTTTATAAAATAGAGTTTAAATTTATTTTTATAAAATATTTTAAATTTTAAAAAATTTAAATCGTAATATTTTGAAATTAAAATATTTAAAAATATTAAAAAAATTAAAAAATTAAAAAAATCGTAACATATTTAAATATTAAAATATTTAAAATCTTAACAAAATTAAAATATTTAAAATATTGATTTGAATTGAGTTTTGAAAAAAGTTTTGAATTATGTGTTTGGTTATGAGTTTTGAAAAGTAATGATTATGTTTTGAATTGAGTTTTGAAAAATAGGTGTAGAAATATGATTTGGAAATTCAAAACAAACAATACACTTAAATCAATGGGTGAAACTATGATTCGAAACTCTTACCAAACGGAGCCTTATTTCTCTTATAACTCTCATTTTTAATCTTCCCAAAAGTAGAGAGATTGGAAGAAAAAAGAAATCAATATTTTCATAATATCAATATTGTTCTTGTAAAAATAAAAGAAATAAAATGATTGAAAATATAAAAATGTTATTTTGGTAATATTACATAAAATAATTGTTTTTTTTTTTTTTTCTTATGAAATCTAACCAAACAAGAAGGAGAAAAATCGTAATCATTTCTTACTTATCTAAATAAGAAGGAGAAAAATCACAATCATTTTTTCTTTTCTTTTCTTTTCTCTTCTCTTATAACTTAAGTAATCCTTTCTTTTCTTTTCTCTCATAGATTCCCAAACATGGTGTTAGTATAATAGTGCTTGTAATTAAAAGATTTAGGCCATCTTCCCTTATCAAGTGCGGTTTGTCCCAACCAAGGTTTTAAAAAGCGGCCGCAACCGTTACGTAATGCCGTTACGTAACAGTTTTGGCGGTTACCGTCACCTGTTACAGCCGCTTTTGTAATGTGATTGAGATTCACAGGTGTGTCGGCCGTAGCGGCTACCGTAGCGGTCGTAATGGTACCGTAACAGTTGTAACGGCCTGTTATGCGCCGTTACGTAACGGTTCCAAACTGTTTCTTTCAAAAAAACACACAAAAAAAAGTTGAAAATGGGGGAAGAGGGATAGAGAGAAGAGGGAAGATAAAGAGAGAAAATGGAGGAGTAAGAGATAGAGAGAGAGAAGAGGGAAGATGAAAAACATGTTATTGATTTGTTGAAACTGTAAGACCCATGCTAGTCTATTCAGCTGCTATCACTAAACCATTTTGTTTGTGTGTCTATCTATATATTGTTTGAAAATAAAAATAATAATAAGTGTGATCATTATCTATTTGGTTTGGTTAAAATATGTATATATATATATATATATATATAATTAGGCTCTTATTTATTCTCTTACTTTTGTCATTGTTTATCTTATATATAATAGTTAGTGATTGATTTTTTGTATAATATAAAGTCTTTAATTATTAAAATAAAATGTAAAAAACTCAGTTTATAGTGATTTAAAAATATGAAATATATTGGATCATACTTAAAAATTTACAAAAATGGATCAATATTTATTTTTAACCCAATAAATATGATCATGGCAAAAAAATGTGTATCGGTAAGTTTTTTTCAAATTGTGCGAAAAATAAAAAAATTCACGGTTCCAGTTACCGCAACTATTACACTACGGCCTTTACATCCCGCAACCGCAACCGTGTTACCGCCACCGTTACGGCGACCGCAATCGCTTTTCAGAACCTTGCCCAACGGTAAGGCTCGGCCTTGGTGACACTTGTTTGAATCACAGAACCAACCGTGTCAGAAATGGAGTAAGGCTGTGTACATCTTGTCTTTTCCAGATCGTGCTTTAGTGGCAGTCTTGCTTTGGGTCACCCTTTTAGTCCATCTGCTGATTATGGGCTTGTTGCAAAAGTTGGGAAAAGGGGAACAAACCAAGCTGGGTAATTTAAAATTAGGCACAAAAAAGGAAAAAAAAAAAGAGCATCTTGCCCATGGGACCAACCAACTTTTGTTTATTCTGAATGCTGATATGGTGTCAACATCAGACACCCATTAGGTCACCAAACATGGGACTATCTTTCAAAAATTAAATAATTGGCACCTTTCATGTAAACACTAAAGTGAGGGGGGAAAGCTTTATGTGGTAGGTGTTGCAAACCACACTTTAATATACCTTATCTTATCTGTTTCTTAAAATTAATACATTTGTATGTTCCTTGGTGTATTCCAAAATGTCTTTGCATTTGAAAGGTAAATGCATTCTCGACCGTGAGATAATTACAACCATCAACAAAGGATTGTGAGAATTTGTGCATTTAATTGTTCAAACACACATAAGTTCCATTAAACCAACTCTCTTATGTAAATGAATGAATGAGTGCTTGCTTGTCTTCTATTGATAAGGTCCTATCAGATTCCCAATGTGTGGGATGGAATTCCCAGCAGAGTTTATTTCAAGATTTCAAGAACTTGCGATCGTAAATGATTTTATGTGCAAATTTTTCAAGAGAACCATCTCTAGAAATTTGATCAAAGTCAACTGTCCAGTATGTGTTCATAGCTTATAGTTTTCCTGCTGCCTTGAAAATAATCAATTATGAAACTTGGAGAAAAATAAGTGAAAACTTTGCTGAAGGATTTAGAAAAAGTTCTATTCACTGTCCAAAACATATCCAACAGAGATTCATTTACTGTTCTTTTATAAACGTCCTTAAAATGTATCCAAGGACATATCCGAAGAACCAAATAAGCAACTATAGCAGCAATAAATGAGCTTAATCTGGTTGGCCCTTTTAGATTAGTATTACTTTAGGTTGTATTGGAACACTCATCCCGAAATTTGCTAGCAGAAAAGAGATGTGAAGACAGGAACCAAACACCTTGCTTGGTTTCAATTTTTGAGCTAAAATTTTTTGAAAGTTGATTTTTTTTGCTTTTCATGTTTTTTTTTTTTTTGTTTTTGGTGAATTTTTTTAATATTTTAAGCAATTTTTTTAAATTTTTAGACGCACTTAACCCAGATGTACCTAAAAAGTAAAATATTTATAAAAAAAATATTTTAAAAAATCAACAAATACACAACAATACTAAAATGTATTGGATTTTTGTATTTTTTTTTTTGTATTTTCGGTATTTAATGAATTTTTAAATGTTTTTTTCCACAAATATTATACTTTTTAAGTGTATTTATGTTAGGTGTATTTAAAAACTAAATTTTTTTCTTAAAATATTAAAAAAATTCAGTGAAAACAAAAAAACACGGAAAACAAAAAGCTCAATTTTCTGAAAAGCGGAATCAAAATTCTGAAACCAAAAAGTTATTATGCAAGTAGTATAATCATCTCCTCCACAATTGCCAACTCTACTGTTAAAACTGGAACCTGTGTTCCAACTTTTAAATGAAACAAGGCATTCAAGTTCATACAAGGCTTGCCTTGTTAAGAAGTTTATTTGAGTTTATTCAAGGGATTAATGAGCCAATCTCTCAAGAATATGTTTTGAAACCTGATTCCTGAATAAGCCAAACTTGACAATCACAAACAAAAGTTTTTTGAGCTTTTGAACAATTAGTATTGGTGTCCTGCAGTTATAATGATGTTATCCCTCGTTAATTGTAATTACAAGAACAACTTCTGAAGCAACCATTGTTAAATAAATGAGTTATCATGAACAATTACAGTGTCCTTTGACACAGAAAAGAAAAGAAATTAGGGGCACTAGACTTTTTCACACAGAAATTATAGTTTACTGTGCTACTCAAGAAACTTGATTTGACTTGGGAAGAAGGGTTTTGAGTTTGGAAAATAAGAAATAGAGGGCTGGTGAAGTACATGCTAGTTGAGCTTGACTCAAACATCATGCTCATATTGAGTTTGATAAAATATCTATCGAAGTTTTTAACTGCTTAATATTCTGATTTATTACAGCCCTTAACTCCAACCAACACCCCTTTAAAACCGTGATATCTATCAATGCCAGTGCATCTGACCACTTTTCTGCTCCACCTCTGTTTTTGCCACAATTGTTGCTAGCGTGCTACTACTACATCACTACGTGACCAAAAGTCTCATGGAAAACTTACAAGGCCTTTAGTAGGTAACACATCATTTGTGCATTTCTATGCGGCCATGTTTTGCACTTCATGTTTTATCATGGATTTTTTTTTTTTTTTGGTGGGAGAAACCATCAATTCATGTAGCAACTTGTGCAGGTATTCCCATTTGAAACATCTTATTTGTCTGTCACATGCTAGTTCTTTTTTTCTTGTTCTGTATATATATGACCCTTTTTAGAGGTGCACACTATAGATTTTTTCATACATATATATATATATTATTCTTTACCTGTTTGGGGGTTAATATATTTCATTACTAATCTATTTACAGATTTTCTTCACGTCCTGTCCTTTGCACCAAGGGATTTTAACTTCATAGAGCATACGAGTAATACTAGCTGGAAGGAGTGAGTACTATCATTTATCTAGGACTTGTTTAAACATTTTTAGCTGCCCATGATTGGGATGTAGATGCAGATTATAAGCTTGAATTCTGTGTCCAGGTATCAAAGAATTATGGAGGTTATTGTTGATCCTGGCCTATATCTCGCATCAAAAGGCAGAATGTTCACTGGCAACAAAAAACGCACCCTGCCCAATGCGTACAGATTTTTCACCGGTACATTACTTGTAATTATTACTTTGTTAGCTTTAAGATTTTGATGACACATTTACCAAGCATGAGAAAGTACTTGTAATTTGGGTTAAACTATCTCAAACTTGCTTCTTGTAGGAAGAAATTAACTGCATGCACATGACCTAAATTTATTTTACCAAGCATAAGAAATTACTTGTTATTTAGGCAAAACTATCTCAAACATCCTTCTTGTAGGAAGATATTAACAGCATGCACATAACCTGAATCCGTCCCAAATTTCTTGGTTGGTGAATCTTTTGATATGAGACTGTTACAGGCTTTTTTGTTATGTACAAAACTCTGTGAGAAGTTCTAGTCATTAGCTTGTGTTTGTGATCTTTGACTGTCTTATTATTTTGTAGACAAACTTTTATTCCACTCTATGTTGACATGGAATCGGGTATGGTGGTCAGATGCGGGTATGAGTAAGTGTTTGAATCATCTAATTCCATATCAAAGGATATGGAGATACGGAAAAATATTCATGTTACTTTATATATTTTGTCTATTTTCTTGTGTGAAATGGTGTTCACAAGGTTTTATAGAGCATTTCATGAAAATTTTGGAATCTTTACATATAATTTTATGGTAAAACTTAAATTACTTAAATGTGTTTGTTAGGTGAATTTCTAACTACACATTTCAAACACATATCCCATACACTAGACACTTGGTGCCGACACATGGTTACTTAGTGGAGCCACATAATGATCAGAGGGGGCAGTTGTCCCTCCTCAAATTGTAAAATCCTACTACTCCATTTTGTTTCTTTCCGTCAACAATAAAATTTAATCACAGACCCACCTTGCCCTTGTAAATAAATTAACCACTGCATTATAGCGGTTATCTTAATAGTTTTCTAAAGATTACTCATCTTTCTTTTGTCTTCCTCGTCTCCCATTTGTGGAGTACCATAAAATATATCTGTTATTTATTTACTGCATTCTTAATCAGTATTCCCATTATTTCATTAGGTTCTCCACACGTGATTTTGAGCCGGAAGCTCGTTGAGTTTGCCATCCTTGGATGGGACAACCTACCGAGAAAACTCCTATTGTTTTTCTCCAACACTAAATACTCACAACGAGACTACTTTCAGACGCTTGCTTGCAATTCCAAAGACTTTTCCAAAACAGTTGTCAACTCCAACTTGCGCTTTACTGTATATGAAGATGATCCTCCAGACCTAAGCGTAACTGATTTGGAAAAGATGTTGAGCAGTGGAGCTGCATTTGCTGGGAATTTCCGTGCAAACAATCCAGTTTTGGACAAGATTGATTCTCTCGTGCTTCATAGGACTGCGGGTATGATATTACCAGGAGGTTGGTGTTTGGGTGGGCGAGGAAGGGGCCGAGACCCTTGTCAGCTTTGGGGTGACATGAGTATTTTAAGACCGGGTCCAGCATCTAAGAAATTTGAGAAGCTTCTTTTGAGTTTAATGTCGAACATTACTTTCCATTCAAACCAATGTGTTCGCTAAGGGTTGTAATTTGTTTCCATTTCTGTACCACGTTGATAATATCGGCTAGATTATATATAATTAGGTAGTGTGTTTGGTTTGTTAGGTATTGATTTAGCGTTTGAGAAGTTTTTTTGTAGTGGCATTTTAGTTTTTTTTTTTAATCTAAAATATGAGGTGGAAAAAAATGAAGTGCTTGAGAATCATTTTTTTTTTAAGGTTTTTTTTACTGAAATATGTATTTTTTTGACAATTTTAATGAAAATAGACACATGATTTAAACTGAAAATAAATTAAAAAATTGAGATGGAAATTGATAGAATTAAAAATTAAAAATTCATTGTAATTTTTTGGGTAAATTATAAATGCATGCCTTGAAATTTACTTAAAATATGGATTTTTGTTTTTGTAGTTTGAAAAATTACAAATATTATTTTATAAAAAATTTTTATTTAGCAAAACTATTAGAAAAATAAAGTTTTTAACTGTTATTCTATACAATAATAAAATTATTTGAATTATTAATTATAATAAATATATGATATTATTAAAAACTGTTAATAAAAAATTTTAGGGAGTGGGATATAATTTTTATAGTCATAGAGGACAAATCATATTTTAGACAAATTACATGGGGTGTATTTATAATTTATCCTTTATTTTAAAACTAAAACCTTGATTTTTTTTTTTTGTACTTTTTTTTTATAAAATAAATTGAAAATAAAAATGAAAATATTAGAAGGCAGAACACTTTTAGGGCTTTTTGGTTGTTGATTGTAATTTGTAGTTTGTTTTTTGTGCTCATTTCGGCTATGATTAGCCTTACAGTTCAGACTTTCGTAGTTCTGAATCTATTTTCACAAGTGTAATGTGAAATAGATAAACACAAATGAATCTAAATCTAGCAAATCTTTTGAAAAATCGATATTTGAATCAAATACTAAAAATAGACTGCTTTGTCAGATTACAGAGTCTGCATCTAAATATTTTTGAAAAATTTAAGAAAATCGTGATTTGTGTCAAATGTCACTTATCCATCATCACCAAAGTGTCTTGGCTCGAGAACTTAGGTATGAGAGGGGAAGGTCATGAATTGAGCACCCTCCTCACCCGATCAAAGATCGGCCTCTACTAATCATGATGTGATTTTTATTTACATTATATGCTCTTGTTCCGATTTATTAGCCAACATTACTGAGTGATGCACACAAGTATAGACTAATTTACAAAAGTTGGAACAATTTGATTTTTTGTTTGTTTGAAAATTATTTTTGATATTTGTCACTTGCAAATGTGTGTTCATACATTAATAAATGTATCCCAATTTTAGCAATTAGCCTTCATCCGCCGGCATTTAAACAAATATATCATTTAATCACTTAGCCTCATGGAAAACATGCTTGATACGGTAACATAAACATACAATGTGATATGCTAAAATACAAAATGCTCATCTAATACTCCAAGACAAGCCAAGCAAAGCAAAATAATTAGCAAACATGCATTCTCTTAAACAATGCAATATGACTAATGTGATGCACACATTATGTAATTTTTAATAGGCTCGGCTATGAGCATGGTATGTGATTCAATTCAAAACATATGATAAATCACGTTTTCAAATAATGAAATTGAAATTGACATTGGTTAGTATGATGAGCCGAATCCAAATGCATGTGAGACGAGTGTATGTGAACATGAGAATGCTAAGTAAATATGATACTCTATGCTACCATCATAAGCAGGTAAATAAAAGGGAGAAAAAAATGGGAGTTGGAAGACATACACCATCATTACATATTTGCCCTTATACAAAAGGGTCCAAATGAATGTTCAAATGTCCGGATTAATAGCTAAGTATTACAAATTCAAATGAATGAATTAAATAACTAACTAGCTAAGTTAATTAACTACTTATTACAAATTCAAGGAACACTAAATTAACTACCTAATTTATTACAACAAAAATATTATATCAATACGAATTACACGACAATAATATCCAATGCAATTGCAACAAAAATTAATATTTACAACAACAACAATAATTACAATAATAAGATAATAATACGAATATAAGTAACAATGAGGCACAATGATTGCATGCAGTGTCTAGAAGCTACTCTGTTTGCCCAGACTGCTCTACCTCACCCTCAGTCATTGCCTTCTGTTTCTGCAAAAAACTCACTACTTGCCAAACATTGGGGGCCGGCCGGCCCCAAATGAGCTCTGGCCAGGCCAAAAAAGTGCCGACCGACTCTAAATTTTATGCCAAAAAATATTTTGTGCTTTAAGGTGAGAACAGACAGAGCCTTTCTAGGCCTTGTTTGTCTCTTCTACCCTTCTCTGTCATGGGAAACTCAAGAAAAGAGCAAGTTTGAGTTTGAAATCACTAACAATCACAATTTGATGGCTTGATGATTTTGAACATGTTTGGACAAAATTGAATAAATGCAATGGAAAACCACCCCTCCCTTTTATCATGAAGGCTCAAAGAGGGAAGTAGACACGCTCTAAGTCTCATCAACATATCATGGATTAATACATGACAATTCTCGGAAAGATGGACTTGGCATAATGTTCGGCCGAATCCAACCAATTCTAAACATTTTCTTTATATCAGTTTCATTGATTTTAGGCTAATTTTGTTAGTTTTTGACATTCTTTAATCAATTTGTCCAAAGTGATGGTTAAGTCCACTAAATGGGAAGAATCATCAAACGAGAAGTGATCCATAGCATGAAAGAGAGACTATACATTGACGATGAATTTCCGTGGAGATTAAGCCATTGAGGATATTTCTCATGCCTTGAACAATAAGCACTTATTTGAAATAGCTCTCGAGCAAAAGAAAAGAAGAAATGAGGGAGAATGCAAAAATGATTATGCAAAGTTGATTATTTAAAATGAAACTCTTCGCATGAAAACTAAGTAAATAAAGCTATTAACTCAAATGACTCAGTGTGTAAGGCCTAAACAACCGAAGCCGTAAGGACTTTCAACACAACAAGTATGATATTCAAAGCACAAACTATTTAAATGAATTAAACAGCCCATAACAACCCCTAAAATGTAAAAAAAAAAAACAATAGCTAAAGGCAAGAGAAAGTAAGAAAAAGAGTAGAGAAAAAGCTATGGAACAAAACCTAAGGAGAGGTGACTAACCGCTCTACTTTTTTGCAATTTTAAATCACATATTTTAGCCCCAAAATAGTTCAAGAACAGTCCCAAAACAGTGGCTAAAAGTATGTTTAAAGAGCACAAAAAGATAGACAAAAGCAAGAGATATAAAGCTATTAAGCAAAATCAAGGAAAGGTGGCTAATCCCTCCACTTTTAAGACTTTTAAACCATATTTTTCAGCCTTTTTAAACTCTGAAAATCAGTGTAAAAAACAAAGAAAAAAGTGCAAGAACATAGGGTACGAGCTATGAAATAAGGTGCAAGAAAGGGTGTTAAACCATTTTACCTATGGTAATTATTTAACCCCTAATTCCAACACTTAGAATAGATCCAAAACAGTAGGAAAATACAAGAAAAAGATTGAAATGAAAGCAAGGAAAAATGTGCCAAGCTTATACCTCTTGAAGAGAGCAAGCTTTGGTTGTTGATCAAACTTGATTCCAAATACCCTCAAATTTATGAAATATGGTTTGAAACTCTAGCAAAAAGCTTCAAGAACAAGCTTTAATCGTGTATGTATTGTGTATGTATAGCTAAAGAAGGTTTGAAGGTCAAAGAAGGAAGGAAGATGGAAGGAGGTCTTTTTAGCTTTTCAAAGCTTTTGGAAAATTTTGCTATCCCCCAATTCTGAATGCAGGAGTTCTATTTATAGAATTTGAGCCAATTTGGTCAAAAATATCTTCAAACAAAACCAGCTGTCCAGTTCCCGCCAACTGTTTGTTTGGTGCTATTGAGAGCCAACCGGCCCCCAATACATACGGCCGGACCCAAAAATGCAAGGCCAGGTCTAAAAAGGCATTCTGGACAAATTTTCATTGAAAGCCGGCCGGCTCTAAATGAGCCACGGCCGAATCTAAATGGACCTGGCCGGCTTAAAAAATCTGCATTTCAGGCCTGACTTTAAACACGCATGGCATATCTCCCTTATTCAGATTCGGTTTTAGGTGATTCTTGAGTCTAAATTGAAGCACTGGAAGCCTAATTTCCAATGGTGGTAGCCTCACATCTAAAGTATAAGTGTGCAAAGAGATATGCCTAATTTAATGAAGGCTGCTCATTCTTTCTCAACGGTTTGATGCTTAACTTCTTCCTAAACTAGTTTTTTTCCCCTCCCCTCCTATTTCCTTCAACTCCAAACCTATAAATAAAATGTTTTTAAATATTTTTCAAAGAGTTCATCTCCCTTCTATTTTTTCCACTTTGGCCTTACTCGGTTTACCGAAAAGTGTAATGTTTTAAACGAAATGCCAGCCTCATCGTAAAAGCATTTGAAAAAATATTTTGAAAGGAAGGTTTTAAGGTCTAAAATAATTTGGCCAAAATGGGGTATAAGGTTTGGGATTAGAGCTTGAATCCAAATTTCTTTGCTTAGAATTCAAAAGATTACATAGTGTTACTTTCATCATCGGGTGTTTGAAAAAAAGCACCCAAGTTTTAAGGGTGGTCAAAAATGAGATGTCTACAATGATGTATGGATTGGGTTTCTCAATAGCAGCCCAAATAAGTTGAAAATTACTATTACTTCGACTTAGGCCCAACAAGGTCGTCATTTAGCATTCGTGTATTACCTTCATTTCGAAACCCTAACTCGTCTGCTGCACCAAACCTTTCTTCTCCCTCACTACCTTTCCTTCTTCTCAAGGTACGTTTCTCTCTCTCTCTAGTTTGAAATTGCGATTTGGTCTGACAATGTTCGTTTTTGTTTGAATTTGATATGGCTTGTTTGATTTCGGTTGGGTTAACAATGGCTCCTAAAGGTATGTTGATGCAAATAACTCTTTGTTTTTTTATTTTTAAATCTCAGGATAGACATGTAATTAGGTTTTAGTTAGGGGGTATGTATACATATATGTGTGTGTGTGTGTTTGTTATTGGATAGTGGGTGATTGGGGTTTCATAAGCTTGAGTGGGTTCTAATTTCAATTCAATGAAGCTATTGAGCATGCCTTAACTCATTTTCTATTCACATAAATGGAGTATAATGGGTTCAGCCTATTAGTCTAAACTTTTTCTCTTGATTTGTGTATGTATGTGCACTGCTAGTTTTATTTATTGTCTAGGGATATTAATATTGCTAATAGATTACGATGTAGAAAGTAGCATAGAGTTACACTTCAACGCTATATTTTATTTGTGAATGGCTTATCAAGCAAGAAAATAGATTTCATACTCTCTTCATCTGCAAATGATCAATCAACAACTGTCTATGGATTGACCCTTTGTTCAATCTTTAAACCTATGCCCTAAGATGGAATAATTCTAGTAGTTTATCCATTTCTATTGCTTGGATTTGGTTTTAAACTTAGAAAGTTGGAGGTGTCTGTAAATCTTCTCTGTCTTCTTGTTGGGATTTACAATTTTGAACTTTTGAAGTATTAGAAATATGGTGACCCTTGTTATCTTGTTCATTTACCCTTATAAGAAATACAGTTACCCCTTTTTAATTTGATCATTTACTGACTTCTGTCATTTCCTCTTCTACAGCTGACAATACAAAAAAAGGCTGATCCAAAGGCACAGGTCTTGAAGGTTGCCAAGGCTATGAAATCGAGTTCATCAACCTTCAAGAAAAAAGTTAAGAAGATCTGAACAACAGTTACCTTTCACAGGCCGAGGACATTGAAGAAGGACAGGAACCCCAAGTATCCACGCATTAGTGTGCCTCCAAGAAACAAATTGGACCATTATCAGATTCTGAAATACCCGTTGACTACTGAGTCTGCAATGAAGAAGATTGAGGATAACAATACCCTGGTTTTCATTGTTGACATTTGTGCTGACAAGAAAAAGATAAAGGATGTTGTAAAGAAGATGTATGATATTCAGACCAAGAAAGTGAACACTTTGATCAGGTAGCTATAGTTTAACATACTTAATTGTAACGTAGGATTTTAGCTTGTTTGCATGCTATTCTTTTACACAAATCGCAGCCTATTAAGTTTTGGAACAGTTTACTTATCAAAATATAAACAACAAACAAATAAATATGGGAAAAGTTTATGTAGTTTGTAGTGTATAAAATATAAAGACCAAGTACTTTTAGTGTTTAGGCTTTCGAAGAAACATGTTTATTCTACTATTGTGTTTTGGTAGAATTCTTCCATAAAATGCTGGTTTCTTTTACGGGGGATGGCTTATTAGGCTATGTTTGGATCTAGAATTTGGGATTTGGAAAGGAAAGGAAAAGGCGAGGGAAATGGACTTTTTTCCCTTTTCAAATTCCTATCCAAATCCATAATTCAAACACAGCCTTAATGTCCAATTTGTAGAATCAAGATTAACCACTTAGAACTAGTGATCGACTGGTTTTGGATAACTGTGATTGATTGAGTAAAAATTTGGTTCATATCTTATCTTTTTGCCGTATGCAAGTTCATTTGTTATATGTGTTGCATTGTGTTCCTTCTAAACTAAAAATTGAGATAAAGTTCATGCAACTTGGAATAACCCAAGTTTGTATTATTGTGATGCAGGCCTGATGGTACCAAGAAGGCATATGTTCGGTTGACTCCAGACTATGATGCCTTGGATGTGGCAAATAAGATTGAAATTATCTAGATCGATCTAACTGTCCTTTTATCTAGAGCAATATCATTTTGTTGGTATTATTACAGTTTTGTTAGTTGTGTTGGTCATGAATAGCAATGCAATGTTTTAGTCTGGTTATTTGAAATGTGTTTTAGAATTCTGTTAGAATTCTAACTTTTGTCATTGAAACATGATTTTGTCATTTGCATAATTGATTTGTTACAGATGGTTATGATGATGAAGCATTTAGTGTTTTTATGTTTTGTTATTTTGTTTTTTAAAATTATTTTTGCGTGGAGCTGTTGGAGAATGGATTACATCACCAAGGTTAATGTTAGAGGATATGAAATCCATCTTTGTGGTATGCCGTGGCACATCAACAACACCTCCACCACTAAAACGACTACTAATACTTTGGTAAGAATGCCTCTACGTTTCTGGAATATTGGCCTGAGAAAATAATTCTAATTAAAATTAATGTAGATAATTATGAATTATTTTCTTATTTCAATTTGTTTCAAATATTAATATTATAGGAATTCAAATCACCTTCACATTTCCTCAAAACTCTTGTTTTTTTCCCACACTAAATACTTGCAAGGAGACTAATTTCATATGCTTGCTTGCAATTCCAAGGACTGTTCCAAAATAGTTGTCAACTCCAACTTGCACTTTACTGAATATGATGATGAACCTCGAGATCTAAGCCTTTCTGATTTGAATAAGATGCAAAGCAGTGGCATTGCATTTGCTGGGAATTTTTGTGCAATAGAAACAACCCAGTTTTGGACGATTGATTCTGTCGTGCTTCATAAGATTGTGGGTAGAGCAAGGAAGTGGCTAAGATCCTTGTCAGCTATTGGGTGACATGAGGATTTTAAGACTGGGTCCATTTCTTATAGGGCGCGTTAAACAAATCAGTAGATATGGATTTATGAACCTACCTCCAACTGTATATAATTAGGTAGTGTGATTGGTTTGTTAGGTATATGATTCTGTTGAAGAAACCAATTGATTTAGGGTTGGTTTAGTAGCATTTTAGGTTTTTTAGTAATTACCAGCAACTATATATAATTAGGTAGTGTGATTGGCTTGTTAGGTATACGATTCTATTGAAAAAAACAATTGATTTATGATTGGTTTGATAGTAGCATTTTAGTTTAGATTGAACAAAAATAATAATATTGAAATTTAAATTAATAAAATTAAAAATTTGGCGGCCTCGTTTGGGGACTAACTATTTTAGCCAAAAAGTCAAAAAATCACTATAAGTTGTCACATCACTCTCTACATTTTGCACATCTTTTCGTAGAAAGTCAAAAAGTTACTAAAATAGCATGTTTCCAAACCATTGTTTTTTTAGACTAAAACCTAATTCTTTTTTCATAAAATAAATTGAAATTGAAAATAAAAATATGATAAGATAGATCTCTTTTAGGGATTTTTGTTGATCACGGCTTAATTTGGCTTTTAACTTATTTTGGATAATATCACCTCTCTATTTTTTTACATAATTTTTTTTAAAAAGTTAAAAGGCCAACTTTTAACCAAGTTCCCAAAACAACCTTAAATTTGATGAAAAATGTTTAAAATGTGAGTTTGAACCTTTTTTTATCAAGTTGATATCAAATAGAGGGAGAGTTACTTTTTTTCATCAAATCAAATGAACTTTATTGTTTCATCAAATTTGTAAGTGACCATTAGGCCGAATGTCTACCAAAACAAGCTTTCGGACAATCAATTTTGGAATGAATTTGATAAAAATATACTCTAAACTGGACGGCCACCCAGATTTGATAAAACTATTGGAATACATATGTCGCCGTTTAGCAAAAAATTTTTTGGTTGGCTTTTTAGATTTGAGACTTTTTTAGCTTGGGATTAAAAAGTTCATTTGACATTTTTTTTTTTTTACTTTTTTAACTTTTGTGAGAGAAAAAACAAAATGATTATGGTTTGAATATGACATTTTGTCTTACTAGCTTATTTAGAGGGTGTTTGGGATGATCTAAATAAGTATACTTTTTGATTTTTTATAAAAAAGATATACAAAATATAAAAATGTGATATGACCAAAAATAAAATAAAAAGATAAAAAGATTTCACTTTCATAAGAGATACTAAATTTGGGAGCCAAATAAATAGAAGAGTCGGAAGGTGCGTACCCTAGAAATTAGATATTATTCGGCTCCATACTGCGTGACTAGGATGCCGAATACGTTCGGAAGGCCGAATAGCCGGAGATCAATAGTTCTGAACAAATAAAAGGGAAATGGGATAAAAGTAGGCTCAGACCCCGAGGCCCAAAAAGCAAGTATAAATACAAGAATCACAGATTTAGAAAGGTATGTAAGAATCACTTCACTTAACTTAGTAAACAAGCTATCCTGAGTGTCTGAACTGACTTGTCCGTCGGAGTGCTAATTCCGGCACCCCCGACCGGAGTGTTTATATCTTTTCAGGTGACTAGCTCAGGATCACTAGCGTCTCCCAGGATCTGAAGAGTATTTCCAAACCACTTCTCCACAATTGGCGCCGTCTGTGGGAATACTCAAATACATCCATGGCAGGCGTGACTGAAGATCCTCCAATAGCCACTGACGAGACCACACAGAGAGCTGACCTCACTCCAGCAAACTCGCTTGGACCAAAAACCATCGCAGCAAGACTTGCCTTGGACCTCTGCTTATCTTCAAACCCAACGCAAAAGACAATACAAGCAACCATGGCACAAGCTAGGCAAACCAAACAGAGGTTGGACAACATCATCGTTGAGAACGAACGCCTTCGTTGCGATCTGGCCTCGAAAATAGTAAAATCCAAACAACCAGTGCGCCAGGCTTCTGAGCGACCCCCGAGGGCAGATGATCGACGATCTCGAGCCCGACAGCAAGAAACTGACGGCCGCTGTGCCTCAACAGATCATCTTGAGGAGTTGGCAAAGGACGAACGTCTCCAACAATGCGTCTGGAGGAGTGCAATCAAAACACCTACCCTTCCGAAGGATGCGTTTCTGCTTGACACCGTCCACATGATATACAGCCTGCCAGTAGCCCCGGCCGTGCATACGATCCAATCACATCTAGGCCCCCAACAGCAACTCACGCCCACAAAGCGGCTCCGAGAAACGCCAAGTATCACCTTTGACGACTCTGATTTGATCGGCTTAACACTCCCTCACATCGATCCATTGGTTGTTGAGCTACGCGTAAACCGCTTCACTGTCGAACGCGTTCTTATCGACCAGGGCAGTACTTCGGAGGTTATGTATTACAAAACCTTCATCAAACTCGGATTCAATGAGTCAGACCTGACTCCGGCTCCTTATCCACTATTTGGATTCAATGCCAATCCAGAGTACCCATTGGGAAAGATCAGCTTACCTGTTCGAACAGGTTCCAGAACGGTGGATGTGGAATTCTTGGTCGTCAGGCTGCCATCGCCGTGCAATCTCATCATGGGGCGATCGTGGTTGTATACCTTGCAGGCCGTCCCAAGCACCTATCATCAACTGCTACGTTTCCCATTAGAACACGGCATTGAGCAAATCCGTGGCTCCCAGAAATTGGCACAAGCATGTTATTTCCTTGCCGCCAAAACACCAAAGGAACTGCAAGTAAACTCCATTGAGGTGCCGAATCGGGAGATCCTTGATGACGTTGGGCGGCATCCAAATGAGAAGGCCACGGAAGGTTTAGACCGAGTTGACATCGATGGAAGCCCAGACAAGTTCTTCATGATCGCCGCCTCTCTGAATCAGGCCGACAAGCAACAGATGATCTCTTTCTTGCTTAACAACCTCGACATCTTTGCGTGGACTCCGTACAAAATGCTGGGAATAGACCCGTCAGTTTCACAGCACCATCTGAATGTTGATCCCAAATGTAAGCCGATCATTCAGAAAGGCCAACGGTCAGCCACGGAGCACACTGCTGCCGTTGTTGAGGAGGTAGACAGACTGCTTGACGCCGGGGCAATTAGAGAAGTTACTTACCCTATGTGGCTCTCCAATACAGTGGTGGTGAAGAAGAAAAATGAGACTTGGCGAGTGTGCGTTGATTTCACGGATCTGAACAAAGCTTGCCCCAAAGACTGTTTTCTTCTACCCAGAATCGACCAGCTTGTCGATGCGACGGCACGCCATCAACACATGAGCTTCCTCAATGCTTACGGAGGCTACCATCAAATCGCCATGCATCCAGGTGACCAGGACAAAACTGCATTCCTCACCCCAAGAGGAACCTATTGCTACAAAGTTATGCCTTTTGGGTTGAAGAATGCAGGGGCAACCTACCAAAGACTGGTCACCACCATGTTCAAAGAGCAACTCGGCCACACTATGGAAGTATACATTGACGATATGGTGGTCAAGTTCAAAGAAGAACAAAATCATATAGTCGATCTAGAAAAGACATTCAGCATCTTACGCAAATACAGAATGAAACTGAACGCTTCCGAGTGTGCGTTTGGAATCAGCTCTGGCAAATTCCTGGGTTACATCGTCAATCACCGAGGAATCGAAGCCAACCGGAGGCAAGTCACAGCAATCTTGGAACTCAGCTCCCCTCGTTCAGTAAAAGAAGTCCAAAAGTTGATGGGGATGGCCGCTGCACTCAACAGCTTCATCAGCCGGTCTACAGATCGCTGCCGATAATTCTTTCAGACACTACGGCAGGGTAAGGCTTTTGAATGGTCCGCTGAATGCGAAATAGCTTTTAACAGACTCAAGACCTACCTCCGCTCAGTACCTCTCTTGAAAACACCCGCCGCCGGTGACTCGCTCATTCTATATCTGGCAGTTTCCGATAGGGTCGTCAGCACCGTATTGCTAAAAGAGGAGGAGGGGGAGCAACGGCCAGTGTATTATGTGAGCAAGGCAATGGTTGACGCCGAAACACGCTACCTTCCGCTGGAAAAACTCATCTTAGCCCTAGTCATGGCAGCAAGAAAACTGATGCATTATTTCCAGGGACATAGCATTGGGTGCTAACAGATTATCCCCTCTGATCAGTACTACGGAGTGCAGAAGCATCAAGACGTGTTTCAAAATGGGCTCTTGAACTCGGCCAATACGACATTCAGTTTTTACCTAAAAACGCAATCAAGGGGCAGGTGTTGGCCAACTTTGTTGCCGAATTCATCGGCGAGCTAGCCAACCTCAAACCTGACGAAGTTCGACCAAAGGCTGAAGTTCGACCAAAGCCAAACTGGAGAATTTAAGTCGGGGATATTTGGAAATTATACTGTGATGGATCGTCTAACCAAAGGGGCAACGGCGCCGGAGTTGTAATCATGTCTCCAGACGGCGCAGTAATTGAGCAGGCCGTCAAGCTTGGCTTCGAAGCATCAAATAACGGGGGTGTTTGGTGGGGCTTTTTTGAGCCAACTTATGGCTTCTGGCTTTTGAAAAGTTATTTTGGACTGTTTGGTTAAACTTATTTCAAACAGCTTTTGATTCTAACAACTTATTTTAAGTCAAAAAACTGATTCTGAGAAGCTACTCACCCCTTGCTTTTGATTATCAACTTCTGCTGTAGACGTGTTAATTTATGGTTATACTCTTAAATTTTTTTATTTTTTATTTTTTTAAAAATAGAAAAAGACCCAAATGGACTATAAAATATTATTATTATTTTTTATGAGAAATGTAGACAAATAGTGAATAATAAAAAATAAAAATTAATTGAAAAAGCTACTTCACAGTTTATTTAACAAACATTACTCAGCAACTTAAATCTATAATCCAATAGCTATACCAAACAGATTAACAGCTTCTGATTAAAGTCATAATCTATAATCTGTTAAGCTATAATCTATAATCTGTTTTAACAGCTACACCAAATAGCACTAACAAAGCCGAATACGAAGCCCTTTTAGCCGGTCTGCGGAATGCGCACCTTTTCGGCGCTCGGCGTCTGCTTGTGTTTTGTGATTCAAAATTGGTAATTAGTCAGCTAAAGGGGGAGTACGCGGCAAGAAACGACCGTATAGCGGCCTATATGAAAATGGCCAATTCCTTGCTGGCAAAATTTGACCATCACGAACTGAACCAAATAACACGCGACCAGAACACACACACGGATGCCTTGGCGTGCTTAGCCTCCGCCATCAATTCTGAGATCAAACGGACCATCGAAGTAGGTTTCATCCCGGAGCCAAGTATTGGCCCTTCGGAGGAAATCCATGTCAACGTTATAGAATCCGCACCAAGCTGGATGGACCCCATTGCGACATTCCTCTCTTCTGAACAACTCCCAGAGGACAAAAAAAAAGCACATAAGCTGCGAAATAAAGCCCTGCGATACTATCTGGATTCGCAAGGAGGGCTTTATAAAAAGTCCCTCTCTAGTCCATATTTGGAATGCGTGCACCCCGACAAAGTGGAGGAGCTTCTGACAGAGATACATGAAGGCAGTTGTGGTGCCTGTTCTGGCGGACACTCTCTGGCCCATCGAGCTATAACACAGGGGTATTATTGGCCGAAAATAAGAGCTGACGCGGAGAGTTATGTAAAAAAATACGAACAGTGCCAAAAGTTCTCCCCATTAACCCATCTGCCTGCCGAAGGGTTGAAATATATCACCAGCCCCTGGCCGTTTACTCAGTGGGGACTTGATATCGTAGGACCATTGCCGAGGGCCCCAGGGAACAAGCGATTCTTAATCGTCGCGACAGATTACTTCACAAAATGGGTCGAAGCGGAGGCTTTAACACATATACGAGTTGCCGACATTAAACGTTTTGTATGGAGAAACATCATAACACGATTCGGCATTCTGAGAGCTCTCATCTCAGACAATGGCACCCAGTTCGATTGTGGCGTATATCGAGAGTTATGCAGTAAATATGGCATTCGGCCTTACTTCTCTACACCGGCCTACCCCCAAAGCAATGGTCAAGCCGAAGCCTCTAACAAATCCATCTTGGACGGCATCAAAAAGAGGCTAGAAAAAACTAAAGGCAAATGGGTCGAAGAATTGCCGAGTGTATTGTGGGCTCATCGTACTACGCCGAGGAGATCCACTGGAGAAACGCCGTTTGCTCTATGCTTTGGAACCCAGGCAATCTTACCCTTGGAAATCGGCCTTCTAACTCTGAAATCGCAAGTTTTTGATACGGGCCGAAACGACATGATGCTTGCCCTGGATCTGATTCTAATCGAAGAACGAAGAGACCGCGCCCTGGCATCCATGGCACGGTATCAGCAGCAACTCGCCAAGTCGTATAATTAGCGATTTCAGTTGCGCCGATACACGCCAGGAGAGTTGGTCCTAAAGAAGGTACTTCCAGCCGACCGGAGATCGGCCGATGGAAAATTGGGTCCAAACTGGGACGGCCCCTATCAGATAGAATCCATCGCAGGAACAGGGGCATACCGACTCTCAGACATGTCAGGAAGAAGCCTGCCACGGCCTTGGAATTCAACACATTTACGTAAATTCTATCATTGACCCAACTTGTGGGCTTGATACTTGTACATATTCCACCGTTGCAATACAAAGATTCTCGTTTTCTCAAGCTCGCCCCCAAGCCTTTAAGGACCGATTAAGCCTTCTAAGGTCAAAATAAAGTCTCCGGATTCGGAGCGCCCTTCGTGGATATCACGATTGGCTAAAATAAAGTCTCCGGATTCAGAGCCCCTTTTGGTGCATGACACCTTAGGGTCGATTAAGTCTCTAGATTCGGAGTGCTCTTCGTGTCCGGATTCGAAGCCCCTTTTGGTGCATGACATCTTAGGGCCGATTAAGTCTCTGGATTCGGAGCCCCTTTTGGTGCATGACACCTGAGGGCCGATTAAGTCTTCGGATTCGGAGCGCCCTTCGTGGATATCACGATTGGCCAAATTAAAGTCTCCGGATTTGGAGCCCCTTTTGGTGCATGACACCTTAGGGCCGATTAAGTCTCCGGATTTGGAGCGTCCTTCGTAGATATCACGATTGGCCAAATTAAAGTCTCCGTATTCGGAGCCCCTTTTGGTGTATGACACCTTAGGGCCAATTAAGTCTCTGGATTCGGAGCGCCCTTCATGGATATCACGATTGGCCAAAATAAAGTCTCCGAATTCGGAGCCCCTTTAGGTGCATGACACCTTAGGGCTGATTAAGTCTCCGGTTTTAGAGCGCTCTTCGTGGATATCATGATTGGCCAAAATAAAGTCTCCGGATTCGGAGCCCCTTTTGGTGCATGACACTTTAAGGCCGATTAAGTCTCTAGATTCAGAGCGCCCTTCGTGGATATCACGATTGGCCAAATTAAAGTCTCCGGATTCGGAGCCCCTTTTGGTGCATGACACCTTAGGGCCGATTAAGTCTCCGAATTCGGAGCGCCATTCGTAGATATCACGATTGGCCAAATTAAAGTCTTCGGATTCGGAGCCCCTTTTGGTGCATGACACCTTAGGGCCGATTAAGTCTCCGAATTTGGAGCGCCCTTCGTGGATATCACGATTGGCCAAATTAAAGTCTCCGGATTCGGAGCCCCTTTTGGCGCATGACATCTTAGGGCCGATTAAGCCTCTTAAGGCCGATTAAGACTCCGAATTCGGAGCACCCTTCATGGATATCACGATTGGCCAAAATAGTCTCCGGATTCGGAGCCTTTGTGCGAGATGCATTCGGACCACTTCACTGGCTGAATAAATATTCCCTGAGAATTGTTCTTAATTCGAGCTGGTCAATACATGTTTAAACATTTGCACCATGCAACACAAAACTTGCCAGTAAGTTGAAATAATACATTTAATTAAGCACATAACATTTCAAGACCAAATACGAACGTTGAAAATAAAAGAAATTCTATTTGTTCGGCGCAAAGTTTGTTCTCGTGTTCCAAAATCTATTTATTTGGTACCCTCATCGTCGCTCTTCTCAATTTCGAAATCAGAATAGGATAAGTAGTGACGATGATACAGGGGCGAAGCCGAATCAATGCCCACGGCTTCGAGAGCTTTCTCGGTTTGAAGGGCCTTGATCCAGCCGTGCTTGAGTCCACGATTTTCACATCGACAGACCTCCTCGGCAAGATCTCGTTTGGTCTTTTCTATCTCGACCTTCAGGCTGTCCTGAAACCTCTTTTCATAACCCGAGGTCCGTTGGGTCACTCTCTCCTCAACGACCAATTTAGATTGATCGGCCACCACCGACGTGCCCGTTTGAACATTCTTTAGCTCCCAAAGCTCACACTCAGCCTTTTTCGCGCGAATCTCCAAACTGCGATTCCTTTCGTCCTTTGTCTCACTCTCACATCGCGTTTCCCGCAGACGCATGCCGACTTCGTAAGCAGTATATAGTCCTTTCACGGCCCCATGTATGCTGTCTCGAAATAGTTTAAAATCTTGACGTCCGACCATCGGTTATTGGACTTCCGGCGGGAAGATCTGTCGAGCGAACTCAACTGCCACCCCTGGGTCTTTGATAATAGAATCCGCCTCCGTCATTGGTCTATTCCTTACAAAAATCACAAAACTCAACGGTCGTGGCGCCGCATTGGGCTTGATTCTCGGTCGCAGGCGCGGAGAATTTCTCCGTTGTTGCCTATCTTTTTGGTGCGATCTGCTTCGACGACTAAGGGGTTGCTGTGTTTCCCGATCCTTGAATGTTCTTCTTCCCGTACGCATAGGCTAGCTACTGCGACTCATTGCGGCGTCTAATTCAGCCAGTCTTCATCCCTCTCAAGTTGCCTGAATGGAAATAAGTAGGGTCTCTGGCGTGCACCCGCCCCATTTATCCTTCAATGTATGCAGCTCTCCCAAGGTAACGTCAGTAATCCCAAACGTCAAAAGATGGATGACAATTGTCCAGCCTATGAGTTAGGCCCATTTGCCCAAGCTCGCGCCCTGGCTAAGGCAAGGGCAGATTTACTAATCTGGTCGACCACGCTTTCAAGCGCAAGCGCCGATCAATTTGTGCCTCAGCCAGCCCACGAGTTAGGCCCATTCTCCCAAGCTCGCGCCATGGCTAAGGCAAGAACATATTTACTAATCTAGTCGGCCATGTTTTCAAGCGCAAACGCCGATCAATCTGTGCCTCAGCCAGCCCACGAGTTAGGCCCATTCGGCTTTCCAAGCTCGCGCCCTGGCTAAGGCAAGGGCAAATTTATTAATTTGGTCAACCAGGCTTTCAAACGCAAGCGCCGATCAATCTGTGCCTCAGCCAGCCCACGAGTTAGGCCCATTCGGCTTCCTAAGCTCGCGCCCTAGCTAAGGCAATGACAGATTTACTAATCTGGTCGGCCATGCTTACAAGCGCAAGCGCCGATCAATCTGTGCCTCAGCCAGTCCATGAGTTAGGCCCATTCTCCCAAGCTCGCGCCATGGCTAAGGCAAGGGCAGATTTACCAATCTGGTCGGCCATGTTTTCAAGCGCAAGTGCTGATCAATTTGTGCCTCAACCAGCCCACGAGTTAGGCCCATTCGGCTTCCTAAGCTCGCGCCCTAGCTAAGGCAAGGGTAGATTTACTAATCTGGTCAGCCATGCTTTCAAGTGCAAGCGCCGATCAATCTGTGCCTTAGCCAGTCCACGAATTAGGCCCATTCGGCTTCCTAAGCTCGCGCCCTGGCTAAGGCAAGGGCAGATTTACTAATCTGGTCGGCCATGTTTTCAAGCGCAAGCGCCGATCAATCTATGCCTCAGCCAGCCCACGAGTTAGGCCCATTCGGCTTCGCAAGCTCATGCCCTGGCTAAGGCAAGGGCAGATTTACTAATCTGGTGAGCCAAATACCTAAGCTAAGCAGCCGATCTAACCATAACAGAAAGCAATATCATTCATCAACAACATTTTCCTTAGCAAGTTGAGCACAACTCATGAAATTTTATATACGCAAATTACTAAACAAAAAGTTACAAGCCCGCATGAAAATGCCTAGCAAAAATTATAACTGTAGCAACACATGAAAAATACCAAATTAAAAACTATAAAAATACATTCGACATCCAAAAAACTATGTCAGTCGTCCAGATCAGTCATCGGAATCAGACTCTAATGGCTCAACATCCACTTGCTCATATGGTATTGGCATAATCAATGAAACTTTAGCAGCAGCAAGGGCTTTGTGCCAGCCATGTTTGAATCCCCAATTTTCAAACTTGGGGACTTGGTCCAAATACTTGGCGAGTCCAGCATTTTTTCCGGCCTCGAATACTTTGGAAGCCTCGGAGTCGGCTGTTTCCTTCGCCCCCTTCATTTTAGCCAACTCAGCCTCCAGTTTGGAGACCGCCTTCTGGGCCAATTTGAACGCATCTTCGCTCACGCCCGCCTCCTTCTCGACATCTGATCTCAATTGATCCGCGCTACGAGCCCTCTCCACTTCGGCCTCGGCCCTTGAGGCTTCCTTGTTCGCCCTCAAAGCTTCGACCTCGTCCCTTCTCCTCTGGCCCTCAACTTTCTTTCATAAACGACCAATCTGTTTGACGGCGTCGTGATGGCGACGGCCCATATCGGCTATCCTTCCGATGGTCTGCAAAACAAGAATTTAAAACCATAATTTCAACAGTATTTGGATTAAGTGAAGCAAAGTCCGAATATGTACCAAAAGTGCCGATTGGGCGGCTAGTGCTATCGCATTCAGATCTGGTTCCACCCGGAAAGCCTCCCTGTCAAACGATAACGACACAGACGTAGCCAAGCTGAATGCGACTTTTGGATCTTTAAGCGCCGAAGCATCAGAAGAAACCGGCATGTTTTTTATCATCGACTGAATGACAAAAGGAACAATCACATTCGATCCCTCTAATCGAGGACGTTTGCCACCTTGTTCTCCTGAGCCGGCCTCAAACTCGACAGGGCGTTTCTCTGCCTCTTTCTCAACTTCTTGGCCGGCCTGCACGATCAAAGTAGATTCGGCATTCCAATTTTTTGCCGTCTCCACCTCAATAACGCGCAAGGACTCTGATTTGCTAACAGGCAGGGAGAGTTGAGATTCAGTGGTGGGTGGTACTTCAGACGGAAGGGCCTCCGCTCTTCGTCGCGCGGCCAACCTTTCCGCATTCGCCTTCTTGGCAAGTTTTGTCAGGCTTAACCCGGCCTTGTCTTCGGGGCTTGCGGCGGGAAGATCCTCTAAGCCATGAAAAACACCGTCAAGTGAAAGATCCCCCCGGCCCGAAGTAGATGAAGGATCGGCCGAATTCACTACCTCGTCAGACTCGGTTTCGTACTGATCTGATTCGGTAACATTAGCTACATCTCGCTCCGAATCAGACCCTTTAAAACCAACCTGCCTCAAGTTTTTGAAGTCGGACAAAATAAGAGCGACAAGAGAATCTTCACCCTCCGGAACCGGGATATTTTCTGCCACCGAGAAGGTCGTATATTTCGGCTCATAATGAAACAGAACGTGGGCCGCCCTCCCTTGTTTCTGAAGACTTCGACGGTCGAAATACTTGAGTGCGACTTTGATATCCGAAAGAACGGTGTCGTCAGTCGAAGACAGGACTTTCTTTAAATTGTTCCCTGCACAAGCCAAGCCGTAACATTTCAAAGAAGAGGCTTTACAACAAAAATGAACAAATAATAAAAGCGAGAAGGCAATCGGCCACCTGGCTCGCCCCTCCGTCTAAGAATAGGGTTGATGTGATCCTCCCCTTCGCCAAATTCCCAGTTACCCTAGACAACGACCATAACATCATCAACTCGTTTCCCAGAACTGGAAAGTATAGTAATTAGCTGATGGTTGGTATCCTTGACCCTAAAGAAGAAACGCCCGTGCCAACCAAAAGACTTAGCCAAGGCATAGCAATGTCGGATGACTGAAATGCCAAGGTTAATTGTAAGGCGACGGTTGAGCGCTATAACCCCCATTATAATTCTAAAGAAATTCACATTGAATTGAGAAGGGATTAAACCCCAATGGCGAAGCACAGCCCTAAGAAATGGGTGAAGGGAAAAACGGACTCCACCCTCTGCGATTGACAAAAGGGGAAAGGCAATCGTGGTTTTGTCCTCCCTCTCCATATCAAGAGTGCCGTCTACCACAAACGACAGACGGACATCATCAGGAATGGAGAAATGGCGTTTAAAGCCAACAATTCGATCTGACGATAGAAGGTCTTTTAAATGTTTCGCCATACCCTACAGTTTATAAGAATATGCCAAGGAAGGAATAAGCCAGAAAGAGTCTTCGAAGAAAGGAAGGAGAGACCTTACAAAGGACAAAGAGGATATGAAAGAAGAGAGTTGTAGGGACGATTCAAATGGCAATCTAGCGACGAGCGTCATAAAATACATACTCGAAAGGACGTCAAAATTTTAAATCGCAATAAATAGACACGTACGAGGGGGCGGGAAGTTGACACGACAACCAAAAGGGGCGATTAGATATCTGCATGAGGATGAGGCCAACCGCCGAATTTTGGCTCTGACTTTTCGAAATTCGGAACCAAGCACTCCAACTAACTGTCGTTGGTAAAGTGCTTGGGGGGCAATTGTGGGAGCCGAATAAATAGAAGAGTCGGAAGGTGCGTACCCCAGAAATCAGATATTATTTGGCTCCATACTGCGTGACTAGGATGCCAAATATGTTAGGAAGGCCGAATAACCGGAGATCAGTAGTTCCGAACAAATAAAAGGGGAATGGGATAAAAGTAGGCTCAGGCCCCAAGGCCCAAAAAGCAAGTATAAATACAAGAATCACAGATTTAGAAAGGTATGTAAGAATCACTTCACTTAACTTAGTAAACAAGCTATCCTGAGTGTCTGAACTGACTTGTCTGTCGCAGTGCTAATTCCGGCACCCCCGACCGGAGTGTTTATATCTTTTCAGGTGACTAGCTGAGGATCACTAGCGTCTCCCAGGATTTGAAGAGTATTTCCAAACCACTTCTCTACACTAAATAATACCTAGTTTATTTAATCTTTTGTAAATTTTTAATCCCAACTGAGATAACTAAACAAAACATCAAGGTAGTCTTTGGTAGAGTTTTAGAATTATGATTTGATAATAGAATTGTATTTTGAGTTTGTGAGTTTTGAAATTATGATTTGAAAAGATAAAATTTGTTTGGTTATGAGTTTTGAATTTTTAATGTAACATATGAAATGAGAAAAGTTGTTTGGTTATGAGTTTCAAAAAGAGTTTTCAAAACTTAATTCAAAAACTTATAACTTATAACCAAACACACAACTCAGAACTTTCTTGAAATTTTTATTCAAAACTCATAACCAAACTCTTTTTAAAATTCAATTCAAAAAAATAATTTGTCATTTTGGTCTAAAAAATTAATTTGTATATCTAAAAAATATCAAAAACAAATATAATTTTTTTTTCAAATAACAGGTTGCGATTGGAAATTACAAAAAAAAGAAAAAGAAAAAAAAGTGTACTGTTCCGGTCAACCGGTTGGACATCTGGCAGGATGTCCGGGCGGACGACTTGGTAGACCAAAAATTCAAAAATTGTTTGGTAAACCAAACATGTTTTCAAAATGTGCTTTGAAATTGATTTGAAATTATTATTTGAAAACTCAAACCAAACACAACATTCAAATATAACAATGGAAAACCAAACATAACATTCAAATATAAGGGTGAAAACTTGATTTGAAACTCACACCAAACACATCCCAAATTTTTCATCAAATTTTTACTCAATCAAATGTTGGAGATACCAAACTTGTCATTTGGAAACGAAATAAAGGTCACATTTCTAATTTAATAGCTATATAAGCAGCATTCATAGAAAACCCTAATCTCGGAACCCTATTCTTCGCTGCGGCAAGCCCTTATTCTTACTTCCTTTCCTCCGTGTCGAGGTACGTCTCTCTCTCTCTCTTTCTATTTTGAAATTGTGATTTGGTCTAATAATGTTCGTTTTTGTTTGAATTTGATCTGTCTTGTTTGATTTAGGTTGGGTTAACAATGGCTCCTGAAGGTATGTTCCTGTAATTAACTCGTTATTTTTTTATTTTTTTTTAAAAATCTCAGGATAGACATGTAATTGGGTTTTAGTTTTAGGGTTTGGGGTATATGTGTGTGTGTGTGTGTGTTTGGTTGTTATTTAACATGTTTACTTATACTACTTGGGTAATTGGTGATTTGGGTTTCTTAAGCTTGAATGTGTTTTAAATTCAATGAAATGAAGCTATTGAGCATGACTTAATCCGTTTTCTATCCACATAAATGGAGTACAATAGGTTAAGCCTATTAGCCTAAGCTGTTTCTATTGATTTATGTACGTGCTGGTCTATTGTTGTCAAGGGTATGCTAATAGATTAGGATGTGTTAGCCAATATCTGAATGGATAGGTTTGTAAGTATAGTTAGTTTGCATTATGTCTACAAAATCTAGGTAATGGGAAGGAGTAACTAATAGTTGCAATTGCAATGGTTTAGACTTCACTTTGAGAATTATTTAAAATTTGGGTAAATTACAAACACCCCCTGAGATTTACTTAAATTACAAATTATCCCCTGTGGTTCTAGAAATTACATTATGTCCCCTAGGGTTTCTAATTTCATAACAAATAGGTCATTTTATTAATAAATCATCAAGTTAATTAGAATGGTTTTTCATTGTTGGCTAGGAAATTTTCAAAAAATTTGGCCTGTACACAGTTTTGCTTAGCAGCGATATAGAATAAAAGCATTTTTGTTTGTTATTGTTGTTTGCTATGTTCAAAGTAATATATTACTTGCACAAATTAATATCAATGATAGTTCGTTACTGAGAGGGTAATTTATGTGTAAACTTGGGTCGAGCTAAGTCCAGATGTTGAAATGGATCGAGCTATAGGCCGAGGTAATGGTCTACGTAGCTTTGTCCTTGATCCCGTCAATTCGGTCAGAGGTGGCTGCCAGTGGCCTTGTCTGGATACTCTAAACTGAGGTATAGGTGGAAGGAAGACCGAGCTAGATGATGCTTAAAATAACACCAAGCTGAGTGAGCCCGGTTAAGTCTGGTTTAAGGCAAGGCTCTGCCAGCTCGGTTGTGTTGTTACCAAACCGTAGTATAAGGTTTCAACCATCTCACTTGGTTAAGCAATGAGAAGGGTGTTAAACGATGAGCATTATCTTTTAAAAATGTGATTCCTAGGAAGATTCTACATTGGAGAATAAGAGTTCTACTAGGATTGTGCCACGCAAAATCTATAAAAGCTCGTACAGGACCTATGTACAGGTATCACAATTCTTATTCTCAAATACCCAGAGCTTTTGTCTATTGTCTATTACCGATTTAGGCATCGAAGAGGTATCTGGCACACACTTGCTGGCTAGCTCACGTTTGTGTTTTCAGGAAGTAACGCGACAACGTTTGGAGGAGTGCAAAATTGATCAACAAGATTATACGAGAAGATTATTTTGTGCTCGTATAATTGGCGCCATCTGTGGGAACACAATCACAAAGAACAAACCTTTTGATCGAGTTTTCCTCTTTACTTGAAATCAATGGAGCACAATGAAGATTTGCCGCAATCTGCTATTGATGGACAAATGCCGGAGGGGGGCGGGAGACGCGAAGGCTTACCAGAGTTAGACGCCTAGTGACGGAACTCCCGGAGGGACACGCGGGAGAGACGTGGTTCCAGTCCTCGTCACTTTTAAAGTCCTGAAAGGCAGAGGAGGAGGTTGGATCCTCAAGTTCTGGAGGATCGCGTGAGGGAGCAAGACGAGTTAATAAGGAGAATGGCGGTAGACATGGAGACTATGAAGTGCCAGATAAAAGGCAAAGGGGCGGCGGAAGAAGTGGGCAAGAGTAGGGCGCACCTTTGCCTCTCAGAAGATCGTGACAGGCAAATCACGCCGTCCCAGATGGAAAGCAGAAGCCTAAGGACAGGTGATACTCAATCACAAACCTCTAGGACTCGTTACTCCAGGTCTGAGAGAACGAGGGCTGAAACGTCATATATGGAGAGAAGTAGTTATCGGCTCTTGAACACGCACCAAACGACATCTAGGCACATGAAGTTGCCTAGGTCGACAGACCTGTGAATAGTGCTGGAGGAGAAGGCCTGATGTAAGAAGGATACCAGGGCTCGCGACCCTCGTATAGTTTCAACTCTACAACGATTAGCTCCTAGGACGCATGGGAGTGTCGAGGTAGGGATGCCAATGTCGCGCTTTGCTTACGAACCAGCAGATAAAGTGTTAGCAAGGTTACAAAGCTCACCATTCGTTCTGGCAATTGAGAACACCCTGCTACCCTCAGGCTTCCACCAGCCCAAATTCACTACTTATGAAAGGAAGCCAGACCTTTACATGCACTTAAGCCACTTTCGCCAGGTTATGATTGTGTATCAACGAAACGAGACCCTAATGTGTATCTTATTTCCTTCCAGCCTTGGTGACCGGGGTCTAACATGGTTTGAAAGGTTGCCAGAAGGTAACATAGCTTCATAGGCCTAGTTGGTAGAGGCGTTTGTGACCAGATTCAGAACAAACACCAAGACACCAGTGGAGATTGACCATCTACTCTTCATTGATATAGGCGGGAAGGAAACGTTGAAGTCTTACAACAGTCGATATTGGGAGACTTTCAATCAGATTGGGGATTGCCCCACAAACCTTGCCATTGCCCGGTACAAACGGGGTTTACCGGCCGGTAATAAGTTGAGGGATTCAATGACGATGATGCCCCCCCTCACAATGAAGACCCTAATGGAGAGAGTACATCAGTACATCCGGGTAGAAGAGGATAACGCCCACACTAAAGTAAAATCTGGCATAGCAGCGATGCCAGATAAAAAGGCTGCAGCAAAAGTCAACACGGTTGAACAACCAAGCAAAAATAGGCGAGGTAGACGAGCTAACAGGAAGGACCCCCCAAACAAGGAAGTTGAGAGTCCGCACTGCCATCACTACGGTATTCAATAAACCTATCTACTAGATTCTTAACGAGAACACGATAAACCCTTCGTTCGACAGTCAGCCAAGTCTGGAGAAGCTAGTGGTCGCAGGCCACCTGGACCAGTATATTGAAAGGGGAACACAGCCAGCCCCCTAGAACCGCAATAGGCTGGATGAGATGCCAGTCGACGACCCGCCCCAAGGCATAATCAATGTAATACATGGGATCGTCAAACCTGAACGGGTATGTGAACTCAGAGGGATGATCAAAAAAGTTGAGCACATGAGAGAGGTATTAATTGCACAACCTACTGTCAAAAGGGGAAAAACGGAGGCAACAAACGTCATCTCCTTTTCTGACAAGGACTTAGCAAGGTTTCAATGCCCTCACAATGACGCACTGGTAGTTACGTTGTGTGTCAAGAACTTCGACAACAAGTGGATCCTAATAGACCAGGGGAGCTCCTACGAGATAATGTACTACGATACCTTCAAGCAACTAATATTGGAGGACAGAGACTTGGCACCCACAATATCTTCCTTAGTCGGCTTCAACTCAATGCCAGAATGGCCGGTAGGCAAGATAATTCTGCCAGTCAAGGTAGGAACGATGACAAAACAAGTGAAATTTTGGGTATTGAAAGTCTCTTCCACTTATAACATAATCTTGGAAAGAGCATGGTTGTACGCCATGCGATCAGTGGTATCAACCTATCATCAGGTGTTACGGTTCCCCAGCGAAATCGGTGTGATTGAAGAAGTCTTAGGAGACCAAATCATGTCGAAATAGTGTTTCCTCACAGTAAACGGCAGTCGTGCTGCAAAAAGGTTCGTACAAATGGTAAAAGAGACAGAAAACAACGAGCTGTTTGTAGACGTTGGCAAAGTAGCCAAATAGAAGGCAATAGAAGACTTGGTAGAGGTAAGAATAGATGGAAAGAACCCAGAAAAGTTCTTTTTGCTCGGCTTGGCTCTGTCCAGCACTAAGAGAATAGAGATCATGGAATTTTTGACCTCTAACATCGAAGTGTTTGCTTGGACGCCGTATGACATGTCTGGCATTGACCCTAATTTCATCTGCCATCAACTTAATGTCTATCCAACTGCCAGACCAATTATTCAGCGAACTCGCCGATTGGCACTCCATCACGCAAAGTGGGAAATTTGTTGGAGGCAGGAGCAATCAGAGAAGTATACTATCCTAAGTGGATCTCTAACACTGTAGTAGTGCCAAAAAAGAACGACAAATGGCGTGTTTGCGTGGATTACAAAACAGTTAACAAAGTATGCCCAAAGGATAGTTTTCTCTTACCAAGAATAGACCAACTGGTGGACCTGACAGCAGGGCATAACCGACTTAGCTTCTTTGATGCGTATCGTGGTTACTATCAGATTGCTATGTATAAACCGGATCAGGAGGTTACATCGTTTACAACACCCATAGGACTATATTGCTAGAAGGTCACGCCCTTTGGCCTAAAAAACGTAGGGGCTACATTCCAATGGATGATCACCAAAATGTTTTCACCATTGTTAGGCAGAACAATGGAAGCTTACATTGATGATATGGTGGTCAAAAGCAAGGATGATGGGGACCATCTCAAGGACCTAGATGAAATGTTCCAAATTTTAAAGTCCTACAAGCTGCGTCTAAATGCAACTAAGTGCACATTCGGCTTAGGGTTAGGCAAATTCCTAGGGTTTTTAGTGACCAAACGGGGTATAGAAGTTGATCCCTCTCAGATCAAAGCCATACAAGATTTAGAGAAGCCCAACATAGTAAAAAAGGTGCAGCATCTCACTGGCTTAGCAGCCGTGCTCAACCGGTTTATAAGTCAATCGTCAGACAGGTGTCGACTATTCTTCCAGGCATCAAAGGCCAAGTTTGAGTGGGATGATGAGTACGACCGTGCCCTGGAAAGCTTAAAGACTACACGACCTCTCCTCCGTTGTTAGTAACCCTAGTACTAGGAGAAGAGCTCTTTTTGTACTTAGAAGTTTCCCAGCACGCAGTTAGCGCAGTGTTGGTCAGAGCGGAGGGAATACAACACCTGCCTATCTCTTATGTTAGCAAGACATTGCTGGGTGCTGAAACAAGGTACGTGTCGTTGGACAAGCTGGCCTTAGCCTTGATGATGGCCTTAAGAAAGTTGTCACACTATTTCTAGGCCCACACCGTGATTGTCTTAACGGCTTTCCCCTTAAAAGCCTTGTTTTGAAAGGCGAATTTCTCGAGACAAATCTTGAAGTGGGCAATGGAGTTAAGGCAGTTCGACATTAAGTTTTAACCCAAAACCGCAATAAAGGCCCAAGCTCTGGCAGACTTCGTGGTCGAGTTCACACCAGAAAGTCATCATGTTTGCCTGATTGACTTGACTGAGGTAATAGAAAGAAAGGGAGAAAGTGCCGTAGGATTGGCGCAGCCCTCAAAGCAGGATGCTCAGTCAGACAGCAGACTGTCCAGCCCGGAAGAATGCAAAGAAGGAGCAGACCACAACATTACTAGCAAGGACCCACCCAAAAGCAAAGTCTTGAGATAGTCAGACAGTGAGGAACAAGGACCAACGATAGACATTAACCTGGGAGAAAACATCGGAAACACCCCCGATCCCAAGACATTGTCAGACCCCTCCACTTGCTTGAAGCTATTCGTCGGAGAAATGTGGAAACTCTTCGTAGATGGAGCATACAACAAACACGGTGCAGGACTGGGTATAGTCCTCATCTCACTGGATGACCTAACAATTGAACATGCAATTAATCTTGGTTTCTTAGCGTCCAACAACGAGGCAGAGTATGAGGCATTCTAGAAGGTTTGAAATCGACACTTCGCATGAAGGCCACGGAGCTGATGGTGCACAGTGACTCCCAGCTTGTAGTCAACCAGATTTCAGGCAACTATGAGACAAAGGATGATATAATGGCTAAGTACCAAGATTTGGTTAGAAAGGAGATCATGAAGTTCGAAGTAGTCCGGATAGAGCAAATTGACAGGGAGGAAACTAGTAAAGTAGATGAGCTGGCCGATTTTGCGTCAACGGTAGACATATCTATCCTACACCCATTACTGATTGACTTCCTACCCAAACCAAGCATTGAAGAACCCGAAGCAGCCGAAGCATGTTGTGTTGAGCTAGATCTTTCTTGGATGGACCCCATCATAATATTTTTAAAAGATGGCGTCTTACCTGAAGAAAAGAAAGAAGCCAACAAAATTCGAGCGAAGTCACAGCGATTTTGGCTCTTCTCATCACTAGCATTGTACAAAAGGGCCTTCACAGGGCCTTACTTGAAGTGTGTCCATCCTAGCAAAGTCGAAGCATTTTGGTTTGAAATACATGAAGGCGTTTGCGGAAGCCACCAAGGGAGAAGGTCGCTGGCTTACCGAGCAATTTTACAAGGGTATTGGTGGCCATACATGCAAGCAGATTCAGAGAAATATGTCAAAAAGTGTGAGAAATGCCAGAAGTTCGCACACCAAATACATCAACCAGCTAGAGAGCTTCTACCATTGGCCAGCCCATGGCCCTTCGCAATGTGGGGCCTGAATATAGTAGAACCACTCCCAACTGCGCCCGACAACAGAAAGTTCTTTCTCGCAACAACGAACTATTTCACAAAATGAGTGGAGGCAGAAGCATTTGCATCCATAAAAGAAAAAGATGTCAAAAAGTTCATCTGGCAAAACATCATAACTCGGTTCGACATACCCGAGGCTCTAATATCTGATGGCGACACTCAGTTCAATGGCAAAATCTTCAGGGGCTTTTGCGAAGAATACAATATAGAATTCTACAACTCTATATATGACAACCCTCACCTCCGATTAGTGCTAATCTATGATTAAGCATGATAAGTAATTGATTAAGCTGAAATTCTGAATTGATTGCCGGAGTGTATCCGTTTAAATGCATTTCTATCTGTTTGATTTCTGAATGATCTGTTCGTGTTTTAATTTCGAATTGTAAATTGAAGGCCTTATCGGCGACTGAATCAGAAATTGATTAGTGTTTTATGTTAATTAGAATTTATGTGATTTTATGGTAGGTTTAATTAAAATTGGTTTTGGGATGATTAAATTAGCACTGTTAATGTTAAATCATTGAACTTAGTTATTTACCTTATTGCCATTGAGTGGGCCTTCCTCAAATTCATTGTTGAGACTTAATTTATGCACTTTGATACACCTTTCTTCAGCCACTTTCTAGGCCTAACCGTGAGAGAGAGAGAGAGGGAGATAGAAGAAAATTGAATTCATCTAGAATTCTTGCTTGAATTTAGAAGACTTGAAGAGGAGATTGCAAAATTAGGCTTCCATACCTTGCAATTCAAGACCTAAGTAGGATATTCATCCTTTGGTTTATGTATTTAAGTTGTTGCAGCTTGGTCCATGGTAAAATTGATGATTACAGTCTAGAATTGGCTCAAAGTGTTGTATTAAGTAGCTATGGTTGCATGCATGTCCATGTCATTGAGTTTTAAGGTCTTTTCTATGAAAATTTCTACATGCATGTTCATGTTTTTGTTATAGTCCATGAATTCACCTTGATTTTGAGCTCAATCTTACTTTTGGTCATGTTTTAGAGCATTGGAATTCATGTGAACTCATGCATGTTAAGTTCTTGCATTGTTCTTGAAGTTCTTTGAAATTGTGTTCAATTGACTTACCCTTGGGCTTTGATTTTACAAATTGATCTTCAAAACATGTTATATTGTTGGTTTTCAAGTGCTTTCCAGCAAATTGGCCCAAAAGGTTGAGTTTTGAGGTATTGAATGCTTGGTTTGAGCTTGGGAGGCAAATTTGGAAATTCTAGATTTTGGCTTCCTCGCTCGAGCGAAGGATTCCATGCTCGAGCGACCATCTTTTGTTCAGAGCTCTGCTCGAGCAACGGAATGCTGGCTCGAGCATAGATTGTAAGCTCTCAAGTTTTTGTGCACACAGGCGCACGCTCGAGCAACGAGACTTACGCTCAAGCGAAGAGCTGTGTCTCACGCTCAAGCGAGCATCGAGCGGGGATTTTCAACATCTAGTACTTTTGCATTTTTACAGACCGCTCGAGCGAAGAAGTATACGCTCGAGCAACCCCTCTGTTTTGGTAAGCTCGCTCGAGCGAAGAAAGCCACGCTCGAGCGAGACCCCTGTTTCAGCAAAATTTTGAAAAGTGTTTTAAAGTGTAACTTTGCATCCTCATCCCATCCTAAGCATTCTTAGGCCATGTTTAAGGCATCTTAATGAGAATAATGTTATAGAACCACACCAAGTCATGTTAGGGGCTAAGTTATTAATCTCGAGTGTGTGTTCGTTCTGCAACTGTAGGGTTGGCATCCGAGGACGCTCGTTAGCTTGTCTATAGCCCAGCACTCTGTGAGTAACAATGTTGTAAAGATACGTTCAATTATATCTATTTCTGAATGATTGACTGTACTGTTTTCTGAAATGACAATGGGTACTGAATGAATGTTTGTCCTATTTTTATAAACTGTACTCGTGGCATCCATAGTAACTTACTGTTACTGTACTGTTACTGTTACTGTTACTGTTACAGAGATCTCTGTCGGTTCTAATGATTGGAACTACTACTGTTTACTGTTATGATGGCCATCAACTGACTGTTCGGTCTGTTAAGACCTACTGTACTGTTTTGCTATTGGATGTACCACATATGACTGCTTTGGTTTCTAAATGACTGATATGACTGTTTAATTATTGAAAGGACATTCATTCTTAACCTCTTTACACAGCTGTTATTCACTGGGCTTTAGCTCACTGTTTATATTTATATGTAGGTGTCCATGCACCGGACTGGAGCTAGGAGGGTCGGGTTAGCTTTTGTTTTGTCAAGCCAACCACTGTGCCTCACTTCGAGGTTCCAAATCTATCAAGCCAAGGCTATTTTTGGGGTGTCTCAGTTTCACCCTTCTGTCTCTGTTTGTAATGAATGTTTTAGACTTGACTGTACAGTTACGTTGGAGGGACTCGATCCCTAACCTGGATGTTATGTGCACTCGTTATGTAAATATGTTTTGGTTATGTATGTGAATATGTTTAGAAAAGTCTTTTTGCATACAGAATATCACAGCTCATTGGACATCTTTCTATTACTGTTTGGTTTCTGCCAGCCCCTTACGCTGTATTACTGTCATTTCTGTTAAGCAGGCCTTTGGTAATCACCGATTACTGGCCGGTTGCGATGCTAAACCCATAGCGACGGGTTTGGGTCGTGACAGAGTGGTATCAGAGCGATACCAAGCACAAGTTATACTGCACACACGTGTCCAAATGAGCTATAGGATGTCCTAGAAAAGTAATTAGGGCATTGCATGAGCATAAAAAAGTGTGTGTGTGGGCCATGACATGAATATATGTGCTAATGTGCTTAAGTAAGCAATTGTTATGTTTATTATTACCGTATTGCATATAATGAGATAGACAATGCAAGGAATGCCAAGGAATCTGAATCATCTGAGGCCAGAATGGCAAGGTTAGAAAGAACGGTTGAACTGTTGACTGAGGCCCTAAGGCAACAACAGAACCAACAGCCCCCATCTCCTCCAGTACAACCTGAACAGAACGTTAATGATGATATAATTGCTCTGACACAGAAGTTCAGCAAAATGAAACCACCATCATTCCAAGGAGGCCTTGAACCACTAAAGGCCGAAGCATGGGTTTTGGAAACCGAAAAATTGTTCGAAGTGTTTCCTTGTTCGGAGGCACACAAAGTGTTATTGGCAACCTTTACCTTACAAGAAGAAGCTAGGCGGTGGTGGATGCTTGTCCGTGATGTAAATAATGTCATGACTTGGGGTCAGTTTAAAGAAACCTTCTTCGAAAAGTACTTCCCTCAGTGTGTTAGGGACCGCAAGGTAACCAAATTTGAACAGTTGAAGCAAGGTACCATGTCTGTAGCCAAATATGAATCAAAGTTCACTGAACTTGCCCGATATGCACCACACATGGTGGACACTGATTATAAAAAGGCTAGGAAGTTTGAAGGCGAACTTAATGTCGAGATACTTGATCGAATTAATGTCCTGAAACTGCTTAGTTCTCTTCTTCAGCCGAGAAGGTTGGCAGGTTTAACTAATATTTAGTTCTCTTTTTCAGCCGAGATAAGGATCCAAGCTGAAGAAGGTTGGCAGGTTTGACCAACACTTTTTCTTTCTTCAACTGAGATAAGGATCTAGGCTAAAGAAGATTGACAGGTTTGACCAATACTTTTTCTTTCTTCAACCGAGATAAGGATCTAGGCTGAAGAAAGTTTGGCAAGTTTAACAAATATTTAGTTCTCTTTTTCAGCTGAGATAAGGATCCAGGCTGAAGAAGGTTGGCAGGTTTGACCAATACTTTTTCTTTCTTCAACTAAGATAAGGATCTAGGCTGAAAAGGTTGGCAGGTTTGACCAACGCTCATCTAAAGTCCCGAAGTTGTTGTCCGGCCGAGATGCTTATCTTGGTCAAAAAAAGTGGGCAAGATAAGGGAAGGCCGAGCCAAATTAGGCCAACTAAGCTTAAAGTAAGTTAGTACATTAACTGAACAAAAAGATGCAAAAAAGAAAAGTTTCTTTTATTTCATTGGTAAATAAGTACAAAGGGGCTTGTACCCCGGTTACATTTTCTTAAAGAAAAAGAAAAAAAGAAAAAAGAAAGAGAAATCAGGCAAACAAATCATCAAGGTTGGCGTCCAAATCGACCCGAACTTCGCCCATAGGTAGGTCGGTTACAGCATCAGCTCCTTGGTTGGGCTTGGTCACGGGCACTTCGTCAACTGCCCTGCGCAAGGCTTGGTTGGAGTCATGTCCATAATCGAGCTTTTCAGCAACGGCCTTCTAACCACATTTAAAGAAAATATCCTTGGCGGCTTCATATTGTTGGACATAGGTCTCCTCTCCTTTCTTGAACCTCGGTCCTTTGCGTCCTTCATCTTTTTCTTCACCTCCTTCAGCTCAGCATTTTTCTTTTTCTCCAACTTAGCCAGCTCCCGTAGGTAGCGGTCTTTTTTCTCGGCTAAAGCTTTCTGTTTGGCAGCCTCTACCGTGCTAACCAATTCAGCTAGCCTTGCATTTTCGGATTCTAGCTCGGTTAGCTTGGCCTTAACTTCTTTTAGTTTGGCTACCTTGGCGTCTGCATCAACGACGGCTGACCGTGCCGTTTTCGGCAGCTCAAGCACTCGCTTATGAGCCACTTGGCTCTTTTACAGGGCCTACACAACATTTAGAGGGGTTATAGGAAAACCAAGCATTGGGTCCATAATGGTATCATTTGTTGAGTTATAGGAATTTTAGAGCTTACCAATATTATCAACTTGGATGCCGAGCGAATGGCCTTCAGCTTGGTCAAGCCCTCGTGCCGCTCCATGTCAGCAGGCAGACAGATGCTCTTCGCCAAGTTGAAGGCCAGAAGATGATCCTTCTCAGCACTAACAGAGTCAGAGGCCGTTATTGCGCGACCCCTGAAGGAGACAGTAGGTGTCCACACCAGAGGGGATGGAAGATTTGAAGGGCTAAGTCGATTGCGACCTTGGGAAAGAGTAACTTCTTGCAACTCACTCTTAGGTGGCTCAGTGTCATCCTCGTCTCTTAGGCATTGTGGGGCAGCACTTGTACAGGGCCGTTTGTTTGGCTGAGATGACGAAGCTAGGGTAGTAGGGAGGGCCACCACAGCCGCGTGTGATTGACCGGCCTGTGGTGCCTCGGTTTGAACCTCGGTAGTGGGAGCTGTGGTTTGTTCGGTGATTAGGGCACGGATGGCACGACGCTTAGCCATTTCTTGCTCTTCAGTCAGGGAAATGAGGGTGATTTCAGGTAGGTTTGGGTTTGGTTCAGGTGATGGTTTGAGAAGAAAATCAGTCACCCTGGTCTTCCTCCTTTTGTTATACTGATAGGTCAGCTCGAAGTTTAGTAGCTCGGCCCAATCATGGTGACAATATCGGAGCGTGGCACGAAGGGCGTCTTGATTAGCATAAGTATAATGTGATTTAAGCTGGTTTAAGTCTGCAGAAAAGAAAGACAAGGCACTTTATGTGTTAGAACGGTGATTAATTGGAACATCAAGGAAAAATTAAATCAAGGTATTCTTATCAGAAGTCCCTTTATTCCAGTTTATATTATAGCCCGATATCTGGGCTTCTTGATCTTCAAAATTGCCAGAAACCCAGAAGAAATTGTCATCGTTTAAGTCTTTGTCCGGTGTGTTTTTATGATTTTCTCTCGGCCTCTTCTTACTTTAAGGTAGTACACCCAATCGCCGTCATTTTGACCGAGCGAATATTATGAAATAGCTTGGTCAATCCGAGGTTGAGGCCAAGCCGACGGTTTAGCTCAGCGATGCCATTTATTATTCTGTAGGTGTTGGTCGAGAGTTGGGTTGGGCACAATCTTGTTTGCCTAAGGAACTCGCATATAAGGGGCTGTACAAGGAACCAGAGCCCGGCTTCTATAATCGATATTACTGTGAAAGGCACGAAGCCCGATTTTTCCCAGGGCGTGGTATCTAGCTCGGCTAAGGAGATATGGACATCATCAAGGATATGGTAGTCTTTTCGGAATTTGGTAATGGCCCCAGGCAAGTTTACCAGGAATCGATATTTACCCATTAAACTTAAAGGTTGTATAAAAAATTAGCATGACAGCCTAGCTCGGCACTGAGGTGACTTTGGATGGCTCGGTTAAGTAATGGCGCCAAGGGGGCAAAGTGCAAAGGTGTGCTTGGCCAACCTAGTCAAGTCTGCAAAGTGGAGATAAAAAGTGTTATGCCCAGATGAGTAGACCGGGTTAAGCAAAAAGGCAAAATAACATAACCCTAGATCGGCTAAATGGGTTACAGCCCGTTCTTAGTTCGGCCATGAGGCAGGACGGGCTCAAGGTTTTTTTTAGCTCGGTTATTGAGCAAAATGGTTCCTAGTTCAGTGAAGCGCAAGCCTACTGCAAAGAGGTTCCTAGCTCGGTCATAGTACTATTTTGGATCAAAAGCTCGTGTTCTAGACTGATTTAAAATCTAGCTAATATGTTTTGTGGTTTAAGCATGTGGTTTTGGGTTTCTGATATTTTCTCAAAATTTTGGTGGTCATAACATGCATGTATGGAGCTAAAGTAATGCATTTTAGGGGAAAAAAAAAAGTAAACAAAAGGAAAGGGCATAAGCAACTTACAGATTTAAAACGAGAAGTCGAAGACCAAACAGCCAGAGTGCCAGCTAGAACACGAGCGGAACAGGTGCTATAGTCTTGGGTTGAGATTGAAGGAACGAATGTGGAAACTCAGGAGGCGAGGGAGAGAAGATGAACAGTGAGGGTATTTGATTCAAAAAATGGGTTTTTGTATAGGCACAAGAATGAGTGGGACTGTTCAAATTTTCATAGTACAAAGATAGCTGTAGCAGGTGTACTTGACTAGTGGGAGTATGCCACGTGTCTAGAGGAATAAATAACGATTCAGACGTGCTTGAGTAGTGGAACAACGTGTAGAGCAACTGACAAGATATTCCTGGACCGAGCGAATCAGAAGCCCGGTAATATTTGAGCTCGATTGGAGGCTTATACATTTAGCTCAGTTGGAGAAGAATAATCCCAAATGATGCATTGCAGATGGAATTAAGGTGCAATTGAGAGGGTAATTTATGTGTAATCTTGGGCCGATCTAAGTCCAGATGTTGAAATGGACCGAGCTATAGGCTGAGGTAATGGTTTACGTAGCTTTGTCCTTGATCCCATCAGTTCGGTCAGTAGTGGCTGCCAGTGGCTTGGTCTGGATACTCTAAACCGATGTATAGGTGGAAGGAGGGCCGAGCTAGATGATGCCCAAGATAACACCGAGCTAAGTGAGCCCGGTTAAGTCTAGTTTAAAGCACGGCTAGCTCAGTTGTGTTGTTACCAAACCGTAGTATAAGGTTTGAACCATCTCACTTGGTTAAGCAGTGAGGAGGGTGTTAAAAGATGAGCATTATCTTTTAGAGATGTGATTCTTACGAATATTCTACATGGGAGAATAAGAGTCCTATTAGGATTGTGCCATGCGGAATCTATAAAAGCTTATATAGGACCTCTGTACAGGTATCACAATTCTTATTCTCAAATCCATAGAGCTTTTGTCTATTGTCTATTACTGACTTAGGCATTAGAGAGGTATCCGGCACACACCTGCCCAGCTAGCTCACGTTTGTGTTTTCAGGAAGTAACGCGATGACGTTTGGAGGAGTACAAACTTGATCAACAGGATTATACGAGAAGATTATTTCATGCTCGTACAATTACTATAGTTTCTTAGTGAATGGCTTACTTCACAAACAAGAAAAGAGATTTGAGATTTTCTTATTCTGCAAATGATCTGTCAAGAACCTTTTATAGGTTGACTTTTTGTTCAATCCATCAACATGTGTTTTAAGATGGAATAATTTTGATAGTTCATCCATTTCTATTGTTTGGATTGGACTATGAACTTTGAAAGTTGGGGAGAACTGGAAATTTTTTTTTTCTTTTTTTTTTCTCTATTGGGATTTACAATTTAGAAAATATGGTTACCCTTGTTATCTACCAATATTAGAAATGTAGTTGCCTATTTTAAATTGATCATGTACCTACTTTTGTTCTTTCCTCTGCTACAACTGGCAATAAAAAAAAGGCTGATCCAAAGGCACAAGCCTTGAAGGTTGTGAAATCAGGTTTATTAACATTCAAGAAGAAAGTTAAGAAGATCCGAACGACAGTTACCTTTCATAGGCCAAGGACATTGAAGAAAGACAGAAACCCCAAGTATCCACACATTAGTGCCCCTCTGAAAAACAAATTGGACCATTGTTAGATCCTTAAATACCCGTTGACTACTAAGTCTGCAATGAAGAAGACTGAGGATAACAATACCTTGGTTTTCATTGTTGACATCTGTGGTGACAAGAAAAAGATAAAGGATGTATTGAAGAAGATGTATGACATTCAGACCAATAAAGTGAACACTTTGATCAAGTAGCTATTGTTTAACATACTTAACTATAATGTAGGATTTTGGCTTGTAAACATGTTGGAGCAATCTTCTATGTAAAATAAATAACCTGAAATAAGTCAAACAAATAAAAATAAATTGCTTACAGAATTTACTTTACCGATATGTAAAAGTACTAAAAGATCAAGTCAAGTGTGTGACACTCTGTCCTTAAGACAGATTTGCGCCGCTACGGTGTTTACGAATATAAGGCGTCTATCTCTTAGGATATAATGATCTTCACAAATTGTAGTATGTGTTCTTAACTCTTTGAATTTTCTCTAAATAACTAATATGAAGAATAATGCAAACAGAGCGAAATTTGGATAGCAACAAAATGATTTTTTTCAGACTATTTTCGGATGCCTAAGATTGCTGGAAAAAGGCCTCTATTTATAGGCAAACAATCTGTTCGAACAGGTGTGAATTTTGAATGAACAAATTGGATTTGAATTTAACAGGTGCAGTTGCAAATTTGAACAGATAACTACAGCAGTTGTAAATATGTCTAGAAACTGCTCGGTAGTTTTGAATCTGTCTGGCATATTTTAATCTGTACAGGTTCTAACAGATCTGAAAAACTATTTGGACAGTTTAATCTATTTGAAAAAATTGGACTAAAAGAGGCAGGAAATTAAATTCAAGTTTAAATTAATTTTGTTAAGAATTTTGAAAAAAAATCAAATAAATTTTCTCCAAAAAATTAATATTAGAACCGACCCGATCCACAACCGACACCCACGTCCGGCACGGCTTAGCCGGACGGCAGCGGCGGCGCGCATGTGGTTGTTTGAGCCAAGGTTCCATTTGTCTATAACTCCTCCCTTCTACAAACTTGGGGTGCCCCTTGGGGCCCAACCCAAGTATTGCCACCTAGAGCTTATACACATATACAAGCTCTTTTAAAATTTTAATATGGGACATGCCTTACAAGGAAACCCACATTTAATTCTTTAATTGTCCATTCCACGAACCCGAAAACGACGTCAAGTTTCCATTCACTCATAAATGGTTTTGACGAACCGTTTCATTGTGTGATTTGCCATACGGCAAGGAACACGTCACCTCTTTGGATCCACCCCAAAAGACGTTTAGGTCCCACTCAAATTTGGGCTCAAAGATCACCCAAAATAAGCCTATAAAACCAAATTTTCCAACAATCCCCCACATGAATGGAATTTGACAAAGAGAAAATGCAACAACATGATCTAATTACAGAGAGCATAGATATTGGAAACACTCTACAAAGGATAGGTAACTTTTGACTTTGAACCTTCCCTTATGAGACATTATCGGATTTACTAGCTAATCAGTGAACATGATGTCTTGAACTGTTCATCCATTTAAGTAAACTAAGACAATAGAACTCATACAATATATTGCTAGACACAGTTTAGTTCTTACTATTTTGTTTATTTTGGCCCTGAACAACCTGGTCTTTCTTGAGTGCTCTAGAGAATCGTAACCCTTCACAAATCTCATAGAACCGGCCTAGTTCACACTCACATAGGTGATTCTTATGAAGAGTATCCTGTCATACTCCACTAGGTTTACGTAGATATAAAAATCATTAAAATTTTACTTAATCTAAACCACTGCAGACATCACTATTTCATCATAGAAATGGGTAGGAGTTTGACTCTCTAGTGATCCTCCTGAGTCATACACAACTTGGTTGTCCTTTTGAACTTAGATCTTGGGATCTCCAGTCAACTAGGTTGGGTTGTCATTGTGGTAACTTTTATTTAATAGGCTTAAGTCCCTTTCCCCTCGATATATTCTCAACTAACTCTCTTGCTAACCCTTTGGTTAGTGGATCCGCTATGTTATCTTTAGACTTCACATATTCAATGGAAATAATTCCATTAGAGAGTAGTTGTCTCACGGAGTTATGTCGAAGACGAAAGTGTCGTGACTTACCGTTATACATATGACTCTGTTCTCTACCAATTGCTGATTGACTATCACAATGTACGCATATAACAGGCACCAGTTTTGGCCACATTGAAATATCTTCAAAGAAGTGGCGAAGCCATTCTGCTTCTTGCCCAATTTTATCTAAAGTTATGAATTCTGATTCCATAGTAGACCTAGCAATGCAAGTCTGTTGGAAGATTTCCAAGATATAGCTACCCCACCAAGAGTAAAGACATACCCACTGGTGAATTTTGAGTCTCTAGTATCCGATATCCAGTTTGCATCACAATATTCTTCAAGTACTGCTGGATATCTAATATAATTCAGTCCTATGTTACAAGTAAATCTGAGGTATTTTAGAATCCTTATAATTGCTTTCCAGTGTTCTACTCCTGGGTTACTCGTATATCTATTTAATTTACTTACTGCATAGGCTATATCTGGGCGAGTACAGTTCATCAAGTACATTAAGCTTCCAATAATTTGGGTATACTCTAATTGAAAAATACTTTCCTATACATTGTTAGAAAGAAACAAATTAACATCCACAGGTTTTCTAGCAAGATAATCATCATCTTTACTAAATTTGTCAAGTATTTTCTCAATGTAATGTGATTGTGACAAAGCATAACCTTATGATATTTTGGTAATTTCATACCAAGTATTACATCAGCAATTCCCATGTCATTCATGTTAAAATGTTTATTCAACAATTTCTTGGTAGTTTTAATCATATCATTATTACTACCTATGATGAGCATATCATTCATGAAAAGACATACAATGACATAACCCTTGTCTGTATTTTTAATGTAAACACATTTGTCACACTCATTAATTTTAAATTTATTTGACATCATTGCCTTGTCAAATTTCTCATGCCATTACTTTGGCGCTTGTTTTAAATCATATAATGATTTAATTAATTTACACACTTTCTTTTCTTTTCATGGAATAGAAAATTCTTTTCGTTGTTCCATGTAAATTTCTTCATCTAACTCATCATTTAAAAAAGCGGTTTTCACATCCATTTGATGAATTTCTAGATTATACAACGATACAATCGCAATTAGCATTCTAATGGATGTTATTCTAGTAACCGGTGAGTATGTGTCAAAGTAATCAAGACATTCTTTTTGTTCAAAACCTTTGACTACAAGTCTTGCCTTGCATTTGTCAATTGATTCATCCGCTTTTATTTTTCTTTTGAAAATCCATTTGTACTCAAGAGGTTTACAACCTGGTGGCAAATCCACCAATTCCCAAGTGTGATTTTCCAAGATGGATTCAACTTCGTTGTTTATAGCTTCTTTCCATAAAAGAGCCTCAAGACAAGACATAGCTTCTTTAAAAGTTAAAGGCTTATTTTCTAACAAAAAATGTTAGAAAATCTAGACTAAAATATTTCAAGATTCTAGTACATTTACTACGCCTAGATTCCTCTTCCTCATTTTGATTTATCTCTTGTTTCTGTTCTTGATCATGCTCTTGATCATAACTAGTAACAGCATCAAAAGATCTTTTGTTAGTACTAGTCTCTTGTCCAGTTTTATTTGGAAATACATGTTCAAAGAAAGACGCATTCCGATATTCAATAATAGTACTTACATGCATTTCGGAATGTTCTGACTTATGAATCAAAAATCGATATGCACTACTATTCATGGCATAACCAATAAAAATGCAATCAACGGTTTAGAACCTATCTTAGTCTTTTTAGGACTAGGAATAGCCACTTTAGCCAAACACTCTCACACTTTTAAGTATTTGTAGGATGGTACTTTCCATGCCACATTTCATAAGGTGTTTAATTCACTTTCTTTCAAGGTATTTTATTAAGTATATAATTAGCAGAAAGTATTGCTTCCCCCACAAGTTTTGAGGTAATCCAAAACTGATTAACATGACATTCATCATTTCTTTTAAAGTCCTATTTTTCCTTTCAGCAATTCCATTTTGCTGAGGTGAGTAAGAAGCGGTGGTTTGATGAATTATTCCACGTTCTTTACAAATTCACCAAAAGGTGATTCATATTCACCACCTCTATTACTTCCAAGTTTTTTAATTTTCTTATTAAGTTGATTTTCAACTTCATTCTTGTATTGAATGAAAGTTTTCAAAGCTTAATCCTTGGTTCAAATTAAATAAACATAACTATATCCAGTATAGTCATCTATGAAAGCGATAAAATATTTTTTCCCACCTCTAGTTTGAATTGATTTAAAATCACAAATGTCATTATGAATTAATTCAAGTGATTCCACACTTCTTTTAATTGAATGAAAATGAGTTTTGGATAATTTTGCCTCAACGCAAATTTCACATTTATGATTTGAATCAATGTTAAATTTAGGTAAACATTTCATATTAATTAATCTACGCAAATATCTATAATGAACGAGTCCAAGTCTACCATGCCATAAATTTGAAGACTCAAGCAAGTAAGAAGAATATGTATTTTTGTTAATAACAGATGGTACAACAGTCATTACATTCATTTTGAAAAGGCCATCAGACATGTAACATTTTCCTACATACATCCCGTTTTTGGTAAGTACAAACTTGTCACTTTCAAAAAGTAGCCTAAACTCATTTTTACTCAGGAAATATCTGGAAATAAGGTTCTTGCGAATGTCTGGTACATGCAGTACATTGTTAAGAGTGAGTTCATTTCCAGATGTCATCTTCAAAATAATCTTTCCTTGTCCTTCAACTTTAGAAGTTTTTAGGATTTTCGATAAGGTTTGCCTCGGAAACAACAACAGAAAGATTTATGACATCTACACCATTGAAAATTTTATCCACTTCGGTCATATTGACTTAAGCAACCTTCTTACTTGATCTTCCTTTGCCTTTGTAAAAATCAGTTCCTGATAACTTTTCTGGTTTTTTACCATGATTCACTAGCACAGTCCCAACATAAGGAGGTGTTGGTGCAATTGCAGGAACCATACCAGTACTAGTTTGAACATTAGTTTGACCAATTTCTATAATCATGAATTTTAAACTATAAAACAAAATTAGAATTAGAATTTTATACTACACAGAAAATTAAACCATAAATACAGAATTTTAAATTCTGTAAAATAAAGGAAACAAGAATTGTAACTTTTATTTCCAATTAATTTTGAAAATAAAATAAAATTTTATTTAAATAAATTAATTCCACACAGAAAATTTAAACCAAAACCACAGAATTAAATTTTGTAAAATAAAATAAACAAGAATTGTAAATTTTATTTTCAATTAATTTGAAAATAAAATAAAATTTTATTTAACCAAATTAATTCCGCACAGAAAATTAAATTTTTGTAACACTTCAATAATTAAAATACTGAAATAAAATTTTAATTAATGAACACCCAGAAATTATTTCTGAAAACCAAAATTAATTTCTAACAAACTTCATAAATAAATATTCTGAATTGTTAATGACACCAGTTTATTACTACTAATTGTCAAAGAAAATAAACAGTATATTACTACTATTTGTCAAATAGTATATTACTACTATTTGTTTTTCCAGCAGAATATTTCTTTGTAAAACCACAGAAAATAATTTTTGTAAGAAGAAGAAAGGGGAAAGGAAACATATGAAAGTTTCTGTATAAACAGAATGATTCGAATCTGTCTTAAGATTGTTGGAGCAATCTTCTGTGTAAAATAAATTACTTGAAATAAATCAAACAAATAAAAATAAATTACTTACAGAATTTATTTTAACGATATATAAAAGTACTAAAAGATCAAGTTCAGTGTGTGACATTATGTCCTTAAGACAAATTTGCCCCGTTACGGTGCTTACGGATATAAGGCGTTTATCTCTCAAGATACAATGATCTTCACAAATTATAGTAGCACTCTAAACAATTTGTACGACGAACAAAATTTGTTTTCTTAACTCTCTGAATTTTCTCTAAATAACTAATATGAAGAATAATGCAAATAGAGCGAAATCTGGACAACAAGAAAATGATTTTTTCAGACTATTTTCGTGTAACGCCCCCAAATAATACAGAAATACAACTCCAGAATATATTAATAATTGCATGAATTAGAGTAATAAGTCCTTTCATTATATGTAATTAATAATACAAAGGAGTTTGACATAAATAAATGCTCTTCAGACTTACATCTTTCCAAGTCTTGGCTTAGTTACAATAAAAAGAGACTAGCTCATTCAAATTTAGCCCTGGGCTATATAAAAATAAACAAAACAATAAGCTCTTGCTTGCCAAAGATTCCTTCAATGCTGTTGCCTTGGTGGAGGCATTTCATCATTACCTAAAAATGTTTTTCCCAAATAGGGAGCCACATCCCAGTAGAAATAATCTAACACAGTATATGAGATTTAACAAAGATATAAGTGTAATATGCGTATACAATGTTAGGGATAAAACATTCACATCTTTATGTAATTATAGAACACCAAGTTCACATTTCATTTCATTTTCCCTTTGATCAATTTCAATACATGATCCAATGTCCTTATTGTTTGATAACCCAACTAAAACTACAACTTAAAGGTTTTCAAATCATACAACCCATATGCATAAACACTTCAAACTTCCATTTCACGGATATTTCGCCCGCGGGCAGCCGTCAAACGGGACCTATGTAAACGTAGGCTATACAAGCACTATAATTGCCATTTTACGGATATTTTGTCCACGAGATAAGTATCTATGTATGATTTTGAGACTTTCACCTAGGACACTCCGGCCAACTTAATTATAATGGAGTCCAATCTCTTTCTTCTCCCAACAATTAATCATACATATGCAATGAATTTAAACATGTAATCACACACATGGAGTACATCCCATTTCTTCTCCCAAAAAAGCATACATATACAATGTATTTACAACAAGATTATATTCAATGATAATCAACCATGGGATAGTTTCAATTCACCTAATTCATATGCAATTTCTACAACAATCATAGCTATCCTCCACCGATAGCCCAATACAAATATTTCTAAACAGATATATAATCTCAAGACAGATAATTTATTCAAAATTTCCAAAGATGAGACACATCATCTATTCAATTTCACCATCCATTTCAATACTTGTCCAATTTTAAGTTTACAACATCAATTTCAACTATTTGTACAAAATAGATATAATAGTCATTTTAGGGCAAAATCTCTCATTTTCAAAATACCAACCCAAGTACCAAAATTTCCCATTTTGATACAACGAGACTTCATTCCCAAATCCCATGTTCATTTATTTCATTTCCACCAAAAACCCCTCTTTTACATTTCATCCAAACCATAGGTTTGCTCAAACTACTCCCAAAACCACCATTATTGCACAATATACAAATAACTAAGTTAAAAACCATAACAAAGTGTCAAAAATCCCTACCTCAAAGAGAGAAAATGTGCCAAGCAAGGATGAAACCCCGAAAATATCGAAATCCAACTTCAATCGGTTCAAAATGATGATCTTGAGAAGCTCTACCTTTTGCTCAAAGGAAGTAGAGTGGATAGATCACTAGATATATATGGAAATCTAGAGAGAATGTAAGTTTTAGAGAGAGAGGCTCTCAACTTTAGGGTTTAGGATGAAAAGATATGAAAAAGTGATGTAAAAAGTGCTTTTCGCTATCTGATATACGTGCAATCCGCTCGAGCAGAGAGTTTCACACTCAAGCGTTAGACACAAAGATTTGTTCTGCTCGAGCACAGAAGAGACTTGCTCGAGCGCAGAATACACCCATCCAGTATTTATGTAGACAACAGACAATCCACTCGAGCGCAAGGAAGGTCGCTTGAGCGTTCACTCGCTCGAGCGTAGGAAACACCGCTCGAGCTTGAAGAACATCCCTCCAAAACTTTTGTACACGTGCAAAGTACTGAGAGTTTGCATATCTCGCTCGAGCGCAACAATGACCGCCCGAGCGGAGGACCAAAATACACACAGCCCGTTCGAGCATGAGAATAGCCATTCGAATGGAGGAGCAAAAACCTGGACAGTAAGACTTGGGAAAAATAAACAACCCACATGTTCCAAACGCAACTACAATAACCCAAAGGCCAATTTCAAAGAGATACAAGGGAAGTAAGAGGTATACAACAACATGAAAGCATTAAACCCGAGTCCGGAATGTCACAAGAGTCGGCTCAAAACTGGAATTGCTATATTTCGAATACCTAAGACTGCTGGAAAATGACCTCTATTTATAGGCAAACAATCTGTTCGAACAGGTGTGAATTTTGAATGAACAGATTGGTTTTGAATTTAACAGGTGCAGTTTCAAATTTGAACAAATAACTACAACAGTTGTGAATCTGTCCAGAAACTACTGGGCAGTTTTGAATCTGTCTGGCAGTTTTGAATATGTCCGGATTCCAACAGATCTGAAAAACTGTTTGGACAGTTTAATCTGTTTGGAAAAATTGGACTGAAAGAGGTAACAATGGACAGAAAATTAAATTCAAGTTTGAATTAATTTTGTTAAGAATTTTGGAAAAAAATTTCTCCAAAAAATTAATATTAGAACCGACCCAACCCTCAACCCACAACCCACACTCGGCATGGATCGACCGAATGGCGGCGGCAGCGCGCGTGTAGTGGTTCGAACCAATGTTTTATTTGTCCATAACTCCTCCCTTCTACAAACTTGGGGTGTCCCTTGTGGCTTAATCCAAGTGTTGCCACCTAGAGCTCATATACATACACAAGCTCTTTTAAAGTTTCAATATGGGACAAGCCTTACAAGGAAACCCAAATTTAATTTTTTAATTGTCCATTCCACGAACCCGAAAACGACGTAAAGTTCTCATTCACTCATAAATGGTTTTGACAAACCGTCTTCACTGTGTGACTTGCCATGCGGCAAGGAACATGTCACCTCTTTGGACCCCACCCCAAAAGACGTTTAGGACCCACTCAAATTTGGGCTCAAAGATGGCCCAAAATAAGCCCATAAAACCAAATTTTCCAACAAAACATGCAGTTCTTTTACACAAAATCGCAACCTATTAAAATTTGGAACAGTTTACTTTTCAAGATATAAAAAACAAATAAATAAATGTAGGAAATAGATCTTTCCCTTTCTAAATCCCTACCCGAATCCTAGTTCCAAACACAACCTTAATGTCCAATTTTATACAATCAAGATTAACCACTCAAAACTTGTTGGTTGACTGGTTTTGGACACTCATGATTGATTCAGTACATCAATATTGTTTAATGAGTAAAAATTCGGTTTATATCTCTTTGTTGTATGCAAGTTTAGTTGTTACATGTGCTTCATTATTCCTCCCAAACTAAAGAGAGAAAGTTTAGGGAACTTGGAATAACCCGAGTCTGTATTTTTGTGGCGCAGGCTTGATGGTACCAAGAAGGCATATGTTCAGTTGACTCCAGACTATGATGCCTTGGATGTGGCAAACAAGATTGGAATCATCTAAGATCGATTTAACTATCCTTTTATCTGGACAAAAATCATTTTGCTGGTGTGGGGATATATTTTCTGAGTACCAACACGTGGCCAAGGTGACGCCGACGTGTCAGCCGAGGTGCCACGTGTCTTGGTCATGACGCCGAGGTAATCTCGGCTAGGCCGAGGTTATCTGCGAGAATACTGGAATCCGAGATAAGCGGATAAGGGACAAGAGTCCTAGAATGGGAGAAGACTTCAGTTTGGGTTAAGATGAGACTCTTAGAGAGTTTATCCTAATCCTACTGGAAGTCCAAGATTAGCAGTAATCCTAAGTCCATTGGAGCTAAGCTCCTATTGGGACTAAGATTGTGTTGGCTATAAAAAGGAGGCACCCCCATGGGTCTAAGGTATGTCTTTTATACTTTTGAGATTCTGTCTAGTGAGTTAAGCACTTTTGCTATCATTGAGAGATATTGAATGCTGACTTGATCGTCGGAGTGCCCCCAGGTGGACGAGCCACCGCCGGAGACTCTTCTTTCTGTTGCAGGTCGTTCGGGCTTAATCTATTATGTCAGTGCTCTCCAGCTGAGTGCTTGATTGACAGTGTGGTCGAAAAATCACCCACACAATTTGGCGCCGTCTGTGGGAAAGAAATGAGAATAGATGGCCATCATCATACAAGATCAACGTAGCGGAAACGACGATTTTAGCAAAGATGGAGAATGTGTCGACATAAACAGAATGAAGACCCTTCCAGAAGGGACGCAAAGACAGGGGGCATGAGTGCTCCCAAGGAGATGACATTCGAGTATAGAAGAGCTTAGCCTAAGTGAGCAAATCCCGGATCCCGGATCCCAGATCCCAGAAGACATGATCTCGACCTAGATGAATAGGTCCGAGAAAAGAAGAGCTCAACTTGAGTGAGCAGATCCAAGATTCCAGAAGACAAGAGCTCGACACTTAAATCCGAGAAGAGAAGGGTTCAGTGAGCAAAATCTCATATCCTAGAAGATAAAAAAGAAACACACAATTAGGGGGCAGAGAGAAGACAAAGATGTTTAAACTTGTTGAAATTTGTAGCAATTTACAAATTGAAGTTAAACCGAGATTATTGTTTAACACTTGTTGAAATTTGTAGCAATTTACAAGTTGAAGTTAAACCGAGATTAATGTTTAACACTTGTTGAAATTTGTAGCAATTTACAAGTTGAAGTTAAACCGAGATTATTGTTTAACACTTGTTGAAATTTGTAGCAATTTACAAGTTGAAGTTAAACCGAGATGATGTTTAACACTTGTTGAAACTTAAAAAGTTTACAAGTTGAAGTTAAACCGAGATGATATTTAACACTTGTTGAAACTTGAGAAAAGTTTACAAGTTGAAGACTAAGGTTAAACACTTGTTGAAATTTTACGAAAAAATTTATAAGGTGAAACCAAGGTTATGTCAAGAAAGGTACTTTTGTACTTGTCGAGGTAAATCATCAGTTTGTATAACCGAGGTGTGTCACCCCGAGAAGGTTGCACAAGGATTGAAGTGTATATTAAAGATATACAAAACATTCTAAGTATAGAATCATGCAAAAGCAGTCAAGAGAAGACAAAGGTACAACCATTCAGAGAAGGAAAGTTGTATTAACATTCAAAAGGAGACATGTCGGCCTATAATGATGATCTCGGCTTAAGCCGATGTACTGGCAGGAAGTACCGATATAGGTTCCATCACCTCAGAATGCCGAGGTAATAGAACCTAGGGGGCAGTTGTGGGGATATATTTTCTGAGTACCAACACGTGGCCAAGGTGACGCCGACGTGTCAACCGAGGTGCCACGTGTCCTAATCATGACGTCGAGGTAATCTCGGCTAGGCTGAGGTTATCTGCGAGAATATCGAAATCCGAGATAAGCGGATAAGGGACAAGAGTCCTAGAATGGGAGAAGACTTCAGTTTGGGTTAAGATGAGACTCTTAGAGAGTTTATCCTAACCCTACTGGGAGTCCAAAATTAGCAGTAATTCTAAGTCCATTAGAGCTAGGCTCCTATTGGGACTAGGATTGTGTTGGCTATAAAAGGGAGGCACCCCCATGGGTCAAAGGTATGTCTTTTATGCTTTTGAGATTCTGTCTAGTGAGCTAAGCACTTTTGCTATCTTTGAGAGATGGATGAGCCACTGCCGGAGACTCTTCTTTCTGTTGCAGGTCGTTCGAGCTTAATCTATTATGCTAATGCTCTCCAGCTGAGTGCTTGATTGACAGTGTGATCGGAAAATCATCCACACAATTGATACTATTATAGTTTTGTTAGTTGTGTTGGTCTTGAATAGCAATGTAGTGGTTTAGTCTGGTTATTTGAAATGTGTATTAGAATTCTGTTGACATTTCAATTTTTGACAATGAAACGTAATCTTAAATTTCACATAATTAATTTTGTTACAAATGGTTATGATGATGATGAAGATGATGTATCTTTTAGTGTTTTTTTGTTTTTTGTTTTTTTTTCAAAAATTATTTTTGTTACAAATTATTTTGTTTTGTATCCTTTAGTGGTAGATGTGACGATAATAAAATTATTTTTTTGTTCGAGAATGGATTACATCATCCATCTCCGAAGTATGTCGTGGCACTATCATCACCACATCCACCGCTAACACAACTACTAATACATTGGTAAGAATGCCTTCACATTGGTAGAAAATAATTCTAATTTAAGTAGATAATTATAAATTATTTTCTTATTTCAATTTGTTTCAAATATTAGAATTATAGGAACTCAAATCACTTTCACATATCCTCAAAGTTTCTGACAATCAATTACATATTGGTGTTGAGCTTTTTTGGTAATAAAATCTCTCTGGTTTTCCAATGCACATTTGTTTTCTTCCTTCTTGGTGGCAGTATTGTGAAATGTGATTTGAATTATTAGTTTTTTTATTTTTGGGCTAGAGCAGATGCATGATGGGGCTCTGCCTTTGAGGAATGTTGAGAGTACATACAGAAAGCTGTTGAAACCCTTTTATCATCTGAGATATTTATGAAATAAATAAATGTGCAATTGATATAGTAAAAGTTGGGTTCTTTATGCATATGCATGTGTTGCTCACACGAGGGTAGGGTCTGAACTTTGTTGTATCGGTGACCTATTGCTTTCTTTAAGAGATGGTTGGGGATGATTTTATAATGGTTCACTAAAATGAAAGCGACTTTTCATGCCCAACTCTTGTGTTTGGATATAGATTTTCTTGGAAAGACTATCAATTTTGGGGCTAATTGTATAGTTGGATACAATTTTTTTTTATGAGCGTGTAACTCATAAAAAAAAAAAATAGAATTCATCTTATGTGAGAAAGATTGTTTCTAATTCTGTAATTGTTTTTTGTGAAAAAATATTTGCTTTTTAAGCAAGAGATCAAATAATTTGAATTTAAGAAATACATTCAAAACTTTTAGGTTTGATTTTATATATATATATATATATATATTAGAATAAAGCTTCAGACCCCCAGTGGGGGTGCTGGGGGTCTACTGTGATTGGTGGAAATTTTTTTTTTTTTTTTTGAGCCAATAACAGGCTGACACGTCACTGGGAGTCTGACGGGGGTCGCTCCCACTGGGGATCGGAAGCATTTCTGTATATTTTAATGTAAGTTTGGTTGGGTCAAACAAAGAAGGGCATATTTTGGCTTGTGTTTGGAAACATGTTTTTGGAAGAAAATTTCTAAAAACATGTTTGGTTACAAATTTTCTCAAAACAATTCCAAGATTACTTCTCTCTTGATTACACATCAATCAATCACCTTTTCTCTTTCCTCTCTCATTCTTAACCACTTTTTCTTTCACTCATATCTATTTAACTACAACAAAATATTAAATTATTCTAAACTCACAAATTTTAATATTTTCAAAATATACAACTAAACAAATCAAAAAAAATTTTAAATTCTCTCCCCAAATTTAAAAAAAAAAAATCATCTCACACACCTAAAAGGTTTCATTGGCAGAATGTCACTGGGAAGGAATTAAAAAAAAAAAAAAAAAAAAATTGTCAAAACCCAAAAAGGCAAAATAAGAGTAAGAGGGAACAGAGGGAAACAGCATAAAATGGGATTGGAATGGACTGGCATTATGCACAAAAGCACCACAGCAATGATGTCCCCCTCCCCTTCTTGCTCCCCCTGTCACTGTTGGATTGTCCCCAAAAATAAAACACAGAATTTAAAAAAACAAAATAGTAAAAATAAAGAGAAAATAACAAATCAGTGTAGGATTGAATTTTTTTTTTTTAAGATTAATGGTAAAATTTATAAATTTTAATTATTAAGTCATAAATTTTTTCATGTGCAAGTAATTATTTTTGAAAAGTACATCTAATTTGTGATTTTTAAAAAAATAAATCTTATTATATTATCATATATTTACATTGACATCATTTTGAGGTTAGGAGAAAATATAGCAATCTTTACAGTTTTGGCACAGTTACACTAATTTCATTTTAGTAAAGTTAAAGTGATCGAAACTAATAAAGATAATATGAAAATACAACGATACACAATGTAAGATATGTATTTTAATGTAAAAAATATAACAATATCATTTTTTTTATTTAGATGACTAATGAATTTCTAATGAAAAAGAGATTAAGTGTTATACAAATCAAAACCTTAAATGAGCTCGGTATAATTACATCAAATTTATAGTCTTATTTTATTTTCTTAAAATCTTAAAAGAAATCAATATAATTTACCCATTATATAATAGAAATTTACAATCAATAAAAGGAGATGAGGGGAAAGAAAAATTTATTTGACCTCATACATCACATCTCATAAATGAGAAAATATACGTCACGTAATTTTTGTTGCAACTTATATTACTGTTTATAATTTTTAAATTATTTTTGGGATAAAGGCATATTTGATGTAATTTATTTTATATTTTATTTTAAACGTTCATATCAATAAATTTAATGTATTTTTATTCACAATTTATGAGTTAAAAAATATTTAAATAAGTAAAAAATTTGGTTATCATAAAAGTTGAAGGATCAATATTTTTAATTATCAATATTAGATTTTTAAAAAAATTACGCCAAATAAATTATTTATGTCAAACCTAACTCTACTTAGGTATGGTTTGGGAAGTTGGGTTACCGGTTTTTTTGGTTAAAATAGTTACAAAAAAATAAAATAGGTTTTTTAGACCAATAAAACAAGATATCATATTCAACCCATAATCATTACATTCTTTTTCTCACAAAAAAGTTAAAAAAATCAAAAATCCTTTCCAAACCAGACTTTTTAACACCAAGTTAAAATAATCAAAAAAGTCAAAAAATTAAAAAGTCAAAAAACTAACTCACTTCTCAAATCATGCCTTACGAGTTACGTGGTAAATTTTTTAAAAAATGCTAAAGAATGATTTGTAACTTCATTTATAATGATATGATAAAAGAATAAATCTTAAGGGTTGGTTTGTTTTTAAATTAATCAATGATAAACATAGAATAATTATTTAATTTTTTTAATAATTATATTTTGAAAATCCCAACCTTATTCTGAAAAACTTTATAAACACATAATTGGTTAGAATACATGTTGATTTAGTCTTTGTTTGACAAGTGAATTTTTAAATATTTTTTTGATTAGACTAGTTATAAAAAGAAAAAATAGGATAAAAAATTAAAAAGATAAAGTGGTTTTTTTTTACTAAATTAGTCACAAAAATAAAATAGAATAAAAAGTTAACTAGACAAAATGTTACATCTAAATTATAATTATTTTATTTTTTCTGTCATAAAAGTCAAAAAAATAATCCAAATAAACATTTTAACCATAAATTAAAAAAATTAAAAAATTAACTCATTATCCAAACGAAACCTTAATAAATGGATTATTATAAGATCGAGTAATAAATTGTTAATTATCAGTATTAAAATTTTTAATTTAAAATAAAGTTACAGCAAAATGCCAACGAGTATCCACTGTACACAACATTGCACATAGAGAGAGAGAGAGAGAGAGGAGAGAGAGTATGGCGCCTGAAAACGTCGCCGTCCGATACGCCGTTTATTAACCTAACCACACCCAACAAGAAGAAGAACCTTCTTTTCTCACTCAATTCTCTCCCTCTCTCTCTCCGCCTTCTTTGACTGAGTCGACTCTCTCCACCCAACTCGAGTCGCCTCATCGGTTCATCCATTTCTCTCTCTAAAACAATCCTCAACAAAGGATCATCATCATCAGAGAGAGAGAGAGAGAGAGAGACACAGAGAGAGAGAGAGAGAGAGAGAGAGAGATATTGATCTGATTTCAATTATCTTCAACTCCGCTAAATTTGGCGGAGATCTCTGAAAAATTCTATCAAAAATTTCACTTCTTGATGCGTTAGGGTTTTGAGTAGGTGCGTGGTTTTGGGTTTGAGCTCTGAAGATGATGATATCAAGGGGCTTATTCGGCTGGTCGCCGCCGCATATCCAGCCGCTTACGCCGGTCTCGGAAGTGTCGGAGCCGCCGGAGTCGCCGTCGCCGTACCTGGACACCAGCGCTGAGCCGGTCCCCGTTGATATGGAGGAGGACATGGAGGATGGTGAGGAGATGGAACCACCGCCTGCCGCCGTGCCCTTCTCTCGGCTCTTCGCGTGCGCCGATCGGCTCGATTGGGTCTTGATGGTGGTCGGATCTCTCGCCGCCGCCGCTCACGGCACCGCGCTGGTGGTGTACTTGCATTACTTCGCCAAGATTATTCATCTGTTGGTTCGTGACAACCCGGATACGAGGGATGCTCAGCGTCATCTTCTTTTTGACGAGTTCACAGAGGTAGCGTTTTTAATTTCAATGCTCTGTTTCAGCTACAATTGGTCATGATTCTTGGGTCTCTGTATTGTGTTCTATTAACTTTATGTTCAGGAAAAATTTGATTTTTATTCTAATTTAGAACCATTTTATCACTTTTTAGTACTACTGGGTTTTGATAAAGAATACTTATTGGTGTTTGTTGTACATTCTTGGTGCTATGCATGATTTTCAGTCAGTTCTAGAACTTGATTAGAGTGGGAAAGATTATGGAAAGTTCTTTGGTAAGTAAAGTAAAGTAAATTTTCACCACAGGGGGCGTAACATACTGTTTGGGGAAATTTCCAAAAGTTGTCTGAACATCAATTTGCAATTGGAAATTGAGATTGAGCTTCTAAGAGGATCCGTGGGAAAATAACTAAACTTAGTATGTTGCCCATGTTAGTGTGAGCTTTTAATGTTTTCTTGGAATGATGGGGCTTGTGATTCATTGAACAAGCAGAGTAGCAGGCAGGTGGACAATCTGTTGTGCCCCACGTTGGCTTTCATCCATTTCCTGTTTCGTTCTATGGTGAGAGGGTTTACCATGCTTGGTTGTTGTTTAGGTGAATATCAAAATTGATATTTATTGTCCTGTTTTAATTCAAACATGGGATTCCCAGTGTCCTCATAGTTTGAAGTTGGTTTTCCTAGTTTAATATGATCTAGTATGGTTAATTGTTATAATTGGCTCTCTTGGTTCTCAGCTTCTCATAGATATTTACAGAAGATGCATGGTTGATTGTGAGAATTGGAGGGTTTTTGTTTACCTTACAAAGATACTATTTTGAATGACTTGCATTTGGTAAAAATACTGGAAATTTTTGTCATTGAGTCAGTGCTTTTTGAATAACTTCACTATGGGATGCGTAGCATACCGCTGACAGAGGTTAGATGTCTAAGTTGTTTAATTCCAAATCTGAGGGCATGGGAATTCAATTCTTAATCACCTTTAACTGTAGTTAAAACGATATTTATATGTAAGAAAGGTGTATAATATTGCTTTTGAATATTCATATGTTGTTGACCCCTATTTGAACCAATTTTTACATTTGTAGATATCTTTGAGTTTTGAGCAATGTTTATATATAGGAGTTTAGTTGCTTTGTTTTCTTTCATTTTAGTATAATTATACTGGTGTCATCCTGTTGTGGCCTTTATAATATATTAATATTTATCAAAAAAGTGTAGTGATAAAAAAAAATTACCATGTGAAACTTTGAGTGAACTAATGTTTCCCTTATTTCCACGTAAACACTATTTTTTAGGAGGTATCTGATATTCCATATGTTGAATGCACATCACCAACCTTTACCTCGGTCATCTTGTGCCTGACACACTTGGTACTTTGTCTATGAAAGTTTCCATGTAAGATAGGTGGGTCCATGCCTTCCACTTTTGAGGTGTCAAAAGCATATTTAATGGATGTGAAGGTCATTGAATTTCGTTGGAGTTACAAATGAGACTAGGAAGCAACCCACAAACAAACCACTAGAGGTCTCCTTGGAAAACTATAGCATCATCACCTTCCCTAAGAAATTTGATGATAGGCTATAATAAGAAACAAAATAATTGCCTCAAGCACTCGATCTTGGAGACAACTATTATATTGTAGGATAACAAAGTATTATTTAAGCCTCCCAAGCAACTATGAAGCACGGGTACGGGTACGGGTACGGGTACAGATACTGATACTGGTACGATACGGGTACGCCGATACGGTAAAATTAAAAAAAATAGAGTACGAGTACGAGTACGATTACGGCTTAGGACGCTTGTAAAAAATATTTATTTTTAATTTAGAATAATGCAAAAATTAATGAAATGCTTTAATTTGTTAATGTTCAATCTACAATTAACATTTAATGTCAAAAGTAAAGGTAGAAATGAAAATTAAATGTCAATATATTAAATAACTTACAAACCATTGTTTAATTTTAAAATCATGCTAAGTATAAAACAAAAAATAAAAAAGAAGTCTAGTGAAAGGAGTTTTATCTTTGTAGTAGAAGAAAATATTATTTCAACTGAGATACGATACGGCTTGGGTATATATTAGGTATGTCTGGATATACCAAAAATTAAGAAGAAAAAATTTAGATACGTGTTTAGTGTACTAGGTATGTATGCAGAAGTATCATACGAGATAGCAGACGCCGGTAAATATCCGGTACAGGTACGGCATATTTTTCGAAGTACCCATGCTTCATAGCCAAGCATTATGTTCTTCCTGCAACAGCTAATAGCCCAGATGAATTAATTACGTTGATGGAGCTGAATCTTGGTGGCTGAATGCTAGAATTATTATGAAGAACCTTGTTAGTTTCTCCTATCTCATGGAAAAAGTTGTTTTAGATTGGCAATATTTAAGTTAAGAACATCAAAAGGTCAGAGAAACTATGATTGTTAAAAATTAATGCCAACCAGTAAGTGGTAGCTTGAGCAGCAGCATTGTCAAGTTGAGATGCTAGATGTTCCTTGCCCTTGTATTTAACTCGAATTATGGATGAAAAGCTTTTTTAGTTGGCAGTGTCTAGTCATGATTTCTGGGTTTGTTTTATTATTCAAAAAATAAAAGAAGAAAGTTGCACTTTAATGGGAACGGTTGAAAGGACTTTTTGAATTGGGCACAACCATGGGTTATAGGTTGCAATGCATTCTGCATCTGGAAATTTTCCACAATCTATGCAGTTTAGGGCAAATAGCTTATTTCTATATGTTTTCATGTTAAACAGTTTAGCAATTTGAATTTGTTCTCTCTGCTTTTGGTAAACACCAATTGCTTCTCCACTATTTGATCTATAGAATATCTGGGTTGTATTCTAACCACCATTTTGTTTTTGTGATGAAATGAGAATGATTTAATATCCTCTATTTAGAAGGAAATAATAATTTTCTTTTAACCCTTCCCCTGTTTCTTTCCACCAACAGTAATTAGGTTAGGAAATTATAAGATAAAGAATCTTGACACTTGTCCTCTGAATTCAATCATTTTGAAAAGATGTTATCCACAAAGAAGAATACTTTAGTTCAATGTTTATTTTTATTTTTTAATTCCAAGATCTATACTTGAATCAACTTTTGATCTGAGAAATGAAGGCTGCAAATGAACTGGATTGCCATTTAACAAAATATTCAGAAGGAAAGAGATTGTCAATTAACTTTTTCTGTTATTTCTGCAGCTTACTTTGACCATTGTCTATATTGCCGTGGGTGTTTTTGCATGTGGTTGGATAGGTAAGCCAAATGTTCATGCACTATTCACTTTTCTTTTCTTTCTTTCCCCCACATGAATACTGATTCTTTGCAAGCAACAATACTAACTCATTTTATGTAATAGAGGTCTCATGCTGGATTATTACTGGAGAACGGCAGACTGCAGTGATCAGGTCAAAGTACGTTCAAGTATTATTAGATCAGGACATGAGTTTTTTTGATACATATGGGAATAATGGAGATATTGTAAGCCAAGTACTGAGTGATGTGCTGCTCATCCAGTCTGCTCTCAGTGAAAAAGTATGTAACAGATGTGAAACATTGCCTCAAAAAAGTATTATGTTTTACTATAGAAGTCAGCTGCTTTTGAATTGGTTTGCTCTTTTAAAATATCTTGTAATCTTTAATCACTTTTGGCTTGACAGGTCGGAAATTATATTCATAACATGGCCACCTTCTTTAGCGGCCTTGTGATTGGATTTCTCAACTGCTGGCAGATTGCCCTCATTACTTTAGCAACCGGTCCATTTATTGTTGCTGCAGGAGGAATATCAAATATATTTCTCCATAGGCTTGCTGAGAATATTCAAGATGCCTATGCCGAAGCAGCAAGCATTGCCGAGCAGGTTTTTGTATTTTTAATTTTCGCTTTGCCCCACCTCGCCTTTGTCCACCTTCTTACTTAATATTGCTTTGATTTTGGCTGACATTTTTGGTAACTCAGAGGATAGAATTGTGTAGAGTTCAAAACACAAAGTGCTAAATGGTTGCTTTATTATGCGACTGTTTATTGATCCCAATGACTGAATTATTGGGTGTGATATCTTTGTGCCTGTGTAATTTTAAGTATGTGAGATTTTTTTTGCTTAATCATTTTCTTATCTAGGTGCGTAATTTTTTGAATGTACTCAAATTATGTGTCATTGTTGGTCAAGAGTAGATGATTGCTCTTTATATATATTTATATATGTACAATGAAGATACTGTTGTAGCTTTATTAATCTATTGGATTGTAGTCATTTATATTTTATTGCTAGGAGGCTGTTGTCAGGGAGTTGGTTATAGGATTGGAAAAAATAGTGATTTTTTAAAGGATTGGTAGAGAACTTTATATACCTTACTGTCATGGCCAGTCACCATGGGTGATCAAAATTACATGCATATTAGTTCCTATGCACTATTAGGGATTGCATGTTTCTGTATCTGTGGCTGTATTGCTAAGAAGCACGGACACTTCTAAGAAGGTAACGTATCCATGTCGTATCCGTGTCGGACACCAACACTCTTTGGACACTTTCCCGACACGTGTCCAACACTCTTTAAAACGTGTCCTATTTTTTAAAGACCCGGACACTCTTTGGACACTTGGAGAATACATGTGTATCTCTTAAACACACGTGTCTATCAATTAGACACATGTGAAACCAATTATAAGTTTGAACAAAACAACTTAAGATACACTAATAAAACAAAAATCATATAAATTCATAAGAATTATTGTCATATTTAATATTTTTATTATCTTTGAATGATATATTCATATATATAACATATAATAAATATATAAAATTATATATTTCATGCGTGTCCCCCGCGTGTCGTGTCTTGCATTTTTTGAAAATTAGCGTGTCGGCGTGTCCGTGTCGTGTCACGTGTCCGTGTCCATGCTTCTTAGCTGTATTGGCTATGGCCATTAGCCTGTTATAGCACTTGAAGTTGGGCAAACTCTTTTAAGGCGTTATATTTTTTTCACTTTTATTCCATTCTAAAACCAAGGAGCTTCATTTTAATTTGACTTTATACTTTTAGTAATCAAAATAGTAAGATTTGAGTTCAACCATACCATATGTCTCAGAATTCAAGAGATCTATAATGGCATTTATTTTGAAGGTAGGATACTATTATGTCCAATGGAGCACTAATGGTTAAAAACTAAATTTTTTTTGTTATATAAATTATTGCCTACTATGTTGCAAACCTGGTCTTAAAAAAAAATAGTTAAAAAATTTAATGTTTTAGATTGAAAATAGTAATCAACGAGGTCAATCTTGAGATCTTAGGGTTGTGGTTTCTAAAATTTGTGTCACTTGGTAATTACAGGATATAATATAATTGTAGCATGGCACCAACAGCTGTTGATTAAATTTTAGTTGCTTTTGTGATTGGAGAAAATAAAAAGATTAATGTAGCTGACCTCAAGTAATTGAGACTAAGGCTTGTTGAGTGGAGTCAAATTTTATGATTGTCATTTTTACAGTGCTGATAAAGTGATAAGCTTGTTAGCCTTTGTTTGGTAACACCCCAATGAACTACTGATGGCACTAACAAATTGAGATGCTTGGACTTCTGGTCCCTGAAAGTTCGAATATTTTCATTTTAGAAACCTCGGAAGGTCGCCCAATATACGCAATATGCATGTCAATATAGCAGGATTGAGAGCCAAGCTTTTTGGTTGAAAAGATGTGTGTCCAAAATTTGCATTGCTTGATGAAATATAATCTTTTATTTCTGCAATTGTACCATCAATAGGTGTTTTATTATATTTGTTATCTGGTAACTTTAATTTATCAAAAAGTGGTTATTTGCAAATTTTATGGTGCTGAGGGGAGTACAAGCTTGTTACCTCTTACAATGGTACTGCAGCTAAGAATTGCTGTCACATGGTACTAATACAATGGAATACTTATACTTCTAGTTTCCAATTAGTAAGTTTAGATGCTTCTAGTTTGAAATCTGTAAATAAATTCACTTATTGTTTGCAATTCGTATTTTAAAAAATAGTTATTCTTTTCAAACTAGCAAGCTTGTTAGCTTATCTTAGTACCAATATTAATTGTAATCCTAAATATCATGGTGAAAATGTCCATGCAAATATTTTTTCTTGTCAGGTATCAATGTTACCAAACCAAACCACTCCAGTCCAAATTAGTCCTTGTGTCTCAATCAAGTGGGGTTGGTTACATGAATATATATATATATATATATTGCCATTTTGCTCTGTTAAGGGCTATATGCTTAGTTAAATTAAATAAATTTACATCATTCTTTGCTATAAATACTGAGAAAAATTAAATAGGCACCGAATTACAGTTTTTTTTTTTTTTTTTTAATTTAAATATTATTATTTTTATCTTTTTCTCCTCTTCAACATTCATGGACTGATCATCTTGCTGCAACAAAGCAAAGCTTAGGAATGAATCTAACGGAACTGTGGACCACAACTTGAAACCATGAACCACCAAACAGTGAGGTCATCATGCCATGAATAATGACATCATTGACATGTAGTGGGCAATGAACACGATCAGTTACAGACTTCAAGTCACAATTAAAGGCTACCATTGATCAATTTTCACTACAATATCTCATGTTAATTAAGGTCTTCCCCCATAACATTTCCGGAGATCATATCACTCTTTCTGATCGTTGCATCTATAGGTCTTTGTTGTTAGGCATCGATGTTGATAAAATAAAATTTAAGATCCATAGTAAATAAATCATGCTTTCTCTATCAAAAATCGTTTTTCCAATTATTATAAAAATTATATTTGGCAACCTAGGTTGAAATATGCATTTCAATTAGTTTGTAGGAGTTCTTTGTTGGGAAGAAAACATGTGCAATTTATTAACTTGTTCTCATTATTACTGACTGACACTCCTGATAGCAGCGTATTGTCACCATGACCTTGACCATTATTTGCAACCGATATTGTGGTTTAAATCCATGCCTTTTACGATTTATCTAGTTTGTGTAACTCCCTTCCAATACTTTGTGTTTGTGAGTTTAACTTGTGGTATACATGCATTTATATATGCTTGTGTATATGCATTTATGCAGAAGATAAAAAATATGGAAGTAGTAATAATACAATAAATTGATCATTAAATTTAAGTTATAAGTCTCTCGTAGAACACTTATATTAATGTCAGACTTTTTGTAAGTGCCAACAGCCAACAAGTTCTGGACATGGTAAATTTGGTTTCCGTATCAATGAGTGCTCATCTTGCTTTTATCAATTATCATTAGTGAGTTTCTTGAATCCTACTGACTCTTGGATGCCATTCTCTTTTTCTATAATTTTCAGGCAGTTTCCTATATTCGAACCTTGTATGCATTTACGAACGAAACACTGGCCAAGTATTCTTATGCAACTTCACTACAAGCAACTCTGAGATATGGTATATTGATAAGTCTGGTGCAAGGTCTTGGACTCGGATTTACATATGGGCTTGCAATTTGTTCTTGTGCCTTACAACTTTGGGTTGGAAGATTCCTGGTGACTCATAGAAAAGCTCATGGTGGTGAAATTATAACAGCCCTGTTTGCTGTAATTTTAAGTGGCCTGTAAGCATCCTGCTTTTGCTTTGTTGTCCTAGCTGTCATTTTTACTGAGTTCCCTACATAGCGAATTTTGGAAATGCACAAAAATGTTTGAAAAAAAGTGAAACTTTTCTAAATGTATGTACTAATAATTAATTTATTGAACATGTTTTGAGGTTTGCTAATCCATTCACATAGAGGGTATAATAAATGACAATTGGGCATTAAATGTCAAATAAACTGAAAATCATTAAATTATTCATTAGGCATATCTATGTTACCATGTACAAGTGATTATGATTTCTAATGTTCATAAGGTTCCTGTCAAACAAGGTAAACAATAATAATAATGGTAGTAATAATAATATTTATCAAAAAAATAAAATAAAAATAATGGTAGTAATAATAATAAAAACAAACATCATGTGGGTTCCAAGGTGTCCCGAGGGGGTGGGGTTAGGGAGGAGGGAATGAAAACTTGTTTTCAAAACATGAGAATGCTCAAATTTTTTTTTTTCCTCTAAATTTGTGGAAAATTTGAAAACAAACACAGAAAATGGAAAACAAACATGTTACTGAACATAACCTAGGAGTTTGATTTTCTAATAATGTTTGTGTTAGTTTCTTGGGAAATGGAAACATTTCACCTGTTTTGCTGGAAACAAACAAAAGTATGAAACAAAATTTGTTCGTTGCTTATATATGATTTCTTGGTGCTTCAGTGGGCTGAATCAAGCAGCTACAAATTTCTACTCTTTTGAACAAGGGAGAATTGCTGCTTATAGACTCTATGAGATGATAAGCCGTTCATCCTCTGCCGCTAATCATGATGGAAATACTCTATCTTCTGTACAAGGAAACATTGAGTTTCGAAATGTATATTTCAGCTATCTATCCCGTCCTGAGATTCCTATCTTGAGTGGGTTCTACCTCACGGTACCTGCTAAAAAAACAGTGGCACTTGTTGGCAGAAATGGGTCTGGAAAAAGCAGTATTATACCACTCATGGAACGGTTTTATGATCCCACATTAGGTATGCATATATATGTATTTCCCATTTCAGCGGGTGTGCATGTTATAACAATTAAGGTTTTGCTGAAGCCTTAATGATCCTATCTTATTACAAATTCTTATGGTTTTCCATTGTGTGCTGCAGGAGAAGTCCTTTTGGATGGAGAGAATATAAAGAACCTCAAACTGGAATGGCTAAGAAGCCAAATTGGTTTAGTCACCCAGGAACCTGCATTGTTAAGTCTGAGTATTAGAGACAACATTGCTTATGGGCGGTCTGATGCTACGTTGGACCAGATTGAGGAAGCTGCCAAAATAGCACATGCACATACATTTATCAGCTCACTTGAGAAAGGTTATGAGACACAGGTAAAATTTGAGTGATAAAATATCTATCTAAACTATATTTCTTAGTTGATTCTGTATTGATCTCATAACTGGCCGTTGGGAATTTGTTTCCTTCTATGCATGTCAGGTCGGTAGGGCTGGTTTAGCATTGACAGAAGAACAGAAAATAAAACTCTCGGTTGCTAGGGCAGTGCTTTCAAATCCTTCTATTCTTCTTCTTGATGAGGTTACTGGTGGACTTGATTTTGAAGCTGAAAGATCTGTCCAAGAGGCTCTAGATCTCCTCATGTTAGGGCGATCAACTATTATTATTGCTCGGCGGCTTAGTCTTATAAGAAATGCTGATTTTATAGCAGTGATGGAAGAGGGTCAGCTAGTTGAAATGGGAATACATGATGAATTAATAGCCTTGGATGGCCTTTATGCAGAGCTTCTCAAATGTGAAGAAGCAGCAAAACTTCCACGGAGGTATTCTAATAAGAAAACTTATGCTTTTGTTGAACATGGTAAATTATCTTGTATGAGGCACTGCTTTTCAAGGTTCTACATATGAATATATAGGCACGAGAATAATCCTTCTTATTACACTATGTTCTTTGTAATAGTTAAATATTATCTCTTTAATACTTCTTTGTGTGTTCTTTATCTTTATCCAGGATGCCAATGAGGAACTATAAGGAAACTGCAGCTTTCCAAATTGAAAAAGATTCATCAGCAAGTCAAAGCTTCCAAGAACCATCATCTCCTAAAATGGTCAAATCGCCATCTCTTCAAAGAGTTTCTGGTATCCATTCATTCCAGCACCCAGATGTTGCATTCAATTCACATGAATCCCCAAGAGTTCGTAGCCCCCCGCCAGAGCAAATGGTGGAAAATGGTGTGCCCTTGGATGGTACAGAAAAGGAACCATCTATAAGAAGGCAGGATAGTTTCGAAATGAGACTCCCGGAGTTACCCAAAATTGATGTTATGTCTGGGAATAAACAAACAACCAATGCTTCTGATCCTGAATCTCCTGTCTCACCACTCTTAACATCTGATCCCAAAAATGAACGATCTCATTCGCAAACTTTTAGTCGGCCACATAGCCAATCTGATGACATGGCAGTGAAAGTGCAGGAAGCAGAGAATAAACGATCTCGAAACGCACCATCGTTGTGGAGGCTTGTAGAGCTTAGCTTAGCAGAGTGGCTTTATGCTGTTCTAGGAAGCACTGGTGCTGCCATCTTTGGATCTTTTAATCCACTCCTTGCTTATGTTATTGCATTGGTAGTTACAGCATACTACAGAGAAGATCATCACCTACGCGAGGAAGTAAACAAGTGGTGCTTAATTATTACCTGCATGGGAATTGTGACAGTGGTTGCCAATTTCCTGCAGCACTTCTACTTCGGTATAATGGGGGAGAAAATGACTGAACGAGTGAGGAGAATGATGTTCTCAGGTACATGACTCGTTCCCAAATAGATTCTCCCCCCCCCCCCCCCCCCCCCCCCCCCCTTTCTATCTTCTGTCTGGCTTAACATAATATATGTATGTATTTCTACTTCACAAGCCGCCTTATTTTGTTCTTACTGTGTTCTGGATATGTACTTCTAACTCATTATGAGTGCATAATCTAGCTTTAGTGTGGTTTTATCTAATACCTTAATGTTACAGCAATGCTGCGTAATGAAGTTGGATGGTTTGATGATGAGGAAAACAGTGCTGACACCTTATCCATGCGTTTAGCAAATGATGCTACATTTGTGAGAGCGGCTTTTAGCAATCGGCTTTCTATATTTATACAAGACAGTGCGGCTGTTGCAGTAGCGGTTCTTATTGGGATGTTTCTACATTGGCGATTGGCACTAGTTGCTTTGGCGACCCTACCAGTTCTTACTGTTTCAGCTATTGCACAGGTTTGCATCATGTCTACATGCTTTTCTATGAAAATTCTATATATAGGTAATGACAAAATGAGTGCTTAATACTTCGCTCAATTGTTATCTCAGTTCATCACTGATTGAATAAACACCTGCAGATGACTACTCATAAGTTTCGAAGGGCTATTCTACATCAATCTGATGGGGAACAAAAGTTTATGTTCCTAGTTTTAAAATTTTAGAGTTTTGTAAAGTTTTTGTTCCTATTTTCTTGCTCACATGGTGTCTTTCTCTGTTTTTTACTTTACTTCACATTATGTAGGATGAATTTTGTTCTTCAGGTTCTATGTTTTGTTCAAATGGTTGCTTTATGATGTGTTTGGTTGGGGAATTTGGAGAGGGATTTGGAAAGGAAAAGGGGAAAGGTGTGTGAAACTAGGTGAAATATAGGCATGTTTTATTCTCATTTCACCTACCTTTTCCATTTTCCTTTCCAAATCCCTCCCCATATGCTCCAACCACACACAACATTAATCATTATGTTATAATAGGCATTTGTTGGTATGAGGTTAAGAGTGATCAATTTGTTATGCAAAGCCGGACCAATAAGCTGTAGTTCAATTTTTTTTACCATGATTAAAATTTTGGATGAAGAGAAAAAGGGGAGTAGATCCATCAAATCTCTTGTAGCTCTGTAGGTTTGAAATTCACCACCTCAACTGAGGAGTCTCTCTCTCTCTGATGGACAAATGAGGATAATTCTCTTTGAAATTTGGAGGGTGGTTTTATTTATCTGTGATGAGGGACTTTTATTTCTACGTATTGATTCAAAATTTATTTTCCGTACCTGAAGCACTACGATTTATTTGATACTTTCCCCAAATCCTGAGCAGCTACCAATTTAAATTTTGCAGAAGTTGTGGCTTGCTGGATTCTCTAAGGGCATACAAGAGATGCACAGAAAGGCTTCTTTGGTTCTTGAGGATGCTGTTAGAAACATTTACACTGTTGTAGCATTCTGTGCTGGTAACAAGGTTATGGAGCTCTACAGATTGCAACTACAAAAAATATTCAAGCAGAGCTTCCTTCATGGGATGGCTATCGGTCTTGGATTTGGATTTTCACAGTTCCTTCTTTTTGCCTGCAATGCTCTTCTTCTCTGGTACGCCGCTTACTCTGTTAAAAATCACTATATGCATCTGCATACAGCTATCAAGGAATACATGGTGTTCTCTTTTGCAACATTTGCACTAGTGGAGCCTTTTGGCTTGGCTCCCTATATACTTAAGCGGCGGAAATCGCTTACTTCAGTATTTGAGATCATAGATCGTGTGCCTAAGATTGAACCAGATGATAATTCAGCAATGAAACCCCCCAATGTTTATGGAAGCATTGAGTTGAAAAATGTCGACTTTTCTTACCCAACTCGCCCAGAAGTGTTGGTATTGAGTAATTTTAGCCTCAAAGTCAATGGGGGACAAACTATAGCTGTGGTGGGAGTTTCAGGGTCTGGGAAGAGCACTATAATATCATTGATTGAGAGGTTTTATGACCCGGTTGCTGGTCAGGTTTTACTTGATGGTCGAGATTTGAAACTTTTCAACTTGAGATGGTTGAGGAGCCACATGGGTCTTGTTCAGCAGGAACCGATTATCTTCTCAACAACAATAAGGGAAAACATCATCTATGCAAGGCACAATGCAAGTGAATCAGAGATGAAAGAGGCAGCAAGAATCGCAAATGCTCACCATTTCATCAGCAGCTTGCCACATGGTTACGACACACATGTGGGGATGAGGGGTGTGGACCTAACCCCAGGACAGAAACAAAGAATCGCAATTGCACGTGTTGTGTTGAAGAACGCACCTATTTTGCTATTGGATGAAGCAAGCTCATCGATCGAGTCTGAGTCAAGCCGAGTAGTTCAGGAGGCTCTTGATACATTGATCATGGGGAACAAAACCACCATTCTAATAGCCCATAGAGCAGCTATGATGAGGCATGTAGACAACATCGTAGTACTTAATGGGGGGAGAATAGTAGAGGAAGGGGCGCATGATTCGTTGATGGCGAAGAATGGTTTGTATGTCCGTTTGATGCAACCTCACTTTGGGAAGGGCTTGCGTCAGCATAGACTTATTTAGGCAGGGTTTTGGAATTGGTATTAATTTGTGTTTGGTGCATGGGGAAAAGTCTGCCCATTTTTCAAGAAGGATGAGAATTTCTGCAATGGTAGTTGAGATAAACAAACAATGATGAGGTCTGACGCTGATGTTCATAATGGTGGTTTGGTGGCATTGGTAGTTAAATTGTGCAAATTTAGCAGGTGAGAAGTAGGGTTTTTTTTGTTTTTCAGAATTCAGTTAGTTTGTGGGGACAAGGTCTCAGGTTTAGATACATATTCTTTTGGAGGCAAAAGCATATCATTAGGTTAGGATTGTGATTTTTGTCTCCATGGTATATTGATTTGTTAATTATAGAGTGGAATGCAGTTGTAATTTCTCTCTGAATTTTTTTTTTTTTTTTTTTTAGTTTGCTTGTCTGTGTGTATGGTTGATTGAGCTGTCTCTCTCTCTCTCTTGGCGGCAGTTCTCACTAATTTTCCTGGTTGTAGATCGTTCTTTCTTCCATTTGTGAAAAAATACATTAGCTTTAAAGGACGATAAAGTGAAAGGCATTTGTTGAAACTCTTTATTTTTGTATATAAAATGATTAGATTATTGACTAGATTATTTATTTATTTATTTTAATGATTTTTATTTCTTGTTTAGGAGAGAGATTCAAGGTGTTACAAAATTCTTCCTTGGTGAGAATCTATTCACACTTGTATCTTTTATTTGTATACTTTTATCTTTTAGGAAAAATTATTGCATATGCGGAGGGGAGGAAACAGTGTGACATTGTATGTGGTTATTTTAATTGATTTTTTTATAAAAAAAATATATATATATAAAAAAAATAAATAAAATGATATGATAATTTGTAATGAGTATTAACAAATAAGGCTTAAATGTCACATCTTCCATATTTTAAGTCCGGGAACACAGAAATTACTCTTTATGTTTAGGGGCCGTATTTCCGAATGACCCCAACTTCTATTTTTTGTTTGTTTAAATTTTTTATTTTTTTATTTTTTTTAAACTTGACTTGGTATCCATCATCACCCTCTTGGAGGCCTGGGTGGTTGGCTTTACTGCTCTCTAGTTTGCACATATCATATGCTTGGTTTTAGATCCATCAAGCAATTGAAAATATGTATATATTAGCTGCTAAAATATGTAAGGGTTTAACAAGGACTAGCCATGGACATGTACACACCTCTTCAATAGCTGTTCATCTCTGAGAAAAGAATTAATAAAAAAAAAATCATTCCCTTCCGATAAAATATTCTGATTCTGCAACTCCATAATATGTCCATTTCAGATGTCGAGCACTTTGAAAGAGTCTGCCACCACTTTGAGCTGGTTTCTCACTCGTCTCCACCGTCTCTCATTTGCTCCCACGATTAGCGTGTAGTATCTCCCTATCCAAAATTCCCAGAATTGAACGTTATTAGAATTAAAAACTAACGAACCATCACATAACAATAGCCACCTAACAATTCACTTGGTATGTGAGAATTAAACCAAAATTCCCAGATTTGGTTATCTGTATTATTAATAAAAAAAATCACATTTTTTTTGTTGCCCACTAACATCACCAACCCTATCAGCAAGGTGTTACACACTACAATACAATAATCTCGGACGATCAGAGAATATTTTGAGTTGGATGGTAAATACAAGTTTATAATTGAAATTCATCATCAGCGGAAAGTTACTAAACTAGAAGCATATAATAATTTGGGAGTTATAGATTAAAACCAAGAAAGTGATATCATCATCTGATGCATTAACCATACCATTTCCAATTGCTATGGTTGCAAAAGCTGCTCGAGAAAAGTTTGGAGATGTAAGTGCATACTCAAAGGTATAATAGTTTTTCCCATCAATTGTTCGCTGCATTCATTAAAATGCCGTAAGATACATATTTGGAGCTCTAAATGATGTCTAATTTTCTTGGTTTAGTTAAAGCAGGGTGGGTGAAATGTTGCAAACCTCTTGCATGTCAAATACATTTGCCATTTGAGTCGGTGCTGAGTAAACACGTCTAACCAAATTGGAAACAACCTTCCAAAGCAATAAAAACGAGTCACAAAAACATCAATAAAATTCAGAAGGAATAAAAAAGGTGGGATTGTTTACCTCTTCCATAGGGCCTAAATCATGGATATCTCTCTTGTCAGTTGGAATAAAGCTCACCCGAACATTTTGTAATTGCAGATACCGGTCTTTGAATGCAGAATCGTGCCCTCTGAAATCAAATTCCTAAACAACAGACTTCATAAATTCTTTCTAGTGTACCAAAGAGTTGTCGCGGCCTAGATTTTGGCTTCTCTTTGACTAGTAAACATGTAACTTACCCTCCAATCTGAGGGGTAATAGTATGAATAGCCATCGGATTTGTCGACAAAAGCTTCATAGTTTCGTGGTATTTCTATGCAAAAAAAAAAAAAAAGAAAAAAAAGAAAAAAAAAGGCCCAATTAGCAAACATTAATGTGGTATTTCTAAAAAACAAAAATTATGCATAGGATTGTAAGATAACATAAGCGAAATGCCATTCTTCATGAAAATAATGTAATCATAAGAGCTTGGAGAAATGCATTATTCACAAATACCTCCATCTCAATTCAAACTAATTGGATGGGTAGTTTATGATTTGAAGGGAGAATAAAGTGCTCTCTCTCTCTCTCTCTCTCTCTCTCTCTCTCTCTCTCAACAAGGCTAGGGGGGTCAAGCATTCGACTCTCCACTTGTCTTTCCTGTGTTGTTGGCTTTGTTATGTGCATATGACAATGTGTTGGACTTTTTTTTTTTTTTTTCGTAGTTGAATGAATGTCCTATTTGTATTATCCTACAAATTGACAACAAAAAAACAAAAGGAAAAAAATTAAAAAACCATTATACCTTCAGCAATGAGTGAACTTGCAGGGCATGAACTCAAAGCTAATGCTCCTACTCCCAACAGTGTTGCCCTTCTCTTAGAATTTCCTGAAATTTACCATTATATAATCCAAAACAAGAATCAAAACAATCATATCTCACAAGAAGTTAGTTTATACATTCCACCTTTGGCATAACCAGCAATTTTGCATCAAATTTACAACCCTAATTTCAGAATTCACAAGACCAGAAGAATTTGTTATGAAGTAAATTCTTCAAGATATCATTATTACATCAAAGACATAAGCAAATCCCATGTCACTCATAAAAAACAAGAAGTAAAATACTTGAGCTATGTTTGGATATTGGATATGTGAAGGGATTTGTAGGGAGAAGAAAAAGTGAAGAGATAAAGAGTGGTAATCTTACTGTCTTCATCATAACTTGCGTCTCCTGAACATGTGATAATGTTTTGTGGAAAAATTGCAGTAACCCTAGTTGAACTGTATGAATGGGGCACATTGAACTGAAAATTGTGAAACATTGTATATAATTATATATCAAATTCACATACATATATTTATATTGAATGAAATTCACATATAGAGCAATTAGGCTGACCCTGTTGGAGGAGGATGATGATGATGGGGCCAAGGTCATTGAGAGTGTTGAAACTGCCATGTCTGACTCTAAGAAGCTGCTCTTGACTTGCTTTTAGTTTGATTAATTTGAAGTGGGTAATGCAAGGATAATAGAGTTTCACTTGCTTACTCCTTAGAGGCTGACAGTTTATTATTTGCAGCCCCAAAAATTGGATAAGAAGCTTTTTTGGACGAGAGGGATGGATGGGGTTTTACACGTGCGTGGCACGTGGCTCAAAATTATTTGATAGAATTAGGACCATGTAAAATACTGTTCAATCTGTTAAAATCGCATCAATTCATATCAATTCGCACGCGGTTTTAATTTTAAAATTTATAATCCGATTTCTAAGTCACTCTGCTTTGCTATGTTAACACATATATTTTTTAAAAGGTAAATTGCAAATACGGGTGCCTCTATTTACACACCTTTTATTTTAAGGCACATCATTAATTAGTTTTTTTTTATTACAATTTTAATCTCAAATAAAATGACCACAAAGGACAAAATATTATAATATACATCATTTATATAATTACCATAAAAGAAAATAATGAATATAATACACATCAAGAATTTCAATGGATTCTGCATAGTGGAGGCGGACGTGCTGATGCATATTCGGTGAATTGAAGTTGGATGAGAGGAGGCCTAAAGCTCTAAGCCTGCAAGGTTGGACTGAAATGGAATGATCGTGCTTTCTCTGCGGTGGTATCTTGACCTTGGCTCTTTAAGTCACCAAACCTGAATCTCCGTCGGCATCATCATAACCATGCGTCTAGTCCTTCGTTTAGGTCCATTTCCCTGTTCGGCAGTGACAATCATAGAAGCTTCTTTTGTGATTATACTCTCAACCACATTCTGATTCCAACAATATGGCACCAAGACAACAACAACCACAGCCACAAAGAAAAAGAGACCTCAAGACCAAAATTAGCAGTGTTGCGTCTTCCAACAGGAACCTCAAGACCAGTACCTCCAGCAGCAACATACAATTTGTTCGATTGACTAGTGTCGAACAGGCTCCAATGTTTCGGTTTCTAAGTGTCGAACACACAAAATCTGTTCGGCTATCAATAGTCGAACATGTTTGCTTTGTTCGACTCTCTACTGCCAAATACATATAACATTTTTTTTTTTTTGGCTGTTTCCAACTATGTTGAGCGCTACCAACGACGTCTTTGATGAGAAAAAAAGTGTATTGAGCAATGAGTCTTCACCACTGCTTTATTCTGAACATAACAAACGGGTTTTCACCGGTTTAAATAGAGAATAGAGGGGAAGATGAAAGATCGTGGGTGGGTGGGGTGTGTGAGTGAGTGAGGGTAAAGATGGAAGATTGTTAGATTGTAGATGAGGTGTCTGAGTAAGGGTAAAGATGGAAGATTGTGGTGCGTATTGAGCAAAACATTTATCTATCAAATTATTAAAGGTGTGCCCTAAGTAGTGGTTTGCCTTGAAATGGAATGTGGTGTGTAAATAGAGACACCCTACAAATATACCTCTTGAAATTTGATTAAAATACGAATCGCCCCCTGTGATTTTGAAAATTACATTCCACCCCCTGAGGTTCTAACTTTATAACAAATCGCCTCTTTTATTAATAAATCATTAAGTCAATTAACTATTTTTAATGATGTTAAAAATATGCTTCAATTAATAATTTAAGTAATTTTATTATTGTATAGGATAGTAATTATGAATTTCATTTTTTTAGTTAATTTTGTTAAATAAAAAATTCTAATAAAAAGGTATTTGTAATTTTTCAAACCACAGGGGGCAATCTGTATTTTAAGTAAACTTTAAGAGATGTATTTGTAATTTATCCTATTTTTTAACCTATAATGAAATATCAAAGTAAAAATAAATGTGCAATAGTATGTAAAATTTATTACAATTTTATAGTTATATATATGAAAAACATTATATAAAATTAATTTGTGTCATATATATGAAAAATATTATGTAAATTAGTGTTAAATAGTATACAAATGTTTGATAATTGGTTATAATATTTTTTAATCTATCAATCTACCCAAAACTGCTCAAACAACAATTTATCAATCCACCATTCTATTTATGATTTTAGTCTCAAATTACTCAAACCACACCCCCACACACCTCTGTATAGGATGAGGTGGAGGAAATGGTGTTATGCCCTCCATATAATTAAACCATCACATTTCAACTTGAGCCTTTCATCATTCATATGTTGGTTACCTTTTCCTTTTTAACTTTCTATATAAATTTATAATCTAAACATAATTTTAAAATAACCTCTTATTTAAGTTCTCTCTTTCTCATGGGTGGAATATAAAACTCAATATTAAAGAAGAAAATTTGTTTATATTTTGTTATAATAAAAATATGTGCACGAAATTCATACATAATATATTCAAAACATAAAAATTTTTTACAAAAGGAGACATGTAGATTTGAGATAAAGAAATGGGATTTATATGTGCTCCACACATGTTAGGATTTATTTTTAGTTTCATATTTATATCTTATTCTGTAAAAACTTTCTATGCGCTTAGGATTTTTCTATTAAAAAAATAATATATAATTCAAATTCAATTACACTCTTTATCTTAAATAAATTTGCATCATATATTAAATATTTTTTCATGTACAAATTTTATGTACTTTACATTGCTTATTTTGTTGGGAATCAAGGACAAAGTTATGGATTTTAAAATCGAAGAATGTGATTATTGTATGTCGATTAGTGCTAATCCGTTACAACTAATTTCTTTAGTTTTTAAGTTATCTACTCTTTATTTTTGTGCCTTCAAGTAGGTCTTTTTTACCAGTTAGTCAAAGGTAAGCAAGGTTTGTAGATATTACCAAATTATTTTATTTATTTATTTATTTTATGTAACATGATAGGTCTTATTATTTTTTTAAATAAGAAAAATCTTTTTTGTATATTAATACACACAGAAACTGATATAAATGAGTAAAATAAATTCGGTGATAAATATATTTTTCTATTAGTATAAAGAGACAAGTGGTTTATCTGATATGGTCTTATTAACAAGTATTTTAATGATACCATTAGGGACAATTCTTGAGTGTGTAAGTGTATGCTATATTTAATTGTATATATTTTTACAAATATACGTAAGTTATCTCACAAAATTGTGTAAATTTTTTTAAACATACGTAAGTTAAACCCATAAAAATTTTTAAAATCACAACTTATGTATATTTATGAGAACTTAAGTGATTTTGTGAGGTAATTTATATATATTTGTGAGAATTTACGCAAGTGCATATGGTATGAACCTTACACACCCAAATACTTCCCATATATTTTTTATGGTATACATTTTCCATAACTAATGAATAATTATTGTAAGTTTACTTTAAAAACAATAGTTAATAATTTTTTTTAAATAACTATAATTTTTTTATGACAAGTATTTTTATAAAAAAATATTAAAAAATCTTATTAAAGTTAAAAGCGTTAATATGCTAACATATTGGATTATTTTTTTTTTTTTTTTTTGACATGTTAAGAAATCATTTAAACCGTTTGTTTGTGTCACTGATGGTCATAACACTACAACAATTAACACTTTTAGCAACAAAAAAATTGGTCGCTAAAAGTTTATTTTTGGTCGGCAAAAGTTATTTGCGACTAATTTTTTTGGTCGCTAGTTTGGTTGCCAATTGAGGGTCGGCAAAAGTAATTCGCGACCAAAATTTTCATTAGTCGGCAAAAGTTGGATTTGCAGACTAAATTTTTGGTCGCTAAATATTTAATTACCACGACTAATTCATTTTGTCGCTAAAACACTTTGGTCGCGAAAAGTCATCTTTTGCCGACCAAATTTCTTAGTCGCCAATTGACACATTTCGCGACCAAAAAGTTTGGTCGCCAATTGTGACATTTCGCGACCAAAAAATTTGGTCGCCAACTGTGACATTGTGCGACCAAAATTAGTTTGGTCGCCAATTGTTACTTTTCGCGACCAAAACTGTTGGTCGGCAAAAGCGAGTTTCCACGACCAACAAAATTTTTGGTCGGCAATAGATGTATTTTTTGCGACCAAAACTCTTGGTCGGCAATTGTCATTTTTTGCGAAAAAAAATAATTTATTTGTCGCGACTAATAAATTGGTCGTCAAAGCAGGAAAATAATACACTTGTAATATTTAGCGAATTCATAATCAAAATAGGACGAATTCATTATCAAAACAGGTCTTATTATAAAATTTTCTATATCCAAGTTTCAACACATAACTCAGAAGCAGCAACATTGATTCCAAAAACAAGGAACAATTCACAAAACCCTATTCTAAACCCCAAAAAATAAAAAACAATTCATTCCAACAAAAATTTAACATAATTAGCATCAATTTCAAAAAAAAAAAGAACATCTGGTGTTAACAAGGTTGAGTATTGTTCAATATTGTTGTTGTTTTTTATGTAGGGCATCCACCTCCTTTTTTATGGAGGCTCCCACTATAAAAACAAAAACAAAAGAAGAAGAAGAAGAAACAAGTCATAGTAACAATCAAATTACAAGCACGGTTCAAAGTAGTACAAGTTCATATTTTTCAGGCATATTGTAGACAAATCCTCTTCATTGTTGTAATTACTTCTACAATCCAAAGAACCTAAATAACGATAACTATTTGTTCAAACTTCAGTTGAGGGGAAAATTCTGACATTTTCTCAGTGTGTGAGAGCTTTTGTTGTGCTGTGGATTCATGGTATGATGGTATTGTTTGATTAAAGTGAAACCACAGCACAAATTAAGAAGTGAACATAAGTCATTCTTACGTTTGCTGTCAAGAAGAACAATAAACAAGTAGGTTTTTTTTCTTGAACTGCTTCCGCATTTTGTTTTTCTAAAATATATGTCAAATAAAATTTATGTAAAGCAAATGTTTTCTCTAATATACTCTGTCATGACAATAATGTCCACCAGTCAGGAACATTTGACATCCCAATCAACTGAGTTAAGGGAGCGTATGATCATAATTAATGATTTTATCAAATTTACTAATACATGTATTAACTTACATATCTGATTACAGATTTGCTTTGAAGTACTTTACATACTACATGATCATTTATATTCTAAGATTCCAATCTTTATATTCTACACTGAATATTAGTTTTTCTAAATAACTGTAGAGATGTAGATCAAAAACAATCAATATGACTACCAAATAGCATGTTAGACTACTAGCCCAAAACATATAGGTGGTTTGGAATATTCTAAATAAGTGTACTTTTTGACTTTTTATGAAATATGAGTTTGGTATAGGTTGACTTTTTTAATATAATATCAAGTTTCATGTGATAAAATTGCCTTCTTCCTCCATTCCTTTGCTTAGGTTATATATATTTGTTATAGGCTTTGCTTGGATTTCAGATTTGTGGAGAAATTTATGGATGAAAAAAGAAATAGAAAAATAACTTTTATTTCTTCTTTTTTTTCCCTTAATAAATTTCTCTACAAATTCAAGATCCAATGTTAATGTTGAAACAAAAGCAAGTAGTCTAATATAGGAATGCTAAAGGTAACACGCAAATTATTATTATTTTTTTTGGGTGCGTACCTTGGGCTTTTTATCTTTGTCAATTAGCATAGCTCTGGCACGCTGCAAGTTTGATGTTACATGATTGAAAAATAAAATTATAATTTACAATAAGATAAAATAAAATTATATCCTTTCTGTACGTGTTCTGTGTCACTTTTGCTTTTTTGTCAATTTTGTTCATAAAGTTCCTAATTTGAGTCAAATTTATCCAATTTTAGATGACCATCTAAATCATTAAAGGATAATAATAAAAATAAAAAATGTTTCCTAAAATTTGAGTTTTGTAAAGTGACAACTTTATTAATTTAATACCTAAAATTGTAAGAATATGCTTTATCTTCTTCATTAGTGTATAAGAATTAAAGTGACGGAATTAAAAAAACTTGGGGAACTAATGTGACACGGAACACATACTTTGAGGATTATATGTAGATTTTTATTATTACTGCATTAATGATTTTAATAGTCCATTTGAAATAGAATTAATTCGATTAAAAAAAAAAGGAAACAAAATTAAAATTTCAAGAATAAAAAATGATACCAAATACATGTTTTAAGGATCATACACCTATTTTATCCTTTAGAATATATGAAAACGATAGATTCTATATACCTCATAGAAATCATTGTTCACAGTTCTTCGCATGAAATGACGACAGAGAGTAAATTCACGACTGAGACAATGTTCAAGCTTTAGCACCCTTCCTTCTCTAATCTAATCAAGAACCAAACAAGATTATGTTAAGAGTGAAATAAACAATGGTTGAATCTGTAGTGCGCACCTTCCAAGGGAGTGCATGATGCACACCTCAAAGTTTATGGTTTGATGTATGCAAAATTACAACTCAATTACATCAGGCCATAACTCCAACCATTAGTGACGTAGTCTTATCTAGGAGTTATGATCAGATGTAATTGGATCGTAACTTCAATAAAATTGTATCGTAAATGTGCCCACATCTTGTCATAATTGAAATAGATGCTCATTATGTACAAAAAAATTATATTCATACATAAAATTTATACAAAAAACTAGACAAGAATGATGTGACATTGCCATTATTATAAATAAATCTATCTTCAATAGTGTTTTGTTTTGAAATGAAAGATCCACAACAAGCCACATCATTATGTATGAAAATTATATATGAATTTTTTATTTGTATAGCATTACTCTTTTGTACACCTGTAAGAGGGTACACAATACAAACTGAGACACAAACAAATGTGCCCTCTCATCTTAAGTGTTGCTATAATGCACTTGTAGCAAGGAATTTTCCAAATGAATTCAATGAAAATAAGAGAACTTTTATTATTATTCTTACAGATCGTAAAGTAATTTTAAGACTTGTTGGTGAAGCTGACTTCAAAGAACTTATTGCCTCAACAATCCACTTTTCTGTTCCAGTTTCCATTTATTCTTCCTAAATAAAAGAAAAGAACCAGTGAAAACTTATTGTTTGGGTTAATTGCACTTTCGATTCCTAAAGTACATGCTCTTTGTCATTTGAGTTTTCAACATTTCAATTGTACTAATTTCATTGCCAAAGTATTGAATGTATCCTAAAGTAGTTCTCGAGCTGACATCATCCATAAAAGTTCAGAATCAAGGATAAATTTGGACACAAAAGATATACTTCAGCAAAAAGGTTATTGCGATAACTTTTTGGATGACGAAGTTCAATTTTGTTTCCAAATTGAGTTTTGATTCTGATGGCTAATACAAATGGTGTCGAACACGGGACCCTTTTAGGAAACATTTAATACTTTAGGGATGAAATTGACACAATGAAAATGTTAGAGACCAAATGATCCGTAGTGCATAGTTTAGGAATCAAAAGTATAATTAACCTTTTTTCTGAGAAGGATAGATATATAACAAATGGAATAATTTTTGACATGTTTACTTACTAGTGATGATAAGATTTCTTGAACTGTTTTTCTAGAAAAACACTTGTTGATGATCTCTACTCTGCTTATCAATAAATTTCACTAAAATCAAGAGTTTTGTCCATGATACAGTCTTATATATAAAAATCCACAACAAAAGCACTAGAAATGCATATAAAAACAAATTGGTGAATGAGAGCCAACAAAAGGTTGAAGTAAAACAACAATAACTAAGTTACCTTTTATGAAAGCTATCTTGCTTTGCATGTCCTTTGTATATAAATTTGCTGACGAGCTTAGAAATGGTCAACGTATCTGCAGTAACCAGCTCACATAGCGCATCTTCTAACGGTTGAAGATCCTAAGGTACAAAGGAAAGAGAGAGAGAGAGAGAGAGAGAGAGAGGGAGAACAAAAAATATATTCTGTATTACACAAAAAGAGTATAATGAAAAGAAAAATGTTAAATGTCGATTTATTGACACCATTTTGTATCTTCTCTACATAGGTTCCTTGGAAATAATCATTAAAAAAATAATGATCCTAGGGAAATAAAGCAGTGAAAAACCATTGCTATATAGCTTTGGACCTTAAAACCTTTAATGTTCCAATCCTTTTCTTAGTTGCAAAGTCACTTTCTGAAAAGGAGTTGTCTACGAACATTATTATGAACCAAGTTTTGATAATTATGTTTTTACAAGTCCAAATAAATGTCAGCCCCATCAAAAAGATTGTTGGCAGTAGGACTATGCAAGTGCTTATAAAAATAAAAAATAACAAAGTGAAAAGCAAATTAAAGCAAATAACAAAGTGAAAAGCAAAAATAACAAGTGGCATCCCAATAACTTTGGAAACCCAACATGGATGTAACTGTTTCAACATCAGGCTCCTCTTTATCAGAACTGTTCATAAAAGCAAATTAAAACTCAAAAAGGCTATATTCAAATTATAATAATAGACCTCTTTTCCCAACTTTAGTATTATTAAACAAATCTCCTATTCTCTCCACTCAAAAAAAAAAAAAAAAAAAGGCTCAGAGTTGGTTAGCAGCAATAATAGTCATACACAATCTACATCTGATCTCTTCCTATTACCATAAAGTTCCATAATAGCGTTCACATTTGCCCAACACCTATTTAGCACAGTAAAATCTCATATATTTTAAAACTTTTTTTCGAAGTCCAGAGAAATTTAGCTGAACCCACTAACTCAAGTGGGTTGTATAATTCAATACAAACTTGAAAACATTGTGGAACTAAGGTGTGTACATTTGTGTGTATATATATTTATGTATATATGTAAAGCTCTATAGAGGAATGGTGCAGTAAGTTTTGGTCTACAAATTTGGATTTATATCTTGTGGAACCAACCAAGTTTTGATATACATATAGATTTACAGCACCATTCCTCAACACACACATACACACACACACACATATACTATTGTACACATTTTTCACATAGTTGAAACAATTATACATAAACATACAAATAGAATCATACTGATGAGGGTTTGTGATGAGGGATATCAATTAGATAGTAATTAAAAACAACTAAAGTGATTGAAAGAAAAATGATGAGCAGATCACAATATGTAGATAAGCAAAACGAGACATAAAGATCGAAGAAGCAGATCATATAGAAATTCATCACAAGCACACATACACCTTATGGTATATGTAGGAATATATACATATATATATATATATATATGATTTTTTTTTTAAATTGGGGCGCTCAAACCTGGTACCATCATCTCTAGATTTTAAGAAATACAAAGAGGGAGATCTAACCTAGGGCTTTGACAGCAAAGTATGTGATCTGTCTCATTTTAATATCTAAATTACACATATAGACCAAATTGAAACTCTTTTTATGTATTCGGGACTAAATTGACAGAGTTTAAACAAAGGGGATCAAAATACACAAATCTCATATTTAGAGATTACAAATGTAATTAACCTTGTACATATATATTATATATACATTATGTATACAGACCAAACAGATAAGGAAACAAATCCAAAGAACAAAGCAGCAAACCCACTAAACAAATGCCATACAAGGCGAAGATCTGAGATGAGATCAAAATTCAATTTGATGGAGGAGGTTACACAAACCCAATCTTGGGGTAGAGCTAAATTATGTCCTATAAGAGTTCTCTATTCCTCCAGAAAATCTGATCTTCCTTAATTTTATTGCTCTGTTTGAATTTTTTGTTTTTTACATCCACATGTAAGCGTACTGATGGGCACAAAATAAAATTCAAACTCTGGCAATAATCAACGCATTCACATTTTAATATATGAAGTTAAAAGTTCCAACATAGAGAGAGAAAGAGGGAAGGAGATGAGAAAGAGAGTGACCAAGAAACTGAGGATATATATATATAGAGAGAGAGAGAGAGTGGAAGAGGGCTTACCATCATGTAATGGTGGTGGATATAGTGGTGGTGGTGGTGGTGGTGGTGGTGGTGGTTGGTGTAGCCCTGGATTTTCCTCTAGCCATCAGTTTTTCTCTGGCATCACTCTCGAATTGACTACACCAACCTTTGGCAGGACCACCACACATTCTCAGTCGATCGAGGGTCCATCTCCTCCTCAACTTGGCTCGCACGAGAGAGACGCAATAGGGATGAGAGCAAAGAGAAATATTGATCGCTAGAAGGCGAGGTGAATAGAGAACAGAGGAGATCAGTTCATAGTCGGATATAGATTGTAAGAGAGAAAGAGAGACGCTGCTGAGAGAGAGAGAGAGAGATGAGCGACTGAGAGAGATGCTGCCGCTGCTGGACGCCGCTACACGCCGCCGCCTCCCTTGCCCTACGCTGTTGAGCACGACTAAGAGACAGATGAGCGACTGCGAGCAAGAGAAGGAAAAGAAAAAGGGCGGGGGGGAAATTTTGCGAATAATTTGTTGGTTTTTTTTTTTGGGAATAATTTTTTTTTTTTTCCAGGTACAAAACGACGTCGTTTTTACTTTGGCAACCAAATTTTTTTTGTCGCCAAAAAATTTTATTTCCCCCCTCCCTGTTTGAAATTTCCCTCCCAAACACTTTTGGCAACCAAAACACCATATTACTCGCAAAAAAGGTACCTTCGGCAACAAATTTTTTTAGTCGCTAAATCTCAATCAACGCCGACTAAAATATTAGTCGCTAAAAGTACAAATTTGGCGACTAAATTTTTTTGGTCGCCAAAATGTAACCTTTGGCGACCAAATTTGTAGTTGGTCGCGAAAAGCATACCAATTTCTACGACTAACTCATTTTTGGTCGCCAAAATGTGACCTTCTGCGACCAACTCATATTTGGTCGCCAAAAATATTGATCATTCGCGACTAATTAATATTTGGTCGCCAAATGTCATTTTTTTGCGACCAAAATTTTTTTGGTCGGCAAAAGTGGTCGCCAAATGTGTAAATTCTTGTAGTGTAATTAACCGCAAAAATCTATTAATAACTACAAGCAGGATGATGGAGAAATTATTCAATACTCCTGAAAGAATACTCTATTATATCTACAGGTTGAGACCTAAATCAAATGTCTTCTAAGACTCTAATACAAAAGTGATATGTCCTATAATTTAGACCAGGATGATAGTTGATCCGGAAGTTCATGTGTTACACCCTTTTGTCTTTTATTTTTTAAATTTTTTCTAATCCGGTTTGGTGAAAATAGAAGGCAATCAAAAGAAGCATTACTCATGGGTCGGTTTTTGACGGTTCAGTTTGTGGTTTAGATCCGTTCGCATGTCTGCGGTTTGGAAAAAAATTGAACCTGCAACCATGCGCAATGTGGATTGTGGTTTGTGGTTTGTGGTTTGTGCGGATAGGGTTCGTGGGTATACGAGCGGTTGCGGATAGTTTATGGATTGGATTTTTCCTTTAAAATTTTATTTTTGAGCTTGTTTTTTTTTTTTCTATTTTTTAAATATTCTTATTGAGACTTTTCACCCTATTTTTTAAATATTATTTTGGACTATAAAATCACATATTTATTATCATGAAATCATTATTTTCTAAATAATTTATCCCATATAAATTATAGCCTATCTATCCAATTTATTTTCAGAAGAAAACCAACAATAAGTACAGGTTAGATCAATCAATTCACTCACATTCATTTTGAAGAAAAGGTATAAGCTAAACAATTTATACATATACGGGCGGGTGAGTGCGGGTACGAGTAAAATCCATGACTTGTCTGCAACTCACAAAACAAAAAAATCCTATGTACGGGAGGTTCAGGTTGAATGGTTTTCGTAGGTCGGATAACTCTATATTTAACCCTAATCAAGGGGTTGTACCAAAACCTTAGAATTTACCCAATTATTAATTTCAGAATTTTAAAATTAGTGGATATGTGCTGAACACCAATTATAAAAAATAAAAATAATAATACAGCGTTGTTAAATACCCCCAGTGGGGGTCGACCCCCAGTGACATGGCGGATCCCCATTCGTTGAAACAAAAAAATAAAAATAAAAATAAAATAAAAATAGTTTCTTTTTTTGGGCCAATGGTGTCTCTACACGCACGACCCCCAGTGACCCCCACTGGGGGTCCTAGGCATTTTTCATAATAATAATAACAACCGGGCCACCACAAACGTCTGTTTGTTATCTCTCTGACCCAAATTCAATTGAAAAAATGGAGAAATTAATTAAGACAAATGCTTTACTCTAAAGTCAACTCTAATGAGTTAACAGTGAATTTTAGTCACTGTGATATGATGTGATATTTTGATCTTTACTGATTTATTTATTTTCTCCTTAACCAAAATTAGTGATTAATTAAAGCTCAATCTTCACACACTCAAAACACACAATCATAGACCTATCTCTCTCTCTCCCTCATATGTAGATTGCATAACTAGGTATGCATCCTCTCTGTTAGTTTTAATGTATAGAGAAAGAGAGAAAATAAATTATATGTATTGAATGTATTATTGATGTATTTTACAAATGTTGAATTGAGCTCCTTTATAGAGGAGAGGAGTCGAAAGTGGCACTACAATAAAGCAACATTATTAAAGCTAACATCCACTAACATTACAGCTAATACACATTTTTCGTTTTCCTTCCTCTACTCTGCTGTCGGTCTCTTCTTCTTGCCTTCATCTTAGGTGACCCTTGATGGCCCTACCTCAGTGCTTCCCAGCCCACTAAGCCCATTGCCTCCCCGCTGCTTCTCAAATGCAGCATATAGCGGCTCTCCGAATCGGACCATGACGGTAGCCTTCCGTTTTAGCTCATTGTTCTCTGCCTTCAGTGAGCAAATCTCTGCTCGCGCATTCTTGTACATGCGCTGCAGCAGACAGAGTTGGGCATTTAACTGTTGCACCTCACTCCTCCTATTCTGCAGCCGGTGAGACAAGTTAGTGACCGCAGTCATGGTCTCCACACATGACTTCAGGGTATAGTGGTTGGCCTCAATGTCAGCTCAATCAGACATTGAGGCCAACCACTATACCCTGAAATCATGTGTGGAGACCATGACTGCAGTCACTAACTTGTCTCACCAACTACAGAATAAAACGAGTGAGGGGTAACAGTTAAATGCCCAACTCTCTCTGTTGCAGCACATGTACAAGGATGCGCGAGCAGAGATTTGCGCGCTGAAGGCGGAGAACAAGGAGCTAAAATAGAAAGCCACCATCATGCTCCGATTCGGAGGGCCGCCATATGCTGCATTTGAGGAGCAACGAGGACGCAACGGGCTTGGTGGGCTGGGAAGCACTGAAGCAGGGCCATCAAGGGTCACCCAAGGCAAAGGTAAGAAGAAGAGACTGGCAGCAGTGTAGAGGAAGGGAAACAAAAAATGTGTGATTGTTTGATTGTTTGTTTGTTTTATTTTGTTTTGTTTTGTTTTTTGTGTGTGTATGTGTATGTTGGTGTAGAATTGTGATCAGGGTTGATCCCTGATATGAATAAAACAAGTGTGTTGTGCAAACTCGGATGGTAGGCATGGTAGTGCAGAAAAATCAACTGAAATGAATGTAGTTTTGTGTGTTTTTTTTTTTGTTTTTTGAAATAATAATAATAATAATAATAATAATAATATATAAAATAAAGTGTTGGAATCCACTGGAATCAATGAAGGCTAGTATAATATATTTTAGTGGGGCAAAAGAATGATGGGGAAAAGAATGATGGGTATATTGATTATAAAATAAATAATAATAATTTGGACCACTAAAAAATATATTATTAATAGTATTAATGTATTGGAAATGAAAAAAAAAAAAACAAGGTATAGAAAGTGAGCGGGGCCTATTACCACATCATTAATACTCCTCTAATGTTCCTTTTTTAGTGTTCCCAAACATTTTTCTAAAATAAAATAAAAGTGGATAGTGGGAAAGATGAGTATAAAGGAAAATTTAGTGGAAATAGTGTGTTTGGTATTTGTTTGTGGCCACGTCTTTGGCAGATCAAACACTTTGGAAAAAGTTTAAAGAAAAGTTTAAAATATGAGGGGAGAATGGGGACAAGCCATGTGAGTGAAAGATGGGTTTAAAGAAAGTGAGGGATGTGGGCGGTGGATGTTTTGGTATGTGTGGATCTAGTCCCACGCGGGCTGCTGACATTGCTAGCTAAGCTTTGAAGTGATGCCTCCAAATGTTGAAGACTTGGAGAGAGAGACTGGCGAGGATGAACAACAGGATGTCCCATTTTGAGATCTTTCAAGTCGTTGATGAATCCTTGGAGTATCATGATAGACTCTCTGATCTGATTTTGGGTTTGGGTTTGAGTTTGACTGTGGGTGGAGAGAGGTGTGGGAAGGAGTTGATGACCGGTTTCCATGGTGGTCATGAGCTCATAGATTGCGAGACGGATCGTGGATGATAGTGTGCATGTCACACGTTCAACTTGGCGAGTGTATTGGATGCTTTTGCGTGCCAAAAGCTTCCGAGGACTGCTGCTGCTATGCGTGAGCCTCAATTGATGCAGATTTGATGTCATCTGCGTGCATGTACACTGTAGAGGGAGGTGTATCATAGGGGCCAAGGTTTCTTTTGTAGAGCTCTCGGCAGAGAGCATGTCTAGAGAGAGAAAAGGTGACCAAACAAGTTGGTAGGGAGAGAGATGGGAACATCAGTTCAGGTGAAGCCACTGTGTGGAGTATACAGAGAGAACCCACTGTGTGGCGTCGCGGTTGGTATCACGCCAACATCGGCTATGGCCGCCGACGGTGTGCAAGGTGGCGTGGGTCTTCGATAACAGAGACTGCGGCGTTGCTTGAAGCTATGATGAAGATGAGTGTGGAAACGGCAGAGCCTTCTTGAAGAAAAAGAGAGGTGGGTTGGTCTGCAAGTGTATATCTCCTACAAGGTCATCACCAAGACAAATTTACCTCAATACCAAGGGTTAGAGAAGATTGTGACGGTATGTGTAGAAAACTCCAATGGGCAGCGAAGGCAAAGTTGTCGGCCGGCTGCCCGTCATACAGACCTAAATCTTACAATTCTGATGCCATGTTAGTTTCAATGTATAGAGAAAGAGAGAGAACAAATTATATGTATTGAATGTATTATTGTTGTATTTTACAAATGTTGAATTGAGCTCCTTTATAAGGAGAGGAGCCGAAAGTGGCACTACAATAAAGCAACATTATTAAAGCTAACATCCACTAACATTACAGCTAATACACATCCACTAACATTACAGCTAATACACTAACACTATCATTCAATCTGTACTTGAACTCCGTTCTTGCAACAGGACTCAAAACATGTAAGAAATGGGTATTCCAAAACTGTTTGTTCTTTTTTAGCTTCTACATTGCTTTATTTGAATTACTTCAAGATATATCTGTGAATCAAGAAATGGGTATTTTGAACAGATTGCATAATTTGTATTTTGTCTGCCATCTGTTTGTTCTTTGTTCTCAATCAGTACTCTGCAACTCTTTTAGCCCTGTAGACAGTTTCTTGATCAATTGTGGTGCAAATAAGGCATTAGAACTTGATGATGGCCGTGTTTTTGAACCCGTTCTTGGAATTCAGATGTGGGTTTGTCTAGTTCTGATTCACATATCACAGTTTCGAACACTGAATTGGGTGTTTCAAATCTTTACAACTCTGATCGTGTGTTCACCAAGATTTCAACCTGCACAATTGGAACTAAGCAATTAGGTCAGCATTGGCTACGCCTACTGAGAGGGTAATTTTTGGGAAGAATTGGGCCGAGCTGCGTGATGGGCTTTGAGGCCCAAAAGTGCAAAGGACTAAGTAAAAAGGCCGTAATTGGTACTCCGGCCCAGGAGAGCAAGGTTACTCCGGCCTAGGAGAAACAAAGTTATTCCGGCCCAGGGAGGTAAATTTACTTCGGTTCAGGAATCATAAAGTTACTTCGGTCAGGGAGCAACTTGAAGTTTGACCGGCCTTGAAGTTATGTCGGCCTTAGAGGTGTACCGGTCTGGGAGTTAAACCGGTCGAGAGTCGTTGGTTCGGTCCAAACACACTGGGATGAACAGATGAGAAACCGATATAAGGAAGAGTAAAGGGATGGGCTGAACTAAGGATAGTTCGACTCACTTTGTGGCTCAGCATTGCCAGTTTTGCTTCGGTCAAATGGTAGTTCGGCCATGGAGAAAACCATCCCACTTGGTTTAAGCAGTGGGGGGGGTGTAAAAGGATAAGCATTATCCTTAGGAGTATGAATCCTAGGAGGACTCTGCATGGAGAAATAAAAGTCCTACTAGGATTATGCCACTCGAAACCTATAAAAGCTCACAAGCATCACCTTGGAAGAGGTAATGGAACACAATTTTTTCTGAGAACATAGAGCTTTGTCTATTTGTCAAGTTTTCTGACTTAGGCATCGGAGAGGTTTCCGGCACACACCCGCCGGCTAGCTCACGTTTGTGTTTTCAGGTGACAAAGCAACGTCGTACGGAGGAGCGTGGACTTGGTCAACAGGATTATACGAGGAGAATTATTTCCTCCCCGTACAATTGGCGCCGTCTGTGGGAACAAACAGACAAGAACAAAAACCTCTTGACTAAGCTTCTCATTTTCTCAATCAATGGCACACATTGAAGAACTACCGCAGTCCGCCGTCGACGGGCTAACTCCAGACGGGGGCGCAAGGCGAGAAGGATTACCCTCTGTCCCTCCTATGGCAGATCTGGAGCCCCAACAACATAACTCCAGGAGGAGTGGCAGGGGAAGGCGGAATAACAGCCCTCGTCACTCTCAAAGTCCTGACAGGCAAAGGAGGAGGATTGATCCTCAAGCCCTGGAAGACCGCGTGAAGGAGCAAGATGAACTAATTCGGAAGATGGCGGCGGACATGGAGGCTTTGAAACGCCAGATGAAGACTAAAGATGTGGCGACAGGAGAGGGGCGCAAGCACAAGACGCCCCCTCACCACTCAGAGAATCATAGTAGGAATACTATACCCTCCCAAGGAAGGAGCAGAAGCCTCAGGACAGGCGACACTCATTCCTTATCTTCCAGGACTCGTCACTCCAGGTCTGAGAAGACGAGATCCGAAAGATCATACACTGAAGGAAGCACGTATTGGCCTTCACATTCACACCAAACCAGATCTAGACAAACAGAGCTGCCCAGGTCATCCGACTTACGAACCGTGCTCGAAGAAAAAGCACGATGCAAGGAGGATGCCAGGGCAAGGGACCCACACCGAGTCTCAGCCTTACAACGGTTGGCTCCTCGGACGCATGGAAGCGTCGAGGTTGGAATGCCAATACCGCGACCAGCCTACGAACCAACGGACAAAGCATTGGCAAGACTACAGACTTCGCCGTTTGTTCCAGCAATCGAAAACGCGCCCCTACCATCAGGCTTCCTTCAGCCGAAATTCAATACATATGAAGGGAAGACGGACCCGTATTCACACCTGAGCCACTTTCGCCAAGTCATGGCTGTGTACAGGCGAAACGAGGCCTTAATGTGCATACTCTTCCCGTCAAGTCTTGGCGACCTAGGCTTGACTTGGTTCGAAAAGCTCCCAGAGGGCAGCATAGCCTCCTGGGCCCAATTGGCAGAAGCGTTCGTAATGAGGTTTCGAACAAATACTAAAACACCGGTGGAGATAGACCAGTTACTTTCCATCGACATGGGTGAAAAAGAGACCCTCAGATCTTACAACAGTCGCTACTGGGAGACATTCAACCAGATTGGAGACTGCCCCACCAATCTAGCCATTGCACAATATAAAAGAGGCCTACCAGTAGGAAACAGACTAAGGGATTCGATTACCATGACGCCACCCCTCACCATGGAGGCCCTGATGGAAAGAGTGCATCAGCACATCAGGGTAGAAGAGGATGGCGCACGTGCAAAAGCAAAATCTAGTGCAACCGCAGTACCAGAAAAGAAGACCTCAGCAAAGGTCAATACAGTAGATCGGCAGAATAGAAACGGGCGTGGCAGACGAGATAACGGAGAAGACCCAGACAAAAGATGGTTGAGAATCCGCACTGCCATAACAACGGTGTTCAAAAAGCCAATATATCGGATTCTGAGCGAATAAAAGATGAGTCTTTCGTCAAGTGGCCAGCCAAGCTAGGGGAAGCTCAGAAAGATTACGACGACAGATCACGTTGCACCTTCCACAAAGAAAAGGGGCACCGAACTGAGAATTGCACACCGTTAAGACAACACTTGGAAGAGTTGGTGGCAGCAGGCCACTTGGACAAATATATTGAAGGAGGGACGCAACCAGCCCTCCAAGATCATAATAACCATCCCAATGGGATGCCGATCGACGCCCCACCACAAGGCATCATCAATGTAATACATGGAGTCTTTGAACCTGAGCGTGTATGCGAGCTCAGAGGATCAATCAAGAAGGCTGAGCACTTCAGGGAAGTATTAAGTGCCCAACCTTCCATCAAGAAGGGGAAAACAGAGGCAACAAACGTCATGTCTTTTTCGGATAAGGACCTGGATCGAATATACTGTCCTCACAATGATGCTCTGGTTGTCACTCTCCGAGTCAAAGATTTTGACGTCAAGCGGATTCTGATTGACCAGGGTAGTTCATGTGAGATCATGTACTATGACACATTTAAATAACTGAAGCTACAAGACAAAGACTTGGCGCCTGCAGTTTCTCCCCTGATTGGATTCAACTCCATGCCAGAGTGGCCTGTCGGCAAAATAATTCTTCCAGTCAGAGCAGGGAGTGTAACAAAACAAGTGGAGTTCTGGGTATTGAAGGTCCCCTCCACATACAACATCATCTTGGACAGAACATGGCTGCATGCCATGCGTTCGGTAGCGTCATCATACCATCAGGTAATGCGGTTCCCCAATGACACCGGCATAATTGAAGAAGTCTATGGCGATCAGATCATGTCAAAACAATGCTTCGCCACAGCGAATGGAAGCCGAGCTGCCAAAGGATACGTTCATTCGGTGGAAGAACCAGAGAGTAATGAACTATTCGCGGACGTCGGCAAAGAGGCTGATCAGAAAGCGGTGGAGGACTTGGTGGAGGTAAAAATAGATGAGAAGAACCCGGATAAGTTCTTCTTGCTTGGCTCATCGTTGTCCAGCACTAAGAGATTAGAGGTCTTGGAATTCTTGACCTCTAATATCGAAGTGTTTGCCTGGACACCCTACGACATGCCAGGTATTGACCCAAACTTCATCAGTCACCAACTCAATGTCCACCCATCCGCCAGACTAGTCATCCAACGCACACGCAGATCGGCACTCTACCACGCCGAAATAGTGGCAGAAGAGGTAGGCAACCTGCTGGAGGCAGGAGCAATAAGAGAAGTGCACTACCCAAGATGGATCTCCAACACAGTTGTAGTGCCAAAAAAGAATGGTAAATGGCGTGTCTGCGTCGACTACAAAACAGTCAACAAGGCGTGCCCAAAAGATAGCTTTCCTCTACCACGGATAGATCAACTGGTGGACCTAACGGCAGGGCATAACCGACTTAGCTTTCTGGATGCATACAGAGGCTACCACCAGATCGCCATGCATGAACCAGACCAGGAGGTCACATCCTTCACAACACCAAGGGGGCTATATTGCTACAAGGTCATGCCCTTTGGCCTAAAGAACGCGGGGGCGACATTCCAAAGGATGGTCACCAAGATGTTTGAACCATTGTTAGGCAGAACAATGGAGGCTTACATCGATGACATGGTGGTCAAAAGCAAGGATGAGAATGACCATCTTAAAGATCTAGGCGAAATGTTCCAGATCCTGAAGAAACACAAGTTGCGCCTCAATGCGTCCAAATGCGCATTCGGAGTTGGATCTGGCAAATTCTTGGGCTTCCTGGTGACCAACCGAGGTATAGAAGCAAACCCCTCTCAAATCAAAGCAATCCAGGAGTTGGAGAGACCAAACTCAGTCAAAGAAGTACAGCATCTCACTGGTATGGCAGCTGCGCTCAACCGGTTCATAAGCAGGTCATCAGACAGACTACGACCATTCTTCCAAGCTTTAAAGGCCAAGTTTGAGTGGGATGAAGAATGCGACCGAGCTCTGGAAAGCTTGAAGGAGTACATGTCTTCCCCACCACTACTTGTTACTCCAGTACCTGGTGAAGAACTCTTTTTGTACCTGGCAGTCTCTCAGCACGCAGTCAGCGCAGTGTTGGTTCGTGCAGAAGGAGTACAACACTTGCCCATCTTTTATGTCAGCAAGACATTGTTGGGAGCCGAAACAAGGTACTTGCCCTTAGAGAAACTAGCATTAGCATTAATGATGGCATCCAGAAAATTGGCGCACTACTTTCACGCCCACACCATAGTCGTCCTCACAGCCTTTCCACTAAAAGCTCTGTTTGAAAGGGCGAACTTTAGCGGGCGAATTCTGAAGTGGGCAGTAGAGTTGGGACAATTCGACATCAAGTTCCAACCCAAGACCGCAATAAAAGCCCAATCTTTGGCAGACTTCGTCGCAGAGTTTACTCCTGGAAGTCATCATATCTGCCCAGTCGACCTAACCGACACAACCGAACTAGGGACGGAAGTTGACGCCAGAATAACGCAACCCCTAGTGGAAGGTAGTCAATCAAGCACCAAGGCAGACCATACTAAGGACAACAAGGAAGAGACAAACAAAGGCTCACCAGCAGTTCAAACAGAGGACAAAGGGCAGACAGCCAACATGGACCTTGAGGAAAACACCATTCTTGACCCCACGTCATCATCTGATCCTTCCACTTGCTGGAAATTATTCGTTGGAGAGATGTGGAAGCTCTTTGTGGATGGAGCATCCAACCGACATGGTGCAGGGCTTGGCATAGTCCTCATCTCTCCAGACGGCCTGGTTGTAGAGCAAGCAATCAACCTTGGCTTCCCAGCATCCAACAATGAAGCGGAGTATGAGGCGCTTCTCGCAGGACTTAAGTCAGCATACTACATGAAGGCCACCGAACTAATGGTATACAGTGACTCTCTGCTAGTGGTAAACCAAATTTCTGGCGAATACGAAGCAAAAGATGACAGAATGGCCAAATACCAAGAGTTAGTCAGAACAGAGATCAAGAAGTTTGATGTAGTAAGAATAGAACAAATTGGCAGAGAGGAAAACTGCCGAGCGGACGAACTAGCAGGCCTTGCCTCAATGGCAGATACATCAATCCGTCATCCATTACTCATCGACTTCTTACCAAGACCAAGCATAGAAGACCCCGAAGCGGAAGAAGTATGTTGCACAGAATTAGGCCCTTCATGGATGGATCCCATCACCCTATTCCTAAAAGACGGCATCCTACCAGAAGAGAAAAAAGAAACCAATAGAATAAGGGCAAAGTCGCAGCGATTTTGGCTATCTCCATCTTTGGCATTATACAAGAAGTCATTCTCTGGGCCTTACCTCAAGTGCGTTCATCCCAGCAAAGTAGAAGCATTCTTGTTCGAAATACACGAAGGGGTGTGTGGAAGTCATCAAGGGGGAAGGTCGCTCGCTTATAGGGCTATTTCGCAAGGATATTGGTGGCCATATATGCAAGCAGACTCAGAGAAATATGTGAAGAAGTGTGAGAAATGCCAAAAATTCGCGCACCAAATACATCAACCAGCAAGAGAACTCCTACCATTAACTAGCCCATGGCCTTTCGCAATATGGGGCTTGGACATAGTAGGACCACTTCCAACAGCGCCCGGGGGCAGAAAATTCTTTCTCGCAGCAACAGACTACTTCACAAAGTGGGTGGAAGCAGAAGCATTGGCGTCAATCAAAGAAAAAGATGTGAAGAAGTTTGTTTGGCAGAATATCATCACTCGGTTTGGCATACCAAAAGCACTGATCTCAGACAATGGAACTCAGTTCGACGGCAGAATCTTTAGAAGCTTTTGTGAAGAGTACAAGATAGAGTTCTACAATTCTACACCGGCATATCCTCAAGCAAATGGGCAAGCTGAAGCATCAAATAAAGTCGTATTGGATGGACTAAAGAAAAGGCTAGAGAAAGCAAAAGGCAAGTGGGCGGAGGAACTTCCTCATGTTTTATGGGCTTACCGCACCACACCTCGGCGATCAACAGCAGAAACACCATTCTCCTTAGCCTACGGAATGGAAGTAGTAATCCCACTAGAAGTTGGCCTCCCCACAATTCGAAGCGAAAATTTTGATCCAAACTTAAATGGAGAAGCCATAGCCTTAGAACTCGACCTTGCAGAAGAAAGAAGAGAAAGAGCACTAGTCCACATCGCCTCATACCAACGAGAGTTAATCAGAAAATACAGCAAAAACGTGCATCCAAGACAATTCCAGATTGGGGATTGGGTACTACGCAAAGTAATGGGAAACACCTTGATCCCAGGAGACGGCAAGTTAGGCCCAAATTGGGAAGGTCCTTATAAGGTGGTTGGGTTAGCAGGCAAAGGGGCATACCACCTAGAAGACAAGGATGACAAGGCAATCCCTAGGCCATGGAATACGGCCAATCTCAAGTTATTTTACTTTTAACTTTTCTTTTTCAAACATATGTAATTTTTTCTTCCTTCAATAAAACGAGAAATTCTTTTTAGCAGAAGTTGTTCCTTGTAGAAGTTAGTTTTAGTAAAGATTAGGCGCATTGCAAGCATTTTATTCTAAGTTAGCCGGAAAAACTAACTTAGGGGTTGGCTGGAATAAACCAACACTTGTTACTCTTCAGCCGAAGTAAGTGCAAGGCTGAAGAGTGGTTGGCTGGAATAAACCAACACCTGTTACTCTTCAGCCAAAGTAAGTGCAAGGCTGAAGAGTGGTTGGCTGGAATAAACCAACACCTGTTACTCTTCAGCCAAAGTAAGTGCAAGGCTGAAGAGTGGTTGGCTGGAATAAACCAACACCTGTTACTCTTCAGCCGAAGTAAGTGCAAGGCTGAAGAGTGGTTGGCTGGAATAAACTAGCACCTGTTACTCTTCAGCCGAAGTAAGTGTAAGGCTGAAGAGTGGTTGGCTGGAATAAACCAACTCTTGTTACTCTTCAGCCGAAGTAAGTGCATGGCTGAAGAAGTGGTTGGCTGGAATAAACCAACACTTGTTTCTCTTCAGCCGAAGTAAGTGCATGGCTAAAAAGTGGTTGGCTGGAATAAACCAACACTTGTTACCCTTCAGCCATAGTAAGGGTATGGCTGAAATTGGATTGGCTGGATTAAACACTTTGTACTCCTCAGCCGATGTGATTGTATCGGCTAAGGAGTGGTTGGCTAGTAAGCATAGTTTAAACCAGCCAAAATCGAAATAACAGTTGGAGTAAATAGAAGACATTACAAGTGCAAGCATATGAATCAGAAACCGGAATAAGAGTCGACAAAATCTTCATTCATTGAAAAGCAAGTACAAAGTAAGGACCGAAGCCCAGTTACAAAGACGAAATAACAAAAGAAAAAGTACAAAATCAAAGTACAAAATCAAGAAAAGAGTTCTTGTATTTCGGCGTCAAAAGCCGCATCACTATCAACTTGAAAACCGGTTTCAAGGGGAAGATCACGCTCGGTCACCGGGTTGGTTTCGGTTGGAACCACGGTATCACTTGGCTGTTGAATAGGTGGGTCCTCTACCATGGGCTCCAACCGAAGTGATGGGTCTGCACTAACAACCGGAATGTCTTCGGAAGCAGAGGAGTCATCAGAATCTGAGTCTTCCAGAAACTCTTGTTGCAGGGCATCGGCATACTCCGCAAGGGACTTCGGTATAAAGTAGTCTGGAGGGTTGAAGACCTCGGTCTGTTGATCATGACCGAGCTGCTCAACAGCCGCCCTCCAGCCACATTTGAAGAACAGCTCCTTGGCAGCATCGCACTGTTTGACATAGGCGTCTTCTGCCTTCTTGTAACCCTGCTTGTAACCCTGCTTTTCGGCTCCCTCCACGCTCTTTTTTAGTTGGCTTATTTCGGTATCCTTTCTCTTTTCAAGCTTTACCAGCTCTCGCAGATATTTGTCTTTCATAGCGATGGCCGCTTTCTGCCTCTCCGCTTCAGCCGAGCTAACCAGATCGGTAAGTCGACCGTTCTCTGCTTGTAGCTCGGTCATTTTCTTTTCGGCCTCCTCTAGTTCGGCCGCCTTTGCCTCGGCTTCCGCCATTGCTTGCCTTGTGGTTTTTCTTAGTTCTTGGACTTTCTTGTAAGTAATATTGTTCTTTTGTAAGGCCTGGCAAAACAAAGATTTCCTTTGAGCCGAAGTACAAGTTGGAAAATTTAGGCAGAAGAAGCGGACAGAGTTACTTACCAAAATCAAGGACTTGGATGTAGACCGAATTGACTTCATTTCGGTGTTCAATTGCTTTAAGTGGTGCTCCATATCTTTTGGGAGGCACACACTTTTGGCCAGATTAAAAGCCAATTGGTGATCTTTTTCAGCCACGACCGAGTCAGTAGCTTTGATGTCTCGGTCGTTGAAGGTCAGCGGCGGAGCCCACTTCGGAGATTCAGCTCGGTCAGTTTGCTCCGGTTGGGGGGAAGGTTGAGGACTTTGGGGGATGGATTCAACCTCATCGACAAGTTGCTGTTCGGTCGATGTAGATCGGGCACGTTTGGAGGGGCGAGATGAAGAAGGCCGTTGAGAAGGGAGGGCCACAACGGCAGGCTGCGCCTCAATAGTTGGTGGTACTTCGGCTCTGGTTGTTGCGGTCAGAAGGGCCCTAACTCTGCTTTTCTTTGCCATCTCTTCTTCAGCAGTTAATGGGACAAGTCGTATTTCGGGCAAGGTTGGGTCCGGTTCTGGTGCTTCCTCAAGAAGGAAATCGGTTACTCTTGCTTTTCGGCGACCGCTATACCGATAGGTCGGCTCAAAGTTTAGAAGCTTAGCCCAACTCCTTTCTTGACACCGTAGTGCGGCTCGCAAAATCGCAAGGTTGGGATAGCTATATAGGGAACGGAGGTGGGCGAAATCTGCAAAAGGAGAACTGTTAGTTCGGTTAATTGACTAAAAAAACCGAAATAAAATACAAGGAAGAGGACTGAAGTCATATTACCGGGCTCCCCATTTTTCCAATTTATAGGCCGACCAGGAATTTGGGCTTGAAAATCCTCAAAGTTCCCAGAGACCCAGAAAAAATCATCATCATTAAGGTCTTTGTCCGGTGTGTGCTTAACTATCTTCTCTCGGCGGCGGCGAATCCTAAGGTAATAGACCCACCCAGCATCTTTTGAGCCGATGGAGTATTGGTGGAAAATTTCGGCCAGACCAAGGTTTAGTCCGGTTTGATGGTTTAGTGCGGCTATTCCCATAATAATGCGGTATGTATTGGTGGACAGTTGGGTGGGGCATAACCTAGTCTGCCTAAGAAATTCACAGATCAATGGTTGGACAGGAAGCCGTAGTCCGGTTTCTATTATGGATTGAAGGGTAAAAGGGACGAAGCCTTCTTTTTCCCACGGAATAACATCTTTTTCAGCCAAACTCAGATGAACGTCTTCAGGAATATGGTAATCTTTCCTAAATTCGGCCATACCACCAGGGGTCTCAACTAGATACCTATACTTACCCATCTGATGTATAATTTACTTATAATTTATATCGGTGCAAAAATCGTGCTCAGTAGCTCGGTTGAGCACAAGAAGGAATGCCTGGGCAACCTAAGTCTGCAAAGTAGAAAACAAAGGGGTTAAGCACAGATCATTGGACCGTGCTACAATTTAAAAGCAAGGTATAAGAGCCCTACTTCGGCCTCAAAAAACTGGTTCTATCTCGGTTCATCAAAAGGTTTGGTAGCTCGGTCTGAGCAGGTTGCTCGTTAGACCGGTTTATCGTCCAGGGGCAGCTTTCTGAGTTCGGTTTAAAAAACTAAGAAAGCTGGTTTAGCCCCAAGGCCTAAATCAGTTAATAAATTTACTTCGGTTGAGCCTCTAGGGGCAGCTTTTTGAGTTCGGTTTAGAAACTAAGAAAGCTGGCTTGGCCCCGAAAGCTTAGTTCGGTTGAAAACCGAGGTTCCTAGTTTGATATGTTCAAAACTCGGTGATCTTATTTCGGCTAAAGTGAGTCAGGCGTTGGTGACTCTTTGAGACTTTCAAGTTCTAGTTCGGTTATTGACTACAGTGATCTACCTATATCGGGCAAACGGGATCCTAGTTCGGTTGCTACCTAATTTTGGATCTAAGGCTAGTTTTTTACAAAAGTTCATGCGCGTATGAGCTCTGCTATTATTTTGTCGTAAAAGTACAGTTGCAAAACAAAACTATACAAATGTGTTTTGCAAAAAACATACAAAACAAGATACACAGATGCGAAAAGCAAAACAGAGCAAGAAAGAAAGTAGATTTGCTTACCAGATTAGAGAAAAAGGGACTGAAGATGAAAACTGTTGCAGAAAAGGAAGAGCACGAACGACAAGAACACAGAGAGAGAAGACGAAGAATAGTGAAGGTGAAAGGTTCAAAGGCAGAAAGGTTATTTTGTGAAAGAGGAGAGAGAAAAAAGCGGCAAAAAGGGGCGGGACTGTTCAAAAAGTTCGAAGTACGAAGGCGGCGTGATAACAGCTCACGGCCTATCAGAGGCCGCCACGTGGCAAGGGAAAGGGAAGTGTTACAGTCGTGATTGAAGAGACGTTTTGACCGGACGAAGTAAAGCCCGAAGTAAAATTAGCTCGGTCGGAGAGCCCGAGGGTTTTTTCGCTCGGCCGGAGAGGCTAAAGGGTTTTTAGCTCGGCCGGAAAGGCTTAATAAACTCTAGCTCGGCCAGTAGACTGGTAATCCCAATCATGATTGCACAGATGGGATTAAGGGGCAATTGAGAGGGTAATTTTTGGGAAGAATTGGGCCGAGCTGCGTGATGGGCTTTGAGGCCCAAAAGTGCAAAGGACTAAGTAAAAAGGCCGTAATTGGTACTCCGGCCCAGGAGAGCAAGGTTACTCCGGCCTAGGAGAAACAAAGTTATTCCGGCCTAGGGAGGTAAATTTACTTCGGTTCAGGAATCATAAAGTTACTTCGGTCAGGGAGCAACTTGAAGTTTGACCGGCCTTGAAGTTATGTCGGCCTTAGAGGTGTACCGGTCTGGGAGTTAAACCGGTCGAGAGTCGTTGGTTCGGTCCAAACACACTGGGATGAACAGATGAGAAACCGATATAAGGAAGAGTAAAGGGAGGGGCTGAACTAAGGATAGTTCGGCTCACTTTGTGGCTCAGCATTGCCAGTTTTGCTTCGGTCAAATGGTAGTTCGGCCATGGAGAAAACCATCCCACTTGGTTTAAGCAGTGGGGGGGTGTAAAAGGATAAGCATTATCCTTAGGAGTATGAATCCTAGGAGGACTCTGCATGGAGAAATAAAAGTCCTACTAGGATTATGCCACTCGAAACCTATAAAAGCTCACAAGTATCACCTTGGAAGAGGTAATGGAACACAATTTTTTCTGAGAACATAGAGCTTTGTCTATTTGTCAAGTTTTCTGACTTAGGCATCGGAGAGGTTTCCGGCACACACCCGCCGGCTAGCTCACGTTTGTGTTTTCAGGTGACAAAGCAACGTCGTACGGAGGAGCGTGGACTTGGTCAACAGGATTATATGAGGAGAATTATTTCCTCCCCGTACACCTACATTTCTACCCAGTTGAGAACAATCGATACAACTTAGAATCCGCGGTGTTTTCTGTCATAGCAAGTGGGATCGCACTGCTTCATGGGTTCAAATTTTCAAAATTCCCTAAAAAATGTCCTCTCCTTAAGGGATATGTAGTTGAAGTGGGTGGTTTGAGTTCAGAAAAATTAGTACTGACATTGTCTCCGTGGAATGGTTCGATTGCATTCATCAATGGTTTTGAGGTTGTATCTATGCCCAATGGGCAGTTCCCTTTGAGGGCTGTCCCAATTCCAATAGAACCAGAGCTTGAGATCCCAACTCATGTCGGTTTTGAGACAACTTATAGAGTTAACATGGGAGGTCAAATTTTGAGCCCCAAAAATGACACCTTGTGGAGGATTTGGGAAATCAGATCAACCTTTTCTTGTTAATTCTGCATCTGCCCATAATGTTTCTGTGAATCCCAGTTCAATTGAGTACCCTAGTGGAGTGTCGGTTGATATTGCACCAAATTGGGTTTATGCCACACCAAATTGGGTTTATGCCACTGCCCAGGAAATGGCAGACGCGAATGTCACCAATCAAAATTTCAACATTTCGTGGGCCTTCAAAGTCAATGAAGGCTTTGATTATCTTGTTAGGTTGCATTTCTGTGACATTGTTAGTGTTACTCTTTATAGCCTAGTTTTCAATGTCTACATGAACAACCAATCTGCTATGGACTTCTTTGATATCTCAAGAAAAACAATGGCCTTGTCATCTGCTTAGTTTATCGACTTTGTTGTTAATGTTTCAATGGGCTCAAAGCAGATTTGAGTTCAGGTTGGTGTTCCTAATCTGAGGAACATTCCAACCAATGCAATTGTGAACGGTTTGGAGATCATGAAAATGAGCAATCCTGGTGATAGCCTTGACGGGAATTTTAGAGCCTATTCCACAGATTTGAAACCCCACAGAAGCAACAAGAATGCGTTGCTAGTAATTTTTTTATGTTTAGGCGGTTTTCCAGTTTTGGTGCTCATCTTAGTAGCTGTTTCGCTCTATTTTCGTCATCCAAATAAGCCAAAACATCAGCAGCCCGCGTGTTTACCACTCCCCACTCATGTAGGGAGCTCAGATACCAAAGTTTCAACCGGTAGTTTTGCTTCAATGACACCTTCTCTCAGGTTAGGGCACGTCATGCTTTCTCGGAGATTTGTGAAGCAACAAAGAGCTTTGATGAGAACTTAGTCTTGGGTGTGGGTGGCTTTGGAAAGGTCTACAAAGGAGTTCTTGAAAACGGGGTTGTAGTCGCTGTTAAGAGAGGAAACCCAAGATCCCAACAAGGACTAGTCGAATTCAGGACAGAAATCAAGATGCTATCTAAGCTTCAACACAGACACCTAGTCTCTCTCATAGGCTATTGCGAAGAGCTCAACGAGATGATCCTTATGTACGAGTTCATGGTTGGTGGACCCCTCAGAAAGCACTTGTACGGCTCGAACCTCCCTCCTCTCACTTGGAAACAAAGGCTCAAGATTTGCATTGGAGCTCCAAAAGGATTGCACTACCTTCACACCGGAGCAGCAGATAGCATTATTCATCGTGATGTTAAAACAACTAACATACTGCTAGATGAAAATCTCGCTGCAAAAAGTGGCAGACTTTGGATTGTCGAAGTTGGGCCCAACTTTGGATCAAGCCCATGTGGGTACTGCTGTGAAGGGAAGTTTTGGGTACCTAGATCCTGAGTACTTTCGTTGTCAGCGACTCACTGAGAAGTCTGATGTGTATTCCTTTATGTTGCATTTGGTTGGAGGATTTGGGAAGGGATTTAGAAAGGGAAAGGGAAAAAGTGTGTGAAACTATGTGAAATTTAGGGATATATAATTCTCATTTCACTTACCTTTTCCATTTTCCTTTCCAAACCTCCCCTCAAATCTCTAAACCAAACACAACATTAGAGTAGTACTTTTGAAGGTTTTATGTGCTCGGCCAGCAATAAACCCTGCTTTGCCGAGAGAACAAGTTAACATAGTGGAATGGGCTATGAGCCGGCAAAAGAAAGGTCAATTAGAGCAGATAGTCGATACCCATATCAGATCAATCAATCTTGATTCCCTTAGAAAATTTGGGGAAACAGCTGAGATGTGTTTGGGTGAGTATGGGAATGAGAGGCCAAAAATGGGGGATGCTTTGTGGAATTTGGAGTGTGCTCTTCAGTTTCAAGAGGCTTCTGTACAATCTGTCACGGATGAGAATAGCGCGAATTGTATTTCAGAAATCCTGGGATGGATTGGTGATTGTGTCAACATTATTGGATGATGCAACGACAAGTGAAGTGTTCTCACAGTTGATGGATCCGAAGGGAAGGTAACTCGGAAGAGGTAGGCCTAGATCATTAATTTTGTTAATTTTACTGGTTTTTAATGTTTGTTTTGCAATTTTATAATCAACAGGCAGGGTTTTCGCCAAGGATGGATCTAGGGGAGTGCGAGTAGGGGCAACTGCACCCCAAAAAATGTAAAAAATATTATATATTATACTGTAAAATTTAAAATAATTAAAATTATAAGGATTTGTACCCCAAATATATTTTTGCACCTCTATAGTGATAATCATGTATCCGTCCGTGTTTTTCACATTCATAGTCTTGGCAATCGGTCATTATTTTATTGATCTCATTGAAGCTGTATTTGGGTCTAACTTTCAAGGAGAACAGTGAAATTTCTCAACACAAAGTGCTTTTTGAATTGACTTGAAACAGAATGCTTACTATAATTTTATGTCTTGGCAGAAATTTTTTTAAGAAGACATCCAAAGTCCCTTATTTACTTTCATGCAAAGTCTTTTATTGCTTTGAGAATTTCCCAGGAGATGAAGATGTTTGTAATTAAAATATTGAGAAAAGGTCTAGGTTTTCTGTTCTTTTGTTGCACAAGGAAATCAGTGTATTCATTGATGATGCAGTGATCTGAAAATTGGAACTGTTTTGGTAATAGTTTTTTTTTTTTGTTTTTTTTTTGTTAGTTATAAAATTTTGAAAAATATAAATAAAATTTTGCTTGGTGTCAATTTTCATTTTAAAAAAATTATAAACAATTTATGAAATTTACAAAGTTATTGTAGCTAAAAGGAAAACAAAAAGAAACAAAGAAAAGAAGCTACTTTCGGTTATTTTGAAAATAATTCTTCTCTCCCACCTCCTCTAGCGCCTATTCACCTATTCACCGCTCATCACCACCTCGGCCATTATATCAAGCCACTCGCACCTTCCGCCACTGCTATTGGCAAGCTCTGGCAACTAGGAGTGTGTGGGTAAGCTTGGGATAGTTTGAGAATAAAATCATAAATTGAATGACGGATTAATAGATTGATAAATTGTGATTTGAGAGATTTTGGACAGATTGAAAAATATTTTAATTAATTATCAAACTTTTACATAATATATAAAATTAATTTGTATAATATTTTTTATACATATAACACAAATTAATTTTTCATATACATAACCACTAATTTGTAATAAATTTCACATAATAAATCTATCTCTTACTCATTTTTATTTTGGTATTTTATTATAAGTTAAAAAATATATATGTATTAATTATAGTAGAACGGAACGATTTCGAAAACGATTTATAAATTTTAAAGTTTAAATTACAATTAACAGATAGAGCAATGTAAATTAATATAGATCGATACGATTTTAATAAATTGAATAATATTTTATACCATCTTACCCTTTGGCCACTGCCAACTGTGAAAACTTCCTCTAACAACCGCCTTGACTTTTACTTTTTGTGATTAACAATCACCCTTACCTTAATATTTGGTCATTGATAACTATTTTGGTGTCTAATTTTATAATCGATTTTCACCCTCTTACAACTTTTTATATAAATTAATTAAAAATAGAATAATCGTGGGCACTGCCATAGCAAATGTAATGGGACAAGTTTCCAATCATGTCAAATGATGAAATAGGAGTAAACTAATCCAAACATCCAAACGAGTTTGGTCGGTCCAATAAGAGGATACTTGAAAATGATGAAATTTTTTGTCTTGTGTATATACCCTACAACAAACAAGCTAACTTGCAATTTATTTATTTATTAATTTTTTATTTGTTTGGCCACTAGTATGTCATTTTTGGGGGACTGATATGCAAATAAAAAAGTTTATGTATAAAAAATTTATAAACAAAACATTGTTCTTTCCTTTCACTTATTATTATGATTCATAATTATAAATATATAATTACCATATTATTCTAAATGAACTTTATATATAAAAGTTTTATTTATATATATATATATATATAAATATTTTTTTTTACCAAGTTTAATGGTTAAAAAGGAATTTCACTCCTCATACACAATATGGGGTGCATGTTAATAGAGCTGAAAAAAACAAAGTTATTTAAGTTGAATTTATATTTGGCTCATTTAAAAAAATGTTCAAGATCAACTCAATTTGTAAATTATGATTGAAAATATTTTAAAACTTAGTAATTCTATAAGCTCAATTTGATTAAAATTTATTTGAGATTTACACAAAAATAAATAAATAAATAAAATTTGCGCCTGAACTTTAGCAACAAATAATTCGACTTTATCCTATGATGTGTGCCCTTTAGTACGATACCACAAAAATGTGTAATTTTATTTTAAAATGTGTAATTTTGTTATAAATTAAAGTAATAAATTGTTTAAAATTTTATAATTCATGTTGTACAAATTTGTGACTTGGTTACGATATTTTTTGTTATGTCAATTTATAGTAAGGTTACGTATTTTATAATTGATATTACAAAATTTTATAATAAAATTACATATATTGTGATAAGGTACATATAGGATACACTCTTAAAAAGGTGCACACCATAATATTTCTCATCAATTATTTACCTATGTTCAAACCTATTTAAAAATGTTCAAGTCCTTCGAAAGTAAAAAAAATGTATAAAAATGTTCTAGTCTTATTGAAAGTAAAAAAAATGTTCCTTTTCACAAGTAAAAGTGACCCATAAGAGTTTGTCGAATTAGTTTTTACCACCCAAAAAAATGTTTGGAATTAATTTTAACAGTTAGTTTCTAATTTTTTTAATTATTTTAAATCTAATTGTATTTTTATTTTCTTTTTCCTTTTTAATTTTTAGGATCGATTTTTTTCCCCAAAAACACAAAACTAAAAAACTAGTTATAAAAATAAAAATAAAAAAGTTCAGATATAATTAACCCAAAGATATTTTGGTATACAGTAACAAGAATGAGGACACACATAGGCAATCAACTTTGGATTTAACCAGATCTCATTTGACAAAATATCCACATACCTCTTTCCAACATTAGGACAAAAATGCGACCAAGGGATGGTAACTCTACTCCCCCATCCTTATCCTTTCTTTCCTACTCACTTTAACTTATTCTCTTAATAATTGATATTGAATTTAAATTTTCCCCTATTACATGATCAAAGTAAAAATCTTTACTTTAATGTATAGAGTTATAATATTTATTTAAATTACAATACCAATAGTTTGCAATTATTATAATCAAATGAGTTTTTGCCTTTTTTGTATACTTTTCGTTTGGCAAGTGATTTTTTTAGCTAAACAGTCAAAAAATCATTAAAAAAATCAAAAAGCCAACAATCTATACTAAAAAGTTAAAGATTCTCTTTTCTTTTTACTTTTTGCACATCTTTTCATAAAAGTCATCCCAAACATACTAATTTTTTAGTTCATATTTTAGCCAAATAGTCAAAAAGTTACTAAATTAGCCTGTTCCCAAACGAAGCTTTATTTTTAAAAAAAAAAAATTAATTTAGATTTGTCTGGTAATATTAATATAGCAATTATTTTTAATGAGTTGCCATAGCTTGAGTTTTTTAAGATGAGATTACTTCCACCAAATACACATAATCCTCCATGTGAGAGGTAAAATCATGCTCATAGTGGCACCTTGGTTGATTATGCTGCCAAGGAAGGACATGATGTTGATAGTAAAAAAATAGAACTGATTACCAAAATGAACAAAGTTATGCTAAGTTTTTATAATAATGGCGATTGATTGATAGAATTAGAATATTAATGAAATTTTTTAATAATGATAATATCATTATTTATGTGGAATCACTATTAGAAAGACAAGTATGTCAAAGCACGATTCTAGAGGAGACAAGTCAGTAACATAGATTACTCATTTACTTGAGGTTAAGTCAAATTCTTTATGAATTAGAGAAATTCCACACTCCACACACTGATGCTGTGTTTGGTTGGAGTTTTTGAGGTGGGATTTGGAAAATGAATGAGAAATGTAATCCTATTTATGTTTGGTTATAATAAAAAATATATGGGAAAAGAAAGGGGGTGAGAAATAAATAAAGAAATAGGATACCTTTTAGGACATCAATTCTATTTTATAACCAACACAACCAAATATAGTTGGGATTTGGAATTCTATTAATTCTTTCTCCTTTTCCTTTCATTTTCATTTCCCTTTCCATTTCGCTTCCTAAATCCCCCAACCAAACACAGCGTGAATGTATGCAAAAATTAATCAACACAGACAATACTTTCTTATCCCAACTTAAACATCAAAGTGTCTTTCCAACTAATCAACCGGTCAATTCACTCTAGTCCTTTGCTAAAATGTGCAAGGTAAACATTAAGACTTTTGGCGCCAATAGAAAAAGAATAAATCAGACTTATTCCACCACAATTCATAAAAACACATATTATATTAGTTAATTCCAACTTATATATCATTAACGAAACTCAAACATAAAATGTAAAAATTTATGATTCATTCCACTCGTTCAATACTGATTTACCTTTACTTGAAGAAAAAAAAGTAAAGAACTTAAGAATCCTAAAATATAATCTCTAAATTTATTCATAATTATTGAACTATAATTGATTTAAAATTTAGGAAAAATTACTCATCAAAGTACTTTCTCTAAATGAATTTCACATGAATGACAAATATTATACATTTCAATTATTAAATTTATAAATATTTTGTAAAATTTCCATTGAGGTGTAATTTCCTTAAAATCTATCCCTTAAGACCTAATTCCTACAACTTAGGAATGAATTTAAGAGCTCGTTTGGCATAAAAAAGTCAAAGGCTTTTTTATTTAAAATAGTCATAAAAAGGCAAAATAAATTTTTGACCTAATAAAATAAAACAGCACATCTAACTCATAATTATTTTATTTTTTTTCTATCAAAAAAAATTAAAAAAACTTATCTTAAACGAGATTTTTTAACCCAATTAAAATAAATCAAAAAATTCAAAAATTCAAAAAATTAACGCACATTCCAAACCACCCTAGATATCACCATAGTACTATTTGGTCAAAGATCACTGGTAAGTACTAGAATTAATATGTGTGGTCCAAAACGAATCAACCTCACCACCACGCGTCACTATCAGATGATACCAGCTTCCATGATGGTCCTCCTAATGGACGGTTCGCGTGGATCAGTTGTTGTTTGTTTGTTGGTGTCCACCATTGCCGACCCAACCTAACCTTTTCCCTAGTCCCCATCAACATATTTTAAAAATTCTTCTAACCTTATACACACTTATATCACATAATTAACATAGAGCTTAGTTGTGTCGGTCCATATCATTCCAATTGCTGGCCGGCCATCTCTTTCTGCACGAGTTTCAAATGTTAAAAATAGAGGGAATTGAATTGGTCTAATTGGAAAGGTATTATTGGACTCGATAGACCAATTTTGAAGTTTATTTTAATAATTTAAATTAAATTTTTTTTATAAAAAAATAAATTGATTTAAATATCAATAGTTTATGTGATTAATTTTTATTTGTTTTAAAAATAAATAGCAAATATGATTGTGATCCAAACTGAATCGATTATTTGATTATTTGATGTCTGAAATGAATTATCTATTGATGATGTTGTTGATCCAAAGGAGGGGGAGTTGGGTTGACCCACGCTTCCTGCACTTCTTGCCAGTCACTGAGCTCGCTGGTGTGCCTGCATCCAAACTGAATCGATTATTTGATATTTTGATGTCTGAAATGAATTATCTATTGATAATGTTGTTGATCCAAATGAGGGGGAGTTGGGTTGACCCATGCTTCCTGCACTTCTCGCCAGTCACTGAGCTCGCTGGTGTGCCTACAAAAATATCCAACGGGGAACGGGAGTCCCCCAGCGGATCTTTCGACGGCCAAGTTAGAAGATAAAAGATTGATGGTGTGTAGAGAGAGAATAAGAATAAAGAACTTAACATTTGATGTGTCTTGGAAGTCTCCTTATATCCTTTTGTCCATCATTTCCTTTTCCACTCCGACTTGTCGTGTTGGCCGAAAGGCTATGCTCTAGCTTGCATTGTTCACGATGAGACTGCCCGTTTCGACAGGAAGGGGTTATTGCATTTAATGCTGCAGGAGCCTCATTAATAGTTGATGTATGGTACAATAACTCTGTAGGATCTTTATCTGCTTATGTGGTTAGTTCTCCTCTTGACAAGTGTTTAGATGTCATTAGTTCATGGTGCAGCGTTGGGTTTTCAATGGTGTTGAGTTTTAGTGTTTGAACCGTGAATTAGGCTTAAAGTGGTGGGCCAAAAGCTTCTGTGGGCCCACCGATGTCATCTATAATTAGACATTTAGCTAGAGAGATGATCTTGAGTTAAATACTGGCCCAAATTGTTTATTGTGTAAAAAATAAAATTAATAAATATAATTTTTAAAAACTATCATTTATTTAAGATGAGAGGGTAATTTTTGGTGAAAATTGGGCCGAGCTATGGGATGGACTTTACGACCCAAAGTACGACGGACTGGGTAAAATGGGCCGAGAAGTTACTCCGGCCCAAGAGAAATAAAGTTACTTCGGCACAGGAATTGTGAAGCTACTTCGGTTTGGACGACTTGGAGTTAGTCCGGTCTCCGGGTTAGTCCGGTCATGACGTATTCTGGATAGATCGGTCAAGGCCTTGCTACTCGGTAGCTTGGTCCCAACATATCATGATTCATGCAAAGGAGAACTGAGATGAGAAGTAAAAGGAAGGACCGAACTAAGGATAGTTCGGCCTACCTTGTGACTCAGCTTAGCCAGTTTACTTCGGTCAATTGGTAGTTCGGCCGCGGTAAAAACCATCCCACTTGGTTTAAGCAGTGGGGGGGGTGTAAAGGGATAAGCATTATCCTTTAGAAGTATGAATCCTAGGAGGACTCTGCATGGAGGAATAAAAGTCCTACTAGGATTGGGATACTCGAAACCTATAAAAGCTCACAAGCATCACCTTGGAGGAGGTAACATAACACAACATACAAATTTGCTTCTTGAATACATTGAGCTTTGTCTATTTGTCAAGTTTTCTGACTTAGGCATCGGAGAGGTTTCCGGCACACACCCGCCGGCTAGCTCACGTTTGTATTTTCAGGTGACAAAGCGACATCGTACGAAGAAGCGTGGACTTAGTCAACAGGATTATACGAGGAAAATTATTTCTTCCCCGTACAATTGGCGCCGTCTGTGGGAAAAACAGACAAGAACAAAACCTCTTGATTAAAGCTTCTCCCCTTTACGATCAATGGCACACATTGAAGAATTGCCGCAGTCCGCCGTCGACGGGCTAACTCCAGAAGGGGGCGCAAGGCGTGAAGGATTACCTTCTGTCCCTCCCATGGCGGACTTGGAGCCCCAACGACATAGCTCCAGGAGGGATACTAGGGGAAGACGAAATAACAGCTCTCGTTCACAAAGCCCTGACAGACAAAGACAGAGGATTGACCCTCAAGCTCTGGAAGATCGCGTGAAAGAGCAAGATGAATTGATAAGAAAGATGGCGGCGGACATGGAGGCCTTGAAATGCCAGATGAAGAAAAAAGAAGTGGCGACAGGAGAGGGGTGCAAAAACAAGACGCCCCCTCGCCACTCAGAAAATCGTAGCAGGAATACTACGCCCTCACAAGGAGAGAGTAGAAGCCTCAGGACAGGCGATACTCAATTATGGTCTTCCAGAACTCGTCACTCCAGGTCTGAGAGGACGAAGTCTGAAAGATCATACACTGAAGGAAGCACATACTGGCCCTCTCATTCACATCAAACTAGATCTAGACAGACGGAATTAGCCAGATCATCCGACTTACGAACCGTGCTCGAAGAGAAAGCACGATGCAAGGAGGATGCCAGGGCACGGGATCCGCACAGAGTTTCTGCCTTACAGCGGTTGGCTCCTCGGACGCATGGAACCGTCGAGGTTGGAATGCCAATACCGCGCCCAGCCTACAAACCAACGGACAAAGCACTGGCAAGACTACAGACTTCGCCATTTGTTCCAGCAATTGAAAACGCGCCCCTTCCATCAGGCTTCCTTCAGCCGAAATTCACCACATATGAAGGGAAGACGGACCCGTATTCACACTTGAGCCACTTTCGCCAAGTCATGGCCATTTACAGACGAAACGAGGCCTTAATGTGCATACTCTTCCCGTCTAGCCTTGGCGACCTAGGCTTGACTTGGTTCGAGAAACTTTCTGAGGGCAGCATAGCCTCTTGGGCGCAATTGGCAGAAGCTTTCGTAACAAGGTTCCGAACAAACACTAAAACCCCGGTGGAGATCGACCAGCTACTCTCCATCGACATGGGCGACAAAGAGACCCTAAGATCCTACAACAGTCGCTACTGGGAGACATTCAATCAGATTGGGGACTGCCCCACCAATCTCGCCATTGCACAGTATAAAAGAGGCCTTCCAGTTGGGAACAGACTGAGGGACTCGATCACCATGACGCCACCCCTCACTATGGAAGCCCTGATGGAAAGAGTGCATCAGCACATCAGGGTAGAAGAGGATGGCGCACGAGCAAAAGCAAAATCTAGTGCGACCGCAGTACCAGAAAAGAAGACCTCAGCAAAGGTCAATACAGTAGATCGTCAGAGCAAAAACGGGCGTGGCAGACGAGATAACGGAGAAGACCCAGATAAAAGATGGTTGAGAATCCGCACTGCCATAACCACGGTGTTCAAGAAACCGATATATCGGATTCTTAGCGAAATAAGAGATGAACCTTTCGTCAAGTGGCCAGCCAAGCTAGGAGAAGCCCAGAAGGACTATGACGAAAGATCGCGGTGCACCTTCCACAAAGAAAAGGGACACCGCACGGAGAATTGCACACCATTGAGACAACACCTGGAAGAATTAGTAGCAGCGGGCCACTTGGACAAATACATTGAAGGAGGGACACAACCAGCCCCCCAGGATCACAATAACCCCAACGGAATGCCAATCGACGCCCCACCTCAAGGCATTATCAATGTAATACATGGAGTCTTTGAACCTGAGCGTGTATGCGAGCTCAAAGGATTAATCAAGAAGGCTGAGCACTTTAGAGAGGTGTTAAATGCCCAACCTGCCATCAAAAAGGGAAAGACAGAGGCAACAAACGTCATGTCCTTCTCGGATAAGGACTTGGATCGAATATACTGTCCTCACAATGATGCTCTGGTCGTCACTCTCCGAGTCAAGGATTTTGACGTCAAGCGGATTCTGATTGACCAGGGTAGTTCATGTGAGATCATGTACTACGACACATTTAAACAACTAAAGCTACAAGACAAAGACTTGGCGCCTGCAGTCTCTCCCCTAATTGGATTCAACTCCATGCCAGAGTGGCCCGTCGGCAAAATAATTCTTCCAGTCAGAGCAGGAAGCGTAACAAAACAAGTGGAGTTCTGGGTATTGAAGGTCCCCTCCACTTACAACATCATCTTGGGCAGAACATGGCTGCACGCCATGCGTTCGGTGGCATCATCCTACCACCAGGTAATGCAGTTCCCTAACGACGCCGGTATAATTGAAGAAGTCTATGGAGATCAGATCATGTCAAAACAATGTTTCGCCACGATAAATGGCAGCCGCGCTGCCAAAGGATACGTTCATTCGGTGGAGGAACCTAAAAGCAATGAACTATTCGCGGACGTCGGCAAAGAGGCTGATCAAAAAGCGGTGGAGGACTTGGTGGAGGTAAAAATAGATGAGAAGAACCCGGGTAAGTTCTTCTTGCTTGGCTCATCGTTGTCCAGCACTGAGAGATTAGAGGTCTTGGAATTCTTGACCTCTAACATCGAAGTGCTTGCCTGGACTCCCTACGACATGCCAGGCATTGATCCAAACTTCATCAGTCACCAACTCAATGTCCACCCATCCGCCAGACCGGTCATTCAGCGCACACGTAGATCGACACTCCACCACACCGAAATAGTGGCGGAAGAAGTAGGCAACCTACTGGAGGCAGGAGCAATTAGAGAAGTGCACTACCCAAGATGGATCTCCAACACAGTCATAGTGCTAAAGAAAAATGGCAAATGGTGAGTCTGCGTCGACTACAAAACAGTCAACAAGGCGTGCCCAAAAGACAGCTTTCTTCTACCGCGGATAGATCAACTAGTGGACCTAACGGCGGGGCACAACCGACTTAGCTTTCTGGATGCATATAGAGGCTATCACCAAATCGCCATGCATGAACCAGACCAGGAGGTCACATCTTTTACAACTCCAAGAGGATTATACTGTTACAAGGTCATGCCCTTTGGCCTGAAGAACGCAGGGGCAACATTCCAACGGATGGTCACCAAGATGTTTGAACCATTGTTAGGCAGAACAATGGAAGCTTACATCGACGACATGGTGGTCAAAACCAAGGATGAGAATGACCATCTTAAGGACCTAGGCGAGATGTTCCAGATCCTGAAGAAACACAAGTTGCGCCTCAATACGTCCAAGTGTGCATTCGGAGTAGGATCTGGCAAATTCCTAGGCTTCCTCGTGACCAACCGAGGTATAGAGGTAGACCCCTCTCAAATCAAGGCAATCCAAGATCTGGAGAGACCAAATTCAGTAAAAGAAGTGCAGCATCTCACCGGCATGGCAGCTGCACTCAACCGGTTCATAAGCAGGTCGTCAGACAGACTACGATTGTTTTTTCATGCCTTAAAAACCAAGTTTGAGTGGGATGAAGAATGCGACCAAGCTCTGAAAAGCTTGAAGGAGTATATGTCTTCCCTACCACTGCTCGTTACCCCATTACCTGGTGAAGAACTCTTCTTGTATCTGGCAGTCTCTCAGCACGTAGTTAGCGCAGTGTTGGTTCGTGCACAAGGAATTCAACACTTGCCCATCTATTATGTCAGCAAGACATTGCTGGGAGCCGAAACAAGGTATTTGCCACTGGAAAAACTGGCATTAGCCTTGATGATGGCCTCCAGGAAATTGGCACACTACTTTCACGCCCACACCATAGTCGTCCTCACAGCTTTCCCACTAAAAGCTTTGTTTGAGAGGGCAAACTTTTCTGGGCGAATTTTGAAGTGGGCAGTAGAGTTGGGACAATTCGACATCAAGTTCCAACCCAGGACCGCAATAAAAGCCCAATCTTTGGCAGACTTCGTCGCGGAGTTTACTCCTGGAAGTCATCATATCTGCCCAGTCGACCTAACTGACACAACCGAACTAGGGACGGAAGTTGACGCCGGAATAGCGCAACCCCTAGTAGAAGGTGCTCAGTCAAACTCCAAGGCAGACCAGACTAAGGACAACAAGAAAGAAACGAACCAAGGCTCACCAACAGTACAATCAGATGGCGAGGGGCAAACAGCAAGCATGGACCTTGAAGAAAACACCATTCTTGACCCCACGACATCATCTGACCCCTCCACGTGCTGGAAGTTATTCGTTGGAGAGATGTGGAAGCTCTTTGTGGATGGAGCATCCAACCGGCATGGAGCAGGGCTTGGCATAGTCCTCATCTCCCCGGACGGCCTGGTTGTTGAGCAAGCAATCAACCTTGGCTTCCCAGCATCAAACAACGAAGCGGAGCATGAAGCGCTTCTTGCAGGACTCAAATCAGCATACTACATGAAGGCCACCGAACTAATGGTTTACAGCGACTCACAGCTGGTGGTAAATCAAATTTCTGGCGACTATGAAGCAAAGGATGATAGGATGGCCAAGTATCAAGAGTTGGTCAGAACAGAAATCAAGAAATTTGAAGTAGTAAGGATAGAGCAAATCGGCAGGGAGGAAAACGGCAGAGCAGACGAACTAGCAGGCTTCGCCTCAATGGCAGATTCCTCCATATCTCATCCACTACTAATCGACTACCTACCTAGACCAAGCATAGAAGACCCCGAAGCAGAAGAGGTATGTTGTACAGAACTAGGCCCCTCTTGGATGGATCCCATCATCCTATTCTTAAAAAACGGCATCCTCCCAGAAGAGAAAAAAGAAGCCAACAGAATAAGAGCGAAATCGCAGCGATTTTGGCTCTCCCCATCCTTAGCATTATACAAGAAGTCATTCTCAGGACCCTACCTAAAGTGCGTACATCCTAGCAAAGTAGAAGCTTTCTTATACGAGATACATGAAGGGGTGTGTGGAAGCCATCAAGGTGGAAGATCGTTAGCTTACAGGGCCATTTCACAATGTTACTGGTGGCCATACATGCAAGTAGACTCAGAGAAATATGTAAAGAAGTGTGAGAAATGCCAAAAATTCGCACACCAAATTCATCAACCAGCAAGAGAACTCCTATCATTGACCAGCCCATGGCCTTTCGCAATGTGGGGCTTGGACATAGTAGGACCGCTTCCAACAGCACCCGGCGGCAGGAAATTCTTTCTCGCGGCAACAGACTACTTCACAAAGTGGGTAGAAGCAGAAGCATTGGCATCAATCAAGGAAAAAGATGTGAAGAAGTTCGTCTGGCAAAACATCATCACTCGATTTGGCATACCAAAAGCCCTAATCTCAGACAATGGTACTCAGTTCGACGGCAGAATCTTCAGAGGCTTTTGTGAAGAGTATAAGATAGAGTTCTACAATTCTACACCGGCATATCCTCAAGAAAATGGACAAGCAGAAGCATCAAATAAAGTTGTCTTGGATGGACTGAAGAAAATATTAGAAAAGGCAAAAGGCAAATGGGCGGATGAACTTCCTCATGTTTTATGGGCTTACCGCACCACACCTCGACGATCAACAAAAGAAACGCCATTCTCCTTAGCCTACGGAATGGAAGCAGTAATCCCACTGGAAGTTGGCCTCCCCACAATTCGAAGCGAAAATTTTGATCCAGACTTAAATGAAAAAGCCATAACATTGGAACTCGACCTCGCGGAAGAAAGAAGAGAAAGGGCACTGGTTCACATTGCTTCATACCAACAAGAGTTAATTAGAAAATACAACAAAAAGGTGCATCCAAGACAATTCAAGATAGGCGATTGGGTGCTGCGCAAAGTAATGGGACACACTTTGGTACCAGGAGATGGCAAGTTAGGGCCAAACTGGGAAGGTCCTTACAAAGTGGTTGGATTAGCAGGCAAAGGGGCATACCACCTAGAAGACAAGGACGGCAAAGCAATCCCTAGGCCATGGAACACGGCCAATCTCAAGTTGTTTTATTTTTAGCTTTTTTTCTTTCAAACATGTAATTTCTTCTTTTTTCTCAATAAAACAACCAATTCTTTTTCAGCATGAGTTGATCTTTGTAAAAGTCAGTTTTAGTAAAGATAGGAATATTACAAACATTTTGTTCTAAGTTAGCTGGAAAAAACTAACTTAGAGGTTGGCTGGAATAAACCAACACCCTTCCTAAGCCTAGGATAAGGATCCAGGCTGCAGGACGTTTGGTCGGAATAACCAAACAATGTTCTAAGTTAGCTGGAAAAAACTAACTTGGAGGTTGGCTGGAATAAACCAACACCCTTCCTAAGCCTAGGATAAGGATCCAGGCTGCAGGACGTTTGGTCGGAATAACCAAACAATGTTCTAAGTTAGCTGGAAAAAACTAACTTAGAGGTTCGCTGGAATAAACCAACACCCTTCCTAAGCCCAGGATAAGGATCCAGGCTGCAGGACGTTTGGTCGGAATAACCAAACAATGTTCTAAGTTAGCTGGAAAAAACTAACTTAGAGGTTGGCTGGAATAAACCAACTCTTAGTACTCTTCAGCCGAAGTATGAGTATGGCTGAAGAGTGGTTGGCTGGAATAAACCAACTCTTAGTACTCTTCAGCCGAAGTATGAGTATGGTTGAAGAGTGGTTGGCTGGAATAAACCAACTCTTAGTACTCTTCAGCCGAAGTAAGGGTATGGCTGAAGAGTGGTTGGCTGGAATAAACCAACTCTTTGTACTCCTCAGCCGAGGTATGAGTACGGCTGAAGAGTGGTTGGCTGGAATAAACCAACTCTTGATACTCTTCAGCCGAAGTATGGGTATGGCTGAAGAGTGGTTGGCTACAAAACCAACTCATCGTACTCCTCAGCCGAAGTAATTATGTCGGCTAAGGAGTGGTTGGCTGATAAGCATAGTTTAACCATTTAAAACCGGAATAGCAGTTGGAACAATAGAAGACATTACAAGTGCAAGCACACATCAAAACCGGAATAAAAGTTCAAACAAAATTTTCATTCATTGAAAAGCAAGTACAGAGGGGCATAGCCCCGGTTACAAAGAAAAAAAGGTAACAAAAAAAGAGAAAAAATCAAGAAAAAAGATCTTCAATTTCGGCGTCAAAAGCAGCATCGGCATCAACATGAAAATCGGTTTCAGGCGGAAGGACGTTTTCAGCCGCAAGAGTGGTTTCGGTCGGAACCACGGTTTCACCTGGTGGTTCAATAGTTAGATCTTCCACCATGGGCTCCGACCGAACTGCCTGATCTACATGCACAACCGGAGTATCTTCAGAGGCAGAGTCTTCATCAGAGTCTGAGCCCTCAAGAAACTGCTATTGCATGGCATTTGCATATTCCATGAGGGAGTTCGGTATAAAGTAGGCTGGAGGGTTGAAAACCTCGGTCTGCGGATCATGACCGAGCTTCTCAACGGCTCCCCTCCAGCCGCACTTAAAGAACAGCTCCTTGGCGGCCTCACACTGTTTGACATATACATCTTCTGCCTTCTTGAAGCCTCTCTTTTCAGCCTCTTTTGCACTCTCCTTCGCTTGGGATATTTCGGCATCCTTCTTCCTCTCAAGCTTTACCAGCTCACGCAGGTACTTGTCCTTCAGAGCAATGGCAGCCTTCTGCTTTTCGGCTTCGGCCGAACTAACCAGTCCGGTCAGTCTGCCGATCTCACCTTGTAGCTCGGCCATTTGCTTTATGGCCTCATCTAGCTCGGTCGCTTTTGCTTCAGCCTCTGCCGCGGCCTGCCTTGTTATTTTCCTAAGCTCCAGCACTTTCCTATGAGTGATTTGGTTTTTCTGAATGGCCTGACAAAGCAAAGATTTCCCTTTAGCCGAAGTAAAAGTTGAAAAAAGAAAAGTAGACAGAGAGGCGACCGAAGTCACTTACCAGAATCATGGATTTTGTCATTGACCGGATGGCCTTTAGTTCGGTGTTCAGTTGTTTTTGGTGGTGCTACATGTCTTTGGGGAGGCACACACCCTTGGCCAGATTGAAGGCCAACTGATGGTCTTTTTCAGCAACAATCGAGTCCGAGGTTTGGATGTCTCGGTTGTTGAAAGTAAGTTTCGGTGCCCAGCCACCAGTCGTTCGGTCAGAGGGCTCCGGTTGGGGGCTCGGTGGTAAGCTCGGTGGAAGAGCAGGTTCTTCTTCATCAACCAAAGTTTGTTCGGTTTCGGCAGTCCGAGCTCGCTTGGTTCGGCGGGAAGAGGACGGCTGTTGAGAGGGGAGGGCCACAACAGCAGGCTGCGATTGGCTGGGTGGCGTTACTTCGGGCTTGGTTGTCTCGGTTAAAAGGGCCCTGACTCTATTCTTTTTTGCCATCTCTTCTTCAGCTGTAAGTGGGACTAGCCTAATCTCGGGCAAGGATGGGTCCGGTTCAGGGGCGTCTTCAAGAAGGAAGTCAGTTATTCTGGCTTTCCGGCGACCGCTGTATCGGTAGGTCGGCTCGAATTGCAGCAATTTGGCCCAGCTACGTTCTGGATATCGTAGTGCGGCTCGCAAAGTTGCAAGGTTTGGATAACTGTATAAGGAATGAAGGTGGGCAGAATCTGCGAAAGAAGAACTGTTAGTTCGGTTGATACACTAAACAAACCGAAATAAAAAAATGCAAGGAAGAAGACCGAAGTTAAATTACCAGGCTTTTGGGCTTGAAAATCCTCAAAGTTCCCAGAGACCCAGAAAAAATCATCGTCATTTACGTCTTTGTCCGGTGTATATTTAATTATCTTCTCTCGGCGGCAACGTATTCTAAGGTAATAAACCCACCCATCCTCTTTTGAGCCAATGGAATATTGATGGAAAATTTCGGCCAGGCCAAGGTTTAGTCCGGCTTGACGGTTGAGTTCGGCTATTCCCATAATGATGCAGTACGAGTTAGTAGATAGTTGGGTTGGGCATAGTCTGGTTTGCCTAAGGAACTCGCAAATCAATGGCTGGACTGGAAATCGTAGTCCGGTTTCTATAATGGATAAAAGGGTGAAGGGGACGAAGCCTTCATTGTCCCAGGGAATGACGTCTTTTTCGGCCAAGACCAGATGGACGTCATCAGGTATTTGGTAGTCTTTCCTGAATTCGGCTAGGCCGCCCGGAGTATTTACTAGGTATCTATACTTCCCCATCTATCGGATAATTTACAAATAAGTTATATCGGTGAAAAAATTGTGCTCAGTAGCTCGGTTGAGCGCACGCAGGAGTGCCTAGGCAACCTAAGTCTGCAAAGTAGAAAACACAAGAGTTAAGCACAGATCATTGGACCGTGCTACGAATTAAAAGCGAGGTAAAAGAGTCCTACTTCGGCTTAATGGACAGGTTCTAGCTCGGTTCAGCAAAATGCTTTGTAGCTCGGTTTGAGCAAGGTTCTTATTAGCCAAATCTTGGCAGGCATCTCGGCATACTGGCTTTGGAAACAATTTTTGTTAGACCGGTTCATCGTCTAAGGGCAGCTTTCTGAGTTCGGTCTAAACAAACTAAGAAAGCTGGTTCAGCCCCAATGGCCTAAATCAGTTGAACTATGAGTTTTGTTACTTCGGTTAGGCCTCTAGGGGCAGCTTTCTGAGTTTGGTTTAGAAACTAGGAAAGCTGGCTTAGCCCCAAAGGCTTAGCTCGGTTGCAGACCGAGGTTCCTTATTTATTAAAGTCAAACTTCGTTCGGTGGGCTTATCTCGGCTAGAGTTATTCAGGAGTTGATAATCTACTGAAACTACTGATTTCTGGAGTTATAGTTCGGTTATTATCTAAAGTGATCTACCTATATAGGACAAACAGTATCCTAGTTCGGTTGCTACTTGATTTTGGATGCAAGACTAATTTTCTACAGAATTGGTCTTACGCACATAAGTTTTACTAATGTTTTTTCAAGGAAGTACAGAAGCGAAGCAGAAATGGAAGAAAATGTTTTGCAAAAGTACAGTAAACGAAACGCATAGAACAAATGCAAAAGCAAAACAAAACAGGGAAGGTGGGTCTGCTTACCAGATTGAAGAAGGGGGAGCTGGAGATGAAAACAGTGGCAGCAAATGAAGAACACAAGCTTGGTAGTTGGAAAAGCAGAGGCACGAAGAGAGAAGATGAATAGAATAGGTGATTGATCCAAGAATGAAAAGGCTGTTTTGTGAAAAAGGAGAGAGGGAAAAAAAGCGGGAACTGTTCAAAATTTTCGTGGTACGAGGGCGGCGTGACAGCTGCTCACAGCCTATAAGAGCCTGCCACGTGTCATTGGTAAGTAAAGCGTTACAGTCAGTGATTGAAGAGACGTTTTGACCGGACAAGCGGAACCCGGAGTAAAGCAAGCTCGGCCAGAGAGGCTAGAGGAGGTTTTTTAGTTCGGCTGGAAAGGCTTAAAAACGTTAGCTCGGCTGGTCACTAGGTAATCCCAATCATGCTATGCAGATGGAATTAAGGGGTAATTGAGAGGATAATTTTTGGTGAAAATTGGGCCGAGCTATGGGATGGACTTTATGGCCCAAAGTACGACGAACTGGGTAAAATGGGCCGAGAAGTTACTCCGGCCCAAGAGAAATAAAGTTACTTCGGCACAGGAATTGTGAAGCTACTTCGATTTGGACGACTTGGAGTTAGTCCGGTCTCCGGGTTAGTCCGGTCATGACGTATTCTGGATAGATCGGTCAAGGCCTTGCTACTCGGTAGCTTGGTCCCAACATATCATGATTCATGCAAAGGAGAACCGAGATGAGAAGTAAAAGGAAGAACCGAACTAAGGATAGTTCGGCCTACCTTGTGACTCAGCTTAGCCAGTTTACTTCGGTCAATTGGTAGTTCGGCCGCGGTAAAAACCATCCCACTTGGTTTAAGCAGTGGGGAGGGGGGTGTAAAGGGATAAGCATTATCCTTTAGAAGTATGAATCCTAGGAGGACTCTACATGGAGGAATAAAAGTCCTACTAGGATTGGGGTACTCGAAACCTATAAAAGCTCACAAGCATCACCTTGGAGGAGGTAACATAACACAACATACAATTTTGCTTCTTGAATACATTGAGCTTTGTCTATTTGTCAAGTTTTCTGACTTAGGCATCGAAGAGGTTTCCGGCACACACCCGCCGGCTAGCTCACGTTTGTATTTTCAGGTGACAAAGCGATATCGTACAGAGAAACGTGGACTTAGTCAATAGGATTATACGAGAAAAATTATTTCTTCCCCATACATGAGATAATAATAATTCAATTATATAAAGATTAATATTCAATCATCTTTGATATTTTATATGATATATTGCTCAACCATTCAAATAAAGATAAATCTTGAAACATATTTTTTTTTTAAATGATTAGATCTTGGCATATACTCTCCTAAACCTTACAAATTATTAGATGTCGAATCAAAAAGAACCCATTGCTTAAAATAGTACTAGAATCGAGGTACCCACCTCACTGTGGTCGGCCACCCAGCCCTATTATCTCAGAGTCCATATGGCCTTAGAAGAAATCACCACCACACATTGGGAAGACCGCGAGCTCTAATTGGGCCCTCCCATTAGCTGTAAAATGATGCCGACAAGTGGCTTCAAGAAATTAGTTCAAAAACAAAAAAAATGTGCATTCGAAAAATTGGGCTCTCATTATTATTACCGGGAACCGGTCCTGCCGGTTCCTCGGCCGTTATTTTACGTATGTATATATATATATATAGCAAGTTCCACACTTTCACTTGATCAAGGAAGCTAAACATAGAGACAGAGAGAAGAGCAAGCAAAAAAAGGGCATTTTGCAAATAGTTCTCTATTAGCTAGAGAAGGGTAAAGGAGAGTAGAGTGTTAAAAAAAAAAAGAAAAAAATGCCAATTTACAGAATAGCTGTGGGGACGCCGAGAGAGGCGAGCCACCCCGACGCTCTCAAGGCGGCGTTGGCGGAGTTCATCTCCATGCTCATTTTTGTTTTTGCAGGAGAAGGGTCCGGCATGGCTTTCAGTAAGTTTTCGTAACCAATCTCAATTTAACTTTATTTTTGAAAAATAATTTTTTAATTTTTTAACTAAAATATAAAATAAAAAAAATTAGTACGTTTGAAATATTTTTTAATTTTTTATAAAAATATATAAACAAATAAAATAAAATAAAATTTGATTTTTTAATTTTTTAATTTTTAAGTTTAAATAGACATGTCAAACAAAGCCTAATTTTTGACTTTTTTTAATATACCTATTGAAATACTCGTGGTGATATATAGCACTCAGATATCGTTTGGGATTATATATTTTAATTAAAAAAATTATTATAAATTATTATATTACTTTCTTTATTTATTTATTTTATATTTTTTTTATAAAAGAATTATTAAAATAGTATGTTTCACTCGAGGCCCAGCATCATTTGAAACTACCTTTTTTATTACTTTTCAATTGTCTTTTTAAAAAAAAAAAAATTTAAAGAACTTTTTAATGAAAAAAATACTTCTAAAAAGTAAAATTATGAATATTAATTGTTGATGTCAAACTTAACCTGAAATACAAAAGGAAATACAAATGGTGTGTGTGGCTCTCTCCAATATAAATCCTCCCAAGCTTGAATAAAGGGCAATAGGAGAAAGTTCTCTAGTATGAACCTCAATATTCTTATGTAAAAATTTATTTTGTTGTTTAATGTCTATAATGATAAATATTTTGATTTGAAATGAATTAAATAAACACTATCACGCTCCCTGGAATGGGGTTACTGCTGTGTAAAGGCTTGACACAGTAGTAACTGTTGTGCGTTAATTTGAGGTTTATTATGGGCTTAATTTTATAATTTGAATTGTTCATTTTATAAGATTTGTTGAGTACTTCATACTTATTAAAAATCATATTAATCGTTTATCAATAATTATGGGTATGTTTGGTTTGTATTTGAGAGATGAGTTTTAGAAAAAAATTTCTAAAAAATTATTTAGTTTGAATTTTTTTCAAAAAATTTTCAAAATCACTTTCTCCCTCTTGGAGCGGGGTCACTGCTGTGCCCCTCCCTGCTGTGTTTTGCTGTGCCGTGAAACGGCACAGTTTCATCCCCTTCTTTCTTTTTTCTTTTTTTCTTTTGCAAAGTTTTATCTTCTTTTGTTTTTTTTAATTTTTATTTTTTTATTTTAGAGTTCAGAGTTTAGGATTTAGGATTTAATTTTTAAAATTTATTTTTTTATTTTAGAGTTTAGGGATAATTTTTTTTTTATTTTAGGGTTTAGGTTTAATTCTTAATTTTTTTTTTATTTCATGGTTTAGGGTTTAGGGTTTAATTCTTAAATTTTGTTTTTTATTTTATTTTAAGGTTTAGGGTTTAATTCTTAAATAATTTTTTTATTTTAACTGTTGTGCCCCCTCCCTACTGTGTTTTCTTTTTTTGTCATGCTCTCACACAGTTTGATCTTCTTCTTTTTTTTCTTTTTTTTTATTTTATTTTAGAGTTTAGCATTTAGGATTTAGGGTTTAATTTCACTTTCTTTCTTTTTTTTCATGTTCTCACTATGAATTAAATCTAAACCCCAAACCCTAAAATAAAATAAAAAATTAAACCCTAAATCCTAAAATAAAATAAAAAATTAAACCCTAAATCCTAAAATAAAAATAAATAAATTTTAAGAATTAAACCCTAAACCTTAAACCCTAAAATAAAATAAAAACAAAATTTAAGAATTAAACCCTAAACCCTAAATCATAAAATAAATAAATAAAAAATTTAAGAATTAAACCTAAACCCTAAACCCTAAAATAAAAAAATTAAATTTTAAAAATTAAATCCTAAATCCTAAATCTTAAATCCTAAAACAAAAAAAAAAAATTAAGAATTAAATGCTAAACCTTAAACCCTAAAATAAAAAAATAATTAAAAAAAATTAAGAATTAAACCCTAAACCCTAAAATAAAAAAATAAAAAAAAAATTTATCCCTAAACTCTAAAATAAAAAAATAAATTTTAAAAATTAAACCTTAAATCCTAAACTCTAAACTCTAAAATAAAAAAATTAAAATTAAAAAAAAGAAGAAGATGAAATTGTGTGAAAGAAAAAAAAGAAAAAAAAAAGAAAGAAGGAAGGGGATGAAACTGTGTCGTTTCACGGCACAGCAAAACACAGCAAGGAGGGGGCACAGCAGTGACCCCGCTCCCATCTTTCTTACACATCAATTAATTACTTTTTCTCTCTCCACTCTTCTTCTCAATCACTTTTTCCCTTACGCACATCTACTCAAATTCTTTCAAATTATCAAATCATCACAAACTCCCAAAAAAATAACTCTCCCAAAATATACAACCAAATAAACTAAAAAAATTTCTAAACTCTCTCTCCAAATTTTTTTTCAAAAACAACTCTTCCAAAAACAAACCAAACAATAATCCAATTATATTTATCATAAAAAAATAAACAATAAGTTTTTTTTTTTTTTGAGAAATAATATAAAAAATATGTAATCCGATCGTATAATTATTGATATCCGATGAATATAATTTTTGGTAAGCATAAAATACTCGACGAATCTTATAAAATGAACGATTTAAATCATAAAAATAAATTTATAATAAAACTCAAATTAAGGCACAATAGTTATTACTGTGCCAAAGACACATCCGTAACCCTCTTTGCACCCTAGGGCATTACAAAGTCACGACTAATAGAATAATTAATTTGCATTTTTTTGCTCAAAACCTTTTATTAATGGATTCAACTACAATACAAAACTAGTGGTTTGTTAGGTACTGTATCAAAAAAAAAAAAATGATGCTAAATATGATCACATTGTGTAATAAGTAAAGTCAGTTCTAAACTTCCAATGATTAATAGATTGCTACATTGTATAATAAATTTAGTCAAATTTAATAGTAAGTAGGGTCAAATCAATAGCCAATTTTTATTTTTATTTTTTTTATAATCTAAATCTAATTGTTAGAAATGATTTTTGGATACATTTTTTTTTTTTTTTTTTGAACCTTTAAAAAAATTCTTTACCTATTTATGATGGGCCCAAGAGGACTAAATTAGTGATGGATGGTCTTGGGTTTTGACAGATAAGCTGACGGATAACGGGTCGACCACTCCGGCTGGGCTTGTAGCTGCAGCATTGGCTCACGCGTTCGCTCTTTTTGTGGCGGTTTCGGTAGGTGCAAACATTTCAGGGGGTCATGTGAACCCTGCTGTGACATTCGGTGCCTTCCTCGGTGGCAACATAACACTGTTGAGAGGCATTCTGTATTGGATTGCACAGTGTTTGGGTTCAATTGTCGCTTGCTTGCTTCTCAAATTTGCCACTGGTGGATTGGTAAGCAACTCATATATATATATATATATATAACACTATATGTGAATTTCAAACTAAGCTTTTGATACAAATTTTCATCAATATATCTATGGGTTTGATCAACTTTGAGGGTCGGGGGGGCCATTACGAGTGATTTTGATTAGATAATCGTAACATTTTTATTTTATTATATTTGTATTAAAAAAAATGAATGATTTTTGAAAAATTTCACACTCGATCCCTTGCAGGAAACATCTGCATTTTCCCTCTCGATTGGCGTCTCCGTATGGAACGCATTAGTCTTCGAGATCGTGATGACATTCGGCCTAGTCTATACTGTCTACGCCACGGCAGTTGATCCGAAGAAGGGCAATGTGGGGATTATAGCACCAATCGCAATTGGTTTCATTGTGGGTGCAAACATTTTAGCAGGTGGTGCCTTTGATGGTGGGTCCATGAACCCAGCAGTGTCTTTTGGTCCAGCCGTGGTCAGCTGGACATGGGCCAACCACTGGGTCTATTGGCTCGGACCACTCATTGGAGCTGCCATTGCAGCCCTTGTCTATGATAACATCTTCATCGGTGACAATGCACATGAAGCACTACCCACCGCGGATTATTAGAAAAGTTTCTAGGTGCTCTTTGATTTCTTGATGCAAAATCATGTTTTAGTTGTTTTGTGTTGTAATTTTCTCTTCCTTTTTTATTTAAGGAGGTAGGTGTGTGTTTATTGGTTGTTGTTGTTGCTCGAATCAATGAAAATGTCTTGTTTGTTTGTTTTGCTATTATATATTATTCCAGTTTTTCTCTGTCATGTTGTTTTCATATAATGATCAAGTATTTTTTTTGTCACAAGACAATTCAACAAATGACATAATTCAACGATTCATATTAAAATTGAAATAAAATGATATTGATTCATATTAAAATTGAAATAAAATGATATTAAAGCCATCAATGATGCTACGTAGCTCGATTTTTGGTGGCTCGACTTCACTTTTCAACCTCTCTCTCCCTTTCTCTCCTTCCTCAGTTTCTTCTCTTCTTCTCCTTCTTCTACATATCTTCACTGTTTTTCTCCACCAATGCCCTCTTCTTGTTGTCCAAATCTTCTGCAGATATGCTTATATATATATATATATATTGTATACAAGTGGTGGTGTTGTGGGTTGTGCAGAGTTGGAAATGGCAGCCTCACAGTGCTTTGAGAACCCACCAAGCCTGAGCTCAACATGTGGATCAGGGAATCTTCAAGAGATTGGAGGGTTTAAGACCTATGTTACTGGTCCCCCCCATCTCCATTTCTTCATCAATCTTTGTTACTTTTGTGTTCAATTTCTCAAACCCAAATCTGGGAAAGCTAACAAATCAAACCCAAAAATCTGGGAAAAGAAATCAAACCCAAATCAGTCAAATCCAAAAATCAAAAATCAAAAACCAATCAGCCACAAACCAAATCAGACAAAATCAATCAAACCCAAAACAGAAGGGGAAGAGAAGGAGCTCGTCGTGGACTCCGACGGTGATCCAGATTGTAGGTGTCGGAGAAGGAGGAGGCTTTTGGAGTGGAGAGAGAGAGAGAGAGAGAGAGAGAGAGAGCCAAATAAAACCCAAATAAAAAATCTGTCTACTACTTCTCTTCTTCTGTCTTGTCCTTCTCTTTGTCTTCTCCTCTTCTTCAGTCTTCCTCCTCCTTCTGTCTCCTTCTTCCGTCTGTTCAGAGACAAAACATAAGGAAAAAAAAAACAAACCAAAACGACGACGTTTTGATTGTCGAGCCAGTCGGGCCAATAATGTTTGGAGCTACGAAACATTATTCTTAAAGCCATACACATTTAACAATGTCGCTTTTATTCAAATTTAAACATAAGGCTTTGATTACTATAACAAGACCATTGTAGAGATATATTACAGAGAATTCTAATCTACCATACACATGGGTTGAAAATTTTACAAATAATTTTTTTTTGTTCGGATGTTAAGAATGGAAGAAACAAAAAAATGCCAATCTCATGATTAAAATGGTTGGGATTCAAAAGTTTACTGTCTAATTTGTGGGGCCCACCATGGGTCCATTTTAATAATCTAAATTATTTATTTTGTAAGGCCTCCTAATCATCACGACCCTTTCATTTTATGGTGTTTATCTCTGAAAAAATAGACGACAATTATGGTTCTAAAAATCAACCATCCATTTTTTGAAAGAAACTTGTCACAAAATTTTATGTTTCTGTCATTGCAACCAGATGAAGATGATTAACTAATTGTATGTGTGTTTTGAAAAGTATCTAAAGACCCATATGAGGATGTTTGGAACACTGCCCAACAATGTTGTCTTCAACTTCTTCAACAAACTTGTAAGAACACTTCCTTTTCTTTGACTGTGGTCTCCCTTTTTTCATGCTGTTCTTGCTTTGTTGCTTTGGGATCTTTATTAAACACAGTAGTTTCCCATTTGATGCTGTTATGATCAGTGGCTCCAAATTGAAAACCTCAAGCAAATGCTCCTTCAGAACAATTGCATCCTCTTCATTAGTAAATCCTTCCAATTTAACCGCTTTGAGATGACGCGGCCGTGCTCGATTGACTTGTTCCGAGCATGGATGACAGACAGTGCTTGCAATGCAGTAGCTTGTAGGATCAATCTGCAGAATTTCATAAACAGGGTGGAAAGCTTAATTGGCTATGTTAAACCTTTGCAAGAATGACTTCTAAAGGAACATGTTAATCTTCTTATGTATGCAAATGAAGTGGTGATAATTTTCCCTGGTAGTGCAGGCTCAAGTTACAAAAAGAGCCTCTATAAAAATGGGGATAAGGCTGAGTACATCTTACTTTTTTCAGACCCCGTTTTAACCAGAACCTCGTGCATTGGGTTAACCCTTTTAGCACAAGGCTTATGAGATCAACTTGGAAAGAAATACTTCTCCTTAAACCTCCCTTAAAAGCCTTTTGACAGTCCATTTTAGTTGGTGTCAGTTAGGGGTCTTGTGAATGTCGAAGAATTGGAGCACAGATCATTGTTCCATCCTCAATCTCATACCTATGTCGATGATACAAAGAGCGGGACAGATAATCCCATGTGGTAGAATTGCTTAGTTTGGATATGTTCTTTTTGGGGGAAAATAATCTGTTTTCTAGTTACCTATCTATTTCATGAAAACAGTCTAAAAACTTTGTTTAGTCATTTATGCTATAATTGACATGAGATATATGCTGATGAAATTGCAATATATGAACTTTTTCTTTCTCTTTTTATTGAAGGAAACTTACATTTATGAAGAGTCTTTCCAAGGAAGGACAGATTTTGAGCAAGGAGACCAAGGCATCAATCTTGCTTTCTTCCATTGTAGTATTGATCCACCATAAATCTGTTAAATTATTGAACCTCAAGTTTTCATGTCCTGAGGATAACCATGGGCTGATAATAGCCTGCAAGAGAGAAGTCCATGAAAAATCATCTGTATATACAGAATCAAGAATTAATCAGAAACCATTGTTGGAGACAGTAATGCTATTTTTGGACCTTGAATTTACTCATGGGAAAGGAAAATGAAAGAAATAAATTTAACTTCTTTCACTTCATTTCCTTCTTTTATCTTTTCCCTTTTCTTTGACTTTCCCTCCATAAATTCATGAATCAAATATAGGCTAAATGTAAAGGGCACCCACACCTCAAGAGATAACTTTTGGGTTGAGTTCTACCCAAGACTGTTCAACATAGTATCACAGCTAGAGTACCTAGGAATGGGTAAGGTGCGTGTCCCTAGCTCGAACGTGGCTAGTGCTGCAGAGTGAGCACACTTGCTCGTGAGGGAGTTTGTGATGTGTGAGAACACCTTCACCTCAACCGCTAACTTTTGAAATTGAGTTCTACCCAAACCCATGTAACAATTCAAACATACAAAAACAACAAAAACCTACCTCAAAGAACCATCCACTTAGTGTGAGAATTTTGACATTTTCTATGGCTAATAGAAGTGAGTCATAATGCAGGTACTTATAGGCTTTGTAAGCAGGGCCTGCTCTAAAATCAAGCATGCAATCTTCCCAAGAATGAACACCTGTGAGTGAAAACCAGCAAAGCCTGCCTCGGCATCGAAACGATTTGAGTTCATAAGCTTCAATAAAAAGTGAATTCAGTTGAGGACAGTCCAGAACAGTAAAGTTCTTAAGCTTGGAAACAACATCAACTCGCAAAGATCGCAATCCAACACAGTTGGCAATTGTTAAGCTCTCAAGATTGTGAAAATTTGAAACCAAAGAAGAAACAATCTCATTTGTAAGGTAGGTCACAGAAGTCAAATTAAGGGTTTTGACAAAGAAAGCCGAAGGAGAAGGCTGGTGGCTGGGGTCAAAGCTATTCAGCACCAGAAACCAACCAAACTGTCTTGGATAGTATGCTTGCTTTTCAGAACAGAACTTAAGATGAAGTTTTTTCCTTAATCCGATTGTTGCTGAGAGTATGAGACCTCTGCCAAAATGAAAGTTTAGTATCCGAGGATGTTGTAGTGGATTGTGGTGATCGAAATCAAGGAGAAAGTCAGCAACTGCACAATCAATGCCTTCTTTAGTACCATGATGTGTGAAAGCTTTGTTCCATACAATGCGCCATCTGTTTGAAAGAGCATTGGTTTGCAAGGCCGATTCAAAAGGGATCAAGGAGAGGAGGTGTAGGAGGATGTCATCTGGTAAATTGCTGATCAGATCATCTTTATTTTCTTCAAACTGTCTGTTCCAAAAAACAAAAAAAAAAAAAAAAAAACCCTTTAAATAATTCAATAAAAACAAGAAATAATCTAAATAAAGAAACATAAGGAAAATAAAAATAAAATTCCTATATTTTCTTTTCAATTGATTGTCATTGATGCTTTTTCCGGTCCCCATATGGGGGAATCGCTGAAAGTGACTGCAGCAATAGCCGGACGTGGTTGTGGGCACTGGGTGGTGACCGGAGAAGTTGAAAGAATAAAAACTTGTTTTCGAAAACACTTTTTTTTTCAGTAAATTTGTGTTAAGAGAAAGAGATCAGTTGCTTACCTTGTAGCATTCAAGATGACAAAATTGAGACTTTTTCTTCTGATCTCATCGCTCGCATAGGAATTCTGGTTCTGATTCTTATTTTTCTTTGGGATCTTTTTGGCCATTTTTAGATTCAACTATGAGCCAGGGGATAGAAGTCGTGGACAAAATATTATCGAGTCAGCAGCTTTTTATGTTAATAACCTAATCTTCAACCTATTTTTCTTAGAGACTAAAGAAATATTATTCCTAGTTTTGGATAAAAACAAACACAGTGCTAAATGCTAAATGATGTTAGTTCATCCCAAGAAACATATAGCTTCCAAGTTGGTTCCAACCCACCCTTCTATTTAAAAGATTATTTGTTTTCTATTTCAATTCCTTTGCAATTGTTTAATCGTGTTGTAAGATTTTACTTTTAAATTTTTTATTTATAAATCTCATTTAGAGGTGTTTAATAAATCCACTAAAAAAATTTATAACTTATGGCTGGTTTGGAACTCTTAAAAAATTTAAAAAGTCAAAAAATTATCAAAAAAATTAAAAAGTTATCACTATTCATTAAAAAAATATTAAAAAAATAATATACACATAATAATACAAATAAAAAAAATACAATTAACAAGGTACTGACGTGATGGACCCGTCAGTGACTCGAAAAAAAATATGGAGTAAAATATTCATTAAATTGGATAGTAGAGCTGGGCCAGTGGAGACCCACCATGGGTCCCGTTTTGATAATTTGAACCGTTCAATATATAGAACTCGTCTAGTAGTATATGTTTATAAAAAATCATGTCTATCGGATATCGCTAAATATATGATCAAATCAGTTTTGTATAAAAATGGATGGTGTTATAGTTAACATTTAACAAAAAAAACTAATACGATCAGATAGCTATCGATATCCAATCAACGTGATTTTTTATAAGCATATAGTACTCGACAAATTCTACACATTGAACGGTTCCGATTAGTAAAACGGGACCTGTGGTAGCCCCCATGGGCCGAACAGTACCAACCAATTTATGTTCGAAAAGTAGAGAATCAATCTCCTACACACCCTCTACTGCGCTGCTTCCAACTGTACGGCCTATACCATTACTTTATGAAAAATGAGTGAGACCACTAAAAAAATGAGCACTAATAGCTCTAAAGAGGTGTGGGTCCCACATGATGGAATGTTTTGCTCTTTGTGTTTTTTTTTTTTTTTTTTTTTTTTTTAAATTTCCACCTCATTAATGGTCAATTAGTGCTCCCAAATTAGTGGGATGAATCATTGTTGCTAATAGTCTTTATAGTTTGGGGCTTGTATCACTTTGCTCCCTGACTTTTCAATTGTGACACATTTGACCCTAAATTTTGAATCTTGTTCAAAATAAGGACAATTGAAAATATCATTAGATTTTTTAAGGATAAAATTGTCAATTTGATAAAATATAAGTTAATTTGACAAAAATAAATATCAAACAAATATTTTTAAATTTTTAAAAATTATTTCTACCCACTAAAAATAAAATTATATAAAATTAATAAATCTTTTAGAAATTATTTCTACCCACCAAATTAATTTTTATTATGTGTTTGGATAATGATCATGTAAAATTAATTTTTAAAAATTAATCATGTAATTTTTATTAATTTTTATCAATTTTACATAATTTTATCATTGGTGGATACAAATAATTTTTTAAAAATAAAAAATATTTTTTTGACATTTATTTTTGTCAAATTAGTTTATATGTTATTAAATTGACGATTTTGCCCTTGAAATTGAACACTGATATCTTCAATTGCCCTTATTTGGAACAAAATTCAAAATTCATGGTCAAATGTGTCACAATTGAAAAGTCAGGAACCAAAGTGACACGAGTCCCAAACTATGCAGACTATTACTGTAATTTGCCCATAAAAAAATGATATATACATTTTCCTTTTGTTACTACCTCTATTATGGTAATTAACATTATTAACATTTTTTCTTTTTGATCAGTTTCATTTACATTTGTGATATTGTTTCATTGTGCCAGGGTTTCGAAACTTTTTATTTGGTAGGGTTTAGAAACTTTAATTTACACATGGTGGTGAAAATAATATTACATTCCTCTATTATTGCGGTGAAACTTTGTATTCCTCCATTGTCACTTTGTGTTCGAAATTCTGTATTCGTCTATTATTACGCTATGCTCGAAACTTTATGTTTCTCTATCGTTGTAAGCCGAAGCTTTGTTTATATTAGGGGTGAGCAACGAATATTTCGATCCGTCTAAATCGACCGAACTGAACCGATCCGCCACATTTTGGATGGATGTGTGATGACGAGCGGACAGTTGCAGATTGATTTTTTCCAATTCGCTAGTTTTGGACGGATGACAGATTTGAGGTTCCTTTGGCCGCAACAGAACCACCAAATCGTGAGTATCCCTAGTAATTTATATGACTTTGTATTTTTAATTTGTTTAGATATTCTGTTTGTATTTTTAATTGAAAAGGAGTTTATATATATTATGTTGTGTTTTTAATTTGTTTTTAATTTAAAAATCCTTTTATCAAATGGCAAGGGTTGATATTTGATATTTTTGTATAGAAAATATAAGACTTAATTTTGTCATTTTTTTTAAAAAAATGTAATTAAATAGTTTTTGAATAAAAAAAAAGTAATAAAATAGTTTTGATAATGTATAATTTTCTTATATGTATTTATTATTGGTATTTGACAATTTACTTGATAATCTTTTAGTTATATTGAGTTGGATTGTTATCCAAAAAAATATGTTGATAAGTTGTTATATTATGTTCAAAATTTGTAAAATTTTAAACTGCCAAACCGATTCGCGTTTATTCGCCAATCCACCAATTCGCTCAATTAGCATCCATCAATTCGATGGACGGATGCGGATTCGTTTTTTCCAATCCGCCCATCCGACGGACAGATGGTGGATTAGAGGTTTACCGATCGCAACCGAACCGCAAACATCCCTAGTTTATATTCAGTCAATTTTGTTACAAACATATTCTTCAAGGTGGGTTTGGTTTGATTTGGATTAGTGAAATTGCATAGATTGTTAATGATAATAATAATGATAAAGATGGTGATGATGATGAAGATGAGGATGAGGATGAGGATGTGGATGTGGGCGACATTTTTTTGTTTTTAGAGTGACGATTTCTAATTTTATTACTGTCATTGTTTCTATTTTTTTTGGCCATCAATGTGAATGTTCACATTTCACATTGTTTGAAAGTCTGAGAAATAACTGTTGGAATATAGATATAGACATAATTATATATTTGCAAGATGTGAATGTTCACATATCATTGGTTATTTGTTACTATACTTGTTATTTGAACAATCATTTTTTTTGTTACCATTAAACAATTGAAATAGTCATTTTTTTTCCTTTCAATTTGGTTTCATGTTTTAGTGTGGATGTTCACATTGGTATGAATTTAGTTTTTCTAAGGTTAGTTGTATGTTAATTGTAGATTATGAACATTGTTTGAAAGTCTGAGTAATAACTGTTGGAATATAGATATAGACATAATTATATATTTGCAAGATGTGAATGTTCACATATCATTGGTTATTTGTTACTATACTTGTTATTTGAACAATCATTTTTTTTTTTTTGTTACTATTAAACAATTGAAATAGTCATTTTTTTTTCCTTTCAATTTGGTTTCATGTTTTAGTGTGGATGTTCACATTGGTATGAATTTAGTTTTTCTAAGGTTAGTTGTATGTTAATTGTAGATTATGAACATTCACATTGTATTTTGGTATGAGTTTTTTTTTAAAAAAAAAAAATTGAAAGTTAGTTATGTGACACCCTGAACGTTTAATAAAATATCACATAAATATTTATAATTATATATAATTGTGAGTGTATGTGATAATATATTATTAAATAAATAATAATAAATACATAATCTAATTTGATATTAGATTATCAAATATGAGATTAAATAGGGATTATTACTTAGGGCCAAATTAACAGAAATATAGAATTATAATACTAGTTGGGCCAAATTAAAGTTAAATATAGTAAATAAATAACTATAAAAGTGAGAGTAAATAAATAATAATATTGATAACAATAATAATAATAATGGGTGTTGTAGTAAAATAAATAATTAATTTTCTATTGGTGCACGATGGAGTGTAATTTAATTAGAGATTAATTTATTTATATAGTTATATTAGAAAACTGGGCTAAAAGTATAATTATCTTAAATATTTATTAAGATAAGTATAAATTCATGTGATTTATGATCAAATTTGGGAAGGGATTTGAGCTGCCACGTGTTGGACTCAGGATGCTTTTACCTCCCTATAAATAAAGAGGAGTTGATCAAACTCTGTGGAAAGAAAAGGAAAAAAGAGAGAGGGTGAGACATGTAAGTTGTTGGAAGTAGGAACTTATAGTAGGAAGGTTGTGATAGTGGAGTAAGGCCAAGGGTCAATATTAAGGTAAGTTATATTATACCTTGAGGTACCATAGTATATTTTACGTATGTTTTGACTTACCATAATTTATTTTATATAAGTTATGTTTTATAAATTACATTAATATTTCAATTACGTGGGTTATTTTTTGAACTCTACTCGTTTAAAATGAAATACATAGATATGTTTGTTTAAATTTTAAAGAATATTTGACTATGACCTTATAAACAAATAATAAAAGCCTATGGATGTAATTTTTTTAAAAATAGTAGAATGAAGTAATTTCCTGTTTAATTATTTTTATTTTCGCTTGTGCAGTTTAATTTGCTACGAATAGAATAAGTTAGTAAGTTGTGATTCCAACCCTAAGCCTCTGGGTTGGGTTGTGACAAAGGTGATATCAGAGCAATGGTTCAAAAAAAAATGCTATTTTAATTTGATCAGGAAGTTCGAAAAGTTATAAATAAATTTATAAATAAAACTATATAGCTAAATAAACATAATAAAATAAATAAATAAATAATAATAATAATAAATATTTACCTGCAACGTTAGTACTTTTGTGTAAAATCTCACGTTTATTCTGGTGATGTAAAAATGTCAGAGATTAACCTCGATGATGCATTTTAGGATGAGCTCGGGGCCATTAATTTAGATGAGATTTTAGCAGAGCACCCTGCCCCCGCCTTACCTGAGGGTTGGAAAGATTCAGAAAATATAATCAGAGGACTGCATCCAGGCCTTGCCCAATTGATGGGTCGGCCAATCTATATACAAGCTGATCCTACCGATATCCCACATTTACTATGGAGGCAAAGCCGTGCCTATACACGCGGACGTTTTCTTGGACCCACTCGTGTCCTTGGCGTTGCCCCGGGACATGACCGCCCATACTATATCATAAGCTCTTTACCCCTAGATTTTGTGGCCAGAAGGGGGAACGTGTACCCTGAGGACTATATTTTCACCACTGTCCCTAACCCGCTGAAGATAATTAATATTCAAAATGTTGACTTTAATAATGCCTTGTCATATGTCGAGACACCCGGCTGGATTGTCAATCGAGCATTTTTAGGATACATACAGTCCGTCCCATTTTCACAGTCCAGGCAGCGTAGATGTGTTTTGGTGTAGTCTAGTGAGGATGGGAATTTGAGCTTTTTATGCAATACTACTTCTCATGGTTGTTTGGCCCATTTGACCCACCACTCTAGATTTGGTAGAAAAAAACCTTTTTGTATGCTAACCATAATGTGTTATAATCCCTTTTTATTGTCTTTTGTTTTTGTTTACCACAGGGATGAGACATTAACATATTCTAACTTTTGAAACATAGATGTAATGTTAATTGTAAAAAATGTAAAGTTGACATTTTATATAGATATAGATTGTGCTACACATGCTTATATATATGCTGCGTTGTAAATGTAATGCCTCGTTTATTACTTTGTAGAATGGCCAATAATGGTAACGGAAGTAAGTCATCAGTCAGTGGCATTGAATCGATGAAAAGAATAATGGAAAGTGCAGTTACTAGCTTTTTGCAAACCTTGCAGACTAACATCAACAATGGGATGCCGGTTACCATAAAACAGTTCCAGGATCTGAAACCCACTACATTTACCAGCGGCCTAGACCCAATGGTAGCAGATGCTTGGGTTAAAGACATGGAAAAGATTTTTCGCGCCCTACCCTGCACCGAAAGACAGAAGGTAACTTTCGCTAATTTCACTTTCAAAGACAATGTACAAGAATAGTGGCTTCTCACTCTGGAGAAAGAAGAAATTGCGACTTGGGCAAGATTCTTAGAAGTATTCTATGAAAAATACTTCTCAGATTCATTGCGGGAACAGAAGGCATCCGAATTCATATATCTAAAGCAGGGAACCATTACGGTGGCCGAATACGAGAGCAAGTTCACTCAACTCGCTCGGTTTACAACATACTTCAATCCCACCGAAACTCGAAAAGCAAGAAAATTCAAAGCAAGATTTGATGCTGAAATTAAAGATAGGCTCGAGGTCTTGAAACTACCAACCTATGCAGAAGTGGTAGACCGGGCGTACATTACAGAAAAAAAGGATTAAAGGCTCGCGTTCCGGGGAACCAAGCTAAAAGAAGCGATTCTGGGAAAGAGACAACAAAAGATCCGGTGCTACGCCTCCCAAAAAGGTGAATACAGGCACAACCAGTTCAGGCCATCAAGGCCCAACCAAACCCCGATGTGGCACTATTCCAATTTGTCTCACTTGTGGGGGGCTCATTGGGGACAATGCCATCGAGACAAGAGAGCATATTTTAAATGCAGTCAAGTTGGCCATTTGCTGAGGGATTGTCCAAAGCTGACTAATCTTACAGCCAGCCTCTCTAGCCCAGTCAGAAAACCCGCAGGACCCGGAGGAGACAGGAAGGACCAACAAAGGCCAAGGACGGGCTTTCACCTTGGTACCTGGAAAACCAAAAGTTACCAAAAATGATATGTCAGGTACACTTTCTGTCTGTGGTCATTTAGCTCATTTCCTCATTGACTCTGGGTCAACTCATTCTTTTGTTGCACCATACTTTGCTGTCAAGTTGGCATCAACACTCGAACCATTAGGATATATATTGTCTGTGTCTTTTCCTTCTGGTAAGTCTGCCTGTAGTACTAATGTGTACAGATCTGGTGCTATATTCTTAAAAGGCAAAACCTTATATGTAGACTTGATTTCCCTCCGCATTAGGAACTTTGATGTGATCTTAGGTATAGATTGGCTTGCTGCCAATCACGCCTCTATTGATTGTAAAGCCAAAAAAGTCTCCCTCAGGTTACCAAACAAACCAAAGCTTGTCATTAATAGGACTGGAGTTTCCAACCCTCCCTGTATTATATCCGCCATGATAGCCCGACGACTTCGAAGAAAGGGTTGTGGTAGTTATATTTGTTATGTGATCGATACACAAAAAGAGGCCCCCATCGTGGATGTGATCCCCGTAGTATGAGAATTCTTGGATGTTTTTCTTGAAGATCTACCTGGTATCTTGGTTGATCAGAAAATTAACTTCACCATTGAAACCCAACCTGGCACATAACCAATATCAAAAGCTCTTTATCGCATGTCAATGACAGAATTGAAAGAGCTAAAGACTCAACTCCAGGAACTACTGGACAAAGGTTTCATTCGACCTAGTACCGCGCCCTGGGGAGCTCCAGTATTGTTCGTGAAGAAAAAGGATGGCACAATGAGATTATGCATCGATTACCGGGAGCTGAACAAGGTCACCATCAAGAATTGGTACCCACTGCCACGAATTGATGACTTATTCGATCAACTTCAAGGTGCCTAAGTATTCTCTAAAATCAACTTGCGTTCTGGCTACCATTAACTAAAAGTCAAAGAGGAAAGCATCGAAAAGACTGCCTTTAGAACCGTTATGGGCACTATGAGTTTCTTATTATGCCTTTTGGCGTCACAAATGCCCCAGCAGCCTTCATGGACCTCATGAACCGAGTGTTCAAACCTTATCTTGATGAGTTCGTCATCGTCTTTATTGACGACATCCTCATATACTCCAAGTCACCAGAGGCCCATGAACAGCACTTGCGAACGATTCTACAGACACTACGTGATCACAAACTTTATGCCAAGTTGAAGAAATGCGAATTTTGGATCACTAGTGTACACTTTCTCGATCACGTCATTAACAAAGATGGCATCTCAGTTGAGTCCCAAAAAGTTGCAGCAATCATGGACTGGCCACAACCTACTAATGTGTCAGAAATCCAAAGTTTCTTGGGTCTAGCTGGCTATTGTCGACGCTTCGTGCAAGATTTCTCAAAGATAGCATCACCCTTGACCCAGCTAACTCAGAAGAACACACCCTTTGAATGAACTGACAAACAGGAGTGTTGCTTTCAAGAATTAAAAAGTTGACTTGTGCCACGACCCAAACCCGCCCCTATGGGTTTAGCACCGTAACCGGCCAGTAATCCGTGATTACAGAAGGCCTACTTAACAGTCAAACAATAATACAGAGTATAGGGGCATGGCGGAAGCCAAAACAGTAAATAGACAATATCCAATGAGCTGTGGAGTCTGTATGCAAAAAGACTTATCATTCATGTGCACATATACAATCAGTACCAAGACAGTATGTACAATATATACAATCATTCAGGACAGGGACTTAATCCCTATTAAACAGTACAGTGCAACATCATTCAGTCTAAACAGTAGTTATATAGCAAATACAAAAAGAGGGAACTAAAACACCCCAAAAGCCCTGGCTTGACAGGCTCGGAACCTCGCAATGAGGCATAGTGGTTGGCTTGACAAAACTGGAGTATACCCTGACGCTTCTAGCAACGGTCCGGTACTTGTATACCTACATATATATATGAGCAGTGAGCTAAAGCCCAGTGAATAACATAATGCGTAAAGAGGTTAAGAATGAATGTCCTTTCAGTATTGAAAATAGTCAATTGATTTAGTATATCAGTCATTCAGTCATAACAGTCATATATGGTACATCCAATAACAGAACAGTACAGTAAACAGTAGGTCTTGAAAGACCGAACAGTCAATGATGGCCATCAGTAATGGTTCCAAACATGGGAACCGACAAACATCTCTGTAACAGTAGCAGTAACAGTAACAGTAACGGTAGTTGCTAAGGATGCCACAGTACAGTTTAGAATAGAGGACAAACATTCATTCAGTTAACAGTAAATAGGTCAGAAAATAGTTCAATTGATCATTCAGAAAATATTTTTCGAACATATCTTTACAGCATTGTTACTCACAGAGTTCTGGGCTACAGATAAGCTAGAGCGCGTCTCCAAAAGCCAATCCTACACAGTTGCAGAATGAACACACACTAAGCTACACAGTTAGGAAAATAATAACTTAATCCCTATCTTGACTCGGTGTGGTTTTACCTCAAAATCCTCATCAAAATGCCTTAAACTAGGCCTAAGAATGCCTAGAATGGAATGATGATGCAAAGATGCACTTAGAAAACATTTACAGAGTTTTTAGAAAATAGGGGTCTCGCTCGAGCGTGGGATTCCGCGCTCTAGCGGATATGCAAACAGAAGACTCCGCTCGAGCGTAAACTTTCCCACTTGAGCGTACTGAAAAAGTACTGGATGTGTGAAAATCACGCTCGATTGGGCGCTCGATACCCGCTTGAGCATGTGAAACAAGTCTTCGCTCGAGCGTCCAATACCCCGCTTGAGCGGACTGTAAAACAGTGTAAAGTGTTGGATGGACGAATTTCACACTCGAGCGCCAGACACTCCGCTCGAGCGTGAGTCCAAAATCTGAAATTTCCAGATTTGAACCTCAAGCTCAAAAACAAGTTTTAATGTACTAAATTCGATCCTTTTGGGCTAATTTTCTGGAAAACACTTCAAAACTCATAATATAACATGTTTCAAAGGTCAATTTGAGAAATCAAAGCCCAAAGGTAGTTCAATTAAACTCAATTTCAAACCAATTTTCATGAACAAGACTAATATGGAACATGCAAGAATTTAAACACTTCAAAGCTTCAAATGCTAGCTTAACTGAGCCGATTCTTTTCAAAACAAGATAAATTCATGGTCCTTAGCAAGAATATGAACATGCATGTCACAATTTTCCATGAAAACAACTTTAAGCTTCTCAATATAGGCATGCATGCATGAAATGAGCTTCAATTCAACATATAGAACCAATTCTAGACTTTAACTCACTAAATTTCCATGATTCATGAAGATACAACTTAAATACATAAACCAAGGGATAGAATCTCTACCTTAGGTCTTCAATCACAAGTCTAGAGGCTCAATTTGGCAAATTCTCTAACAATTCTTCCAATTTCCAAGCAAACCATCAAGTTGAACTCAATTCTCTCACTCTCTCTCACTCTTGGTCGGCTAGCTCTCAAGGAAAAAGGCTGATGAAATGTTTGGTATGAATGTAATGAAGCTCAATATGTTTTGTATGAGGTGGGCCACTAGGTGGCAAAGTGGTAATTAAGCCAACTATTGCAATTTAACCTTATTTACTCTAATTAAATCATACCAAATCACATTTTAGGTAAATACACCATAAAATCACATAAATTATGGTTAACACATATCACTAATCAATTTCAGATTCGGCCGCCGATAAGGCCTTCAATTTGCAGTTTAAAGCATAAAACATAAACAGATAGTTTAACAGTCAACAAATAGATATGCATTTAAACTAGCACATTCAATCAATCAGTTCAGTTTTTCAATCAGCTCAATTACTTATCATGATCAGTCTCAGTTTAGCAGTAATCAGTAGCTTAATCAGTAATCAGTGGTGAGAGTTATTACAACTTGTGTCAGCTCCTATACTAGCACTCCCTATGTCACGACCCCATTCCGTCCCTAGTAGAATGGTGCCGTGATGGCCAGTAATCCAAGATTACCGAAGGCCAACTTTCAAAATTCACACACAATCAGAGTATTACATATGGGGCTAACATGTGCGGAAGCAATATATACAAATCTAATTAGTCCATAAGAGCTGTGCATAAGTCAAATGAAATGGCATACATCTTTACATAGCTTTATAACTTTATTATAAGCAAAATAAAATACATATTACATCTTGACTAAAAGGCTTCTCAAGTCGACATATACAAAATACATGAAATACAACTAAGAAGCATAATCTTCAAGATTGCCGACATAACATGGATCAAACATCATCTTGCAAATAACACATCTCGGCGTCACCGCCTTCATACTTGTTACCTACATATATATAAGGAGAAGGTGAGCTTGGATACTCAGCGAATGGTATAAGTAATAAAGGGGTTAAATGAATGATTCCCGAGGTCCTTGTCAAAACAATACATATAGCATAGCTTGTTCAAAACATGGGATGAATCAAGTTCATCAATCAAATCTTGGTCTTTCAAATCTTCTTGGGATGTTTAATAACATCTACATAATACATGGGGTGATGACATTCCTAACAAAACAAACCCACCCGTTCATAGACCGTCGGTGGCAAAAACAAGACAAAACAAGGGAATAATCGACCCAGAATCGATTAGACAAATCCACTCGTAAACCAGACCGTCGGTGAGGCCATCCATTCCCAGACCGTCGATGGCAGAGATCTCTCAAGCAATGGTGTAGTTGCATTATAGTCTCCTGGCACTAAGGACTTTCCAAGAATGTCATCAAAACAAGGTAATACTTGATATACAAAATAGAGATAATCATTCATGCTTGATCAAATACTTTTCAAAACAAGGCAAAGCAAAGCTTATCAAAACATGATAACATAGCTTTATTAAAAATACCACTCACATAGCTCTTCGGACGTCGGGGTTAAAGCAAGGATCCAAGACCTACAAATATATGGCAAAGTTTACTAAATGCACTTCAAGAAAACAAGAAGAGATGCTCAAAGATGGATATGAAATGCATTCTTAAAACAAGCTTTACATGAATGTATATGATCTAGGGAAAACATGCCGGATTCTTCTAGGGAAAACATGCCGGATTCTTCTAGGGAAAACATGCTGGATTCTTCTAGGGAAAACATACTGGATTCTTCTAGAGAAAACATACTGGATACTAACCAGGTCCTGGAATGGATGCACAGAGATGATCTAGGCTAAAATGACCTAGCTGGGTGAACTCAAGAGGTCTTGGCCGAGGTCTCATACCTCTTTGTTGAGGTGTGGTTACCTAGGCTTTAGTGTGCCTGCCGAGGTGTTACAAGGTGCCGGCAAGGGTGTACCATGGTCGGCCTAGGTGTGCAGTGGTTAGCCTAGGTGTGCATGCAAGATAAACTAACGTGCAAGTGATCATGCAAGGTAGGCCAAGGTGAGATACGATGCTTAGCCTAGGTGTGTGATCTAGGCAAGAGTGGTCTCGGTGATCACACCTAGGGAAATGAAGCCTGGAAATCTGGGTTTCCTCCTTGAAGGACATGAAAAACATGAAGAACATGAATGTTAAAATCATAACTTGTTATTACAAAATCTGAGGTTTCATGCTATGAGTTCGAAAACATGGACCTTGGTACCCATACTTGAAGATCATATGAAAATAAACAGGAAAACATGGATCTTGATACAAACTTTCGGATCAAAACATGACTTTTTCTCAAGAACACATGAATATCACTTTCTCTTTCTAAAACCGAACTTCAAAGTAATGCATGGTTCATGAAACATGCTAGATCATGCAATGCGATTAGATCAACATAAAGAATAACAAGAGTAGATCACGAATCTAACCTTAAAACACGAATCTAACGGTTCGATCTCTAGGGATCAAGCTTGGAAATCTACCTCTCTCTAGAATTCATCTTCCTCTTCCTAGAGTTTCTCTCTCTTCTAAGACAAGGATATAGCAAATGACATGTTTTTCTCTCTCTGCCGGCTGATTTAACCCTCTGCAGGGACATATTGGTTGTCCTCAAAAGGTGATAGAAAGACAAGACAAGTGTATGACAAAGTGTGTACAACAGGCTAGATGACATGGTCACTCCGGCAGGTAATGATCTCAGCTAAAGACATAGGCTTCAGCAAGTAAGATCTCAATGATCTCAGCTAGAAAGGATAACACTTGGCCAAGCTGTGCCACATCTCCGCCTAGATGTGCCACACCTCGGTCTAGGTCATTCCAGGCCCGGAACAAGATCACTAGGTGCAAGGATCAAGGATCTAAGGCGCCTAGATGATAACATCTCGGCCTAGATGATGCACATCTCAGCCTAGGTGATGCACACCTCGGCCTAAATGATGACATCTCAGCCAATATGCGTAGATGATAGTGGAGGTCAACCAAAGTGGTTCCAAGATGATCCTAGGGGTAAGAGGTTCAAAGGCATGACCTAGGCTTGGCATGACCTAGGCTTAACATGACCTAGGCTTGGTATGACCTAGGCTTAACATGACCTAGGCTTGGCATGACCTAGGCTTAACATAGCAGGGAAGGAACAAAGCATGCAAGCAATACTTAAGCAAAACAAGACAAGATTCATGAATGCAAACTTAACAAGACAAAGTTATGTAAATGCACATGAACATGACTAAGACATGAATATGGGTTGTTACATCCTTCCCCCCTTAAAGAAGTTTGGTCCCCAAACTTAACTTATCTTCTCCCCAAAACAATTTCGAATGTCGAATTCTCATCTCTTCTTATCATCTCTAGCCTTTACCTTGGGACAATCCTTAATACGATGACCCATCTCACCGCATTCAAAACATGCTCCAGATGCCCGATGACAAACTCCAAAATGTCGCCTCCCGCAACTTGTACATGTCGGCCTGGCGCCACCTTCCTGATTTGTGTTATTGGAACTGTCCACATTCGTCTTCTTCTCGGCATCATGCTGGTCTTGGCGATTGTCATAGGTCTGCCTCTTTTTCTGATTCTCCCCCAAACTCTGACTTCTGTTCAAGTTGGCTTCTGCAAGGATGGCTTTATCTAACACTCCAGCATATGTTGGCATGTTAAGCAAATTAACCCGGTCTTGAATTGATCCACGAAGCCCACTTTCAAACTTTCTAGCCTTCCTATATTCATCGTTGACCATGTGAGGTGCATACCTTGCTGACTCGGTGAAAGCACGATCATATTCAGCTACTGTTTTGCTACCCTGTGACAACATCTGGAATTCTGTGGTCTTGCGATCTCGGACACTGAGGGAAAAGTGTTTGTCATAAAATAACTCCAAAAATCTGGCCCAAGTCAAGTCTGGATGACCTTCTCGGATCATCATCCACCACTTACGAGCATCGCCTTCCAATGTGAATGCTGCCAATGACACCTTCTGGGCGTCGGTGCTGGGAAAAACCTCAAACAACTTTTTCATCTCAAGAACCCATGCTTCTGCTTTCATCGGCTCTATACATCCATGGAACTTCGGTGATTTCATCTTCTTGAATTCTTTGATCAAGGTCAAGGTGTCGTCTCCATACAAAGCTGGCTGCGGCTGCACTTGTTGTGATACCCCTGTTCTGTATTATGTTAATTGGTCCCTGATACGTATGTAATTATATGTTTTGATATGATTTTGTGTGCCATTATGTGAATATATGTGATTTTGGAATTCTATCTGTTCACCGTAGGAATACCTGTTTGAATAATCTGCTTTGGAAATTAAATTGAGGGCCTTATCGGCCACGGAACCCAAAATTAATTACGCTATTGTGATTAGCGTAATTTTTAGAGCCTACGGTGAAATTTAATTGAAAATTGATTCGGGCCAGATTAAATTGATTTATTTAATAGCATTGTGCTCAAATTGTTAATATTTTTAATTGTAGCTAGTGGGGTTTGTTGTATTTGAGCACTACACATCCCATTCTCTCCTATGACCTCATTTTGGCTAATCAAAACTTGAGAAAGGGACAGAGAGCCGGCTATTAGAGAGAGAGAGGAGAGAATATTGCATTTGTGGTTCAAGACTTGGACCTTTTGGGGATTAAGCTCAAGTATTGCCAAATTGGGAAGATTAAAGCTCCTTGGTGAGTGATTCATGCATTTATAGTCATCATCTTGTGAATTCAAGTTTAATAGATGGTCAAGAGCATGAATTAGTTTGAATGTAAGGGAATTGAGTTGCTTGTGTTCAATTGAAGGTCAATGAAGGCATGCATGTATATAATTGTTATGGAAATGCATAATCTAGCATGTATTGAGTTGAACATGGAAATAAAGGTGTTAAATCTTACATGCAAGCATGCTTTTGTTGTATTCCATGAGAATGAACACCATTTGCATTGTTTGGGATGGAAATGAAATCAAGGTTAGCATGCATGATTGAATAATTAAGATATGAGCTTTGAATGTATGATTTTGTTTGTATTAGAATGAGTTGGTGGGAGATTGGGGCATGCATGTGAATTAATTGTGAATTGGGCTTCATTGTAATGTGTTTTGGTGTTTATGGCATGTTAGCATAACTATATTTGAGATTTGAGCCATAACATGCATGTTTTGTTGGTTGAAATTCGAATTAGAGCTCAAGAACTCAATCTGGAAAACCCAGATTTTTTATGTCCACTCGAGCGGGGGAAGAGCCGCTCGAGCTGGAAAATCGTGCTCCCAACATTTTTTGCAGAGTTGGATGTCCGCTCGAGCGGGCTATCTCACGCTCGAGCGGGGAGTTTTTGTAGACAGGCCTTCCGCTTGAGCGCTCTATTCCACGCTCGAGCGTATTTTTCATGCAACCAGTACTTTTGCAGGCCTTAAGGGTCCGCTCGAGCGGGGACCCTGTTCTCTGAAATTTTGTATGCTCGTTCTGTGTTTCGTTTTCTGTTCTCTTTCACTTGTAAGCACTCTTAGGCATATGTTAAGCATTGTAAATGAGTTAATGAGATAAGAATAAAGCCTAAAGAGGAATATGTGAATCAAAGAACGGATTGAACTGTTAGTGACCCCTTTTGTGTTCATGAAATGTGTAGGGTCAAGCTCTAGGGCAAATCCATAAGCCGATCACTGTGAGTAATATCGATATTTGAAAGCTTATCAATGTCCAATTGTTTATTTCCCTTATAAGCTTTATGAGTTGCTAATTGGGATTGTGGACAAAAGTTTGACATGATAGAAATGAATGGACCAAAGGTCGTTTTGATAGAAATGAATGGACCGAAGGTCGTTTTGATAGAAATGAATGGACCGAAGGTCATTTTGACATGAATGAGTGGGCCGAAGGCCGTTTTGATATAAATGAATGGACCTAAGGTCGTTTTGACACGAATGTATGGGCTGAAGGCTGTTTTGACAAAAATGAATGGGCCGAAGGCCGTTCTGACATAAATGAATGGCCCGAAGGCCGTTTTAACATGAATGGAAATCTGATTGGGCCAAAGGCCAGTATGTTTGGAACTACAGTCATTTGATCTGAATTTTGTATAAGTGTGTATATGTTAAGCAGAAATATGCATTGGGCCCAAGGCCGTTCGGAGCATGTTGTTCTTCATATTGCTTATGTAACTTATGTGTTCGATATTATTCACTAGGCTATCGCTCACGCTCATTCATGTGTTTGTAGGTGAGCCGAGGGAAGTCCAAACCCAGTCCCAGTGAAGTCTGCCAGGAACAACATGAGTTTTGGAGAGTCAGCCTTGTGTCTCACGTACGAGACCCATCCTTGCCATTTTTTTATGTATTTATATTTTGTCTTGTTGGCAAGGACTTTGTGTACATCTGTATATAGTTTTGATATGGGTTGACTCAGTTTGGATGATCCTGTCTGTAAAGGATTTTGTGGTACTGCACTTGTTGTGGGTTATTAACGTATACGTGCATGGTTTGTTTTGAGTGCATATAAGCACGGCTCTATGGACAAAGTTTTTAAAATTTTGCTTCCGTTTGGCCCCTTTACTCTGATGAGTTATGTCTGTTAAGGTTTGAGGCCGTAGGTAATCTCAGGATTACTGGCCGGTTATGTCCTTAACCTATAGGGGCGGGTTCGGGTCATGACACTTGTGGTACTGGAGGAGGTGGAGGTGGAACTGCATGTCGGCCATCTGTCTGCTCAGCCTGAGTGGAAGTGGTACCTGTGTCTTGTGGCCTAGGTTGTCTCAACTGACGGACCAATCCTTTGACCAATCTTTCTAATCTGTCTATTCTGTCCTCGAAATGATCTCGGCCAACTGGAGGTCTACCCCTTCTCATGATGCTAGAGGTATGCAAAATGTGACTCTCAAAACAAAATGAGCAAGTAAACATGCATGCAAGTAATAAATGATCATGTCGAGATGATGCACACCTTGTCAAGTAGCAAGCAACATGATGCAATCCTAACATCATTCTAAGGGACATCCTATACTCTTTAGGACTCAAAGTGTGTGAATATCGTACCATAAAAAACTTGTGCTTTGATACCATTCTGTCACGACCCCATTCTGCCCCTAGTAGAATGGTGCCGTGATGGCCAGTAATCCGAGATTATCGAAGGCCAACTTTCAAAATTCACACACAATCAGAGTATTACATATGGGGCTAACATGTGCGGAAGCAATATATACAAATCTAATTAGTCCATAAGAGCTGTGCATAAGTCAAATGAAATAGCATACATCTTTACATAGCTTTACAACTTGATTATAAGCAAAATAAAATACATATTACATCTTGACTAAAAGGCTTCTCAAGCCGACATATACAAAATACATGAAATACAACTAAGAAGCATAATCTTCAAGATTGCCGACATAACATGGATCAAACATCATCTTGCAAATAACACATCTCGGCGTCACCGCCTTCATGCTTGTTACCTACATATATATAAGGAGAGAGTGAGCTTGGATACTCAGTGAATGGTATAAGTAATAAAGGGGTTAAATGAATGATTCCCGAGGTCCTTGTCAAAACAATACATATAGCATAGCTTGTTCAAAACATGGGATGAATCAAGTTCATCAATCAAATCTTGGTCTTTCAAATCTTCTTGGGATGTTTAACAACATCTACATAATACATGGGGTGATGACATTCCTGACAAAACAAACCCACCCGTTCATAGACTGTCGGTGGCAAAACAAGACAAAACAAGGGAATAATCGACCCGGAATCGATTAGACAAATCCACTCGTAAACCAGACCATCAGTGAGGCCATCCGTTCCCAGACCGTCGATGGCAGAGATCTCTCAAGCAATAGTGTAGTTACATTATAGTTCCCTGGCACTAAGGACTTTCCAAGAATGTCATCAAAACAAGGTAATACTTGATATACAAAATAGGGATAATCATTCATGCTTGATCAAATACTTTTCAAAATAAGGCAAAGCAAAGCTTATCAAAACATGATAACATAGCTTTATTAAAAATACCACTCACATAGCTCTTCGGACGTCGGGGTTAAAGTAAGGATCCAAGACCTACAAATATATGGCAAAGTCTACTAAATGCACTTCAAGAAGACAAGAAGAGATGCTCAAAGATGGATATGAAATGCATTCTTAAAACAAGTTTTACATGAATGCATATGATCTAGGGAAAACATGCTGGATTCTTCTAGGGAAAACATGTTGGGTTATTCTAGGGAAAACATGCTGGATTCTTCTAGGAAAAACATGCTGGGTACCAACCAAGTCCTGGAATGGATGCACAGAGATGATCTAGGCTAAAATGACCTAGCTGGGTGAACTCAGGAGGTCTTGGCCGAGGGGTGGTTACCTAGGCTTCAGTGTGCAGAGCCTGCCGAGGTGTTACAAGGTGCCGGCAAGGGTGTACCATGGTCGGCCTAGGTGTGCATGCAAGATAAACTAACGTGCAAGTGATCATGCAAGGTAGGCCAAGGTGAGATACGATGCTTGGCCTAGGTGCGTGATCTAGGCAAGAGTGGTCTCAATGATCACACCTAGGAAAATGAAGCCTGGAAATCTGGGTTTCCTCCTTAAAGGACATGAAGAGCATGAAGAACATGAATGTTAAAATCATAACTTGTTATTACAAAATCTGAGGTTTCATGCTATGAGTTCGAAAACATGGACCTTGGTACCCATACTTAAAGATCATATGAAAACAAACAGGAAAACATGGATCTTGATGCAAACTTTCGGATCAAAACATGGCTTTTCCTCAAGAACACATGAATATCACTTTCTCTTTCTAAAACTGAACTTCAAAGCAATGCATGGTTCATAAAACATGCTAGATCATGCAATGCGATTAGATCAACATAAAGAATAACAAGAATAGATCACGAATCTAACCTTAAAACATGAATCTAACGGTTCGATCTCTAGGGATCAAGCTTGGAAATCTACCCCTCTCTAGAATTCCTCTTCCTCTTCCTAGAGCTTCTCTCTCTTCTAAGACAAGGATATAGCAAATGATATGTTTTTCTCTCTCCGCCGGCTGATTTAACCCTTTGCAGGGACACGTGGCACTACTGGATTGGTTCTTCTCAAAAGGTGATAGAAAGATAAGACAAGTGTATGACAAAGTGTGTACAATAGGCTAGATGGCATGGGCACCCCGACAAGTAATGATCTTGGCTAAGGACATAGGCTTCAGCAAGTAAGGTCTCAATGATCTCGGCTAGGAAGGATAACACTTGGCCAAGCTGTGCCACACCTCGGTCTAGGTCATTCCAGTCCCAGAACAAGATCACTATGTGCAAGGATCAGGGATCTAGGCCGCCTAGATGATAACATCTTGGCCTAGGTGATGCACACCTCGGCCTAGATGATGACATCTCGGCCAATATGCGTAGGTGATGGTGGATGTCAACCAAAGTGGTTCCAAGATGGTCCTAGGGGTAAGAGGTTCAAAGGTGTGACTTAGGCTTGATATAACCTAGGCATGGCATGACCTAGGCTTGGCATGACCTAGGCTTAACATAGCAGGGAAGGAACAAAGTATGCAAGCAACACTTAAGCAAAACAAGACAAGATTCATGAATGCAAACTTAACAAGACAAAGTTATGTAAATGCACATGAACATGACTAAGACATGAATATGGGTTGTTACACCCTACAGGAGTAGATGGGTTCGTAATCTATAGTGATGCGTCATACACTGGTTTGGGTTGTGTTCTCATGCAAAACGGAAAAGTCATTGTTTATGCGTCGCAACAATTAAAAACTCATGAGAAGAACTACCCGACTCTTGATTTGGAATTGGCTGCGGTAATCTTTGCCCTCAAAATCTTGCGTCATTATCTCTACGGTGCAACCTACAAGATTTACATTGATCACAAGAGCCTTAAATATCTGTTCACACAAAAGAACTGAATATGAGGAAACGGCGGTGGCTAGAATTTATGAAAGACTATGATGTAGAGATCCATCACCATCCAAGCAAAGCTAACATGGTGGCAGACGCACTAGCTGAAAGACGACCAGAGGTTTGGCATGTACTCTCATTTCCCGTAAGATCAATGGATTGCTCGCCAACATAACCATGGAACCTACTTTGATTGAAGAAATTAGAGCACACCAATGTGAAGATAACCTTTTGAAGAAAAAGTACGAGGAGTAAAGGAGTACACCTAATCCTGATTTCCTTATAAGCAATGGGATACTACAATTTCAAAATCGAATTTGTGTACCTGACGTTCCGGAACTCAAGAAGAAAATATTGGTGAAAGCTCATAGCTTAAGATTTGCGGTCCACCCTGGTAATATAAAGATGTACCATGATCTGAAGGAACATTACTGGTGGACATAAATGAAAAGAGACATAGCAAGCCATGTCTCCAAATGTCTACATTGTCAGCGTGTTAAAGCAGAACGTCAGAGACTTACGGGACTGCTGCAACCACTCTCTATTCCTAAATGGAAATGAGAGCACATTACTATGGACTTCGTGGTCGGGCTACCATAGTCATTTTCGAAGAATGATGCAATATAGGTTATAGTAGACCGACTGATGAAGTCGGTGCATTTTCTACCAATCAAAATCATGTACTCTCTTAATAAGTTTGCCACTTTATACATCAAGAAAATTATTCGTTTGCATGGTATCCCCGTTTTGATCGTGTCTGACGGAGACCCCCGCTTCGTGTCTCACTTCTGGAACAAATTGCAAGAAACTTTGGGAACAACACTGAAGTTTAGCACTGTTTATCACCCACAAACTGATGGACAATCCGAAAGAACAATCAAGACGTTGGAAGACATGTTACATGTGTGCGTATTGGACCTTAAAGGTAACTGGGATGAGCACTTACCTTTAGTGGAATTCGCTTATAACAACAGCTACCAAGCAAACATTAGACTGACACCATATGAAGTTTTGTATGGAATGAGGTGTTGATCACCTCTGTGTTGGGCAAAAGTCGAAGATAGGAAACTGTTAGGCCCTGAGATCATGCAAGTCAAAAGTGAGAAAATCCAACTCATCCAACAGCGAATTCGCACTGTTTAGAGCTGCCAGAAAAGTTATGCAGATACACGGAGACAGGACTTGGAATTTCAAGTAGGAGATCATGTGTTCCTTAAGATCTCACCAGCAAGAGGAGTTATCCGATTTGGAAAGCATGGAAAGCTAAACCTACATTACATCGGGCCATTCGAGATACTGGAAAGAATTGGTCCTGTAGCTTATTGCCTTGCACTACCATCTGAACTATCCAATATCCACAATGTGTGTCACGTTTCAATGCTCTGATGGTACCTCCGAGATCCAAAACATGTCGTTGACTATGAGAACCTAGAAGTTCAAGAGGATCTCTCTTATGAAGAGCAACCAATGCAGATTCTCGATCATCGTGATTAAATTCTCCGAAACAAGACCATACTGCTGGTAAAGGTCTTATGGTGAAATCATCGTATCGAATAAGCTACGTGGAAAACGGAAAGTCAAATCCAAGCCAAATACCAATACCTATTCAAAAATTAAGGTACGTCAAGTTTGGGGACAAACTTCTATTTAGAAGCGGAGAAATGTGACACCCTGAACGTTTAATTAAATATTACATAAATACTTATAGTTATATATAATTGTGAGTGTATGTGATTATATATTATTAAATAAATAATAATAAATACATAATCTAATTTGGATTATCAAATATGAAATTAATTAAGAATTGTTATTTTGGGCCAAATTAACAGAAATATGGAATTATAATACTAGTTGGGCCAAATTAAAGTTAAAGATAGTAAATAAAAAAATATAAAAGTAAGAGTAAATAATAATATTGATAACAACAACAACAACAACAATAATAATAATAATAATAATAATAATAATAATAATAATAATAATAATAATAATAATAATAATAATAATAATAATAATAATGGGTGTGGTAGTGAGAGGGAGATTAATGATATGGAATTGGGCCGGACAGATTTGGGCCGGACAGAGTTGTGCCGGACAGATTTGGGCCGAACAAATGCCGCCAAGTCCGGTCCTCATCTAAGCTTAGCTGTTGGAGTACTTGGACAGGAAGCACAGTATGGCGGACGATGGCTGAGATGGTACTACTCGGCTGCCGAGCTCCCAGGAGAATGGGCAGGCAGTTGGGTTAGGCGGTGCTCAGCAAGGTTTATGCTAACAGATGGGATAGCAGAACCACGTGTCGAGAGATCACTGGGAGTAGATTTGGGGCGCAGAAGGTATATAAGCAAGTCTGCGCCCCCATGCTTGCGACAGGACATTTTTGGTGAGATAAACACTAAACACAAGACTCTCCCTTCTCTCTATCTATCCCCTGTGTGTGTGTTCTAACTTGATCGTCGGAGGGGTTTTCCGGCCACACGCCGCCGGGTAGCTCACCGCCGTTGTGCTCGCAGGTCGATCGGACAGACAGGAGCTTGGAAGAAAGGAGTGCGGGCTTGCCTGAATATTTGCTCCCCGCACAGGTAGTAAAATAATTAATTAATTTTCTGTTGGTATACGATGGAGTGTAATTTAATTAGGGATTAATTTATTTATATAGTTATATTAGAAAATTGGGCCAAAAGTGTAATTATCTTAAATATTTATTAAGATAAGTATAAATCCATGTGATTTATGATCAAATCTAGGAAGGGATTTAAGCTACCACATGTTGGACTCGGGAGGCTTTTACCTCCCTATAAATAGAGAAGAGTTTATCAAATTCTTTGGAAAGAAAAGGAAAAAAAAGAGAGAGGGAGAGACACGTAAGTTGTTGGAAGTAGGAACTTATAGTAGGAAGATTGTATTAGTGGAGTAAGGCTAAGGGTCAATATTAAGATAAGTTATATTATACCTTGAGATACCATAGTATATTTTACGTATATTTTGACTTACCATAATTTATTTTATGTAAGTTATGTTTTATAAATTACATTAATATTTCAATTACGTGGGTTTTTTTCTGAACTCTACTTGTTTAAAATGAAACCCGTGGATATATTTGTTTAAATTTTAAAGAGTATTTGACTATGACCTTATAAATAATTATGTTTTGTAAGTACCACCACGGGAGTCCCATGCCTTGGGGGACTTAAATAACCATTGGCCTCTGTTTTGCCACTTTGTGGTCTTCTTTTTGCCATGGATCCATTGACCTCTGTTCTGACTGTCACTTTTGTGACCTCTATTCTGTACCGTGGTTATGGTTATTTATTTATATAATTTTTGTATTTCAGTTTCTGTCACTTAAATGATTTATTCACCAAATTGAGTTATGTAAATGTTTTGGCCTAACTAACCATCCATGGTTATTTTGTATTCCCTATGCTCTTGGCATAATATTTCTCACTCTGTTTTGTGCTTATAGCTGTTACCCTTTCAGGTGATGAGATGTAAGGAAGACCCATAACCTCGTGTAGTGGAACCTATACAAGAAATTGATGCAGATCGGTTAAATTATTTTTCTTTCCTTTTCTTCCTGTCTTTTTTTTTTTGATGGTCGGTCGCTGCATAATAAAATAATAAAAGCCTATGGATGTAATTTTTTTTTAAATAGTAGAATGAAGTAATTTCCTTTTTAATTATTTTTATTTCTGCTTGCGCAGTTTAATTTGCTACGAATAAAATAAATTAGTAAGTTGCGATTCCAACCCTAAGCCCCTGGGGTTGGGTCGTGACAAGTTATATTTTGTTGTTCTTTTTACTATGCTTATTGGTTAAACAATCATTTCTGCTACCACTAAACAATCGAAATAATTGATTTTCACTTTTTTCGATTTTATTTTATATTTTCACATTGCGATGTGAATGTTCACATTGGTATGAGTTTATTTTTTTTTAAACTATTTGTATATTAATTATAAATTGTGAACATTCACATTGTATTTTTGTATAAATTTTATTTTTTTGAAAATTAATTATATATTTGTTGTTGTTTTTATTATGCTTGTTAATTGAACAATCATTTTTATTACTATTGAACAATTGAAACAGTCGATTTTCACCATTTTTTCCAATTTTATTTTATGTTTTCACGTTGTATGTAGTGTAAATGTTTACATTTGTATGAGTTATTTTTTTTTTTAAGGCTAGTTGTATGCTAATTATAAATTGTGAACATTTACATTTTATTTTAGTATGAATTTTATTTTTTTAAAGGTTAGTTGTATGTTTGTTGTTTATTGTAAATATTCACATTGAACTTTAGTATGTGTTTTGTTTTTTCAAAATTAGTTGTATGTTTGTTGTTTACTATGAACATTCACATTGTATTTTTATTTTCATTCAGATTTTTTGTTGTGTTATTTTTAAAATTTAAAATTATAAAAATGTTCAAAATTCATAATTTGAGATTTTCTCTATGGAATAAGGGAGGGATTCACTACAAGAAAACATAGCAAAAAACACGGATTTTTAGCGACGCCGCGCCTCCCGTCGCAAAAAACGGTTTTTTGCGACGGTAACTGCACCTGTCGCAAATAATACCCCTTTAGCGATGGTACTGACCCGTCGGTAATGAAACCAAGCGGAGGGGTCGGAAATGCGGAAGTATTAGCGACGGTAAATAAAACCGTCGCAAAAAATCTTTTTTTGGAGACGGCATATATCATTTGCGACGGAAATTTGCCGTCGCAAAAAATGATTAATTCAAACGGCGCCGTTTTGCCTTCTATTTGCGACGGTCTACATCATACCGTCGCAAAAAGTCCAAAAAAAAAAACTCCTTCTTTTTCCTCTTGGCTGCCGCTCGATCCTCCTCCCAAATCCCTAACTTCACCCCCAAATTCCCCAAACGGCCTACGAGGAAGACATCGGTGGTGCGGCGGCGACGGCTCCGGCGACAAGAGTGGTGCTCCGGCGACAACTCTCTCTCCCTCTGCGTATGCTCTCTCTCTCTCTCTCTCTCTCTCTCTCTCTCTCTCTCTCTCGGTCTGTGTATATATATATAAATCTGTGTATATATATATATGCAATGTATATAAATCTATATATATATATAAATCTGAAATCTGTCTATATATATATATATAAATCTGTTTATCCGAAATCTATATATATAAATCTGTCTATATATATATATATATATATAAATCTGTTTATTAATAACATACTTTAATTAAGAACATACTTTAATTAATAAATCTGCCTATATATATGTATATAAATCTGAAATCTGTCTATATATAACAGATTTGTCTCATGGTTATTAATAAATCTGTCTATATATATATATAAATCTGTCTATATATATATATATATATAAATCTGTTTATTAATAACATACTTTAATTAAGAACATACTTTAATTAATAAATCTGTCTATATATATGTATATAAATCTGAAATCTGTCTATATATAACAGATTTGTCTCATGGTTATTAATAAATCTGTCTATATATGTATATATATATATATATATATATAAATCTGTTTATTTTTTAATTATTATCAACATTTATCAATTATTATCAATTAGTGTTTTTAATTTTTTTAATTATTTTTATGGTTGTTTTCATTTATATCTCTTCAACCATTATCATTTTTTTTTTCTATTTCATCCATAAATTATCAATTTTACCATTCAATCCTTCAAGTTTTTTATTTTTTTATTTTTTCCAAATCATATGCTCTAATTAGAAATAGTTTGTCAAAATCAGTAACAGTAGCAACCTAACATAATGTGAAAAATTTTAATCTTATAATTTAGACAACCACATCATCCGGCCAAACAACTATTTTCTTATTCATATTATATTAGAGCATCTCTATCAAAATAGTTATTTTTATTTTTTTAATTAAAACAGTGATTAAATCACTAAATTTCAACTCCATTGAACTAATAACTATCAAGTTAGCTATTTTAGTTTTCGTAGTTTTGGCTCAGTAAATGCAGTTAGTAGTTTCAGCTAGTCAAACATTAAAAATATATTATTTTTAGTATTTTTTAGTTACTTGTGTTGAGTTTACGAACTTAAGAACGAAATAAATTAAACTAATACTTTAATTGTTTAAATCGTCTCAAATTATATTGGTGTGTAAGAAGATTCAATTACAAATAACCATGAGACAAACTCAATTATAAAGTTAATTTGAGACGATTAAAAAACCATGAGACAAACTCAATTACAAATAACCATGAGACAAACTCAATTATAAACTCAATTATAAAGTTAATTTAAGAAGGTTTAATTAATTTAAACCTTAAATAGGAATTTTAGACATTTCGTTAATTTGCCAAATAGGATGTCGAGTGAATATTTATGTGTAGGTATTATATTTAGAGTTACTTTGGTGAGATATTCTTGTAGATGTGTACAGATGATGGATAAGAGTTGGATTGATTTGCCAAATAGGATGTCGAGTGAATACATTAATGGGATTGATGAATTCCTTGTGTTTGCCTACACCAATAGGATTGAAGGTTCGATGATCAGTTGTCCGTGTAGGAAGTGTGGGAATCGATACTATTTTGTACGAGATGGTGTACGGGAGCATCTGATTTTGAATGGTTTTTTTAAAAAATACAAACATTGGATTAATCATGGGAAATCTTACATATCTCTGCATAGTAATCGAGAGAATGAAACATTAGCTAATTTAGACATTGGAGATGATATGATTGGAATGATACAAGGGGCTATGGGAAATCCACATGCCGGTACAAGTGTTGAGGGTGATGAACCACAGGGGCCTGATCCCCGTGCATCTGAACCCCAGCTCGGTCCAAATGCAGAGACTGCAAAGTATTTCAAACTTCTTCAAGATGCACAAAGTGAATTGTATCCGGGTTGTCAGAAGTTCACATCTTTGTCATTCATTGTTCGACTTCTACATTTGAAGGTGCTTAATCAGTGGACGGACAAGTCTGTTGACATGTTGCTTGAGTTATTGAATGAGGCGTTTCCGTTGGGTGTGAAACTCCCGGACTCATATTATAAAGCTCAAAAGGTCACAACAGATTTGGGCTTCACGTATGAGACGTGGGATGCATGTCCCAACAGTTGCATGTTGTTTCGAAACGAGGACGCCAATCTTGATAAATGTGTCATATGCAACAGTTCTAGATGGAAATCAAATGGTGATGGTGGTTCAAATGGTCCTAACGCAGGTGGCAAACAAGTAGCTGCAAAACAGATGAGGTATTTTCCTTTAAAGTCAAGGTTGCAGAGGTTGTTTATGTCATCCAAGACGGCCAAGTTAATGAGATGGCATGCAGAGGAACGAACTGATGATGGTGTCTTCAGGCATCCTGCGGACTCCCTTGCATGGAAAGATTTTGACCGTCGGAATATTGACTTTAGTAATGATTGCCGAAGTGTAAGGCTTGGCTTAGCATCTGATGGTTTTAACCCATTTAGGACGATGAACATAGTTCATAGCACTTGGCCTGTTGTGCTCATTCCATACAACTTGCCGCCATGGATGTGCATGAAGCAACCATTTCTAATTTTATCGGTGCTTATTGACGGCCCGAAAGGACCTGGTGACAAGATTGATGTTTATATGCAACCGTTGATTGAGGAGTTGAAAGAACTATGGAATGAGGGTGTGTCAACATTTGATGCATCAACAAATCAAATGTTTCAAATGCATGCAGCTTTACTGTGGACAATTAGTGATTTTCCTGCATATGCAAACTTGTCAGGATGGAGCACTAAAGGAGAATATGCATGTCCTTGTTGCAATAAGGAAACTACATCGTGTTGGTTGAAGCATAGTAGGAAACAATCATACTTGGGTCATCGCAGATTTTTACCTACTGGCCATAAATTCCGGAAGGATAAAGTATCATTTGATGGTAGTCGGGAAGTCAGACTCAAACCAAAATTGTTGTCTGGAACTGAGATGTTGCTACAATTAGAATCTGAGGGTATTTTAACCCAATACAATAGGGATGACCTTAAGGAGAGGCATAGGAGACAGGTAGAGAAGGAGAAAGCTGGACATCGCACCCATAGTTGGAAGAAAAAGAGTATCTTTTATGAATTGCCATATTGGGAGCACAATCTAATAAGACACAACCTCGATGTGATGCATATAGAGAAGAATGTTTGTGACAATGTGTTGTGGACAATATTAGGGGTTGCAGGAAAATCGAAGGATGGTGTTAATGCCCGGCGTGATTTACAAGATATGAATATTAGAAAACCCCTACATTTGCAGTTAAGAGGGTCGAATAAAGCCTATTTACCACCAGCACAATTCACGATGACCAAGGATGAGAAAGATTTGTTCTTGAAAGTGTTGAAGGAAGTAAGAGTTCCCGACGGGTATTCATCCAATATATCACGTCGTGTGCGCTTACATGATAGAAGCATTGGGGGTCTTAAGAGCCACGATAGACATATTCTGATGCAACAACTTATTCCATTGGCTATTCGCAGATCGTTACTGAAGAATGTAATTGAACCCTTGATTGAATTGAGCAATTTCTTTAGACAATTGTGTTCGAAAGTGAATCGTGCGACGGATTTGCAATATATTAAAGATCGTATCGCTGTAACACTTTGTCATCTAGAGAAAATATTTCCTCCGAGTTTTTTTGATATAATGGAGCACTTGCCTATACATCTAGCTGATGAAGCGTTATTGGGTGGAGCGATTCAGTTTCGATGGATGTATCCAATTGAGAGGTATCTTCTTACTTTGAAGCAATACGTGCGTAATAGAGCTCGTCCTGAAGGATCAATTGCTAAAGGATATCTTATGGAAGAATGCATGAATTTTTGTGCACAATATCTCAGTGATGTGGAAACCAAATCTAGTCGACCCGTGAGGAACTATAGTGGTGCTGATAATTTGGGTCATGCTACTGGTGAAAACACAAGCTTTTATCTTGATAATACTTCTTGGGTACAAGCTCATCGGTACATCTTATGCAATACAAGCGCGGTTCAACCATTCATAAAGTAGGTTAAGTCACTCACTCAATATTTTATTATGTTTATTGAATTTTCAACTAAAATTTTTGTATGGCTAAAATTTCAATCTACACAGCAAACACCATGAAGTACTTAAGCTCAAAATGCCTCGTGTCGACGATCATCAACTTCGGCGTGAACATTTTGAAACTTTTCACATTTGGTTCAAGGAACATGTATGTATTTAACTCTATAGATTCTAGTTACTTAAGTCGATGTACATTTTAAATTTTACATTTCGTGTTAAATAGGTCCAAACTTTGCGAAGGACTACTGATGTCATACTTTCTGAAGAGCTTATTCTATTGGCAAATGGTCCTCATAACCTGGCAAGGAGGTTCAACGGGTATATACTGAATGGGTTTCGGTATCGAGTAAAGGCCATGGATGATCGTCGAGCCACACAAAATTGTGGTGTAGCTTTGAAGGCAGATACCATAAGTTATGCTAGTCGAAAAGACAAGAATCCTCGTCTGGGGTCTGTGTACTATTATGGACAATTGACAGATATTGTTGAGATTCGATATTCCAATGAGAAGAAACATGTGTTGTTTAAGTGTGATTGGATTGACAACATTCACGGAAAGAAAGAAGATGTCTTCAATTTCACGTTGGTGAACTTCAATCATTTGTTGTACCGAGATGATCGAATTACCAATGAACCTTTCATCTTGGAGTCCCAAGCAGAGCAAGTTTGGTATGTTGCAGACCCATTACAACCAGACTGGCAAGTCGTGGTGAAGATGTCTCAAAGAGGTTTATTTGATATGAGTTCAACTGATCCACAAATCGAGCCATACATGAGCCAACAATTGGAAGAAAATATAATGCTTCGTGATGAAGAAGTTGGTTGGGTGAGGGAAGCCGCAGAAGGGGAAACAGTTGATGTTCAAATAGGCTGATATGTAATCAACATTAGTAATTCAATTAAGGCCAAGGTTGTAGTTAATCATCAATTTCTTAATTTACTTTGTCTTTGTAATTGTATTAGTTCAAATCATGTCATATTATAGTTGATGACAAACCATTGTCTATGTTTCTAATGTCAATTAATGTTATATTGCTTGAAGATTATTATGGGAAGGAAGAGGAAGCCTGATCATCCCCGGCGCATGATGTCTGATGTGCTACATAACAGGACATCAGTAGCACCACCATTAGAGGAGGCATCACATCGGCCAGCATCGGAGGGGCCATTAGTGCCACCAGCATCTGAGGGGCCATTACCACCGTATCGACCACCATCAGTGGCACCACAGCAGCTACCATGTACTCGGCCTCCACGCCTACCATCGGTGCGTCCACCATCAATGGCACCACAGCAGCTATCATCATCAGCTTATGAGCCATCCGCAGGTATTTAAATTTGCTTTGAGTTGCATGGAAATTATTTACACATACATTTATTTATGCTCATTATATATAACTTGTTTATTCTCATTGTATTTTGCAGACCCTTCGACTTCTTCACAGCCCACATCAGGTTTATTTGATATGATTTGTATTCACATTATTTAAATTTGCATTTGGATGTTACCATTGCATATTGTTTATTATTATTGTATATCGCAGGTCATGTTAGTTCTTCATCGACCTCGACTAGGCGTGGTAGAGGATGTGCCAAGGGCATTAAAGAGTGGGGTACTGGTAAAAAGCTACACATACAATTTGATGGAAATTACTGCCCAATAGGGGATAATGTGGCCAAGTTAACTACTCAACTTGGCATTATTGTCCGGAATGGTAACATTGTTCCTCTTACTTTTGTTGACTGGAATAGTGTGCCTGATGATATTGTTGATGCTATCGGGAAGGATGTGAAGGTAAAAGTATATTTTTGTCCACAAATTCGAATTCCAAATTTGTGTTATACTTAGCCTTAAACTTTGTGTTTTATAGGACAATTTGAATATATGTCCAGAGGAGTACAAGCCAATCTGCATGAAAAACTGCAACAGCATATGGAAGGATCACAAGAACAAGCTTAAGGCTAAGTATTTCAAGCCTAGAAGCTCTGATCCTAATCTGAAGGATGATGTTCCTATGAACGTTGTGCCAAGCCAGTGGGAACAACTTGTAGAGTATTGGCGTACTTCCGATGCTGAGGTATACAATTACGTTATATTTATGATATGTAAACATACAAATCATATTTACATACTTACATTTGTTGAACTTGTTATAGAAAATTGCAAGTAGGAACGCTAAAAATCGGCGAGCTCACGGCATAGCTCATACCACAGGGCGTACTACTTTCTCTCAGATACGGCATGAGGTTTACATTTTATTGTTTTATTTTTATATATAAATAAACATTGTATATTTGCAAATTATTTGGATTCTAATTTTCATATTTCTAAAAAAAAAATTAGATGACCAGTAAGGGGGAGTCTACTGATAAGATGAATGTTTGGCTTATGACACGTAGAGTAGATGACCCAGAGGTTATCCAAACCTTGGTAGTTTCCAAACACCTTTGATTGTATTTAAAGTTTATTTTTTGTGTGTCAACCATCTTAATTTCGCGTATACTTGTGTGTCTTATTCAATACAGGATGAGTTTAATCGTCAACTCTCTATGCTACCTGAGGATGGTCGGACTTTGGAGGCTAGGAATGCCATTTTCCATGAGTTGATAGGTCATGACAGACATGGATATTGTCGCACATACGGGAGAATCGTGCCTCGGAGAGTGGTGTATAAGGATGGTGCTGGGCCATCACAGTCAACACCCCATCCATCGACTATTGATCAGATCACGCAGCAGGTTCGTGCTGAGCTAAGGGATGAGTTGAGGGAGGAGCTGCGAGCAGAGTTCTCTACACATTTGCAGCAGATGAGAGCTGAGATGATGGCCCTTGTGTCACAGGGGGCGAGTGTGGATCCCAACAGACAGGTTCCATATAAACATCACAATTGTTTGATAGTTCAATTTTCACTCAAGATTATGTATGAAATTCGAATATGATTAACACATTATGCACTGACTAACATAGGTTCCTGATGCATCGAGTGGCCACCGGGCATTTAGGGAATCTGCAGAAGACGAGAATCCATATACACCACCACCAGAAGATCAGGTATAAAATTTATCTCTGCATTCTAAGCTAAAATACATCTTTTTGTTTAAGAAACTTGAATTCGAGGCGTTAACGCCCCAAAATCACCAAACGGCGTCGGTTTATGACAAAACTTGGCACACACGACCGCCTAGGCACGAGAGACTTGTGGGAGAAGACGGGGCTCGAATCGGGTTCCCGGTTTGGGAGTTAGAGTCGGATTTCACTTTAGGCAAACTACTTCCTTAAGAAACTTGAATTCGAGGCGTTAACGCCCCAAAATCACCAAACGGCGTCGGTTTAGCACGAAACTTGTCACACACGACCGCCTAGGCACGAGACACTTGTGGGAGAAGACGGGGCTCGAATCGGGTTCCCGGTTTGGGAGTTAGAGTCGGATTTCACTTTAGGCAAACAACTTCCTTAAGAAACTTGAATTGGAGGAGTTAACGCCCCAAAATCACCAAACGGCGTCGGTTTAGCACGAAACTTGGCACACACGACCGCCTAGGCACGAGAGACTTGTGGGAGAAGACGGGGCTCGAATCGGGTTCCCGGTTTGGGAGTTAGAGTCGGATTTCACTTTAGGCAAACTACTTCCTTAAGAAACTTGAATTCGAGGCGTTAACGCCCCAAAATCACCAAACGGCGTCGGTTTAGCACGAAACTTGGCACACACAACCGCCTAGGCACGAGAGACTTGTGGGAGAAGACGGGGCTCGAATCGGGTTCCCGGTTTGGGAGTTAGAGTCGGATTTCACTTTAGGAAAACAACTTCCTTAAGAAACTTGAATTGGAGGAGTTAACGCCCCAAAATCACCAAACGGCGTCGGTTTAGCACGAAACTTGGCACACACGACCGCCTAGGCACGAGAGACTTGTGGGAGAAGACGGGGCTCGAATCGGGTTCCCGGTTTGGGAGTTAGAGTCGGATTTCACTTTAGGCAAACAACTTCCTTAAGAAACTTGAATTGGAGGAGTTAGCGCCCCAAAATCACCAAACGGCGTCGGTTTAGCACGAAACTTGGCACACACGACCGCCTAGGCACGAGAGACTTGTGGGAGAAGACGGGGCTCGAATCGGGATCCCGGTTTGGGAGTTAGAGTCGGATTTCACTTTAGGCAAACAACTTCCTTAAGAAACTTGAATTGGAGGAGTTAACGGCCCAAAATCACCAAACGGCGTCGGTTTAGCACGAAACTTGGCACACACGACCGCCTAGGCACGAGAGACTTATGGGAGAAGACGGGGCTCGAATCGGGTTCCCGGTTTGGGAGTTAGAGTTGGATTTCACTTTAGGCAAACAACTTCCTTAAGAAACTTGAATTCGAGGCGTTAACGCCCCAAAATCACCAAACGGCGTCGGTTTAGCACGAAACTTGGCACACACGACCGCCTAGGCACGAGAGACTTGTGGGAGAAGACGGGGCTCGAATCGGGTTCCCGGTTTGGGAGTTAGAGTCGGATTTCACTTTAGGCAAACAACTTCCTTAAGAAACTTGAATTGGAGGAGTTAACGCCCCAAAATCACCAAACGGCGTCGGTTTAGCACGAAACTTGGCACACACGACCGCCTAGGCACGAGAGACTTGTGGGAGAAGACGGGGCTCGAATCGGGTTCCCGGTTTGGGAGTTAGAGTCGGATTTCACTTTAGGCAAACAACTTCCTTAAGAAACTTGAATTGGAGGAGTTAACGCCCCAAAATCACCAAACGGCGTCGGTTTAGCACGAAACTTGGCACACACGACCGCCTAGGCACGAGAGACTTGTGGGAGAAGACGGGGCTCGAATCGGGTTCCCGGTTTGGGAGTTAGAGTCGGATTTCACTTTAGGCAAACTACTTCCTTAAGAAACTTGAATTCGAGGCGTTAACGCCCCAAAATCACCAAACGGCGTCGGTTTAGCACGAAACTTGGCACACACAACCGCCTAGGCACGAGAGACTTGTGGGAGAAGACGGGGCTCGAATCGGATTCCCGGTTTGGGAGTTAGAGTCGGATTTCACTTTAGGCAAACAACTTCCTTAAGAAACTTGAATTTGAGGAGTTAACGCCCCAAAATCACCAAACGGCGTCGGTTTAGCACGAAACTTGGCACACACGACCGCCTAGGCACGAGAGACTTGTGGGAGAAGACGGGCCTCGAATCGGGTTCCCGGTTTGGGAGTTAGAGTCGGATTTCACTTTAGGCAAACAACTTCCTTAAGAAACTTGAATTGAAGGAGTTAGCGCCCCAAAATCACCAAACGGCGTCGGTTTAGCACGAAACTTGGTACACACGACCGCCTAGGCACGAGAGACTTGTGGGAGAAGATGGGGCTCGAATCGGGATCCCGGTTTGGGAGTTAGAGTCGGATTTCACTTTAGGCAAACAACTTCCTTAAGAAACTTGAATTGGAGGAGTTAACGCCCCAAAATCACCAAACGGCGTCGGTTTAGCACGAAACTTGGCACACACGACCGCCTAGGCACGAGAGACTTGTGGGAGAAGACGGGGCTCGAATCGGGTTCCCGGTTTGGGAGTTAGAGTCGGATTTCACTTTAGGCAAACTACTTCCTTAAGAAACTTGAATTCGAGGCGTTAACGCCCCAAAATAACCAAACGGCGTCGGTTTAGCACGAAACTTGGCACACACGACCGCCTAGGCACGAGAGACTTGTGGGAGAAGACGGGGCTCGAATCGGGTTCCCGGTTTGGGAGTTAGAGTCGGATTTCACTTTAGGCAAACAACTTCCTTAAGAAACTTGAATTCGAGGCGTTAACGCCCCAAAATCACCAAACGGCGACGGTTTAGCACGAAACTTGGCACACACGACCGCCTAGGCACGAGAGACTTGTGGGAGAAGACGGGGCTCGAATCGGGTTCCCGGTTTGGGAGTTAGAGTCGGATGTCACTTTAGGCAAACAACTTCCTTAAGAAACTTGAATTTGAGGAGTTAACGCCCCAAAATCACCAAACGGCATCGGTTTAGCACGAAACTTGGCACACACGACCGCCTAGGCACGAGAGACTTGTGGGAGAAGACGGGGCTCGAATCGGGTTCCCGGTTTGGGAGTTAGAGTCGGATTTCACTTTAGGCAAACAACTTCCTTAAGAAACTTGAATTGGAGGAGTTAGCGCCCCAAAATCACCAAACGGCGTCGGTTTAGCACGAAACTTGGCACACACGACCGCCTAGGCACGAGAGACTTGTGGGAGAAGACGGGGCTCGAATCGGGTTCCCGGTTTGGGAGTTAGAGTCGGATTTCACTTTAGGCAAACAACTTCCTTAAGAAACTTGAATTGGAGGAGTTAACGCCCCAAAATCACCAAACGGCGTTGGTTTAGCACGAAACTTGGCACACACGACCGCCTAGGCACGAGAGAGTTGTGGGAGAAGACGGGGCTCGAATCGGGTTCCCGGTTTGAGAGTTAGAGTCGGATTTCACTTTAGGCAAACTACTTCCTTAAGAAACTTGAATTCGAGGCGTTAACGCCCCAAAATCACCAAACGGCGTCGGTTTAGCACGAAACTTGTCACACACGACCGCCTAGGCACGAGACACTTGTGGGAGAAGACGGGGCTCGAATCGGGTTCCCGGTTTGGGAGTTAGAGTCGGATTTCACTTTAGGCAAACAACTTCCTTAAGAAACTTGAATTGGAGGAGTTAACGCCCCAAAATCACCAAACGGCGTCGGTTTAGCACGAAACTTGGCACACACGACCGCCTAGGCACGAGAGACTTGTGGGAGAAGACGGGGCTCGAATCGGGTTCCCGGTTTGGGAGTTAGAGTCGGATTTCACTTTAGGCAAACAACTTCCTTAAGAAACTTGAATTCGAGGCGTTAACGCCCCAAAATCACCAAACGGCGACGGTTTAGCACGAAACTTGGCACACACGACCGCCTAGGCACGAGAGACTTGTGGGAGAAGACGGGGCTCGAATCGGGTTCCCGGTTTGGGAGTTAGAGTCGGATGTCACTTTAGGCAAACAACTTCCTTAAGAAACTTGAATTTGAGGAGTTAACGCCCCAAAATCACCAAACGGCATCGGTTTAGCACGAAACTTGGCACACACGACCGCCTAGGCACGAGAGACTTGTGGGAGAAGACGGGGCTCGAATCGGGTTCCCGGTTTGGGAGTTAGAGTCGGATTTCACTTTAGGCAAACAACTTCCTTAAGAAACTTGAATTGGAGGAGTTAGCGCCCCAAAATCACCAAACGGCGTCGGTTTAGCACGAAACTTGGCACACACGACCGCCTAGGCACGAGAGACTTGTGGGAGAAGACGGGGCTCGAATCGGGTTCCCGGTTTGGGAGTTAGAGTCGGATTTCACTTTAGGCAAACAACTTCCTTAAGAAACTTGAATTGGAGGAGTTAACGCCCCAAAATCACCAAACGGCGTTGGTTTAGCACGAAACTTGGCACACACGACCGCCTAGGCACGAGAGAGTTGTGGGAGAAGACGGGGCTCGAATCGGGTTCCCGGTTTGAGAGTTAGAGTCGGATTTCACTTTAGGCAAACTACTTCCTTAAGAAACTTGAATTCGAGGCGTTAACGCCCCAAAATCACCAAACGGCGTCGGTTTAGCACGAAACTTGTCACACACGACCGCCTAGGCACGAGACACTTGTGGGAGAAGACGGGGCTCGAATCGGGTTCCCGGTTTGGGAGTTAGAGTCGGATTTCACTTTAGGCAAACAACTTCCTTAAGAAACTTGAATTGGAGGAGTTAACGCCCCAAAATCACCAAACGGCGTCGGTTTAGCACGAAACTTGGCACACACGACCGCCTAGGCACGAGAGACTTGTGGGAGAAGACGGGGCTCGAATCGGGTTCCCGGTTTGGGAGTTAGAGTCGGATTTCACTTTAGGCAAACAACTTCCTTAAGAAACTTGAATTCGAGGCGTTAACGCCCCAAAATCACCAAACGGCGACGGTTTAGCACGAAACTTGGCACACACGACCGCCTAGGCACGAGAGACTTGTGGGAGAAGACGGGGCTCGAATCGGGTTCCCGGTTTGGGAGTTAGAGTCGGATGTCACTTTAGGCAAACAACTTCCTTAAGAAACTTGAATTTGAGGAGTTAACGCCCCAAAATCACCAAACGGCATCGGTTTAGCACGAAACTTGGCACACACGACCGCCTAGGCACGAGAGACTTGTGGGAGAAGACGGGGCTCGAATCGGGTTCCCGGTTTGGGAGTTAGAGTCGGATTTCACTTTAGGCAAACAACTTCCTTAAGAAACTTGAATTGGAGGAGTTAGCGCCCCAAAATCACCAAACGGCGTCGGTTTAGCACGAAACTTGGCACACACGACCGCCTAGGCACGAGAGACTTGTGGGAGAAGACGGGGCTCGAATCGGGTTCCCGGTTTGGGAGTTAGAGTCGGATTTCACTTTAGGCAAACAACTTCCTTAAGAAACTTGAATTGGAGGAGTTAACGCCCCAAAATCACCAAACGGCGTTGGTTTAGCACGAAACTTGGCACACACGACCGCCTAGGCACGAGAGAGTTGTGGGAGAAGACGGGGCTCGAATCGGGTTCCCGGTTTGAGAGTTAGAGTCGGATTTCACTTTAGGCAAACTACTTCCTTAAGAAACTTGAATTCGAGGCGTTAACGCCCCAAAATCACCAAACGGCGTCGGTTTAGCACGAAACTTGTCACACACGACCGCCTAGGCACGAGACACTTGTGGGAGAAGACGGGGCTCGAATCGGGTTCCCGATTTGGGAGTTAGAGTCGGATTTCACTTTAGGCAAACAACTTCCTTAAGAAACTTGAATTGGAGGAGTTAACGCCCCAAAATCACCAAACGGCGTCGGTTTAGCACGAAACTTGGCACACACGACCGCCTAGGCACGAGAGACTTGTGGGAGAAGACGGGGCTCGAATCGGGTTCCCGGTTTGGGAGTTAGAGTCGGATTTCACTTTAGGCAAACAACTTCCTTAAGAAACTTGAATTGGAGGAGTTAACGCCCCAAAATCACCAAACGGCGTCGGTTTAGCACGAAACTTGGCACACACGACCGCCTAGGCACGAGAGACTTGTGGGAGAAGACGGGGCTCGAATCGGGTTCCCGGTTTGGGAGTTAGAGTCGGATTTCACTTTAGGCAAACTACTTCCTTAAGAAACTTGAATTCGAGGCGTTAACGCCCCAAAATCACCAAACGGCGTCGGTTTAGCACGAAACGTGTCACACACGACCGCCTAGGCACGAGAGACTTGTGGGAGAAGACGGGGCTCGAATCGGGTTCCCGGTTTGGGAGTTAGAGTCGGATTTCACTTTAGGCAAACAACTTCCTTAAGAAACTTGAATTTGAGGAGTTAACGCCCCAAAATCACCAAACGGCGTCGGTTTAGCACGAAACTTGGCACACACGACCGCCTAGGCACGAGAGACTTGTGGGAGAAGACGGGGCTCGAATCGGGTTCCCGGTTTGGGAGTTAGAGTCGGATTTCACTTTAGGCAAACTACTTCTTTAAGAAACTTGAATTCGAGGCGTTAACGCCCCAAAATCACCAAACGGCGTCGGTTTAGCACGAAACTTGGCACACACGACCGCCTAGGCACAAGAGACTTGTGGGAGAAGACGGGGCTCGAATCGGGTTCCTGGTTTGGGAGTTAGAGTCGGATTTCACTTTAGGCAAACAACTTCCTTAAGAAACTTGAATTTGAGGAGTTAACGCCCCAAAATCACCAAACGGCGTCGGTTTAGCACGAAACTTGGCACACACGACCGCCTAGGCACGAGAGACTTGTGGGAGAAGACGGGGCTCGAATTGGGTTCCCGGTTTGGGAGTTAGAGCCGGATTTCGGTCCAGTCAAAATTATTTACTAAACTATCTTTCTAATTATATAGTAGTCAATTTTTTTTTATATTTTTCTATAATTAAAATATTAACACATTATATGGTTTTTAATTATTTTTATCTTGTTTTTTTCTGATATTTCCTGAGTAGCAGTTGGCTTTTTCTGGAATGCGGGCGTATCAAGATTATGACTAATTTTTGTTTTTGTAACCCACGAACGAATGAAGACGAAAACTTTTGATTTTGATTTTGATTTTGATTTATGTTATTTAAATTTGGGAGCAACATTATGTATGTATTATGCGACGTTATGTAGTGGCATAATTTTTATTGTTCTGAATTTTTATTTATGTATTGCTATGAATTGAACAATATTATTAATTTTCATTATTTGTCAATTTTAGTTTATGTACGTATTTATTTTATTCTGTAATTTTTCAATTTTTTATACTTATTTTTTATCTAATACAGGTTATTTTAATTTTTTTAATAATTTATCGGCAGGGTTTTTTTTTTTTTTTTAATTTTTTGAGACGGGAGAAGAACCCGTCGCAAAAACCATTAATAGGCTTTTGCGACGGTACCAACACAGTCGCAAAAGCTGGCTTGTTGAATGTACAGGACACCTTTAGCAACGGTAAACCGTGCCGTCGCCAATACTTATAGATGCCAGAGCCTTTAACGACGGTAAAGTTCCCGTCTCAAAAACTCACTTTTAGCGACGGAAATTACGTGCCGTCGCGAAAAGTGATTTTCCCACCATTATTTGCGACGGGAAAAATGCCGTCGCAAAAAACTTGGCTTACCGTCGCAGAAACTAATGGCGACGGTACTTACCGTCGCGAAAGGTCTTTTGCAACCCCGTCTGTCGCGACCCCCCCTTACCGTCGCAAAAAGCCACATTACCGTCGCAAAAGACATTTAGCGACAGCTTTCGGGGCATTTGCGACGACCATGTACCGTCGCAAAAAACAAATTTTTTTGTAGTGATTTTCCCCTAAAAAAAATGAAAGATTTTCTCTATAGAATAAGGGAAAGATTTTCTCTTTATTATGAGTAAGAGATTTTCCCCATAAATTAAGGGATTGTTATTATGTATTAGTTTCCAAAAAGAATCATGTGTAATAAATTAAAAATGATGATTTGATCATATTATATTAAACAGGACTTAATGAAATTAAAAAAGAATATGGATTAGATAGAATAAAACATTTAGAAAGAGGATTTATCAAAAAATAATCCATTTTTTTAATGATTTAATAATTTAATAACTATGAATGAATTAGAACAAAGGTGTGGATAGAGAGTTTCGAGAACAATAAATTTCTAATCTTTTTTAAAAAACAAAAATAAAAATTTAAGGACATAATACGTGACATACATGAATGAAGTATATATAGGTCTCGTTTAACAATTACATGTTTTAATCAAAAAATTACTATAAGTTGTCAGATCACCTTCTCTACTTTTTTACATATCTTTTCGTCAAAAACTAAAAAGTTACTGAAATAACTTATTATCAAACGAAGCCTTATTATGTATCATATATCTATGAATACTTCACTAAAAGATAATAAGATAGAATACAATACGATTAATTTTTATATAATTTAAGGAGGGATTAATATTTATCTTTATTAAGAAAATATTTGAAAATTTTCAAAAATATCATTCTTAAATTTATTCATAATGGCGTGTGATTTGATTTTTTGACTTTTCGGTTATTTTAGTCTGGGGCTAAAAAGTCTCGTTTGGGATAGACTTTTTAACTTTTATAAAAGAAAAAATGAAATAATTATGATTTGAATATGACATTTTGTGTTATTAACTTTTTAACTCATTTTATTTTTTGTTGACTAAAATAGCTAAAAGTCAACCTTTTTGACATACCAAACGAAGGTTATGTATTAATTGTTGATTGGTTAGAAGTAAAATAACCAACTAAGACTTAGGGTTGGTTTGACATGCTATAAAAAAGACAAAAAATCAAAAAGTTATCAAAAAAATAAAAAAGTTATCACTATTTATAAATTAAAAATATACAAAAAATAATTTACACAAAAAAGTACAATCCAACTTTACACAGGTGATGGTACTGAAGTGACGAAGAAAATTACGCAGGTGCACTGTGATGGTATAAATTACAAATTAGATATATATATTTATTAAGTTAAAGGGTACTGTTGGGCCCGTGAGACCCCACCATGGGTCCCATTTCAATAATTCGAACCATTCAATGTGTAAAACTCGTTGAGTACTATATGCCTATAAAAAATCACGTTGATCGGATATGAATAGCTATGTGATCAAATCAAATTTTTGTCAGCTGTTTATTCTTTACCGTCATTTTTTCATACAAAACTGTTTTGGTCAGACAGCTATCGATATTTGATCAACATGATTTTTTACAAGCATATAATACTCGACGAGTTCTACATATTGAACGGTTCTGATTATCAAAACGGGAAGCCATGGTGGGCTCCCACGAACCAAATAACACCGTCTAGTTCGATCTTGGACCGTCTAGTCCGATCAGATATGGATAGCCATGGTGATTAAATCAGATTTTTGTCAGTTGTTTATTTTTTACCGTCATTTTTTCATACAAAACTGTTTTGATCAGACAGCTATCGATATTTGATCAACATGATTTTTTACAAGCATATAATACTCGACGAGTTCTACATATTGAACGGTTCTGATTATCAAAACGGGAAGCCATGGTGGGCTCCCACGAACCAAATAACACCGTCTAGTCTGATCTTGGACTGTAGGCAATCTGCTCCTATACTTGTTTCCTGCCCACCACTTGGCTTCCTGGACAATCCAAGTTAGTAGGCAATTCATTATAGTAGGGGTAAAATGATAATTTTACTATTTTATATAATATTTTAATACACATTTTTTCGTAAAAAATTAAAAAATTATTCTAAACAATCATGCTTTTTCTCTCTATTTTTTAGTCTAAAAAGTTAAAAAGTACACTTATTTGAGACATTCCAAACAACCCCTTAACTCCTTCCACGAAATGTGAGCAATTTTAAAAATAATGTTTTAAGAATTTTTATTATTATTATTATTATAAAAATGGAAAATATAACATTTTCTTTTTATTTTGAGCATTAATTAATTTTATCACAATATTTTAGTATGATTAAAACGACCAGCCTCATACTTTTTTTTATATATATATATAATTACATTAATCTTTCAAAATCTTTTAATTATTAATTAATTTTATCACAATCTTTTAATTAACACAAAATATAATATTTTCTTTTAGTATGATTAAAATTAATGTGAATGATAGTTAAACAATAAAATAAATATAAAAAAAATACATTTTAATAAGAAAAAATGATAATATTATTTTTTTATTCACATAAAATAAAAAATAAAAATAAAACTTAGCTGTTATGATAAAATAATATTTGAGAGAAGTTAGTTTAATTCTGATAAAAGTCAGAGATTAATTTATTTTCTTTAAAAAGGAGGTGAGTGTAATTTACCTTACGACAAATTATATAATCTTCATAAACTAACAATCATTTACATTTTATCTTCTAATGTTTTAAACCTAACTATTACTTCTCAAATTATTTGACTTTGAACATAGTCTTTCTGTTGATTATTTATTAGATATTTAGATGAAAATTTATCAAGTGTTTTGCGCATGATGGTTATATTAAATTTTATGACTAAATTATCTTATTTTATTTTTTTATAAAAATTTAATATAATCAGCCTATGTATAGTGCTTAATAATTTTTATTCAAATATTTAATCAATGACTAATGGAAGTATATAATGTTTAAATTCAAATAGTTTGAAGGGAGAGTTTTTTTTTTTAATATTCTAAAAAAAAAAACAATTTATAGAATTGACTCACTTTTCAAATTAGTTGGGAAACTCCAACTAACCTGTTTTTTAAAATTATATTTTGAAAATACAATTTTAAAATTGAAATTACATTTTTAACCTGTAATTTCACCTTGAAATCGCATGTTGAAAATACAATTTCAAAAAGTAATGTTGAAAATACAATTTCAATTTAAAATTGTATTTTTAAAATGTGATTTTAAAAAGTAAGTTAATTTCTTAAATAATTTAAAAAGTATGTCAATTTTCTAAATTATTATTATTATTATTATTATTTTTTCAAAGAATATTTATAAAAAAAAAAACTCAATGGTGTAGGGATTTAATATAATTTACCCTTAATGGCCCTGTGTGGTAGAGCGGTGGGAAAGTGCTTATAGCTTATGCCTTAACAGATTATAACTTATAACTATGAACATAAGTTGATTTCTGACTTATAAATTAAGCTTCTCCTGTCCCACTCAAAGAATAAGCTGATTTCTAACTTACAAAAAGCTATAAGCTGCATTGTTAAGCTAAACCAAATACATCAAAATAACTTAAATTAAACTGAAAGCTGAAATAAGCTAAAAAAAAAAAAAAAAAAAAAACTGTAGCAAACAGGGCAATATAAAGATTTCACTATCTCATCTTCCTCGCCGAGGAAGGGTTTTGGGGGACTTTGGGTTTTGCCTTCCTCGTTCAACCCCAATCACTGGTGTTGCCTCTCTCTCTCTCTGCGAGAAGAATTGAAAATGGTTTTATCGAACAAAAAGCTGAAACAGAAGCTGAGAGTTGGTTTGGCCGAATCGTTAACAGCATCAGAGGCTAACAACGATTCTACAAAACCAGACCCGAACTCGCAGATTCAAGACTCTTTCAAGTCCCTCCTCGACTCTGCAGCCCAGAAACCCAGGTTATCCAAGCGAGAAAAGCGTAGAAAAACTCTATCTTTGCACGGTCCAGAGGATGTGAACGCAAGTGGTAGTGGCGATTTAGAGAAAGAGATTGAGGAAGCTGGGTCAGCAGGCGTGAATGAGAAGAAGAAGAAGAGAAAGAGGAAGGTAGATGAGGATCTGGAGGGAAGTGGTAGTGGTGATTTGGAGAAAGAGAGTGAGGAAGGTGGGTTTGAGGTTGTGAATGATAAGAAGAAGAGGACGAAGATGAAGAAGAGGAAGAGAGATGAGGGATTGGAGAGTGGCGGTTTAGAGATGGTAGAGGCGAAGAAGTCGAAGAAAAAGAAAAAGAAAAAGAAGAAGAAGGGAAAGAAGGTGGAGACTGAGCAAGTAAAGGAGGGTGAGGAGAGTGCAAATGGAGAGAGTGAACAAGGTGTGATAGAGACAATTAAGGCCAATGATAGGTATATTTTTCTATTTTTTTCTTTCGTTACTATAAAGTTAGCTACATTTCAAAATTGGGTGTTTTTGGTTTATGTCATTATATGCTTGTGAGTTGGTTGGTTGGGTTCATTTTGTGATATGTTAGTTTTGGTGAATTAATTTGGTTCAGTTTCTGTCACTCTGCTCTGAGTTTTGTGTATGAACAGAGTTGATTGTTTGTGTGTGTTGGAGGGTTTTGGAATGCTTGAAAAGTGGATGCTTGTCATGGAAATCTTATAAGCCTCCTCGAGTTCTTGAGTAGTTAGCATAGTTGTTTTTTCTGAAATCTATGCTTTCCAGATTTAGCTTATTTGTTTGATACCAATATGAATGAGTTTATGCTGTTCATTCTATTTATTTATTTTGTGTAGTATAAGTTTGGTTGCTGAGAAATTTGGAAGAAAAAGGGGAAAAAGAAAGAGAGAAATAAAAACTCTATAATTTAGAATTAAAAGTCAAAACCAAAGCTACTATCCTGATCCTCCCTTTATCCTTTCCTTTCATATGTTTTTAAATGCATCACAGCTTTTCTTTGGAGGAATATTTTCTGTTAAAACCCATTGATATTGCCATATCAAAATAATACATCGTCTTTAAAATATAATATATTTTTGGGAGGGAAACAAAAAAGGAAAAAGCCTCCTTGACCGTAGGATGTAAGGCAGAAGACAATTTCAGCCATCTAATGATAATTTGTCTAGAGGACATTTTGAACCATTAGATTGAATTGATCCTGACCATTTAATTTTAAGGTGACATGTGGGACAAAATTCAGAAACAGTTGTGTTTTGTTATATATATATATATATGTTATTTTCAAGGAAGAAGATGCCTTATTTTGTAATGGAAATGATGTTGAATTTTAAGCTTTCATTGATTTCATGATTGGGTTTTATTCTTACAGTCAAGAAACTGCGGAAGTTGTTACAAAAGTTTATGTGGGAGGAATTCCATATTACTCAACTGAGGATGATATTCGGAGTTATTTTGAAAGTTGTGGCACCATAACTGAAGTTGATTGTATGAAATTTCCTGAGAGTGGGAAATTCAGAGGAATTGCCATTATCAATTTCAAGGTAGGTACTTTCATAGATAGTTTATGCATTTTACTGTGCTTGTTTTTGTTATTTTCATCCATGATTCGCATAAGCAATGTTGGTTAACACACTTAACAGCCTCTTCTAAGTGCAGATTGGTGCTTTGGAAGTCAAATTAATTTAGAGTTTGTACTCGAAAATGTGTGTGTGCATGTATTTTTGTTTGTGGATGAATTTGAAGTTTACTCTCTAATCTCTAACTCTATACATTTGAATGTTATGGGTGGGTGGGTGTGTATCCATGTGCTTATTTTTTTTTTTCTTTCTATATTTATTTTTACTATTTTGGGCGGAGGGGAGTCGTTTGGTGAAGAGTTATGAGTCATGACCAATATTACAAATTTGACATTAAAATCTGGGAAGATAACCTATTCTTAAAATTCCATAGCAATATGGAAAAGTGTGGAAATAATGCAAACCTTTGCTGAGATACATCAACGCTGATTCTTAGGAAGATGATTGTTGTCATTAGATAGAAGGGATTGCAAGAGTTGTCTACTGTAGCAAGTTTGGTGCTCATCACACATCTCATTGATCTTCAATCTTACTGTATATGTTGGCTGCTGCTTTCGAGTGTGAAAGTGAAGCAAGTGTTGTATTATTTCCTTAACCATGTTGCTCCCCATGGTTCCCATTTCAAATTGTTTCTCCTTCACTTGGAGAGGTATTTTTTAAGTTGTTAACTGAGTCATTCTTTATTTTATGATGCTTTCCAATCTTATGTACTAATCTTGTCATAATAACTAACTGTGGTGAAAGAATAGCCTGCCTTTAAAAATCGTAGTAGATAGTTCGAGGGTGAAAGACAGATACCATTGGATGATGTAGAATATGGTAAATGACAGCAAATAGTGTGGTTGGTTTTAGATGAGTGACAATGGTAATATACTTAGAGGCCAATAAGCAATAGTTAAGGTCGGGCTTGGATGGCTTGATATATCAAGTACATAAGACTCTCTATTCTCCCATACGTACTTTTTTTCTGTACTTAATTTAACTTTTTTCCTTGGGTAGAGAGAGAGAGATCCATGGCTATACAAGTTCAAGCAGTCTTATTCTAAAACTTATGGGGGAACTTATGTTGTCAGTGGTTTGTTCATGCTAGCACAAAAAAAGTATCCCAATTATTAGAGTAGCTAAGTATAAATAAGTGCGACCTGTGTGACCATAATCAAAGTTCTCTGAATTCGGTTTCGAGTGGAAAGAAACATCTGGTGATTATAACCCAAATTGGAAGCTTTATCTCCCTAGAGCCCAAAAAGACTGTTGATTGAGGTCAATAATTGACGCTGGAAATACTCTCTAAACCTATTCTGTCTTTAAGGTTCTGTAACTCACCCCAACATAAAACTGTGGAAGGTTTATCCTTCTCTTGGCTTCTAATATATCCCTGGCCGTGTAAGTGCTTAAGAACTGAAGTAGTACTTGACATTCAAGCCTCACTTAACTTCTCGAAGCACTTTGAACCAATCGTCTAGGTCCTCCTCCTGTGGAGCCTGACCTACTCTGCTATGCTTGGCAACCTTGGTAATCGCCCTTTTCATAACATCTTGAACCACATCAAAACAGTGGTCTAGGTCCTTTCTGCTGTGGCACCCTTAGCTACGCTGCTAAATGTTTGACAAACTCAGTATTCATGCTTTGCATACTGTAAGCACATCAAAGCAGTGTTCTAGTTCCTTTCTTTTGCCAAATGCTTGGCTACACTTGGCCAGTAGGCCACTTGGCAAAGGAGTGTTCTTAAGGTTATCTTTTAAACTGTACTATTGTTAATTTGATTGGGTTACTCCCTAAATCAATGTTAATTGTCTCTTCATTCTCCAAGCTCCAACAAAGATTATTCTTCAATTTTTATCTCAATGAAATAAACTCTTGTGCTTGGCCTATGTTACATGAACTTTGGTGCTGTTGTGTTAAGTGTCAGATTCATCTAGTTCTCATGTTGAGGACACCTAGACATGGCTATATTTTATATTTCATAAATGCTTTCAAAATATTTTTAGGGTAAAATGATTTATAATGACTGAAATATGGCGTTTTATGCATAGTTATATATTAAACTTAACAATTTTTCTTATATTTGTTGGGTGCATCTCCAACTAGGCGTATTGGATACGTCTCATATCTTTGTCCAATTGTCTGACATGTGTGCTTCACAACCTTAGAAGAGTCCATGTAACGTAGGCCTTGGCGATAAGGGTGATGGAAATTCTAGAGTTGTGTTGCTACAAAGGTCTTGTGTACTTGGAAATAAGATCCGATTGAAAGATTGGTGGCAAAGAGATAGGCATATTCTGTGGACAAATTTGTTGGTAATCTTTGTTGTTACAGTTGCTGACATGATGAGTACCAGTGGAAAGCAAGAGCACAATTCCAATTTTGGTTCCACCTTCATTTTTAGTTCTGCTCAAACCTCGGCCCTCCTCCTCCCCCTTCCCCCTCCCCAACCAGCAGCAGCAGCAGCCTTCTTTTGGTCGAGGTCTAAGCCAAACTGAAATTCTAAATTTCTTCAAAATGTTAGAACTCCTTGCAGAGGCCATATCATATTGGCTCGAAGTTTAGAATTGGTTGGATATAGGAGAGGAAGGGAGGGAGATCTGTAAAGATGCATTCGAGTTTTGAAATTTTAACAGTTGCATTGAACATGTATTAAACTAAATGTAGTTGAGATGAAAATGTTTAGATAGATTTTGGTAAGATTAGGAAAGACAGAACTAAAAATTAATATATTCTTAAATTGGTGGTAGTAGCACTAATTGAAGATTAGTTGAGAGAGAATAGATTAAGATGGTTTGGTCATGTACAACGAATACCTATGGATGGAAAGAAGAGAGATATAATTACCATAAATGTAAATGTTAGGGGCAGAGGAGGAAGACTTAAACTGAGATGCGATGTAGTTATAAAAAAATATGAGAAAATTTTATTTAGTTTAACTGAACATATAGCCCTTTATAGAGCATAATGGCAAAAAAAATTCATGTAGCCAATCCCACTTGATTGGGAGACAGAATAAGTTTGGTTTGGCTATTAAACATATATTTTTTGTTGACTGGAGTTCTTGTAGGTTTGATTGTGATTCTGTATTCTTTTTGCAGACTGAAGCTGCCGCTAAACGAGCCTTAGCCCTTGATGGATCTGACATGTGAGTAACATATAAACTACATGTTATTACTCATAATCCTATTTTTCCTCTGTAATGCTGATGGAACCTTTGTTTTGTGCAGGGGTGGACTGTTCCTGAAAATCCAGCCCTACAAGTCGACTAGACCTAAAACAGTGTCATCTGATTTTGCCCCTGCAATCATGGAAGGCTACAATAGGATCTACGTCGGAAACTTATCGTGGGATATAACCGAGGATGAACTGAGGAAACTTTTCTCTGATTGCAGTATTTCCACTATTCGATTTGGCGAAGACAAGGAAACAAAGGAGTTTCGAGGTTATGCCCATGTAGATTTCACTGATAGTGTCTCAGTAAACATGGCATTGAAACTGGATCAAAAGATCGTTTGTGGGAGACCTGTGAGAATAAGATGTGCGGTTCCAAAGAAAGTAGTAAAAGAGTCTTTGGAAGCAGCGGTTCCAAAGAAAGTAGTAAAAGAGTCTTTGGAAGCAGTGGTTCCAAAGAAAGTAGTAACAGAGAGCGATTCGAAATCTTTGCTGATAAGTAAGGAAGCTGATAATGGTGATGCGAGCGCTGTCAGTGGAAAGATTAGGAGAAGAACTTGCTACGAGTGTGGTGAAAAAGGCCATCTTTCATCATTGTGCCCTAACAAACAAGCTGACGATCTAAAGAAAGTAGTAACAGAGAGCAATTCGAAATCTTTGCTGACAAGTAAGGAAACTGATAATGGTGATGCAAGCGCTGTCAGTGGAAAGATTAGGAGAAGAACTTGCTATGAGTGTGGTGAAAAAGGCCATCTTTCATCATCGTGCCCTAACAAACAAGCTGATGATCTAACGAACAGCGGTGCAATGTAATCACATTGGAAATGTATTAACTTGTTTCTTTGTTGTTTATTATATGAAAAATGCATAAATTTCAAAAGAAAATAACTTTTAACATTGTTCTGGGGGACTTGGTTGTTTTTTAGCTATTTCTGGTAGAGCCAAACTGCCTTGTTACATCAACAGTTTTGACATTCTATGGATTTTTTGACCATTTTAATCTTTTTCCTCTGAAGTTTCTTGCAAAAGAAAATTTGTAGATTCTGATTATAGATTGCATGCTTTGATCCAGGAAGTGTCTGTATCTCAGGCTCTACATATTTTTCACAAAATGTTGAACACCCAGGTGATTTCACGTGCTGTTTGGATCATTGTTAATATTGAAGGATAAGCATTGTTCTGGTGGTATCATTTGCTCCATTTTTCAGGTCGGCACTGCTAATTGATCAATGTTAATGTTATGTTTGGATCTTTAGATTTATCAAGAAAAGGAGTTAAATGAAACTTATAAAATTAAATTTTTTTTTTTCACTTTATCTTCTTATCCTTTATTTTTATATTTTTGGAATAAATTATGTCGATCTCGAAAAACTTACAGTTAACTCTATGATTTGTCTTCCCTTACTGTTAAATTCACATTACATTTAATCATCCATGGATGTCCGTTATTCATTAAGCAATTAGATTGAACAAATAACTTTGTATTAAAATGTTTATTTTGTCCTTAGTTAATTGAATGTACCCCCAAAAGAACAGGTCACTCTATTTGCACTCTAAAAATTAAGTTGGGCATTTTAATTTAAGAAAGTTTCTATTTTCACATATCAAAATTTTTTTTTGTGCACACTTAATGAATAAAAAATTTATTATATTTTTATCACCAAACAAAATTACTAATATAGACATTATTACACAATTTACATTAGAATATGAGTTTTTTCAGTACACAACTTATTATTCTGAAGTTCATAAGTTCCTTCACAAAACATCTGACAGAAGGTTCTTTTTTGATTTTCTTATTAAATTTTTATCAAGTTTTATATATATGTATATATTTATATGTTATGTGTACTCCTTCTCATGGATTTGGAGATTATTGAGCCAATGATAATTGGTCGGTGTACAGGAAAGAAATAAACCTTCTCGTATAATCCTGTTGACCAAGTCTACTTTCCTCTGTACGTCGTCGTTTTATCACCTGAAAACACAAACGTAAGCTAGCCGGCGGGTGTGTGCCGGAAACCTCTCCAATGCCTAAGTCAGTCAACTTGACAAATAGACAAAAGCTCTGAGTATTCAGAAAGCAAAGTTGTGTGTTACCTCTCCAAAGGTGATGTTTGTGAGCTTTTATAGGTTTCGTGTGGCACAATCCTAGTAGGACTTTTACTCCTCCATGCAGAGTCTTCCCAGGATTCGTACTCTTGAAAGATAATGCTTATCCTTCAACACCCCCTCTTAAACCAAGTGAGATGGTTTTTACCATGGCCAAACTACAACATGACCGAAATAATACTGGCTATGCCGAGCCACAGAGTAAGCCGAACTATTCTTAGTTCGGTTCTTCCTTTTACTCCTCCTTATCTCGGTTCTCTCATGTACAACCCATGGTCTGTTTAGACCGAGCTTCCAAGTAGCAAGGTTCTGACAGTTCCCACCACAATGCGCCTTGACCGGGCTAACACTAGTCCGGAATAACTACAAGTCGCTTCCGGACCAGAGTAACGTTGCATTTCTCTCGGGCCGAAGTAATTTTGTACCTCTCTTGGGCCGAAGTAACTTTACGGTCTTTTTACCCAGCCCTTCGTACTATGGGTCATAATGACCATCTCCTAGCTCGGCCCAATTTTCACAAAAATTACCCTCTCAGTCGGGTCAAAGGACTGATTCAGCCAAACATTAGTTAGTTGATTGTGTGGTTTTTGTTGAGCTCAATTAGTTTATAGTTTTCAAGAATTGTTTCCTTGGTCTGGTATGAGCAATATGAGTTTTGTCTGTAATGATCTCTATACTTATACATATATTTGCATAACTAAAAAGAAAAAAGAAAAAAAAAGCAACAAAGGAAGATAAAAATATAAAAAAATCTTATTCACAAGGTACATAATCGAATTAAAAATTTGGTTTAGAATTTGAACTTTGAGAGAGGAGATATTGTTCGGTACTAGATTTCTGAATTAGGAGTCTTAGTTCAATAACAAATTTATGAATCATAGTGTATTCGGAGAACTAATATTGAATGATTTGAAAAATTGATCCTCCTTTATTCAGTCAACCACAAATCGACGTGTTTGATTGTCAATTAGATGCGCAGATGTCAAAGCTTTGAATGCTTTTTATGGAGAATAAGATTGAAGAATTGAAGGTTTTGAACAAAACTCCTCTTATTAGTGTTGAGTGTGTGTAGTTTGGTGTGTATATCTTGGGTAGGGTATAATTCAAACAATTGTATGTGGATTGAGAGAAATAAAATATTTCAAATTTATTAAGTGTGTACCTTAAAAGATGATGTGTATAGAGAGGAAAGGATGCGTGGAAATAAAATTATCCAAATTTATTAATTTTTTTATTATCATTAAGTCCTTATTTAAAATGATCAAAAAGTATCTGACATTAGAAAAAGTGTAAATCAAAGTGTTTTGAATATCCCATTCATCATCAATCCCAATAATTATTTTCTCTCTCTTCTCTTCTTACTCTCGTCGCTTTGCATCTTCATACATAAGGCTTCGTTTGGGAAGTGGGTTGGCTTTTTGATTTTTTTGATTTTTTTGACTATTTTAGCCTGGGCTAAAAAGCTTGGTTTGGGAAGGATTTTTGGACTTTTTGGACTTTTTTTGTGAGAGAAGAGTGTAATGATTATGGATTGGATGTGATGTTTTGTTTGTTGTGCTAAAATAGTCTATTTTTTGTGGCTAAAATAGCCACAAACCATCTTCCCAAACGGTGCCGATAGCCACAAACTATTTTGTCTATTTGCTTGAATCTATCATTCTTACATTCTATTTCATATTGAAATCAAGATAGACAATAAAGAATATGTTTTCAAGCAATTTTCTATAAATAAAGTAGGTTTTTATTTGATATTTCTCATTTTTTGTTGTTTGGTTTACGGAATTGATTCTAAAATTCAGTGTTGAACAAATTACATTTATTTAGAAACTTGTTTCCAAACAAAATTCATATAATTCGGCATCGAGTATCTAGATGAAAAGGTTGGAGCAAATTTTTTATTTTTCGAAACTGAGTATCCGAATAAATTTCATAGGTTCAAAATTAAGTATCTAGACATATGTAATTTGTTCGACACTGAGTATTCAAATGAAAATGTTGTGACTAATTTTCTATTGTTCGGAACTGAGTATCTGAACATATTTAATTTGTTCCGCATTGATTATCCGAAAAAATTTCATAGGTTTGAAATTAAGTTTTTGGACATATATAATTTGTTCGACATAGAGTGCCCAAATGAAAAAAGTTAATAGAATTGGAGTGTCGAAAGTAGAATTTCTAAGATTTTTTATTTTTATTTTTAGGGTTATAATAGGAATTATTTGGGATGTCCAAATAAATATATAAATAAATATTTAAATTTTCAATTTGGTTATTCCAACTAATGGGGTATCCAAACTAATTTTTGAGATGCATTTAGAATTACCCAAAAGAACCCTTTTGGTAAAAATGGAAAGACAAATTATCCTCTCAATTTTAAGCATATATTTTGTCCCCCATCTCTCTTATTGAACCGTTGACACCCTCCTAACTGTTACCTCTTCAAGTCGTGAGATGGAGTGGAGATGGAGGTAGAATCGTGTCCTTGGGGTGATAGAGATGCCTCTCTCAGTTGTGGGGTAAGGTAGAGATGAAGGAGGTAGAGCGATGGCCTTGGTATAAGGGAGATGGAAGTGGGTGACGGAGTCCAAAACACGCTAGCAGATGTGGCAGAGTTGGGCAGCGACAACAGGGATGATGGATTTTAATACAGATCTTACTTGGTTTAAAACAGATCTAGTTTTTCAAACCACATCTATAAAAAGAACAGTGATTAACTGGTTTAAAAAAAAAAAGATGAGAAGTGTAGGCAAGTTTCTTCTAAAAAAATAAAAAAATGTTTTGTTTAATTAAATAAGTGATTGTTTCGTAAAATAAAAGCGTAAAATCTCTGAAGACGATTTTATTTTTAATATTGTGATAAATTTCACTGTATACTTTTGATTATTTTAACAATATAGATATCTGGTAGGTCTCACATATGGATCCCATACATGTGGGTCTTACATGTGTGAGGCCTATTTGTTAAATATTTATATTTGACCTTTGTGTGCATAAGTTTATTGAAATGTAAAAATTCAAAAAGACTCACAAAATTTCCTATCTAACAAAAAAAAAATTTTTTTTTTAGCAATTATCAAGCATCTTATTTTTTTTAAAAAAATTATAGTAATTAAAAAAATTAAAAAAACAATTGTCAAATTCATCTTACGAGCAAGAGCTTCTAAATACAATTATTCAATATTTAAAATATATATTAGATTGATGTTACATATTTTTTAAAAAAATATTTAATAAATTATTTTAAATTTATAATACATAAATAAAATTCATTCTATGTACGAAATACAAAACTTTAAAGAGTTGGCCTAATAGACATAATTTGAGCCGGGAGGTGTGACCTAAGCTCTTTAGGGCCAATCCAAAAATTTGATTTAAATAGAATTTGTACATTCAAATTTCAAAAAAAAAAAAAAATCCTTAATATTTTTTTCTTCTAATTACCTCATACTTTTATTTTATTACAAATCAATGCTCCTCTCCCAGTTGAACCCAAAAATAGCCCCACGCATTTGTTTCCCTTAGCTTCAAATATATAAACATTGCATGCTTTGAAAACCAAAAACACACACCAAATGACCAAACCAAGTCATCTCCTCCTCGGCAACCCACCATCTCCATCTTCATCTGCGTACCCTTCTCACAAATACCATCCCCATTCTCTTCCTCTTCCATTCAAGTTTTGATATCTCTCTCTTCTCTCACATACTATCCCTTTCTTGGTTTCTCTTCTTCAGGTTTAGTTCAATCAATCAACTGGGTTTTTGAGTTTCAATGGGACCCATTAGAGGGCTCAAGAGGAAGAGGAAGATTGAAAAAGAGGTTGACCAAAATGCTGCCCTTTCTTCTCTGCCGTACCAACCCGAGTCCTTGGATTGGTGGGACCACTTCTCCAAGCGGATTACTGGTACATAGAGTTTACAAATCTCATTTTTTGCTTTTCTTTTATGAGTTTTCTTGATATGGGTTGTCAAGCTTTTTGTTTGATTGTGCTCTGGTCTTTCTGGGTATTCTTGAATTGGTGTTTGTGAGGCTATTTAGTTAGGTTTTCTTTGCACTTGGCAAAATTTTGGGACATGGGTTGTTGTTGTATCCTTGGTTTGAATATGCTGATTTTGTTCATATAATGCACTTGGGTATCTTCCAATTTTTATTTTTTATTTTTTTTGGGGGGTTACATTCCAGTTTTCTTTTGTTTAATTGTAATTTTTTTTTTTTAATTTTGAAAAGCTATGTGTTCACAAATATCTAAAGGTCTGTTTGGCTGCTACGAAAACAATGGTGAAGGAAATTAATATATGAAGAAATGTATTTTGTATTTTTTTGATTAGATAAAAGAAATATATTTGTGTTTTACCACTTCTCCAAGAGGTTTACTGGTACATAGACATTACAAATCTCATTCTTTACTTTTCTTTTATTTGCTTTCTTGATTTGGATTGTTGAGCTTTTTGGTTATTGTGCTCAATGTTAACTAACCTTTCTGGGTATTCTTGAATTGGTGTTTATGATTCTATTAGTTAGGTTTTCTTTGTATTTGGCAAAATTTTGGGACATGGGTTATTGTATCCTTGATTTGAATATGCTGATTTCGCACATATAATGCACTTGGGTATTTTCCATTTTTTATTGTTTTTGTTACAAGCCGGTTTTCTTTAGTTTGTTTGTATTTTCTATTTTTATTTAGAGCATTGCTACATACACCGAAGTTGGATTTGTCCGAATTATCCGAATTTGTACATGCCGGTCGTCTAGTCGGTGATCCCAGCGGTCGTCCAGCCGATAGGATGCCGGTTACACCGGTAGACAAAGGTAACAGTCGCAGTTGACAAGGGTGACAGTTGCGGTTGAAAAGGGTGACGCCGGTCGTCCGGCTCGGCGGAGCTCAAATTTGGTGGATCAATCATTTTTGTTTTATTTATTTATTTTTAAGGGTTATATGTTCAGAAGTATATAATGGTTTGTTTGGCTGCTAAGAAAATAATGATGAAATTATTTGTTTTTTGTTTTATTTTATTTTATATATATTTTTTTGTTAGATAAAAGAAATATATTTGTGTTTTTACCTCCAGGAAATTCATTGTGTAAGCAAAATAGGCAAGGAAAAGTCCAACTTAAAGTTCTTCATTGGCGTATACATGATAGCATAGAATTGTAAACTGTTTATGAAAGAGTTTAATCATTTTGTCGAAATTGGTGTTTACGACAGCAAAATATGTAACCTTAAAAATTGTCTGATGGGACATCTGTAGCAATTTCACAATTGGAGATCCTCATAAACTCACTAGGTGTGATGACACAATAAGTTGAATTTAATGCCTTAAAATCCAACAGAAATTTTCAATGTTAGTTTTATCCCATTCATTAGCAAGTTTAGGTTTTAGTTACCAGTCACCACTAGAGTCTGACACCATAGGAGTTCTATATCCAGTTTCAACAGATAACCAAACACATTCATCAATAGATCTCAAGAATGCGTTCATGCATGCTTTCAAATAAGATGGTGGTTTGGTGGTCAAAGTATAGTATTTGGGAACAAGATGGTGGAGGTTGAAAAAAATAAAGAACTTTCCCCTAATATGTTCGATCTTTAATGTCTCTAATTTGTGCTCTAACATTAATTTTGATGATATCTTCTTTAGCTTGTAATTTATTTATTTTTTATGGATGATCTATTCATTATTGAACTTAAATACTTTTGGCATTTGTGAAGTAATGATTTATGATTGATGAAATAGTATTTTGCTAGTGGATGATATTTATAGATTGGTAGATTGGGTACAAACCTAACCTTGGTTTTATTTGCACAAGGTGGTTGCCCTCAAATTCGAACCCACAATCTCAAGATTGACATGCCATCACTTAAAATTTTAAATGTCATAAAAATAAGTTTTTAAGTTGCAGACTTCTTAATTCTTAATTAATGTTGAATGTTGAGTTTTTAACCTTTTTTGATTTTGCCATCGATGAGTTGTACCATCATCACCCCACTCCAACATTATCGCCGCTACCGCAACCACCACCACCACCATCACTCAACTATCTCCACCATCACTACCACCCCTCCATCTCCACTACCACTATTGGCACAACTACCCACCATATCACCACCAACACAACTATCACTACTGTCACCGTCACCACTATTGCACCAACACTACCATCACCACTACACTACCACAACACCAACACCACTATTGTCACTCCACTACAACCACCAACGACACCCCACCCCTCTACCTTTATCATAACTTTGCCACTATTACCACCACCACCCACCACCACTGTAGCCGCCATCACTCCACTATCACCACCACCATCTTCGCCAACTCTATCCAACCTCACAACCACCACAACTGCCATGCCACTACAACAACCACCGTCACACTATCTTACCACCACATTGCCATTGTCATTGTTGTCGCTGCTTGCAAGATAAGGTATTTTCCATAACCTAAGATGTTCTAGGTCTCATTTTTAGTTCCTAATAACAAATATGCAAAAGGGTTGTCATAGGAACTTCAATTCTAGGATTTTTGATGTTTTGATTATTCACAACTTCTCCCGAAAATGAAATTTTAGAAGTTCACTACTTGATTCACTCTACTCCCATAGCAGACAATAAATACTCAATGGCTATGTATGTCCTAAAGTAATGAAATATGCTCATATAATTTTCTCTGAGATTGGTTTGAAGCACACATTGCATTGTCTTTGGATGTCTTCAATGTTTAGCACTTGGACACTAATACCTGCACACCAAACCTGGACACCTAGCACACATTTTGTCTACAGAAATTGCCAACACACTAAATCCTAAATCCTCTAGCAATGTTAACTAAGGAGGTAATTAAGTGCATGACTGGTAAAGCTGCAAATGGTGGTGATGGTGTTACTAGTTATATGTGTTGTTCAAGAGGTGGTTTTGGTGTCTATCTATGGTGGTTGTGGCAAGGGTACCTTAGGGCTTGTTGAACTGTGCAGAAATTAGTAGGATTATCGCATGTGATTCTTGTTATGCTTGTGGGCTTCAGTTATTTTCTTTGTTGCTATTGTGGTTGGAATAATTTGATCTCTCAGTTTCATTAACATGATTTCATATTTTATTTGTTTTATTAGTAGTGTGTTAAAAAGGGGGATAGTGTGTGGTGTAGTGATCCTAAGTCATTATATGGGAAAAACATGTTCAGGATTTTTATGTTGACTTAAAAACATGTGTAGTGATCCTAAGTCATTATATGGGAAACATGTTCAGTTATTTTAATGTTGTTTTAGGATTTTTAGCACTTCACCAGAATGCATTTTCCCCTTTTTTGTGGTTTTATACTTGACATTGTACAAAATTGCCGCATTTTTTGTGCTTCTTAATCAACCTGCTGTTTAAAATGCTTTTTCCTTGTAGACATGTATCACTCAAATGATGGTTAGGGTAGTTATACAAGGAAAGTAATGTTTTTCTCTTGAAAGCAATAACTTTTTGCTTTTACTAAAAAAGATTCTTGTTTTGGATTCTGTGAAAATATACATTTGATAATTATTGCTGAGCAAGATATAGTGGTATTGACAGTTACGGCCAAGCCTTTTATGACCCATCTGTGTTCCTTTCACTTGATGAGGAAGGAGATTGAGAAGGATGTTACCCATAGACTTAATAGCTTCGTTGTTAAATGTTCTTGTACTATGAGGTTGATGCATTTATAGTATATATACAGAAAAGAAACTTAGTAGGCAATAAGACAACTAAAGAGTGGGTTGTTGAAAAAGGATGTATGTGTCTATGATGCATGGATGTGTACAGGGTACAAGGGCCTCAATATTGACATCCCCATATGACAAAATCTGAACCGAATCAAACTAAGTCTTGTGTCCCAATCATAAAATTTAGGGTAAATTACAAATATAGTCTCTGAGATTTGCTTAAAATACAGATTACTCGCAGTAGTTTAAAAAATTACAAATACATCATTATTAGTATTTTTTATTTAACATAATTAACTAAAAATATGAAATTCATAATTGGTCTCCTGTACAAAATAAAATTACCTAAATTATTAATTAAAACATATTTCTAATATCATTAAAAACTATTAATTAATTTGATGATTTATTAATAAAATTGGTGATTTGTTATGAAATTAGAAATCTCAGGAGGTGGAATGTAATTTCCAAAACCACAGGAGGTGATTCGTATTTTAATCAAACCTTAAGGGGTGTATTTGTAATTTATCCTAAAATTTAATGTTTTACGTATGCATCCAAACAACATAGGATTATTGAGTGTTCTGAGTTCCCAAGTAGGTAATATTAGAGTTCATGTGAGCAAGCAGAGGTGATTTTACGTGAACATGGATCCAAAACTTATATTCAACACCTCAATATTATCTCAATTTTAGAAAGAATTGATCCATGAGTTTGAGAGTGTTATATGTTTTTCCTTATGATTAATTCTAGGTGTGAAAGAATGCCTCTCTAGGCATGCCTGGAGGAATATCTGAATAGAATCAAATGCATGTTAGGAATTAAAAAAAGTTTCCAACATATGGATATGAGTGTATTAAATGTGTCTGGGTATATCACTGAAGCATCAGGAACTAATGCATGCCGACTCCTTACTAGAAGTGTTTGTACTAACTAGGTTGATATAATCAAATTGAAACAATGAACATCCTAATAGAAGGAGAAAGAAGAGAAACATTTGGAATAGCATAATTGATTATTTCCAACTAATGTGATGAAATGAATGTATTGAGATCATTCAGGCATGCACATGAAAGACCAATAACAACATGAAAAACTTAGTTATGCGAATTTAAAAATCCGGAGAAGGTGTTGGGATAGTCAAAGAAGATGCAAATAGAATTAGCAAGGAGTTTGAAGTGTTGAAATAATGCCTTATGAGAAAGACAATTTTTTAAAATTCCTGTCTACTTTATCATGAATCTTACAATTGTGAGGTGTTTATAGTGTTGTATAGTGTAATAATATGACTAAGGTAGTTTTTGGCACAAGACAAAGGTCTATTGTGAAATTTGAAAATAATGAGACTTCTTTTGGCTTGTAATGGGAGACTCGAAGCTTAGTCTATATCCTGTTAACCAAAGAGTTTCACAATTGAGGATGGGTAAAATTTTCATCCGTATGGCTACTGCATGCTTGTTTATCACATCATAAGCTGATAGCTTCTCAATCATTCCAGATAATAATTTAATGTGGTGTTGAAATGCATACAAATCTGTAGGCACACAAATGCAGTGTTTATTTTTGAGCTTGTGAAGCTTTTTGAGTTTCTTCATGCACACATAACATAGTTTCAGGTAGTTTTGTTTATTTATATTCCCTTGTCTACTTTCTCAGTGTACTCCGTCCCTCACTTTGGTTTATCTTCTGCTTCATTTGGTACAATCTTCCATTAGTCAAAGGCTTGTTCCAACATGCATTGATAGAGTAGGTCCTAATCTCAAATTTACACACTGCTTCATTTTAAGACGAGAGTTATGAGTATATGAAGACTTACATTGGTTGCTGTTATTGCTTACCAGTGATGCCATTGGGAAAAAATTTAAAAAAATCTTGCTGTGTGTACGTTGCCAAATTGAAAGTTTATGGATACCCAAAAACCAGTCATATCATTGTACACTGACTACATCAGTTGAGATCTTATAACCAGAAATCTCGATCTGGTGATTTATAAGTATATCAATCAATCAAATGGTTTACAATTGGTATTTTTCCAGAAAAATACTATTTGTATCTCTCTTTTGATGTCTCAAATATATTTGGCACACTTTTTGTCTTCTCCATGGGCCATTTTATTTGTAGAGTTGCATATGAAATGTAGCCCCTCTTCCCACTGAATTTAGATGCAATATGTTATAGTGGCTCCTAAAATTATTATAAATTTTGGTTGATAGTTTGATCAAGCAAATACTGACTGAGTTTTTACCCAAATAAAAGGGTTTGGTCTCATAATCTCATTAGGAGAAGAGATCCTCTTTCCACTCAAAGTCCCATTCCTCACTTAGGGACCTCTGTCTGACCCTTACCCAATCATATACATCTGTAATGGGAGATGAGTATTTCTCTCTGTTGTATAATATATGAAGGCTCTAAGTTCTGCTTCCTGATACACACTATTTGATCCTTATGTTATTCATTTTTGTCTTCTTTCCATAAGCTAACATGTGCAGATTATACTTGGTATGTAAAGTTCTAATTTCTTAAAAAACTAGAATTATGGTTTTGTCCTTTTTTTTTTTTTTTTAATCATTGGGCATATGTTAATGCTTCAACTAGTTTTAAATTCGAAGATAGCCTGGTTGTATAAAGGTTTTGCTTGCCATTAATTAATGACATCCTTTTTGAAGCAAACATATAATAGGAAGGGTTTTTTTTCACAACAATTTTTTTGATTTAGTTTTCACTAATACCAAGTAGAGCCTTGAACTTCATTAAGCATAATATGATCTTGGGGAAATCATTCCTTTTTGTTTTGCCTTATAAATAGTCAAAGGACACAAAAAGAGGTAAATATTTGAGTAGGCATATTCGGACAGCTTGGGCATAAAAATGCTGTTGAAATTATCTGAATACTTGTAGCACTATTTGAGCATGTGATTTATTATGTTTGGGCATATTTCTAACCTTTGTCTTGGCTGTAAGATGTACTTCACACCACCATTTGGGGGCAATTTTGTCTGTTTTGCGGAAATGTCCATGGGGGCTTCTATTTACAAACTTCACACCATTTTTTCTTCAGAAATCAACTTCCGAACCAAAGGTACGAACCACAGGTTTTTTTATTCGGAAGTTGATTTCTGAACCATAAGTTTTTGTTTGGAAGTTGATTTCTGAACCAAAAAAAAATTTGTATTGAGAGAGTGATGTGTGGAAATAGAAGCTTCCATTGTTCATTCCTTTCGCTTTGATAGTACCTCTAAATTTGGGAGAGGCAGAGATTGAGCAGTAGCATTAATATTTGTTTTCCACCAGGAATTTTGATTGGAAAATTCTCAAATAATTCTTGTGATGAATGATTATTTATTTCCTTATTATTTGTGCTTTTCAGGGCCTTCATCGCAATTAAAGGATCTACCTAAATTTGAATCTGTTTTGAAGATTTCAAGAAAGACATTTAACTACATCTGTTCACTTGTGAAGGAAGAGATGATGGCTAGGCCTGCAAACTTCACAGATCTCAATGGCAAACTTTTGTCTCTGAACGATCGAGTCGCTATCGCTTTAAGAAGGCTGAGCTCTGGTGAATCTTTATCAGCTGTTGGCGATTTGCTCGGGATAAACCAATCAACCGTTGCCCAAATAACTTGGCGTTTTGTGGAAGCCATGGAAGCAAGAGGGCTCCACCACCTCCGGTGGCCCTCCACAGAAGCTGAGATGAAAGAGATAAAGAGTAAATTTGAAAAATTCCGAGGCCTACGCCTACCCAATTGTTGCGGTGCCATTGACACCACACACATTATGATGTGCCTGTCATCAATTGATCGGTCAAATAACATCTGGTGTGATAAGGAGAAGAATCACAGCATGATCCTCCAGGCAATTGTGGACCCCGATATGAGATTCCTCGACATTGTCACTGGATGGCCAGGAAGTTTGAGTGACTCACTCGTTCTCAAAAGCTCGACCTTCTTCAAACTATCCGAAGAAGGGAAGAGGCTAAATGGGGAAAAAGTGAAAATCTCAGAAGGAACAGAATTAAGGGAATTTATCGTTGGGGACCTAGGGTTTCCTCTGTTGCCGTGGCTTCTAACTCCGTATCAAGGTCATAGCCTCACTGATTCTCAAGCCAACTTCAACAAACAGCTTTCTGCAACTCGAATGGTGGCACAAAGAGCATTGGCAAGGTTGAAGGAGACGTGGAGGATCATACAAGGTGTTATGTGGAGGCCTGATAAGAATAGATTGCCGAGAATTATTCTTGTTTGTTGTTTGCTGCACAATATAGTCATTGATTTGGAGGATGAGGTGCGAGATGAGATGTCTTTATCTCATCGTCATGATTCAGCTTATCGGCAGCAAGTTTGTGAATCTGGTGACGATTCTGCCTCTATTCTAAGAGACAAGCTTTCTCTCTACTTATTAAGTAGACTGCCATCGATTGATTCGTCGACTTAACATTGTCCTATTTGTTGAATTGGAAGCTAGTTGAAGACAATTGGGTAGTTTGTTTAGGGTTAGCACAACAATCCATGATCCTGTGACATGAACTCACATATTTTTTTTCTTTTCTTTTTGTGATTTATTTGAAAGCAACTTTAAATATTGTGGCTTGTAGTTGCTGACTTTTTCAGTTCCATTTTAGTTACTGCAGATCACAAACGCATTGTAAGTGGGATAATTTCAGGCCACAATGTAAATCTTTGTGCCATTTTCTTAGGTCTCAAATCAGCTTTCCATTATTGTTTTGTATTTATTTACAGGCAAGTACAAGGTCTAACATTTGGTAACACCCTCGCTGCCTTAGTGTACGAGGCTCTCGTCAATGTAGGATTTGAAAATGATCAAATGCCTGCCTTACCTGAAATGCATAGAGATTGTTTTTGTGTTTTTATTGCTATGCCAAGACTCACCCTTTGTATGGATGTCTTAGGAATGATAATTCGTTCCATTATATCTCAATCTACTGAATCAAATAGGACATAATGATTTACAATTATTTATCTATATCGTATACTCCATGTTCTGAATGTTACCAATCTATTAGAGCCACATGCAACCATTTGAGTTTGAGACCACTAAAAATGAGAAAACTACATTTGTTTTGAGAAAATTATTAAAAATGAAATAATATGATTAAAAATAGATTAAAAGTTAGAAGATGACTTTTAACAATTTTCTCAAAATAAGTGCCCTAGGGACACCATGCGTTTTTAGGGGTGAGCATGGTCTGAATTGGTTTGCATTAAGGTAAAATCAAAATTAATCCGTTATTTACAGTTTTTGAAAAATTAGAACCAATTCAATCTGTTTAAATCGTAGAACCAATTCGAACCAATCCTTTTAAACAAATTGTAAAACCAATTCGAACCAATTCTTTTAAACACGGATTGGATCAGTTTAAGACCACGGATTCACATAATTAAGTAATAAAAAATATATATAACATTTTAATTTCATAAAAATATAAACATAGCATCATTTAGTTCCACAATAGCAATATGTCTTTGCACAATAGGAACATACTATTCTAAAATTTAAACAAATATAAGAAAATTGGTTCCACCGTAAATATTTAGACCATTATAAATTAAAAATAAAAACCAACAAACAAAAGTAATAAAAGAAGATATTATACGGATTTAGGTTTAAGTTTAGATTTTATATGGAATAAGAGAAAATATTATTGTATAATATAAATATAGGTTATTTATATACTGTTCGAATCAGTTTTAATCTGGAACCGTGGGATTCAATTCGCAACCAATCCGTGTACTGCAAATTTTTAATTTTTTAATCCGAAATCGAACTACGGATTTAAAAAATCAATCCAAACCTACCGAATCAGATTACAAATTTTATAGATTTTTTACTCGGCCCTACACGTTCTTGTCATCAAGCACACAAATTATCATATCCCTATTATTCTCTTAGAACAATGCTATAGACCACTAATTTACCATCACTAATACCACCACTAGTGAGGTGGCAATTGAAAAAAAAAAAGAAAAAAAAAAAAAAAAGGCACAAAACACATGTGGCAGTGGGTATTAGAGCCACCACTAATTAGTGGTCTAAAGCATTTTTGTATTCTCTTATTACCAGCAAAAATTACTGAGCCCATTTATTGATCACATTCGATTTAGAATATCATGCAATCCTGTTTGCAACGTTATATTTCTTATAAAAATAATGAATGAGTTACTTATCAAACTCATGCAGTTTTAAATATATTTATTTTATAACAAGTTAATTAAAATTATAATTTGAAGATAAGACTCTTCATTTAAAAAATAAATTCAAAATCACTCGAATTTGGTAAATTTGTTTTAAAAAAAAAAACACATGCAATTATCAAGGAAAAAAAAACTCAGAGTATAAATTGTCTTTTTTTTTAAAAAAAAAATGAAAAAAAAAAAAACTAGTTTTGGCATTCAAAAGGATTAAAAAGGCCAACGGATTGAAAGAACAAAAAAAATCTGCTAAAATTCTAGGGTTAGGGTTTATTGAGGGTTTTTGGTGTTTGGAGAGTTGGAGAGAGTTTGGAAAGTATGAACACGAACAAGTTCGATGCAAAGAAGCTCCTCAAGGACAAGAAATTCTGGTTCGCCTCTTTCCTCATTGCTTGGGCCGCTGCTCTTCAGGTTAATCCTTTACACATGACAATAATTTGAATTCTGTGAACTTTTTGCTAATGATTTCGTTCTTCGTGTTTGAAATGCTGTGATTTTGCAGGGGCACATGATGTGGTTACAGAGGCAGGACAAGTTCAAGCAGAAATTCGGAACCCTAGAAGAAAGCAACGACCAAAAGGAACTCATAAAGGATTAGCATTGGTGTTTAACAGTTCAAAAAATGTTGTGAGATCTTTTACATTGCTTTTTCAAGCGTTCAATCCTCTGTTTTTTTGATATTTTAGGTTAGATATGGAATACTTGTGAAAATTTGTTTGTAATCTTTTTTGCTTGGAATGAAAATCAATGTTTTATCTCAATTCTTGTTTCTTTAATTGGATTGAATGATAACAATTCAAGATTGTTGTGTGTAATGTATATGTACAAGTGTAGTACTATAGATCTGTACTAGGAAATAGAGAAGTTTGCATCCCATAACAATTGAATATGGTGAACAGTTTGAGAAGATATATGTAAAACTTTCTTCTCAATTTATGCTTGTATGGCTTGCTTATGAGAAATACTATTGAGTTAATCTGATTAGTCTACTTGAGCTTTAGGACTTGAGGATACATGAAAAGGAAGCGGAAAATATCCTAACCGTGGAATGGTGGCTAGCATGTTTGAATCCATGAAATATGGCACAGGAAAATGATCGTGATAAAAAAACAATGTGGTACATATAGATGCTTTCTGTTGTATTGATTGGGAAAAGGCTTTGTTGAGCTGAGTATAAACTATAGTATAGATGCTTTTTTGCTATGAAAATTGAACTGCACAAATTTTTGAAGGACTGCAAAGATTTTTGATGTTTTTTCTTAAATCGAAACTAGAAAAACAAAATCGTCAAAGATAACGATGTTTAACAACAACAAAAAGAAGGCCTAAATATTGTTGAGCTGGCCCTAAATTGCTTACATAGACCGCAAATAAGTAAAGAAATCTGAATTTTAACATTATATTAAAGTGCTGATCCCTTGGTGCATTTCCTACATTTTGATGCTTCTTTCTAGCATCTTGAATGGTAACACGACTACGTCATTATTTGAAAGTCCATCAATGCATTAAATGACTTTTGAATCAGTGGTATCAGATTCAACAGTTGAGAACCAGCAAATTGGACTAGTGGTTCGAACTTTGTTTGACAAAACAGTCATTTATGTTTTCTAGAAAGTTTTAGTCAATTGCTTGGTAGATCGATGATTTTAACTCTCCATCTGTAAACCTTGTGTTACAGGAACTCTTATATTTTCTCCAGTGTACTTGTGCCCACGAGATAGTATTGGAGTCCGACACCTGGATCTAATTTAAACACTTGGATTCTTGTATTTTATATGATGTTGGAAGAGGAAGAAGACAATCACATTTTTTTAGTAAAGAAACATTTTCAACTCCTCACACGAATGAGAGATAGATATTTCATATTTCTAAATAATTTATAATATCTTATCTAAGAATATCATACAAGATGCAATGCAAGTAAATGTTTAAAACATGTCCCCATATTTGTGCCCTAATTTGGATGCATTCCTAATATTCTAAGATTTAGATTTAGGAAGATCTGACGCTTAGACATGCATTGGCATCTGATACTTCTATCTTAGTTCATGTAAAGAAAAAAAGAAAAAAGAAAAAGAAGAAGAGAAGTAAGTATTGAATTGTGCTTTTGTTTACAAGTCAAATTGATATTTTTTATTACTTTGATTTTTTATCCTATCCTAATGACTATGCTTTTAACCACTTCAAGTGCATTTGTTTAGGTGTTTTGGTAACACTTTCTAGAACTCATATATCATTTGTAGAATTTGGATTGATGTTTGAGTTTCTTTGCTTGTCTGCTAGGTTTGTCCTCCACTCGCTCTCTCTCCACTGATTATCACTAGGAGAGTGTAATTTTGGTATCTTCTTGTTCATTAGAGCATTAGTATGTTCCAGTCCTTTACTCATATGGCTTGGTAGCAAAACTAGATGTGTGAATCTACTAGGATGTCATTAACTTAGGGAAGTTGGAGCTTCGATAATTGCTTTGTGTTAGTGACATGAAGCTTATGCTAGGATGATCCATTCTTAATTAAATACTAAATGTGCCTGATGTTTACCCTGGTTATATTTCCCCTTGAAAAAATCCCCTTTTTGTTTGGGAAATAATTAAGCAATGTTTGTGATTGAGAATTGAATTGAATCAAACCACCTACTTGAAGTGATCAAGATAATAAGTTTGCTGAGGGTATACAAAATGTTGTTTCTTTAAGTATATTGGAAGTCATTTTGTTATTCTCTTGGTTCTATATTTGTTATGGGTAATGAATGGGACTTATAAAACATTGACGAAACTAGACTAATTCAGTCTACATGATGGTCTAGAGACAAGCTCATCCCTTAATCAATAATGGACTCAATCTTTTATGTCTTATATTAGTAACATATTACATCAAATGATGTTCAAATTTAATTACAGTAATATTATTGATTTCTAACATGAATTTCCAAGGGAATTCTTCCCCACCCAATATGGGGGGTTGCCTGGCAAGTTTGCAACCTTTTATTCTATTAAACTTGTTTTCTAACACATATTCAGGGTAGTGCATTTCCCATCTTTTAGGAAGTTTCCAAGCAACTATATATGTCCTCGTCATTCATGAAAGGTGGAGGGTGATGGGCTTGATGGCTTTTGTTCATTGGCCATTTTGTCGCACACGAATTGTATGTTAGGGCCAAGTTTTAGTGCCTGCTTTTGAGTGCATGGTAGGTTATAATACTCACTAACACACCATCAGGGCTGGTTGATAGCGTCGCTCAATACTTCATCTAGTTAGTTGACTCCATGGCTTTGCTTGATAAGTGAAGTGATTGGGATTGGTATAATACAGTGGGATTCATATGAGCTATATATGTTTTATTTTTTATTCTCTAATAATGTGTTTGATTGACAAAAATGGGTGAAATTAGTAATATTGTGGGGCTCCCTTCGTATTATTTTTATATATTTATTTATTTTTTGTTCTTTGGTGAGATTAGTAGTACCATGGCATTGTTAATCTCGAAATGGTGTGAGATTAACAATACCACCTTCCATAGTGTTGAGAGTATAATATAAGTAATAAAATTATTACTCTTTCTAATAATTTAAACTTTTAGATGAGTTGATGGTTAATAATTTAATATGGTATCAGAACAAGCAATAGATTTTGTATTTAAGTTTCACCGTCTACACAAGACCCAACCACATACTCAATAATAAAAATATATATAATATAAATAATAAAGTTATCTCTCTCCATCAACTTATTTGAAATTCTTAAGATACAATTACTAAATCTATTTATACGTTAAAAATATATTAGTGTCTATTGCAAGAAAGGCTTTTCCCATGCGGGATTCTATCTATTGTCACTCTCCATTATGAATGGAGGTGGATGTGTAGGAGAAACAACATATTGGGTTGAAAAAAAATCAAAGATTTATAGTTGCCGACCTCACTTTTATTTGTTTTCACTACAAAAAATTTCACTACAAAAGAAAAAGAAGGCTTAAATATTGTTGAGCTGGCCCTAAATTGCTTACATAGACAGCAAATAAGTCAAGAAATCTGAACTTTAACATTATATTAAAGTGCTGATCCCTTGGTGCATTTCCAACATTTTGATGCTTCTTTCTAGCATCTTGAATGGTAACACGTCTATGTCATTATTTGAAGTCCATCAATGCATTAAATGGCTTTTGAATCAGTGGTATCAGATTCAACAGTTGAACCAGCAAATTGGACTAGTGGTTCGAACTTTGTTTGACAACACCTGTCATTTATGTTTTCTAGAAAGTTTTAGTCAATTGCTTGGTAGATCAATGATTTTAACTCTCCATCTGTAAAAGTTGTGTTACATGAACTCTTATATTTTCTCCAGTGTATTTGTGCCCACGGGATAGTATTGGAGTCCGACACCTGGATCTAATTTAAACACTTGGATTCTTCTATTTTATATGATGTTGGAAGAGGAAGAAGACAATCACATTTTTTTTAGTAAAGAAACATTTTCAACTCTTCACATGAATGAGAGACATATATTTCATATTTCTAAATAATTTATAACATCTTGTCTAAGAATATCAAGATGCAATTCATTTAAATGTTTAAAACATGTCCCCATATTTGTGCCCTACTTTTGGATGCATTCCTACTATTCTAAGATTTAGATTTTGGAAGATCTAATGCTTAGACATGCATTGGCATCTGATACTTGTATCCGAGTCCATGTTATAGTCTTGTCCTTTTTTTTTAAAAAAAAAAAAAAGAAAGAAAAAGAAGAAAAGAAGTACTGTATTGTGCTTTTGTTTACGAGTCAAATTGATATTTTTTTACTACTTTGATTTTTTATCCTGTTCTGATGACTATGCTTTTAACCACTTCAAGTGCTTTTGTTTAGGTGTTTTGGCAACACTTTCTAGAAGTCATATATCATTTGTAGAATTTGGATTGATGTTTGAGTTTCTTTGCTTGTCTGCTAGGTTTGTCCTCCTCTCGCTCTCTCTCCACTGATTATCACTGGGAGAGTGTAATTTTGGTATCTTCTTGTTCATTAGAGCATTAGTATGTTCCAGTCCTTTACTCATATGGCTTGGTAACAAAACTAGATGTGTGAATCTACTAGAATGTCATTAACTTGGGGAAGTTGGAGCTTCGATAATTGCTTTGTATTAGTGACATGAAGCTTATGCTAGGATGATCCATTCTTAATTAAACACTAAATGTGCCTGATGTTTACCCTGGTTATATTTCCCCTTGAATAAATTCCCTTTTTGTTTGGGAAATAATTAAGCAATGTTTGTGATTGAGAATTGAATTGAATCAAACCACCTACTTGAAGTGATCAAGATAATAAGTTTGCTGGGGGTATACAAAATGTTGTTTCTTTAAGTATATTGGAAGTCATGTTGTTATTCTCTTGGTTCTATATTTGTTATGGGTAATGAATGGGACTTCCAAAACATTGACTAAACTAGACTAATTCAGTCTACATGATGGTCTAGAGACAAGCTCATCCCTTAATCAATAATGGACTCAATCTTTTATGTCTTATATTAGTAACATATTACATCAAATGATGTTCAATTTAATTACGGTAATATTATTGATTTCTAACATGATTTCCAGGGTTGCCTTGCAAGTTTACAACCTTTTATTCTATTAAACTCGTTTTCTAACACATATTCAGTGGAGTGCTTTTCCCAGCTTTTAGGAAGTTTCCAAGCAACTATATATGTCCTCATCATTCATGAAAGGTGGTGGGTGATGGGCTTGATGGCTTTTGTTCATTGGCCGTTTTGAGTCGCACACAAATTGTATGTTAGGGCCAAGTTTAATGTCTGCTTTTGAGTGCATGGTGGGTTATGACTTATAATACTCACTAACACACCATCAGGGCTGATTGATAGCGTCACTCAATACTTCATCTAGTTGGTTGACCCCATGGCTTTGCTTGATAAGTGAGGTGATTGGGATTGGTATAATTACTGTGGGACTCATATGAGCTATATATGTTTTATTTTTTTTATTCTCTAATAATGTGTTTGATTGACAAAAATGGGTGAAATTAATAATATCGTGGGGCTCATGTGAGCTTTGTATGATTTTTATTTATTTATTTTTTTTTTTTGTTCTTTAGTGAGATTAGTAGTACCATGGCATTGTTAATCTCGAAATGGTGTGAGATTAACAATACCACCTTCCGTAGTGTTGAGAGTATAATATAAGTAATAAAATTGTTACTCTTTCTAACAATTTAAACTTTTAGATGAGTTGGTCATTAATAATTTAACATGGTATTAGAGTAAGTAATAGATTTTGTATTTAAGTCTCACCGACTACCCAAGACCCCAACCACATACTCAATAATGAAAATATATATAATATAAATAATAAAGTTATCTCTCTTCATCAACTTTTTTGAAATTCTTAAGATACAATTACCAAATCTATTTATACGTTAAAAATATCTTAGTGCCTATTGCAGGAAAGGCTTTTCCCATGCGGGATCCTATCTATTGTGACTCTCCATTATGAATGGAGGTGGATGTGTAGAAGAAACAATATATTGGGTTGAAAAAAAATAAAAGATTTATAGTCGCCGACCTCACTTTTATTTGTTTTATTTTAATTCATCCATATTTTTCTTTTCATAGTCGGATAAGATTTATAGTCTAATGTGGACATTTGTAGATGATATATTTTTTTTTATGTACTTTTGTGATTATATAGAGTAGAATTACATAGCAAAACATTACAAGAAATTGATTCGGATGAACCTTTCTAAAAAACTAGGGTCCTTGTGAACCAAGTTTACATATATATATATATATATATATATGGACCTGGGCCACAAAACCAAGTGGGGTGAGATAGATAATCAATCATCACAAATGGGAAAATCTACTAAATCAAGAAAAAAAAAAAAAAAAAAAAAAGCAAAAGAAAACAAAACAAAACAAAACAAAAGTGGAGTTGTCAAGCAGCAGCCTACTCTCTTTCACTTGGTGTATAATATGCATTGTTTCAAACTGATTCATTTTCTGATGGAGACTATAGTGATGGATTATATAGTGCTGACTTTAAATCTCACATTTGTCCTCTCAACCGATCTCTCTCTCTCTCTCTCTCTCTCTCTCTCTCTATGTTTATGTGAAAACTAGCTAATCTATGTTGTGTTTGGTTGGGAGATTTGAAGAAGAATTTGAAAAGAAAAATGAAAAATGTGATAAAATGTGAATAAAATATACCTTACCTTTCACCTAGTTTCACAGATCTTTTTCATTTCTCTTTTCAAATTTCTTCATAAATCTCTCAACCAAATACAGCGTTAGTTTATTATTTTTATTATTATTATTTTATGAGTTGTTGTTGTTGTAATGGTTAGAATGGAATTAAAATTCATGTAGATGAAGACCAAGACCAACCAACCAGCCCAGTTGAGAGAGACACACTTTGTGGTGACAGCGGATACGGTGGCTGCTTCTCTGGTAATATGCCCACCCCATATCATACCCTCTTCCTTCCTTCCAGTATTTATTATTATTTTTTATTTCCAACCATATCCATGCCATCTATTGTAATTAGGTAAGTAATGACTCATGAACTATACATTTTACTATTTTTTTAAAAAACTTATATATAAATCAAACCACGACTGTTTGTAATCCTTTGAATTGTTGAACACGTTGTGTTTAGATATATAGGGTTCTCAAATGAACTAGGTTATTCCCTTCCTCATCTACTCGTGTTCAGTTTTGTAAAAAACTTGTTGGAGATCGACTTGTTTTATAAGTTAGTCAAATTTGAATAATCTACTATTCTGCTTGATGACTTTATATGCATTATAACAAATTAAGCTACTTGAGCTTAGATTGATATTTATTTGTGATTAATTCAAAAAAGTAAATAAGTTGAACTTTAATAGATTTTGAAACATATTAAGATAAACAAATCAAATTTGAACAATCTATATTACTCGACTCGACTTGAATTAGATAGAAATATTTATTAGTTCTTAAATGTAACATATTAGTCATAGGAAAATAGTATTTTTATTAATTAGTGGAACATTATTGCTAATGAAAATTCGCATGCTTATCAAATCAAATATTTATTGACTTAGGCTACCTGTCTTATTCAAGTAATTAATAGATATGTATGCAAGGTCATACACTTTGTGTAGGAAATCACAAGGAGTTGTTTTTTTTTTAATAGATCAAATCAAATATAAAATGTCAACTTCAATAATTCCATAAAATTAGTAAAACTTGTTTTTTAGCAAAACATGATTAGTATTGGACAGCCTTGTAATATCTATTAGCAATGGAGCTTAGTGATAACTTCGCTTTTAGCTTAAAAAAAAAAAAAAAAAAAAAGTGAAAAATGAGTTCAATAACACAAAAAGCACCCTAAATTGAGAAAATTGGTGAGTTTAGTCGCCAACTTTTTGCACCAAGCTTCTGTGGACTGGACAATCTAGTCGGGTTCATTGGCCCATCATGGGTTTCACTTTGATGATCCATTCTATCCATTTTTTAGGTTTCAGTGTGTAGATTGTCTTGAAAAAAAATTAGATCATTCCGATAATCATAGCGATGTAATTTTATCATCTTTATTTTGATAAAAATAAACTCTAAGTATGATTTTAAAAATAACCTATTTATTTGTTATGAAGACAGATATTTTTCATGAATGAGATTTACATTGAAATTTAAAATGAGCAAAATAGATTATTGAATTAGGACCCATGATGAGCCCACGGGTTGGACTAAATAGTCCCGTCCACAATAAGCTCATTTTTAATTAGCTAAGTACCTCTTTATCCTCAATGTGTTTGATAAAATTGAAAATTAATTTCTAGATTATGAATGCCAAAATATTGAAAGAACTAAATTCAGAAATTTGAAAATTTTAATATAATAAACATGTTATTCGATCACGTCACTCATCTCTTTGACTGAAAATTAAGAATCCAAGCCCCAATTTCAGCAATTTTTCAATTATGCCTTATCAAACATATTAAATTTGTTCAATTTCAGTAATTAATTTTGTAATCAAACAAGACAAATTGATCAAAATTCAATAAACCAATATGGTCTCAGTATGGGACTAGGACTAATGATCTTATCATCTAGAATGGTAATACAAATTAGTCAAACTTGATTCTGCTTTTATTTTTAATTTTTAATTTTTAATTGCTTATAAATCAGCATAATTAGACTGGCAATTAACATAGTCTGGTAAAGATTAGAGCCCAAAACTGCAGTCAATTTTAAAAACTGAACATTACATGTATTTAGACCGTTAATTATAACAGAAAGAGACTGATTAATTATATTATCACCTCAATTTAGAAAAACTTATTTAAATACATGTTCTTACCAATTTGTGCCGCTTGCCGTATGATTTAATTATGGGTTATTACGATTATAAAATGTGATTCAATTTTATTTGTGTAATGCATGAAATAGTTTCATTTTCGTAAAATAAATACAAAATAATTATATTAATATACGTGATTATATATATAGACATAAATGAGTTGATTGGGTTGATTTGTTCAACCCTTGTCTAATTCAACTAAATCTGTTTAAACCCGTTATTAAATGGGAGGGTTTGGGTTGAGTTGTTTAAAAAAAAAAACGTTTGACTAATAATATTTAGTTCATTTTAAGGTATGGTTTGAGAAGTCGGTTGGTTTTTTGGTTATTTGATTTTTTTGGCTATTTTAACCTGGAGCTAAAAAACCTGATTTGGGAAAGATTTTTAGCTTTTTTTACTTTTTTGCGACATAAAGAATGTAATGATTATAGGTTGGATGAGATGTTTTGTCTTATTTGACTAAAAAGTCTATTTTGTTTTTTGTAGTTATTTTAATCCAAAAATCCTCAAAAACCTTTTCCCAAACCATGCCTAAACACGATGTGTATATTATTTTTATATCTATATAAATATAGAAAAAAAAATAAATTATGCTCAATAAATTAGCCAACTACTTAAAGCTTATCAAATTAATAAATTAGATTTTTTAAAATAATTCATAGCCAGTTAAGCCTGAGTACACAGTAATCACTCTGACATAGCCCTTAGGTTTAAGAAAGATTAGTAATAATTATATACAATGGTGATTTTGATGGCGGGATAAAAATGGTGACGAGGATAGTGATGTATGATGAGGAGAACCAGCCTTATTTTTAGTTTAAAAGTTAAAAAATTATTAAAAGAATTAAAATTTTTATAATTTATATCAAAAAGTTAAAGGTTCTATTTTTTTTTTATTTTTTGTATATCTTTTCGTAAAAAACTAAAGAATCATTTCAAATATACTAATTTTTTTATCTAATATTTTACCTAAAAAATTAAGAAATTATTAAAATAGTCTGTTCCCAAACGAGGCGTTAGTTGTTAATTTATAGATTCAATATTGGTTACGGCTATGTTTGGCATAAATTTTTTGAGTCAATAGTCATAAAAATACAAAATAAGTTAAAAAATCAATAAGATAAAATATACATCCAAATCATAATCATTTTATTTTTTCTCTCATAAAAATTAAAAAAGTCAAAAAAATTCACTTCAAACGAGACTTTTAGCCTCAGAGTAAAATAATCAAAAAAATTAAAAAATCAACCCACATCTCAAACAAATGTCACATATTATTAGTTTTATATATCTTACAACCTAAGGCTGTGTTTGGCATGGAGGTTTGGGTTGGGTTAGATTATTTTAGTCATAAAAAGATAAAATAGGCATTTTAACTCAATAAAACAAAATATCACATTAAAATCATAATCAGCTTGCTTGGTTGTGTTTTTTCAAAAACACTTTTCAGAAAATTCTATTTTCTTGTTTTCCGTATTTTTTTGTTTTTACTGAATTTTTTAAATATTTTAATGAATTTTTTTTTTTACTTTTTAGACATGCCTAACATAAATATACTTAAAAAGTAAAAAAATTGTGAAAAAAATCTTTTAAAAATTCACTAAATACCAAAAATATAAAAAAAAACGAGAATTTAATACATTTTTTGTATTTTTATGTATTTATTAAAATTTTAAAATATTTTTTCACAAATTTTTTACTTTTTAGATACATCTAAGTAAGGTGCATCCAAAAAAGTAAAAAAAAATGTTTAAAAATTTAAAAATATTGACTAAAAACAAAAAAATACGAAAATCAAAAAACTGAATTTTTAAAAACTTAATTCAAAAAACTCAAACTAAACAGACTGAATCATTTTATTTTTTCTTTCACAAAAGTTTAAAAAAATTAAAAAAAAAATTTCAAACGAAACATTTTAACCCCTAGATTAAAATAGTTAAAAAAATAAAAAAGTTAAAATATAAATTCACACCCAAACGAAGGCTAAGTAAGTTAATACGTTTGTTCTATGAAAGTGTAAGGCTAAGTTTGGCATATTTCGAAAAAGTTAAAAAGTTACTATCCTATTTAAGTCACATCATCTTATTTAAGTCATATCACTTCTCTACCACATTACTTCAAACCTAATTCATTTTTCATAAAAATTCAAAAAGTATACTTATTTAAAATATCCCAAACAACTCTAAATTACCTAGAATTGTCATTTTCCAACTAGTGAAACCAAAAAAATGGCTTAAATTCCTTAATAGGAAAATGATGTGATATCGCACGGCATCAAATGTTAGACTTTCACTCCCCCAAATGGCTGTGTTTGGTGGGGTTTTGTAATTAATTTTTTACTTACTAATTTGAATGTTATGTTTTGTTTTCAAAAATTATTTCGACATCCGTGTTTGAAAACTTATCTATCCGGTCATCTTTTTGGATGTGATGTTCTACTAGTCATTTGGCTGGTTGATCGGCTAATTGATAAGAACAAAAAAAAAATTTTGGCACCAATTATTTTTATATTTTAAATAAAAAATATTTTCAAAAATTTTTATAAATTTTTTATAAGTTTTGAATAGAATTTTGGGTTGTGTTTGATTATGAGTTATAAGTTTTTGAATCAAATATCATATGTCACATCAAAATTTTCAAACTCTCTTCAAAACTCATAACCAAACAAATTTCCCTCACTCAAATTGTAATTTCAAAACTTATAAACTCAAAATATAATTTCATCATAAAATCATAATTTCAAAACTTTACCAAACGCTACCTAATATCTTCCTCTCCAAGAAGCATGATACATGAGTTTCCCTCACCCACCAATTAAGAATTTTCCTATACATTTACACTATGTTTTTGGTGTTTGTTCGGTAGAAATTATTTTATGTATTTTTTAGTAGTTGGTACAACATAATAGAAAGAGTAATGCTAGAGATCTCAAAAGTTTTATCAAAATTTTTATCAAATATCTCACATGGGTATAGAAACTATACCATGTGAGTCTTATGTAAGTCTCACGCTATGTGGATCTCATGTGGGTCCCTACACCAACAATTATCATCAAAATAAATATAATTTTACTTAATTTTTTCATTATTAATCCCCTCATTATTAATCATCTCGTTACGAATCTCTTTTATTTTACATCTGAAAATAAACGGATCTTAAGCTAAAGAAAGATTAATAACAACTATAAAGGAAGGTGATTTTAGTGGAGCATAATGGTAGTGACAAGGATAGTGATGTATGACAAGGAGAACAAGACTTAGGCTTGGTTTGACATAACCTGAAAAAATTAAAAAGTCACTATTATATTTAAGTTATATCATTTTATTTAAGTCATATCACCTATTTACTACATCACTTCAAACTCAATCCATACCCAAACCATATTTCATAAAAAGTCAAAAAGTACGTTTATTTAGTTTTTCCCAAACAAACTCTTAATTGTTAATTTATATATTCAATATTGATTATAGTTATGTTTGGCATAAATTTTTTGAATTAAAATAGTCACAAAATGATAAAATATAATAAAATTTTAATAAGATAAAATGTTACATTCAAACTATAATCATTTTATTTTTTCCTTCACAAAAGTTAAAAAATTTTAAAATTCATCTCAAACGAATTTTTTTAACCTCAGATTAAAAAGGTCAAAAAATTAAAAATCAACCCACACCTCAAACGAAAACTACATATTATTCACCGCCTGTTTCCACTTTTCAAAAAACACTTTTTAGAAAATTCTACTTTCTTATTTTTTGTGTTTTTTTGTTTTTACTGAATTTTTTAAATATTTTAAGCAATTTTTTTACTTTTTAGACACACCTAACATAAGTACACTTAAAAAGTAAAAAAATTGTAAAATTTTTTTTTTAAAAATTCACTAAATACCAAAAATATAAAAAAAAAAATTACAAGAATTAAGTATATTTTTTATATTTGTATGTATTTATTAATTTTTTAAAATATTTTTTCACAAATTTTTTACTTTTTAGATATATCTAAATAAGGTGCATCTAAAAAATAAAAATAAATATTTAAAATTTAAAAAATATTCACTAAAAACCAAAAAATACAAAAACTAAAAAAAAATTAATTTTCAAAAAATTTAATCCAGACTCATATATCTTACAACCCAAGTGAGCTGATACATTTGTTGTATGAAAGTGTAAGATACCTAGAATTGTCATTTTCCAACCAGTGAAACCAGAAAAAAAAAAAGGGGCTTAAATTCCTTAATAGGAAAATGATATGAAATCGTACGGCATCAAATGTTGACTTTCACTACCCAGAAGGAATAATCTTCCTCGCCTAGAAGCATGATACATGAGTATCCCTCACCCACTAATTAAAAAATTTCCTATAACTTTACGCTATGTTTTTTTTGGCGTTTGTTCGGAAAAAAATATGGTAGTTGGTATAATATAACAGAAAAGTCTAATAGAAAATATTTTTCGGCATTAACGAAAGATAAGTTTATTTAACGCTCTATTTTGTAAAGTTAAATTTTGACTAAAACAATCAATAAAAATAAAATAAATTAAAATAATTAATAAGATAAAATATTACATTTAAATTATAATTATTTTATTTTTTTCCCCTCATAATCACTAAATTAACTATAAAAAAGGTCAATTATCTTTCTAAATACAATTTTTTTAGTTAGGTTAAAATAGTCAAAAAAAAAACAAAAAAAACAAAAAATCAACTAAAATAGTCTATTCCGTAGCCGGACCTAAGTCAAAATATTTTTTAATTTTCAAAGGTAAAAATCATTTTTCGAACAAAAGTCTTGTTAATGCCACCACACTATCACTACCATCATCACCTCCACCACCATTAGGTCCATTGTTGCTCTCACTAGGGTGCGGAGACACGTTAGGACTTAGAGGGTCACATGCCCCTCCTCAATTTTTTGCAATTGCACTTTTACCCCTATTTAAAAAATAAATAATTTTTAAAATTCAAAGTATGTTATAATTTTTTATATCTCATCTTTTTCTCTTTTTTTTTTTTGACAAAATCCTTGCAAAACCAACTGGGTTAATCTATTAGTCAAAATTCTTACCTTTTTCATTATGAGGTTAGATATTGAAATATCTCAACCTGATTATTGATTGCATTTTTCTTGTTATTTATTTATGATTTCTCTCTCCTAATTTTGAAAATATTTATTTATATTAGTTGTATGGTGTATTGATTTTTATTATGATTATAATACATTAGTTTCATTATAACATGATTTGTAACGCCCTCAAAACTTCCAATAAATACATCCACTGGCATATATAAATGATAGCATAAATCAGAGTATTAGTTCTTTCATTACATAAAGTTAATGAATATAAAGAGTTTAACATAAACAAATATCCTTTAGGCTTACACCTTTCCAAACCTTGAATTGGTTACAGCGAAAGTGAGGCTAGCTTTTACAATTAAAGCCCTAGGCTATATAAGTAATGAAACAAAACATAGAAGCTCTTGCTTCCCAAAAGTTCCACCGATACTGTTGCCTTGGAGAAGGCATTCCATCGATACCTGAAAGTGTTTTTCCCAATTAGGGTAAGCCACAGTCCAGCAAGAATAATCTAACACAGTATATGAGGTTTAACAAAGGTATACGTGCAATGTGCATATACAATGATGGGGATAAAACGTTCACATTTTATATAGTCATTAAATATCAAGTCCATGTTCTATTTCATTCATTTTCTTCAATTCATTTCAATACATGAGCCAACTTCATTATTTTTCAACAACCCAAATGAGACTATAACTCAATGGTTCAACAATTTCACAATCAACATATAAACACTTCCAATTTCCATTTTACGAATATTTCGTCTACGGGATCGACACCTATGTATAAATTTCGGGACTTTCACCCAGGACACTCCGGTCAACTTAATTATAATGGAGTTCATCCCCTTTCTCTTCCCAAACAATCATACATATGCAATGTATATAAACACATAATCACTTATGGAGTACATCCCTTTTCTTTTCCCAAGTAATCATACATATACAATGTATATAATCACAGCCATATTCAATGACAACCAACAAAAGATTAGTTTCAATTCATCTAATCCACATACAATTTCTACAACAATCAAAGCTATCATCCACCGATAGCCCAATACAGATATTTCTAAACAGATATACAATCTCAAGATAGATACATTATTTGAAATTTCCAATGATGTGAAGTATTAAATACTCGATTCCACCATCTATTCCAATACTCACTCGATTTCATATTTACAACACTAATTTTAATTATTTACATAAAATAATTATGATAATCATTTTAGGGCAAAATTCTTCTTTTTCCCAATATCAACCCATGTATTAAAGTCAACCATTTTAAAACAATATGGTCTCATATTCAAATCTCATACTTATTTATCTCGTATTCATCAAAATCCCATCCCTCTTTCCATTTTATACCAAAACCCTAGGTTTGTTTACATTATCTCTAAATCCCACCATTGTTACACAATCGACAAATAACTAAGTTAAAAACCATAACAAGGTGTAGAAAATCCCTGCCTCAAGAAGAGAAGGCGAGCAAAGCAAGGTTGAAACTCCAAAGACACTGAAATCCAAGTTTGTTCAAATCAAAATGAAGATTTTGAAGCACTCTACCTTTTTCTCAAAGGCACTAGGGTGAAGAGATCAACGAATCTAGATGAAATCGAAGAGAGAATATGAGTTTTAGAGAGAGAAACTCAAGATCTAGGTTTTTGAAAAGTTTTAGAGAGAGAGAGAGGAATGAAAAAGTGATACAAAACATCATTTTCACAAATTGTTATACACGCAGTCCGCTCGAGCGTGGAAAACGATGCTCGAGCGTTAGACACATAGGTCCGCTCGAGCATGGAAAGTTACGCTCGAGTGTGGAATACACAATTTCGGAAGTTTTGCAAACGAAGGACCTCGCTCGAGCGTTAGACTGGACGCTCAAGCGTCCAATGCACTCTTCCAGCATTTGCAGAACTACAAAAATGCTGAAAGTTGACAAATCTTGCTCTAGCGCAAGAATGACCGCTCAAGCGGAAGAGCAAAATTTGTGAAATTCACTCGGGCGCAAGAATCCCCACTTGAGCGGAAGAACCAAAATCTGGACATCACATATTTAGAAAAACAAGCAACCAACAACTCGATAACCAAGAGAATGGGAGACAAGGGAAACAAGACATGAATAATCGTTCTAAACCATACCAACCCGAATCCGGAACACAATAAGTGGCAGGTCAAAATCGGAATCGCTATATGATTCATTAATTAAAAATAAAATAAAAATTCTTGTAATTTGTCACTTTAAATATTTAATTTTACTAAAATATTTTCTTTTAAATTCTATATTATTATATTTTTCATGTCTTTCTTTTCCACTCTCTTTTTTCTTTGGGTGTATTTTGGTGTAATTTTGTCATTCTCATTTTTAATAATAGCATGTGATCGCATTTTAAATTATAATGATCATCATGTTCACAAAACTAAAATAGCAAATCATATTAATAATAAATAAACAATCAAAAATCAAAAACATTAAGCAAAAAAACTAACTAACTTGAGCGTAGCTTTAAAATTTTAAATATGAAACTATGTTCATTTTTAGTTGTTTTACCCTTAATTAAGACTCAGAATTATTTGCATTGTTGTAGATCACTATGATCTTAACACAATGTTGCTCCTCCTAAATTGAAATCTTGACTCCGCCACTGGCGGTCACTACCACCACCCAACCCCTACTAATACAATCATCGGTATTTTTTTTTATCAACAGTTTTTTTTATAATATATATATATATATATATATATATTATTGATGAAGATCAATATGAAATACACAAAACGCAATCAAATATTAAAATATATATTTATATATTTTCCAAAAAATATTTAACGTAAAAACAAACGAAATGTTTAATTTATCACAAACAATATTTGGTAAAGGTTATACAAATTAAGTTCATGATAATAGTGTGTATCATTCTTTATCCAGGTCTAGGAATAGATAAAAATGAAATAAAATAAATAACTTTTTTTGTTCATCAATAAAATCTTATTGAAATTGTCCACATTCGATTCGTCCTCCTGAAAAGAACACAATAAAATAGGATGGACTTATACGACATTTTGTAAATGTATTGAATATTAATCACTTCAAAAAAAATTATCAAATACTCCCAGAATATTATATAACTAGTGTATACCTGTGTCTGAAGGTACGGTGTGAATAAAAATAAGTGAACAGACAGAAAAAGAAAAAAAAAAAACAAATAGAGACAAAAATAAAAATGGGAGAAAATAAAAGAATAAAAAGAAAAGAGGAAGAAAGATGGGATCATGGAAAGATGGGTGAGAAAAAGAAAAAATAAGAGAGAAAGCGGGAAAGTAGAAAATGTACATGTAAGACATTTTTTGAAAATAATATATTTCAGCCATTGTTTTATAATTTGAACAGATCAGAGCCATCCAAATGTCTTAATATGACAAAAATATGTTAAAGATTCAAAAGTCGTTCTGCTTTATTATATAGATATTGATTATATATTACTTTAGTCAACAAATTTTATTCGTAAACATTTTCACTATATGATTAGTTTGGAATACCACAACACAATGTCTAAAATTATTGAATAATTACCGTAACTTATTATTTAATTTTTAATAATCTAAAAAGCACAAAAGAATTATATTTCTTCAACAATTTCCTATCTCTAGAAGACCAAAAAAGTGGGAGTAAGAACAACGTGACAAAAGTTTATTGAGGATTGTGATATAACCTCGTTTAAGAATCTTTCATTTTAATTAAAAAGTCAAAAAATTATTAAATTAGTTAAAAAGTCAATAATTCATACTAAAAAATCAAAAATTCTCTTTTCTCTTTACTTTTTGTACATCTTTTCGTAAAAAATCACAAAGTCATCCTAAATATACTAATTTTTTTTAACTCATATTTTAACTAAGGCCTCGTTTGGCAAGAGGCTATTTTAACCAATTAGCCAAAAAGTTACTAAATTAGCCAAAAAGCCAACAACCATACCAAAAAGTCAAAGATTCTCTTTTCTCTCTACTTTTTGCACATCTTTTCGTAATTAGCCAAAAAGTCATCCCAAACATACAAGTTTTTTTTACCTACCTTTTTAGCCAAATAGCCAAAAAATTACTAAATTAGCCTGTTCCCAAACGAGGCCTAAATAGCCAAAAAATTACTAAATTAGTCTGTTCTCAAACGAGGCCTTAGTTGGATAGCATTATTCAAATTGAGTTAGTTTTCAACTTTTTGCATACGTGGAAGATAACTTCAAGAATCAACTCTTTTTTTTTTTTTTTTTTTTGAAGTATTTTGTTAAGGGTCCAGCTTGTCTGAAGTTGAGATTAAGACTGAACCCGTCCAGTCCGGCCCATGGGGCTTTTTTTTGGCTCGTTTTGATAATCTGAACCGTTGAATGTGTGGAACTCGTCGAATACTATATGTCTGTAAAAAATCACATTGATCAGATATCAATAACTATGTGATCAAATCAGTTTTGTATTAAAAAAAATGGACGGTGAAAAAATTAACGGTTGATAAAAAACTGTTTTGTTCACATAGTTATCAATATCCGATCAATATGATTTTTTACAGGCATATACACATTGACGGTTTGGATTATCAAAATAAGATCTGTGATGAACCCCCACAAACCTAACAGTACGATCCAATCCGATCTTAAACTGAACCAAAGCCACTGCCTTTTGTTAACTTTGACTTTACATATTCATGTTCGAGCAAATACTAATCAACTTGGTGAGGCATAACAAACCATATGTTGTGTGGAGTCTTATTTGAGGCTATTAATTTCTCATAGCATGATCAATAGTCAGCACTAAACAAAAGCAGACTTAAGGGTTAGTTTGGGAAGTGAGTTAACTTTTTGATTTTTTGATTTTTTTAGTTATTTTAGTCTGGACTGAAAAGGCTCAATTTGGGAAGAAGATTATAAGTGGCGTTTTGGCAAAAAGCCAAAACGCAAAAAGTGACTTTTTTTTGCCATAAATTGATTTGGGATGTTGGTTATAAGTCAAAAGAAAAATTACGAAATTACCCTCCATAGATGGAAAATGAAAGGGTAAAAATGTGTAATTTTTCAATTGGTTAGGGATACTTTGGTCATTTCATTATGATTTGACATTATAAACAAATATTAATGAAAAAAGTAAAAAGTCACTTTTTACTAACTTCCCAAATCATTTGTCTAAAAAAGTCAAAAGCTTAGTTAAAAGCCAAAAAGTCACTTTTTACCATCTTCCCAAAATAAGCCAAAGTTTGATTTGGAAAAGACTTTTTGATTTTTTAACTTTTTTTTATAAGAAAAGAGTGTAATAATTATGAATTAAATGTGATATTTTATTTTTTATATCTAAAATAATCAATAAAGCCCAATCTAACTCTTCCCAAACGGAAACCAACTACTATTGCATCCCTTTTGTCATAAAACATTTAACCAATGGTTGAAATAATGGGTGCAATGACAATAACAAGTGAATTAATAGGAAGAGTTTCCCTCAGATGCCAACCCCTAGATAAGCTTTAAATATTAATACTAAAAAGTCTTTGCACACGTTGCTTGTGTGAATCAGTTAAATCTAACCGTTACCAATTAAAAGAAATAAAAAAGGATTGGCAAGCATGATTCGATTTTGGTTGTACTAACTCAAGGGTTTATTTTATATAATAATTAGTAGAATTTATTTTTTAAATGAAAAATTAATTTTGAGTTTTAATGTTTTATGTGTAGAAAATTTTAACAAATAAAAGCTAAATACAAATATATTTGCAAATGACAGATGAAAATTGTTATCACTGTATGTGATCCTATGTAAAATAAATTTATAAAAATAATTTCTTTCAAAGTTTAAAAAAGAAAAAAGAAGAATGTGGATTTTCAATCTAAAATCAAATCTTCATTTGTGTTAATCAAATTTGCCAAAAATTATGAATTCTACTTGTATCAAAATATTTTTTCTTTGAAAAAAAAAAAAAAACTCCACATATCATTTTCGATGAATCAATAGTCTTTAATAATATTTCACACTATTTATCATTGACATTTGTAAATCTATCTTCTAAAAAAGTTTTTAAAAAAAATTTAAGTTCTATTATTTTAATCAATTAATATCAATTTGGATGTTATACGTGTATGTAAATCACTTCTAGAAATATGATGTTTGACATAAAATCACAATTGAGTTACATTTAATTAATGTAATGATATTTTATACTATGATAAGTATTACAAAAGAATAATATTAATTTTAATTTAAAATAAAATTTAAATTTAAATTATTTATTTTAATAATCTCATCCTTGTTGTTCTATAAAAGTGTTATTTAAATAATTATATATAATAAATTTAGTTTAATTATTTGTTTATTTTGATAATTTTAGTTTTATTGTGCTATAAAAGTATAATTATCATATATAATGATTCTATATGATATATATTAAATTACAAGATTGTAAAATAAACACTTATTTTGATATTAAAAATAACAGTTAAATTATAAAGAGAATTAGTAATATAAAACTAAAAGTGATTCTAATTATTTATTTTTAATTTTAATTTTATATTTATCTGAAAAATAAAAATACGTAGAAATAGAACTACACAAAATTTATTTAAAAAATTAAATATAAATATGTTATGATTGTATTAAGAAGAAAATACATAAATTAAATATGTGGAGTATTGATTTTTTTTTTCTTTAATATTATTTTTAAATTATTCATACATATTGTATATAGGTATATAAATTTATTAAATATAAACGTTTTGTAATAAATAATTTCATATCAAATAACAAAATTAAATATAGACTAATAATAAGATATCAATAAGATAAAAAAAAAAATATATATATATATAAGAAAATTAATTTAATCCGTTTGATGCACATAATTAAGCATGTTCTGTCTTATTTATTTATTTATATATCGAGTTAATTTTTTTTTCAAATATCATAATAATTAAATTAAAATATCAACTATATAAAAAAAAAATCTGATAATGATAAAATTAAATACATAATTAAAAATATATAAAAAATAAATATTTCTCAAATAAATTTATATAAAATTAATTTCAACTATAATAATTAATTTTATATAAAACTTTATATGCAAATAAAAAAAAATACGGTGACGTGATTTTTAGAGAAAAAATTGCACGCATTATTCTCCATAGCAATCGATTGGACCGTGCAGTTCGGCATGGTGGGTCCAGTACGGTATCCAGTACGGTATCCAAACTGTGATGGACAATTGTTATCAGAAAATTGAAACCACATTATTTATCACATTTGTTTTTTTAAAAAAAAATTAATTTTTATACTCATAATAGGTGCCTTTTTATTTTAAATATATCCTATGTGTGGGAACATATATTTTTTGAGTGGTTTACGTGGTCGTGTTTGTTAGTCGAAATATTATGTGGATGGACCGACTTGTCGATAAGAGTACGGAATAAATGTTGTGTTTATGTCCTATGAAATGAAATTATTACAGAATAAGGATACTCATCATTATATAAAGAGAGTATTCCCGTAGATTTAAGGTACACTTTAATTGATAATTATTTTACTTATGTCGATATCTTGTGAGATTGTTGACTGATTTGATCGTCAGAGTGTCCCCGCGTGGATGAGCTACCATGATATTTCTTATCTTTTTGTGTACAAGTGTTTGATTTAATCTATTCTGCCGTGTACACTTCAACTAAATTTCTTAGATATCTGCAGAGAGATCTGTTTGGTTGTGAGGTCAGAAATCAACACCCACACTATGTACATAAATTTATAAAATGAACTATTCATATCATGATTGATCCAAGAAAAAACCATTCAACGTGTTTGATTTCAATTTTCTAAAAATTGAGTTTTTTATTTTTCGTATTTTTTTACTTTTAGTGAATATTTTTTAAATTTTAAGTAATTTTTTTTTTTAGATGCACCTTATTTAGATTTATCTAAAGAGTAAAATATTTGTAAAAAAAATATTTAAAAAATTAATAAATACACAAAAATAAAATAAAATAAAATACATTGAATTTCATTTTTAATTTTTTTTTTTTTGGTATTTCGTGAATTTTTTAAAGATTTTTTTTTACAAAAATTATACTTTTATCTGTATTTATGTTAGGCGTATCTAAAAATTAAAAAATTATTAAAAATATTTTAAAAATTCAATGAAAATAAAAAAAATACAAAAAAAGCAAAAAGATAAAAAATTTTAAAAAGTAAATTCCAGAAACCGAAACCGAAATCGAAACCGAAACTAAAACCAAAACCAAATAGAATGATTCATATCATGAAAGTATTGAATACTAATCACTTCAAAAAAAATTATCAAATACTCTCAGAATATTATATAATTACTGTATACTTGTGTCTGAAGGTACGGTATGAATAAAAATAATTTATTTTGAGAAGATGGTAAAAAGTTACTTTTTGGCTTTTAATCAAGTTTTTGGTTTTTTTAGACAAATGATTTGGGAAGTTGATAAAAAGTGACTTTTGACTTTTTTGATTAATATTTGTTTATGAAGTCAAATCATAATAAAATGACTAAACTATCCCCATTTATTTAAAATATTTACAACTTCACCTATGTAACACATTTTGACCCATGAGGGGTAAAATTGTAATTTCACCGTTGACTAAAAACCAACTTCCCAAATGAAAAAAAAGCCAAAAAAGCCAACTTTTGGCTTTTGCCACTAACCAAAAAAGTGGCTAAAAACTATGTTGCCAAAATAAGCCTAAGTGAACAAACAGAAAAAGAAAAAAAAAACAAATAGAGACAAAAATAAAAATGGGAGAAAATAAAAAGAATAAAAAGAAAAGAGGAAGAAAGATGGGATCATGGAATGATGGGTGAGAAAAAGAAAAAGTAAGAGAGAGAAGCGGGAAAGTAGAAAATGTACATGTAAGACATTTTTTGAAAATAATATATTTTAGCCATTATTTTATAATTTGAACAGATCTGAGCCATCTAAATGTCCTAATATAACAAAAATATGTTAAAGATTCAAAAGCCGTCCTGCTTTATTATATAGATATTGATTATATATTACTTTAGTCAACATATTTCATTCATAAACATTGTCACTACATGATTAATTTGGAATACCACAACACAATGTCTGAAATTATTGAATAATTACCATAACTTATTATTTAATTTTCAATAATCTAAAAAGCACAAAAGAGATATATTTCTTCAACAATTTCCTATCTCTAGAAGACCAAAAAAGTGCGAGTAAGAACAACGTGACAAAAGTTTATTGAGGATTGTGATATAGATTACTTGGATAGCATTATTCAAATGGAGTTAGTTTTCAACTTTTTGCATACGTGGAAGATAACTTCAAGAATCAACTTTTTTTTTTTTTTTTTTTTTTTTGAAGTATTTTGTTAACTTTGACTTTATATATTCATGTTCGAGCTACTACTAATCGACTTGGTGAGGCATAACAAACCACATGTTGTGTGGAGTCTTATTTGAGGCTATTAATTTCTCATATCATGATCAATAGTCAACACTAAATAAAAGCAGACTTAAGAGTTGGTTTGGAAAGTGAGTCGATTTTTTAATTTTTTTAATTTTTTAGTTATTTTAGTTTGGGTTAAAAAATTTGGTTTGAAAATGACTTTTTGATTTTTTGACATTTTTAATTTTTTTTATAAGAGAAAAATGTAATGATTATGAATCAGATGTGATATTTTACTTTTTGAGACTAAAATAGTCAAAAATCCAATCTAACTCTTCTCAAACGGAAACCACCTACTATTGCATCCCTTTTCTCATAAAACATTTAAGCAATGGTTGAAATAATGGGTGCAATGACAATAACATGTGAATTAATAGGAAGAGTTTCCCTCAGATGCCAACCCTTAGATAAGCTTTAAATATTAATACTAAAAAGTCTTTGCACACGTTGCTTGTGTGAATCAGTTAAATCTAACCGTTACCAATTAAAAGAATTAAAAAAGGATTGGCAAGCATGATTCGATTTTGGTTGTACTAACTCAAGGGTTTATTTTATATAATAATTAGAAGAATTTATTTTTAAAATGAAAAATTAATTTTGAGTTTTAATGTTTTATGTGTAGAAAATCTTAACAAATGAAAGCTAAATACAAATAGATTTGTTAATGACAGATGAAAATTGTTGTCACTGTATGTGATCCTATGTAAAATAGATTTATAAAAATAATTTCTTTCAAAGTTTAAAAAAAAAAAAGAAAAAAGATGAAGGTGGTTTTTCAATCTGAAATCAAATCCTCATTTGTGTTAATCAAATTTACCAAAAATTATGAATTCTACTTGTATCAAAATATTTTTTTTCTAGAAAAAAAAAAAAAAAAAACTCCACACTATCACTTTCAATGAATCAATATTCTTTAATAATATTTCGCACTATTTATCATTGACATTTGTAAATCTATCTTCTAAAACAGTTAATAAAAAAAGTATTAAGTTCTATTATTTTAATAAATCAATATCAATTTGGATGTTTTACGTGTACGTAAATCACTTCTAGAAATATGATGTCTGACATAAAATCACAATAGAGTTACGTGTAATTAATGTAATGATACTTTATACTATGATAAGTGTTAGACTTATTTATTTTGATGATTTATTTAATTATATTTTAATTTATTTGAAAGAGAAAAATAGAATCAAAATTTATTTTGATGATTTATTTGAAAGAGAAAAATAGAATCAACATTTATTTTGATGATTTCATGTTTTAATAAAATCAAATTTTATTTTGTCCCATTATTTCTCACCTAAACCTTTATCCCAAATGTTGTTAGAATGTATTTAATATTTGATTAAATCAGGAGTTCAAATAGCTCAAAACAAAGGTTCAAACAGCCTAGCACAGCAGCAGGCCAAAAAGTTCAAGTGAAAGATATTCAAATTAATAATGATGGAAGTACAACGGCTATAAACGACTATAAAGGTTCAAAAGGTCAAAAGGTTCAAGTGAAAAATATTCAAATTTGTAATGATGGAGTGGAAGATATTCAAATTGGTAATGATGGAAGTACAACGGCTATAAACAGCTATAAATTCAAATGACTACAACAGCTATAAACAGCTATAAATTCAAATGAATACAACGGCTATAATTTTCATTATATATACCAAAGCCTCTAATGTAAACAAGTAACAAAAAACCTGAAAATATTCTTTGATCTGTAATCACTCACATCTATTCTCAGAAATTATACACTGAGCCTTATAGCTTTAAACCTATCTTTCCTGTGTGAGATTTATAGAAAAATCAAAACTTCATTTTATATATCTATCTTTGAGAGATATTTATTGTAAGCTTTCTTTGAAAGCAGAAATACTATTTCATCTTGTAAAAGTGTTGCAAACACTGTATTCTTGAAATCTTGAGAATGATTGTGAATCACCTAAGATTTGCAAGGGTTTGGACTTGTGAAGTCTGTGTAAAATTCATGGAGGATTGCTCCATTTGTAAAGAGGTTGCTAGTACCCCTGTGAAGCTAGAAGATAGTGAAAAATCTCAAGTGAAGCTTGATGAGTGGACGTAGGCTGAGTTGAAGCCGAACCACTATAAATTTGTTTGTCTCTCTCTCCTTTATCTCTTTATTTTATTTTAAATTGCCATACCTATTAGGGGTGAGCAGCGGATATATCGATCCGCCAAAACCGACCGAACCGAACCGATCCGCTGCATTTTGGACGGATGCGTGATGACGAGCAGACAGTTGCGGATTGATTTTCTCCAATCCGCCAATTTGGCGGACGGATGGCGGATTTGAGATTTTTTGGCCGCAACCGAACCGCCAAACCGCCAAATCGTGAGCACCCCTAGTAATTTATAAGATTTTGTATTTTCAATTTGTTTAAATATTATGTTTGTATTTTCAATTGAAAAAGAGTTTAAATATTCTGTTGAAAAAAAGTTTTTAACTTGAATATTTTTGAATTGAAAAAAATAAACGTATTATTCATCTATATTTTTTAGTTTTTAAATCTAACTCTAAAAATAATAAATAGAAAATATAATACATGCTTATTGGTTTTTGTTTTCAAAAACATATGTAGATGTAACAATACAGAGATATTCAATCTCTACTACTGCTCTGTTCATAGTTTTGGTGGTTTGAATTGTTATTATATTTTAAGAATCACAAATTGTAATACTTTATGGGGATGAATCATGCTGTGATTGTAATATGTGGATGAGGCATGCAGTGATCGTGATATTCTAAAGTTTTAAACTTTCTTTCTTTGGATATAAGGCATACAGTGATTGTAATACTTTTTTAAGTCATTGACTGTAATACTTTCTCTTCTTTTTTTTTTTTCTTTTTTTTTGAGGAAGTGCATAGGTTGAATTATGTTGAAAATTTATAAAATTTTAAACCGCCAAACCGATTCGCATCCATCCGCCAAACCGCCAATCCGCTCAATCCACATCCGCCGGATTGGCGGACGGATGCGGATTGATTTTCTTCAATCCGCCAATCTGGCGGACGGATGGCGGATTGGAGGTTCTGTGGCCGCAACCGACCCGCGCCCACCCCTAATACCTATATTTCACATTTTTACTGTGCTAAATCATTAACTGACTTAGTTGTTAAGACACTTGTTTTAATTATTTTTATTTCATTAATTATATTATCTATTGTGCTAGTCATAATTTTGATTAGGGTATTATTAATTTTAATTGTAAAAGCCTAATTCACCCCCCCTCTGAGGTTGTTTTTTGGGTAACAATAAGTATTACAAAAGAATAATATTAATTTTAATTTAAAATAAAATTTAAATTTAAAATATTTATTTTAATATTCTCATCCTTGTCGTTCTATAAAAGTGTTATTTAAATACTTATATATAATAAATTTAGTTAAATTATTTGTTTATTTTGATAATTTTAGTTTTATTGTGCTATAAAAATATAATTATCATATATAATGATTCTATATGATATATATTAAATTACAAGATAGTAAAATAAACACTTATTTTGATATTAAAAATAATACTTAAATTAGAAACAGAATTAGTAATATAAAACTAAAAGTGATTCTAATTATTTAATTTTAATTTTATATTTATTTGAAAAATAAAAATATGTAGAAATAGAACTACACAAATTTATTTTAAAAATTAAATATAAATATGTTATGATTGGATTAAGAAGAAAATACATAAATTAAATATGTGGAGTATTGATTTTTTTTCTTTAATATTCTTTTTGAATTATTCATACATATTGTATATAGGTATATAAATTTATTAAATATAAACGTTTTGTAATAAATAATTTCATATTAAATAACAAAATTAAATATAGATTAATAGTAAGACATCAATAAGATAAAAAAAATAAGAAAATATATAAAAGAAAATTAATTTAATCCGTTTGATGCACATATTTAAAAGCACATTCTATCTTATTTATTTATTTATATGTCGAGATAATTTTTTTCAAATATCATAATAATTAAATAAAAATATCAAATATATAAAAAAAAATCTGATAACGATAAAATTAAATACATAATTAAAAATATATGAAAAAATAAATGTTTCTTAAATAAAATTTATATAAAATTAATTATTATAATTGAAATTAATTTTATATAAAACTTTATATGCAAATAAAAAAAAATACGGTGACGTGGTTTTTGGAGAAAAAAATGCACGGATTATACTCCATAGCAATAGATTGGGCTGTGCAGTTTGCGTCAGGATCCTCTGGAGTGTGAATCCTACAGTGATCTCCTAAAGTGGTTCATCCAAAGGCTGATATTAAGCCTCACCAAAACGACGTCGTTTTGGTGAGCAATTTCAAAAAAAAAAAAAAAAAAATCAGAATTCAAAATATCGAATTGTTCCTATGAAGCATTACAGAGAGAGAGAGAGAGAGAAGAAGAAACTGAAAATATTAGGGCTTTGAAAAAATAGAATAAGAGTGACAAGAAGATAAACCCACCTCTGTGGATCTATGCTTGTATTTGTATTTTTTTCCTAGCAAGTTATTGGGCATCAAATTGAAGAGAGAAGGCATGGAGGTGGGTTTTGGAGGAAGAAAATACTGCAGCTGGCATTGGAGAGAAGGCATCAAGTTACGAGTTTATCTTCTTCTCTCTCGCTCTTTTAGTAACTTGGGCATCAAATTGAAGATAGAAGGCAAGGAGATGGGCTTATCTTCTAAATAGGACATATTCACAAAAACTCCAAAGAAAACAAAAAGGATATATATATATATATATATATAAATCCATAGAAATCCAAAAAAACCCAGCTCGAAAAATCCAAAAATAAATAGAAAAAAATAAAAGGAAATATTCACAAACCCAACTCCTAAATAGGATATATATATATATATATTCACATATGTATGAACACAAACACAAATTAGAGAAAAAAAGAAAAGAAAAGAAAAGTGAAACTGTTGAAGTATAGCAGGGAAGGCGTCAGCGGTGGGGTGGCAGCGGCGGCGGCAGAGCGTTGGGGTGGGAAAGGGCGGGGTGAGGGCGGCTCCTCCTCTTCTCTTCTCTCTCTCTCTCTCTCTCTCTATCTCTTCTCCAGAAACTGAATGAAAGTGAAAAATTTTGAATTTTGATTTTTTTTTTTTTGAAATTGCTCACCAAAACGAAGTCGTTTTGGTGAGACTTAGTATCAGCCCTTGGATGAACCACTTTAGGAGATCACTGTAGGATTCACACCTTAGAGGATCCTGAAGCGTGCAGTTTGGCATGGTGGGTCCAGTACGGTATCCCGTACGATATCAAAATTGTGATGGACACAATAGTTATCAAAAAAGTGAAACCACATTATTTATCACATTTGTTTTTTTAAAAAAAATAATTTTTATACTAATAATAGATGCCTTTTTATTTTAAATATATTATATGTGTGGGAACATATATTTTTTGAGTGGTTTACGTGGTCTAGGGGCGTAATTTTGGCCTGTGGGCGGCCCGAGCCCAAGCCTAGCCCGAGGTCTTGGGCCAGGGCCTGGGCCATCGTTTTGAAGCTCGACCCAGCCCATGGCCTAGCCCATTGGTCCACCCAAAAGCCCGGTCCGAGACCCGGCCCGTCCGGGCCACCCGAGGCTCCGTGTTATTTTTAATAAAAAATAATAAAATTTTGGTGGAAAAAAAAATTAAAAAATTGTTTAGGTCCGCCCAAAACCCGAATACCCCTGGGCCTAGACCTAGTTTTCTGGCCCGTGGATCAACTTGGCCCGGTCCGAGCCTGAATGGGCCTAACTGGGTCAGGCCGGGCCGAAATTACATCCTTAACGTGGTCGAGATTGTTAGTCAAGGTGTTATGTTGATGGACTGAGTTGCCGATAAGAGTTCGGAATAAACGTTATGTTTAAGTCCTATGAAGTAAGACTTTTAGAGAATAAGTGTACTGATCATTATATAAAGAGAGCACTCCTGTGGATCTAAGGTACACTTTAATTGATAATTGTTTTACTTATGTCAATATCTTGTGGGATTGTTCACTGATTTGATCGTCGGACTGCCCCCGGGTGGATGAGCTACCATGATATTTCTTATCTTTTTGTGTACAGGTGTTTAATTTAATCTATTCTGTCGCATACTCTCCAACTAAGTTTCTTAGATATGTATAGAGAGATCTGTTTGGTTGTGAAGTCGGAAATCAACACCCACACTATGCACATAAATCTATAAAATGAACTATTCATATCATGATTGATAAAAAAAATAATAATAATAAATTATTCAGTATGTTTGATTTCAATTTTCTGAAAATTGAGTTTTTTATTTTTCATATATTTTTTATTTTTAGTGAATATTTTTTAAATTTTAAGTAAATTTTTTTTAGATGCACCTTACTTAGATTTATCTAAAGAGTAAAATATTTGTAAAAAAAATATTTTAAAAAATTAATAAATACACAAAAATAAAATAAAATAAAATACACTGAATTTTCATTTAAAAAAAATATATTTTTGGTATTTAGTGAATTTTTTAAGGATTTTTTTTTACAAAAATATACTTTTATGTGTATTTATGTTAGGCATATTTAAAAATTTTAAAAATTACTGAAAATATTAAAAAATTCAGTAAAAATAAAAAAAATATATGAAAAACAAAAAGATGTTTAGTTTGTTTTTGGGAGAGTTGTTTTTGAAAAAAAAAAATTGAGAGAGTTGTTTTTGAAATTTTTTTGATTTGTTTGGTTGTATATTTTGAAAGTAGTTTTGGAGTTTGGGAGTTTGGGATGATTTGATATTTTGTTATAATTGAGTAGATGTGTGTGAGAGAAAAAGTGATTGAGAATGAGAGAGTAGAGAGAAAAAGTGATTGATTGATGTGTAAGAGAGAGAAAGTGATTTTAGAAATTTTTTGAGAAAAATCTCAAACCAAACAATTTAAAATTTTTTTTTTTCTAAAATTCATCTCTAAAACTCAAACCAAACATACCCAGAATTTTTTTGAAAAGTAAATTGTAGAAACCAAAACCAAGAGTGATTCATAACATGAAAGTAGGGCCTGTGGGAGGCTCACCAGGCCAAACACGGTATAGCAACTGCAATGCAAATGTTATATGGAATTACACGGCACTGCAATTTGGAATGAGAACTTGGAAAAATGCTTGGGAGCATTAGGGGAGCACTAATGATGTGGTAGTAGATCTTGTCAATTTTTTATGCCTTTTTTTTTTTTTTTTTGGCCATTCTCAATACATTAGTACTATTAGGCCATGTTTGTTTGGGTGGACATGAGCTTGGAATTGGACTAATAGTCTAATAAAATTATTAATCCGATATTTGATTAAACAATTAAAGTACGGACTAATTATTTTAAACTTGACTATTAGTTAAGATAGGATACATAATCCAACGGATTCGTAATCCTAGGACTATTAGTCATGGAAATGCTAATCCAGTCCGCCCAAACAAACATGGCCTTAGTGGTGTATTTTTTAATAATCTAAATCATTGTTGTGAAAACTTGCATATTTCTCCTAGAAATACCTGGAAAATTTAGTTTAGAGAGAGAGAATGCAATCTTTTACATGTTACAATACCTAACGCCATTTGATTTTTTTTTTTTTTTTTTTTTTTTTTTTTTTTTTTTTTTTTTAAAGATTGGAAACGCCATTTGAATTAAATGTATATTATATTGGGAAATAATATGGTGCATATCCTTCCATGGGTCCGCACTACATGCACCTTATAATTAAAATTTTAATTTTATAAATTATAATTTAAAAAAAATATTATAACTAAACACAATATAAGATATAACGAAAGAATTCAGTGTTATAACTAAAATAATATCACAATTAAAGAAAAAATTGATCATAACTAAATAACAAATGACATAATTAGAAATACATACCCTTTTTATAGGAGTATATACTAGAATTTTCTATATATATTTGTGTGTACTCTCTTTCACTCTATCTCCACACAAAATAGCACATTTTTTCAATATGTATATTTTGCGTATTATTCTTTGTTTTTATTTTATTTTTGAAAAATAGAAAATAAATACACTTGCATCCCTTAGGATTCTTACATTGTCAAACAAACAAGGTTTTTCAACATTTATTTTTTTGTAAATTTATTTTTAGCGAAGGGTTCGTTTGGCATAAAGGTTTGGGTTGGGTTAGAGCTATTTTAATCACAAAAAGGTAAAATAGATTTTTTAACTCAATAAGACAAAATGTTACATTCAAATCATGATCATTTTATTTTTTCTTTTACAAAAGTCCAAAAATGCCAAAAAGTCCATCCCAAACGAGGCTTTTTAGTCTCAAGTTAAAATAGTCAAAAAGTCAACTCACATCCCAAACGAAAGCTAATAAGGCTATGTTTGACATCCTCTTCCTGGGCTAAAATAATATCAAAAAGATAAAATAGGCTTTTTAGCCCAGTAAGATAAAATATCGCATCTAAACCATAATCATTTCATTTTTTCTCTCACAAAAAAAAAACCAAAAAAACCTATCTCAAACGAATTTTTTTAATCTCAGACTAAAATAATAAAAAAGGCAAAAAGCCAACCTGCATTCCAAACGAAAGCTAAGGAATCTTTCGACAACAAGCTAAAAAAGTCAACTTTTTAATTTTTTAGTTTTTTAAGCCAAAAAAGCAAGTTTTTTTTTTTTTTTTTTTTCCAAAAAAGTTAAAAATCTAACTTTTTACTAACTTTTCAAAACAATGTAGCTTTTTAATTGCAGAACTACTAAGTACATAGAAACTCATTACATGAGTTAAATCTAGACTATACAATAATTTTGGAGCAAAGGTACATGTAATAAAACTCTTACTAAAAATTTTGCTAAAAACATATATGTCCAGACATTATTAGATGTTCACATACTATTATTTTTTTGACAATCAATTTTATTTAGTAATATTTTTAATAAGGGTGTCAATACGTATAAAATTATTCATAATTTTCGGAATAATTTTTTGTGTAACTAATTCTATACACATATCTTTACTGTTTTTAGTTAACTTTCAAAGGACGGTTGAGTTATTATACCAAACAAATTCGTTGTATAATTTTTTTTAACAAACAAATACAATGATTTAGTCATTAGAATTTGAAATAAGAAATTAAATGACATAAACAATTCACATCAATTTCTAAATAAAATTTGTAAGAAAAAATTATTTCTATATTACACGATAGCAAGATATATCTTTGTGTTAGATTCTACGCTCCTAGATTGATTAATAATAAATTAAAAAACAACAATGATTCACTTTACTAATTTGGAAGCACTAATTGACCACTAATGAGGTGGAAAATTTAAAAATAAAAAATAAAAAATAAAAAACACAAGAGCAAAACATCACATTATGTGAGGAGTAATGCTAGAGACTCCAAATATTCTACCAAAAATTTTACCAAATGTCTCACATGGGTATGGGACCACACCACTTTAGAGCTATTAATGCTCCTCTTTTTAATGATTTCACTCATTTTTCATTAAAAAAATTAGACTTAAAATGAAACAAGAAGTTTCTTAAGAAAGTCATAATAAATTATTCAATGAATACTAAATATAACGCTAGTAGTAATATATTAAAGGAAAAATGAAACACGCGGTTATTGAGAAATGGAGATAAAATAAGTGAATGAATGCACACACGAAACGTGAAAACATTAGTTGACTAACCCAGCCGCCTAGTAGTTGCGTTGGTCTTGTTAAACCACCCCGCCCCCCGTACTACTATCAAAAAAATAAAGCCCTTTTCACAAATCAAAAACACTTTTTTTCTAATGGAAAATCAAGTGTTGTCTGACAACCCAACAACTACTCCATTGTTGATAAAATGATAGCATGTTTCATGCCCATCTTTCAAACACCTCACAAAGTCACAACCTTACAACCCTAAGCGCCTATGGGGTTAGCATTTTCTTGAGGATACATCTGCGAGCTTTACTTAAAATTTGTCCGATTTAGGTGGAGTAAACATTTTGTGTATATCTCGAGATGAGTCGAGATACACGTAAATTAGTTTGTACATTTGATCATAAAAAATAGGGCAAATTATAAACACCTTTCTCAAGATTTTGTAAAAATACAGATTCTCCCCTGAAGTTTGAGAAATTACAAATTACTTCCTAAGGTTCAAATTTTCATGACAAATTAAGAGAAATTAGGGAGAAATCTGTATGAAAATAAAAACCTCAGGGGACAATTTGTTATGGAAATATAAACCTCAGGGAGTGGAATGTAATTTCTCAAACCTCAGGGAGAAATCTGTATTTTCACCAAATCTCGAGGGAAGTATTTGTAATTTGCCATAAAAAATAAATTAAAAAAAAGAAGAAGCACCTGTGTATATTTTTATGTGATATTAGATTGTGTGTGTAACCGTGATACGAACAATGAATATCTTAATGACTAAAATTATTGATGTGATAAAAATATTCACATATGTATAGGTGAATATTATGTTTACATTTTGTTTCACATAGATAATTTCTATAATCAACAATGTTATGAATCACGGATTTTTTTTTTCTTTCACACAAATTATCTTGAAATTTGTTGGTTTATTTTTCCTACGAAAGAAAATATCATAAATGTGAGCGTGCTAATAAGGATTGAAAAATCCTTACAGATTAAATTCAAGTTAATTATCAAGTAATTGTGTTGACACTTTTTTTGCCTCAACGAAGAGGATTTCAAAATTGTCAAGTGCAGGGAAAAGAAAAATTAAAAGAAGAAGGAGGGAGACGGAGAAAAATGATTGAGTGGACGATCGGGTTGATTGAATGAACAATCAAAGTAATCATTAATTACTTCTACTCCTATGCTTTGAAAAGGAAGTGCTTAAAATAAAGTACAGAAAATTTACCTCTACTCCTATGCTTGGAAAATGAAAATTAAATGCATGAAATATAAATAACAAGAAAAATATAAATCAATTATCTTTGATTTGAGTTTTTGGATGGGCTTTTTACAATGTAGCCATGAATGACAGACAAACATTTGTAGAAAAAAAATTACTTAAAACTACCCACTCTTCCAGTTCCTTCATTTCATATTCTATGATCTTCCATAACTTCTTTCAACCTCTACTTCATGCTCTATGTTCTTCACTTTGTTCTCTATCATCTTTCCGCATTTCATAACTTCCAAATGAGTAGGAGGATGCCACATATCCTGTAATTATATAAATAATAAATAATAAAATTACAAATTTATGGTGCCAACAAAGTCTTTTATGGTGAATTGGCCAATTAATTTTAGGCTCTGTTTAGTAGAATTTTGAAATTTTAGTTCCACCTTTTGATTTGCACGTGATGTTTGTTTATAGTTTTCAAAAATTAATTCCACATTCACTTTTGAAAACTCTGTCTAAGGCAGGAAAATTTGGGCTAACCGGTTGTCCTCCCCGACATCCGGGCAGTTGACTGGAACAGTGCATTTTTTTTTTACAATTGCCACCTGTTATTTTTTATATTTTAAATAAAAAAATTTTGAAATTGCTTCAAATTTTTTATGAGTTTTGAATAGAATTTTGAGTTGTGTACTTGGTTATAAGTTGTAAATTTTTGTATCAAATATCATATCACATTAAAAATTTCCCACTCAATTCAAAATTCTTTTCAAAACTCATTCATTAAACAAATTTTTCACACTCAAATCATAATTTCAAAACTCACAAACTTAAAATACAACTCATATTCTCAAATCATATTTTAAAAACTCTACCAAATACTGCCATAAATTTTTCCGATCTTCCAATAATTGTTTAGAAATATTTTCGTGATACACTTTTTATTATCTCTAGCAATTTCGCTTCTATAATTGAGATTTTTTTTATTTATGTTGCCATTGGTAAGTAGGTTTGTAGGACCTATCTAAATTGTTTGACACGTGGAAGACGCGGGTAAGATCTGTAACTCTCAGGTGTGCTTTCTTGTGTGAAAATAGGAAGGTGACTTCCTTCACGAGCCGCGTAAAATGCTTTACTTTAACCACTCGGTGAAGAAGAAAATTAGACTACACAAGCACAAACACAAATTGTTTCAAGATGTAAATATGAAATTATTAATTAATTTAAATTATAAAATATATCAAGTGAGTTATTCTTTATTTTTTAATTACTTAACAAAAAGGTGTCGACATTTTCCTATTTTTAAAGTTTCCGTTATGTTATTAGTCAAAAATGCCATGGGAATAATTGTTAGGGAATTCACTTTCTAATCAGAATCGGTGAGATACAAAAAATAATTAAAAAAAATAAACGAATCTAAAAATCACAAATACATAAAAATATAAAAATTTACGTGATTTACTCCATAATAGAGTTACGTCTAAGACTATTGAGTTTTTATTATGATCAGAAAATAATTACAACTCTCTACAATAAAAGAGTCGCTCCCTTCATCTATTTATAATAAACATAGAAATCAAAGTAACATGAAATTACTAAATAATTACCAAAAGATTACTATTTATAACCCGCTCCCTTGGGGAGAGGCCTCTAAACCCTCCATTGGATACTCAATATATAGTATTTATCAAGGTCTACAAAACCAAATAATTCTGACACTAATGAACAATTATCTAGATGCGCAAGGAAAAGTCTATGCACCTAGAAAAATAACTGAAAAATAATTCAAAATTTCAAATCAAAAGTATAGGGTCATATTATAAATGAATTTTGATTTTAGATTTTAAATTATGATGGTTTTCTATTTTTTGGGGGAATAAATTACACATTAAAAATCACATGATATAAAAATATTTTATTATATATAACTCACACTTCTAATACAAATTCAAATCCCAATATAATAATTTATTTTTTATATTATATGACAGTTATTGTGAAATTTTCTGTCTAATTTTTAATAGAAACTAATTTTGAAAGTAAATGAAAAAAATTTGAAACATGAAATATTAAAGTATTTTTTCTTGTTTTTTTTCCAGAATACACAAATCAGCCAACGATATCAAAGTAGCACAATATGATTGGAAAAATTTATGAAAAATGTTAGGGATTCTAAAGACTAAAATGTTTTACTAATTATTCTATTAAATGTCGAATATAAGTGTAAGATCCATGCCAGATAAATCTCATATAAATCTCACATTTATATATAACATTTAATAAAATATTTGGCACCTTTATCACTATTTCAAATTTGTTTTAAAATCATAATGTTTTCATGCTGACTCTCTATACTATTTTGACTTTAGCCTTTGTGGTCATGGAAACCCCACATATGCCCTTTTTACTAAAGAAACTAAAAAGAGATCCGCATATATACTATTACTCTTCTAGATATTGAGAAGATTCTAACAAAGACTCGCTCTGGCTCGCCAGTCGCGACTCGTGACTCGTCCACAGCTCCGTGTGTTAGCCAAGCTACGCGGTCATGCTTACGTGTTCGGTGACGGTTCATTAATTCACACTTCATATACTTTACTTAATATTTTAAAATTGATAAATTAAAAAAAAAAAGACCCCTCATTAAAATTATTACGTATTGTTTTCTGTCAAAAATATTGTAAGTTTGAAAAATATTAAATATATCGATTTTTTTTTTACAGTAAAATGACAATGATATTTTTACAATTGCGAATTGTTTTGATGAATATTTTAATTTTCAATGAATAAGCATAAATGAAAAAATAATTTAGATTTAAATTGAGCCTCAATAATGTAGTTTTTTGCATATCAATTATTGATTCATTTAGGAATTAGCCACCTAAGACTCAATCCCCCTACCAAATCAGTGTAAATAAATTTAAGAATAATATTTAGAAATCTCTAACATTACTTAGGTTTTGTTTGGTAAAGGCTTTTTTTTTTTTTTGGGGGGGGAGGGTTTAAAATTCACAAAAAGATAAAATAAGCTAAAATAGTCAATAAAAATGTTACATTAAACCCATAATCATGTTACTTTTTCTCTCGCAAAAATTACATTCAAGTATAAAAAAATATAACCATCTTTCTAAACATAAATATTTTAATCTACTAAAATAACCAACTTTCTAAACGAGGCCTTAATATAAATGAGTCATATAATTTTGTATACAAATTATATATATAAATTCCATTTTATGATGTTATTTATTTTGTTATTATTTTGCACCATATGACCTTCATTCATACTCACTTCCTTGTCCCACAAGAAAGCCAAGCTAAGCCAATTTTTGGTCAACTCAACAAGTCTCACTTGCCAACTTGCTAAAACCTATAAATATACAACTCAGCTAATCTCACTTTCCATTCCCTTTGTATTACTTGTCTCTCATAACAAAACACATCCTTTTTTACATCCCCAAAAAACCCTAGCCTCCAAGCAAGAAAAAATCCCCCCTCTATTCAATGGTGTATTTAGGCATGAAGAGAGGCAGAGAAGGAGAGCTTGACAGCATAACCACCATGGCCAACTGTCTCATGCTCCTCTCCCGCAGCACTGGAACCATCTCCGATTCCACCACCACCTCCCCCAGCCGCGTCTTCGAGTGCAAGACCTGCAGCCGCCAGTTCCCATCGTTCCAAGCCCTTGGCGGCCATAGGGCTAGCCACAAGAAGCCGAGGTTGATGGGAGGAGGAGACATGAATATAATTACCCAGAGCTCGCCGCCTAAGCCCAAAACCCACGAATGCTCGATATGCGGCCTAGAGTTTGCCATAGGGCAGGCCTTGGGAGGCCACATGAGGCGGCACAGGGCTGCTGCCGCCACCACCGCCTTGAGCGAAAGCCATTCTACCGAGCTGTCTTTATCTTCATCACAGTCACAACAACAACTACCAGTTGTGAAGAAATCAAGTACTAACAGAGTTGTGTGTTTGGATTTGAACTTGACGCCTTTGGAAAATGGTTTAGAATTTGTTCCTTTCATTCATTGTTATTTATGATAGCAACCACAGAGATATTGAGGCTCAAACTTTATTTTTAAAATTTTTGGATCTTGTGTTTAGATTTAGATTAGGTTTATTTGTTTGTTTCTTTATAGGAAATAAGGATCTCAATGGCAGATTGAGCGTTGCTTTTGTTTGGTTTTTATACTTGTAAAATACTATACATGCAATATTATACACAAGAGAGATGATTTATTACATTATGATTCATTGTTATTTATGATATCAACCATAGAGATGAGAGTAATTGTGGCTCAATTTCATTTCTTTTATTTTTTGATCTTGTATTTTTTATTTAGATTAGGTTTTATTTGTTTGTTTGTTTGTTTGTTTGTTTGTAGGAAATAAGAAAAAGGATTGTTTGTTGTCCAATTCAAGGATAGATTTATGTGTAAGTAAAAGAATTGTTGTTTGATCTTTATACCTGTAAAATACTATACTTGAAATATATACAAGAAATTAATGATATATTACATTATGATGAGCCAAGCATGATGTCATAATATTTATATTACTTTTGCTGTTGTTATCAAATGGGTATGTTACAATTCAGATAAAAGCAAAAGGTTTTACCAGGTAAGTTAACTAATACCTCCATTTATGTCAAGCTGGTTGACCATTTGATGTGTTATATGCAAAATTAGGCTGGGGCTTGCCTCTAGTCGACTGGAGGGTCCAGTCCGGCCCATTGGGCCTACTTTTGGGTCATTTTTCAATAATTCGAATTGTTCACATTTTAGAATTTGTTGAGTACATTATCTTTGTAAAAAATCGCGTCAATCGGATAATAGATACTATGTATTCGGATAACTTTTTTATGAACTGCTAATTTTCTGGCCGTCCATTTTTTTAAAACAAAAGTAACATGAATCTATAGTATCCGTTCTCCAATCGACATGATTTTTTATAGAAATAACGTACTCAACAAATCTTAAAATGTGAATGGTTCTGATTATCGAAAATGGACCCAATAATGAGCCCAATGGGATGAACTAGACCAGACTGTCCTAAATCTAAACTGGAGCCAGTCCGGACCCATGCAATTACATGCCTAATATGTGACTGATAGTTTATTTATTTCAAGATTAGGTTAATTCCAATTAGTTGTAGAAAACACTACTCTAATATGAATTGGTTTATTTAATTGTTATTTTCAAGAGCAGAAGTTTAGTTTTTTTCTTTCAACTGCAAAATGAGTTGTGATGACTCACATAGAGAAGTGGTAGGAATTAATTCAAATTTTAGTAATTAAATTAGATGTATTGAAAGGTCTAAATTTTACAAATCTATTCACAGATGTGAGAAAGAAAGAAAAAAATGAGACCAACACATGTGGAATCCACCTCTTTGTCTCACATATGGGTTTGATTTTGGGAATATTTTTGGTATTGTTAGACTTTTTCATGTGCATAGACAGAGAGAGGTGATCATTTTGTAGACAAGTGTAAGGGTGTAATTAGTATTTATAGTTTGGGACTCGTGTTACTTTGGCCTCTGACGTTTTAATTGTAATATATTTAAGTCTGAATTTTGAATCTTGTTCTAAATAAGGACAATTGAAGATACCATTATTTAATTTCGAGGGTAAAATCGTCAATTTAATAAAATATAAACTAATTTAACAAAAATAAATGTCAAAAAAATATTTTTAATTTTTTAAAAATTATTTTTATCCACCAATGATAAAATTATGTAAAATTGATAAAAATTAATAAAAATTATATGATTAATTTTTAAAAATTAATTTTATATGATCATCATCCAAACACATAATAAGAATTAATTTGGTAAAAAAAATAAATAAATGTCTAAAAGATTTATCAATTTTACATAATTTTATTTTTAGTGAGTAGAAATAATTTTTAAAAATTCAAAATATTTGTTTGACATTTATTTTTGTCAAATTAGTTTATATTTTATCAAATTGACGATTTTACCCTTAAAAAATCTAATGATATATTCAATTGTCCTTATTTGAAACAAGATTCAAAATTCAGGATAAAATATGTCAAAAGTAAAAAGTCATAAACTAAAGTGACACAAATCACAAACTATAGAGACTATTAATATAATTCAACTTATGTGTAAAGATGTAAAAGAAAGTTTAGAAGATAAATAAAACAAAGTTGAGTTCTTGAGAAGTACTATTTCTGAGAAGCTTTTTACGAATTGTACATCATCTCTATAATTTTTTTACTTATCACCTTCACAGACATATTCCATTGAGTTTTATTTGAGGTTTGTTAGCATCCACTGCAGAGAAATATTAGGAATATAAAATTTTTTATTAAATTTTTTTATCAATTATTCATATAGGTATGGAACTCGTATTCATATGAATGTTTGACAAAAGATTTGATAAAATATTTAAAATCTCTAGTATTTTTGTCTACTTTATTCTGTTAATATTCAGAAATCAATCTTGAATTTTTAAATGGATATATCTTTGGTTTGACTATCAAAATTCATTTATTTAATTTGTTTTGAAAAATAAAATTTAGTTTGACGGAATAAATATCAAAAGTTATTTTTACCCTCCATAAAATAAAATAAAGAGAAATGTTTTTAATTTTTTTATTAGATTAGTTTTAAATTTTATTTTTTTAATAAAAGAGTAGATTTTGAAGATTAAACCAGAAGAGTGCACGGAATTCCATACATGAAACAAGCCGCATGCGAACTGACTAGTACTTTTTTTTTTTTGAACCAGAAACTGACTAGTACTTGATGTCAAAGTTTGTCATGCAATTTGGACAAGTCATCAAAGTTCTAGAACGAGCTGGTGAAATTTTCATCCCAAAAATCAAAGAAAATTATTATTTTTTAATGTGCAAATTAGTCGCATTATAGACTTGAATAGAGAAATGTAATAGAACATCTAAAATGTGCATTGCATGAAAATGATTAGTACTACTTTGGGAAAATAAATAAATAACCTATTAGTGATGAAAAAAATTATAAAAAATTAATAATTATAATTATTTTTATTAATGTGTAATAATTTTATAAAATTATCACTCCTGGTAATTTTCTCTTATCGTTTTCTATTGTTGGGGTGACAATAGAAAAAAATTGTGTGGGTAGAAAGTGAGACAGTTGTTCTTAATTCAAGATTTTGATGTGACTCCATCATTTAGATTTTTTAATCTGTTGTTTAAGGTGATTTTTTATAAAGTTAAAATTGAAAATTGAATATATAAAAATTAAATGTTAAATTTTTTAAACTGAAAAGTTAAGTGTTGAATTAAAAAATAGTTATTTGATATGTTTAAGAATAAATTTGAAATTTATTATTTTTAAATTCTATATTTTAATTTTTATATTATAATGGTGGTAGTAATGACGATGGTAACAATAGTGTTAATGGTGGTGGTGATAGTACTGATGGTGATAGCGGTAGCGATGGTGGTAGTAATAAAATGATGGTGGTGCATATGAAAAAGTTAACAATAGTTATAAAAGTGATGGTGGTGGTGGCATGACGATGATAATGGTAGTGGCGGTGGTGACAGTGTCAATGGCAGTGGCAATTGCGTTGGTATGGTGGCGGTGGTGTTAGTAATGGGGCTTAAGGCTTGGTTTGATTTTGATTTTTAACTTCAAATTTTAAGTAATATCAATTGTGATTATCAAAACGGATTTAATTGATTATTATTTAATACATTCAATTTTAAGTATTTAATCAGTTTATCAAACACCCCCTAAGACTTATCAAGAAAATTTCTAAGGTTTCATTTTGATGTGTAGCCTAAGATTTCAAAAATAATATTATTTTGCAATTGATACAAAGACCAATTTCTAATGCTTTTAATTTTATTTTTTGTTTTTATTGTTTTGGAAAAAGAAAAGCTATATAAAGACCTTAATAGTGAAAAAGAAAAAAAGAAAAAAAGAAAAAATTGAAACACCCCTCTAAAAATCTTGAAAGGATATGTAAAGTTATTCTAGTGGCACAGAAACCAATTATAAACCATACACAACCCTCTCAAATTTATGTGGATCCATCTCATGTAAAAATGTTATTTTTAATTTGAAAAAAATATTTGGTGGCCCGAATTTGTGTGGCTCGAATGATTTGAATGTGTCAAAACGACATGGTTTTACCACTTAAAATGATGTCGTTTTGAGACATTCGAGCCATTCGAATCATAAAATTTCGGGCCACCTTGCATTGTTGTTAATTTTGTGATTGATTTTTGTATTTTTAAATTTTTTATCAGCTATGTATGAACTATTAATTGGATAATTAGGGAATAAGTACTGGCTTAGTGGGCCAACATATCAAATGGGCATGGGTTACTCTTTGGAGGCCCAGCTTACATGGGTAATAGAGATTTTGAATTATTCATTTATTTTTAGATAGAAGATTTAGATTTAATTGAACATTGAAGGTTAGGGTAATATTTGATGATGTATCATTTTTTTAAAGCTTATGATTAACTTTTTAAAAAAAAAATTAAATTTTAACCCTATTTTTGAGTAAGCAAATAAGATGGTTGTTAATTGGTATGAATAACAAATAAATTGGTTGGTGTTCTTCCTATCGCCAAAATAGGTGGCTGCTTCTTCTATTATAGAGTAAAATTATATAGAATAAATTATGACCCAACACTTTAAACATCTTTTTTGAATTTTAAGCAATAAGGTTATTTAATGAAACTTTTTTTTTTTAATCAAAAAAATTAAAAATTTGTGAATGTAACATAATGTGCAAAAAGTACATTCAGATTACATCAATAAAACAAAAGCGACAAGATAAAGAATATCATTATTAGAGAATATATCCCAACTAGTGAAATTAAAATCATTCAATGTTGAACATTATGGATTGATTATGTTTCGCTCTAAAAACTTTAGTGATATAATTGACCTATCATCCTCACAAATGGACAAAAATAAATTGACAAAATAATAATAATAATAATAATAATAATAATAAATAAATATAAATGAGAAGGCCTTAGCATATTTGTCAAACTTAATTAAGGTTGTGATGACAACATCTTGATTATAATATATGCCACAACCCAACAAAAGTTAATTGAAAAAAAAAAACACACTAAGAAGAGGCATTTCATGACAGGTACTCACTACTTTCACATTCAATGGATAATTGTGTATATTCCATGGATTAGTTTCAACCAAAAAAGTTCTATAGAGATAAAGGTAACAAAAAGGAGGGGAGAGGGGATAGATTGGGAGCTACTCTGGTTGGTGACCTTTTGCAACTGTTAAAACAATTGTTAAGGTATATTTATTGTATTATTAAATTCTCTTTCATTTTTCTTCCAAGAAAAAAATAAGTACACATCCATTTATATTTTCAAATACATTTATAGAGAGTGAGTGTATGGACATCACATATATGTGTGAGGGCTCTATGCACCCACTCTCTCCATGAGTGCGTGTTTAGAAGTATAAATAAACGTGCAGCTCATATCACTTGCTTTTTTTCTTTTTTTTTTTCCTTTTTGTAGGTTTAGAATTTTATTTTTTTGGTTAAAAAGGAAATTCATAGATTAAAAGGTAGCAATAGAGTTGGATTTGGGATATGAAATCCCTTGCAAGTCTTTAAGTAGTAAATCAGCAATACATAAATGGCATTTTGATTTGGTGGATTAGAGCATGTGATTGAGATTATTAATTCGTGGGTCCAATTATCCTATGTTTGTTTTAACATTTTGGTTTAGGATTATTAATCCAATGGATAATTAATCCAACAAATTTATAGGATTATTAGTAATGGGATAGGGATGGGATTATTAATCCAATTGAATAGTGAATACCACACTAATTTAATAAAATTATTAATACTTCACTATTAATCTTGTGAACCAAACATGACCAAAGGGAAGGAAGACAACACATGAAAATCATCCTTTGAGCCCAAATTAGCCAGAGCATCTATCTGCACAAGTGTTTGCTTTTCGATATATGTAAATAGTCTCTAAAAAAGCTCTAACAGTGACATTAAAGGGTTGTTTGGCATCACCTTTTTTTTATTTTTTATTTTTTATTTATTTTTATCAGAAGAAATTCCATTAAGGAAAGCCAAAAATGACATTTACAAGGGCCATCAAAACCAAGCTTACACCAAAACAGAGTAAAAAAATTACAAGCAGTGCTTTGGAAAAAAAATATGAAAAATCTGCAAACGCACATCATGTGCTCGGGCTCATACTGCCAAAGCAGAGCTGATCAAAATCGACATTAGAGCTTGTCTGAGATAAATCATATATTTCAACCACAAAGTTTGGAAAGCTACAAATCCAACACAGATGACCCCAAAACCACAAGTAAATTCGGAAAAAATATATATATATATATATATATTTTTTGGATCATATCACTTCTCTATTTTTTTTGCACATTCTTTCGTAAAAAGTAAAAAAAATACATTTATTTAGATCATCACATAAATTTCAAAAATTAACATATAGAATCCTACCAAGAAATTAAAAGAATGTGCAATTTATAGTTGATAAGAATTCTAATCCCTAATTTGGGATTATGTATTATGACATTCAATTCTTCATCGTGAGGTAGACGATGATATATAAAATTTGTGATGTGCATAAATAATTTAAAAGTCTGTTTCTTGCAAAAGTCTTTTTGGGTGGGCTTCTAAACAATGGGCTCTCTTTAGACTTATGACATCCAATGTCTTGAAAACAAAAAATAAAAAATATTAGATCGCCACCAGTGTAATTAGAATAATATTATATGTATTAATTGGTGTACTAATTAGTATATCAATTGATGATGTGGCATAATTTAAAAAAAAATTTGAAATTTGTAATGTGATTAATGAGTGGAGTCAATAATAATGTCATAACTAATGTTCGTATATTAGTTAGTATACTAATTGATGTATGTAGCACCACCGGTCTAATTACGTGTGTATATGAACACAAATTAAAAAGACAATGTTATACAAACAATAGATTCATACATAATAATGTGATTTATTATAAATTTTCTATTTTAAATTAAAATATTTAAAAAGATAAATTTATTTATAATAATGATAATGTCGCATGTCAATTTTTTTATATAAATTTTATGTAAGAATAGAATTTTTCAATTCAAAATTTCATATTATTGCATTGTCAGCTATTCATTAAATCAACAATTATTCATATCACTAAAAGAAAATCACTGATAGCACTAATACATTGAGAATGTCAAAAACAAAAAATAAGGCATAGATAGTGGGCGGGGCCCACTGCCACATCATTAATAGTGTTATTAAAGTATTATTTTTAGTGCTCTCAACCATTTTTCTCCATTAAATAAAAATCTAATCAGTGTGTTTGGTTTGAGTTTTCTAGATTAAGTTTTTTAAAAATTGACTTTTTTGGTTTTGTATTTTTTTATTTTTAGTGAATATTTTTTAAATTTTAAACATTTTTTTTACTTTTTTAGATGCACCTTACTTAGATGTATCTAAAAAGTAAAAAATTTGTGAATAAATATTTTTAAAAATTAACAAATACATAAAAATACAAAAAATATATTAAATTCTTGTATTTTTTATATTTTTGATATTTAGTGAATTTTTAAAAGATTTTTTTTTTAATTTTTTTACTTTTTAAGTATATTTATGTTAGGTGTGTCTAAAAAATAAAAAAATTACTTAAAATATTAAAAAAATTCAGTAAAAAAAATATATAAAAAATAAAAAAATAAAATTTTCTGAAAAATATTTTTTAAAAACTAAAAACAAACCAGGTGTTGCTGCTACTTTTCACAATGTGCCGTTTTGGGAAGACTATCAAAACGCCACGTTTTTTATCCAACTTCAAAAAAAGCTCCTGGCCCAAAACGCAAGTTTATGCATTTGGAAAGTCAAAAAACGCCACAGTTGAAATTACAATTTGGGCCATGAGAAAAAAGTGAAAAAATAAAAAATAAATGTCAAGTAAGGATATTTTGGTCATTTTGAAGTGATGTGACACTTTTAAAAAATATTAAACTAAAAATAAAAAAAGTCAACTTTTTACCAACTTCCCAAATCACTTTCAAAAAAGCTAAAAAATTTAATAAAAAGCCAAAAGTCAACTTTTTACCAGCTTCCCAAAACACCCCATATATTGGCATCAAAATTAGAGCAGTCTTTGCAGTATACGTGTCATGCGATACTATTAGACTTCCAAAGCCATCTCATCGCCGTTCAAATAGCTGACGCGTGAGATATTCTCGGCGCTTGCGTGCAAAATAAACGGCCGTGATCCTATTCCTGTTCAGGTCAAATGCTATACCAAACACAGCCTTGTTTTCTCTGTCACGTGTGAATGTATGATTCACATAAATCAGAAGTTACTTATTAATTACAATTTTAATTTTTTTCATAATCAATAATAAGAAGATAATAATAATTTTTAACTTAATATTAAGTATAAAAATTTAAATAAATTATTACAAAAGTATTTCACATAAAATTTTATAATTAATTTCGAATAAAATAGAAAAGAAAGTATTACATGTAACTGGTGTATTATGGACAATGTAAAAAAGTCATATATTTAAATCTTAAAATAAATTATATAATGGTAAGATAAATTAAATTTTTACAAAATTTGAGTAGAAATTTTATATAATAGTGATATCATGCCATCATTAACTTATGATATCACCAACAACAGTAAAACAACATATAAAAAGTGAACTCCACATGTAAATATAACTAACACTCTAGTAAGTTTTACATATATATAGTGAGATTAATTGGGCATGTTTGGTTTGGTTTTGGAAGAGTAGTTTTTAAAAATTGTTTTGGAGAGAGAGTTTAAAAAATTTTTTGGTTTGTTTGATTGTGTATTTTGAAAGTAGTTTTGGAGTTTGGGAGTTTAGAATGATTTGATATTTTGTTATAATTGAATAAATGTATGTGCGAGAAAAAATGATTGAGAATGAGATAGAAGAGAGAAAAAGTGATTGATTGATAGGTAAGAGAGACAAAGTGATTTTGAAAATTATTTTAGAAAATTTACAAACTAAACAAATTTTTTAGAAAAATTTTCTCAAAATCGTTCTACAAATCCAAACCAAACATACCCATTATGTTTGCATATCAATAATGATGAATATTACCTTTATATTGAGATTTTTTCACAAATTTTTCATAGTGTGTTTGGCTTGTATTTTGAGATAAATTTTCAAAAAAAAAAAATTTAGGGAGAGAGTTTAGAAATTTTTTTGATTTGTTTGATTGTATATTTTGAAAATAGTTTTGGAGTTTGGGATGATTTGATATTTTGTTGTAATTGAGTAGATATGTGTGTGAGAAAGAGTGATTGTGAAGGAGAGATGAAAGAGAAAAAGTGATTGATTGATGTGTAATAGAAAGATAAGTAATTTCAGAATTTTTTTGAGAAAATTTGTAACCAAACTTGTTTTTGGAAATTTTCTTCCAAGAACATGTTTCAAAATACAAACCAAACACTCTACATAAAAAAATTGTTGTTGTCCCTTCATTTTCAATAAAACAATCACTATTGTTCTCATAAATTTAAAAATACTATTTTTATTTAAAATCTATTTAAATATTATTTTTATTTAAAATTTTATTTTTATATATATAAAAAAAATGTAAATCCAAAACTCAGGAGGCCACGTAACTCCTAAGCCTTATTTGGGATAAATTAAAAAAGTCAAAAAGTTATTAAAAAAATTAAAAGTCTATACTATTCAAGGGTAGCTTGTGGGGGGAAGCCACTGAAGCAAAATTATTATTTTGTCCTTTGAATTCAACTAACCAAAAGTCAAAAGAGTAAAATGGTCATTTTGATTTTACTATAATATTTTATTATACATCTTTTGTTAAAAAGTTAAAAAGTTATCATAAACATACATTTTTTTTTCTCTATTTTTTTAACCGAAAAATTAAAAGGTACACTTAGAGCATCTCTATCAACTTACTTAAATTTTATCCTAAAATATTATTAAAAAATTCATTCCCTATTTTAGGAATCACTTTTTCATCTACCTTCTGTAACAAACTCTATATTCTTTCTCTATTTTTATTAAAATAATCTTTTAAATTATTTTTAAATTTGATATTTTTTTTAATAATAAAATAATTAAATAATATAAAATAAAGTCAAAAATGAGGCTCAAAGGCAGTGCTTGAGCAAATGAGAGAGAGAGGGGGGGGGGGGGGGTTGGGTTTGAAAGCTTAAGCAAATGGGAGGCCCCAATCCCAAGCCCCAAAAATGGAGGCTCAAAGCTGATAGGATAATTACAGAAGAAAGTAATAAAAGTAGAAGCCAGGGGCCGAACGTCCGAGGGGTCGATTGGTTAGGTCATCTTTTAGCATTCTTCTTCTTCAGTTACAGGACACTCACAGACATTCGGGAGATGTCAGGGGACTTCTCCTTCATGCCTAAAACAAAATAAGATAAGAATTTATCAGTTATAAGGGAGCTACAATGATTCCCTACAAATAAGAAGTCATTGTAGCAATCCTAAATTTAAAGGATGGTATAAAGGATCTATTAAAAAAGAATTTGTAAAGGATTAACCCCTTATAATAACTTTTGCTATTATAAAGTAACTAATAGAGATGCTATTATATAACATATCCCAAACAACTACCGGTCTCTATATAGCTCCACCATTGGACTCACATGATATGATGGTGAACTTTAAATTTCAAGAAATTGTTGTAATTATTATCGTACTTATTTGTGTTAAGATACCAATAAAATTATTAAATTATCAATTACAGTAAAATTAGAGATCTCAAAAATTCTATTAAAATTTTTATTAAATATTTTTCATGGGTGTAGGACCTACATGGATCCACATTGTGTGGGTCTCACACCTATATAAAATATTTGATACAAATTTTAGTAAAATTTTTAGGGTCTCTAAGATATTTGTTGTTATCTCTTAAAATAATAACTTAAAAATAATAAATTCTATTGTCTAGATTAATTACTAACTAGATAGAGCATCACTTTGAAATAACTTCTCGAGCTATAGATCAATCGTAAAGGGAGTGTTGGCCAGTCGAACCTGACTTCCAAATTAATAAAAATCTACTAATTACATGAGAATTTCTTTAAAATCCAATGAATTATTAAATCTATTTTAGCTAGTGGTCCATTTGTGAATTCACTCCCCCCACCCCCTCCCCCTCAATAATTTTATCTTTCGTTTTGTTTGTAACAATGTTAATTTATATAACTCAAATTTAAATCACAAAAATAAAATGGATAATATTTGTCATCCTACCCAATCAAAATTTAAAAAATAGTCTTGTTATACAACATTTAAAAAGATTACAGATTGATGATGACAAATATTCTTATAAATGCATTCATTATCTAATTGCTCTTTCTTATCAAATTCCACATCTACATTGATTTGTTTTACAAGGGCTTTTGCCTATGAGTTCTATAATTATAGCTTTGTTAACACAAGCTATTAAGATAATACTAATTAGGGTGCCCAGACCAACTTTGAAAGTTCCCCTAATCTAGTGTATTCTCCTACCAAGAGCAAAAAGGTGTTGAGGTATTTCCCTTCTAGATGAAAGTACTAAAATACCTTATTGGGATTAATAATCTCCTTGTATTCTAACTTCCTTATCTTTAAACAAAAAAAAAAAGAAAAAAGAAATATTGGGATGTGGGTTGACTTTTTGGCTTTTTAACTTATTGACTATTTTAGTTTGAGGTTAAAAAGTTTCGTTTGGAGTAGATTTTTTGACTTTTGTGAGAGAAAAAAAAAATTTATTTGGTTTGAATGTTTCATTTTGTCTTATTGGGTTAAAAAGTTTATTTTATTTTTTTGTAACTATTTTAGCCAAAAAATTTCATTTTAACTTATGTCAAACGATGGCCTAATATACATATTTTTGGTACATTGGTGGGGAGAGGAAAGAGGGAATGGAGTTATTTATGACAAAACTTGAACTCTTGAAGAAAGTGCAAAAGTTTTGATTAATTAGATTAATCTTAATTAATTTTAAACATAATTATTACTTGTTCTATATTTCACTCTATAAAAACATCTTAGGGTTGGTTTGGGAAGTGTGTTAGTTTTTTGATTTTTTGATTTTTTTGGTTATTTTAGCTTGGGCTAAAAAACTGTTTGGGAAGGACTTTTGGCTTTTTGACTTTTTTGATTTTTTTTGTGAGAGAATAATATAATGATTATGAGTTGGATGTGATGTTTTGTTGGTTATAGCTAAAATAACCTATTTCGTCTTTTGTGACTAAAATAACTAAAAAAACCTACAAACCTTCTTCCCAAACGGTGCCGCGTGGTATATAATATTTAGATACGGTTGTTGTATATAATATTTAGATACGGTTAAACTTTTCTTAAGTTTAACAAATAGTTTGGGATACATGAAAAAAGTTAAAAAATAAAAAATTACTCAAAAAGTTAAAAATTATTACTATTCATAAAAAAATATAAAAAAAATTAATTTTACATTTAATTATTACAACGGGTGCTTGTCTCCCCTACAGACTTTGCTGACTTTTTGGGAAAAATTGCACAGGCGGAGTGCACAAACAACACTGTGATGTTCGGCCCATAGGGGCCCATCACGGGTCTCGTTTTGATAATCTGAACCGTCAATATGTAAAACTCGTCGAATACTATATGCCTGTAAAAAATCACATTAATTAGATGTCGATAATTACATGATCAAATTAATTTTGTATGAAAAATGGATGGTGTTATAGTTAACGGTTGACAAAAAATAACACGATCAGATAGCTATCAATATCCGATCAACGTGTTTTTTTACAAGCATATAGTACTTAACGAGTTCTACACATTGAACGGTTCCGATTAGCAAAATGAGACTTGTGGTGGGCCCCCACGGGCCGAGCACCACAGTCCAATTCAAGTCTGAAAATGAGGCAACAATTTCCTATCTCCTAATCAGCCCACTACTCTGCCCAGACTATACGGGCTACTTCACTAACTTTTCCTATACACTTATTTATATAATTTTTTAATACACATTTTTTCGTAAAAAATTAAAAAGTTAACCTAAACATCCGTCTTTTTTTCTTCAACTTTTTAGTCAAAAAAAAAATGCACTTATTTAGGACACTCCAAAATATGAATTTGAGAGAATTGCTTAGGTTTATGAGATTCATCATATGTTTCGTTTTGATGATTTGAGCTATTCATTTTGTAATGTCCTCCATTTATATTATTCATGGAATAGATCGATATGATAACCATAATTTTTCATTTTTTGTATTTCTTTTAAAAAAATGAATAATTTGTTTTTTAAAATACACTTATCTATTTTATTGTAATCTTTTCACAAGGTGTATCTGACCCCGTTTGGTGGAGCTGTGAAAAAGTGATTATAACTTATACATTAACAGTTTATAACTTATAATTATGAACATAAGCTGATTTTTGACTTATAAATTAAGTTTTTTCTCCCCCACTCAAAGAATAAGTTGATTTTTGACTTACAAAAAGTTATAAGTTGTATTGTTAAGCTGAACCAAACACATTAAAATAGCTTAAATTAAGCTAAAAGCTGAAATAAGCTCTACCAAACAGGGCCAAAGTGTGACATGTAACAAATGAGAAAGAAAAATGTTCCAAAACTCTAAACAATGAGCTCTAAGGGAGCTTTAATCAGTGGATCCCACCTACTGATGTGATGGTTTAGCCTGTATTTTTTTCTTTTTTTTTATTGCCAGCTCATTAGAGCTGCAAATTTAGAGCTCTAAATCACTATTAAATGAGAAATATGTTTAAGTCTATAATTGACCAAGCAACAATGATTCATACCACTAAAAAAAAAAATCACTAATAACACTAATGTATTGGAAATGCTAAAAAGAAAGAAAAAAAAAAGGTATAGGTAGTATCATTAATGGTACTATTAGACCACTAATTTTAATACTCTTAGGCTCCGTTTGACAAGAGCTAAACGGGACTTTTTTGGCTATTTTAGCCACAAAAGACAAAATAAGCTATTTTAGCTACAAAAAAATAAAATATCACATCCAACCCATAATCGTTACATTCTTCTCCTCAAAAAAGTCAAAAAAATCTTACCCAAACCAAACTTTTTAACCCATACTAAAATAATCAAAAAAATTAAAATGCTAAAAAATCAATCCATTTTCCAAACAGAAGCTTAATTATTTTTCTTGACGAAGAACACAAATGAGAAATATGTCTATGTCCGTAATCGACAAGAAACTTGTTCTTGTGATTGGATTCGAATCCCAACATTAAATTGCCCTCCCCACTAAATGGTGACAATGAGTTCGTGAGGCATTTGGTTTGCTGAATTTTTAGAATTAGTTTTTTATTCTTTTAAAAAATTAAAACCTAATTTGATAAAAATAAAATATTAAAATATATTTTTTAATTTTGAAAAAATATTTGTAGCCAAAAAAAAAAGAAGAGAGAAAAGCATAAAAAATAATAATGTGTGTGTTTCGTTTGAGTTTTTTGAATTAACTTTTTTGAAAATTAAAATTTATATTTTTCATATTTTTTATTTTTAGTGAATATTTTTAAAATTTGAAGCCTTAGGTGTATCTAAAAAGTAAAAAAATGGTAAAAAAATAATTAAAAAAATTAATAAATACGTAAAAATACTATATTGAATTCTTGTGTTTTTTAAAATATATTTTTGGTATTTAGTGAATTTTTAAAAGATTTTTTTCACAAAAATTATACTTTTTATATGTATTTATGTTAAGTGTGTCTAAAAATTAAAAAAATCAGTAAAAATAAAAAAACACAGAAAATAAGAAAGTATTATTTTTTGAAAAATGTTTTTGGAAAACCAAAAACAAGCAAGCATTGTTTTAAAAAATTTCACTTAACTAGTTATTTATTTATTTATTATTATTTAGAAAATAGATTCTACCAACGTTAAGTTGTTACATTACTTTCTATTTTTTTGCATATCTTTTCATAAAAAGTTAAAAAATTTATTAAAATAGTATGTTCTCAAACTAGACCGATCAAACAAAATAACATTCCTTATTTGGGAACTACACATTTTAGCAAAAAAATAAAAATAAAATAAAAAGTCACTATAAGTTGTTGTATCACTCTCTATTTTTTTGTACATCTTTTTGTAAAAAGTTAAAATGTTACTAAAATAGATTGCTCCCAAACGAGACCATTGAACAAAATAACATTCCTTGTAATTATGTTTAGGATAAATTTCACTTTATCCCTTGCGATTTAGCCCATGTGTGATTTACTCCCCTAAGGTTTGGAAATGACTACATAACCTCCATGTGGTTTGTGGAATGAAATGCATTGTTAAACATTTCGTTCAACTTAACAACAAGTGTGAGGCACGTGGAAGATATGAAGGGGTTATATTCTCATTTTCATATTTCAAATGAGGTAAATCGCACATGGAATAAAGCACAGGAGATTAAAGTGCACTTTGCCTTCTAAATAAATAACGAAAATATAGGAATATTTTAGACTTTTTCATTAAATCATTAACAGGTTTAATGGTGCACTTCAGTTCACAAATCACAAGTAGGGCCGAATAAAGGAACTGTAAAAATCCACAAACCAAACCGGTCTAATCTAATCCAATCAAGTAGGTTTGGTTTGATTTTTTGAATTCGTGGTTCAGTTCTGGTTTGAAAAATTGAGGAACCGTTCTCTACGGATCGATTCCAGATTGAAGTTCATGGTTCCGGATTAAAACCGATCCAAATTGTATGTAACTTAAATCACATACATACCATACACCCTGTGAAATAGTACTGATGTGTTTAGCTTCAATTTTCTAAATTTTTTTCTAACTTAAAGTATATACATACCATATTCTCTTAATTCAAGAATTTTAGTTCCAGCTCTAATAATAGTTAGGCAATTTTCCCCTTACCCTTTTTTGCTTTTCTATTTTTTTTTTTTGAAAAAGCAATTTTCACAATGCAAATCTGTATCACAAGAACTATTAATCTTTGGAATTGTTGAGGTGAATAAAAAGTAAATGATTTTACTTATTTATTCGATAAATAGGTTATGGCCACGTCATCAAGTATAGTCTTTAATTGGATGCGTTTTTATGAAATAAGTTCTCTTTGATCGTAATTGAGTTTATTTTACAGGATAAACTCTTTAGATTAGACATTACAACAAAGCGATAAATTTTTTACAATGGATTGGTTTTGGTTTTATCCCAAATCGAACTAATCCGGACCATGTTCATCCCCAATCACAAGAGGATTATGTGATCATTTCTAAATGTTAAGAGAGTAAACCTTACATGACGTAAACCACAAAGGGATAAAGTGAAGTTTGCTCTTATTTTTGTTAGTGACTTTTTAATAGCGCCTCACTTATATCACCAACCATGCAAACAAAGATGGATCTAGGGGGTAGATGTAGGCGATCGCACCCCCAAAAAAAAAAAAAAAGATCATATATTATATTGAAAAAATTTAAAATTATATAGACTTATACATTTGAATATATTTTCACACCGTCATAGTGATAATTCTCATAGTGATAATTCTAAATCCTTCTCTAAATACGAAGTGCATAAATTCAAAATATAAAATAAAATACAAATCTCTCATAAAATGTGGGTCCTACATATGACCCCACAATATGTGGGTAATATGTGGGGCCTACCCCTACAAAAATTTCTGTGTATTATTTTGTGTTTTTAGATTTGTGCACTTACAGTTTATCTTTATCCTTACATCAATAACATAAAATGTCTTGAACTCATCATGACTAAGAAAACACAAACAATCTTAGCTCATCAGTCTTCAAACTAAGTATGTGGACACAAATTCACAATTTTACATTAAATGTATTATCAGTTACACATTTAATAGAGGAATCTCTTAATTACATGACCTTTCACACTACGCTGGCTTCAAAATTAGTGTGGACTCTGCAGTGTATGTGAGATGATACACTATTGGACTGTCAAAGCTATATCAGCACCGTTCAAATAGCTGACTTGTGAGATATTCTCAATCAATTGGGTGCTAAATCAAAGGCCGAGATTCCATTTCAATTCTAGTAACGTCAACCAATAATTTTACCACATATATGGTGTGTAATTATTACCCCACTCATTACAATAATCTAAAAAAATGTTATATTCAAATGTTAAAAAAAAAATGAAAAAAATTTCTTCTTATTACAAGGTTTAAAAAAAGTAAAAATATAAAAATTCTCAAAATAAAATAAACAAAGAAAGTTTAGAAAAGGTAATAAACAGATACGAAGGAAGAGGTGCCCTCCATGGAATTTTTAAAAGGGAGCAGCGTGCCTCCAGTTTAGATCGGACTGGACGGTACTGTTCGGCTTGTGAAAGCTTGTCACGAGTCTCGTTTTAATAATCTGAACCGTTATTATGTAGAATTCGTTGATTATCATATGTTTGCAAAAAATCACATTAATCGGATATCGATAGCTATATGATCAAAATCAGTTTTGTGCAAAAAAATGGACGGTGAACAAATTAATGATTGACAAAAAACTGATCTGATGAGATAGCTATCGATATCCAATCAATGTGATTTTTTACAAACATATAGTACTCGACGAGTTCTACACATTGAACGTTTAGATTATCAAAACGGGACTCCTAGTGGGCCCCCACGGGCCAAAAATTGCATGAGGATTTCAATTATTAAATTTATTTCAATTAATAATAATTATTATTATTACTTTCATTTTATCTCCTTAATTCAAGAATTTTAGTTCCACCTCTAATAATAGTTAGGCAATTTTCCCTTTACTATTTTTTTTTTCTTCCAGAAAATTAATTTTCACAATGCAAATCCGTATTACAAGAACTGTTAATCCTTTGAATTGTTGAGGCAAACAAAAAGTAAATCATTTTACTTATTCATTCGATAAATAAGTTATGGCCACGTCATTAAGTATAGTCTTTAATTGGATGCACTTTTACGGAACAGGTTCTCTTTGATCGTAACTGAGTTTATTTTTACAGGATAAACTCTCTTAGATATTAGATATTACAACAAAGCGACAAATTTTTTATAACTAAACCATATAACAGATTAAAAGAGTAGAGTTTTACTATATTTCTTAATTTATTACCCCCAACTACACCTCTTCTTTTGACATGACAAACAATTTTGAAAGGATAAAGGAGAAATTGAAGAAACTTAATTGATTAATATTGTGGGGTCTTTTGAGAAGTAAGTAAAAAGTTAACTTTTAACTTTTTATCTATTTTGTGTTACATAACATTTCATAATTTTTACTTATAAAAAGATAAAGTAGACTAAAAAAAATTAAGAAGTCAACTCTTTACTCACTTCTCAAAACGTCACTGTATCTCTATAAGTATTTAATTTTACTATTTTCACTAAAAATATAAATCATATACTAATACGAAATATGCAATTTAAATATTTTTTAAAATTTAATTTATGTAGATGAATATGGCCTTTATCGAAGGTGACACATGTAAGTACACACTGTATAAAGCAAGAACCCTAATCAAGTGGTTTATGACGTACCAAAGTAAACCATTTTAACGGCTGTGATTGATTGATCGATTTCACAACCCTCAAAACCGTATTCCATCATCTCACACAGAAACCATCCTATCCATATACAACGCCACGTGTACGGTCCATAAAATTCAACCATACTGGATAACAATAGACGGGACCACACCAGATCATTCGTCGTAGTATAAAAAGGCCCGAACTCTCATTTCCAATACTCAACCCAACACACAGGTCCTTTTCTTCTGCTTCTTCTTCTTCTTCTTCTTCGTCTCTTTTCTCCGGCGAGGATTCGCCGGAAAAATACTCCGGCGGTGGCTCTGGGTAAACCCTAGTTAAACTCAATTCTATTGTTAGGGCTTCATTTTCTTTTGTATCTATCGTTGATTCAATTTCACAACTACTCGGTTTGATCGTTAACTCTCTCTATCTCTGTGATCGATCGTTCAATGCATGTTATGTATATATATGTGTGAATGTATTTTTAATCGAAATTTGGTTCAAATCGAGTTTTGAACTTTAATGCTTGTTTATGATTTTTTTTTTTCTTACTAGGTTTTGGTTTGTTGTTTGTAGATTGATTGAACAGAGCTTTGAGCTTGGGTTCTATGGTGTTTTGAATGGTTTGTGGCAATGCCTTGCAGAGGCGAAATGGTTTCGGGAAGAAGTGTTGAAGGAGTTTGAAGGATTGTGAAGGGGCGATTTTGGAGTGTGGTGACTCTGTGAGTTTACTTGAATCGAAAGGACGAGTGGGTTTAACTGGCGTGAAAATGGTGGGTTTTAATGCTTTTTCTATGCTAATGCTGTGCTTTTTTGGGCAATTTATTTATTTATTTTTATAGTCCTTAGTTTCTTTTGTTGGTATGCTCGAACAATTATGGTATTTGTGTGAATGCTTATCTTGTGTATTATTTGCAAGTTTGGTTGGTGTTTTTGAATAGACTTAAATTGAATTTCTATCTTTGAAAGATTATAGATTTCCTACATTTAACTCTGGAAAAATTCCATATGTTGACAGGGTTGGATTACCTTGTCTGGGTGGTCTTTCAGATTTAATCGTGAGATTGGTGGTTGAAACTCTTTATTTTTAATTAATCTAGTATAGGCAATCAATTCAATTTAGAATGTTATGTAATGGTGATTCAAGTTATTACTCTATTTGTTCTTTTTCTTTTTCTTTTCTTTTTTATTTTTTAAAAACTTTTTTGAGTTACATTTGAAATTTTTTATTTGCACAGCCAACATACTTGGTTACTAAACTAGGTAGACGGATGGCAATTTGAGAATCTTCTTAATCCCTTTATTCTTGGTAATTTACCTTGTTGTTTATGGGTGTATACCTAATTTGATAGATTTTGGAAAGTTGCTCATTCGTCGTATTATTTTGTTGATTATTTACGAGATTTGAGCTTCATTGATGGTAGGAAATTTATTTTATTGCCTGTGTTCCTCTTGTGTTCTTGAATTACTACCCATCTGGTGCGTAGAATAGTTAGAAAAGAAAGTAGAGTTAGTTTGATATGGAAATGGAATATAAAATCAACCATTTATACATATGTTTTTTAAGTTCTTATGTACTTAGTATGCCCATAAAATTGTGTTAGATGCTTGAAGGACTCTAAAGGTAAGAATTACTTGGACGTTTGTGAACATTAAACCATCATATTCAAAATATGGGTTGCTGAGGTATGGAGAATGATAATGCAAATTTAAGGCGTTACTTGATTTAACCAGAGTTTTAAAAGGCTTTCTTGAGACTCGCCTCGATGCTCGCCTCGCCTTGAGGCTAAGGTAAAACGCATCAAGGCTTTGATTTTTAGGCATTACTCCCCAAAGGCTTGTTCATCATAGTTTTAGACATGCGCCTTAAGTGAGCTTTTTACGCCTTTTGCACATAAGCATGTGAGGAGTATGCACATGTAGAAGTTGCCTTGGAAATTTGTTAAACTTAGTCTATTAGATTGTTTAAACATAAAAAATTAAAAAGAATCTATTTTTACAACTATATTCTACAGGAAAAATTAAGTAAATGATCAATCAAGAAAAACACAGTTCATGGTCAAGTGAGAAGCTCAATCACTGAAGTTAAGAATATTGATTTCTCTTTCAGTGAAGGAAAACTTCTTTCTATGTAGTAAAATGTTCAACACATTAAAGTGAAGTATTTACACATTTATATTTAATTTTGTTTTTATTTTTTTAACTATTTAAAAATATTTAATTTATTCAGTAAACATTAAAATTCAAAATTTGAAATGCTTACGCTTCAACGCCTTGAGGCTTTACGCCTCGCCTCATGAGGGGTAAAACGCCTCAAGGTACGCATTCGCCTTTAAAAACTTTGGATTTAACAGGTTAATTATGAGTATATGTGTATTTAGACTGCTCTGCTCAAATGTGAATGATAGCACAGGGTTCATGACATGTTCCGTTCCATTTGGGGTGCCCTGATTAAGTGTGAAGCAACCAAACGGAGCGAGAAACGAAGATGCTGTCAGTTTACCTTTGTAGAACTTTGAGGATTATTTGTGTAGACACCTTTGTTTACTATGTACAAAGTTTCAAGACATTAGGATATTTATGACCATAGCTCTTCAATGGTGGGATCATAACTCTTTGAAAGAGAAACTTCTACCGGTGAAAATTACCGAATATAATTTGCTGTGCGAAAAATGGCATTGGGATATTGTGGTTGGAAAAGGTTCATAGTGTACTATTTTTGTGTTAAATGAGGTGTCATGTTATAGTAATCCACAAAAGCTAGACAAGGAGATGAGCCTTGTGGCTGTGAACCTTTTGGCTGTAAAACCCACGACAACCAGGGCCTTGCTTTTTTGGTTGAGGAGAAGTGAGGATGAGTCAACAAATTATTTCCAGGCTTCGCAGTAATGAAGGGCAGCTAAAACAGAAAGGAAAGAAAAAGAAAGGAAAAAAAATAAAATAAAAAGAGCAACAAATTCTTCACATTTGGCGTCAACCTGGTAAGGAACACACAAATAGAGGTTTCCCTAGTTTACGTGAATCGACAACCCATTATGAAAATATTAATAATTTCTTTGACTTTATCGCTAAAGCTATTGGAACTATTTATGTCTCAAGATTTTTCTACAGCTTCTATTTTTGTAGATATTTATGGCATACGCATACAAATTAATGCTTCCTTCTTGCCTTGGGGTATAATATCTACCACAAGTTTTACCGTATTTATTATTTAGAGTCTGGACAATTAGATGGGCAGTTATTGCCTCAAAAGGATATGTTTTATTTTCCTTCATATTTTACTATGTTGCATGGGGTTCGGTACAAAAGTTGGCCATTAGTGTTTGTCGGTATTTGATGTGGACATAATTAAATTTTGGAAGTCTCCAACTTTTATCCTACTAAAGTGCTGGGAGAAATGAATTCACAGTGTAACATTGAATGTCTGGTGTGGGATACTTTGCTTATACCAAAAATTCCCATGCAACAAGTATTACCGTGAGGATCACAAGGAAAAATGATATTGGAAGAAGGATGGGGTAAGAGAGCAACTATGCAGCTAACCCCCTAAAGAAAATTGAAATGGGTTGTTTCCGGACAATTGGCATGTTCTATTGACGATACAATATATATATTTTGTGCTTGGCTGATATTATTGAAGTATCCTTTCAAACGTAAGACCCTTAAAAAGGTAACATCTTTGCAAATATGAATGCTTTATATTTTCAATTGAAAAGTAAAAATTATGTTGCAAGTTGCAACAACCATTTATAAAATCATAACAAAAGAAATAGCAGCTGCCTTATGTTGTTTCCTCTCTGGTTGGCTTCCTCCTCTCCTCCTACCCCCTTCTCTTTTCTCCATTCCCCTTCCCTTCTGTCTTTTCTCTCCTCCCTTTCTTCCCTTCTACTCATTTCTTTCTTTTGAGTGACTGATCTAGGAGGGTTTTAGTGGGTCACTTGCCGGCTGGAGTGGATGCCGCCGTCCCCGGTGGTCTTTCTGCCTTTCTCTGTATCCCTTGCCTCAGTTTATATGTTGGTGCTGTCAAGGTTTGAACGAAATATGTAGCTTGATAAAAGAAAAAAAAATTACATGAGTCATCTCAAGTGTTAGACAAAACTTAGATGTGTTACAATATATACTAATCCAAATTTGTTGTAATAATGCATGCATAGATTGCCATTCTTTTTTCCAATGATTGCTAGTATTATTTAATCTTGAAATATTGCTGGCCTTGAATAATTGGAAATACTAATAACAATAATTTGATGTCATTGTTCAGTTTTGTTGTGTTTGACTGTGTAATGTTATGATGTATGTTCTCATTTATCTTGGTTTGGACTGATTTTTTGGTATTCATATATTTGTTTCTGATTTCAAATTTTAATACCTCTAGACATTGTGGCCAACAGCTATACGTAAGATAAATCACAAGTGTAAGCCGTCTTGTCAAGGTGTTATTGCACCTTTTCAACTCTTTCTTCTGAGCTGTTGATTCACCTTGTAGGATCTTGACAATGCTGTTATGGCCTTCAGTATTTCCACAGCTATAGCACTCCAATAGATAGGTTTCTACATACTTGGGTGTATTCTTTGTGTTGGCTTGCTTTACATTTACAATTGACCCTCAATCCCTGCCCTAGCATAAGGCCCATACCTTTTGTCCACCTACAGACCCCTGAAAGAAAATATATAATTGTGCTTGAAATTTGAGCCTTGCATGATTCACTTGTATGGAAAATCTATGACTTCATTTTTGTTGTGGATTAAATATTTGGAATCCATTCAGTAAACCCTTTTTTTTTTCTTTTTGATCAGTAAAAGGGAAAAATTATTCAAATAAGGGAGAGCTTATGTCTTATATTTCTTTTCCCCAAAACAAAGATAGCCTAAAATATAAAGAAAGTCACATTTCTAAAACTAGTTTACGGGAACAACGCATAGCTTATAAGGCAAAAAAAATGCATCACAATCGAGGAACCTGATTTTACTAGGGTCCATGTTGTCTGGATGTTGGCTGTGAGGTTCATTCAATCCCTTAGTTGAATGAACATGTACTCAATGGGTTTTATTCTCAAATCTTTCGATCTGACAATACATTGATGCTTCCTGTTATTTTCTAGCCACGATAAGTGGACAAATCCAGTCCATCAAGCGCTGCATATTGGGAAGTGTCAATGTGAATTGCTGTCTTTCATGTCACATAACGTAGATATATAAATGATAACTACTTAACAAAGTAGGTGTCATGTGTGAAAACCATTTACAGAAATTATGCTCCAAAGCAAGACTAAGGTGATTTGAGATTATGGTATACTCAGTCTGCTTCTCTAAGAAAGCATATAGTTTCTTTGGCAGTTGAGATTTGAATTAGATTCTTCTTCTTTTTCTTTTTACTTTTCATTTGGGTCATATATGTGAAATGTTGATTAAATATTCACATGTCTGAATTTTGCTTTACCATCTTTAATTTTGCAGTTAATATGAATTTTGTACCTTTTCTGTTTAGGTTGTGTTTGAATTTTGGATTTGGGTAGGATGTGTGGAGGCGGAGCAAAAGAGAAGGGAATTGTGACAAAATCAGCTTCTATGTTGATCACTTTTCCCTTATTTTTTCCTTTCCCTTCACCATCCCCTACTCAAATCCAAGATCCAAGCACAGCCTTAAAATTATTTGAGGATTGTAATTTTTTCATCCTTTTTGTTCGAAGAACTCATTTTTTTTTGTGATCTAGTAACTCCTGTTACTAAATTAAGATGTTACTCAATTAAGATGCTAAGTACATATTTTTGGCAGTCTTTTCAGAATAAGAGCTTTTGGATGCCAAGGGATGCAGGTTGTCTAACTGATGGAGACATAAATTATGATACTTCGTCAAGAATTGAACCAAAGCGTGCTCACCAGTGGTTCATGGATGCTTCTGAACCAGAACTATTCTGCAACAAGAAGCAAGCGATAGAAAATGTTAACAGCAGAACAATGTCAGAAATTCCAAATGCAAACATTTCTCTATGGGATAACAATTCAAGTTTTCAGACGGTCCCAGGGCAGTTTACTGACCGCCTATTTGGATCTGAGATTGCAAGGCCTTTCGATCTTATTGATAAGAGCATTCCTGCTGTTGGTACAGGGAGCTCAAATGTTGAAAGAAGGGGTTTTGAGGATCAATTTGGAAGCAATTCCTCAGTCGGTTTATCTATGTCCCACACAATGGAAGATCCCTCATCGTGTCTCAATTATGGAGGAATTAGAAAAGTAAAAGTCAATCAAGTTATGGACTCTGAAAATGGCATGTCTGTATCAATGGGACACCCCTATACTAGGGGGGATAACAATACTATTTCGATAGGCAATGCCTATAATAAGATTGATAACAACATCTCACTGGGCACAACTTACAATAGTGGGAACGAGGGTACCATTTCAATGGGCCCTACCTTTAATAAGGCGGATGACAGTTTTATTCCGATGGGTCACACATTTAACAGAGGAGATGGCAATTTTATGTTGATGGGTCATAATTTTGACAAGGGAGATCCCAGTATCTTATCAATGGGTCAGCCCTTTGACAAGGGAGATGATGGTTTCATAACAATGGCTCATCGATATGAGAAGGGAAATGGCAATATCATATCTGCTGGTCCTGCTTATAACAGGGGGCAGGAGAATTTCAATTCAATGGGTTCTGCCTATGACAAAGCGAATGAAAATTTCATTTCAATTGGTTCTTCTTATGACAAGGGGGGTGATAATATCATATCCATGGGTCCAACTTCTGACAAGGCAGATACTAGTGTTGTATCAATGGGTATCAACTATGACAAGGGAAAGTCCAGCATTCTATCTATGGGACAGAACTACAAGAAGGGTGAGAGCAGTACTATATCTTTTGGAGGCTATCAGAATGAACCTGAAACAAATCCCTCAGGTGGAATCATTAGTGGCTATGATTTGTCGGCAAGTCAGCCCTATGATCAAACTTCGAATGCACCTGGACAGCAAGAATCGGTTGAGCACAATACTGGTCTAGTTGCAAGTGTTGCTCCTGCAACAGCTTCTAAAACCAATGCCAACCCGAAGAATAAGGAGCCAAAGCCACCTAAGAAAGTCCCTCCCAATAACTTTCCTTCTAATGTCAAAAGCTTGTTATCAACTGGGATGCTTGATGGAGTTCCTGTGAAGTATGTTTCCTGGTCACGGGAGGTGAGTTTTTAATTCTTGTTCTTGTTTCTGCATGGTATTTTCAAGGGTAAATTTTACTGAATTCCTTTGAGGTTTGGAGAAAAAACAGTAACCTCCCCACATTAGTATAATTACATTGTGCTCCTTTAAGGTTTTAATTCACATAAAATTTAGCTCCCCTTTTCATCAGTAATTTGTTAGTCATATAGATAGAAAATGATGTTATTTTACTTTGTTTATCTTTGTATCTTCATATCATCTGCATTAATCCCGATCCTTTTAGCCTTACTAAAAGGGAGGTCAGTGTACTTATATCAAACCTGTTTGACTTGCTGCGTTTTCTCCATACCTCAAGGGAGGTTGGTGTAATTTATCGTATTTTTAATTATCCTGACACTAGCTTATTTTTGTTCATCCAGAAAAATCTTAAAGGAATTATAAAAGGGACTGGTTATTTGTGTGGCTGCAAAGATTGCAAGTTCACCAAGGTATGATTGTTCTTTGTTTTATTTCATTTTTTTGAGGTTTGTTTGAATGGCATTCAAATTGTTGTATGCAGGCCCTGAATGCTTATGAGTTTGAGCGTCATGCTGGCTGTAAGACCAAGCATCCGAATAATCACATTTACTTCGAGAATGGAAAGACCATCTATGCAGTGGTCCAAGAGCTGAAGAGTAGTCCTCAGGAGATGCTGTTTGAAGCAATTCAAAATGTGACTGGATCTCCCATAAATCAGAAGAATTTCCGCATATGGAAAGGTGAATTTTATTTTTCTGGTTAAAATACCACCCCTTTTTGAAACAAACATTGTTGTGACCCTTTTCTGAATTTAGATCAGTTAAACTGAAGACTTTTGTATTCATCTTTTTGTTCTTTTCAGCATCATATCAAGCTGCAACTCGCGAACTTCAGCGTATCTATGGGAAGGATGAAGTGATCGTGCCATCTTGATTTGTGAACTTGGCCTTTTTCAAATTTGTGATCTGTGAATAGGTTGCCTACACCAATATGGTGAACTTGTGAATTTGGTTTGGAAAATTTTAGGTGTTTTGGTGAGAGAGAACTGCTTCTTGCTATTTAGCTTTGAACCTTTTCATATAGACCTTAATTTTATTGTGGCTTTTTTGGACATGATTTTGGCTCTTAGGAACAGAGTTTGACTTTGAATGTGTTGGAAATGTGAAATTTGGATTAAAGCAATCAATCAACTTCCTGAGTTTAGTCATGGTGTCATGAGCTCATGATCTGTTTGAGCAACAGGATGGTGTGTTGAGAACAAAGGAAATAAATATGTGGCCTCCACTCCACATGCCAATTTGGGAAGTAGCAATTTACAGGATGTTCTAATTAGAACATAAGATGGGTGAGTATTGGTTTGGATCATTCCTTGTAGTAGTATGCACATCGACGAAGTATAAGAACTCCTCACAGTCCGCATGTGAGGTGCAAACAAAAATTTCTCTTAGATGGAAGACAATGTGCTTGTTATCTTACTGAAGTTGGAGCGTTATTTTACTACTTTTTGTGGTTCGATCTGCAGTAGTATCTTGTATATGAATGTTTTTAGTATGCAGGCATAGTCGTGAATCTGTCGGTTAGACCACCTTCTTGTGCTGCAGGACTGGAGTAACTACGGTATGTCAGTTGCTGTAGCTAATTCAAGCAATAGATTCTGTCCTTCTTTCTTTTTTTTGTCCGTTTTTTCTTTTCTTTTCTTAATAAAATTATCTAGTTATAAACTAGTTTCCACTGTTATGTCGTGTTTATAATTATAGTTAACTAGTGTTTTTTTTTCTTTTCTTTTTTTTCCCAATTATTTATTGTTATGTCTTGTTTATGATTAACCGGTTCCCACTGGTCTTTTGTTTGGGGTCCCAAGGTAAATATGGGGTGAATTTCCCTGTGTATTTCTTCTTTAGATTGGTCCAACAATCACGAATCCGTTTAATTATATCCATTTGAAATTCGTTAGTGTTACGTATACCAATTAGTATATTAACTAGTGTAATAATATATGTTATGACATTATTATTGAGTTCACTAATTATACGAATTATATATATCAAAAGACCTTTTAAATTATTCCACATAATCAATTGGTACACTAATAGGTATCTTAATTGGTACATATAATATTATTCTTTGAAGTTTGTTTTAATTTCTTAAATTCATAAATGAGTTTAAATAAGTTGCACCTAGATGTAAACTTTTATGTATACTAACAAATAATAAAATGAAATGCTCAATTGAAGTGGTGAATTATTTGAAAATAATGTATTATTATATTTCTTAAAAGTATAGGTTATTTATAGAATTTAGTTAAGTACACCAGTTAGGATTGTCTTTGGAGAAAGGAATTTTTTGAATTTTTTGTTTAAATTTTACCTTCTAGTAATAAGAGGTTTGATATAATTATATTTTACGATCATAATGTTTGAATTCATATATAACATAACTCATTTTTTATCAGATATATGTTAATTATAAAGATGAAATAAATGTTATCATCTCTTTCATATTAAAATAAAAATATATTTTGATAAAATTGTGATTAAATCAGTAAATCAGTTAAACTGAAAAAGGTTCAGCTAATCGGTTATGTCAAAAGACCATTCAACTTATACAAAAATTAATTAATTAAAACTTTTAATGTTATTTTAATTTTAAAATTTAAACTATCTTGAACTGAAACATGCATAACATTATAATATTAAATAAGAATATATTAATATATTAAACAATAATATAAGGTTAATTTTATATAAGTGAAATAACTTATTTTTTCATTCTTTTTCTGTTGTGTTATAATTTTGTATATGAAACATAAGTATTTGTCAAATAGAGTCGATATAACATTGGTTTTTATGTAGAACTTAAATGGAAAAGGCATGCTGATGTGGATTTGAAAAAAGAAAGCCTTTAGATTTTGCCATCTAAGCAAGAAAAAAATAATATTTTAATAATATATATTAGTAGGTGACCTGTGCAATGCACGGGAATTTACTTTTAAAATGAAAAATTAATTTTGAAACTTAATACTTTACGTGTAAAAAATTTTAAAAATTAAAAGTTAAATACAAACAGATTTGTTAATGGTTGATGAAAATCATTGTCATTGTGTGTGATCTTATGTAAAATAGGCTCATAAAAATAATATCTTTCAAAGTTAAAAAAAAGTGTATTCTCAATCTGAAATCAAATCCTCATTTGTGTTAATCAAATTTATCAAAAATTATGAATTCCACTTGTATCAAAATATTTTTTATGAAAAAAATAAAAATGAAAAATTATATAATATACAAATTATAACTTGGCCATAACTCATGGTGTATTATTTTGGTTATTAATCGAAAATGTCTTCGCTTATTTCTTATGTTTTTAGTTATGTCTAAAGTGGTGCATCAAGTTTTCAATTATGCTTAAAGTGGTGTTTGATTATGATCTATTGTAATATTTTTATATGAAAATATTTAAGTATTTTTTTATGCGAAAAAAGTGTTTGAGGTGGGTTAATTCAAATGCAAGATTTATTTTTATATTAGTAAGATTGTAAGAATTATTCACATTGATGAATAAAAAATTATAAATTCAAATCATAAACAGTGTTCTCAAAGAGAATCAAACACAAAATCTCTGTAACCTTAATAATTTCAGTTCTCAAAACGGTTCTAATTAATTATGTGACACATTATAATAATTGTAAGATTTTTATTCCAGTCAAATTATTTTTGCATATATTTTATGGCAAAACTCATGAAGGTGCATTATTAGTAATATTATAAATTTAAAATTTTTATTTCAAAATTATTCAAGAAATATCAATAGGATTTAAAATAAAATTTAAATTTAAATTACTTATTTTAATAATCTTAGCCTTATCGTTCTATAAAAATGTTACTTGAATACTTATATATAATAAATTTAGTTAAATTATTTGTTTATTTTGATAATTTTAGTTTTATTGTGCTATAAAACTGTAATTATCATATAATGATTTTATATGATATATATATATATATATATATTAAATTATAAGATAGTAAAATAAACACTCATTTTGGTATTAAAAATAATAGTTAAATTAGAAAGAGAATTAGTAATATAAAACTAAAAGTGATTCTAATTATTTAATTTTAATTTTATTTTTATATTTATTTGGAAAATAAAAATATGTTGAAATAGAGTTACACAAAATTTATTTAAAAGATTAAACATAAATATGTTGTGATTGGATTAAGAAGAAAATACGTAAATTATATTGATTTTTTTCTTTAATATTCTTTTTGAATTATTCATACATATTGTATATAGGTATATAAAATTTAAATTAAATATAAATATAAATATTTTGTAATAAATAATTTCATTAAATAAAAATTAATATTAAGACATCAATAAGATAGACAAAAAATAAAAATATAAAAGAAAATTAATTTGATTTTTGCGATGCACATAATTAAGCATATTCTGTCTTATTTATTTGTATATCGAGATAATTTTTTTTTCAAATATTATAATAATTAAATTAAAATATCAATTATATAAATCAAACCTGACAATGACAAAGCTAGATACACAATGAAAAATATATGAAAAATAAATATTTCTCAAATAGTGTCCACATAAAATTGGTTATTATAATTGAAATTGAGTTTGTACAGAACTTTATATGTAAATAGAAAATACATGTCGATGTGGCTTTTTTAGAAAAAAATAAAGTTTTAGAATGTGCCACTTAAGTAAGGAAAAAAATGCTATTTTTAATAATATATATATATATATATGTATATATGTATGATATGATGTATATTTATCTTTAATTTTCTCTGAGACACTAGCTACATTAGTTCGGTTGATTTTAGGGTTATTCTATTATGTTTAAGCTTTACAGTCTAATTAAAAAGCTATTAAAATTTAAGGTATTTAGATCTAGGAATGACAACGGATCGGGGTGGGATCAGGGATTACACACGTCCCTGATCCCTAAATGTATAAAATTTTTCGTTCCTGCCCCCGATTCTCGGCAAGGAATCTATCATCTATCATCTCCCCGTACCCTAATATGGATCGGGTTTCCCTGACCCCGGAAAATCCCAATACAAAAACAACAAAATCATTAACATCAACATCAACATCATCAATAACAACATAATCAATATCATCAATAGCAACATCATCTGTGTATCTGAGTGTGTGTCACAAATAGAGAGAGAGAGATTTGAGAGAGAGAGAGATCTGCTCAGATTTGTCGTGGCGGAGGGAACCGATGCCAAAGTATGCAGGTTTGGCGACTCTGGTATCGCACTACAACAAAAATAGTCTTTAGAGACGAAAACTAATGACGAAATTTTTTTTGTCACGATAAACGTATCTTTTAATGACGAAAATCATATTTCGTCTCCAAATGTACCATTTTTGGAGACAAAAATAAAATTTCGTCACCAATCTAAATCATAATAAAAAAATTAGGTGACGAAATTATTTTTCGTCATTATTTATAATTTTTTTTGTCACCAAATATTTTCCCGCTAATATTTTCGGAGGGTGCCAAACTTTTGAGACTTTTAGTGACGAAAAAATTAGTCACTAATTATAAAATTATTAATGACGAATATATTTTTGTCACCAATAATTTTTAATATTTTAATATTATTTAGTGACAAAACGATTTTTGTGGCCAATATTTCTATCTTTGGTGAAGAAATAATTTTGTCACTAATAAATAATTTAGTTACTAAATATTTAGGGGGGAAAAAAAATGTTTTGGCACCAAAGAAATAATTTTGCCACTAATAAATAATTTAGTTACTAAATATTTAGGGGGGAAAAAATGTTTTGGCACCAAAGAAATAATTTTGCTACTAATAAATAATTTAGTTACTGAATATTTAGGGGGGAAAAAAAATATTTTGGCACCAAAGAAATAATTTTGCCACTAATAAATAATTTAGTTACTAAATATTTAGGGGGAAAAAAAATGTTTTGGCGCTTCAAACACCCACAATAATTTATCGGTTCAAACCTGTTTCACACACACACACACACACACACACACAGAGGCGACGCCGCTGCTCACTCTCCTCATCGATTCAGACACAGATTCATCGCCGATCGGCTCACTCTGCTCACCGCCGTCACCCTCTCCTCACCGCCGCTGATCTGTTAGCTTCTCCTCTCCTCACCGCCCCTCGCTGCTGTGCCGATCTAGCCTCTCCTTCCCTTGCCGATCTCATCTCCTCTTCTCACTGCCGCTGATTTGTTAGTCTCTCTCTCTCTCGTTGCTCTTTTCTCTCGATGCTCTCTCTTTCTCTCTTTTCTTTTGCTACTCTGTGTTCTGTATACATTATATTGTTATACATATAATATATATATATATATATATATATGTATCCTGCTCTAAGATGTGGCATGTTTTCTTTTCTAGTGCGAAATTATAGCTTAATGGGGAAGAAAGGAAAGGGTCCTAAATACTTGACCATTGTCTTCTGTTTCTCATGTCCATAGTTGGAGTGAAGTAGGTAGAACTATTTCTATGTATGCTTCTATTTGTATTTGGTTGGTTTTATTACATACTTGAGTGTGGGTTGTTTTGCTATACAAAGTCTCTGTTTTATGTATTTTGGTTTCTGGATGATATTTGTTAGGGGCATTTACAAAGTAATTTATCATATCAATTAGGGGAGCTGGATTCTCACTGTTTCATAAATGAAATGGAGATGTCCATTACAAGGTCAATCGGTATAGGCCGTTGATTTTAATTTTTAATAATGTGTTAGCAATCTTATACATTAGAATGGAAACAATCCACTCTGATCACGTCAAGAAGATGATTAATTATGTTACAGTTGCATGCTGGCAACTGTAAAATACTTTTAAGTTATAAGGCTAGTGATTAATTATTTTTGTAAGAAAAACTTATTTACTTAAATAAAATCACGTTTAATGTAATTATAAGTAATGTCTATGAAAATATTTCAGACAAAGTAAATGGTAATAATTTAATCATAACAAATAATAAATTTAATAATTTGAGGGCAATAATTGGTTCATTTTACATTGAATGAAGTGCTGGTGAAAAATTGGTACATTACAGATGTCACCTTCTATTGGGAGGAGTTGCATCCATAAAACTGATTTGATATATATACGAAGAAGTAAAGCTCAAAACACACTAACAAATTTGATATTATATTACCAACAATTCATAATTAAATAAGTATAAATGATAAGGAGTTAAGTTCATACATTTTTTTTTAAAATGTCAATAATATAGTAAGTATCCTCTTCTTATTTTTAAGACAATTGACATTTTTCTTCAGATGATTGCAAGTTTACTATTTCAGGAGCATTCACAACCAAAATTATAGTTGGAGTAGAACTTCTTACTCTTACACTCCAGAACAGGATTTTGTGGTACACCAATTATTTTATAAAATCCACAATGAGTTGCGTGTTTCTTTCATTCTCATCATGCTCACCAAATTCCAATTTGATTGGAGATTGAGAGATATCTCATCCATATAAAACTCCAAATTATAGCCATGAAATGTTAGGAAGTAGAAAAGACCATATGGATTGTGTGGCCACTAATTGCTGATTAACAAACATGATGTGAAAAACAAGGACCAAATACTTCAACATAAGTTTGACAAATGTGGGCTCCACAGAGAAGTTACTGAGGAATGTAAGAATATGAAGCTTAAAACAATATGTAATTTGATCCTGCCTCAGCAGAAATATTTTACATTCATGCATATATATAAAATACAATATACTATTATAGGGCATTTCAAGGCCAATGAAATTATCCATAAGCCAATTCCATTCTACTTAATTCTGAGACTGTTAAGCCAAATACTTAATGTCGATGACTTTAGAGGCATTTAGACACAATATATATTACATGACAGGGCCAAAAACATTCTCAAAAAGACATATACAAGTTCTTTTGATAATAAGTTTTATGTATGTAATGATGCATTTGATATAGAAAACCAAAGATAATATACAAAGTATTTCAATAATTCTGTAAGTGAATGAATTACGTGTCTCCCATGATTATATGTCTGTCATATTTTCAGCTTCATAAATTCAAATTGCAGGTATGTGAGAGAACAAAACACTTATTAGTACTAACAGCAGCAAGGGAGTCATTCATAACAAGAAAAGAAGGGGACAAATAACAATCCACCAATTTAAAAAATTGAAATGCATAAATATCTACATAAGCAGAAGAAAAAACTGTACACATAGCAAGGAACATATCTTCACATTTAAGTAAATTGCATAAATATTTCAAAATTGACACAACAAATTAGAAAAGGAGAGAGGTTTTCATACATGGTAAGTAACTGAGCTACATTAGTATGCTGCTTTGCTAATCTACAAAAAACATCTACAGTCATATTCAAGGCCATTTCTTTTGCCTGCATGGACCCAAAAAAAACACCATTAACCGTAAGAATTTCAAAACCTAATAAAAAAAAATTCTAAAAAATAATACTTTTATAAAGTAGATTGTATACCCAAAAAGCTAAAAAATAATACTTTTGGGCAAACATAGTGAAACTGTCCATCCAGGAATTAGAAAATCAAATGTAATATATGATTAATGCAAGACATAATTATGTTAAGCATCAATGATCATCAATCCTAATTGGATTTAAAATATATGCAATACAGGAACATCACCTCTTTTAAGAAGAGGATCTCTTGTCTTGATTTTTTTTCCATGGAAACCTTCACTACTCTACAATATGATTTAAAATTTTTGCGTGAAATATTAATTCAAGGGATTGGAACTTCCTTGTTATGAAATATTTGGAGTTAAAATATATGCATTACAATTCGAAACATTGGGATTATGTTTGGGATTATGTTTTTCTTCTTTTATTTAATGGTGAATAATTATATTGTCTATATTTTCCAATTAAAGTTGAATTATGTTATATAGTTGTAGAAAATGGTCAAAGGAAAAAGACAATGGCTGAAACCAGGTGATTTGAGAACTAAGAAGCTAACAGAATATGAGAAACAAAGAAATAAGCGAATCAAGAAGAACTATGAGGTAATGAACAATCTTGGAGTGAAGAATATTACAAATTCTTTGATGAGTGTGGTTCAGCCCAAATGTGCAAATGCAAAGGAAAAGGGAATTAGGGTTGAGGTAGATGATGATGATGAGTATAATCCGTCAGGGAGTGAGAACGATAGTGATAACGAGTTATTGGGTTCCTTTTATCGCAAGGTATTATATACATTATTTTATATTTGTGTGTGAACATATCATTTACTATTTAAATATCTTCTTCATATATCTTAAACATCATATCTTTTTTAAAATATATTTTAACTGTGTTAAATATCTTGTTTACTATTCGATTATGTTATTTCAGGAACAAGAGATGCCACTGGGGTTACGTTTACAGCCTTATTCGAGGCCATTAACTCCCACCCCAGAAGAAGGGATGGATCCCCCACGTCAAGAGATTGGTACCCAACCCTAACCACCACATAATGTGCAACCTGTGCATGAGGTGACTGCATCTAGTAGTGTTGGTAAGTTTGCAAAGTTGTTTATATTTAATTTAAGGTCTAACTTGCATTTGTTTACTTATTAACTCGCGACAGTAGCAGGAAGAGAGAGAGAAAGAGTGAGAGAGAGAGAGAAAGAGAGAGAGAGAGAGAGAGCCTTGCCTTGCGATCTTCTCCGTTCCTTGCCTTGCCAGTCTTCTCCGCTCGTCTTTGCTCACTGATTCGGTGCTCTCTCTCTCTCTGTCTTTGCTCTCTGTTCACTTTCTCTCTCTCTGCTTTCTCTTTGCTCTCTCTTTGTTTTTTATTCTATTGTTTGATGGTGGATAGAGGAGTATATATATGAATGGATATAGGGGTATATGTATGCAATTTTAGTTCGAGGGGAAACGAGGACGGGGATGAAAATGGGATGGGGCCGGGGTTGGAAAACGTATAACCGTTCCCGCCCTGAAAATTGTCGGGGATTTATTTTTGAATACTATCCCCGACCCGTCGGGGGTATTTTTCAGAAAAAAAAATGTTATAATCTAGATTTGGGGGGTCAGTCCCTATCGGATCGGTTTTAAATTGCCATCCCTAATCAACTTACAGACAAACAAACGGAGCACAAAGGTTGTCCATATTTGTGCCAATTAGTGGGCTAAATTAATAAATTCAGTTAGGACTGGTCCTTAACCCGTGGGGGTGAATTTGTGTCCATTCAAGTGGAGGGCCTTTGAGGTTGTTGAACTTAAGATATTGGTATAAGGATAGAAAATATTTTTCAGAAAATATTTTTACATTTTTTGTCGTTTAGTACAACAAAAAATAAAAGTTAATAAAAAATATTTTTTATGATCAATAGAAAATAAGTCTATTTGGACGAAATATATTTTTATTTTTAAAAAACGAAAAACGTTTTCCAAACAAAAGTGTTATCAGTGCTATCATATTACCACCACTACCATCATGTTGACCGCTGCCATGGCCACAACCACCATCAATACCGATGCCTACAACCATCACCACCACCATCTCTACTCATCTATACTATATATTAAGAAAAATAGAGTTTTTAGTGAGAATAGCTAAGAAAGCTCTAAGTGCTCAATCTAAATTTTGTGATTTTCCAATTTAAAAAATAATTATTAAAACACACTCAAACACTTTTTATTATTTTTTTTTTAAAACAAAGAATGCATTTTTCATTCCTAAAATTATTCATTCCTTACAGTCAAATAAAATAGTTTTTCAATCAAAATATAAATAATTAATAAATCGCACACTCAAGAAAGAAGGAGTTTTCCAATTAAATAATAATAATAATAATAATAATAATAATAATAATAATAATAATAATAATAATAAATCACACACTTAAAAATATTTCACCTAAAAATATTTTCTATTCTTCACCATAAAGCATAAGATGATATATATAATTAAAATTTCATAACATTTTTTTTCCCCTTGCATTGGTCATTACTATTCAAGGTACATATCAATCCTCATTATTTTCATACACACTAAATGTTTATATATATATATATATATGTAGAGATTTACGTATATTATGATTGAGTAATTTACATTTATAATTTTAAATTTTAAATAATCTATACTATATATAATTCTAATTCAATAGGATTTCTTTAAGGTTCAAACTGTCAACTCAATTTTTTATATTTTTTTAATAATGAAAATACTAAGTATCATTATGTGTTGCATTTTAATTAGTTTATAATTAAATTCATATAGTTTTATATTAAACTCTTAAATTATGCCACCATAATTATCATTTCAAATTACTTCCTTAATTTATGTTTACCATACCAAATTTATTTTCAAAATTACTTCCCTAAGATTGCATTAATGCATGATTTTGATATATTCATACATACACATATGGAAAGTAATTAATTCTTTAACTTAAAATTTAAATATTATTGATTCTTTAACATATATAATAGTTATTCTAAATATTAATAAACAATGAGCTAATTATTTATATCTATACAGTATACTAAAATAACATTTTAACAACAAGAACTGTGAGAGCTCTAAAGGCTCAACTATTTGTTGACTTTTAAATTTTTTTAAAGAAGAAAAAAATCCATTGGTTACTATAAAATAAAATTTAAAATTTTAGTAACATTTATCAATAAACACAAATGATTTAGGAGAGTTTTTTTGATAAATCCACTTTCTAAGTGTTTTGTTCCATCTAGCCCAAAACGTTTTTGACTATTCCAATAAGTCTCATACCTAGCAATTTGTCCAAAACACCCCTACACATTTTTGAGCATTTATTTCCATTCAAAACGTCACAGCACAAAAACATATGAGCAAATCGCAAAATATACGGCAAGGCTTTCAGAAAACCTTCATTTTCATACCAGTTCTCATCGTCTCATCGTTTGAATCCTCCATCGCGATTCTCAACATCTCTGCATCCCACCATTGGGATAGAACATCTCTAGATGGGATTTATCAATAAAAAATTCATGATTTAGAGGTTTAAATTTTAAAATTCAAACTTTTAGTCACCAAGATAATTATAGTATATATCTATAATTTAGGGATTTTTTTTTCCTAAAATAAAAAACCTACTTAATAAACCCCTCTATAACTATATAGGATATTCAAAATTCCTTATAAAATGAACAACTTACGTAGGAAGCATGTCTCACTACTTTTATATAAATTAAGAAGATCTCTCAAACATATATTTCATTGCTTCCTTTTTACAAGAAAAAGCATCATCTCTACAATTTCATTTTATTTTTGCCTTCTTTGGAGGCTTTGTCTTTAGCTCCTTTAGATGCCTCCTTCAACTTCTATGCTAACTAACAAATGATTGTTGGCTTCAATGCTGCGATAGACAAAAGGGTGTCAAAACTTTTAAATTTTGTGCCTGGAATATATTTTGAGTTATTTTAATGGTATGTAGTAATGATTTGAGTTACCAGACTTTGTGACTATGATTATATTTTTTTGGTTATTCATTTGATCAAAAAAATTATGAGTTGTGATTGATTAGATCTGTTAAATAAATTATAAAAATTTGTATCATTTATTGATTCTATATATGTATTATTTAAAGTCAATAATTATATTTTTTATAATCTGATTTCAATTCTATTTGAAATCTAAGGTATTACATCACTCTTTCTAATTTTTTACACATTTTTTATTATAAAAAATCAAAAAGTCAATTAAAATAGCCACTTCCTAAACGGACTTTTAGTCATTGAAATGTGTTTTCTAGATGCATATATACTTTGTCATAGTTTATGCAAAATAATATCATAATACATTTCTCATCTATATACAAATTTCTTAAATTTATCAAATTTATTTTAATACCATTTGTTGCCCTGAAACAGCACTAATGTTATGTTGTGTTTGGTACACTGAAACGAAAGTATAATGGAATAAAATGATTATTTTTTAGCTTACTTAAAGAATGACCATTCCCTTATAATGTGATTAATGATCCATTTCAAGAATTTACTTCTCCCCACCAAATATTATATAGATATTTTTAGATAGTGATCCAAAACTCCTTTCAAACATTAATGTTGTGTTTGGTTCGTGGATTTGGATAGAAATTTTGAAAGGAAAATAAAAGAAAAAAATTGTGTGAAATATAGGTGAAATGTAATTATATCTTATTAGTATATGGTAAATTAAAATTACAAAACTTGTAAAACCAAGTGTATTTATATTTAATCGTAAATATAACTTTTGTAATTTATTATTTAATTTTTACGAATCAAATTATGACACGTATTTTATATTAAGAACTTAGAACACATTAGAATAAAAAAATCATTCTCTTATGTGTAACTCTAATAAAAATGAATAAAATTTAATTAATTATAAATCATTTTGCTACATATTTTAGATAAATTTTATGTTATTATTTAATTTTAAAAACTATTTTTTGATTATTTAATTATACCTGCGCAAAGTATGGGTAATTCGCTAGTTACTATTACTACCATCACCATCACTATCACCACCACTACCATCACACCACTACCGTTGTCATCGCCATTGCTGCTGCCGCACTACTACCGCCACCACCACACCCAAACGCCTCCACCTTACCGCTGCCACTACCACCACCACTAATATAACCGTTAATACATTAATTTTAAAAACGCAACTAAACATAAGAAAATGTTTTCTGAAAGAAAAGGCTATATTAGGAGGGATGGTGAAATGAATAAGTTCAATGATTTTATAAATACATTGGAGTTAATGGATGTCCCAATGATTGGGAGGAAGTATACGTGGTGCAACTCTTAGGAAGGGAGAGGTGGAGTAGATTGGATAGATTTTTAGTCAACCTAGACTGGTTAGAATGGTTTAGTTTCAAATTGTGGGGGTTACCTAGGTCATTATTTGACCACTGTCCAATATTATTAATGGAGGATGAGAGGGATTGGGGGCCTAAACTATTTAGATTTTTAAATGCTTGGGTTCTCCACCTTACCTTTATGAATAAGGTAAAATCAGTTTGGGACAGTACTTTGGTGGATGGATGGGCTGGGTTTAGATTAAAGGTTAAACTGAAAGTCTTGAAGGAAACACTGAAAGTATGGAATATTAAAGTGTTTGGGAATGTTGAATATGAGCTCAAAGAGGTAGAGGACGCAATGCATGCATTAGACTGGGTTGCTAAGGATAGGCCTATGAATGATATTGAAATATCCAGAAGAAGAGAGCTTAAATGGGAGATTTGGAAGCTGAGAAAAATAAAGGAATGGATTTGGGTGCAGAAATCCAGAATAAATTGGGCTTTAAAAGGAGATAGAAATACTAGGTATTTCCACATTTTGGCTACAAAGAGGCTGAGTAGAAATCTGATGGATTCCATCATAATCAAGGGTACGTCTTACAACAAACCTCAAGAAATGAAATGGGAAATTGCAAGGTATGTTGGAGAGGCATTTGTAGAAACTTAGAGGGTTAGACCGAAGATTGGTGGAGCTTTTAGGTTAATTCAACCCTGTCTAGATGAGTTGAGGGTGAAAAAGTGATAAAATTCAAGTATTATTGATTGATGTTTTTGATATATACAATGACTCTCCTATATATAGAAGAGAAAAACATATTCACCTACCACACTCAACTCTCACCTAACACACTTACATCTGCCTACCACACTCAACTCTCACCTAACACACTCAACCCTACCTACCACACTTACAGCCCCCCTCAAACTCAAGGGGGATAGGAACTAACCAACTTGAGTTTGGAGAGAGTAACAAAACAAGAAAATACACGAATACATAAAATAAAAAAGGATAGGAGACACTGTATGGTCGTGTCAGACCGTTGGTGAAGACGCTGGATGGTTGTGTCATAATGTTGTAGAGGACACTGTATGGTGGTGTCATAACGTTGTAGGGGACACTGTATGGTTGTGTCATAACGTTGTAGAGGACACTGTATGGTTGTGGCAGACCGTGGTAGTAGATAAAGCCTGTGACAGTTTACGGAGTCTTGCTGGACCCTTGTAGAAACTAACTGGAATCAATGTCGGGACAGTTTACAGAGTCTTGTCGGACCCATGAAGGAGCTAACCGGAATCAATGTCGGGACAGTTTACAGAGTCTTGTCGGACCCATGAAGGAGCTAACCGGAATCAAAGTCGGGACAGTTTACAGAGTCTTGTCGGACCCATGAAGGAGCTAACCGGAATCAATGTCGGGACAGTTTACAGAGTCTTGTCGGACCCCTAAAAAGTCGCACCCTCAAAAGGTGTGCCCAATCTTTCAAAAGGCGTGCCATCAAAAGGCGTGCCCAATCCATAAAAAGGCGTGCCATCAAAAGGTGCGCCAGACACGCGGCGATGCACATGATCGACAGAACGCGTGTCGGCCTCTTTGTCATGGTCTTTATAAACCGAAGCGGAGGCTGAGGCTTGGAAGTAGAGACAAAAACCTGCTAGAAAAACTCTGAAAAACTCTTCGTTTTTCTGAGAGAGATTTTTGAGAGAGATACTCTGTAACACTCTGTTTTCTGAGAGAGATTTCTGAGAGAGATACTCTGTAACACTCTGTTGTCTCTGTTTTCTGAGAGAGATTTCTGAGAGAGATACTCTGTAACACTCTGTTTTCCAGAAAATGGCTTCGTCTTCCCGTGGTCTGCTCACTCTCTTTCCAGACCTTAACGAGTCAACAAGAGAGATAACTGGTGCGGGGGCCAGTGAACCTCAACCAAGCACCCCAGGGTTTGCTCCGTTGAACTTTCCTATGCGGTCTGTGGAGCAAAAAATGGCAGTGCAAACTGACATTGAAGCCAATCAGTATACTTTGAAGTCCTGTGTGGAGACGATGACGGCAGTCACAAACTTGTCGCATCGGCTGCAGAGTAGGACAAATGAGGTGCTGCAATTAAACTCCCAGCTGGCTCTGCTCCAACGCATGTATAAGGATGCGCGAGCAGAGATAAGTGTGCTAAAGGCGTAAAATAAGGAGCTGAAGCGGAAGGCCACCGTGATGTTCCGTTTTGGAGGTCCGCCATATTCTGCAGTGGAGGAGCTGGGAGTAGTGATCATGCCCAGTGGAGTGGGAAACACGGAGGCAACACCTGCAAGGGCCGCCTAGGATGGAGGCAAGAAGAAGAGACCGGCGGCAGAGTAGAGAAGGGATGTCGGCGTGTGGCCGTCTGCAGAAAAGAAAACAAAGCCGTTGTGGTGTTGGTTGTTTGTTTGTTTGTTTGTTTGTTTGTTTTTTTTTTTTTTTTTGTGGTGTAAAATGGTGATCGGGGTGAGTCCCGACATGAATAAAATGAGTTTGGTGTGCAGTTCTGCCTCTTTGTGCTTTGTGAAAAGTGGGATCAGCAGAGATAAGTGGGTATGAATGCAGTTCGTCTTCTGCCTGTTTTTTTTTTTTTTTTTTTTTTTAACAACAATAAGAATAATAATAATAATAATAAGAATAATAATAATAATAATGGAAAACCGTGGGCTTGAAAACTATATAATAATAATAATAATATATTAATGGTTTGATTGTGTAAGAATAATAATAATAATAATATATAGTAATAGTGAAAGCATGTGCCGTGTGGTGGTGAAAAAAAAAAGTAAAGTGAATGAAAAGAAAAAGATGAAGATTAGTTTAAAAATAAAAAAAAAGAAGTATGGGTGTGTGCAAAAAGTGGGGATGATGGAATTTCGGTGGTGTTGCAGAGGGAGAGTGAGATTTTTTGTGATGTTCATCCTCATGTGCCCTCTGTGTTGAATTGTATATCAAAAACAATCTGTATCTTCTACCCACATGAACACCACTCACCCCATTCACCAGAGAGAGAGATGTAAACCGGAGGGAGAGAGATCAGTGATTGTATAATCAAAAGAACAGTATGTTCCTGAAGCTGGAGCCATGAAGGGAGAGAGATCAGTGATTTTTTGTATATTCCAGCCTATATATTTTCTCGATTTCTTGAAGCTGGAGCCATCAACAGGAACCAGGAGTCGAAGTAAGGTTCGTCGACGAGATCGGAGGTTCAGGACGGCGGAGGGGAGGGGTTCGCGGCGGCGATGGACTCGACGAAGCCGTTCTTGCACTCGTGACAGACCACGTCGGGGAGGGTTTCGATGGAGACCCGTTTGTTGCAGTGGTAGCACCAGTACTGTAACGGATCAGGATCTGAACCCGATTGGGTCTGTGATGGTGGGGCTTCTTCGGCCATAGAGATTCGAGTACCGATACAGACGATGAAGACTTCGCACCAAGTGGTGAAGACTTGCGCAGAGAGAGAGAGGAAGCTTGTGTGTTGTGGGGTTGTATTAGTTGGAAGATGAGAGGTCCGGCGGGCGGCCAAGGCGAGGCTGCCGCCCGCCGGTGAAGCAAAAATACGAGGTTCTTAACAAAGCTCTGATACCATGATAAAATTCAAGTATTATTGATTGATGTTTTTGATATATACAATGACTCCTATATATAGAAGAGAAAAACATATTCACCTACCACACTCAACTCTCACCTAACACACTTACATCTACCTACCACACTCAACTCTCACCTAACACACTCAACTCTACCTACCACACTTACAAAAAGTTTTCTGAATCAGAAGTATGGGTTACTATTAAGGAGTGTGATGGGAATAAAGCCCCTGGGCTTGATGGATTTAATTTGATTTGCATCCAAAAAGGATGGAGGATAATGAATGATGATATTCTCAAATTTATGGCAGATTTTCATGTGAATGAGAGGTTGGTGAAGGGCCTGAATGCTTCTTTTTTATCTTTAATTCCCAAAAAGGAAAACCCAACAAGAATCCAAGATTTTAGACCAATCAGTCTCATAAATTCCACGTACAAGATTCTATCAAAAGTCTTAGCTAGTAGATTAAAACAAGTATTACCAAATATCATTAGCTCAACACAGTCTGCATTCCTGAGTGGGAGAAGTATACTGGATGGGATTTTAGTAGCAAATGAAGTGGTAGACTGGTGGAAAAGATCCAAGGAAAGTGGGCTAATTTTAAAACTTGATTTTGAAAAAGCTTATGATACAATAAATTGGAGTTTTCTGTTTGATATGTTGGGCAAGTTTGGGTTGGAGACCAAATGGGTGAAATGGATGAGGTCTTGTTTAAGTTCAGCTACAGTATCTTGCCGCCTAGTTAATGGTTATCCATCCGAGGAAGTGTGTCCCCAAAAAGGGTTAAGGCAAGAGGATCCAATCTCTCCATTTTTGTTCATTATTATAGCTGAAGGGCTAAATATGTTGTTATCGAGGGCCAGAGAAATAAGACTGATAAAAGGGGTCATTATTGGTGATGAAGGATTGAAGTTATCTCACCTACAATTTGCTGATGACACAGTCTTATTTTGTGAGGCAGATTAGGTAGAGGTTTCAAATATGAAGAGAATTTTAAGATGCTTTGAAGTAGTTTCTGGGCTAAAGATTAATTATCACAAAAGTGCTATCAGTGGAGTGGGAATTGATGAGGCTAAAGTTGCTGATTTTGCTTCAAGATTAAATTGCACGAGTCAAAAACTTCCTTTTAAGTACTTGGGTACGCCTTTAGGGGCTAATCCTAGAAGAAAGCAATTTTGGAAACCTATGGTGGACAAGTTCAAGGCAAAATTAGCTGGATGGAAGAGAAGAGTGCTCTCATTTGCTGGTAGAGTGACACTAATTAAATCTGTGCTCTCGAACCTGTCAGTTTATTACATGTCCTTATTTAAGATGCCTCAAGGAATAACCAAGGAGATTGATAAGATACAATCAGCATTCCTATGGGGTGATTTTGATCTGAAGAGGAAGTTACACTCAGTGAAGTAGAAAGAAGCTACAGTGAGTAAGAATCTTGGAGGCTTGGGTATCAGGGACATTAAAGCAGTAAATGACAGTCTATTGGCCAAGTGTGGTGGAGGTTTGGGGTTGAAGATGATGCACTATGGAAGATTATGATTTGTAGAAGGTATGGTGATGAAGGCAGGAGATGGTTTCCTTTTCATATGGTTGATTGTAATAGCTCAAGGATCTGGAGTGATATACTATCAGTAGTTCATTCTAATCCTAGGTTCTTTAATTTTTTTATGGAAAGTGTTGAAATCAGAGTTGGGAATGGAAATAGGATTAAGTTCTGGGAGGATGCTTGGCCGGGTAGGCTCTGTTTGAAGGATAAATATCCAAGACTTTTTAGCATTTCTACTGATTAAGGGGCATCACTGAAAGACATGGTGGATAGAAAAGGTAATATTGATGATTGGATTTTCACTTTTAGAAGATTTTTACTAGCATGAGAGGAGGAGGATTTAAGAAAGTTGAAAGAGGAATTAGGATAAGGACCAAATTTGTGCCTAGAAAATTTGGATAACATTAGATGAAATGCTGATTGTTCTGGTTGTTTCAGTGTTAAGTCAGTTTTCAACTGGTGTGAGTTGCTTATTGGATCTAGGCAAAGGTTATCTGGTTTGATCTGGAACAATCCAACAGCTCCAAAAACACAGTTCTTTGCTTGGTCGGTATGGAAAGGGAGAAAAAAGACAATGGATTTTCTACATAAGATTAGGGTTATTGACACAAGAGTTGGATTATTTTGTGTTCTGTGTGGAACAGAGGAGTCGTCATTAAACCATATAATGTTGCACTGTCATTTTGTATGGAATATATGGTCTAGCATAATCAAATGGTAGAGAGTGCAATGGGCAGTGCCTGATATAGTGGAAGGTCTGCTTCAGTGGTGGAGTGGCTGGAAGTTTAAAAAAGGGGAATTACAGATATGGAAAACAATAACAGTAATAATTTTTTGGTCTGTTTGGAAGCACACAAATGATGTCATTTTCAATGAGGTTCAGCCCAATAGTGAAGATCTGTGTGAGCTTATCAAGGTTAGAGTGGCCATGTGGTTGAAGTCAAATATAGTGGGAAGAGATTATTCAATTTACCAGTTTGTTTCAAACTTAATAGATTAGGAGATGTATCAAGTGACGGGTACTGGTGTTTAAAGAAAAGAAGGTGTGCTGTTGTTGAGTGAACTTCTGGGGTGAAGTAGTGGAGGTGTTAAGCTGAGAATGGCTACTGATTAGACAGTGCTTGAGGTGAAGGGTGAATTTCTGGTTTTGTCTGGTATTTCTACTCTGTTGCTGGTTTGTCTGCTGGGTAGTTTTGCTATCTTTGGATGCTGCTAATGGTAATGGTTGCTGTAGTGCTATTCTTAGTATTGGGTTGATGCTAGTTGCTGCTGATTGTTGCTGCTGTAGAGTTGTTTTGGTGCTGTGCTGTTGTGATGTTTTTGGTGTTGTTTTGATATGCTTATTGTTGTTTGTGTCTTGGTTTTTGAAAACAAATGATAGATTGGTGGGATGCTCCTGTGCTGTTTTGTTTTGCCAGTTGTTGTTTTTTCTTGGCTTTGGTTGGTTACTCACCAACTCTTGATGGTGTGCTAGCAAGGGATTGGGTAGGCATATTTGTGCCAACCTAGTTGGGATTGGTATGTCTCGTTATAATGCTTTTTTCTCCCATCTTTTTTCCTTCCTTGATGTAATGAGATCTTTGTTCATCAATAAAGGTTTTATTTTGCCAATCAAAAAAAAAAAAATGTTTTTTGTTAGAACAAATAGAATGTAATAGAAGAAACATGGGCTGTTAGCAAACATTTGTGGACTTTTTTGGGTTGTTTGTCAAAATTCATGTCACATTAACTTTTGCATTAAAAAAATTAATACTTTTTTAATATTAATTTTCTAATAAAAAATAAAAAAACCATTAAAAAAAGTTTGATTGATTTGTAAGGGCCACGTAGAATCAGAACTCATCTAAAGATCAAAAGCTAACACCTTGTGTCATTTTCTCCTCACCTCTTTTCCTTTCATTTGCCATACCTCATTTCAAATTATTTCTAGTGGCTCCTCGACTATGATAAGAATAGGGGTGCCATTGTTGATTTCTACTTTAACTGAAAGAAAATCATACTTCTATGTACACATGCTTCGCTAGCCGCATCAATCTCTAGGATGTTGGGTATGTTGAATTGAAAATGTTTCCTTAAAAAAGAGTATATATGATAAGTCAAGTTTGGACTGAGGTTTAAAAATAATGAGTAGTTTTATTATTCCTCATTGCTTTCTATATTGCAGCTTGCTCTGCCCTCTCACACTATCAATTCAGAGAAAAAATTGACTTGAGTTGATGTTTTATCAACTAACAATAAGGTAAAAAACTTGTCACTCTATTATCAGACGCTGCTTCTATCTGGTGAGTTTGGTGGGATAGTGAGGAGTTGGGATCTGACAGATTTGACCCAATGACACGAGATTGTACTTTTTATTTATTTATAAATATTAACACATTTTTTTGATTTTTGAAACTTAAATTTATAGAAACAATAGAGATACAACAGCAAAACTATTGTTGTAAGCCCAGATGGAAGTCATATTTATGCAACAAGCAACTTGGCACGTCTATATGACTAAGAGTACATTGATTACGAGGGGAAAGGAGATTAGGGGAACACTATGGTGCAGTGCATTTTCCCAAGGCTTGTTGTAGGGTAAGTTACATTTTATAAATTCTACTCCAAACTTTCTGCTAATTATAAAGTTGACCCAAGATAATTTGAGGCCTAAGGGCAACCACTTTAAGAGAAGCTAAATAAATTGATATGAAATCATACATTTATACTTTGTCTATAATATTGTCGGTGGGCAGTATTTGCATCTGATAAATATCTAGGAATCTATGATCCAAGTGTCAAGAATGTGACTTAGAAGAAGAACATGGTTGATTACATCAACCAATCTGTAATCACATCATTTGTTGTTAATCAGAATGCTACTACTTTCTTCTCTAGTAAACTCACCATTATCTTTGTTCAATTTTTTTCTTTTATTCAAATTTGTTTTGAAATAAGAGTTTCATTTTGTTATAGTAATTAACTTGAATTTATGTGTTGTAATAAGGCTTGACAGTGGTGGAGTAGTGGCTTACACACAACACGGTGATCTAGCCAAACCCATTCCTTTGAAGTTAGGTGCACCTATATTAGCTTTTGACTATACGCTATGATCAACTGAGCCTAGAATTTAGTTATTAATCTTCATCAAGGAGAAAAAGTGAATTGTTTGCCTGGTGTCATGTCCTTGGTTTTTTTTCAAGGTTTGCACCTAAATCAGCCTATTTGGAAGAGAGTTGAAATAGATTCACATACAAAAAGAAGTTTTAGAGAGAGACAGAGAGAGAGAAACACTTTCTAGAGAGAAACTTTTGGAGAATATTTTGCTTTGTTTCACTTAGATGTTTGGGCAAATGAGGCCATCCCTTTTTATAGGTTACAAGGACTATTCTAGAAATGTAAGAATGGAGAGGATTTTAGATCATTTCTACATCTTCTCAAATATCTTATTCTATAATATACAAAAATAGTATATACAGTTCTAGAACTATTTAGAGACTTCTACCATCCTCTTGAATGTTTTAGAGAATTCTAAATTCTTCTATTAGTTTCAATTTTTGTTGCCTTTCCCTAGAAACTTTGGTGGGTCATGACATTTGACCACAATTCTCCTTGGATTTGCTTCATAGCTTTTTTGATCAATCAAACATTTTTGGTAAAGTTAAAGAGATTTCCAAGTATACATCCATGCGGCAAGTCCCCCCATACTCCAAACAAAAAGCCAAATAATCATAGAAAACACAGGAATACTTTTTAAAAGGGTAAATTACATTTACCTCCCCAAAGATTTAACATAATTACAGAAATCTCTCCTCATGTTTCAAAAATAACATTAACATCCCTTTTGAAATTATTATACAAATTAGTCCAATGTTAGCCATCTGTTAGTTTTTTTAACAAAATGCGCTGATGGTACATATTTTCAAGCATTAACTACCCACAATGTCCCTTAGTTGTCTTCCATATTTAGGGTCGGTTTAGGATGTTGCAAACATGAATCTTTTGACTTTTTATAAAAAGATGTGTAAAAAAATAGAGAGAAAACAATGGTACTAAATGCACCAATTACCCTACTAACTAATATACCAATAGCTAATGTGACATTGCTACCTCAAAATTACTGACCTCACCTAATTTACAAAGACCTAAACCCCTACGTTCTCCAAACCCTCTCGCGATCCATCACTACACAACTTTTCAGCTCCCAAGTTGTTTGGCCTCTCATGTTCCACAACAACTCAGATGACGATCACCAGCAGTAGCGACATTGCTGAAACAAAAATTGTTCTCGTTTTCCATCTCTCATCACCAGGCGCATACTGTCAAAGGTTGAACATAACTTTTTGCTCTAGATTTTGTGGCTTCTCATAGTCCGCAACAAGTAATCATGTTTTGCCTCATCTCACCAAACGCAAAACTGTTATTATGGTTTTGCATTTTTTCTTTCTCTAAATTCTTTACATAACTATTATTATGACTCTGCGTTTTTTTCCTATATTGGTTGTAGTCATCTGTTGTTCGCCCAATATATTACTTTGGTGATGATGGTGCCCCTGCATTGTTTTAAGTTGGTTGTTTTTACTATAATTTTTTTTAATTACCCAGTTAATGTTATCTTCATTGATGTTGCAATAGACCAAGTCTACTATCTTTTAAATGATTTTCAAATTGGATTATTTTTGTAGGGGTTCTTGTTTGATCTCTATTTTGTTGCTTTTGTTACTAATGAAATTTTCTGATTTTTTTTTTTTGGGGAAAAAATAATTTGATTAATGCACTAGTACTATAAAAAGCAACAATGAAGAATAAAATCAATGTATCTACATTTTAATTGTTGATATGCTACAATTGGTTTCGTGCTTTATTGAATACTGTATAATTTATGTTGCTTGTGATCAAATTAATTGATCTGGTTTGAGAATATAATTTTTTTAATTTTTTTTTAAAATTAAGGTTCTCTTTCTTACTCCTATTATTAATCCTAATAATCTCATATATTTTTTCATAAAGTTTCATATTATTTATTGCAAAGAGATGGAAGGAATATCAAGTAATTATCAAAGTATGGAGTATAATGAGAATAACATTCAGAATGAAACAGAGGAACAAATTGTGGAGTTTAATGAAAGGCATATTGAGAATAAAACAGAGAAACAAATTATGGAGTTTAATAAAGGGCATATTGAGAATGAAATAGAGAAACAAATTGTGGAGTTTAATGATGGGCATATTGAGAATGACAAAAATAAAAATATTGAAGAGAAAATAGAGGATCCTTAAGGTTGGAATGCTATTTGACTCTATTGATGAGATTGTTAAATTTTACCAACAATATGCGAAGGGAATGGGTTTCGGTATGTTAATTAGAAGCTTTAGAAAAGTACAAGGGCAAGTCAGATATGTGACAGTTGCTTGTAGCCACACTCGAAAGCTCAGGATCAACTCAAGTAAACTCCATCAATTGCAACCACAATCAAAAACTGGTTGCAAAGTTAAGATTTGTGCAGTTTTATGCAATGATGGGAAGTGGATGTTGAACTCTATGGTCCTTGACCATAACCATGGAGTGAGTCGAAGCAAAGCTCGATTTTATAGATGCCATAGGTTTCTCACTACAGCTGTGAAAAAGAGGCTTGAATTGAATAACATGGTTGGTATTAGAACGAATCAAAGTTTCAATTCACTTGTCGTTAAGGTAGGGGGACATTAAAATTTGTCATTTCTAGAGAAGGATGCAAGAAACTATCTCGATATAGTTAGGCGTTTATAGCTTGGGAAAGGAGATGCTATCACTATGCATAATTACTTTTTGAAGATGCAGGCTGGCAATTCTGACTTCTTTTATATGATGGATTTAGATGACGATGGTCGACTAAAAAAGTATTTTGGGCAGATGCAAGGAGTAGAGCCGCATTCAAAGAATTTGGTGATGTAGTTATATTCAACACAACATACTTGGTTAAAAAATATGCCATGCCATTCGCTTCTTTCGTGGAGGTAATCCATCATGGGCACTCAACATTATTGGGGTATGGATTGATATTAGGGGAAGACACCGAGACTTTTATGTGGCTATTTCAATCTTGGCTTGCATGGATGTCTGGATGTCCCCCCAGTGCAATTATTATAGATCAAGACAAAGCTATGAAAAAAGCTATAGAGTGTGTTTTCCCTAATTCATGACACCGATGGTGCTTATGGAATATCATGAAAAGCTTCCTGAAAAGTTGAGTGGGTATAAACAATATGAATCAATCAAGTTTTGTATTCAAAATGCGGTTTATGATTCCTTAACAAAATAAGAATTTGAAAAGAACTAGGAACATTTCATTGAGCAGTATAAACTTGAAAGCAATGAATGGTTACTTGAGTTGTACAACGAGGGGCATCGTTGGGTACTAGCCTTTGTTAAAGATAGTTTTTGGGAAGGAATGTCAACCGCACAGTGGATTGAAAGCATGCATGCATTCTTTGATGGGTATGTCCATTCCAAGACTACTTTGAAACAATTTATAAAACAATATGAGAATGCTTTGGCAAAAAAGGTTGAAAATGAAAACAATGACGACTTCAGTTCTTTCAACTCGTGCATCCCATGCATAGTTGGTTATGACATGGAGAAATAATTTCAAAGTGCTTACACGACTACAAAATTTAAAGAGTTTCAGCGAGAGTTATTAGGGAAGATTTCTTGTGATTTGTCTTCATGTAAGAAAGGTGTTGACATTTTTGAATATGAAGTTGCTGAAGATGTAATGTTTGAAGAGAGTCAGCGTCGTGTAACTTTTAATGTTTGTTTTCATGAGGATACCAGTGAGGTTGATTGTAATTGCCAGTTATTTGAATATAGGGAAATAATTTGCAGCCATCAAATTGTGGTGTTAATTCATAAGAAGGTTGATCAAATACCAGACAAGTACATCTTAAGAAGTTGGTCTAAAAATGTCAAAAGGAGCCACACAAAAGTTCGGATCAGTTATGACAATTGGGCTATGAAACTTGAGGCACGTAGCTTTGCTAAAATGTGCAATGCCTTTTATGAGGTTGTTGAGTTGGCAGAAGATTCTGAAGATAGATATGAAAAGGTGATGGAGCGAATATGTGAGCTAAACATCAGCTTTAAAGAAGGGAATTGTGGAAGCAATAAGGATAGTTCAAAACCTCATCAAAAGAGTCCAACCTCATGTGGGAATGGTTTTGGAATTCTCAAAGAAAGCATAAACATACTTGATTCATCAATTGTTCACCAAAAAGGGCGCCCGCCATACAAAAGGAAGCAATCTAAGGTTGAAAAGGTTATTAAGAAAAGAAAGGAAAGAAAAAAGAAAACACAGACCACTAGTAGTAAAGAAAATATGCACAAGCAAATTGATGAAAGTGTGGAGAAGGTGGTGGTGTAGTTGTATTTTATTGATTGATTATTACTTTATACTATTGTTAATAATATTTCCTAACTTCTTTTATTTTACATTTTTGTAGGAGCCTATGAACCATAGAAACATGCATGATACGAGTTGTGCTATGAGATTTATTGGACTTGGAACACAAGAGAGTATTAATTTAAATGTAAGAATCTTTATTTTATATCATCAATAGTTGTTAGTTGCTTTAAAATATGTAATTATGTTATACACAATGTAGGATTCTGCATTCCAACAGTCACAACATATTGGTGGTAGGAGTTATGACTTTCAGAAGGTGTCACATATGTGGCCAAGCATGGTTGGGCTGCCAAGTATTACTGGGATGAGTCCATTCTTTGGGCAGCCAAATATGCTACAAGGAGGAAGTGTGCATTATTCGACTAGTATGGTTGGAAAAGGGTTTGGCATTTATCCATCTTAGGTATGCATTTTTTCCATCCTAGTAGTACATCTTTCTGTTTAAAAAAAAAATGTCATTTAATTTTTTGTTTTGTTTTTAGGATCATCATTAATCTTCATCGTGGAGAGGAGGCTTTGAGATGGCACCTATGCATCCCACTGGCTTAACTGGAATGTTGACAAAGAATGATTTGATGCAAGTTAAAAATCCAAGATTGCACAAGGATGGATTAGGAAAAGAAAGTCATGATGGAAAGTGATGTTGATTGAGCAAACTTGCAAATGATCTACTTTGTTTCAATGTGTTTTTGCTTGATCTTTATATGACAATGGGAATATTGGTTTTTTTTTTTGGAGGGACAAGCAACTTTAAGTTTATTTAAATCTCAATTTGAAGTTTAAACCTTAGTTTATTTTATGCATTTCACCTTATTCAAAAAAAAAAAATAAAATCTGCATAAACATGTTTCATTTATGCCTTTTAGCTTATACAGATTAATGCATTTGTCAAACAGTTTATTTTTAAAACCATTAAGAAAAGATGATTGAACAATCCAACATTATAATTCTAGCACAGTTTTGCACTATTTCAACATAATTCCGACAAAATTTAAACATATTTTCTTTAGTTCCTATGAACAAAACACAAAAAAAAAGTCATTATTAACCACTGCCTTCTCAACCACATACAAGAAACAAACCATCATTGCAACATGTTGGAAAAAATGGTTTTTTGGTGAGTTTAATGTGAATTTAAAGTAAGTCCCAACCATTGGCTAAGGTGGGATTAAATGGGTTTAGATTCTGTGTAACAAGGTCTTTACACCATAAAGAGAATGATCAAAAACCATTAAGATTATGAGAAGAGCATGAGCCCTTTGGGACATCTAAATTTTCCGAAGGAAGGGTGGCATGGATGCTCTCAAAGATGGGCTTGGGCCAAGACTATGGTCCAAGTTGATTATGGCAAAATTGCCACACGCACGCGCGCATGCTGCTTGCTTGCCCGGACTACCGGGTCCGCCTCTATGGTTCGTGGTCCATGGGTCGTGAGGCTTGAGGGAATGGGTTACGTTTGGGCTAGGCCGAATTGGTGGTCCACCAACCTATTGTTTTTGGGACAGGTCTGCTGCAGGTCCAAGTCTGTTGCAAAAATGTATATACACATATGTGTATATTGTGTGTAACTCACACGTTGAATTCCCATCAGTTTTGTGCATTACTACAGTAGTTTTGTAGGAGTAATGACTTACATTAGTGGCTAGCCTTCATGATTGGAGGCTCCTCCTCTCTCCTCCATGGTGTATAAAAGGAGACCCATCTCCCTTGGTTTTAGTATAGCTTTTTACCTTCCAGAATTATACAATTAGTCTGTTTGTGTCTATAATTTTCTTCTTGTGTTGAGAGAGTGCTGCCATTGTTTGTTTGCCAAAGCTAATAGAAGGTGCTTCTGCGTTAGCTGGTCTAGACCATCTTATCATGGGAGACAGAAGTCGACGTTCCTCCAATACTCACGGGGAGACGGCTAATCTGTTTTAAGGACACTGTTGTATCACACAGAATTTGGTTTGTTTTCTTGTTTTTAATATTTCAATTAAACATGTACTTCTGTTAATCATGTTTCATGTTTCATGTTTCATACTCAAGAATGTAATTTATCATATATGGATTTATTTAATGGTCTATTATTTAATTTAATCAAATATGAATATATTTGTCTTGTTTAATCACACAATTTGATTAACAATCTTAAAACAGATTAGCATATTTCCCATGAAATTGTACAAATAGATTTGTAATTTCAATAGTTTTCTGTTTTTCAGAATATAAATTGTATAATGAAATTGTACAATTTGATTAACAATCTTAAAACTGGTTTGCTTTTGTACATAGATTAGCCTACTGTTACATGTATGTGAATCTTTAATAATATATATATATATATATATATATTTGCATGTTATTGTTTGCTGGGCACATGTAATGGTTATTGTTGCATCTATGGATTTGTAGGCCACTGTTACATATAGAAAAGAGTATGAAAATCCATGATTAGGAATTATAGGCCACTGTTATATATAATTGTCTGCATGATAAAGAAATTATGTTGGAGATGATTATACAATTAGTCTACTGTTTTGTTTTGGTTGCATATTTTAGGAGTATGAATTTTAATTTCCCCACCTGCAAGTTTTAATTAAAAATACAACTTGATTAGAATTGTTCAGAATTTCTAATGTGCACTATTTGGACTGTTTTTTAAAAAAAATTAGACATTCATTCTAATCTTTATACAAGCCTTTGTTTCATTTCTGTGGTTTCATGTTTAGTAAAATTCATTAGTATAGTTTTTTTTCCAGACCTTTAATAAACTTGTGCATGCTTATGTGATTTAGCATGATTCATTGGGTCTACCATGATTTGTATATCCTGTTTGCTTTTATAAGTTTATAATCTAATTTGCATGCTAATGGGTTAATAACTTCTAAAATTATTTACATGTTTATTGAGAGTTAAATCCATTTGTAACTCTTGCCTATTATTTTAATTAAGTGTTTAGGAGTTGTAAGTCTTTGTAACTTGTGTAATAATTTTATATATAAAACTCTTAACTATTAATTTTTAATTTAATTCTTAGAGTTATAGGTTTAATTGTATATTTATTTACATGTTTATTGTGTAAATTAATTGTAAATTTATTTTGGAGTTTTAGTTTAATTTGTGTAACTTATATAGCATTTTAATTTTACTTAATGTTGCTATTCATTATATATTGTTAAAAGGGGTGAATACAAGTTTTTTTCAATTAGTTGCTTTGTCTTATGTTGCGGGTTACTACTAACCTTATTTGTAGGCATACCTATGCTAAAGGGAATGGAAACAAGACAAATCCAAATGAATTAAATTTGGGATTGCAATAAGAATTTGGACATCTAACTTTTTTGATTGAACAGAAATACCTAAGTGAGGAAAGGAGTTTTAGACAAATGATAATCCTATTTGGATTAGTTCACTCTTAGTTATATTTGAAGCAATTTTTCTTGAGATTTATTTGGTTTGTTTACCAAGTTGTAAAAGCAAATTTTATTTGCTTATATTGTTGTAGCAATTTTCTATATTGCTTGTAATTTGGTTAGCAATTTTTAAATTGTTTGTAAGTGTTGAACCTTGGTTTGTTTTAACTTAGTTCATCCCTTCGAAAACTTAATTCCAAAATTGTTTCTCACGGAGTAGGAGTCAACATGCTCTTGAAAGTTTTGTCAAAAGGTTAACTGGGTTTTAAGTGGGACCGATGTGACCCCTCCAGTTTTCTTGGGAACATTCTTGACCATGTTTGATTCTAAGTTTAGTGGTGAGACTAATTTTGAATTAACTTTTCAATTATGGGATTTTCTAGTGTTAAGTTTAAATTCTGGAAACACAGAAAGTGATATTCTGAGGTATTTTTCAGAAATGGCAACTGTCACCAATGATGTTGTTACTGCTAATGTTGGTAGGGATCTGAACCCTGGGGCAACTGAATTGCCAACCCCAACTGTGACCTCTATGGTCAACCTTGGTGTTACTCTGGCTGTTCTGGGAGGATCGCTCAATCACCATGAGCGCCCAGAGAAATTTGCTGGGGTGAACTTCAAAAGATGGCAGCAAAAGATGCTGTTCTACTTGACCACGTTGAACCTTGCAAAGGTTTTGAGTGAGGATCCTCTAGCTGTGGCAGAGAATGAGCCAGACAAGCAGAAGGTCATAGCGCTTGACACATGGAAGCAGGCAGACTATCTTTGCCGGAACTTTGTGTTTAATAGCTTGGCAGACTCACTCTACAGTGTGTTTTGTGCTAAGAATTCAGCAAAGGAGTTATAGGATCTCTGGACAAGAAATACAGGATTGAGGATGCCAGGGCAAAGAAATTTGTTGTTAGCCAGTTCCTGGACTTTAAAATGATAGATACAAAAATTGTGATAAGCTAAGTCTGGGAGTTCCAAGTGATCTTGCATGAAATTCATGCTGAGGGAATGCCTTTGAACGAGTCATTCTAAGTTGATGTGATCATTGAGAAACTTCCCAATGGTTGGAAGGACTTCAAGAACTACTTGAAACACAAGCGCAAGGAAATATCAGTTGAAGAGCTGGTTGTCCGACTCCAGATGGAGGAGGATAATAGAAAGAAAGGAGGGAGTACCTCCTCTGTGAAGGCCAATTTCATTGAGCATGGAAAATCTTCTTGGGTAAGGAAGAAGCCTCATATGAACAAGGGCTCCAAGCTGGGGCCAAGGGGTGGTGCTGCAAAGAAGTTGACATACAAGCCATAGGAACCTGGTTATCGGTTCTTAAGGAAGTGTTATAACTGTGGTAGTGAGGGGCATTGGGCTAGTGACTACCGTAAGCAGAAGAAGCCATACAAAACCAAACCTCGTGCTCACATGGCAGATATGCAAGAGCACTCTCATGATGAGGATGACATGCGCTTGCTTGCCTTTGTCTTTGAGGTGAATTTGGTGGGTTCAAACCCAAGAAAATGGTGGATTAATACTAGGGCTACATGCCACATTTGCTCTGAGAAGAAGCTGTTTATAACTTTCAAGCTGGTTGGGAAACTCTGTTACCTCAATTGTTGAGGGAAAAGGAAAGGTGGTCCTAAAGTTGACCTCAAGAAATGAGCTGACCTTGAATGAAGTCCTGTATGTTCTAGACATTCGTAAGAATCTTGTCTCATGGTCTCTTCTCAGCAAACTTGGTTTTCGCATGGTCTTTGAGTCCGACAAGGTTGTTTTGACCAAGAGCGGAGTGTATGTGGGTAAGGGTTATATGTTGGGGGTATGTTTAAACTCAATGTAATGACTGTTATCCCAAAGATGAATAAAGATGCATCTTCTTCTGCTTACATGCTTGAGTCTTCCAATTTGTGGCATGGTAGACTAGGACATGTGAACTTTGAATCTTTACGTAGATTAATCAAGTAAGATCACATACCATCTTTTAAGATTAATCCGAAACACAAGTGTGAAACTTGTGTTGAAGTGAAGTTGACAAGATCTTCGTTTCATTCTATTGAAAAAAGTTAGAGCCGTTGGACTTAGTGCATAGTGATGTGTGTGACTTGAAGATTATACAATCACGTGGTGTCAATAAATACTTCATCACTTTTGTTGATGATTGCACTAAGTATTGTTATGTGTATTTGCTCAAAAGCAAAAGGCTATTGACAAGTTTGTTCTTTATAAGAATGAAGTTGAGAATCAATTAGGCAGCAATATTAGGGCTTTAAGAAGTGATCATTGTGGTGAGTATGAATCACCGTTTATTGAGATTTGTGCTCAATCCGAGATTATCCATCAAACCACGGCGCCTTATTCTCCTCAGTCAAATGGGATTGCTGAGCAGAAGAATAGGACGATAAAAGAGATGATGAATGCAATGTTGATCAGTTTTGGATTGCCACAGAACTTGTCGGGGGAAGCAATTCTCTCCGCGAATTACATTCTAAATAGAATCCCTTGGAAGAAAATAGACAACACTCTATATGAATTATGGAAAGGCCGCAAGCCTTCTTATAATTTCCTACGAATGTGGGGGTGTTTTGCAAAAGTGGCGATACCTACATGCAAACGGGTTAGGATAGGTCTGAAAATCGTGGATTGTATATTCATTGGTTATGCACAGAATAATAGTGCATATAGGTTTCTTGTGCACAAGTTTGATATTTCAGATAGCTGCAAGAATACTATAATGGAGTCAACGAATGCGTCTTTCTTTGAAGACATATTCCCTTGCCGAACCCGAGGAGAGGATCATAGTTCTAAGAAGGAACTTGAATATGATCAAGATGATGGTCAAGAAGATGATCTAGTAGATGATCAGGATGAGGAAGTAGATGAGCCAAGAAGAAGTAAGAGAGCTAGGACTGCCAAGTCCTTTGGCCTGGACTTCTTGACTTATATGTTAGAGGGAGAACCTCAAACTTTCTATAAAGCCGTGACTTCACCTGAAAGTCCCTTATGGAAAGAATCTATTAAGAGTGAAATTGACTCCATCTTACAGAACCATACTTGGGAGCTGGTTTATCTACCCACGGGCAGCGAGGCCTTGGGGAGTAAGTGGATCTTTAGAAGAAATATGAAGGCTGATGGGTCGATTGATAAATATAAAGCTAGGCTAGTTATCAAAGGATACAGGCAGCGAGAAGGCCTAGATTACTTTGATACGTATTCACCTGTGACAAGGATTATATCCATTCGCATGGTGATTGTGATAGGTGCTTTACGTGGTCTAGAGATACATCAGATGGATGTAAAGACAACTTTCTTAAATGGAGATTTAGATGAAGAAATCTACATGGAACAACCCGAGGGGTTTTCATCTCCAAGGAAAAATAAGAAAGTCTGTAAACTTGTCAAATCATTATATGGTTTGAAACAAGCGTCTAAGCAATGGCATGAGAAGTTTGACAACGCTATATTTTCAAATAGGTTTAGAATCAATGAGTGTGACAAGTGCGTATATGTTAAAGACACTGACAGAGGTTATGTCATTTTGTGTCTATATGTAGACGATATACTCATTGTTGGTAGTAATGATGAAATGGTTCGAACTACCAAGAGATTGTTAAATTCTAAGTTTGACATTGAAGATATGGGCCTTGTAGATGTCATTCTAGGTATTTAGATTACCAGAACATCTAGTGGTATTATACTTTCTCAGTCTCACTATGTTAAGAAGATACTTGAGAAATTTGGTAAATCAGATACAAGTGTGTCTAAGACACCAATAGACGTGAGTCTACATTTGACCAGGAATAATAGTGAGAGTGTCTCTCAGCTAGAATGTAATGCCCTAAAATTCACACTATAGCACACCAAGATAACATGATATTTTAATCCAAAAAGTCATCTTTTTCATTGAACTAAGATTTAAGTGATTACAATTTAATAAATACATTCCCACCATATCTGAAATACATGTTCCAGTTCAAGAAACTAGATGTCTTAACAAAACATAAGCCCCTTGGGCGTACAACGTCATAAGATACATTTAGTAGTCCGGATACAAAAGTCCCAATTTAAAACATTCAACACCCTCTTGACTTCTACCATTCCCAAAAAGAGCTAGTGCTTGGACCAGTCTATCAACAAGGCTGTCATTCGTCAATTCCTAAAAAATATAAATTAGGGTTGAGCTATTTGCCTAGTAGGAACACATTTAACCAAGTATTTAATCCTTTGAAAAAGATTATGGCATTCGTGTGACAAACTTTACAATAAATTTATCTTCACAGTTAGTCTTTAACAAATCACAAGGAACCATGATATTCTAACACAGATAATTGCACATCATATCTTCATGTATAACAAATAAACATTCACAACCATGAAACATCATGCCACACGTTCATCTACAAGAGTCCAATTGAGAACACCCATCACTTTTATTTTTGGAAACCACTCTCCATATTTATCAGCTATTATACGACAGGAAGTGGGCATCCAAACGAAAATCACCCGTTTTTCCACTTTCGCCGGCTATTATACGGCGGGACTATGTGGACACCCCAAAATATTTTTCCTACATTCATCCAGCGATAAGCCTAGATAGGGCATTTGGGAACCTTTTTAAACTCCCATGCACGGGTACAAACACAACACCACATTCACCCAAAACCAACTCTCACTTGGACTCATGCACAATCAATAAACATATCACCTTTCAATCCTACCAATAAACATCAAACCTCAACATAGATGAACACCATATAAAATTTAAGGAATAATAACAACCAAGCCACCATTCATTTTACTATATCAATAACCTCAATTTCCATCTCTCCATTGCTCACAATATTTCATGAACTGAGTGAAATTCCACTCCATGTAGTGATTTCTGCACAATTTGGGTATTTAGGGTTTTACCTAATTTGGGAGTTTTTCTTCTTTGTCACCAATCTAGGTTTTAATAACATTTACATTCATGTTTAAAAGAATGGATTGAGAAATTTCAAACTAAATGTTGGGCAAAAATGATTTAAAGTGTGAAATAAGGGTTTAATCCAACAAAATCCTCAAATTAGTTCTCAAATCATACGATTGCATGAAATACCTTCAATAATAAGAAATACAAGGGTAAAAGTATCCCTACCTCAACAATCAAGCAAAAATCCAAGCTCCTACAAGAATCTTTCGCAAACCCACAATCCAATCGGTAGATAATGACAATCTTTAAATGTTCTTCACTCCTAGCAAGAGATTTAAATTGGATCTCAAGGATATGAGAGGTATTTTATAGTGAAAATTTAGGGTTTCATAGAGAGAGAAAGAGGAGGTGGAGGATAAAAAAAGAGAAAAATAAGAAAATGATCTAGAATCATTATATTTAAAAAGCTGATATCGCGACCCTCGCTCGAGCATGACTTCCTACGCTCGAGCGACCAAACACAATCAAGAGGACTCGCTCGAGTGACAACTTCTTTACTCGAGCGAAGAAAGAGAAGCCTCAGAAATTTTGCAGCGCTACAGTGAAACTACTGGAAGCTAACATTCCACGCTCGAGCGAGGCTTTCCTCGCTCGAGCAAGCACGCCTGCAATTCAGCAAGATTCTAGGAGCAACGATTCTATGCTTGAGTGATAGTTTCCTCGCTCGAGCGACCCTGAAAAAAAATGTCACAATTTCTCCCCCTTAAGAAATTGTGCCCCCGAAATTAACCTCCATCTCTCACCTGATATAACATATGGCAATCTCAATAAATGCATACACTTGCATTCTAGTTTTCTACCATCTTCATTGTACCACTCATCAATCTTTAACAATTCTACTCGTAAACATCATACATATATATATATACCTCCACTTGAACATAGGAGCTAACAACGGGGAACAATAGAAAATTTGGCTTACTTCCAATACAACAACAATTCAAAGCAATACTAATACATTTGTAAACCCACTATAACATCCAATCCAGACATGATACCACCTCAAACTCAAGGTCAAAAATAAAGGAAACATTAAGAATTTGTGGCTCATGATTAATTTCATTAGATACTTAAGAAAAACAAGAAAATTAATACTTCACAAATTTGTGAGAATAATTCTGGATATTTCTTGCGGACTTCGGCTTCTCGTTCCCATGTCGCTTCCTCCATGCCATGATGATACCACAACACCTTAACTAGAGGGATTGTCTTATCTCTCAACACTTGTTCTCGTGTATCAAGGATTTGGATTGGCTTCTCTTTGTAAGATACATCATTATTTACTTCAATTTCCGTCCAATCTAACACATGAGAGGGGTCGGGTTCATATTTACGGAGCATAGACACATGAAACACATTATGGACTCTTGAAAGCTGGGGTGGTAATGCAAGACGGTACGCCACTTCCCAAACTCGTTCGATGATATCAAAGGGACCAATAAACCTTGGCGATAACTTTCCACTTTGGCCAAACCTCATTAAGCCCTTTCTAGGGGAGATCTTCAAGAACACATGATCACCAACTTCGAAGGATAAGGGTCGTCTTCTCCTGTTTGAATAGTTCTTTTGCCGGCTTTAAGCGATGACTAACCTTTTCCGAATGAGGGCAATTTTCTCGGTAGTTTCACAGACTAAGTTCAGGCCTAACGAGGGTGAATTTCCCACTTCAGTCTAGTACACCGGTGATCTACACGGACGCCCATACAATGCCTCGAAAGGTGGCATACTTGCTTGAAAACTATTATTATACATAAATTCAACCAAGGGTAAATGCTTCTCCTATGACCCTTAAAAATCCAACGCACACGCCCTTAACATATTTTCTAAAATCTGAATAACACGTTCGGATTGCCTATCGATTTGTGGGTGGTATGCAGTACTAAAGGTCAATTGAGCACCCAAGGTGCTTTGAAGACTCTGCCACAACCTGGCTGTAAAGCGAGGGTCTCTATCAGACACTATACTGACTGGTATTCCATGGAGGCGGACAATCTCCCAAACATAAAGCTTAACTAAAAATTCTATGGAGTCCCCCATACTCATGGCGAAGAAATGAGCCGATTTAATAAGTTTATCAACAATCACCCATACCGCATTGTTACTTCTTTGAGTCCTAGGGAGACCAGAAACAAAATCCATGTTGACGTATTCCCACTTCCATTTGACAACTAGAAGGGGTTGCAATAATCCAGCCGGTCTTTCGTGTTCTACCTTAACTTGTTGACATGTTAAACACTTGGACACAAAAGAGGCTATATCTTTCTTCATTACCTTTCACCAAAATTGGCGGCTTAGATCATGATACATTTTGGTGTCCCTTGGATGCACAGCGAGACGAGAATGATGGAAGTCCCTCAAAACTTCACTTCTCATGGATTCAGGTACAAACAATCAGTCGAGATAGCGAGCACTAGAGTCTACGTGAATAAACCCCTATCTTCTTTCCCAAGATGAATTCTCTCTTTAATGGCCTCTACTTCCGGATCACTCAGTTGTGCTTCAATTACTCTTGCAACAAGGGTCGGTTGTGTGATGGTGGCAAAGAGGGTAGCTTGTCCAGGAAATTCACCGAGTTGTAGGGCAAATTCATTGGCATCCCCCATCATCTTCCATTCATTCATCGCTAAATTGGCTATTGTACTTATCGACTTTCTACTCAAAGCATCCACTACTATATTGGCTTTACTGGGGTGATAGTGTATCTCAAAATCATAGTCCTCTAGGAACTCTATCTATCTCCGTTGACGTAGGTTTAAGTCTTTCTGGGAGAATAAGTACTTGAGGCTTTTGTGGTTAGAGAAAACTTCAAATTTCTCACCGTAAAGGTAGTGTCTCCACAACTTCAAAGCAAAAACAACAGCGGCAAGTTCTAGATCGTGAGGCAAGTAGTTTCTTTCATGGGTTTTCAGTTGGCGTGAGCCATATGCTACCACCCTTCCCTCTTGCATTAAAACACATCCCAATCCCTCTCTGGAGGCATCATAATACACCATATAATCTAACTTTAATTCTTGAAAAGAATTCTTACATGCTTCGCTCCAACAAACTTCATTCCTTTACGGGTCAACCTAGTTAAAGGCGACGCTAAGGAAGAGAAATTCTTTACAAATCGATGGTAGTAACCGACTAAACCCAAAAAGCTACAAATTTCTGAGGCATTCTTAGGCTGCTCCCAGTCTAGCATAGCTTCTATTTTTGAAGAATCCACCATAACTCCATCTCCGGAAACTACGTAACCAGAGAACTTCACTTTCCGGAAGCCAAAATTCACAGTTCTCATATTTAGCGTATAACTGGTGCTCCCTAGGAAGTTGTAAGGTAGTATCAAGGCGCTTTTCATGCTCTTCTTCAAAAGGTGAATAGATAAGGACCACAAATTTGTCAAGGAACTCCCGAAAAATCCTATTCATTAGATCCATGAACGTAGCTGGGGCGTTGGTCAACCCAAAGGCATAACCAAGAACTCATAATGACCATATCGGGTACGAAAGGCGGTTTTGGGGATGTCTTCTTCTCTAACTCGAATTTGGTGATAACCCGACCTTAAATCTATCTTGGAGAAACAACGAGAGTCCTTAAGTTGGTTGAAGAGATCATCTATTCTAGGCAAGAGGTATTTATTCTTAACCGTAGCTTGATTCAATTTACGATAATCTATGCACAATCTCAAGGACCCATCCTTTTTCTTTGCAAACAAAGCCAAGGCTCCCCAAGGTGACATGCTAAGGCGTATAAAGCCCTTACTAAGTAACTCTTGCAACTGTTCCTTCAAAACCACTAATTCAGTTGGAGCAAACTTATACGGTGATAATGAGATAGGCGTCGTACCCGGGAGCAAGTCTATGGTGAACTCTACCTCCCTGTGAGGTGGCAACTCTGTAAGATCTTCAGGAAAAAAGTCGAGGTATTCACGCACTACCCTTGGGAATTCATCCCGAACTATATCACTTCCGTCCTCCCAAAGGGTTGTTAAAAGGAAATTAAATTGACCTTGGCCACATGGGTAGTATGAGGAGGGTAAGGATCTATCATACCTATCCCCTAAAAATGTGAAGCAATCACCGTTTGCAGTACATATCGTGACCCTCTCCCGATGGCAATTTATTGTTGCCCGGTACGTGAACAACCAGTCCATTCCAAGAATAACATGAAAACCCTACGTTTCCAAAAATACAAAATTAAACGGAATCTGTCGACCTGCTACCTCAATTATACATCCCTGACATTCCCTAGTCAAATGACATTTCCTCCTATTGGTGATTCTATTGTAAGCGAGGCCTGCAGTTGCCTACTCTCTAGCCCCAACAATAATGCAAATGATGTGGCAATAAATGAATGCGATGCCCCAGTGTCAATCAACACCTTAGCCCACGTACTGAAGATGAGAAATGTACCTCTCACAACTGATGGCCCTGTAGCTTGCTAAGAGGCGGTGACAGCATACACTCTTCCCTGCGACCTCTGCTCCCCTACGTAACCTCTTTGAACATAAGCTTGTTGTGTAGATTGAGCAGACATGGCTCCCTAAACTGTCCTAGATGCTTGTCCTGATTGAGCCGGCTGGTACGATTGCCTCTGCCCCTAACCCATTTGTAGACTTCCAGACTGCCTAGATCCCGCCACCTCCGGAGTCCCTACTTTCTACGGACAGAACTTCTTCAAATGCCCAGGTTGACCACATTGATAACAAGATTGTGGCTGGCTCCTATTTTGAGGTTGACCATGTGGACGCACAGGCTGGGACCGTGCTCCACCTTTCTGTCCGCACTTCGCGGCCTTGTGACCCATTTGGCCACATCTATAACAAGCACCGGTAACTCTGGTCATATTTCCCGAACTCCCACTCGTCACATAACTAGAGGACTTAGCTGGTTGTGCAGATGATTGCAAGGATGACGATGAACCCCTGGACCTCTTAGAAGAGCCCGTGTCACTCCTAGCATCTGACTGTCCCGCCCTCTTCAATCTTTGCCTTGCCTCTTCGGCCTCTACAGTAATCTCCACATGAGCTGGAACTTCGACTAAACGGTCATAGTCACGGATCATATTGCCAACCACCTTCATCAAGATTTTCGGTCTCAACCTTTTCTCAAATTCAAGGCACTTCCTTTCTTCCGTAGCCACTAATTCGGGTGGAAAACGAGATAAGCTAGTGAATTTAGCCTCATACTCCGCCACCGGTGTATCTAACTGCAATAACTACTCAAACTTTTTCCTCAATCGCTCCCTAGGCGTGGGAGGGAGGAATTTGTCTTGGAAAGCTTGCACGAATGCTTCCCAAGTATGTTCAACCCTATGCTTGATGGATTTCCACCACTGCCCGACCTCCCCCTTCAGTTGGTAGGCTACTAATGCTACTCGTAACTCATTTTCTCAAATGTCTAAAATCTCAAAAGACTTGACCACTTGCTCCAACCACTCGTCAGTCTTCATCGGATTGGGCTCACCATTGTACTCGGCAAGATTGGAACAAAAGAACTCCTTTTTCAAAAAGGAAGATCTCGTTTCATCTTCAATAGTCCTAGCTGCTTGCTCGGCTCTCAATATTTCCACGGACTCCGTAGAGCCACCATTTCCCTAGCTGATACCCCCATAGCTTCTTGGGTCGGTGGAACGGGTATGTTGTTTTGACCCACTCCTTCCTCTTGCGGAGGAATCTCAGGTTGAGCTAGGATGTTTCGGCAGCCCTGATGGGGTTTACCACGAGCTCTAGCGCATCTAGACATCTATAAGAAATAAGGACAAGGTTAAACTCAATAACAACTTTCCACACCTAAGTGCTCCATACTCATTCCTCACACTCACTCTCCCTGTAAACTTCATAAACTTTCACATCAAAGAATCCAAACAGATACACAAACATTCACATAGAAACACACATGAATTATCATCCCTAGATGTTAGCTAATTCCATGGCAATCAAGGACCTTCAAGTGGAAAGAACAGTGATCAAGTGTCTTTCCAATAGGATTTCGATGAATGCGACAGACAAAGCCACATCATAGGAGTTTAATCCCACATCAATACAAGCACATAGGAACACATAACACACAAGGGATCCTAAGCATTCCATCTTGACCTAAGGACCCTACTGTGACACACGTCACTTCTCACGAGCCCAAAGTATTCTAGCCTATTACTCTGATACCAATTTGTAACGCCTTGAAATTCACACTATAGTACACTAAGATAACATGATCCTTTAATCCAAAAAGTCATCTTTCTCATTGAACTAAGAGTTAAGTGATTATAATTTAATAAATACATTCCCACCATATCCAAAATACGTGTTCCAGTTCAAGAAACTAGATGTCTTAACAAAACATAAGCCCCTTGGGCGTACAACGTCATAAGATACATTTAGTAGTCCGGATACAAAATTCCCAATTTAAAACATCCAACACCCTTTTGACTTTTACCATCCCCAAAAAGAGCTAGTGCTTGGACCAGTCCATCAACAAGGTTGTCCTTCGTCAATTCCTGAAAAATATAAATTAGGGTTGAGCTATTTGCCTGGTAGGAACATATTTAACCAAGTATTTAATCCTTTGAAAAAGATTATGGCATCCGTGTGACAAACTTTACAATAAAATATATCTTCAGGGTTAGTCTTTAACAAATCACAAGAAACCATGAGATTCTAACACAGACAATTGCACATCATATCTTCATGTATAACAAATAAACATTCACAACCATGAAACATCAAGCCACACATTCATCTACAAGAGTCCAATTGAGAACACCCATCACTTTTATTTTTGGAAACCGCCCCCATTTTACGGCAGGAAGTGGGCACCCAAACGAAAATCACCCGTTTTTCCACTTTCGCCGGCTATTATACGGCGGGACTATGTGGACACCCCAAAACATTTTTCCTACATTCATCCAGCGATAAGCCTAGATAGGGCATTTGGGAACCTTTTTAAACTCCCATGCACGGGTACAAACACAACACCACATTCACCCAAAACCAACTCTCACTTGGACTCATGCACAATCAACAAACATATCACATTTCAATCCTACCAACAAACATCAAACCTCACCATAGATGAACACCACATAAAATTTAAGGAATAATAATAACCAAGCCACCATTCATTTTACTATATCAATAACCTCAATTTCCATCTCTCCATTGTTCACAATATTTCATGAGCTGAGTGAAATTCCACTCCATGTAGTGATTTCTACATAATTTGGGTATTTAGGGTTTTACTTAATTTGGGGGTTTTTCTTCTTTGTCACCAATCTAGGTTTTAATAACATTTACATTCATGTTTAAAAGAAAGGATTGAGAAATTTCAAACTGAATGTTGGACAAAAATGATTTAAAGTGTGAAATAAGGGTTTAATCCAGCAAAATCCTCAAATTAGTTCTCAAATCATACGATACCATGAAATCCCTTCAATAATAAAGAAATTCCAAGGTAAAAATATCCCTACCTCAACAATCAAGCAAAAATGCAAGCTCCTACAAGAATCTTTCGCAAACCCACAATCCAATTGGTAGATAATGATAATCTTTAAATGTTCTTCACTCCTAGCAAGAGATTTAAGTTGGATCTCAAGGATATGAGAGGTATTTTATAGTGGAAATTTAGGGTTTCAAAGAGAGAGGAAGAGGAGATGAAGGATAGAAAAAAAAAGAAAAAGAAAATGATCTAGGATCATTATATTTAAAAAGATGATATCGCGACCCGCGCTCGAGCATGACTTCCTACGCTTGAGCGACTAGACACAATCAAGAGGCCTTGCTTGAGCGACAACTTCTTCGCTCGAGCGGAGAAAGAGAAGCCTCAGAAATTTTGTAGCGCTACAGTGAAACTACTAGAAGCTAACATTCCACACTCGAGCGAACACGCCTGCAATTCAGCAAGATTCTAGGAGCAGCAATTCTACGCTCGAGCGATGGTTTCCTCGCTCGAGCGACCCTGAAAACAAAATGTCAAATAGAATATTCTCGAGTCATTGGAAGTTTGATGTATCTGATGAGTTGTACAAGGTCAGATATAGCCTACTCTGTTAGCAGGCTTAATAGATACACGAGTAATCCAAATGCCACTCATTGGAGAGGCATTATGCGAGTGTTAGGTTATCTACGCTACACCCGAGATTATGGGCTGCATTATAGCAGATACCCCAGTGGTACTAGAAGGGTATAGTGACGCTAACTGGATATCTAATATAAAGGACTCCAAATCCACTAGTGGTTATGTGTTTACCCTTGGAGGGGCAACTGTGTCTTGGAAGTTTTCCAAGCAAACATGTATATCGAGATCAACGATGGAATCTGAGCTTATTGCTTTGGATAAAGCAACTGAAGAAGCTGAATGGCTTCGCCAGTTCGTTGAGGATATTCCACGTTGACCAGCACCTGTGTCTGCTATTTGTATTCATTGTGATAGCTAATCGGCGATTGGACAGACACAGAGTCATATGTATAATGGAAAGTCTAGACATATCCGTCGTAGACATAATTCCAAAAGACAACTACTCTCTAATGGAGTTGTCTCTTTAGACTATGTAAAGTCTAAGGACAACATTATGGATTCGCTAACCAAAGGGTTAACTCAAGAGTTAGTAGAAACATCATCAAGATGAATGGGGTTAAGGCCTTTAGTAATGTTATTAGAACGGAAAACCCAACCTAGTTGACTGGAGATCTCAAGATTTAGGTTCAAAGGGACAACCTAATTTCGTATAACGGGTAAGTCACTGAAGAGGTAAATCATCTTGCCCATTCCTTTGTACAGTGATACCCTGTGGGGGTAGAAGGTTAAGCTAATGCTTTTAATGCCTGAGTGATATGAATAATCAACCGTGGTATAATGCGATACCTTATATAAGTCACCTATGTGAGTACGAAGTGGGGCCGCTTTTTTAAGAATTAGTAAGGCTGAATTCTTTAAAGCCAGGGCTATACCGGGCACACCAGTGAGAACAAGAACAATGGTTAGACTAACTCTTGTGTAAGGTCTATTGTCTCGGTTTACACAAACGACAGAACAGTTCAAGACATTACGTTCACTGGTCAACCAGTAAATCCAATAGGCTTTCACTACGAAAGGTTCAAGGCCAACAACTACATTTTCTGATGTAGGGTTAGTTTGTGTGCTCTCTCTCCAAGTCTTTGTTGTAAACGTTGTCCGTTTTCTTTATTTGGTCAATTTTTATTCATGTGGGGGATTGTTGGAAAAAATAATTTTTTGGTGACTTTAATGTGAAATTAAAATAGGTCTCAACCATTGGTTGACATGGGATTAAATGAGTTTAGATTCTGTGTGACAAGGTCTTTACACCACAAAAAGAATGACAAAAAACCATTAAGAATTGAATGAGAAGTTGTCTCATAAAAATGACCTCATGAATGAGATATTGAGAATTGTGTATAACTACCAATCTCACATTGATTGTAGAGGAAAGTTTTGATGGGTATTTAAACCTCAAAATTATGAGAAGGGCATGAGCCCTTTGGGGCATCCAAATTTTCCGAAGGAAAGGAGGGATGGGTGCTTCAAAGATGGGCTTAGGCCAAGACTATGGTCCATGTTAGTTATGGCAAAATTGCCACACACGCGCGCGCGTGCTGCCTGCCCACCCAGACCGGGCCGGGTCTGGGTCCGTGGGTCTTGGATCATGAGGCTTACTAGAATAGGTTAGGTTTGGGCTGGGCCGGATTAGTGGTCCACCAACCTATTCTTTTTGGGCTAAGTCTGCTGCAGGCCCAAGTTTGTTGCAAAAATGTATATACACATATGTGTATATTGTGTGTAACTCACTTTGAATTCCCATCAATTTTGTGCACTACTCCAGTAATTTTGCAGGAGTAATAGCCTGCATTAGTGGCTAGCCTTCATGGCTAGAGGCTCCTCCTCTCTCTCCCATGGTATATAAAAAGAGACCCATATCCCTTGGCTTTAGTACAGCTTTTTGCCTTCCAGAATTATACAGTCAGTCTATTTGTGCCTATAATTTTTTTCTTGTGTTGAGAGAGTGCTACCATTGTTTGTTCGTTAAAGTTAACAGAAGATGCTTCTGCGTTAGCCGATCTAGACCATCTTATCTTGGGAGACAGAAGTCAACTTTCCTCCAACACCCATGGGGAGACGGCTAATCTGTTTTAAGGACACTGTGGTGTCATGCAAAATTTGGTTTGTTTTCTTGTTTTTAATATTTCAATTAAACATGTATTTCTGTTAATCATGTTTCATGTTTTATGCTCAAGAATGTAATTTATCATATATGGATTTATTTAATGTTCTATTATTTAATTTGATCAAATACGAATCTATTTGTCTTTTTTAATCATACAATTTGATTAACACAACATTCATTTCAAACCATCTCATCTCAACCATATTCAAGACAATATTCAATCTTCATATCAAACCATAACAAAAGTTCCATTGCAGTACAACAAATCATAACCAATATTTGATTACAAAATACAAAACAAATTTCATTTCAAACCCATGATTAACATCGTCATTACAAAACAAAACATACGAAATGTCATAACCAAATCTTTCAGAATGAAATATTTTGCTAAAGCATTTCAATCTTCAACTTCAGCCTCTTGTTCCATAATTTGGTTATCAACAGCAGCCATGCTCTGATTATATCTGTCAAGAGCAGCTACAATCTTCACCTTCCAGATTGCAGTATCACAAAAAAACTCCTTTGAAACTTCATATCAAACTAAACAACAAGGGGGAAAAAAAGTTAAATCAACTAGTGAATATGAAAACAATATAGCCATTAACAACATTCAAATCTATCAAACTACATACAAGCAGGATAAGTGATGATACAAATTTCAGTCACTTGAATCTTAGAAATATATATGATCAAATACATTTCATGCAGTTTGAATGGGGTTATCTATTGAAGTTGCCCATGTGCAATTTGAACTATAATTGTTACCTACAATAGAATGTATTTGAAGCAGGAGTGCAGGATCCAACCCTTTTTTGAGGCAAAAATTTGTTCTTATCAAATTTTATTATGCCTATTGCTTAACAATAATACAATAAGAAAGATGAAACAAACAAGAAAAAAAAATGTCAGATAAATTAAAACTGAGGACAAAAATTTTAGAAGCATTTGAGAAATGTTAAAATACTTTTAAGTTCGCTCTGTTTGGTTGAGTTTTCAAATTCGTTTTCTAAATTTTTTTTAGAAACTAGTTAACCAAGTTGTGAAAATTGAGAAATACAGGTTTTTCTTTAGTCATTTTTCAATACACAGTTCTATCAAATATTTCAAATTTATATATTTTCGTATAACTTTAGTTGCAGTATTCATGGAATACCCCCAAAGTGAATTGCTTCTGCTTATGGAAAACAAAATTCTCGAAATCTCAAATCAAACAACGAAATCTCTAATCCTAATATCTTGTAATCAAAATAAGCTTTTTAGCAATACCCATTTCAATCTATAAAAATTGAAAAATTATTTACCCAAATCAAATTGTGAAAACTTTTCGATTCTCCATCGACTTTCATTCGTCGACTATAAGATATACTCTGAATTTAAAGAGTTTTAGCGGGAGAGAGAGAGAGAGAGAGAGAGAGAGAGAGAGAGAGAGAGAGAGGAGTTGAACAGAGATGATTTCACAACTGCAAAATTTGATTCTCCATCGACTTTTACGACTTTCACAAAATCCCTAATCTTCCAAGAGAGATGAATGAGAGGTTGAACGAAGATGTGATTGAACGGAGTAGTGCTCAGAGAGAGAGAGAGAGAGAGAGAACGGTTCGTCCATTTTTGTTTGGGTCTCTACAGGAGTAATTTTAGGAAGACTTTGGTTTTGTTTCTTGAATAATGTTTAGGACCACTAAAGTAGCAGCTCTAAAGCTGCACTAATGAGATGGCATTACTGTGGGTCCCACTTTGATGTGATAGTTTGGCCTTTATTTTTATTTTTTTACTGCCAGCTCATTAGAGCTAGCATTAGTGCTCCTAAATTAGTGATCTGTATCACCACTGTTGTTTCTTTGTATTGGGTGGGTCCTGTAGGTCTGAAGTGGCAATGCCACATCATCTGTTGGTACGTTGTTAGTAGCGTAATTGGTGTATACAACTTTACTTGAGAGAAAATATTGATTGATATGACTCAAATAAATACACTTATACAAAAAGGTGTACATATATGGTTTAACCCAAACAAGACTTTAAAGACCAAAAAAAAAATCTACAACCAAATAGTGTCATAACCACCACTTGTACATCACAACAACCATAACCACAACTGCTACTCAACATCATCATCATCAATTTACCAGCCAAAAAAATCATATCCATCCACCTCCTACCATCACCACCCACAACGACTATCACAACCATACAACACAACACCATTGAACCGCACTGCAACACCCAAATTAAATATATACAAAACATAACTAGTTTTCCGTTGATGACTAGCATAGACATTAATCTCATATTGGAACAACATTCTAGAGCCAAAAATTAAGACTGGAACCCATCTGGAGTAATAAAAAAATTAAACCTGATTCTAGAAACACACATATTGTTAGTGATGAGAAGAGGTTGTGGGATGAGATGATGACTGAAGTGGCGGGCTGTGAGTAATGGTTTATGGTTGAGAATGGGTATGAAGAAGATGACAAACTTGCTGGGTTGGAGATGAATATGGGTTGTGTGGAAGGTGAATTGGGGATTTGATTTTCTGTTCATTTGCAGTTAGGTTTGCGTGGGAGGTCTCTGTCTCAATTGGTGATTTTGGGCTCGAACCTCTTCAAATCTCAAGTTGTAGATGTTGACATCGACGAGGATGGTGATTAAGTCGTAGATGCTGACATCACGTTCTCTAGGTGCAACCCAGAACATATCCAAGCACACAACCTGCACTTAGCTTTTTGTCTCTCCTCCATTCACAAGCCCTCTTTGCATGCCATGATCACTACCTTACCATCCTCTATCAACAAAAACCCGTTCCTCTAATATATATATCCCTTATTCTAAAACCCATAACTTGTCCATAGCCAACACACCAATGCTTGCCTACTCAACAATTTATGCATCAATTGATTCTTGATTATATCACTTGGGAGAGAGGTGGATGAGTTGGTGGTGTAGTAGAATTATTGGTTGGTTTGCAAAGAGCTCTAGGACCGGTAGTGGTTAGTGTCAATGGTAAGTTGGGGATGGAAGTGGTGCTGGTTCAAGAAGGTGGGGTTTTGGACAATAGGGTAAGAGAGGTGATGTTAGGAGTAAGGTAGATTATAAGGCTATTTGAGTCATTTTGTCGTTTCTATTAACACTCTTTTGTAGCCAAGTTAACAGAAGGTGAAATTTTGATAATAATTTTAGAAGTAATAGATGTTAGTGTTATTTTTGAAACTTAAGATAAATGTAATTTACTCTTTTTAAAATTCTTGGTATTATATAAATACAACCCTATCATTCTATTCATGTAAAAAAAAATATTGATGTAAAGTTCATGTCCATGAGATATTTCATTAAGGATTTTTTTTTCCTTTCCTTTGGTAACATGGACAAGTTAGGAAAAGTTGTTGGCAATGAAAAAATTGCCGATAATGATAGGTGATGATAGTTGGTGATGGTGAGATAGATATATAGGTGAATATATAAATGAATAAATAAGTGATATGTGTAGGTGATATTTACAGACAAACAAGATTCGAATATATAGAGGGATATGTAAGATTCGAAGAAATAAATATTCTTTTGGTTGTAAAAGATTAAAGCTTAGGGTTATTGGCTAAAAAATTTTAAAAATAAATTTGTGGTCAAAGTGCTTTTTATGAAATACAATATAATTAATTGATTGATCAAAAATACGGAGTCCTCTCTTACAACTTGAATGGATCTCAGGGTTTTATGAGAAGGAAAAAAAATAGAGAGTGAGTGTTTTCATCTTTTATTTGAATGATTAAGGAGATGAAAATAATGAAATATTTGGAGAAATGAGAAAAAAAGAAGAGAATTTCAACTCAAGTTTCGTTTATTCATATGGAGAGAAATCAAATTATTCTTATAAAAGATTTTTAATATTTAAATTATTTTTTTAAATATGAACCACATAAGACCAAAGTATTCGTAATCACAATACACATTTTACATTATTTAAAAGCGCACACTTTATTTATTTATTTTTTACAAATGTCAATACAATTTTACACATTTTTTAACACTAACAACAATCTCAACTCAAAGTCTATTTTTAACAGTTCTTAACAAATAAGACTAAAGGATACATATTTTTCTTTTATTTATTAATTATAGTAAAAAATACAATCACTCTTTTTCACTTCTCACTATGCCGTACAATCATTTATTTTGTTTTATTTTATTTTATTCCCTTAGTCATCCATGTGGAGACTTCAAGGTCATGAGGACTTTGTTAGAGAGGCAATTATGTGTGTGCCATGTGACGATGATGACCATTATGCTGTGTTTAGTTAGAGGATTTAGGGAGAAATTTAGAAAAGGAAAGACAAAATGTGTATAAAATTAAGTGAAATTTTAGTGTATTTTATTCACATTTCACCTACCTCTTCAAATCTTCCAACCAAACACAACATTAAGATGATACTATCGACCAATTTCTTGATATGGCTTGTGAGGAAACTTCCCTATTGTCTTATGTCTTTAGTTATTATGAGTGAAAAATGTTTTTCGATTAAAATTTTTATCACCACATACACACTCCCCCTCACTCTCACCAAAATTTGTCAACAAGGATATAATATATAGAAGAAATTAAATAAATAAATAAATAAAAACTTAAGATTTAACTCAAATAATAAATCAAATTTAACTTTTTAATTATTTTAATTTTTAAAATGATATCAATTTTAACCATATATTAGTTTTAATTAACAAAATAAGAGATATTGATAATATGATCACTTTTTGTCAGTACTATTAGATGGTAGTGGTGGCTATGTTATGGGGAAGGAAGGAAATGAGGTAGTGATATGGAAAAGGGAAATAGTCGCAGCAGATGAGAACAAGTAATGGAGAGATGACCGTGGATTGAGAAAGAAAATGGGTGATAATGGATGATGGTAAGAGTGGGAGGTGATTGTCAATAATAACGAAAAGAAAAAAAAAATCGTTAAATTATCTAAATTTTTCCCTTTGTGTTAGTTATAATTAATGGATACAAATAGATAATTAGAATTGTTATAATTTTAAAAGTTCAGAATTTAAAATGAAACAATCAAAAAATTTAAGTTTGATTTGTTATAGAGGTTAAACCATGGAGGTTTTTTTTTTTTTTTTGTAATTTTTACATAAAAAGTATCTAGTTCGACGAAAATAATGTCAAAAGGGTATTTTCTCTCCAAAAATGAGAAAATCATATGAAAATTACAAGTGTTTTCATTTTTACTTTTCAGCAAACTAGTTTTCAGTTTTAATAAAAAAATCAGAAAGCAAATTTTGAAATTAAAAAAAAAAAAAAAAAAAAAAACCAAAGGGAATAATTCTATAAGTTTGACAAAATTATACCCAATTTTCCTTTTATTAAAGTTAAAGCAAATATAATTAACTCAAGTTTATGTAAACACATGAATAATTATGGTAATATATATATATATATATATATTTCAATGTAAAAAAAATATTAACGTAAGTTTTTTAGTCCAAATGAATGATGATAGAAAAGGAGTTAAGTAGTTTGAAATTACAACATTAAATTTAGTGTATTTTTATCAAATTTAAAATAAAAAAAAAATTAGTGTAATTTATGATTAAGTAATGCTATTCAAACCCGATCACGGTTTATTTGGAATTAAGAGGTGATGGTAACACAATTCTTTTTCTTCTCTCCAAACACTTCCTTGATTGCTCAGATGATGTCCAATTCAACCTACCGTGAGCTCAGCGACGGAGTCAGGAAACTAAATCAAAAACTTACCGATTAGTCTTATTAATTAGACTTATTTACCTACAGGCCCCGTTTGTTTTTAGAAATAGAATGGAGAAAATTCATAGTGGGAGGATTAATAGTGAAGGGATTGATAGTGAAAAAATTAAGTAAAATTATGTTTGTTTTGATGATAGTTGTTAGTGTAAGAATTGTTAAATTATTTTTATATAAAATAATAAAACAAATAAAAAAATATAAAAAAAATTAAACATTAATATTTAAAAAAAATTCCCAATATGTAAAAAATATAAAAAATTCTAATCCCTCACTATTTTTCTAATACCACCTCTACCTCCACCTCCACCTCCATCCCAATCCCCCTTCCAACCTCCATCTATAACCCTTCCTTCATCCTAATCCCCTCCCCAACTCTACAAACAAACACAACACTATATAATCTTACCTTCATTCTAATCCTCTCCCATCCATTACACCCAAAACAAACGGGGCCACAAGTCCTAACTTAATAAATTTATCACTATAAAAACAAGAGACTGATAAGTCTTAAAATTAATGTTTGATTTTAGTAATGTTCTTAGTAATATTTGATTTTGTCTAACCTTCTGCTTCTAAAATTAATTATGATTGTTTTCGATTACCCTTGTGATATATGATTTTTGATGTGTGTTCGTGTGTGTGCGCGCGCGCAGGAAGGAGTACTGGCTTTGGGAACAAACAAGGGTGAAATGGCCCTTTATGACCTTTCTTTGAATTTGATGATACACAACAAAAAGTTTTCAAATGGCGCAAGTTAACTAAAGGAATATGCATTGTCATAGAGTCTCCGTTATCATGTTTTGCTTTGAAAGGGTTGGGTTTCTGTTTTTGATCAGTGTTAAACGTAGATTAGGAATATTGAATCATCTATATTATGAATTTATGTAGTTAGCTCTAATTTAGATCCTTTTCATATTTTCATATCTTGGTGGCAACTCCAAACTTGCCTATATAATAGATCTTCTCCATCGCACCAAGAAATATATCTTTCTTTTATTTTCTTATCTTCTACAATGACAATGGAGTTGGCATTTTTCTTCTTCTTTTATATGGGATTATTTTTTAATTGGACATACCATAAAAATCTCTTTCCTCTCTTTCTCCATCTCTTTCCAACCCGCATCCACCACAATGGGACCCCCACTGCACTGCCCCTTCCTGCCACCCCCTCAGTAATAGTAATTGTTTTCACTCTTTTAACGAAACATTAATAAAATTCATCATTGAATCATTGTTAAATTTCATTTTTTACTAACTTGACAGAACACAAGCTGTCAATCGTGTGAAATTCTCTCCAGATGGAAAAATAATTTTTGCTGCCCTTGATCATTAAATTTCATTATTTACTAACTTGACAAAACACACAGGCTGTCAATCCTGTGAAATTCTCTCCAGATGGCAAAACAATTTTTGCTGCCCTTGGTCGCATTCTCCTTGCGTATTGAGGGAAAAACCTTGGCGAGGTAAACTTTCGATATTCTCTCCAATAACTTTGGGATATGTTTGAAATTTGGTTACTATCTAAGAAGCACGGACACGAGACACAGTGTTTCAAAAAAATAGGGACACGGCAATAAAATATGTTTTTATACATTTTTATTTTCTATAAACAATTAATATTAATAAAAACTAACTCCAATTCTATTTTTTTATTTTTTATTTTTTTAAAAAAAAAACACTTTTAAATTAACACTTACAGTTTATATCTTTTTTTATGAATGATCTATTAAGTATTTAAATTTAAGAAAAAAATAATAAACATTCAAAATTCATCAAAAATACTAAATAAAATAAAAGAAAAGACAACTTGATATGTCCCTAGTGTGTCCCAAAGTGTCCCCAGTGTATTCCTTGAATATAAATTAATTAAATAAGGAAATACGCCATATGGTGTGTCCCATACATGTCCCCATAGTGTCCATGTGTCCAACACGGATACAACACTTATTTTGAAGTGCCGGTGCTTCATAGGTTACTACTCTTATTTGTAATTTAGAATCAACATACTGTTGAGTTCACCCATGTGGATAAAAGTAGCCACTATTGTTGAAATTGGTTGGCACAAATGTAAAGAAGCCACCGATTGTTGACAAAGGTAAGAGAGGAGCTAAGAAGACAAGCCGTCATAGGGAAGTGACAAGCCATACCTTCACATGGGAGAGGTATGGGCTGTTGTCTTCAACTCCCTCTATATATATTGAATTAACTTGCAAGAGAAAAAGAACAAGAAAGGGAAAAACACAAATGATATACAAGTGAGTGTATATCTCTGTGAGAGATGGAGGAAAACCAGAGAGTGTAAGGCAGTAGAGAGTGTGAGTTAAGTGAGAGAGTCTCCCCTTCTGTGTAATCTCTATTTGTTTTAATGAAAATCTCTGGTTCTCTCCATTGAGATAGGCATGGAGGCCGAACCACGTAAATCTTGTGTCCATTATTGTGTGTTTGATTTCTGATAGTTCAGGTGGGTTGCCTTAAAGCATAACAATTGATATCAGAGCTCAGGCTGAGCAAGGAGGCAAAACAGAGGCTCAGATATTCTGTTTTTGGAAACTGCTAGAAATCAAGTTGCTCAAAATTTACTTTTGAGCATACTAGAAAGAAGGTCTCGACGAAAGAAATCCAAATCTAGAAAAAACAGGCAAAACGAAGGTCAGGGTGGCCTACACGCGCCAATCAAAGTTTGGCGCATAAAATCAACTCTGAACCAGAGTCCTACTCATGACTAGGGGTTGAAGACGACCATTTTGTAACCAATCCAAATACTTTAAATATTTATCTGGGGAAAAGATATCACAAGGGTGAGTTTGGCTCAGTGGTTAAGGCTTGTGGTCTTAACTCTTTGGTTTGGAGTTCAAGTCCCACATATAGCATTATTTTATTTCTTTTTTTTATTTCTTTTTTGGTATAGCTGACATCAGCGCTAACTCACTGCCAGGTCATCAGCCAGTCAGAGCCATCTACAACATATTGACAGCTTTGGCATTGTCTTGAATATCTTTATAATCAACACCAATCCATTCATTCTCAAGTTTGGGAACCTTTAGGTCATCTATGGTTTTGGTAGGGACTTTCGGACCATCACAAATGATTTTCCACACCTCATAATCAGTGGATTGAATATGCATAATCATACGAGATTTTCCAATAATTGAAATTTGTGCCACTAAAAAAGGTGGTCTATTTAAAGCTTGACCTTCAAGAAGAGAGGAGCTAAGGGTTGTCATAAATCACTCTAAGGCGGTTAAGTCACAAAACTAGAGACGAAGCTCTGATACTAATTGTTACCCAAGTAGGCAACTCAAGAGAAGGAGTGAATTGGGTTTAAATAATTTTAAATGCAGAATATTGAATGTAATAAATCAAGTAAATAAATCCCAACAAGCAATCAATAATACTGAAAATAAAAGAACAAGGAAAAAAGGAGAGCTCAAACACAAGGATTTATAATGGTTCAACACACCAAGCCTACATCCACTCCTCAAGATTTTCTTCACTATAAATCAAATCAATACACCACCACAGCCTTACCAAGCTTGTGGATTTTTTTTTATAGGGCTTACTTTATTTGTTGAGGACCTCTCAACCAAATGTCTCACTTTACAAGATTTCACTCAAAATAAAGGAAATAAGAACAAGAGGTACAACTGTCCTCTTTGACAAGATTTCTTTCTCAAAAGATATATATGAAAGTGCAAGAGTAGAGGAAATTTTGAGATACACTCAGAATAAACACAGATATGAAAGTGAAAGTACAAGAGTAATATTCAGTAGAGATTGATTAGGAATAGTTCTTGAATGCTCAGAGTAGTTCACCTTTTCAGATCTGGAGAAGTGCTGCCTTTATAGACTTTAATGACTTCTAGCCGTTAGAGAGAAGCACATCTTCTAGCTGTTGGAGCAGAGCATGGATGACGTCTTCCAGCTGTCAGAGCAAAGCATGGGTGTATATAGGCTTGTCAACAATAAAGCCTCCTCAAAAGATACAATGTCCATTAAAACAAATCTTGGTAGATAAAGATAAGATATGTTTCCATAATAATGATAGCAAAGTCTGATCAAGGTCTGCTTATAATGATGACTACAAAGTTTACTTATAGATCAAAAAATGGCGGCTAGGTTTTAAAACCCAGACATAAGGGTGTCGACCCCTGCAGATTGGGTGTCGACCATTTGTTCTCTTTTCTTCTCTAGTTTGACAGCCAGGTGTTCCTCCTGCCAACCCTCCTATAACTTGGTGTCGACCCTTTGTTTGCTGGAACTCTTTTCTCTGTCTTTTGGTGTTGACCCTTGTCATATGCTGGTGTCGACCCTTGGCTCACTGAAATTTGGTGTTGACCCTTTCATATCTTGGTGTTGACCCTTTGCTGCTAAATTGTCCGAGCCTTGTATACTAAAATATAGTGTTGACCTTCTTCATTCTTGGTGTCGACACTTGGTATACTGAAATTTGGTGTCAACCCTAGTAAGACGTGGTGTCGACCATTGGTCACTGAAACACTTTGGCATTGTGTACTGCTTTCTAATGTTGACCCTTACTATTTTGGTGTCAACCCTTAGATCTGTTTTAAGCAAAAATAGCCTTTTGCACGCAAATTCAATGTTTTAAAGTGCCAATTTTTATGAGATGAGGACAAATATGAAGCATTCAATTTTTTTGAATCAATGAAAAACAACAATATAATATAATTTTGGAAACTATGAAAATTTTAAAGAGTTCAAAATATTTGTCGATTATGAAAATCAATAAGAATTTAAAGGTGAATAACCTTGGGGCTAATAGTATGGACAATCGTATATGAACAATGTGAAGAATCTAGTACGCGTGACATAAAATGCAATCCAAAACCAAATTATATCATATTTGTCGAGTTTGAATTCTCGGTAGAAAACACAATTCGTTAACAGAATTGAGAAAATATGAAGGGCTACCGTAGACATAGCTAGCCAAAACCACAGTTGTCCTTTACCAAACAATTTTCTATTCATCAATCAAATCCCATATAATTAAAGTAGTAAAAAATATAAAATGTTTACAAATATTAATGTGAGAACCCGTATTTAATTATTTTTGTAAATGCATTATAAGGTATGAATAATAAATTAATTAATCGAGACACTATTTAATAAATTTATTAATGTATAAATTAGTTAAAACCTATTCAAATTTAGTCTCTAACAAGAATATTGCTAAAAATAAATAATTTTGTGGATATTCAGGGTATGTTTGGCTTGGATTTGTAGAGTGATTTTGGGAAAAAATTTCTAAAAAATTTGTTTGGTTTGTAAATTTTCCAAAATCTCTCTCTTACCTATCAATCAATCACTTTTTCTCTCCTCTCTCATTCTCAATCACTTTTTCTCTCACACACACCTACACAATTATAACAAAATATCAAATCATTCCAAACTCCAAAACTACTTTCAAAATACACAACCAAACAAACCAAAAAAATTTCCAAACTCTCACCCCAAAACAATTTTTAAAAACTATTCTCCCAAAACCAAACCAAACATACCCTCAATGTTTTTCACCAATTAGTGTTTTCTACGAATATTCAACCTAATAATTATCTTTACTAAATACTTTGGTTGAAAAATTTATTTAATTGATTTTTAAGAAAATCACACAAATACAAAATTATATAAATTTATTATTCAATTCAAAAAAAAAATTATATTAGGTGGCCTATGGGGGTGAGACACCCCTACACTTGTGCTTTTGGATGCAAAGTTAGGAGTAGAATTATGATTAATCTTGACCATGAGAAATTCTAATGGGATATGTCCCGCGCATGATGATTGCAAACTTGGCTGCTTGAACTCTCTATATAGGAGTGTTTAGTCTTCTTTCGCTTTACATTGCTGATCGGGTAGAACCAAAGGAAAAAAAATTAAAAAATAATCTAAAAACAACGAAGCGTTACATGGGAGAAGAATGCCAAAGTTTTTCCACCATTTCACGCTCAAACCCTCATTGTAGTTGTGTTTTCAAGTCACATTGCGTCATTCGGAGGAGAACAAACTTGATCACAAAGAACATCCGTGTGAGGTATTTCTTTCTCGTACAGTTGCAATTCAAATAAAAAAAAAAATAGATTACCTTTGTACCGACCAGGCCATTGCAACAATCATGACCAATGCCACACCACAAACTAATCCAATATTAAGAGTAACTTCAAGTGTTCCTTTTCCATTTCCCTTTTCTTTTTCCTTTGCATAGATTCATCCACATTCACAACCTTCAACATGATGTTTTCACTTTCACTACAATGTTGAACGCTATATTGGCTACTACTTCTATTTCGACATCATCATTCTCTCTACCATGACCTCTCCATCATCAACTGTCTCCCCCTCCATTGCATCCATTGCACCCTCTATACCCTCCATTATCCCTTCCATCACCATCAATCTCTCATCTACCATTGCCCCCATTGCCACTTCCATCATCATCATTCTCTCTTCCTCTATTGCCTTTATTGCCCCCTCTTTCATCAGTATTATTCTCTCCCCCTCCATTGCCCTTATTTCCCCCATTATACTCTTCTTTCATATTCTCTGCCAAATTCTTCCCAATTAGAAGAATAAATGCTAAAAACAAATCTATCCATATTAAACCTTTTTTCCCCTTTAATTATTTTTTTTCTTCCATAACTCAATATAGAAATGCATACTCATGTCTAAGAATATTGTAGGGAAACTTATCTCAAAATATGGATGAAAAATTCTAGAGATGAAATAAACATAATAGGCCAAGGCAAGGGTAATCCTCCAGTATACACATCCACAAGATCACCAAATTGTTTGTAAAACTCTCTAGAGTGGGCCACCAAATAAAGTATAACAATTGTCCCAACAAGACAAAATAATTCAATGATACTTCAATACACAAACCAAATCCGACTCTAATATTGTATGGACAATGATATATGAACAATGTCAAGAGTCTAGTATGCACGACATAAAATGCAATCCGAAACCGAGTTGTATCATATTTGCTGAGTTTGAAATCTTGGTAGAAAACACAATTCATTAACAGAACTAAGAAAATACAGAGGGCTACCGTCGACATCGCTAGCCAAAACCACAGTAGTCCTTTGACAAACAATTTTCTACCCACCTAATCAAATCCCATATAATAAAAATAATCGAAAATATAAAATGTTTACAAATATTAATGTGAGAACCCGTATTTAATTATTTTTGTAAATGAATTATAATATATGAAAAATAAATTAATTTATCTAGAGACCATTTAATAATAATAAATTTATTAATGTATAAATTAGTTAAAAACTATTCTAATTTAGTCTCTACCAAGCATTTTGCTAAAAATAAATAATTTTGTAGATAGTCAATGTTTTCCGCGAGTTAGTATTTTTTACGAATATTCAACCTAATAATTATCTTTACTAAATACTTTGTTTGAAAATTTTATTTAATTGATTTTTAAGAAACTCACACAATATAAACTTATTATTCAATCAATAAAATAAAATAAAAAATTGTATTAGGTGGCCTATGGAGGTGAGACAACCCTCTGCTTATGCTTTTGGATGCAAAGTTAGGAGTAGAGTTATGATTAATCTTGACCAAGAGAAATTCTAATGGGATATGTCCCGCGCATGATGATTGCAAACTTGGTTGCTCGAACTTTCTATATAGGAGTGTTTAGACTTCTTTCGCTTTACATGGCTGATCGGGTAGAACCAAAAAATAAATAAAATAAAATAATCTGAAAACAACGAAGCGCTACAAGAGAGAAGAAGGCCAAAGTTTTTCTTCCATTTCATCCTCAAACCCTCATTGGAGTTGTGTTTTTAGGTCACATTGTATGATTCGGAGGAGAACAAACTTGATCACAAGGAATAACCGTGCGAGGTATATTTCTGACTCGTACAGTTGCTATTCAAATAAAAAAACAAATTACCTTTGTGTCGACCATGCCATTGAAACAATCATGACCAATGCCGCATCACAAACTATTCCAATATTGAGAACAACTTCGAGTGTTCCTTTTCCAATGCCCCAACATTTCTTTTTCCTTTGCATAGATTTATCCCCATTCACAACCTTCAACATGATGTTCTCACTTTCACTATTGTTTTGAACATTGTGTTGACAAACTAGTTCTATTATGATATCATCATTCTCTCTACCATTGACCTCTCCACCATCAACTTTGTCTCCCCCTTCATAGCGTCCATTGCCCCTCCTCTTACCCTCCATTGCCTCCATTATCCCTTCCATCATCATCAATCTCTCACCAGCCACTATCCCCATTGCCACCTCCATCATCATCATTCTCTCTTCCTCTGTTGCCTTTATTGCCCTATCTTCCATCATCATTATTCTCTTCCCCTCCATTGCCCCTATTTCCGCCATTATACTCTTCTTTCATATTCTTTACCCAATTCTTCCCAATCAGAAGAATAAATGCAAAAAACAAATCTATCCATAACAAACCTCCTCTCCCCCCTTTTCCATAACTCAATAGAGAAATGCATACTCATATCTAGGAATATCGTAGGCAAGTCTATCTCAAAATATAGACGAAAAATTCTAGAGATGAAATAAACATAATAGGCTAAGGCAAGGGTAATTCCTCCACTATACGCATTCACAAGATCACTGAATTGTTTGTAGAATTCTCTAGGGAGGCCCACAAGATAAAGTATAACAGCTGTCCCAACAAGACAAAATAATTCAGCGATACTCCAATACACAAACCAAATCTAATATTGTAAGGACAATGGTATATGAATAATGTTAAGAGTTCAGTATGCACAACATAAAATGCATTCCGATGTATCATATTTGTTGAGTTTGAAATCTTGGTAGAAAACACAATTCGTTAACAGACTAAGAAAACATAGAGGGCTCATCACTAGCCAAAACCACAATAGTCCTTTGACAAACAATTTTCTACCCAATCAAATCTCACATAATAAAAATAGTCGAAAATATAATATTTTTACAAATGTTGATGTGAGAACCCATATTTAATTATTTTTATAAATGCATTATAATATATGAAAAATAAATTAATTTATCTAGAGACTATTTAATAATAATAAATTTATTAATGTATAAATTAGTTAAAAAACTATTCAAATTTAGTCTCTGACAAAAAATTACTAAAAATAAATAATTTTGTGGATATTCAATTTTTTTTTGCTAGTAAGTATTTTTGACGAACATTCAACCTAATAATTACCTTTGCTAAATACTTTGGTTGAAAACTTTATTTAATTGATTTTTAAGAAACTCATACGAATACAAAATTATATAAATTTATTAATCAATTCAAAAAAAGAAAATTGTATTAGGTGGCCTATGGGGGTGAGACACCCCTCCACTTGTGCTTTTGGAAGCAAAGTTAAGAGTAGAGTGATAATTAATCTTGACCAAGAGAAATTCTAATCGGATATGTCCCACGCATGATGATTGCCAACTTGGCTGCTTGAACTCTCTATATAGGAGTGTCTAGTATTCTTTCACTTTACATGGCTGATCGGGTAGAACCAAAGAAATAAAAAATAAAAAATAATCTGAAAACAATGAAGCGCTACAATGCAGAGAAAGACCAAATTTTTTCTACCATTTCACCATCAAACCCTCATTGGAATTGTGTTTCAAGTTGCATCGCGTCATTCGGAGGAGAGACAACTTGATCACAAGGAATACCCGTGCGACGTATATTTCTTACTCGTACAGTTACTATTCAAATAAAAAAAAATTTACATTTACCCCGACCATGCCATCGCAACCATCATGACCAAAGTTGCACCACAAACTATTCCAATATTGAGAGCAACTTCGAGTGTTCTTTTTCCGTTGCCCCGACCTTTCTTTTTCCTTTGCATAGTTTAATCCACATTCACAACCTTCAACATGATGTTTTCACTTTCACTATGGTGTTGAACGTTTTATTGGCAAACTACTTCTATTCCGACATCATCATTCATTCTCTCTACCATTGACCTCTTCATCATTAACTTTGTCTGCCCCTCTATTGCGTCCGTTTTCCCCTCCATCATCATCATCTTACCCTTCATTGCCTCCATTATTCCTTCCATCATCATCAATCTCACCCGCCATTGTCCCCATTGCCACCTCCATCATCATTATCTCTTCCACTATTGCTTTTATTGCCCCCTCTTCCATCATCATTATTCTCTCCCCCTCCATTGCCCCTATTTCCCCCCATTATACTCTTCTTTCATATCTCTACCCAATTAGAAGAATAAATGCAAAAAACAATCTATCCATAATAAACTTTCCATCCCTTTTTCCATAACTCAATAGAGAAATGCATACTCATATTTAAGAATATCATAGGCAAATCTATCTCAAAATATGAATGAAAAATTATAGAGATGAAATAAACATAATAGGCTCACGCAAGGGTAACTCCTCCACTATATGCATCCACAAGATCACCAAATTGTTTGTAGCACTCTCTAGGATGGCCCACTAGATAAAGTATAACAGCTTTCCCAACAAGACAAAATAATTCAGCGATACTTCAATCCACAAACCAAATCTGACTCTGATATTGTATGAACCATGGTATATGAACAATGTCAAGAATAATATGCACGACATAAAATGCAATCCAAAACTGAGTTGTATCATATTTGCCGAGTTTGAAATCTTGGTAAAAATCACAATTCGATAACAGAATTAAAAAAACACAGAGAGCTACCGTTGGCATCGCTAGCCAAAACCATAGTAGTACTTTGACAAAAAAAATTTCTACCCACCCAATCAAATCCCATATAATAAAAATAGTCAAAAATATAAACTCGTATTTAATTATTTTGATAAATGCATCATAATATATGAATAATAAATTAATTTATCTAGACACTATTTAATAATAATAAATTTATTAATGTACAAATTAGTTAAAAATTATTCGAATTCGATAATGCTACATGTATCAATTAGTGTACTAACTAGTGTATCAATTAGTCTACCAACACTAATTATGACATTACTATTGACCCCACTTATTAATTACATTACAAATACCAAAAACTTCTTAAATTATGCAACATCATCAATTGGTACATTAGTTAGTATAATAATTGATGCATATAACATTATTCATTCGAATTTAGTCTCTAACAAGAATATTGCTAAAAATAAATAATTTTTTGGATATTCAATGTTTTTCACTAGTTAGTATTTTTTATGAAGATGCAACTAATAATTATCTTTACTAAATACTTTGGTTGAAAACTTTATTTAATTGATTTTTAAGAAACTCACACCAATACAAAATTATGTAAATTTATTATTCAATTCAATAAAAAAATTGTATTAGGTGGCCTATGGGGTGAGACACCCCACCACTTGTGCTTTTGGATGCAAAGTTAGGAGTATGATTAATCTTGACCAATAAAAATTCTAACAAAGCGCTACAAGGGTGCAAAACGCCAAATTTTTCTTCCATTTCACTCTCAAACCCTCATTGGAGTTGTGTTTTCAGGTCACATTACGCCATTCAGAGGAAAGCAAACTTGATCACAAGGAATACCCGTGCGACGTATATTTTTTACTCATACAGTTGCTATTCAAATAAAATAAAAATAAAAGAACAAATTACCTTTGCGCCGACCATGCCATTGCAACCATCATGACGAATGCCACACAACAAACTATTCTAATATTAAGAGCAACTTCGAGTGTTCCTTTTCCATTGCCCCAACCTTTTTTTTTCCTTTGCATAGATTCATCCTCATTCACAACCTTCAGCATGATATTTTCACTTTTAGTACTGTGTTGAACGTTGTATTGGCAAACTACTTCTATTATGACATCATCATTCTCTCCACCATTGATATCTCCATCATCAACATTGTCTCCCCCCACCCCACGCATCCATTGCCCCCTCCATTATCATCATTCTCTTACCCTTCATTGCATCCATTACCGCTTCTATCATCATCAATCTCTCACCTACCATTGTCCACATTCCCACCTCCATCATCATCATTATCTCTTCCTCTATTGCCACCTCTTTCATTATCATTATTCTCTCCCACTCCATTTCCCTATTTCCCCCATTATATTCTTCTATCATATTCTCTTCCCAATTGGAAGAATAAATGCAAAAACCAAATCTGTCCATACTAAACCTTCCCCCTCCATAACTCAATAGAGAAATGCATACTCATATCTAAGAATATCGTAGGCAAATCTTTCTCAAAATATAGACGAACCATTCTAGAGATAAAATAAACATAATAGGCTGAAGCAAGGGTAACTTCTCCACTATACGCATCCACAAGATCACCAAATCGTTTGTAAAACCCTCTAGGGTAGGCCACCAGATAAAGTATAATAGTTGTCTCAACAAGACAATAATTCAGTGATACTTCAATACACAAACCAAATCTAACTCTGATATTGTATGGACCATAGTATATGAACAATGTCAAGAGTCTTGTATGCACAACATAAAATGCAGCCTGAAACCGAGTTGTATCATGTTTGCTGAGTTTGAAATCTTGGTAGAAAACACAATTCGGTAACAGATCTAAGAAAATACGGAGGGCTACCGTCAACATCGCTAGCCAAAACCACAGTAGTCATTTGACAAACAATTTTCTACCCATCCAATCAAATCTCATATAATAAAAATAGTCAAAAATATAAAATGTTAACAAATATTAATGTGACAACCAGTATTTAATTATTTTTATAAATGCATTATAATATATGAATAATAAATTAATTTATGTAGAGACTATTTAATAATAATAAATTTATTAATTTATAAATTAGTTAAAAACAATTCGAATTTTGTCTTCAACAAGAATATTGCTAAAAATAAATAATTTTGTAGATATTCAACCAAAGTATTTAGTAAGGATAATTATTATATTGAATACCCACAAAATTATTTATTTTTAACAATATTCTTGTTAGGGAATAAATTTGAATATTTTTAACTAATTTATATATTAATAAATTTATTATTATTAAATAGTCTCTATATAAATTAATTTCTTATTAATATCTTAAAATGTATTTATAAAAACAATTAAATACGAGTTCTCACATTAATATTTGTAAATATTTTACATTTTCAACTATTTTTATTATATGGGATTTGATTAGGTGGATAGAAAATTATTTGTCAAAACACTATTGTGGTTTTGGATAACGATGTCAACAGTAGCCTTCTCTATTTTCTTAATTTTGTTCCGGAATTGTATTTTCTATCAAGATTTCAAACTCAACAAATATGATACAACTCGGTTTCAGGAAACAATTTATGTCATGCATACTAGACTCTTGACATTGTTTATATAGCATGATCCATACAATATCAGAGTTAGATTTTGTAAATAAAAACAAACAATTACGCAGCGGATAAAATAATCATATCATACCTTTCGATGATAGAACCTCATGGATAAATCACGTGCTTCCAGAATCTAATCAATCAATCCCAGCAGTGGGGTGATATTACAATGGTGAATATCACCCACACAAACCACAGTGCAAAAATGACTTGATCGTTGTTTTTGGGAGAGAGTCAGTTTATGGGTAGAAAACAAAACCTACGTAGTTTTCTATCTTAGTTACCCATAACCATATATCAGATATATATTATATTTATCTCATTTATCCATTGGTTAAATGAGATAATATCTGATATCTATATCATCTATCCATATCATGATATGATAGATATATATCCTGAGTGGCTATCCAAATAGGTTTGAATTCAAATTCAAAACCCATTTGGATGAGGTTCAAAAGGTTCTAAGGGTCATGCCACATGGGCGCCCAATTTCTAACATCTCCCACTCGGACATGAGTTGGCATGACACTGCCACGTCTCAATCTCAATCTCCCCAAAAATAAACAATCTCATACTAGCCACTGCACCGTGCGACTGCTGAGAACACCTGCATGTGGGAGCTCTATACTAGAAACTCAAAATGAGCCAGCATAGAGACATCAACCCAAAAAAGAAAAGAAATAGTGTCTCATATACCCCAGACCCATCTAATTACACCAGTCCAAAAAACATCTCTAATCCCTCAAAAAGAGCATGTTTGACCCTCTCAATTCTTGCAATATATTCACACTCAATTCGCCTCTCATACAGAGCGATATGAGTTGCCGGCAGTGAATATACAATAGTGGTGTAATACTAGATGATCTTTCCTTTGCACTCATGCCATTTAGCTTAGGATTGACCGCTTTCCCAGTAATGTCCCTTAAGGCCGAATCATGCATGACCGCAGGCAACATACCAAAGTAGCAGAACATCAACCCCTTACCTTATGACATAGTCAAAAGTCACAAAAGGGTACATAAATGAAAGTCATATCAATAATGACACGTAAGACTCACACGGTGAGGAAGCAGGGATCCATTCTCTCACCTCATTACTCGGTCGCCAAGCACATATAGTATGAATACATGTTACGGTGGAGTAACTCTTCCATAAAGAGTGATTTCATACTCGATACACCGTACAGATATTAGTCTAGTCGCTTTCTAGCGCCTAACTCGAATTCTCTATTTGCTCGCCTTCTAGGCGCCAAATGAGATCTCGTATCTGGCTAATCATAACAGGCACAACATGGAAAGTGGGTACTAACATCCATGTTTGGTCCTTAACACGACCTCATCTTGGTTATAACCAAGGCGACATACATAGTGGATGATTTAAGCCTCTCTTGGCTCCAAATAAAATAAACCACCAGTCTCATCCTTGCTCGCTCCCAAGCGCCAAGGGCGATTGCTCGTGTGAGTGAGCCAATCTTGCCTGCTGACATCATCATTTGCTAATCATTATGACACAAACCATAATAGTGTCAACATCCCATCATCTCAAAATAAGTGATCGATTTAAAAAAAATGACCACAGCTTGCGCAATTATAGATTCCAAACATAAGCCTTATCAGCACCTCTTGCGATAAGTATATACAACGGAATCCACCATGTGCGCCTCACATGAAATGATTTAAGATCACTACCTCTTGCGCAATAACCTCTCTAAAGATATTTTTGGTGACCAATTTGCGTTCATTCTTAATGCGCCCAACTAGCGCAGATGCGCCCAACTAGCGCATTGAATTTTACAATGAGCAAATTAATATGCTTCTAATAAAGCATTTTATCCACAGTCTAATGAGCAAGGTCAATGTCTAAACAACTCAGTTAACCATTTATCAAAGATAAAACTTATCATGCCGAATACGCCCACATAGCGTACTTTAGGCTCCCACAACAAAGAAAAGATCAAGGAATATAGGTCATCTGTTTCTCCCAAAGACAATCTGAGGATTCACTCAATAGCTAAGGCTCTGGCTTTTACCGATAGGTAAGTCAATGGATTTGCAATTTTGCATCTAGAATCATTCTAAGATATTCTCTATGTAAGTCATCGAAGACAGACCGAGAATTTTCCTAAAACAATCCCTAAGGATCGTACATCCGAGCATATGAATTGCATCACCCATGTCCATCATATCTAAAATGGAGGACTGCCCACCCTAGGTGGCGACAACCTTATAAATTCCTGGCTCATAATGACTAAGTAAGGAAAAACTTCTTTTGGACCATTGATCATGCCTCAGTGGTCTTCATCGATCATCGTTGCCCTATCATGGCTTGACGAAATCTAAGAACCACTGTTTGGATAACTGCTTTAGGCTGTAAAAGATTTATTGGAACTAGCAACCTTTTTGCGCTCCTAACTTTTCACCATAAAAGCAGAAGGTAAATCCCTACGGATCTACTTATCCAATTCTCTAATGAGAAATCGGGTCACAATGTCCACAAATCAATGTTCCGAACTTATGTCAATTATAGCCTAAGTCAAAATAACCTCACTCCCCAGGAGGAAGTCTTCTCATGGTCTACACTTTCCTCAATGGTGCGACCATTCGGTATCTAGCGAGCCCTATGCCTCAACAATGACTATCCAAATTACGCATAACTTTATAACGGTTTTGCGTCATAATGGAAAGTCAACCAATTATAAAAAATGGTTAATCCTCAAAGACTTTGTCTTAAACTGCGCAACATGGATCCACTTTTTAAAAACAGGGGACTAGAGCCTTTGGCATTATCCTAGGCTCTTTATCATCTTGCGGAGCAATCATGAATGTTTCCCTCTCAATCACCCAGTGATGACGTGGAAAATTTCCACATTTGCTACCACGCAACTAAGAATGTAGAGTATTCTGCTCTAATGGAGTAATCCATTAGTAGACACATCGCTCCCACTGTCCCTAGGATATTAGAAATTTCTTTCCATTCTCAACTAGGCTACATAGAGCGCTATGCTTGGAATTCTCCATCTTATAGAGTTCCAAAAACTCTATTCACGTCACCTTTACTAATAAAACTTTATGTGACTTAGTTACACTACCACAAAGCTGCTTACCTATATGCACATGACCCGGAGGGTTTGCATGACCGCATACAATAATGCGCCACACGACCCTTTGTGTTTACAAGACAGCATACAATAATGCGCTATAGAACCCTAGGTCTTAACTTCACAATCTTATGAGAAGTAGAATAAAGATAAGCTGCTTAATGGTTACAGATCGCCCATAGATGGCTCTCTGCTAACCCATTACTCAAAATGGAGTGTAAAATCTGATATGGAGGGCACTTAGTTAGGGATACAGGCAACAAACTAGTGCAATTCCCAATTGGGAAACATTTTGCGCCATTATCTACCTAACATTAACAATATTTAATTCCTTATCTCTACTACACCAGTGTGTTGTTGAGTACTAGGAATAATCAATTTTCTAAGCATCCATCTCTCTTCACAGAGTTTTTCTGAAAAAATAACTCAAATAGATACTCGCCACCTTGGTCAAAACTAAAAGCACAAAAAACTCTTATCTAATTGATCTCGACCTCATATGTGCAATGTCAAAAATCATCTCAAAACTTTTGACTTATGGGAGATCAAATAGTCTTGACTCAGATGCGTATCGTAATCTATAAATGTGTCGAGATTGAGGCTTAGCTATCATACCCTCACACATATCTAGTCACAAAATATCATAGTGGACTAAATGCGCCAAAACAAATGACCTTCTGCGGCTTTCCTACTTACTTGTGCGCACCCATTGCGAACAAAGTTACACATTCACATGAGAGCAGGATGTCATAAGCGAGTGGGCCCGAGAAGGCCTACTCAAACCATCGTGTCATCATCTCATTAATGTGATTAAGTATAATAAGCCACTGGTTCATGACCAATGTCATAAACTAATTCCAATCATCTTAATGTGTGAGTTCTCGAAGACAAGTTTTAAAGGTTTAGGCCCAACTAGGTAATGACTCACGACTAAGTCATATTCACTAGATCATAAAAAGGATGTCATGGAGATATCAACTGCGCCTAAGTCGCAAATTTAACTAGTAAGTGCTAATCCCCTGCACCTTCAAGTCAATTTTATTCTCCATACACTTTAATACATCTAGTTGAAAGATGACGATACTCCTGTTGCCATCTCTATTTCTCGCTTCATAGTTACTTACAATTAATTCTACTATCCACAAGAAGGAGAGAATAAGCTATCAACTATGACAGCTCCAAAGTAACTTAAGCGCGAATTTAGGCTAAAGAGTCTAATTCAACACAATGCTCTCACAAGTGATGCGTCAAATTCTTAGAGTCATAACAACCTTGTCGGCCTTGACCTTTTCATCACTATGCCGCAACGTTTGCGCTTAGTGTTAAACGTTATTAAAAAAACGTTAGCCTAGCTAAGGAATTATACAAAGAAGCCCCTCCTCATGTCTCACACTCAAGTGTGGAAACAGTAAGTGTCCAGACTTAGACAAGTTGGCAATGCTAATAGATTTTGCAGCCACTAAGCGCTAATCTTTTCACTTAGTGTTAATAGATTTTGCAGCTACTAAGCGCTAGTCTTTTCACTTAGTGTTAATAGATTTTGCAGCTTCTAAGCGCTAATCTTTTAACTTCACGTGATATTTCAACGCACACTATTATAGTGCATGAAATTTTGCTCCATCCAACTCCCAATAATTGGGTAGAGAGCAAAACACTGCTCATACTGGCTACTCGTCTTACACTTAATGACTAATTTATTTAAGCTCGCATTTCTAGGATGACGTGACTCTTGAATGTTACTTCATCCAATGATGTAACATTATTTACAAATCAAATTACAAAGTCAATCCGCGCAGCTCATTAGTCAAGATCAGATACTGATCTATTGAAGGCTTATTAATTTCATAACTCCAAAACTCGCCAACCAAAACTACGTAGTATGCCGCTAACCATAGCGCACACGTTAGTTTCTATTGTGCCAAACAAGGCAACAAAAAACACGGCGACTTTGAGTCATGTTTCCTTACTTTGGCTCAATTAAGGTTTGACCTAAAGTCTCCAAGACTTTTTCTCATCTAAAGAATGGGATTAGTTTGTTCACATTTGAACATCTCTACTAAGTCTAGGTCAACCAAATTAACTTCCATAAGCTAAATCAATTTAGAGAGAAATTCACATTGGGATTAATTTGATTAGCATAATATAATTTTGCCGCAAAAATCTAAATTAAATAGTGACAATATTACACAAGTCGCAAGATCGAAAATCCGCTATGCTCGTAATCATCTCTTGCGCCACAAGTGACAATTATCCAAAATTTAGTTTAATTTATGCGCAAAATATTGGTTTTCGGGAGTTAATCTACAAAGATTTCTCTCAACCAAATAACCTCCCACTGACTATGGCATATACAAAGCATGATAAATTCCATACAATAGCATTTTAATGCAAATCTACAAATAACTCATGCTATATTTATTTAATAATGGAATTCTAATAAATAAATAAATAATCATGCTCTTCTAATTTCAACATATTACAAATCCAAAAAAAAATATGCTGTATTCAATATTCAGATTATGCCATAATTAAAGTGTACATCATTTTGAAATTTTCTGGAATTTTTCTGAAATATTCTGGAATTTTAAATAACTAATAAACACACATAAAATTAGAAATAAAAAATCTAGAAACTGATAAACTGAAACAATATTACCAGTAGATAGTAAAACATTTCAGAAGTCCACAATAAAAATTTCAACCCCAGAAAATTAATTATGCAATACCAGAATCATTTTAAAGCATAAAAAATGAATTATTAACACAGAAAAATTATTTTTTATTTTCGTAAAATTTTCAAAATTTTACAGAATGTATAAAAATTAATTCTGAGTCTAAGGGTACCAACCATGCTTAAAACAAAGCTATAACGAATAAATTATGGCCAATTAACGCAATTCAGAATTAAAAACAAACAAACAGAGCCTTAGAGCCAAGCCAGGCGGGAAAACGGCTCGGCTCGGCTCAACGCCGCTCAGCGCAACTCGGCGCGAGTCAACGCGGCACGGCGCATGGCGCGCGTGTGTCGCACACTTGGCCCGGCTGGAAGCGGCGCGGCTAACGCGCGCGTGTGGAAGGGAGGTGACAGATCGCGCATGGGGCGCGTGCCTAACGCGCTCAGCGCGTGGAGGCGCGTGGTGGCGCGTGGGGCTGCTGCTCGGCGTCATACAGCGCGTGAATCACACGCGCCGCCTTCCCGGGTGTTTTCCGATCCGATTTTTGTACTGACGGACTCCATTTTTCACAATAAAAACATTTATGGCATAAAAAATAACATTTAAGCAACATAAAATTGAGGTATATCACTCTCTCAATCTAAATCGAGTTAAAATGCAAAAAAAGAAAACCGTGCACTTCATCTTCCTCCTCCATTAATATTCATGCATATACATGTCTATATACGCATGTAAAAATAGAAACACGAAAATATCCATCAATGGCTCTGATACCAATGTAAATAAAAACAAACAATTACGCAGCGGATAAAATAATCATATCATACCTTTCGATGATAGAACCTCATGGATAAATCACGTGCTTCCAGAATCTAATCAATCAATCCCAGCAGTGGGGTGATATTACAATGGTGAATATCACCCACACAAACCACAGTGCAAAAATGACTTGATCGTTGTTTTTGGGAGAGAGTCAGTTTATGGGTAGAAAACAAAACCTACGTAGTTTTCTATCTTAGTTACCCATAACCATATATCAGATATATATTATATTTATCTCATTTATCCATTGGTTAAATGAGATAATATCTGATATCTATATCATCTATCCATATCATGATATGATAGATATATATCCTGAGTGGCTATCCAAATAGGTTTGAATTCAAATTCAAAACCCATTTGGATGAGGTTCAAAAGGTTCTAAGGGTCATGCCACATGGGCGCCCAATTTCTAACAGATTTGGTTTGTGTATAGAAGTATCGCTGAATTACTTTATCTAGTTGGGACTGCTGTTATACTTTATCTGGTGACCCACCCTCGAGAGTTCCACAAACAATTTGGTGATCTTGTGGATGCGTATAGTGTAGGAGTTACCCTTACCTTAGCCTATTATGCTTATTTCATCTCTAAAATTTTTCATCCATTTTTTAAGATAGATTTGGCTACGATATTGTTAGATATGAGTACGCATTTCTCTATTGACTAATGAAAAAAAAAAGGAAAAACATGTTTAGTATGGGTAAATTTGTTTCTTACATTTATTCTTCTAATTGGAAAGAATTGGATAGAGAATATGAAAGAATAGCATAAATGATGAAATAGGGCCATGGGGGCGGAGAGAATAATGATGATGGAGGAGGGAGCAATGGAGGTGTTAGGTTTTTATTCTTGGCAATCCCGTTTGACAAAACTCCTTTAAGTTGTATTTGTGTTCACACTTTTTATTTCAGTGAGGTTATGAGTTTCTAGATGCAAATCCAACCCGAATTGTGCCTTGTAGAGAAGTTTTGTGATATTAATTCTTTCAAGATTGCCACTTCGCTGATTATGACAGGAACTGAGCTGCCCCTTGGCGGGTCAGGGGCAGCGCCCAAGCGGGGTCGAGGGGCAGCGCCCCAAAAGGAAAATGCAAAAATGCATTCAAAGTTGCCTGTTCGCTCGAGCAGAGAATGCTGAGTTCCAGAAGTTTAGTGAGTCTGCAAAAATACTGTGATCCGTGTTTTCACGCTCGAGCGTCGAAATCCCCGCTCGAGCGTACATCCTGGTTTGGAACACGTCATATAGTGTCCCCGCTCGAGCGTCCATTCCCACGCTCGAGCGGACCTCGCGATTTTAGATTCTATAAATTTGCAAGTTGCTCCAAATCTAGGATTACTTCTCTAGATCTTCTTCTTGGGTTCTAGGGTTTATATCTGGGGATATTTTGCTAGTTTTCTTTGATGTTTTGATTGAGTATTCAACTCATGGTTTAAAGAGTATACATCAAAGGATTATTTGTTTGTTCTACACAAAAGAGAGAGTTGTTCTTCGGTGGATTCTGAAGAATTCAAGCCTGAAGCTTTGGCGGATTCTGGGGTGGCTCATCGTCAAGGCAATTCCGAGGTGAAGACGGGGTTGGAAGAGGCACATAGGGGTTGGTTCAATTCGGGCGTGGATTCGCTAGGTAATTGAGAATATACCTATGTAATTCCTTTATGTCTTTTTAGTAGATTGTTTTGTGGCTTTTGCCCGTGGTTTTTTTTTTATCACAATTGGAAGTGTCCAATTGTGATTTTTTCACGTAAAATCGTTGTGTTGATTTGTCTTGATTGTTTGATTGAGATTGTTATATACTGCTTAAAATTGATACATAAATCACAAATCAACATCTAGGGAATTTCTAGATTTTTCAGGAGGCAATAGAGGGAGATAAAATAATGATGATGGAGGAGACAATGAGAACAATGGTAGGTGAGAGATTAATGATGATGGAAGGGATAATGGCGGCAATGGAGGGTAAGAGAATCATGATGATGGAGGGGGCAATGGAGGCAATGGAAGGGGAGAGAAAGAAGAGGACGGAGAAGTCAATGGTAGAGAGAATGATGATATCGCAATGGAAGTAGTTTGCCAATACAACGTTTAACATAATAGTGAAAGTGAAAACATCAAGTTGAAGGTTGTGAATGGAGATAAAGCTACGCAAAGGAAAAAAGAAAGTTGGAGCAATGGAAAAGAAAACTCGAAGTTGCTTTCAATATTGGAATAGTTCGGGATGCGGCATTGGTCATGGTGGTTACAATGGCACGGTTGGCACGAAGGTAATCTGTTTTTTTTATTTGAATAGCAACTGTACGAGTAAAAAATATACGTTGCACGAGTATTCCTTGTGATCAATTTTGCTCTCCTGCGAATGGCGTAATGTGACCTGAAAACACAACTCCAATGAGGGTTTGAGGGTGAAATGGTAGAAAAATTTTGGCCTTCTTCTTTATCTATCCTTCTTCTTATAACACTTTGTTGCTTGCAAATTATTTTTTATTTTTTTTCTTTGGTTCTACCCGATCAGCCAAGTAAAGAGAAAGAAGACTAAACACTCCTATATAGAGAGAGTTTGAGTAACAAGTTTGTAATCATCGTACATGGGACATATCCCATCAGAATTTCTTTTGCCAGAGATTAATCATCTCTCTGCTCCTAACTTTACATCCAAAAGCACAAGTGGTGGGGTGACTCACCCCCACAGGTCACCTAATATTAGTTTTTTTATTTTAATTGAATAATAAATTTATATAATTGTGTAATTGTGTGAATTTCTTAAAAATCAATTAAATAAAGTTTTCAACCAAGATATTTAGTAAGAATAATTTTTAGGTTGAATCTTTGTCAAAAATACTTATTAACGAAAAATATTGAATACCCACAAAATTATTTATTTTTAGCAATATTCGTGTTAGACTAAATTCGAATATTTTTAACTAATTTATACATCAATAAAAATATTATTATTAAATATTCTCTATGTAAATTAATTTATTATTAATATCTTATAATGCATTTATAAAAACAATTAAATACGAGTTCCCACATTAATATTTGTAAACATTTTATATTTTTAACTATTTTTATTAAATGTGATTTGATTGGGTGGATAGAAAATTATTTGTCAAATGACTGCTGTGATTTTTGCTAGCGAGGTCGACAATAGCCCTCCATATTTTCTTAGTTCTATTCCCGAATTGGTTTTTCTACCAAGATTTCAAACTCGACAAATATGATACAACTTTATTTCGGGCAGCATTTTATGTCGTGCATACCAGACTCTTGACATTGTTCATATACCATGGTCCATACAATATCAAAGTAAGATTTGGTATGTTTATAGAAGTATCGCTGAATTACTTTGTCTACTTGGGAATCGCTGAATTACTTTGTCTACTTGGGACTTTTATTATACTTTATTTGGTGGCTCACCTTATAGAGTTTCACTAACAATTTGGTATCTTGTGGATGAGTATAGTGTAGGAGTTAGCCTTGCCTTAGCCTATTATGCTTATTTCATCTTTAGAATTTTTCGTTTGTATTTTGACATAGATTTGCCTACGATATTGTTAGATATTAGTATGCATTTCTCTATTGAGTTGTGGAAAAAAAGAGGGGGGAATGTTTAGTATGGATAGATTTGTTTTTTACATTTATTTTTCTAATTAGGAAGAGTTGGGTAGAGAATATGAAAGAAAAGCATAAACAGGGAAATATAGGCAGTGAACGCGAAGAGAATAATGATGATAGAGAAGAGGGCAATGGAAGCAAGAGAGAGAGAATGATGATGATGGAGGGGGCAATGGGGACAATGGTAGGTGAGAGATTGATTATAATGGAAGGGAAAATGGAAACAATGGAGAGTAAGAGAATAATGATGATGGAAAGGGCAATCGAGGCAATGGAAGGGGAAACAAAGATGATGATGGAGATGTCAATGGCAAAGAAAATGATGATATCGGAATAAAAGTAGTTTGTCAATACAACGTTCAACACAGTAGTGAAAGTGAAAACATCAAGTTGAAGATTGTGAATGGTGATAAAACTAGGCAAAGGAAAAAGAAAGGTTGGGGTAACGAAAAAAGAACACTTGAAGTTGCTCTCAATATTGGAATAATTCGGGGTGCGGCATTGGTCATGATGGTTGCAATGTCACGGTCAGCGCTAAGGTAATTTGTTTTTTTTTTTATTTAAATAACAACTGTACAAGTAATACGAGTAAGAAATATACCTCACATGGGTATTCCTTGTGATGAAACTTGCTCTACTCCGAATGGTGTAATGAGACTTGAAAACACAACCACTACAACAAAAGTAATCTATGGTGACGAAAAGTAGTGAAGAAAATAAATTTTGTCACTAAATAAGAACAATCCGTGACGAATTATTAAATTTTGTCACGTATAATAAAAAATAAAAATAATAGGTGACGAAATTTGTTTTCGTCAACAAATACTTCTTTTTAGGTGAGGAAAAATTAAGTTTTGTCACCAAAGGTTTTCCCGTTATTTTTTTTTTGTTGGCGCCAAAATTTGAGACTTTTGGTGAGAAATTTTTTTTGTCACCAATTATAAAATTAATAGTGAGGAATATATTTTCGTCACCAATAATTTTGTATATATATTTTTTGAGAAACTTGATTTTAAATATTTTAAGACCATTTGGTGGGAAATATATTTTTGTCACTAATAATTTTTAATATTTTGAGACTTTTTAGTGAAGAAATTATTTTGTCACCAATTTTGGAGGAAAAATTTTGACATATTGGGTGGTAATGGAAAAAATAGACAACTAACTTTTTTTCCCTTTTTATTTTTGTTTATCAATTTCTTTCTCTCTCTCTCTCTTTCAAAACAAAACACAAGTTAATTAACTCTCTAAACCTAAGGTGACGAAAAGTAATGAAGAAAATATTTTGTCACTAAATAAGAATAATTCGTGACGAATTATAAAATTTTGTCACATATAATTAAAAAGTAAAAATAATAGGTGACGAAATTTATTTTCGTCAATAAATACTTACTTTTAGGTGAGGAAAAATTAAATTTCATCACTAAAGATTTTTCCTCTAATTTTTTTTGGGTGGCGCCAAAATTTTGAGACTTTTAGTGAGAAAAAAATTTGTCACCAATTATAAAATTATTAGTGAGGAATATATTTTTGTCACCAATAATTTTAAATATTTTTAAAAAAAATTATATTTAAATATTTTAAAACTATTTAATGAGAAATATATTTTTATCGTCAATAATTTTAATATTTTAAAATTTTTAATGACAATTATTTTATCACCAACCAATCTTAAAGGGAAACTTTGAGATTTAGCGGTAATGAAAAAAAGGAACCCTACTAATTCTCCCCCATCCTTTTTTTCCTTTTTTTTTGGTGTTCCAATTTTCCTCTCATCCCTCTCTTGCAAAACACACAAAGGTATGGCCTCTCTCTCTCTCTCTCTCTCTCTGTTTCTTTCTCCACTACAACAAAACTGAGTTTTTACAACTCCACATTAATGACATACAGTAAATGCAAGGCGTGATTTCTCATTTTTACGATTTATTTTTTTTGCATGTCGTAAATAATTTTCCAACTACGGCGTGTCTATTGCGTAGGCCGTAAATGCTAATACTGAAAAAAAATTTACGGCTTGCAATGTTAGTTGTAAATAATAAAACTTTCTAGGACGTGCATATGACATGTCGTTAATATATCAATTATACATGACACGCGTACACCAGCCGTTAAAAATATTAAATATTTCACCGCGCATAAAAATTCAATCATTAAAAATATTATACTTTTTACGACGCATAAAAAGTCAACCATTAAAAAATAAACTTTTCATGACACACATATACTGATCATTAAAAATATTTTACTTTTCACGACATACAACTCCTATCATAAATAATATAACCAAAATAATAGTAAGCGCCAAAACAAAATACTCACGCCAAATATTAAAATGAAATACTCTTGAAATTGGGCATAGTTCTCCCCGCCCCTCTCTCTCTGTGCAAATGCTAAAAACTCAACTAGTGATCTGCAGAAGCTCCTCTACCACACCCTTCCATTTCAAGCCCTAAATCATATTCTCACCAATTTCTCTCTCTCTCTCTCCCCTTCAATTTCTCTCTCTACAACCCACAACGGCCATGGCTCTTCTCTCACCAAATTCATCGATCTAGAGCTGCCATGGAGACTAGCAAAAGGCGAGAGCGGGTTTTTAGAGACTTCCATTACCTTTTACCCGTTCCGAACTCGCTCAACACTCACCATGGTTAACCCTCTTCCTATTCCCTTCTTCAGATCTAATTTCTATGTACTCTTTTGCTGTTTTCTTGTTGGGTTTTTGATTTTTTGGAGAAAAAATTGTGTTTTTGACTTTGGGTTTTTTGTGTTAGATGGATCGGTATCAGAGGGTAGAGAAACCGAGGCCAGAGACGCCGATTAACGAGAATGAGATTGGTATAACCACTCAGGGGAGGATGAGGAACTAAATTATTTATGCTATCACTTTGTTTCAGGTCTCTCTCTCTCTCTCTCTCTCTCTCTCTCTCTCTCTCTTTCATTGAAAAATTAGGGTTTTGATTGAGCAAATCAAAAATTACAATTGTGTTTTAGGTTGTGATTTTTTATTTATTTATTTATTTATTTTCTTGAATGTGAGTTGGGGAAAATGTTTGAATCTGAATTAAAAAAATTAAAACCTGAATGTGAAATTAGGTTCTTGGTGAAGGAAAATATTTTTTTTGAATTTTTCCATCTTGTTATTGCTTTTCTCTGCATCCAAATTGAAGGGTTATGGTTGTTTTGATGTTTGATAATTGTTTTGGGTCCATCTTCTTCTTTTTCTTCTTCTTTTTTTTTTTTTTTAATGAAACAATGGAAAGCTTGAAATTGGTAAGTTTTTGAGGTAGATCTGTTGATTGTTTTGTTTTTTCCCATCTTCTGCTTATCCATCCAATTTCTTGACATAAACAATAGTTTGTCCTACTTGAAGTCTGAATTACGAAAATTAAAGGCCTGCCTTAGACATTTTTAAAAAATTTATTACTGTCTTGAATTAAGATCAGTATTTTTGGTGTGAATGCCCTCTCACTTAATGTAGAAACTCAAGTTGGTTTGATTATGTTAATTTCCAATTGGCTTTGTTCTTCTCAATATGGAAGGAAGATATTAAAGTTCATCACATTTTTGTGCCCTGTTGACCATTCTCCATATTCAATTTCTTCCTTATCATTTTCTTATGTTAAAGTATGTGAATTACTACATGGGTTAACCTTTACCTGTTCTATGCTTAATGACCTGGCATGGCTTACATTCTGGATGAAATCGTATTTATCTAAATCAATGATTATCTTATCAACATTTATCTTTATTTTCTTCCAAATAATGATTGGTCTGCTTTCTTTTCAATAGAATCTCATTCACTCTGATCTTTTGTTTTTCAATCTCACTATTTTCAATTTTTTCAATCTATGTTTGTATATTGGTAAAACATAATTTTATGTATTTCTAATGAATATAGATAATTAGACTACGTTATTCCTTTTTGTCTTCAAGGAAGAACATTTGAATCCTTAATTTTTTTTCTTAAAAAATGCGATGTTGGCTGTAGGCATTCGGCTAAGGATAAGTGGGTTTGTGTTTACTTCCTTGGAGCTTCGGTTTTGGGCATCGTATTGAGGCCAGACTTTAGCTAGGACAAGTTAGATTCAGTTGATGCTTATTCATTTTACTCCCTGAACCTGATGTGAAAACTTTGTTTATTTTCAATTTTAGCATCCTTTGGATAGTTTACACGACATAGATATTTACTTCATATTCTAATAGTGTCCATTATCATGGCTGGAATTACAGTGTTTGGCATGATTTACTATAGAAGGGCATTAATGTTACAGAGTTTCCTGGAAAGAAGATCTCTGGGAGGTATTTTGTTTTGTGAATTCTTATCAGTCCTAAGTACTATTTGAAGTGAAGGCATAGATATTCTTTCTCATCTATTTCTTGTATCAACATAGGATGATTATTCTCAAGAAAAAGTCCTAACAACATAAGGTTTTCAGTCTTCCTTTGAAGCACAAGCACAAGCTGACTTAAAGTTCACTTATGTTATTTCTTACCAAATTAACTTTTAATCTTATATGAACTTACTTGTTTCTTTTTTACCTCGGCGCCTTTGTGTTCACAGACTATAATAGAATTCTTGGTGTGAATTAAAATAGTCTTATATTTGATCTTGTAGCTCAAAGGTTTTTAACACTGAAATTTTGAGGCTTACTGGGCTAGTGGCTCCATAGTGTTAGGGGGAATGTGATGTCAATGCCATGCGCTCGGGCTTCTCATCTGAAGTGCCTTTGTCTTGAATATTCTAGTACAGGAAAAATGATTTTTTTTTTTTTTGTATATAATTCTAGAAACAATATATCTATATAATAAAGCAGAACGAATTTTGAAAATATGTTAGACACAACTGTCCTACTAGGACATTTCAATGGCTAGGATTTATTTACTTATTTAGATAGATGGATGAGATGACTCCCTTAATTTTATATCAATCCTAAATATATATCTTCCCGCCCAACGAGTCAGCCTCCTCCTTCCCCACGTCTCCCCTCTATTCTATCTTTATCTCTCTCTTCTCACCTTCCCGCTTGCGCACGTCTCTCATGCCTTCTATCTTTATCCCTCTCCCTTCTCTGTTCTCATCAGTTTGTTCTTGCGACACTCCTCTTCATCACAAGGTATTCCTGTCCTCCTCCATCTCTCTGTTGTATTTTTTGAATGATCAAGAACAGATTGTAGAATAGATTAAATGGGATCAGATTGTACAAACTGATTTGCAGAAACTGATTCAATTCCACTTTAATCTTTTTACTCTTTTTATATGAACAATGTTCATAGTTCTGATTATAGTTCAGAGGTTGTGATTTCAGAGGTCAGGTATGGCAATCTCTATCACAACTGTTCTTCTCACCCTTTAGAATCAGAATCACAATAGTTCTGAATCTTTTTATTTTCATCATTTGAAATTTCAGAGATTGCGATCATAGTTCTGATTCATAGTTCTGATCAGAGGTTGCGATCATAGTTCTGATTCATAGTTCTGATCATAGTTCACAGGTTGCGATTTCATAGTTCTGAGGTATTCTAATCTTCTTTTTCAGTCCAGGGCTTCACACCCATTAAGTGTTTGTTTGAATGGGTCTGAGAGGTTGTTCTATTTTTTAAGCTGTCCATTTCATGGTTATCTTTTGGGTCATAGTTGCTGTCAATTTTCTTTTCTATTCAATGGGGATTGGTTGATGGAAAAAGAGTTCTAATTCAATTTTCTGGGCAAATTTAGTTCAGTATAGGGATTTACATTTTTATGGACTATATTAGTTAATGTGAATCGCTTATAGAATTCTTTGGAGTTAGTTGATTGAATTTAAGGTTTGGGATCCATTTTTAAAGCTGTCCATTTCATGGGTATCTTTTGGGTCATAGTTGCTGTGAATTTTCTTTTCTATTCAATGGGGATTGGTTGATGGAAAAAGAGTTCTAATTCAATTTTCTGGATTGAGTTCAGTATAGGGATTTACATTTTTATGGACTATATTAGTTAATGTGAATCTCTTACAGAATTCTTTGGAGTTAGTTGATTGAATGTAAGGTTTGGGATGAAATTCTTGCATATCTATCATAGTTGCTGTGAATTTTCTTTTCTATTCAATGGAGATTGGTTGATGGAAAGAGAGTTCTAATTCAATTTTCTGGGTAAATTGAGTTCAGCAGAATTCTTTGGAGTTAGTTGATTGAATTTAAGGTTTGGGATGAAATTCTTGCTTATCTATCATAGTTGCTGTGAATCTTCTTTTCTATTCAATAGGGATTGGTTGATGGAAAGAGAGTTCTAATTCAATTTTCTGGGTAAATTGAGTTCAGTATAGGGATTTACATTTTTATGGACTATATTAGTTAATGTGAATCTCTTACAGAATTCTTTGGAGTTAGTTGATTGAATTTATGGTTTGGGATGAAATTCTTGCTTATCTATTTGTGTCTGGACATCGATCAATGAAACAGTGACAATAATTGGGACTACTGATATTGTTAGTTTATGTGAATTGGATTTTGGATTTGACCTAGGACCCAATAATAGGTCGAGCAGATGCAGATGTCTCAATATTTTTTGTACAATGTTGATGCATATAAAAATTAAATAGAGTTTTTTTGTTTTTAATCTTTGGATGCGGAAGGTAGGAGCCGGTGGACATGAATTGGGGGATCACTGTGTGGTTTTCTCAAATGGTGATATTAGTGTTTGGTTTTCTTATTTTATTAATAACTAAATAACCCTAAATTTATTGCTTATTATTGATGTTGCATTTTTGTTTAGCATTAGGATATGGGTTCATTTCTATTAGTGAAAAAGTACATCGATCCACTATCTCTTTCTTGGAACAGAATTGCTGAGAGTATTTTTTTTTTTTATATATATATACCATTTAGCATATGAAGCATGAGTTTTAATATGCAATAGAAAGTTGAAGTGATGAATATAATCAACGCACCATTATGCATCAGCAATTGAAATTATGGTGCATCTTCACTTTTCCAAGTCCTTGATGCTGAAAATTTTATTTGCTGCCAATCTACCGGATGACTATGTGGTTTTCTCAAATGGTGATATTAGTGTTTGGTTTTCTTATAATTCTTGCTTATCTATTATAGTTGTTGTTGAGATTTTGTTTTCTTGAATAATAAAAGATTTATTTATTTATTTTTATTAACAAAAAAATTGGCTTGACCGAACAAAATGGAACTTTAGTTTTGAAGTTGATCCAGGGCATGATTGTTGCTCACATGTAGGAGGGGATACAAATTATGGTGTGGTTCTTTGCCATTAGTTAATCTTGATAGTTCACTTGGCTTTTGAAGTTGTGCTATTGCAAATTTATATCATTCCTTGGTAGTGTTTAAGAACTTCTTGGTTCTACATCTGCTCATTTTTTAAACATCTGCTCAAAAATTACTGCACTCCATGTAATATCCATTTTTATAAAACATGTTTAAAGCATCTTTATAAAGAGCATCTGTTTATAAAAATATGTTTAATTTTCTCTTGAATTAATAATTTGGATAAATAATAACTGAGATCAAGCAGATGATGGCTAACTGAACTAGGATCTGCTATTGAGATAACATTGATTTCAGACTTCAGTAGTATTTGAAAGCAACCAAACAACCAACATCTCTATTTGTTTCTGCATCCATAAAGAATGATTCATTGCGACAAATTGTTGTTGATACTAAAAGGATGAACCATGCTACTTTTCATAGAAACTTAATGAGGCATTCACCACATGTCAAACACAATCACCTATTAACTTTGCCTCTGCCAACAGAGTGGTAGGTGTAAATTTTAATCCCAGTTCACGTTAGTATGTCCTAAATATTAAAAAAATAATAATAATTGTAGGCCATATACATTTAGAGTTTCCCATTTGTTCTGTCTCGAGTAAACTTTGCTCCATTTGTTTTGATGGAAAATATTTTTGTGGAAATTAACATTTTTATGGCCAAGGAAAAACAAACTTACTTGGACGAAAATAATTGGAGTTACCTGCCTAAGGCAAGTTAGAAGCTCTTTTCTGGCTTTCTGTCTGGGAAACTTCAACATGCACTGGCTCATGCATTGCATGGGTAGGCTAGATTAGGCTCAATACTCTGTAGAAGCACTGAGTACTACTATGGCGCTGTTTGGGAACAAATTTTTTGGGTTTTTTGTTTGTTTGTTTTTCACTAAAAGACAAATTGGTTACAAAATCAAAAAGAAAACAAATAGCTTATTTTTCGAAATTACATCTGCTTATAAAAATATGTTTAAAACAAATAGCTTATTTCTGTTCAAAATTACATCTATTTATAAAAATATGTTTAAAGCATCTTTATAATGAGCATCTGTTTATAACATCTATTTTTGAGATGATAAGTAATATCTCAAAGCATCTTTATAAAACATACTAGCGTATGCCCGTGCCTAAAGGCACGGTTTAAATAATTTTAAGATTAAAATACAGTTATAATTTATATGTATCATGTTGAAATTTATAAAGTTTGTGTTATTTTTTGATAAAGATACTGAAAAAATATATTGAAATATTTTTCTTCTTAAAGAATTGAGTGCGTCGTTGTATGGATGGTATGCTGTGTTGTTGTAACTTTCTTACTATTGACTGATACAAATGTACCAGGAGTGTTGCCTGTTTAAGTTGCAGTGAATTAATAGTTGGACTGTAAATTATTTTAGCAATTTAATTCAGTCCAACCAAACCATGTTGTCCTTTTCAGATTTATATGTGCTGAATGCATACTAATATGCAGTGTGATCTATTTCAACCATGAGATTAAACATGCTCATTTATTCAAACCATTCATGAAATTTTCATAAACCCTTATAACTAACATTATTTACACCGTGCCTTCAGGTACGGGCATACGCTAGTATATACACAATTCAACAAGCCTTTGTGTCAGTTATTTAGGGTCTACTACTTGCGTTTATTGTTCTTCTCTATTATTCATGTCTCACCAATCCCAGTGAAGTGTGTTCCACAATTCCTAATGCCTCCTATAATTATTCTCCTAATAGGCCCCTGTATCATCTTATTTGTCAATCAAGGATAAACTAATTGTTGTGTTCTCCTAATAGGTCCCTATATCATCTTATTTGTCAATCAAGGATAAACTAATTGTTGACATCTATTTTAACTACTTAATATGATAGTATTAATCATAAGTAGTACATTGAATGTTCTCCATTTGAACTCTTCCAATTTGATGACAAGCAAAATTCTATGTACAAGTTTTGTTACTATTTAAAGTTTTTCTTTTACCCATTTATTTTGAAGGTAAAGTAATCTATGCTGTGAAATGGATGATGAGACTGAAGAACAAATGAAGAATGATAAGTCCAATGTCATAAGAACTTGAACTCATCTTCCTACAATTCCTAGTAAATTTTCTAGAGTCTGTGGTCCTTGAAAAGCTTGAGTGGGAGGCACTTTGTTTACTTCTAGATGTGCCTAGTGGGATTAATTCCATTCTCGGTAATCAATTGAATACCTTTGCCTGATGGTGATAGCTTTTTCAACTAATTTTTCAGGAAAGAGGAAGTGGGGATATATTGGAAGAAAGGAAGAAAACCTTTGTCTTTTGAGCAATCAGTATTGTGATAATGGCAAAGGTCTATTTTCTTTTCCTTTTCTTTTTTCTTAGTGTACTTCTTGTCCCCCTCCTCTTGTACTTGATCCTCTTTTCTTCTTTCTTTTTCTTTTTTCCCCTTTTTAATGAAATTTTCTTTGTTTACAATCAAAAAATGATCCAAAAAAGAAAAGAAAAAAAAAAGTCTATATTATATAAAGGGATGGGGAAAATGTGGGGAGAAGGGAATAAAATGAAGTTGGCATGTAGTTGCATTACATTAAGGTATTCAGCTTGCTGCATAGTTTAGTTTATGATTTTTGTGAAAGAACTCAACTTCTTTTCAAAGGTTTGTCCATTTTGCATTAATGGCTAGCAGGTGATCACCATGAGAAACATCTATTTCGACATTAGTAGGTTGCAAATGCAAATGTCTTTGGGGTTCCAAGTAATTTCTTAAGCATTCTCTAGATGGTTGAACTAATTAATTATTTGCTTTTTGTTTTTCATTAAGCCATTACTCAGAGAAGCATAGTGTTTTCTCTTTTATTTCAGATGAGAGGTGTTTGACGAATTTCCAATTCAGAACAGTGACAAATTGAGTATACTTTAGAGACAGTGACTAAGGAAGCTTCAGCGAAATGGAGATAATTCTCTACGAAGGTAAGCTTCATCGATTAAAAATATATATATATATATATATCACTACTAGAAAAATAACTTTTTGCCTCTATTTTTTTACGACTGATTATTTATCACTTCACCTTCCAATTCTCACCTCTCTCTCTCTCTCTCTCTCTCTCTCTCTCTCTATATATATATATATATAGCATTGCTCTCACATGCTTGCTTGATTTCACCTTCCTTAATTCCATATAATTTGGTGAAACTGCAAGCGCTGCAGTAGTTTGTAGCACAGGGAGCTTGTTTCTAGAATCAGATTCCATATCTGTAGTAGTATCTGTAATTCAGGTCTGAGAAAGGTCAAATATCAACGATGATAAACTATGCATGTTTAAATGTATTGCTCATCTGTTAACATTATTGATCTAACAACTATAAGCAGTGATCTCTATTTATAGAAAAGTATTCATGTTAAACATTAGGTTGGGCATTACATTTTATCTCTCATATATTTTTCATTTTGTGAAATCTTTGTGTGAAATTAATTGATTCTGTTAATTTGTTAAATATTTGATGTTGGGAACTGCCATATGTGTCCTTGTTACAATATCTATAAGGGAACACATTGTTTCCATAGTTGTGTGAAAGAATGACTTAGTTATTTTGCATCAAGGTATGTACTTTAAGAACTTGGTGAAGTTCAGGTGTAAATGGAAGTTGACTGAGTGGATAACTTGTAGCTAATCTTTCGTAACAAATTACTGGTGTGGAAATTATTAAATTGGGGTGTGATTACCATACCTGAGTGACTGACTGCAATAATTATTCACTATGATTCTGATGATAATTTTTAGTTCTTTCATCACTGCCTCTGAATTAATGTGCTATTAATTGGGTGGATAGGACCAAGTGATGAGTTTGGTGCTATGTTGGTTTAATATTTAGTTTTATTGACTATCAAATAATTTCAAGTTTTGTTTGTCCACCTCACCTTTTCAGATAATCTTGGAGAAGATTGCCGTATCTTTGAAAACCTGTTTCAGTTCTGTCAAATTTATGCTGGTGGAACTATAGGTAAATTATGATCAAACGGTATTGTAATGTAAACTTGAGTGGCATTAAGTTTTCCTTGACTAGGGATTGAAGTTTTTTGGCAGATGCTGCGCGTAGATTGAACAATCGGCTTTGTGACATTGCCATAAATTAGGCTGGTGGACTACATCATGCCAAGAAGTGCGAGGCATCTGGTTTTTGTTACATCAATGACTTGGTTTTGGGGATTTTGGAGCTTCTAAAATATCATCCACGTGTTCTATACATTGGTATAGATGTGCAGCATGGTGATGGTGTTGAAGAAGCATTCTATTTTACAGACAGGTAATGACAGCTCTCTCTCTCACACGCACACACATTGCGCGTGAATGTGTTCTAGAAGGGGGAGGGGGTTGAATATGGAAACCTAAGCTTTTAGGTGCTATTTCAATCTTTGTTCCTAACTTACCTTTCCTGTCTTGCATTGAGCCTATTTCAACTTTTTATGTGCTTATGTTGAATTTGATATGCAACTTTTTCACTCACAAGTTAAGTGTTTGGTTGGGTAGAACAATTTGTTTTCTTCGATTTATTTCCCAAACCCAAGCTATGCAAAATTTTAAATTTATTATTTCTTCAATTCAAATTATAGACCAATTATTGCTTGCTGAATCTGTTAACCCACAATCATAAGAGCATCAAGAAAGAAGCCTGTTGAACAATCTCAAACATTACTGCTGGAAACAAGGAACAGATACAGGTAAGCATTTAAATATTTGCAACTGAAATACTCAAAGTTAACTACTAGAAATACTCAATTGACTACTTGAATTTATATCTATTTTTTATACCAACAAGTCGATGATCATGACTTTATTTTATATGAATTTATTATTATTAATTTTTTTAATATGGCTCTGGCCTTCATTGTATGGGAAAAAAAAAATTTCTCTAGCCCTTTAGATGTAATTGATAATATATTAATGTTTTCTTTGTCTATTTTCTTTGCAGATTGGTTTTTGATGACGTTTGGAAGTATACTTGCAAATGAAGATCGACTGTTAAATTTTGTTTCGTGAACTGATACTTAGTTGTAGTTGCAAATCAAGATTGAGTGTTGATTTTTTTTTTGTGGATTTCACATTAGTTCATTTTGGGATTTGCTTTGGTGGTTTTTTTGTTGTACTTAATGGTTTATATTATTAAAGTTGTTTGATGGATATATTTTGATTTATAATGTAAATTGTTTATTGATTTTTTTTGTGGAGTGATGTATAATAGCTAGTGATTTCTTAGTACAATTAAAAGGCTATTGGGATATGAGCAGAGATATTTGTAAAATAATAATTGAAATCGAAATATAAAATATGGAACAGGTTTAGTGACGAATTTGTTTCGTCATTTGTACTTGTTATTATGACAAAGTGATTATTCGTCATTAATAAACATTTTTTTTGACAAAATTTGTTACAGCGTATTTATAGAAGTTTTCATTGATTTTGTTGTTTGGTGACGAAATATATTTCGTCATGTATATAAATATATTTGCGACGAAATATATTTCGTCACCCATGTATGACTTTTGGAGACGAAAAATTTCGTCACCTTTACATCTTACTGTGACGAAATTATTTCCTCATCAATGATCAACATTTGTGACAAATTTATTCGTCAACTAAAATTATAAATATGGTATTGAATAATTATTTGGTGACGAAAATGATAATTTTTGGCGACAAAATCTTATTTTATTTGTGAAAAAAATTTTCGTCACTGAATTAATTTCATTGGTGACGAAATTATTTTTCGTCATGTTGGTTTTTAGTGACAAACATTCAATGATGAAACTGGTGACGAAAATATTTTGTCACAAATATCTATAGTGACAAAATTAGCTCTTTTGAGACAAAAATTTTGTCATTCATGACCCAACTTGTTGTAGTGAACTCCAATGAAGGTTTGAGGGTGAGATGGTAAAAAAATTTGGCCTTCTTTCTCTATCCTTCTTCCTTGTAGCACTTCGTTGCTTTCAAATTATTTTTTATTTTTTTTTCTTTACTCGATCAACCAAGTAAAGGTAAAAAAGACTAAACAATCCGATATAGAAAGTTTGAGAAGCCAAGTTTGCAATTATCATACATGGGAGATATCCCATTAGAATTTCTCTTGGTCAAGATTAATCATCACTCTACTCCTAACTTTGCATCCAAAAGCACAAATGGTGGACTGTCTCACCCCTATAGGCCACCTACTACCATTTTTTTTTAATTGAATAATAAATTTATATAATTATGTATTTTGTATGAGTTTCTTAAAAATCAATTAAATAAAGTTTTCAACCGAAGTATTTAGTAAAGATAATTATTAGGTCAAATTTTCATCAAAAATACTTACTAGCGAAAAACATTGAATATCCACAAAATTATTTATTTTTAGCAATATTCTTGTTGAAGACAATTCGAATAGTTTTTAACTAATTTATACATTAATAAATTTATTATTATTAAATAGTCTCTACATAAATTAATTTATTATTCTTATTTTATAATGCATTTATAAAACTAATTAAATACAGGTTCTCACATTAATATTTGTAAATATTTTATATTTTCAACTATTTTTATTATATGGGATTTGATTGGAGGGGTAAAAAATTGTTTGAAAAGCACTCACTAGCACCACCAAATGGGGAATTGAGATCCTCTCCAGCCACTCTCTACTACCCTCCCTCCTTGCAATGGTCCAAATTCACCCAAGAGAGGATCTAACGGTCCAAATCATTTTATTAAAAAATAAAAAATTAAATTTATTTTATTAATAGGGTGATCTAGACCGTTGGATCTTTTCTAAAGCGATCTAGACCGTTGCAAGGAGGGAGGCAGGAGAGAGTGGCTGGAGAGGATCTCAATTCCCAAATGGGGCCAAACTCTTTGCCAATGATGGTGTTAACAATGTCCTCTAGTGGTTTAAGAAATCTTATTATGTTGGAAATCTCTTTTTAGGAAAATCAGAACAAAACCCTTCTTTTTTGTAAAAAAAAAAAAGAAAGAAAAATGAGAGAGAGAGAGAGAGAGAGAGAGAGAGAATCAAAACAGAACCTTACCTTTTTTAAAAGGGACAATCATAACAAAACCTAATTTTTTTAGAAAATCATAACTAAAACTGTAATCAACCTCCATTTTAAACAAAATCCCAATTTTTTTTTTTAAGGAAATCAAAACAAACTGTGAGGGAGTGGAGTGAAGTGAATGAATCAAAACAAAAATCAATAGTGCTATGAACCTAAGAATGAATGTTGGAATGAATCAAAAAAAAAAAAAAAAAACTTGCCAGTGAAGAATCCAATCAACAATGGCTGTGGAGGCTGTGTTTGGTTCGCTGGTTTGTTGGTGCTTCGTTCTTCCCTTCAGTCGTCTATGGAGGATCAGAGATTTAGAGACCTAGGGCTCGGAGTTGGAGTGAGACATGTGAGTGGGGTGAGAATCGTCGCCGCTGCCGCCCTCCTCAAACGTCTCTGTTCTTGCTCTTGGTTGGGTTAGGGTTCTCAACTGAGAGAAAAGAAACAGGCGAAAAGCAAAAAAAAAAAAAAAAACCACCGTCGTTTTGGAACCCCGCAAGAAGCCCCGGCAGAGGATCCAGACTCTTGGAAGTTGTCCAACCAATCACAATGAACAACTGCCGATAAAAGCTACCAAATGAAATTAGTATCCAACTACAAATTAAACAAGTTAAAGCTGTCACACAACCAAAGTGAACAAGTGATTGCTCAGAAAATTTATCTTCATGCAGAAATAAAGCAGGAGCAACAAGATGTAGTGTACTATAGAGAGAGAGAGAACCTGGGTTATGTTGGGAAGACCAAAGAATTTCCTATCCTTGTGCAATGCTTGGATCAATTCTTCTCTTTCTTCAAGGTATTCTGTACCTTAGTTGCAGGAATTGCGCAATCAGGTGACGAATCTCCGTGAGAAACGCGATTCCGCGTTTCTTAGAAAGAAACGTGTAAGAATCGCGTTTCTGTAGAGAGAGAAACGCAATCCTGTCCTAGATAGGATCGTTGGTGGCTATGAACAAAAACCCTAACTGAGAGAAAGAGGAGAAAGAAAGTGAAGAACCTGAAAGTCGTCTAGGTATGTCCTCCTTCTTCGCTTCGTTTTTCTTCTCTCTCTCTGGCAGATCGTCTCTCTCTCTCGCTCTCGCAGATCGTCTCTGACAGATCGTCTCTCTGGCAGATCGTCTCTCGCAGTTCGCCTCTCTCTCTCGATCTCGCAGATCTGCTCCTTCTTGTCGATCGTCATCGTCTCCTTCGTCTTTTGCCTTCTCGCAGTTCGTCTCTCACTCTCTCTCTGGCCACCGTTATCTGATTCTAAGTAATATACTAATATATAAATAAGATAAAACATATATAATATATAAAACATATATAATATATATCATATATATTAATAATATATATAATATATTATATGATTATATATATATTAATATATATATTTAAAAATAAAAAAATATATATTAACACATTATTATTTTATATATATCATATGTATACATATAAATATAAAATATATATATATGAGTATATATTATACATATTAATAAAAAAACACAAACAAATATATATAAAATAAAAACAAAATTAACAATAACACATTATTTAAAAATATAATAAATAAAAAAATAATTAATGTGTATTAAAATAAAAATATTTATAAAAAAAATTCTAATGTGTATTAAAATATATATATATATATATATAGTACCGCTCCCCGAGGCGCTCCCAATCTAAGAAACTTCTATCGGCTCACGCTTCCCCGCTCCCGCTCCCGCTCCCGCCCCCACTTCGTGCAACTAAATTCTGTACACATCACCTGCCACCACCCAGCACAGCGCAGCCAAATTCACAAAACCAACTTCAGTTAGAACAATGTAAAATATTCATTGCTTCCACAAATCCGTTAACTAGTGAAAGTCAGATATCAAGCACAGATATCAAAATATCTGATAAAACTCACTCTGAGATGGACACCATCTGGAGCTTTTTAACACAAACACAAACAACAATTACACATACAAAAGGCAAATCTTATAATAAAGTGAGTTAATGAGAAGCAAATAGACAAAAATTGGATAGATACCAATACAGGGGATTCAAATATTATGCAACCATATCTGATTAGACAGAGCACAAGGACCATAAATACACAGAAACTAGACTAGTACTATTTCCTCGAAAAGCATAAAATTTGGGAAGAAAACAAAGAAGCATCATTATGGACAAGGAAAATAGACAAACAACCACATAGTAAAACAAGATTTGAGACTATATGAACACTCAAGAGTTAAAGAAAAAGGGGTGGCCCCAGTCTTTGAAGGAAAAACTAATAAATTAGAAGTAAGAACCAATTCCATGGGTTTTAGTGTGCGTGACTGCAACAGAAGTTCCCATTTAAGTTTTGCATACTTTAAGTGGCATATAGTGCTCTCACGTATAAAGTCTAACCAAATACTTTCATCAAATTGTAGAACAAACATTCAATCACAGAACTTAACAAAAAAAATAAATTAAATTGTCACAAACACCCCCACTCCTCCCAAAAAATCTGTTGTCACTTCCCCCTATATTCACTTTCATGACATAACTAAGGCAATAAAACCTAAATTCAGACTAACCTAACTAAATAGGCCCTATTTAAGATGCATAACTAGCAAGATTCCAGATAAGGGCTACAACTTTAAATACAATGCTTAAGGTGTCAGATATATCATACATTATCTAAATCATAAACCTTAAAACAATTCAATTGTCACAGACTAAGGAGAGGATACAACTACCAAAAGATTAAGGGAACAAAGCACTCATTATCCAACACTAGCAGCCAACACAATCATGACTATAGTTGCAAGGTTTGGATGCTTTAACAAATTTTGGGTATAAAACAAAACAGGGTTCAAGAAAAGATGGAGCAATGTAATTTGTAATGAGGTCTCTGTAATTTCATAAAATCATCCTATACCTTTTACCAAAAGCACCACTGGGAAACAAAAGTAGCAGGTTTCTAGGGAAAAAAGAGAGAAGCAGTTTCGATATCCTTTTGAAAAAAATAGAGCCTATCACAAGAGTAATATATATATATATATATTATATAATCAGGGTGTTAACTCTATAGGACAGATTGTCCATCTTTTCTTTCATCTCAGGCTAAATACAAATGAGAGGAGCTAACACAAAATTTGGTAAAATAAAATTCTAAAACATTCATCTTATTGGTCTTGCATGTAATCTTTGGCATTAAAGAAATCAGATTTTGGTATAAATATGGACTAGAAACAATAGATATTCTAGCTAAACACTTATTTTATTTCTCTCATTAATCCCTTTATATATATATATATATATATATCTAGCATTTGCTCTCTCTTCATTTATGTTTCAGTTTCAAATGACTCTGGTTTTTGTTCAACCTTTCTTGTTACCTTGTTCCTCTTCTAATTGTGTTGTTATTAATCCTTCTAAAAAAAACTCTTGTATAACTCATAAGTACAACTAAACAATATTTATGAGAGTCTAATGTGATGAGAAGAACTAGCACACGTTCTGGAAACTCATCAAACTCTGAATCCATTGAAACAACTTAGCAAATAAGAAAGGAAAAAGAATTAACAACTTTGCAATAGCTATTTAGTATAGGAAAATAGGTGCATCCATTTTATGTATGCAAACAGACTGACATTAGTTGAAGGCGGCATAATTACTCAAGCCCATTTGTGCGAAGACCTAGCCCATCGAGGAGAAGGCCCTCTACGAAATGGGCCGAGCTAGGGGTTTGGCCCTAGCACCCTTCCACACGCTGAAGGGGGCGAAGTCATGGGCCTAGCCCTAGCCTCGTTCCCCACTCCAAAGTGGACCGATCTAGGGGATCAGCCCTAGCACCCTTCTCCACTCCGAAGTGGGCAAAGTCATGGGCCTAGCCCTAGCCTCATTCCCCAGTCCGAAGTGGGCCGAGCTAGGTGTAAGGCCCTGGGCCCTTCCCCACTCCAAATGGGGCAATGCCATAGGTCTAAGCCTTAATCCCTTTCCCCACTCCAAAGTGGGCAAGTCCATGACATTGACTTCAAGACTCATTCGCTCTGAAGTGAGTTAAGCTGAGTTGAGCTTCTAATAGATCACTCAATGCCATGTGAGTGGAGAGCACATGGCAACCGCGAATAACGGAACAACTTACTCAAGTGCATGGCAAAGTCTCTACCTTCCTCCAATGAGGAGCGACCTAGCTGAGGAGCAACCTAACTAAATCACAAAGAGTACCAGGTGGCAGAGAGAGGTATACTTTATGAGCAAGTCGAGCCTTCCCTATAAAAGGTAACCTTACCTCCCTTCACAAGGGATCCGAATTCAATTACTCTCTCTCTATACTCCCGTCTTCTCCATGCTCTCTCTGGTCTAACTTTATCATCAGAGGGGTTTCCGACCAAACCCTGGTCGGGTAGCCTCGCAGTTTGTTATCTATGCAAACCTTCACCTCCCGGAGCAGTGTAGTTTGGCCACAAAGTCCATGTATTCTCTACATTGCAGAATCACCCCCGCACATTACTAATATCTAGTTGCCTACCAAGATCCCTCCTATTATGCCAAACAAACTGAAATGAAGAACATTCCTATTATGCCAAGATCCTTTAATGCTACTAGTTAATCATGGTCAACCCTGAACCCTTTACTGAAATCCATTGCATACTGCGATCTTATAAGTTCTTGCATATTCCCCCATTAGTCCTCTAGCAAATATTGATCAAGCTTCATTATTAAATTGAAAAATTAGGATTTCAACTTTCACATGGCCAATAAAATAGCACCTCTCTAAGAAGAATAATGAAATACAAATAGAATTTCTATTCAAAATGAGGTTGCTTTTTTTATCGTTCCTTCAATTCCAATAAATAAATAAATAAACAACACTTAATATTGTCTTTATAATTCAAAAATGTCATTGATAAGTCATTCTCGATGTGTTTTTTTGTACAAATTTTTTGTTTGCAAACTTGTTTCCCTTTGGGAATGAACCCTATAAACATTGCATATTATGAAAGCAGCACACGGCCACTTTATCAAAATCCAATGTCTAACTTTCTTACTTTTGAACTTAGTTGCAGGAATCGCGCAATCAGGTGACGAATCTCCGTGAGAAACGCGATTCCGCATTTCTTAGAAAGAAACGTGTAAGAATCGCGTTTCTGTAGAGAGAGAAACGCGATCCTGTCCTAGATAGGATCGTTGGTGGCTATGAACAAAAACCCTAACTGAGAGAAAGAGGAGAAAGAAGGTGAAGAACCTGAAAGTTGTCTGGGTATGTCCTTCTTTGCTTCGTTTTTCTTCTCTCTCTCTGGCAGATCGTCTCTCTCTCTCGCTCTCGCAGATCGTCTCTCTGGCAGATCGTCTCTCGCAGTTCGCCTCTCTCTCTCTCGATCTCGCAGATCTGCTCCTTCTTGTCGATCGTCATCGTCTCCTTCGTCTTTTGCCTTCTCGCAGTTCGTCTCTCACTCTCTCTCTGGCCACCGTTATCTGATTCTAAGTAATATACTAATATATAAATAAGATAAAACATATATAATATATAAAACATATATAATATATATCATATATATTAATAATATATATAATATATGATTATATATATGATTCTAAGTAATATATAAATAATATATATAATATATTATATGATTATATATATATTAATATATATATTTAAAAATAAAAAAATATATATTAACACATTATTATTTTATATATATCATATATATACATATAAATATAAAATATATATATATATATATGAGTATATATTATACATATTAATAAAAAAACACAAACAAATATATATAAAATAAAAACAAAATTAACAATAACACATTATTTAAAAATATAATAAATAAAAAAATAATTAATGTGTATTAAAATAAAAATATTTATAAAAAAAATTCTAATGTGTATTAAAATATATATATATATATATATAGTACCGCTCCCCGAGGCGCTTCCAACCTAAGAAACTTCTATCGGCTCACGCTTCCCCGCTCCCGCCCCCGCTCCCACTTCGTGCAACTAAGCTTTTGAACATTATCATTTAAATCAGATTCTGAACTCAAAACTCTCCAACTCTCAAACTTGAGTTCAAAAACATATTGAATATTTTTTCAAAACATAGCTCCAAATCTCCTATTGCTAAAAACTACCCACCCAAAGAGGCTGATCATTATCAATAAACTCTAAACAATCACCACTCCACAACAAGGTTTCTCTATTTGTATTCTAGATGTATTAATAAGCACTCCTAGAACACTAAAGACTCAGACTAAAATTGCTATTGTTAGTGTGTTACAAGGCATCCTGTGTTGTCATTGGAATTTTTACAAACATATGCTAGGCATAATGTGTCATTTTTTTAGTGAGTAAAAACTATCTATTTTCGTCAACAATTTTGACAAAAAATCAACAACCGAGAGCTCGAGAAATAAAATTAATATCTATTCCTATAAAGTATGAACAAGAGTTAGAGAATTAAAATTAATAATCATATGGTTTAATCACAAAAGCTCCACTAGGGGCTTTACATATAACACGTGTATACAGAAGATCTAGAACTAACAGTAGAAACGAAATTGAATTGCATTAATCGAAGAACAGAAATTATCAGAGATAGAATTCACCCTTCAAAAATCTCAAGGGAATGTAGAATCAATCCATCAATCCAAACCCTATAGCCTCAATTCAAACCCTAGGAGACAATAAATCGAATGGAAGATTACTCCTTGAGCATTAAATAATTTCTCAATTTCTACACAGAAGATATTTATAATAACAAAATAAAATAAAAAGAACAAATTCATTTAATAAAATTAGGCATCGTTTGGCAAGTGGTGCTTTTAGTCAAAAAGTCACTAAAAGGACCAAAAAGCCAACAACGTATACCAAAAAATCAAAGATTCCCTTTTCTCTCTACTTGTTGCACATCTTTTCGTAAAAAAATCAAAAAGTTATCCCAAACATATTAGTTTTTTTACATCATATTTTAGCCAAAAAGTCAAAAAATTACTAAAAAAACATGTTCCCAAACGAGGCCTAATATGATTTTTATGCACATGCTCAACAAGCAACTACATCAATTGGATAAACAACCATATCAATGCTTCTTGGTGTGGAAAACAAAAAAAAAAATGTTTAGTTTGATACCAATCTGACAGGAAATCAAAACAAAAGGGGTTATACTATTGTGCCTTATGTTTTAAATTTGGAAGGATGATGAGGGTATAGGGGATTCCAAAGCTTAACGAAAATCAGAGCCTTGTTAGTGATTTAGGCATAAGATTAATGATTTATCCATACAAATTTTTCCCCCAAACTCTCCCGAATCCATTCGGGGATTTGAGAGGGAAAATTTGTGTGAATGAATCATTGCTAATAATGAATTAGTTGATTTACTGCAATCCTGGCCACTGAAATTATTGATTTGATGCTGGGGTGTCGTGTTATTACGGAAGACTGGAAGATGTTCCAATTCCCTCTATATTAGAGAGGCAGTCTTAGTTAAATCATTAGCAATCAAAGGTCCGAAACATGTGGAGGTGACCTATTCCAAGACTTTGAAGTTGACATTCAAAGGGAACAAATATGAATTGAGTCATTAAAGTGATACCCACAAGAAGTTTGTCATGGGTGATGAGCACGGTTGTGGTGCCTCTATTTCTGAGGTGAAGCCACCATGGGTGAGGAACTTCCGGCCACCACAAACAGAATCCAATTATGATCCATCAAAAGCCCCATGGCCTGGGGCACATGCATACATATTTGAGGAAAATATTCCAAACAGCTGCAAATTCATGTGAGAGCCACAAGAACTTGTTTTACTTGACTTTCATTTCTCAATCAATTTAAATTTGCAAGTTTCCTTTTCAAGATCAACAATTTTACTCTTTTTTTTTTTTAAGGCAGTTTTAAGTTGAGAATTTTGTTTATAAGTTCATTATACTATATTGGTTCTCAAACTCATGTTTCTTGTTAACTGTTTTACCAATATAAACTAGTCATTGGCTCCATCTTTAGTCTTGCAAAAGAAGGCTTGCATCCTTAGTCTTGCAGAAGAAGATTTGCATACTCTCTTAGGCTGAGCTAATGGATACTCTTTTGCTCATTTTTTTATATCTAATCACAATTTTTTTCTTAGATTTTCAGCGAAACTCTTTTAGCATGGATGACAGTCACGATCCACTTACTACCGATGTCGATAATCTTCCGATGCATGCTACGAAGGTTGATCCTACTAGGGACCTTGAAAATCCTCTGATGAGAATGTCTACAGTTAACACTCCAAATCGTCCATTACCTGTGGAAGAAGTCAAAAATCTTGAGGTAGACCCTAACATACCTTATCTGGAAACCATATTGTTCCTCTCAAACTTGATGAGAAGGTACATAATCCCAAAAAAGTTAGAAAACATCTGAAGTGAATTGCCTTATTGGCGTCAAATATTTTGCTAGTGGCATGCTTTCTAATATTTCCCAAATATGTTTTCCATAAGGATTATAAACTCGAGAAATACGATAGCTATAAGTTTCAAATTGCAGTTCAATTTATGCATAACTTCATTTTGTGCCCGATCATATATTGGGGTCCGTTCACTATCAACCCGAGATTTTGGTTTTGGAATCAAAGCTTTATTAAACTCATTTGTCTAATTGAAACATCTCTGATACTTTATTTTATTGCACATCCTAGAGAGTTTCAGCAACCGTTTAATGAACTGATTGACAATTGGAGCATATTACTCACCATGTGTTTAGCCTATCATACTTTTCTTGTATCCAAAATCTTACTTCCAGATTTAGAGGTAGGATTTCCTACTAATTTTTTTAGATATGAGCATGCACTTATGCAGAAAAGTCAATCGCCATCCATTAGGTTTGGATGTGTTTGGAGCATTTGTGCTTAATCTTTAATAATTTGTTAGAGAAATAAATAGAGGAAATGGAGGAAGATGAAGCTAATTGTCATCGTGGTAGAGGTGGATCTAATGGGGGAAACAACGGTCATGATGGAAAAGGCCCTTCAGGTGAAAAGGTTGGGGTTGATGACAATAATGATGGTTTAGTTGGAGCTGAAAATGATTACACAACTGTTGAAAATAGAGACCTTGATCACACAACTGTTGAAAGTGAAAACATTGATTGCACAACTATTGAAGGTGAAGACGTTAAATACACTGTTTTTGAAATTGAAAAGTAAGTTGAATACAATGTCTTAAACACTGTTCAATCTAATGTTGAGGATGAAGAAAAAGTTGGTGAAAAACAAGATGTTGAAAATGAAGAGCAAAATGGTCAGATTGTTCAACACACTGATAAAACACAACAGTCGGTTGATAATGGCGAGCCAGTTAGTAATGACGCTAATGGCTACAAAACCGAACATAGGCAAAGGAAAGTTCAAAAGAAGGGTAGAGTTAACCAAAAACAACCAGGGAAAGTGGGTTATGATAACTCTGTTTTTGTCCGCCATTCTTCTGTCGGCACTATTGTCTTGATTGTTTATGTGGATGACATTATCCTCTCTGGTAGTGATTGTTCTGGGATTGCTGATTTAAAGCACTATTTAAGTCAGCACTTTCACACTAAGGATTTAGGTCATCTTCATTATTTTCTTGGCATTGAGGTTGCTCACTCTTCCTAAGGTATTTTCCTCTCCCAACGAAAGTACGCCCTTGATCTTCTCTCCGAGACCAGTCTCTTAGGTGCCCGTCTAGTTGATACCCCTATGGATTCTTCTGTTAAGTTGGATGGTAAGCATGGGGACTTCTTTTCTGATGTTGGCCGCTACCGTTGCTTGGTTGGGAAGTTGATTTATCTTACTGTTACTCATCCTAATATCACTCATGTTGTGGGTTTGGTTAGTCAGTTTATGCACGCTCCTCGTCATCCTCACTTTGATGTTGTCTGTCATATTTTACATTATCTGAAGGGTGCACCAAGTCGTGGTCTACTTTATCGCCCTTCTACTTCCTTGACTATCACTGGGTTTAGTGATGCTAATTAGGCTGGTAGTCGTACTAACCGTCGTTCTACTTCTGGCTATTGTACTTTTGTTAGTGATAACCTAGTTACTTGGCGGAGTAAGAAGCAGAATGTTGTGGCACGTTCTAGTGCCGAGGTTGAGTACTGTGCTATGGCATATACGGCTTCTGAAATGTTATGGGTTCGCTCCCTTTTACATGATTTTGGTGTTTTCGTTCCCACTCCTATGCCTCTGTGCTGTGATTATCAGGCTGCTATTTTCATTGCCAACAATCCTATGTTCCATGAACATACCAAACACATTGAGATTGATTGTCACTTCATTCGCAATTTTTACTCCAAAAACAGCTAATGACTCCTTACGTTCGCTCTGACAACTAGTTGGGTGGCATCCTTACCAACCCTTTACCTCGTGCTTCGTTTCAGCGGTTATCTGCCAAGCTAGGCATGTTTGACCTCTATGCTCCAGCTTGAGAAGGCATGTTAGATTTATTATGCTATTTTATTTTATATTTAGGGTATTATTGTCATAGTAACATTAACGTTTCTAATATAAATATGTGCTGGATGAGGGTTTTTCATTATAACCCAATAACTTATTCTCTATATTATCTGTTCTTATCTTCTCCATCTCTTTTTTCTCCAACCCTAAGTTGTCACATTATTGTCCATACTTTTTTGCACATCTTTTCGTAAAAAGCCAAAAAGTAACTAAAAATGTACAAAAAGTTATTAAAATAGTCTATTGCCAAACGAGGCCAAGATGTCCAAAAAAGTAGAGCCAATGATGTGAAAATTTATAGTGACTTTTTGACAAAAATGTTTTGTCCCCAAACGAGGCATAAACTACATAATTCTAAAGTTTTCCTCCTAGCTACAATACAAATGAAAAGACATGATATTAGCTTCACGATCAGACAACTCCTACCATTACTACAAATGTTGTGCCACATACTATGACAACATTTCGTCACTTTCCCTGGTTGTTTTCGATTAACTCTACCCTTCTTTTGAACTTTCCTTTGCCTAAGTTCGATTTTGTAACCATTACCGCCATTACCAACCTGCTCGCCATTATCAACCGACTACTGTGTTTTATCAGTACGTTCAACAATTTGACCATTTTGCTCTTCATTTTCAACATTCTATTTTTCGCCAACTTTTTCTTCATCCTCGACATTAGATTAAACAGTGTCTAAGACACTGCATTCAACTTGCTCTTCAATTTCTGAAACAGTATATTAAGGTCTTCACCTTCAGCAATTGTGCAATCAAGGTCTTCACTTTCAATAGTTGTGTGATCAAGGTCTCCACTTTCAACAGTTGTGTAATCACTTTCAACTCCAACTGAACCATTATTACTGTCATCAACCCCAACCTTTTCACCTAGAGAGCCTTTTCCATCATGACCATTGTTTCTCCCATTGAATCCACCTCTACCACAATGACGATTAGCTTCATCTTCCTCTATTTCCTCTAACCATTTCTCTAACAAATCGTTAAAAACTATAATCACAAATGCTCCAAACACATCCAAACCTAATAGATGGCGATTGACTTTTCTGCATAATTCAACAGAAAAGTGCATGCTCATATCTAAAAAACAGTAGGAAATCCTACCTCTAAATCTAGATGTAAAATTTTAGATACAAGAAAAATATGATAGGCTAAACACATGGTGAATAATATGCTCCAATTGTCAATCAATTCAATGAACGGTTGATGAAACTCTCCAGGATGTGTAACAAAATAGAGTATCAGAGATGTTCCAATTAAACAAATGAGTTCAATATGCTTTTATACAAAAACTAAAATCTTGGGTTGACAGTGAACGGATGCCAATACATGATCAGGCACAAAACAAAGTTATGCATAAATTGAACTGCAATCCGAAACTTATAGCTATCGTATTTTTGGAGTTTATAATTCTTATAGAAAACATATTTGGGAGATATTAGAAAGCATGCCACTAGGAAAATATTTGACGCCAATAAGGCAATTCACTTCAGATGTTTTCTAACTTTTTTGGAATCATGTACCTTCTCATCAAGTTTGAGAGAAACAATATGGTTTCCAAATAAGGTATGTCAGGGTCTACTTCAAGATTTTCAACTTCTTCCACAAGTAATGGACGATTTGGAGCGTTAACAGTAGGCATTCTCATCAGAGGATTTTCAAGGTCCCTATTAGGATCAACCTTCATAGCATGCATTGGAGGATTTTCAACATCGGTAGTAAGTGGATCGTGACTATCATCCATGCTAAAAGAGTTTCGCTAAAAATCAAAGAAAAAAATTGTGATTAGATATAAAAAATGAGCAAAAGAGAGTATCCACTAGCTCAACCTAAGAGAGTATGCAAACCTTCTTCTACAAGCTTGAGGATGCAAACCTTCTTCTACAAGACTGAAGATGGAGCCAATGGCTAGTTCATCTTCCTTATCATCTCGCGCAATGTGATATAGTAAATAGATATTCTAAAGAGAGAGAGAGAAAGAGAGAGGGGCATGTTTATAAAGAGAGTCTGGTGATTTAAGCCAACGGTTACTTCTCATCTAGCTACTTTAATCTTAATCTTCCTTACCCCATCTCTCGCAGTGTGATATAGCAAATGGACATGATGGACATGAGAGAAAGAGAGGAGGAGGCATATGCATATAAAGAGTCTGGTGTGGTGATGGAGCCAACGGCTACTTGTCTTCCACACCTTGTAGTGTGATATATAGCAAATGGAGGGTTGAAGAGAGAAGAGGCAAATAGATATATATATATATATATATTTGAGAGAGAGAAGAGGCAAATGGATAGATAGAGTTTGATGGCTAGCATATCTTAGAGCATCTACAATGTTTGTAATTGGAGTTGCCGAAGCTATAATATAGCAGGTTTGCACCAAAATGGTTCTCCAATGGTTGAAGATGGCAAATGCTAAATTTGGTAGATGCCAAATTTTGACACAAGCTTGGCAAAAGCCAAATGTGCCAACTCACGCAAAACCAACCGTTCCCTCCCTCCCTCCCTTTCTCATCCTTTACAGCAGAACAGAGATTGGGTGAAACAGCCATTTTTCTTGAATTTTTTGTAAAACTAAATCCACTAACTTTTTTTTTTAAAGAGAAATTCTTTATAACATAATTTTTTTTTTTAAAACAGAAATTGGGCGAAACAACCAAACCGTTAAAAAAAAAATTAAAAACATTTCACAAAATTTTTTTTAAACATAATCAGATAACAACAACAACAACAATCAAGCAATTTCAACCCTATCAAGAAATTTCAAACGAATTTTAAACAATAAATACTTGGATCTTTGTGATCTACAATCTGCGAAATGGGGAAGGAGGAGGATGATCAGCGTTCTTGGTTTCCATCTTCCTTTTCAACTTATTTGGGATATGCGAAGAGGGGTTTGTGAAGAGGAGAGAGAGAGAGAGAGAGAGAGAGAGGGGGGGGGGTTTGTGACGCAATTTGATCTGGGATCTTCGGAAAGAAATGGTCAGTTTTGGGAAAGAGAAGGTGAGTTCTAGGGGAGAGACGACGGAGAGAGAGAAGTTGCTTCACCTTCTCCATCAAAGGATGGAAACATAGAGACGCTGCTTTGGGTTTCATAAGAGAGAGAAGAGGTTCTAGAAATGAGAGAGTGATGAGAGAAACTGAGTGGGGTTCTAACAAAAGAAATGAGAGTAGTGCGTTAAGTTTTAATTTTTAATGTAAGTAATTTTTTTTTTATTTAATTTTGTAGTGATATGTAAATAGTCTGATAAATTATATATACTAGTGTATGCACGTGCCTAAAGACACGGTGCAATTAATGATGAGATCAAAATATAATTGAATATACATAATACAATTATTAAATTAAAATATAATTTATCAAATTCGTTACTAAAAATTTGAGGTCAAAATATAAACACAGATCTGATTGGTTTCGACTTTCAAATGAATTTTGTAAAATTACGGGGGCATAAATGCACCCCAATAAAATTAAAATAAAAACTGAAAAAGGTAATTTATTGTAAGAATATGTCTCGTGGGCTTTGTCACCGAGGTGGATAACAAAGTTCAATTAAAAATATAAAAAAAAAATCCTTTTTTCCAATTTTTAAACAAATAACATCACCCATATTATCTCTCTTCTCTCTCTTTCTCACTTGCCCTGTGAAATGATTACATTTTAATAGTAAAACATAAACCACTTTGATCACCACTTTTTTTTAACAGAACCCAATTTACCTTTGCCTCCAAATCCCTCTCCAAACTCTTACATAAATTCCCTACTTTCTTTTTACCTTATACTAACTACAAAAATCCATAAATCTAGGGCATGCTCTTCACTTTAAGAAGTCCCATAAAACCCATAAAAAAACAGGCACCAATTTCACACTTAAAAAACCGTCAAGCCATTAGGCCATACACCATTTCTTTAGGAAGTCCCCTTCTCAAGACACTCCTACATCTACTCCCACTCACTTTATATAGAATAGAATGAATTTATATATAAGTAAATTTTGTTGATGTGTTTACGAATACTGGTTAAGATATAGAAATACTTGGCACATGAAATGATTAATTATATGTGACAATACATTTTTTTTTTTTTAAGCTAGGGGTGACTATTGGTTCAATAGTTAAGACTTGACCTAATAACCTTAAGGTTATGGGTTTAAGTCTTAGGACTACCACTTTGTCCATTATGCCAAATGTTAGGTGTGTACTCAATCTTTCTCTTCCCAAACACGCATTAATGTGTACTAATTGGGTGTTGTTTTTTTTATTTTTTGTTTTTAGCTCACCAACATATTCAAAATTACATCCCAACTAATCTTGAGATGTATGTATTTTGCATATACCAAGTAATTTTCGGCATTTGTACATTCTTGAGAATTTTCATACAACCTTACAAAAATTAACAACCATATAGGACAGTCAAATATTTTTTCCAAAACAAATATTTCAAGCTCTCTGACTTCTAAAAAAATAAATCATACAAAGAAATCTAGTTGTAACAATATATTCAATAGAAATCAAAACCTAAATATTCAATAGAAGTAATGAAACACCAAACATATTCAAAAAACATACATACAGGTGTATGTATGTCTCTATAACTTAAGTAGTATTCAAAAAACATACCCATCTCTCTCTCTCTCTCTCTCTCTCTCTCTCTCTCTCTCTCTCTCTCTCTCTCTCTCTCTCTCTCTCTCTCTCTCCTTTTCTCTTTCTTTTCTTAAGTTCTCACAAATCCTATGATGATCAGCCTTTGTCTGTGGTGTTTGGTTACTTCTATAGATTTCAAAAAACTGTAAACAACATATCAAAACCCAAATATATTGTAGGTTATTAAACACAAATATACTATTTTAATAACATACAAAGACTAATCTAATATACAAAGAACCACACTCTTTTAACAAAAAAATTAACTTGACTGTGTTGAAATAGGCAAATTTTCATGAATCAAATTCCCAAGTTTAGAGAGAAATTAGAAGAGAGGAGTTAAATTAGGGCCAATCTAATTTAATTTGAGGTAACAGCAAAATCAAAATCACACCAAATAACTTGAGGCAATCACTTTGAGGCAACAACCTAACAAAAGTCAATCAAAATTACACCAAACCCACCAAACTAAACATTAGACCAAATAAATTGAAAGAAAGAAAACAGAGGAATAGGGGGTTCGGGGTTGGGTAGAGAGAGAAAGTAAGAGAATAACTTATTCTTTAAAGCTTGACAACAATGGCAACCACTCACCACTCTCATAATCATCCTCTCATCGTCGTCGCCATCACGCGTCGTCGCTGGGGGTAGAGAACACCACGAACACCAACTGATGGGGTAGGATGCCGAGAACGCGAGATCCGGATGCCGAGAAACCATCGCCGAGTGGGTTGGGCGCCGATGGAATGAAAGAGAGTGGGACTGAAACAAAAACACAGAGTGAAATGTAGAGAGAGAGAGAGAGAGAGAGATAGAATGGGAATGATGAAAGAGGAGAGAACTAGTGAGAGGAGAGGATAGATCGGCGGGAAACATATTTTGGGCCAAATAAATTTGTCCATCAATTTTGTAGATGAATTAATTTAAATCATTGATGATGCTATGTCGGATCAAAATATACATATTTTTAAAAATCATTCTGCAATATTATAAATTGATGATGCTACGTCGGATCACAATATACATATTTTTAAAAATCATTCTGCAATATTATATAAATAAGTATATTTTTTAAAAAAAAATTATTTTATTTTTGTTTTTTATATTTGTTTAGTTTGATAGAATGTAAATATTCAACATTATTTATAAAATTAGAGAGAAAATTAATGGAGATTTGTGAAAATAATATGTGACCATTGGAACATAAATGTTATAATTTGATAAATTAATATTATAAATTGTCAAATTATAACAATAGTAATACTATTATAATATTTATTGTTAGAGAGGTTCTTCAGGCATATTTTCACAAAATGGGAAAATATATATTAGAGTTTTGTAGTTATGAGATAGAGCATTGATAGAGACCCTCTTCAATCGCCACCCCCACACACACGTGACGGTTGGTGATTGGAGGAGAAAGAAAAAAAAAAGCAAAAGAGAAAGTAGCCAATCAAAAAAGAGAGGGGGTCAAAGGGGGTGAGGGGAAAGGGGGTCTTAAACATTTTTGTATGAGATATTAGGAAAATGTCTCGTAACTCAAATTTTGTGACTCAAAAGTGGCTCAAATGGCCAAAACGACGTCGTTTTGGCCATTTTTATATTGTTCTGTACTCAAAACGACGTCGTTTTGGCCATTTGAGCCACTTTTGAGCCACAAAATTTGAGCTACGTAGCATTACCGGAGATATTATTTGGTATTTTAGGATAAATCTTCACACTTTAATAGCTTCTTAAAAACTGATGTAAAACCTAATGATCCTATTTGTATGCAATAATAAAAAATAAAAAAATCAAGACAATATAATTTTTCTAACATTATACTATAATTTTTCTATATTAAGGTCTCATATAACATGGAAGTGTTTTAGTTAAAAAATTAAAAAATTATTAAAAAAATTAAAAAGTCACTTTAACCTGCACACCTAAGCCTATGGAGCAATCACGTGATATGTGGCATACAGAGGTCAAATGACATTTTTACCCCTCTTTTTTGTTTTTTGTTTTTTGTTTTTTTAAAAATTTCTATCCAAACGGCTGCTTTATGTCAAAACCTGTATATAGCTGTACTGTATCACAGAGCCTACATTTGGCAAGATCGGTTTGGAGCTTTTTTTTGTTAAAATAGTCACAAAAAAATAAAATAAGATTTTTAGTTTAATGAGACAAAATATCACATCTAATTTATAATCATTACATTCTTTCTCTCACAGAAAAATCAAAAAAACTAAAAGTTCTTTCCAAATCAAATTTTTTAACTTCAGGCTAAAAAAATCAAAAATCCAATCTACTTACGAAACCAGAGTGTAGGTCAAGAGCAGTACTTTTCTAGAAAGAACTGTTTTTTTGGACATGTATGTACAAAGTACAATATTTGTAACAAAATATATTACAAAATAATTACACAATAACACAGAAATTGTACACATTGATTAACATTTTTTTATTTTTTCTATTAAATTTTGTAAAGATTTTTTTTACAAATATTCTATTTTTTCAATGTTTTTTTGTTAGGTGTATCTAATACTTAAATAAATTCCTTAAAAATTGAATAATAATTCAGTGCAACAAAAAATGCGGAATATTTCAAATTCTAATTTTCTAATAAGTGAATCATGAAAAACCAAACCAAACAACCTGATTACATTTCACAAATCACAACATAAAATTTTCATAAATTATTTTTTTTTTTTTTTGACAACTTTTTTCAGAACACCAAATTGGTGAAGTCCAATATTTGATTTCTTTTTATATATTTTTTTGGAAGAAATAGAGTTTTGCAAAGAATTTAGTGTTGATGTGTAATTTTAATGAAAATTTGCAAAGAGTTTGGACATATGTACAATTACCAAGGTAGTTGTGAAAATTGTTTCGTAATGAGTTTTGAATGGCAAAAATTTCATTTTACTCATTTTTGCTTTATTTATATTATTTTGTTCTTTTCGTAAAAAGTCAAAAAGTTCTTCCCAAACTTATTAGCCTGTGTTTGGTTGTGTTTTGTAAATGTGATTTGAAAGTATGAGTTGTATTTTGAGTTTGTGAGTTGTAGAATTATGATTTGAGTGTAGAAAATTTGTTTGGTTATGGTTTTTAAATAGAGTGTTGAATTGTGTTTTGAAGATGTATTTTGAATTAAATTTTGAAAGTTTGATGTGACATATGAAAGGTGAAATTTTGTTTGGTGATGTGTTTTGAAAATAATTTTCAAAACTTAATTCAACTAATAATTTATCATCAAATACACAACTCATATATCGATATCCATATTTTTTATCAACAATAATAACCAAACTATTTTTAAAATACTGAAATTAAAAATTGATTTTTTTGTCAATTATTTTTTTTTAGTAATTTTTTTGAATAATTGTTGTTTCGAAATAATTTTTTCATTTAAAAATAAACCGATGTCAATTTTTTTCTGCCAATTAATTTTTCTATCAATATCCATATTTTTTATCAACAATAATAACCAAACTATTTTTAAAATACTGACATTAAAAATACCATTTTTTTGTCAATTAATTTTTTTTCAAATCATTTTTTTGAATAATTTTTTTTTCAAATAATTTTGTCATGTTAAAATAAACCTATGTCAATTATTTTGTGTCAATTAATTTTTCTATCAATTTATTTTTTACACCTGTACAAACATCTTGTAAAATACGTTTTTAATTTTTTTTCTAAAATAATTAATAGAAAATCTGAATAAAATCTCACATATCTGAACCTTTTGAACCTCACCTTTCTATAAAATAATTGATGCCAGTTCATCTTCAAAGAGGAGGACAACCGGCCGGTCATCCCCAAGGTTTACCGCCCGGTCATCCCCAAGGTTTGATACACAGATGAGGTTCTCGTGAAACAGAGACGATGGAGGAGAAGGACATGGAAGCTTTTCAGAAACGTTGAAAGTCGAGATACAAGCTGCCAAACGGATTTTCAAAATCTAATTTGAATTAACACGCTGAATCAACTTTTGAACATCCTATCCAAACGTGAAGCGGGAGTTCACGTGTAGAATCACGTTTTGAATTCACAACCAAACACAGCCTTAGTTTTTTTAACATTATGTGGTGTTTTGGAAAGTTGGTAAAATGTTGACTTTTTAGCTTTTTAGTGGTTTTTTTGGCAAAAAAACTGGGTTGTTTTGGATAAAAAAGTTGACTTTTTTAGCTAAAAAAATTGAAAAGTCAAAAAGCTAGCTTTTTTTGCAACTTCCCAAAAGGCCCCTATATTTTAGTCAAAACATCAAAAAAGTTACTAAAAAAACATATTTCCAAACGAGGCCTGAAACTCACAGTTTTCTTCGTCACAACCCCTTCTTTCTTCTCTCCTAGGTGTTTGGAAAGAAAAAGTTTTAACCTTTTAAGTTAAAATAATATTAAAAATTAAAATAAAATAAAATAATTAATAAAATGAAATATCATATTAAATTTATAATTATTGAGGCAATTACCAAGCAGTGAACACTGTGTCACGGACTGGGCGCTTGTTATCTTCCCGAGAAGCTGGCTCCATGAGTGGTACTGATACCCCGTGTAATAAGCCCAAGGACCAACCCAAGAAATGTGATAGGAATCTACCTTGTCTGCCTTGTTACTCACAAACTAATGCGCTTGCAAGGTGCTTTGTGTAGAACTCGCACCCTTAATGAGTTGATATGTGACATGCTATCATCGTCACTCCCTAACGCTCTCGTCAGGGGACATTACCCTGCTTGCCTCCCTCCATGCTTGTTCGTTTCCCTACCCATGGGAAACCCGTCCCACGCGAACACCATCCTTGGTGCAGACCCCACAATGGAGGTGCTTAGTGTAAAGTCTCTCGTACCGTCCTTATCACAGTGCTCCTAACCTGGCTCTGATACCATGTGTCACAGCCTTGGTAATTTCCAAGCACTCCGTGTGGGACTTAGACAATCTCAAGTCTTAACCGATGATGCTAAGTCAGCCTAACTCACAAACTTGCAAGAAAGACAAGTAAGAAGATAATGAGAGTTTAAGAGAATGCCTTTTGTATTTACTTTGAGAAAGCTTTACAAGTCTTTGATGGATTGGAGCAAATGAGCTCCCCTCCTATTTATAGACTCCTTAGGAGCATTCTAGTACTCTCAAGAAAATGTCATGTAAAAGCTTCCCATGGAAGCCTTCTTTACAAACTACAAGAATATTCTAGAAAGAATGTTCTAGAATATCTAATTATATGTACAAGTGTGTAGGTTCTTGAATTCCCTAGGTCTTTCTAGAATCCATAGTCTTCATAGGTTCTAAAGTTTGCTAGGCAGTTCTAGATTCTTCCATTAACCTCACTTTCTTGCATGCTCCCCTTCTAGATATCTTGGAGAATTCCGTAAGAGTATGGCAATTAGGACAGACAAAAGTTTTTTTTTTTTTTTTTTTTCTAACAGTGGATATATTTCAAAAATTACAACAGTAGTAGCAAGTACAAAATTAATTACAACGCCATGGTTTTTTTGGTTAATGGACCAATATACCCATTTTTTGGCTTTTCTTCCTTACTTTTTCCCTCTTTTTCCTCACATCCTTACAGGAAATTATAGAATGTTTCTGGAGTATCACGTGTCCGTACTCTTAATCAATCATCATTCAATATACCCTCTCATATTCTCCAATCACCCAACACAATACCTTACTTACTCACCTTCTTCACCAATTATAATACTATGAAATACTACATGTCTATATTTCAAAGTTAGGGCTGGTTTGGGGTGTCCTAAAAAATTACACTTTTTGTCTTTTTGGACTAAAAAAGACAAAAAAAAAATATATGGAGGTTTGGGTTAACTTTTTGACTTTTTATGGAAAAATGTGTATTAAAAAATTGTATAAAAAAAAGTGTGTAAGAGATGATAAGAGAGGAGTGGGCCCCAGCCGTACAACCGGCTGTACAACCGGCTGGGTAATTTGAGTTGGAAATTATTGGCTAATTTTTGTACAAAACACTGGACGGTTTTGTTTGACCCGTGGGGGTCATCACGGGTCCCATTTTAATAATCTGAACCGTCAATGTGTGTAACTCGTTGAACACTAAGTACCTATAAAAAATCACGTTAATCGGATATCGATAGCTATCTGATCAGATTTATTTATTTTTCAATCATTAATTATAACACCATCCATTTGTTGTATATAACTGATTTGATCATATAGTTATCGATATCCGATCAATGTGATTTTTTGCAAACATATAGTATTCGACGATTTCTACACATTGAACGGTTCAGATTATCAAAACGGGACCCGTAATGACCCCATGGGACGAACAACGGTGTGTGTGAAAATCACACCGAATCATTTCATTTTTGCTGCACAGCCGCTGCTTTACATCAATTCAAATTGTACTTTTTGGAAAGAAAATTGATTTTTAAAATTTTTTTTTTAGTGAGTAGTGATATCTTTTTAGATTTTGAAATAACTTTTTAACTTTTTGACTTATATAGTATAAGTCAAACCAGGCCTTAGTGAATAATTATCCCCTCGCGTACTGCCACTACTTTGTCTCTCTCTCCCCACGTCTGCCACTGCTTCGTGTCTCTCCACGTCACTCTCTCTGCCCATTCCTCTCTCCTCACTAACACACACTCTTATCTTTCTTCTTTTTTACTTTATTTTATTTTATTTTATTTAGATAAAATATGTATATCTTGTAAAATATAAATTTAATTTTTATAAAATTATTATGATTGAGAATAAATTATTTCTTTCAACTGAGACTACTATTAAATACGTTTAGTAAAAAAAAAATTAAAAAAAATTAAAATGACTTTAAAAAATTCATTATTTTAAAATATTTAAACAATTAAAATAAAATGTATTAGAGTTTGTACAAATGTAAATAATAAAATCATTTAAATAGAATATTTTTTTTTTTCACTTTTCCATTGAAAAAAATGTAGATAGAGATGTGTAGGGGTAAATTTAACCTTTGTCCGACACGATTATTTTCTGTATAGGGTGCAAGTTTAACATATGTTCGATACAAGTGTGATTTCTATTAATATTTTAAATTGAAAAATTTTTATAATTATATTGAGATGTATAGTTCAAATTAATATAAATAATAAAATCATCTCAAATTAATTTTTACTTTAAAAAAATACTATTTTTAGTCTCCAAATTAAGATGTAAACCCTAATAGTCAATCTGTTTGATTAAGCTTTCAAATTATTTTTTTCAGAAATTATAAATTAGTTTGATGAAAACAAACACAAATATTAATTGAAACTATATAAATAAAAAATAATAATAGCATTCAATTATAAAAATAAAAGATAATAATATTCAAATTATACAAATATTAATTGAAACTTTATTAATAAAAAACATAATATTCAAACTATGTGGGTAAAAATCTGATCACACTGCCCGTTTAGTGATCAGCAGCAAAGCACCGGCAGAATAGATGGCTCCAACAACCTGTAACAGAAAGGAAAAGCTCCGGCGGTGGTTCTTCCACCCGGGGGTACTCCGACGATCAAGTCAGTACGTTTCTCAAGGATAATCAAGTATTAAACTGAATACTCAAAGTATGAATTACATACCTTAGACCCACGGGGGTGCCTCTCTTTTATAATATACTTAATCCAAGTCCAACTAGAAATATGACTTCTGTGTACTCCAATCTTAGTACTTACTCTGGACTCTTTAGGAGATAGAGATAAACTCCCTAAGAGGTTTATCCTTATCTTAATTAAGTTCCCTCTTTGCTTCAGGACTCTTGTCCCTTATCTTCGGATTCCGACATCTTCGGAGATGACCTCGGCTTATCCGAGATTACCTCGGCTTAACTACCAGGGTACGTGGCACCTCGGCTGACACGTCGGCGTCACCATGCCACGTGCTGGTAATCAGAAAATATGTCCCCACAACTGCCCCCTAGGTTCTATTACCTCGGCATTCTGAGGTGATGGAACCTACACTGTTCGAAATTTTGTCACTTCTTTTCTGAGTAATGGTTCAAAAAAAACTGTTTTGCCAAGATTATCTTCTTTCAGCCGACGTGTTCTCTTCGGAGAACGAGGCTTCGGTCGTACTCCCCTACGCACATGAGCTGTCATGCATATCTAACTGTTTCTTCCACGTGTTTCGTCTTTATTGGAGCGTGTCAGTGACGCGCCTGGAAGCTGTCTGTTCGTTCGTCTGCGCCGTCTGACGCGTGCGTTACCCTAGGCGCAATAATTGCCCTATTTTTGCCGCCGTTTCAAATTTTTGACAAAACTCTTTTTTGCCTCTTCTTTTCTTCACTTTTTCTTTCCATCTTCTTGCTCTTTCTCTTCCCGAAAGCTCGTTCTCCCTCTTCAAATCTGCCATTGCTTCAATTTCTTCTCTAGAACTGTTCTTAGTCCCGTATTCTTGCAAAGCATTCTTTGCTGTCGCAACTGGTTTCTGGGTTCGACGAGTATTGCCTCGGCTTCACTTCTCCTGGTAAGACCCCTTCCTTTAATTTCTTTCATTCTCTTTATGTGCTATTGTCAGTCTGTTGCCATTACTGATCTTATTCGAGGTCTGAGATCTATTTGTATCTTGAATTTTGTGGCTATATTTTGAACCTCTATGCTTTTCCATCATTCTCTTTGCCGCTGTTCTTGATTTTTTCCTGTACCTCTATTGTTTCTGAAAATTATACCTCTGTTCTTGAATCTGAAACTTCGTTTTTGTTTTCTCTTTTTTGTATCTGCCCCAGATCTGTGCCCCCGATCTTTATCTTAATAGTTCGTAGATTTGGGATTTGTCTGTAGAACCTTTAATCTTTAGGGAAACCTGAAAAACGCCCATCTTCTGAAACATATTCCTCTTAGTTTAGGCCGACATAATGGGTATGTGGAGGCATAGGGTAAATACCCCAACAAGTCTTGAATACTTTAGGCAAGAATTCTCTATCCCAGCCGACGTTCATCTTAAGCTGGCTGGGGATAATGACACTATCGTGCCTACAGACCATACAATGCCTTTTCCAGTAGTTGCTTTTATCGAATGTGGACTTCGGCTTCCACTCGATCCCCTTTTTCGTCAAGTTCTCCATTTCTATAGGCTAAACCCCATGCAACTTACTATCAATTCCTATAGGGTGATTAACGGTATTATAGCCTTAGCTAGGCAAGAAAACCTTAGAATCACCCTAGCTGACCTTCAATATTGTTATACCATGTGCCCTCTCGATCTGAAGAATAGGGGTTTTGTCTATTACCTTAAGCCGAGATCCACTCAGTACAAAATTATAGCCGACCTCCCAGACTCCAACAAGGGGGCTGGAGATGATTTTCTTATTGCTTCTGGAAATTGGGAATTTGGCCCAGATGAAGATGTCCACCTCTACCCTCTCACAGAGGGCAAGAGTAAGAGCCCTGAGTCAACACTTAATTATTTTTACTTAGGACTTTTAAATACTTTTTGTTTCTGACGTCTGTTTCTTTGCAGATCTTCATCAACCACCGAAAAATTTTCGTCAATCCTTTTTCCCAGGACCAGATCTGAGAACACTTCTTGGCCTTCCAATCCTTAAACGAAAAGCCCCAGTATTATTAAACTTTGTCCCCACATACAAATCCACTTTACCCGACGTCCCTCGAAAAAGAAAGAAGAGTCTCTCTCCACCAACAGCCACAACCTTAACTGCTTCTACATCTCGGACAGATCAAGAGTCCACATCTGACCCAGCCGATCTTCCATCAACTTCGGTCCCCTTCTTGATACCAGTTCCTGAACGTAAACGCTGACGAAGGCTAGTAAAGACTGCCGAGATGGTTCGTCCGAGGCCTGTCGTCCAAGACCTTCTCGCCGATCTTCCAACTGATGCCGAAGCCGTACCGGCGCAATCAATGCTCCCCCCCAAACAAAAGAGAGTAAAAAAGGCTCAGCCTAAGGCCAAGGCTACAAACGCCGAGGCTGAGGATGCTCTGCCGATTTCGAAGCTAGCTGAAAGCAAAAAATCAACCTCTACTTCAACCAAAAGGTCTGCTGAGGGCCAACCCTCAGGATCTACACAGACAAAGAGGCCAAGGTCATCGTCTGCGACGACCTCGGCTTCGAAGAAGCCCGACGTCCCATGGGCCCCTGATTTATCTCCGGAGGACAGGCTTATCATGGCTAGTGAAAGTGCTGATGATATCAACGTTGCTGTCGCCCTTAGCACCGCTCTTCTTCTACCGAATGACTTGGAGCGAAATGCCAAGTTCAGTGAGTATGAAAATTATGCTCTGATGCTCCAACACTCTGCTCAAGTAAGTATTTCTATTTGTATTTATGTTTCTTCCTTCTTTTTCTTTCTGAGAAAATTTTCTGATACTTCTGTTTTCATTCAGGCTATCCAACATGCCCATTCATTTTCAATGCAATCCTTTGAGAATCGTCAAAGATTGGTTGATATGAAGAGGGAAGCAACTTCAATGAAGAGAGAATTAAGGGCCCTTGAAGTAAAAATGAAAAAACTTGAGGATCAAGCCGAGGCTGCAACGAAGAACCAAACCTTGGCTCTTGAAAAGGCCGAAGCTGCTGAAGCCGTAAAAAAAGTAGCCGAAGCCGAGAAAAGGGAGGCCGAGGCTCAGAAGGTCCAAGCGCAAAAAGAACTTCAACAAGCTCTGGCCACCAAGGAGGCCGAAGTCAAAGAGGCCGATGAAAAGGCCTATGCTCAAGGCATGGCCGACGTTGCAGAAGACTACAAACTTCAAGTCAGGCAGGCATGCAACAGGGGATTTTCCCTTGGTTGGATGTCCCTGATAAAGAAGCTTGATCTTCCTGCTGACTCGCCATTGTGCCAAGCCGATGCTATTCCTTTACCATTTCCGCCTCCAAGTCAGACTGAAGATGAATCAGAGACCGAGGTAGAGGCTGAGGATGAAGACGAAGAAAAAGATGAGGGTGAAGCCTTGGTGAGAAAACCCAAGGACGCTGCTAAGGCCAAGTCCTCTCTTCCAGCTGAGCAAATTTTAGACTTAACTCAAGACGAAGTGGGTGATGAGGCTGAGGAAGTGTCCAAGGAATCTGTTCAAGGGTGTCCATCATCTGACCTCCTTCTGACTGACAGAAGTCTTGACACAACTTTGGCAGAGATAGATGCCGAAATACAAGCGGAGAAGGTGGTCGAGGAGATTCCACCTGAATCACCCGAGGTCCCAGTTCTTGCTGCTGCTGATGTTCAAGAGTCTTGATTTCCCTCTCGTTTTTTTTTTCTTTTCTGGATTCTGGACTTTGTTTTTTCTCTTAATTCTTGGACAATGTATATTCCTTCTTGTGGCCGATGTTCTTTCTTCACTATGTAATTGTACTGTTCTTGCAATGGATATTTTCGATCTTATGATGTTCTGTTGTTTGCTTCTGCATAGTTCTATACTTAGAAATTTTTGCATGCTTTCTTATTTTGCTTTCTTTGTGCAATCTTCTCGGGGTTACATACCTCGGGTATAACTACAAAGCTTTTACTTCGGCAAGATGCTGACCTGCAAACCTTGTATAAATTTTGACAAGCATAGAACATATACTACTCAATGTATACTTCTGCCATTTTTTCAAGTTTTCAATAAGTATTTAAACAATGATTTCGTTCTAACCTACTTGTAAATTGCTACAAATTTCAACAAGTGTTTAAACAATATACTTAACCTTTGCTTCGACCCGTTAATTTTCTGTATACCTCAGCGGGTGATCATACGTCGGCTTAACACAACCTTGTAAATTGCTACAACTTTCAACAAGTGTTAAGCATCTTCTCTAGGGTTCAAACAACCCACATATTGCTTATGAGAACCTTAAGCAATAACCTCGGCCTATCTTCGACTTGTAAATTGCTACAAATTTCAACAAGTGAAGATAGGGAATCAGCTTGATTCCAACTTGTAAATTGCTACAAATTTCAACAAGTGGATCAAGGAATAACATCGGCTTAATTTCAACTTGTAAATTGCTACAAATTTCAACAAGTGAAGATAAGGAATCAGCTTGATTCCAACTTGTAAATTGCTACAAATTTCAACAAGTGGATCAAGGAATAACATCGGCTTAACTTCAACTTGTAAATTGCTACAAATTTCAACAAGTGAAGATAAGGAATCAGCTTGATTCCAACTTGTAAATTGCTACAAATTTCAACAAGTGGATCAAGGAATAACATCGGCTTAACTTCAACTTGTAAATTGCTACAAATTTCAACAAGTGAAGATAAGGAATCAGCTTGATTCCAACTTGTAAATTGCTACAAATTTCAACAAGTGGATCAAGGAATAACATCGGCTTAACTTCAACTTGTAAATTGCTACAAATTTCAACAAGTGAAGATAAGGAATCAGCTTGATTCCAACTTGTAAATTGCTACAAATTTCAACAAGTGGATCAAGGAATAACATCGGCTTAGTTTGCCTGAGTTTGATATGTCTTCAATAAACATTAATCATACATGTTGAGAGAATTCTGAAAAGACTTTATTGATAATATCGGCCAAACAATGATGTTTATCTAATGATAGAATAATTTCAAGTTACAAGTATTCCAAGGTCTGGGCAATGCTTTGCCCTCATTGTCTTCAAGCCGATATGCTCCATTGCCTAATACTGAAGTAACTCTGTAGGGTCCTTCCCAGTTTGGGCCAAGCTTGCCCTCCCTGGGATCCTTCTTGTTCCCGACGACTTTTCTTAGGACTAAGTCGCCAACTTGAAAATCCCTTGGATTAACCTTCTTGTTGTAAGCTCTGGCAAGCTGTTGCTGGTATACTGCAAGCTGAATTGCAGCCTTCTCCCTTCGTTCTTCTAGTAAATCCAGGTCTCGGGCTAAGAGTTTGTCATTGGTGCCATTCTCTACTCCCTGGGTTCTGATCCCTGGGATGCCGATCTCCAATGGGATGACTGCTTCTGTGCCATAGGCCATGGCAAAGGGGGATTCTCCCGTTGATCTTCTCGGCGTAGTCCGATATGCCCAAAGTACGTTGGGCAGCTCGTCCACCCACTTTCCTTTTGCTGCTTGGAGCCTCTTCTTTATTCCATCTAGGATTACTTTGTTGGACGCTTCTGCTTGCCCATTACTTTGAGGAAAACTTGGAGTTGAGAAATAGTTCTTGATCTTGAATTTCGCACAGAAGTTTTTGATAAGTTTGCTGTCGAACTGTGTTCCGTTGTCGGCAACTATTGCTCTTGGAATCCCAAATCTGGTGATTATGTTTCTCCAAATAAAATTCTTGACATCCACATCTCAGATTTTGGCAAGAGGTTCTGCCTCTATCCATTTTGTGAAGGAGTCTGTTGCTACCAGTAAATATTTTCTTTGCCCAGTTGCCTGGGGAAGTTGTCCAACCAGATCCATGCCCCATTGGGCAAACGGCCAAGGGCTGGATACTGGGTTTAGGTCAGCAGCTGGCTGATGTATCAAAGGTGCAAACCTTTGACATTGCTCACACTTCTTTACATAGGCTTCGGCATCCTTTTGCATGTAGGGCCACCAATACCCTTGGGTAATGGCCCTATGGGCTAACGATCTGCCCCCAGCATGGCTTCCACAAATTCCTTCATGAATCTCATAAAGAAAATCTTCAACCTGCAAAGGGTGTACGCACCTTAAAAGTGGTCCAGTGAAGGACCTCCTGTAAAGATGGCCTTCCGCTGTTAGGCTGAATCTGGCCGATTTCAGCCTAATTTTATGTGCTTCTTTGTGGTCTTCTAGCAGCTTCCCCTCTTTTAGGAATGCAATGATTGCATCCATCCAGCTTGGTCCAAGGCCCACGCACATCGTTTCTTGTTCGGTACTCTGTTTATCTATACTCGGGGCCGATATGTAGTCGATCATGATTGTCCTTGTTTTTCCAGTTTGAATTGAGCTGGCCAGGTTGGCTAACGCGTCGGCGTGGGTGTTGTCATCTCGGCTGACTTGGAGTAATCTGCAGTTCTGGAATAGGGCCGCCAGTCGGATGACTTCCTTTGCATATGCCGACATTCTTTCGTCTCTGGCTGCAAATTCTCCTGTTGACTGGTTAACAATTAATTGCGAATCACAAAAAATAATTACCTCGTCTGCCTCTGCTGCTGCTGCTAGCTTTAGTCCTGCAATTAATGCCTCATATTCTGCTTCATTGTTGGAGGCTTTGAACCCCAGTCGGATGGACTGTTCTACAATCTCTCCATCTGGAGATATCAGCAGTACTCCTGCTCCTGCTCCCTGGCGGTTTGAACTTCCATCGACAAATAGTCTGAACGAATCGCCGATGTAGATGCTGCATGGTCTGAGCTTTTCTTTCTCTTGCTGTTTTGTCTTTGACTGGGTTTCTTTTTGTTTATTGGGATGGTCCTTATCTTGGCTCGACGGAGCCCGAGGTGTGATGGCTTCAGGTGTGAGTTCTGCGACGAAGTCGGCCAAAACTTGGCCCTTTATTGCTGTTCTTGGTCTAAATTCCAGGTCAAACTGACCCAGTGTCACTGCCCATCTTGCTATCCTTCCTGTTAAGTCTCCTTGATGCAATAAGGACTTCAGTGGGTGTTCTGTTAGAACCACAATCTTGTGTGCCTGAAAGTAATGGCTTAATTTCTTTGAAGCCATTACCAGGGCTAGCATTAATTTTTCCAGTGGTAGGTATCTTGTTTCTGCATTTGCCAAAGTCTTGCTTACATAATAGACAGCCTTTTGCTCTCTTTTTTCCTCTCGGATTAGCACTGCACTGACTGCGTGTTCAGAGACTGCTAAGTACAAAAATAATTCCTCCCCTGGGACTGGGTTAGAAAGGACCGGGGTTGTGGTCAGGTACTTTTTTAGGTCGGCTAAGGCAGCTTCACATTCTTCTGTCCATAGGAAGTCGGTGGCTTTTTTCACCAGGTTAAAGAAGGGTCTGCACTTGTCTGAGCTTCTGCTGATGAATCGGTTCAGGGCTGCGGCCCTTCCAGTGAGCATTTGGACTTGCTTTGCCGATGTTGGGCTCTGTAGCTCCAGGATGGCTTTGATTTGGTCTGGGCTGGCCTCTATGCCCTTTCTTGTTACCAGATAGCCTAGGAATTTACCTGACCCAACTCCGAAGGCACACTTTGCGGCGTTGAGTCGGAGCCGATATCTTTTGAGTATGTCAAAGACCTCTTTTAGGTCGGCAAGATGACCTTTTGACTCCTTGGTCTTTACGACCATGTCATCAATGTAAACTTCTACTGTTTTGCCGATCAGATGTTTAAACATCTTTGTTACTAACCTCTGATAGGTTGCTCCTGCGTTTTTCAACCCAAAAGGCATTACCTTGTAACAGTACAGGCCTTTCGGGGTGATGAACGCGGTCTTCTCCTCATCTGGAGGGTACATAGCAATCTGGTGGTACCCTCTGTATGCGTCTAAAAAACTCATTCTTTCGTGTCCCGAAGTGGCGTCTACCAGTTGGTCGATTTTGGGCAGAGGGAAGCTGTCCTTGGGGCAAGCTTTGTTGAGGCTGGTAAAATCCACACAAACCCTCCACTTGCCATTCTTCTTTTTTACTACTACTGTGTTGGACAGCCACGTTGGGTACTGAACTTCTCGGATGGCCCTGGCTTCAAGGAGTTTGTCTACCTCTTCCTCCACTGCTTCGACGTGTAATAACGTCGGCCTTCTGGCTCGTTGAATCACTGGTTTTGCCGATCTGTCGACATTCAGACTGTGGCAAGTGACCTCGGGGTCAATGCCAGGCATTTCATAGGGTGTCCAGGCGAATGCCTCTATGTTTGCCCTTAAAAAATTTTCTAGTTCCTTTTCTTCTTCTTTAGCTAAGCCAGAGCCGAGGAGAAAAAATCGTTCTTCGTCGCCCTCCTGGATGAGGATTTTCTTTAGCGCTTCTTCGCTTTTTTCGGTCGGTTCTTTCCCGACGTCTTCCAGGACTTCCATGTCTCCATCTTCAACTTCTGCTTTCTTTGGCTCCTGTATACTACAGGTGGACTTTATCGCTGCCATTGAGCAATTTTTGGCTTGTAGTTGATCCCCTCTGACTTCTTCAATCCCATTCTCTGTTGGGAATCGGAGTAGTTGGTGCAACGTCGAGGGAACTGCCCCCATTGCATGCAACCACGGTCTTCCAAGGATGATGTTGTATGGTGAGGGTGTGTCAATAACCAGGAATTCTGTCCTGATCTTTTTAGTGCCGGCTTGTACCTCCAAGCTTGTTGCACCCAGTGGCCATGTCGGCGTCCCATTAAAGCCGACCATCGGGCCGCTGGATTGCTCTAGGTCATCGGGGTGAAGGCCTAGCTCTCTGTAACATCTGACGTACATGATATCACAGGAGCTGCCTTGGTCTATTAGGATGCGTTTTACTTGGCATTCCCCAACCTGGAGGGATACTACCAAGGCATCATTATGCGGATGTTGGACCAATTCTAGGTCGGCTTCGGTAAAGGCTATCATTGGCCCTTGGCATTCTTCTGGCCGATGTCTCTTGTCCCCAACTTGGTGGATATGCTGTAAATGTCTTACCCTCTGGGTTTCTCCTCTGACCTCGTTTTCGTTGACCCTTGAGTGGATCACATTGACCACCCTCGGTTCTCCTGCCTGTGGTAGCTGTGCTGGGGGAGGGGGTGCTGCTGGTGCTTGAGGCAACCTTGCCTGTTCTTCCCTGGTTCTGGCCTCATCGACCAGGTCCCTCAGAAGGCCTTGCCTTACTAGGTCCTCCAAGTGTGCTTTTAAGGCTCTGCAACCTTGAGTTGGATGTCCTTCTTCATTGTGGTAGGCGCAACCTCTGCCGACGTTTCTTCCCATGAATTCCCCTGGTGCTCTTTCCGGAGCCCTGAAATATGGTTGATTTCGAATCCGATCCAAGATTTTATGGATTGGGATCCGGAATACCGTGGTTACCGCCTGTTTATTTCTTAATTCTATTTCTTGTCTGGTGGGTCCATTGTTGACTCGGCTTCGCTTTGGCGAGCCGTTTCCTTTTTCTTGCTTCACCTCTTTGTTTCCCGACGTATCTTCCTCGGCCCTGGCGTATTTCTCAATTCTTGCCATGAGTTCTTCCATGCTCTTTGGCAATGTTTTTGCCAAAGACTTCCGTAGTGGGCAGTCATCTTTCAGGCCGTTCTTGAAAGACACGACTGCTACTTCCTGGTTGCATTCAGGTATTCGGTTGAACACCTCGTAGTACCTCTTCGCATAGGCCCTAAGGCCTTCTTCCTTGGTTATTCTTAGAGCCATCAAAGCATCAACCCTCAGGGGTTGCAGCTTGTTGGTCACGAACCTGGCCACAAACATCTCGGCCAAGCCTTCCCATGTCTTTATACTTCCTTTCGGTAACTTGTGGAACCAATCAGACGCAATTTCCCCAAAGGATGAGGGGAATACCTTGCAGAGCAATGGTTCGTTCCCGCTATATAGTGCCATTGAATTTAGGTATAGCCCAACATGAAAGTTTGGATCTGACTTACCATCATAGATTTGGAACCTCGGCATACTGAACCTCTTGGGTGGTTCAAATTTGTCCAGTTCTACCGAGAAGGCTGTCTTCGGTTTTACTGGGGAGTTTACCTCGGCCTCTGCATTTTGCTGCCTCCTCTTGAGGTAGTCCCTTAAGTCTTCTTTGCTCCTCCCTGGAGCTCGGCTGTCTTTTGATTTTAGTCTTTTTGGTATACTGCTCTCGGCCTCGAGGTGGGTCCGTTTGGGTCTTTCTTCATGGGTTGTGTCAAAGTGGAGTACTTGCCCCTGAACATGTCGATGTTCTTTGGGGTCTGGATTCTTCATGTGTTGTGTCCTTCGGGACTCTTCTTGCCTTGGCCTTTCTCGTCCGACTTCCCTGGAAGACCGGTGAGAATGCCTTCCGCTCCTGGTATGTTGAGGGACCTCGGGGATTGTTTTTCCTCCACCTTTCTGGGTGTTGGTTGCTGGCATCGGCGTATTTTGCAGCGGGTATGGTGGTTGCATAACATTATTCTGCATCATGAAGTTGACGACCGACTGGAGGTCCGCCAACTTGTTTGCTAATTCTTTTACTTCCTCGTCTCTGCGTAGGCACCTGTCCCTCCATACCTGGAGGTTGTCTTCATTATAGTATTTTCCTTGGTTTGATCTTTTTGTTGTGTCACCTTCCTGGATATCGTCGTTCTCCCTGTGACCCTGGTCACGGGCTTCTGTATTGTGATTGTCTCCTTCGGCGTCAAGGTTAATCGGTCTGCTGCTTCCAGAAGGAGCATCGTCCCCAGCGTTTCCTTGTTGTCCGTTACTGGCCATCTATTCTTCCTTCGTTCCCACAGACGGCGCCAAATTGTGTGGGTAAAAATCTGATCACACTGCCCGTTTAGTGATCAGCAGCAAAGCACCGGCAGAATAGATGGCTCCAACAACCTGTAACAGAAAGGAAAAGCTCCGGCGGTGGTTCTTCCACCCGGGGGTACTCCGACGATCAAGTCAGTACGTTTCTCAAGGATAATCAAGTATTAAACTGAATACTCAAAGTATGAATTACATACCTTAGACCCACGGGGGTGCCTCTCTTTTATAATATACTTAATCCAAGTCCAACTAGAAATATGACTTCTGTGTACCCCAATCTTAGTACTTACTCTGGACTCTTTAGGAGATAGAGATAAACTCCCTAAGAGGTTTATCCTTATCTTAATTAAGTCCCCTCTTTGCTTCAGGACTCTTGTCCCTTATCTTCGGATTCCGACATCTTCGGAGATGACCTCGGCTTATCCGAGATTACCTCGGCTTAACTACCAGGGTACGTGGCACCTCGGCTGACACGTCGGCGTCACCATGCCACGTGCTGGTAATCAGAAAATATGTCCCCACACAAACTATCCAATATTAACTCAAAACCATACGAACAAAAACAATAATATTCAACCATATAAATAGTGGTTAAACTAAACAATAAAAATAATAATTAAACCATAAAAATATTATTTTTATTAACTCAAATCAGGCATAAAAATTAATACAAATATTAACTCAAACCAAACAAATAAAAAAGGTCACTAAAAAAAATCGTTATATATATTTTAACATTAAAAATAGTTTAAAAAATAGGATATGAGAAATTTAATTCACCGTATTTGGTTAAATTCTGTTTTCTATTTTTCTATAAAAAAAATAATTTAAAAAAAACACTAGTTTGGTAAAACAAAATGGGTCTTGCTAACAAGTACCCTAAGGCACAACTAAAAGACAAAAAAAGATTGAAGATCACAAGTCACATTTTACTAAATTCAACGAATTTTTATTGAAATGAATGTGCTTTTTAACAATGAATGTGCTTTTTAACATTTTTACATATTTTCAGTACACTTTTTTCAATATCAACTCCATATGGATCTAATTTTTTTAGGGTACAAATTCAAATTGTGTAGGATGCAAGTTAGATCTATGCAAGGTGCTAGTCAAGTGTAGAGTGCAAGTCAACCTATGTATGGGTACAAGTCCAATATATGCAGGGTGCAAGTCTGATCTGTCTACAGTATAAGTCCAATCTATGCTAGGTGCAAGTTCAATTTGTGTGGAAAGCAAGTCCAACATATGTGAGGTGCAAGTCTATCACGACCCCGACCTGTGATTAACCTGTAATCCTTGATTAAGAATGCGTAACAATTAAGATGAACTCCTAAGTTAATTGTATGTGTCATGTGTTCTTCGTGTTTATATATGTCTGAAATTATATTTCAGTACGCAAATTGAAGGCCTTATCGGCATCTGAATACAAAATTGACTACGTTTATGTGTTATTTAGAATTTTTAAAATTTTCTGGTAAGTTTAATTAGATTTTGATTCGGAGTCAAATAATTAGAATAAATTAATTAAACTAAACTAAGGCTAATCAAATTAATTAGTGTAAGTTAAGTAGGCCTATATAAGGCCCATGTTGATCAAGAACCCACTCATACGTACACTCTATCCTCATTTCTTGACCTCAAAAAAGAAAAAAAAAAAGTGAGAGAGAGAGAGAGAGAAATTGAATTCAAGCTAGGAGAAGAGGAATTTGGAAGAAAATTGGAGAATTGACTTGCTAGCTTAAGAATTAACTTCTAAGAGTCTAATTGAAGAGTGTAAGTAAGGATCATACTCTTAAACTTGGTATTTAAGACATTAGTGTTTGAATTCAAGAGGTTTAAGTGTTTAAACATGAGAATCTAACTTAGATGATGGAATTTGAGATTAAATCATGCATGCATGCATGGTTCATCCAGTTTTGAGTTTATTCTCCAAGAATTCTTACATGCATGGGCATATACTTGCATGATTTTGAAAAATCAACATGATTCTTCTCTTCTTGCTTCATTTAAACATGTTCTGGAACCGAAGTTTTGAGTTAGTGCATGCATGTATATATATATATATATATAAATAAACTTTCAAGTTTGATTGTGAACAATTGACTTACTTTTGGGCCTTGATTTTGTGAAATGGTTTTCCTGAAGTTCTACGAGTTTTCAAGAGTTTTCTTAAGTTTGGCCCAAAAGAATGAGCTTTGAAGCTTTGGAATTTGATTTTTGAACTTGAAATAACAATTGGGAAATTTCAGAATTTGGTCGCATCGCTCGAGTGACCAAACCGTCGCTCGAGCGTAAAATTTAAGCTCCTAGTAGTTTTGCAGACAATTGCACGGTGGCTCGAGCGATTGATTGTATACTCGAGCGAACATTCTTTTTCTTAATACTTGGCTCGGCGACTGTCGAGTGACTGCCAAGAAAATCAAGCTTCCAGTACTTTTACAGACTTTGTAAACCGTTCGAGCGACTAAAGTTGCGCTCGAGCGAACTGCACTGTTTTTGAAATTTTACAAAATGTTTTCAAAATACATTTTTGTATCCACATTACATCTCAGGCATTCTTAGTGTCACGACCCAAACCCGTCCCTATAGGTTTAGCGTCGTAACCGGCCAGTAATCCTTGGATTATCGAAGGCCTCAGAACTGACTAGCAAAAATTGAGAGGCTAGCGGAAGCAAATACATAAATATAGTTGTCCAATGAGTTGTGCTGACTTATATGAAACGGAATATCTAAAACTTTATATATGTATTCAATAGTCATTCATACATTATACCCACACACATTAAAGTATCTTAAGTACAACCAACAAAATAAACAAGTTTCATATACGGAAACAACCAGAACTTTAACACATAAGACACTTCGGGAACCTCCACGTGAGGCACAATGGTTGGCTAACAACAGAACACAGATCCAGATAAAATCCTTCAGGCTCGATCTCCAGAATGTCCACCTATACATATATATACACACAGTGAACTAAAGCCCAGTGAATAACATCAATGTAAAGAGGTTAGTAAATGAAATCCGAACATGTCATAAGCGTAAAACAGATCATAGCATAAACATTTTTGTATCTAAACATAATAATGGTACATTCCATAGAACATATCATATATTATCTTTCGACTAAAGTAATCAGTTCTGGATACCGATTAAACACATATCACCACAATGAAGTGGCTAACGAGATCTTGTAATCACATGTATGTCATGGAATCGCATTTACATGTCATCCCCTATGACTTGGGACTATCTATGGATGCCATAATAGATTCCAAACATAGGACATTCGTTCATGTAAACAATATCATTTCATAAATTATAACTTATCGCATAACAGTTGAAACATAGTTCATATCAACATATCTTTACAGAAATGTTACTCACAATGGTTCTCGCAAACGGTCAATCAATCTCCAGACGTTGACCTACAAACACAAAAGTACATAACACCAACATATCTTATCATTACGCATTCATGTGGCCGTCACGGCTTAGCTTTCGTTACATTGGTTCTCGTTCTTTCTTATCACAATGCTTAAACACGCATACACTTGCAATTTCTTAACTTAGTACATTCATTTTTTAGTGTGTTTCTATACCAAAACCTCATCATTATGGCTTAATTAAGGTTTAGGAATGCCTAAGATACAATGAGGATGCCAAAACGTGAATTGAAACACTTAGTCAAATTTCTGAAAACAGGGTCCCCGCTCGAGCGTATCTTTCCTCGCTTAAGTGGACATGTAAAATGTGAGTGGTCGCTCGAGGGCGGCTTCCTTCGCTTGAGCGATCTGCAAAGATATGAAACTGCTGGGAGCTTGCATTTTACGCTCGAGCGGACTTCTGGTCACTCGAGCGGAAGTGCACGCACTAAGAGTGGTCGCTCGAGCGTGAACTCCTACGCTCGAGCGTAGATGCAAATTCTGGAATTTCCAGATTTGATCACTAAGCTCAAAACTTGAATTCAACTCTTCAAAACACATCTCTTGGGCCCCAAAACTTGAGATAACATAGTAAACTTGTAAAATATGAAGAATTAAGGATCATTTCATAAAATCATGGCCCAAGAGTTTACCAAAAGCTCACAATTCATCTTGAAATTCAAAAAACAAAACATGCATGTGAAATCTTTCAAACTCTTTTCTTCAAAACTCATGAAACTAGCAAATTGAGCTCATAAGCTCCATGCATGTAAGAAATTCCTTCTCAAAACATGAATTCAAGTGATTAACATGGTAATTCTAACATGCATGTACCAAATAACTTATGAAAACAACTTAGATGCTCAAATTAACTCAACATGACAAAACTCTTCATGTTTATGCATGCATGTAAAATCCTTAACCCAATTTTCTACTAATACTATATGAGCATGGAATTCACTCTCAAAACTTGGTAAAATGTATCTCATGTTCCAAATTCAACACAAATGATGAAGCTCATGATCAAAATGATGAGGTAACACTCATACTTCTATGCATGTAAGAATTATGAGCAAATTCTATCTCCTAGACTAACTCATGTGGAAAACATGTAAATGATCACACCAATTCCATGAATTCATCTTTACAACACATAGCTTCTTGAATTAATAGTCAAAAGCTTACATAGAGTCTTGAATTACTCTTGTTCTAGCACAATCTTGATGAGTTCAAGCCAAAGCCTTCAATTTCTACACTTTCTCTCTCTAAAAGTGAACTCACTCTCTCTCTAGAATGAAATCTCAGATTTTTCCACTCACTAGGAGCAATTGAGCTAAAGAATGAGCTTAAGAGCTCATATATATAGCTATGACGCCATAATACATTAATTAGAACATTGGTCCATCCAAACACAACTTAATTAATCGTTCTGAATCAATTTTTAATAAAACTTGCCAAATGATTCTAAAAATTCAAAATAATATATTGATGTAATCACTTTTGGTTTCGAATGCCGATAAGGCTTTCAATGCTCATATTAAAGCAGAATTCCAGACAGATATTTCTACAAGTAACAGATAGAAAGCCAAAAATCATACAAAATACATAATAAACCCATAATTTATTTTATCCACTTAATTAACATCATTGATTACGAATTAGTGGCTAATTGTGGATCGGGGTTGTTACACTTAGGCTATGATTAAGCTACAATAATGAGGATAAGAGTTAGAAACACACGCTAAGAAAGAAGAATGATAAGTTACGCACTTTGTGGCATGTGTTCAATGTGTATCTATCACGTGTTATTGCCTACTTGATCAGTCCGTTCTGTCCAAGTGATTTGTTCTGCTACTAGAGTTATCTGTGAATAACAACTCTATAAAGGTATGTTTGATTATAAGTATTTTCTGACTGATATGATATAATCTATTTTCTTAAATACTATTTTGTAAACCATGAATGATTATCCAACTTTCTGAAATGTAATCGTGGCATCCTTAGCATCATGTGATATATTATATGTTACCAGGTACCAAGGTTCACGTGGGTTCCATTTATGGGACTAGTTATGCATAACCGCTTATTTGATCTGCATGTGGGTCTTTTATGACCAAATCTCATGTGAATAAGGGTCTTTATGACCAACTCAAGTGAATATGGTCTTTATGACCACCACATATACACGCCGGTCTTTATGACCAATCTGATCTGTAGCTAATGGACGTACCACGTAAGATTATTAATGAAATCTGTAAAAGCATGTGAATCTGAATCTATTTCTAATTTGAAATATGTTTTCTGAATCTGTTTTGGACATCATTCATAAACCCGTTACTCTGTTGTTATTCACTGGGCTCTAATTCACTGTATTATTTACGTGTATACAGGTGATCAGGCGCGGGACCAAGCCTAAGATGCCAGCCTGGAGTTCTGTTCGTCTAGCCAACCACCGTGCCTCTAGAGGACGTTCCCAAGTGTTTTAGTGTTCAAGTCAAGTGCACGTGATGTTTGTCTTTATCTTTTTCTTTCTTTTGTTAAACAAGACTGTTGTATACTCTGTAAATAGGGTTAAGTCCCTTTTTGTTTATTTGTACATGGGATTACGTGTGTATGACGTCCATATAAATATAAGTTTAAATTTTCTATCACATGCAAGTCTATACAGCTCTATGGACATGGTATTTTGTATATTTGCTTCCGCTAGCCCCTAATTATTAGATTACTATTAAGAGGCCTTCGGTAATCTACAAATTACTAGCCAATTACGATGCTGAACCTAAAGAAGCGAGCTTGGGTCGTGACAAAGTCCAACCTGTGCATGGGTACAAGTTCATTATTAAAATAATGAGTTTTTTTTTTTTCCCGATTTATTCATTAAACTAATTATTAATTTTTTTGGGAAAAAAAAGAAAACGAAATTGAAACTAATCTAGATTGTGCCTAAAAAATTAAAATAATTTGTATATATATACATATAATAAGTGAGATATGAGAAATTATTAAAAAAAAACAAAAAAAAAAAACTACAAACTAGACTTGTACCCCACAAAGGTCGGACTTGCACCCCGCATGGAATTCAACAAAATATAAAAATAATCATTACAAATTACACTTGCATCCCGCACAGATCGAACTCGCACCCCGCACGAGTCAGGCTTGCACCCCGCATAAAATTCAACCAAATATTGTGGGGTGTAAATGTGACCAGTGCGGGGTGCAAGTCCAACTTATGTAGGGAACAAGTCTAATTTGTAGTGATTATAATTTTTTAATTTTAGTAATTTTTTTTTTATAATTTATAGTATCTCACTTAATTATTTTTATTTTATTTTTATAGAAATCATTTAAATTTTTTAGGCACAATTTAGATTAGTTTTCAATTTCTTTTTTTTTTTCAAAAAATTAAAAACTAGTTTGGTGAATAAATTGAAAAAAAGAACTTATCATTTTACACATGAACAGGTTATACTTGCACTCCACACAAATTGAACTTGCACCTAGTAGAGATCGAACTTACACCGCGCATAGATCGAACTTGCTTCATGCACATGTTGGACTTGCACCTTGCACCCCACACAAGTTGAACTTGCACCTTACACAATTTGAATATGCACCCCAAAAAAGTTAGAACCATATGAAATTGATATTTTGTTTTACCAAAATAGATTTTTTCTTTTTTTTTTTTTTTTTTTTTTTAAAGAAAAGGAGATAGAATTCAACCAAATATGATAAAATAAAATATTATTTTTTTTAGTAAAACTTAATTTGAGATAATTTTATTATTTATATTAATTTGAACTATAAATCTCATTATAATTATAAAAGTTTTTCAATTTAAAAGATTAGTATTGTGGAGGAAAAAAATATATGAGTCCAAACCCAAATCCAATCACGCTAGCCTAAAACAAAAAGTGGTAAGTCCAAACCTATCCCTTGAAGCCCACAAAGGACATCTGGACATATGACAACAACTTGGCATTCAATCAAGGCGCATGAGGGGACAAACAAATATAAAAGATAATCTTCTAGGAAACAAATTTGTAAAATAAAGAAGAGGCGTCGGATTAGGTTTCATCCAACAGTGATGAGTGTAGAACGGACAAGACTAAGGCATAGGCTAGACCTAGTAAGAAACAGAGTCATCTTAGCAATTTAATCCTACGGACGTAATGCTCAGCGAGCTAGCCACTAATATTTGCCATCATCCAAGCCGTCTATGTGCCAGAGATCTAACGATCAAGGATAAGACACACTTGGCAAGTTGCCCGACCAAAGCCAGGTATAGGCAGAACCCTTTGATCAAAACAAAATCCGACGAATGAGATTTGAGCTAGAATAGCTATAAATGGGTAAGCTAACAAAGCACAAGAAAATAAGTGAGTAAATCATGTTTAAGCCTATTATACTCAATCTTAGTCAATTCTTGCTCTAGACCAAACCAAACCAAAGCAAGGCTTAAGTCTGATCAATGTACTGACTTGATCATCGGAGAGTCCTCCTGACCAACCCTAGTCAAAAGTGATCACTAACGTTTGATTTCTCTTCGCAAAGTGCAAAGCATTACACATAATCTCGTTTTTCCTGTGAAAATAATCTCACCTTCCACAAGTATAAATCACACTTGTATCGAACACATGTTAAACTTGCACTCTATATAGAAAACAATTGTGCTAGACAAATGTTAAACTTACACCCAGACATCTCTATGTTCAAAAAAAAAAAAAAAAAAAAAGAAAAAGAAATCTCTATGTATATTTTTTATAAATTGAAAAGTAAAAATAATATATTCTATTCAAGTAATTTTAAATAATTTTATTATTTATATTTGTACAAGCTTTAATACATTTTATTTTAATTGTTTAAATATTTTAAAAGAATGAATTTTTTTAGTTTTTTTATTTTTTTAATTTTTTTTATTAAATGTATTTAGAGCTGTGATTAGGACCCTCTCATATTCCCACCCCCACCACCCCCACACACACGTGGGGGTTGGTGAGTGGGAGAGAAGAAAAAAAAAAAAAACAATTTTAACCAATCAAAAGGCAAAAGGGGTCGTGGGGTCCCTTTTAAAGGAAGTCTCAGTGTTTTTTGTTTACAAGATATACATATTTTATCTAAACTAAATATATTTTATCTAAACTAAATAAAATAAAGTAAAAAAAGAAGAGAGAGAGTGTGTGTGAGTTAGTGAGGAGAGATGGGGGCAGAGAGAGAGAGAGAGAGACGAAGTAGGACAAGGGTGCCTGTTGTGCATAGCAGGGTGTGAGAGAGACGAAGTAGGACAAGGGTGCCTGTTGTGCATAGCAGGGTGTGTTGTGCATACAAAACGACACAATTTTGACTCTTTGTTTGTTTATTTATTTTTTATTTTATTTTATTTTATTTAGAGAGAAAATTGTTGATTTGAAATAAAATAAAATAAATCCTTACAAGTTTTCAAAGGCATTTATTATAATAAGGAGAAATATGTACTGATGCGTTTTTTATTTTATTTTTGAAAATTCACATGAGTTAAAATTTAATATATATTTATTGATTATTATATATATATATATATTTTAAAATCAACTAGTTCTATTTCTTTTGACATTGATATTTATTAGACTATAGTTAGTTATATTCTATTATTCACTGATAAACATAAGTTATCTATTATATATAGTATATGGGTCAACTTGTATTCATTTCGAATAATCTCAAGACTTTGAAGTTAATTGGGGAGACTCAAATCAATTGATTGATTTTTCAACAAATCAATAAATAATATGTAATAATACATATAGTTGCAAGTAAATTAACAATAATATTTTAAGTATTTTATAATTTTTTTAATTGATTTGCCTAAATGAGAACAATATTGATGTTATTATTATTATTATTTGAAAAAATAAAATAAAAAATTATAGTTTGGCTCTTGTAACAAAATAAATCATTAAATTTTAATTTTATCAATTTAAACGCTACTATTTTGATTTATTTTCAATCTCAATCATTCGCTTATTTTTGTTAGGTAAAATTAACGAAAAAATATTTTAATTATTAAATTTAATGTAGATATACATAAAATATTCAAAATATTATTTTTGCTTAAATTTACTTAACTAAAATAGGTCAATGATTTAAATTAAAAATAAATCAAAATATTTAAATTTAAATAGATAAAATAAAAAAGCTCAAAATTTATTTATTACAAAAATCAAAATTTGATATTTTTAAAAAATAATTTTCCCTCATTATTTTTGTTAATTTTGCTTAAAACAATGTAAAGAAACCAACAGCTGCACACATATCAACCTATTAAAAAAAAATATTAAAGCAAAAAAAAAAAATATATAAATACACCTCTTGAGATTTATTTAAAATACGAATTATCCTCTGTAGTTTGAAAAATTATAAATACCTCTCCGTCAAAATTTTTTATTTAACAGAATTAATTGAAAAAATGAAATTTTTAACTGTTTACCTATATAATAATAAAATTATTTAAATTATTAATTGAAATAAAATTTTAATATTATTAAAAATTATTAATTAACTTGATAATTTATTAATAAAAAAACCTATTTATTATAAAATTATAATTTAACTTCTAAAATTATATAAGATAATTTGTAATTTAAATAACTTTAAAAGGGTGTTGTAATTTAAATTACTTTAAAAGGGTGTTGTTAATTTATTCAAAAGTAAAAGCACCAAAGTATGCCCTCTTCAGAAAAATGCTTGGGAGCATTAATTAGTGCTCCCATAAATTAGGTGGCAGTGGGTTTTGTCATTAATGATGTGATGTTTTGATCTTAGAGTTATTTTTTTTTATTTTTTATTTTTTATTTTTTTAATGCATTAGTGTTATTAATGGTGATATTTTTAGTAAGATGAATCATTGCTCTCTTCGGATACAGCAGTCCCTGCTGCTGTACGGCGGCAGCACCCTTTTCCCAACGAAGAAGAAGGGCAGTGAGTGACGTGAGGAAAGAGAGGGAAAACTAAGGAAGAAAAAGACAAAAGAGGGGTATATTAGCACTCGTCTGAGAAGCAGTTACGGGATTAAAATTAGATCAAATAAGTAAAAAAATTAATAAAAAAATATTATATTTAAATTATAATTATTTTATTTTTTTTATAAAAATTAAAAAGGTTAAATTTTTTTATCTTAATTGAAACTTTTTAATTTCATACTAAAATAATTAAAAAAATTAAAAATCAACTCACATTCTAAACGAATCTTTATTCCATTAACTAAAAAAAATCATGCCTTTGTAATTAATTTTGTAATTTTAAAAATTTCTCTAGATTAAAGAGAAAAAATGTTATGAGTTTTAAAATTTCTACTAAATAAATGATCAAATGTCTCACATAGATGTGGGGTCTACAAAATTATAGACCCCACACCCATATGAGATATTTGGTCATTTATTTAATAAAAAAATTAATATCCCTAATATTACTCGATTAAAAAGCCTTTGTCTATCCTATTGCTCCGTAATTATTTCTTATTTTTATTATCATAAATATTATATCTAATTAAAAAAATTTAATTTTATTCTTAAATATAATTATTTTAACTTATTAAAATAATTTAAAATTAAAATAATCTACTAAATTTCTAATCAATCATCATCAATCTCTCCCTCTCTTCTCACGTTCTCTCTCTATTCTCTCTCTGTTTTTTTTTTTTTGTACAATCTGTCCTTTCTTCTCTCTCTCCCCTTTTCCCTCTCTGTTTTTTTTTTTATTTTTTTGTTTTTTTCTGTTTTTTTTTTTTGTCTTTTTCTTCGGATATTTATTTCTACTCTATAGGTGCTGTCAGTAGGCAGTGATATAGAGTATAATGACATTCAATCAATTAAAAGGGAAAATGCTTGAAATTTTAATTTTTAAACTCTAAAGTTAGCCTCCGTTTGGGAAGTGGGTTGACTTTTTAGTTTTTTGGCTTTTTGGCTATTTTAGCCTGGTTTGGGAAGGGCTTTTTGACTTTTTGGCTTTTTTGGCTTTTTTTGTGAGAGAGGATTGTAATGATTATGGGTTAGATTTGATGTTTTGTTTTTTGTGGCTAAAATAGCCTATTTTATTTTTTGTGGCTATTTTAGCCAAAAAAGCCTGGGCTTTTTCTTGCCAAACGGAGGCTTAATCTTAATGAGTTGACAGTGAGTCTCACATAGTATAATGCAATGTTTTGATGTTGGTTTGTTTATATGTTTGTTTGTTTTTTTTTTTTTTCTTATCATGTCATTAGTACTTCATTAAAGTACTAAAATTAATATTCTAAATCATTGCTGATTAAAGGATATTTTAAGAAAATAGTTAAAAGTTATTTTTTCAATTTTTAAAATTTTTTGTTGACTTTTTTTATGTGAGAAGAAGTGAATTAAAAGTTGAAGAATAACCTTTAACTCACTTTTCAAAATATCCCAAAATCACTTTGCAAACATAGCTTCCAAAATGAATTATTTTAGCCTTCGTTTGGTTAGCTAAAAAAACATAAAAAATAAAAAAGACTAAATAATTTAATAAGACAAAATATCACATTTAAATCATAATTACTTCACTAATTCTTTCACATAAATAAAAAAGCCAAAAAAAACCACACCAAACGAACTTTTAAATTTCAAATTAAAAAAGTCCCAATTCAAAAAAGTTAACTAAAAAAGTCAATGCCAAACAGCGACTCAGGCTCTTTTATTTAGCCTTCCTTTGGGGATTAGGTTAGTTTTTTTTGTCTTTTTGACTTTTTAATTATTTTAGTTTGGGATTAAAAAATTTCGTTTGGGATGAGTTTTTTGACTTTTTTGACTTTTATGAGAGAAAAATAAAATAATTATGATTTAGATGTGATAATTTATCTTATTAATTTTTAACTTATTTTATTTTTTTGTAACTATTTTAACCCAATCTATTTATGCCAAACGAAGCCTTATTTACTTTTTTTTAAATGATAAATCTATCTATTAGAGTTTTTGGGTGTAGGTTTTTTTTTTTTGGTTGTTTGGGAAGATTTTTTTTGTTTTAGGTTAAAATAGTACTAAGAGAGTATTTGAAATGATTTAAATAAATACATATTTTTTATAAAAAAACGTAAAATAAGAGTTAGATTTGAAATGATGTGGTAGAGAGATAATGTGACTCAAATAAGATGATTGTGACACAAATGAGATGTGCTAAAATAGTATATGTTATTTTAGCACATAAAAACCTCCTAAAAGATAAAATAGGTTAAAATAAGGGTAAATTACAAATACATCCCTTGAGATTTGCTTAAAATACAGATTACCCCCTGTGGTTTGAAAAATTACAAATACTCCCTTATTAATTTTTATTTAGCATAATTAACTAAAAAAATAAAATTCATAACTGCTCTCTTATACAATAATAAAATTACCTAAATTATTAATTGGAACATATTTTTAACATCATTAAAAACTGTTAATTGACTTGATAATTTATTATAAGATGGGTGATTAGTTATGAAATTAGAAATCTCAGGCGGTGGAATGTAATTTTCAAAACCACAAGGGCAATTCGTATTTTTATCAAACCTAAGTGGGTGTATTTGTAATTTACCCTTAAAATAATTAATAAGATAAAATTTCGCACCAAATTCATAATTATTTCATTTTTTCTTCAACAAATATCACAGCCAACTATCAAAAAATTCAATCATCTTTCCAAACATAACTATTTTAACCTATTAAAATAACCGAAAACTAAAATATTTCATAATTATTTCATTTTTTTTTTCACAAATATTACATCCAACTATCAAAAAATTCATTCATCTTTTCAAACATAACTATTTTAGTCTATTAAATATAGCCAAAAATTAAAATAACTTACTACAATAGCTAACTTTCCAAACGAGGCCTTGTTATTTCAATTCGCTGTATTTAACATAAACAATGCACGAGCTGATTCCAATAAAATTTTGCTTAAATATTTGAGTTAAAATTGTAATTTTTTTTTAGGGGAAACAACAAATCAATATAGGGGTTGAAAATAAAATTCAGACTTATGAAAATTTATAAATTTTAATTATTAAAATTATAAAACTTTTCAAGTAATTATTTTTGAAAATTACATCTGATTTGTAATTTTTTTTTCTTATTTTTATAAACAAATTCTATGATATATCATCTTTTTTGGAATTACCACATTTGTGATCTTTGGTTTTAACTCTGGATAGTATTAATTATGATTTGGTCATATATATTGTGGTATTAGTTATAATAATAATAATTTCGCAAAAAAGTTGTAATAATAATAAAAAAATTAATTATACTTTATGTAGTGTTTGGAAATGATATTTTTTTTATTTTAATTATGACTTAAAAAGATTCAATTATGACATTTGTGATAATTAATCGTACAAGTATTATAACCTGCATCTAGTACATACCCATACAAAATTAAGCTGGTAAATAGATCAGTTTAAAAATACCTAATAAAAAAATCATGAGTAAAGATACGATTTCATATTTTTCATAATTTCAACTAAAATATTTAATATTTATCAAATAAAAAATTTCACAAATTAATTAAATGATAATATTATTCAAACTATATTTCACAAATTAATATAAAAAACAACGAAATGGCTCAACTTTTCTAGAGCATGAGGCAAACCATCGAAGGGAGTGTTTGTGAAGAGATTTTTTAGGTTTTTTTTTTGGATTAAAATAGTATTAAAAGATAAAATAGATTAAAATAATTAATAAAAAATGTTATATCAAATTCATAATCATTTTTTTTCCCACAAACATCACATTCAATTATAAAAAAAATCCAACCAATTTTCCAAACATAATTATCTTAGCCTATCAAAATAATAAAAAATTAAAATAACGTATTAAAATAGCCTACTTTCTACATACACTTTTTTAAGGGTGATTATTTAATATTCCCGAAATATGAACACGTGATACTCTATAAGATTTTGATTAGTAGAGAGGGGTTGGGGCTCACAATTTATGTTGAGAATGAGAGAATAATATGTGATTAAGTAATTGATGATTGACTTAAAATATGACCACGTGATATTCCGGGATTATTAAATAATTTCTCCACATGTTAATAGTATTGTTGATGTGATCTTTCAAGAATAATGCTAAGAATTATGAAAAAAATATCATGAAATGCATCATAAAGAACATTCATCATTTGATTAGTGGTGTGGTGTTTTAGAGAAAAGTTAGGAATCATGAATTTTTTTCATGAAAATGATCATGAAAGATTTATGATCCTTGGATTACCTTGATTAGTGTATGGTGTTTTATTCTGATTATTTTCATGAAAGAGTGTATTTAGAAAGTAATCCAAAGATCACAAAGCTTTCATGATTATTTTCATGAAAGATTTTTCATGATACTTAGCATTGTTGGGTGTTTTATTGTGTACTTAATTTGAGGTAGGAAATCTTTCATGATTATTTTCATCATCTTTTTTTCATCATTCCTAACATTACGCATCTTTCAGACCACTAATGCATTGGCAGCGGACATTATTATATTGGGGAAGTATTTGGTTATGCAACCTCATGCACAATTTATAAAATCATGCAAGAGTTCATAAAAATTTGTAAATTGAATATAAATTTATATAAATTTATTTATAAAAATTTTGAAATTTATAAAATTACGTGAGTTTTTATGTGAGACTTTTTTTATTTTATTTATTTATTTATTTCCTTGGTGCTTTTTTTTTGAGGACAAAGAAACTGCAGATATCATTAATACAAAACCAAACATACAAAAGCAAAGTATCAAGATTACAAAAGCATGCTTCTGCAGAGAGAAGCTCTGCGCGCTTCCATATGGGCTAGATTTACTTCTGATCTAGGCACCTTACATATATAGACATAATCAAAAGGATTACATATATGCTTAATATCATCTAATAATACTTGTAAATTTCAATCTACCAAAACCTCTCAATTTAATTGGCATACTAATTCCTGGCTATCAGTGAGACTTTGATATGACTATGGCAGTACCATTTTAGCGCTTCTAAACATGCTCGAGTTTTTGCAACAAGTGGGGAAGGAGCTAAAAAGGACAGCCGAAATTAACATTTGGATTACCCTTATCATCCAATCCAACCCATGCTGCACCTGCTTGCAAAGATTGTTTCTGCCAAGCTCCATCAATAAGCAATCTGTCCAAAGTTCCATCTGAACACCATTGAGATTGATTAGAAACAACAAAACAATTAACTTCTTGCTTGGTTCGTTGGTTACTAGGATCGATCATGTCGCCCCAATTTTCACATTCCGAAGGTTGCTGGATAGACCTTTTAAGATTGTAATCAAGGGTGGGTATAAAATCTATAATTGCAAAAGGGTGAACCATCACCCCATCAAAACAAGCTCTATTTCGGAAAAACCATAGGCTCCATAATACCTGAATAGTCTCAATAATAGCTGCCTCATCAGGTGCAATGTTGAACCAATGTATAAACCAATCTTGAACCAGCTACTCCTCCCCTACATCCAAAATCCAATCCTAACTTTGATCCTTGCCAAACATATTTGGATATTGGGCATTGAAAACAACTTCCCTTTAACCGAAGAAAGAGTTAAAAAGAAAAATAAACATAAACAGAAAAGCAACCGAAGTCACTAACCAGAATCATGGATTTAGTAGCAGACCGGATGGACTTCAGCTCGGTGGTTAACTGTTTTTGGTGATGTTCCATGTCTTTGGGCAGACACACGCTCTTGGCCAGGTTGATGGCCAACAGGTGGTCTTTCTCAGCAACGACCGAGTCTGTGTCTAGAATGACTCGGTCGTTGAAGGTTAGTTTCGGTGCCCAGCAGCCGATAGTTCGGTCGGAAGACTCCGGTTGGGGGCTCGGTGGTAAGCTCGGCTGAATAGGAGTTTCTTCATCAATCAGAACTCGTTCGGGTTCGGAAGTTCGGGCACGTTTGGTTCGGCAGGAAGAGGATGGCTGTTGGGAAGGAAGGGCGACAACAGCAGGCTGCGGTTGGCTGGGAGGCGCCACTTCGGGCCTAGTTGTTTCGGTGAGAAGGGCTCTGACTCTGCTCCTTTTCGCCATTTCTTCTTCTGCGGTTAGAGGGACAAGTCTTATCTCGGGCAAAGTTGGGTCCGGCTCCGGTGCCTCTTCAAGAAGGAAGTCAGTCACCCTTGCTTTTCGGCGACCGCTGTAGCGATAGGTCGGCTCAAAATTTAGAAGCTTGGCCCAATCTCTTTCTTTAAACCGAAATGCGGTTCGCAAGACTCCGAGGTTGGGATAACTATACAAGGAATGGAGATGGGCGAAATCTGCAAAAAAGAGAGAAGTGTTAGTTCGGCTAATAGACTAAACAACTGAGATAACACACAGAGCAGAAGACCGAAGTAAAATTACCAGGCTCTCCCATTTTCCAATTTATAGGTCGGCCAGGAATTTGAGCTTGAAAATCCTCAAAGTTCCCAGAGACCCAAAAGAAATCATCATCATTAAGATCTTTATCCGGAGTGTGTTTAATTATCTTCTCTCGACGGCGGCGAATTCTAAGGTAGTAGACCCACCCAGCATTCTTTGAGCCAATAGAGTATTGATGAAAGATCTCGGCCAGACCAAGATTTAGTCCGGTTTGGTGGTTTAATGCGGCTATCCCCATTATAATACGATATGTATTGGTGGATAGTTGGGTGGGGCATAACCTAGTCTGTCTAAGAAATTCGCAGATTAGCGGTTGGACAGGAAACCGTAGTCCGGTTTCTATTATGGATTGAAGGGTAAAGGGGACGAAGCCTTCATTGTTCCAGGGGGTAGCATCTTTTTCGGCCAGCGTCAGTTGGACATCATCAGGAATCTGGTAATCTTGCCTAAATTCGGCCATGCCACCAGGGGTTTCGACTAAATATCTATACTTACCCATTTGTTGTATAATTTGTGAATAAATTATTTCGGTACAAAAACTAGGCTCAGTAGCTCGGTTGAGCACACGCAGGAGTGCCTGGGCAACCTAAGTCTGCAAAGTAGAAAACAAAGGGGTTAAGCACAGATCGTTGGACCGCGCTACAAATTATAAGCAAGATATACAAATCCTACTTCGGCTTAGTGGGCTGGTTCTACCTCGGCTCATCAGAAGGTTTCTTAGCTCGGTTTTGAGCAGTTTAGACCGGTTTAACGTCTGGGGGCAGCTTTCTGAGTTCGGTCTAAAAAACTAAGAAAGCTGGTTTAGTCCCAAGGCCTAAATCGGTTGCGATGTGAGGAAAGTTACTCCGACTGAGCCCCTAGGGGCGGCTTTCCGAGTTCGGTTTCAGAACTAAGAAAGCCGGCTTGGCCCCAAGATCTTAGCTCGGTTGGAGACCGAAGTACCTAGTCCGGTAAGTGCAAGCTTGTTCGGTGAACTTATCTTGGCTCGAGTGGGTCAGAAGAAACTACTGACATTCCTACAAGTTCTAGTTCGGTCATTCTCTGAATCTATCTACATACATAACACAAACAGTATCCTAGTCCGGTTGCTAGGTGATTTTGGATCTAAGACTATTTTCCTACAAAATAGTTCATACATGCATGCAGTTCTACTGGTTTCTTCATAAAAAGTACAAAAGCAGAGCAGATAAATGGAGAAAGATGTTTGCAAAAAACATACAAGGCATGGAAAGTAAAATACGAAAACATAGAGAGCAAGATGATTAGATTTTCTTACCAGAAAAAGAGAAAGGAGACTGGAGTCGGAAACGGTGGCAGCAAGAACACAAGCTTGAGTATGGAAGTAGAGGCACAAAAAGAAGATGAAGACAGAGAGAGAAGGTAGATGCAGGTAAATGATTCAGAAGAGTAAAAAGGTTGTTTTGTGAAAGAAGGGAGAGAAAAAGGCGGCAAAAAGAAGCGGGAACAGTACAAAAATTCTGAAGGGCGGCATGACAGTTGGTCACAGCTTATCAGAGTTTGCCACGTGTCACTGGAATGGGAAGCGTTACAGTTGCTGTGATTGAAGAGACGTTTTTATCGGACATAGTGATACCCGAGGTAAACTTAGTTCGGCTGGAAAGGCTAAAAGGGTTTTTTAGCTCGGCTGAAAAAGCGTAACAAACTCTAGCTCGGCCAGAAGGCTGGTAATCCCAATCATGTTGCACAGATGGAATTAAGGGGCAATTGAGAGGGTAATTTTTGGGAAAATTGGGCCGAGCTTCGAGTTGGGTTTTGAGGCCCAAAACGCAGAGGACTAGGTAAAAAGGCCGTACTGAATACTCCGGCCTAGAGGGCAAGGTTACTCCGGCCTTGGGGAGACAAAGTTACTTCGGCCCAAGGAGGTGAGTTTATTCCGGCTCAAGAAGAGATAGTTGCTTCGGCCCAAGGAAGAGTAAGGCTACTCCGGTCCAGAGACAACTCGGAGTAGGGCCGGTCTTAGAGTTAGTCCGGTCGCAGTATGTTCTGGGAAGACCGGCTTCGGAGTTAGTCCGGTCATGACATACTCTGGCTAGGTCAGTCAGAACTTGCTACTTGGAAGTTTGATCTAAACGCACCAAGGTTGAACAAGGGCAGCCGAAGTAATGAGTTAGTAGAGAAGACCGAGTTAAGGATAGTTCGGCCTTCTATGTGGCTCAGCATAGCCAGTGTTATTTCGGTCATGTGGTAGTTCGGTCATGGAGAAAACCATCTCACTTGGTTTAAGCAGTGGGGGAGGGTGTAAAAGGATAAGCATTATCCTTAGGAGTATGAATCCTAGGAGGACTCTGCATGGAGAAATACAAGTCCTACCAGGATTGTGCCACGGGAAACTTATAAAAGCCTACAAGCATCACCTTGGAGGAGGTAATTGAACACAATCTTTCTGAGAACTTAGAGCTTTGTCTATTTGTCAAGTTTTCTGACTTAGGCATCGGAGAGGTTTCCGGCACACACCCGCCGGCTAGCTCACGTTTGTGTTTTCAGGTAACAAAGCGACGTCGTACGGAGGAGCGTGGACTTGGTCAACAGGATTATACGAGGAGAATTATTTCCTCCCCGTACAAATGTATAAACCAATCTTGAACCAGCTACTCCTCCCCTACATCCAAAATCCAATCCTAACTTTGATCCTTGCCAAACATATTTGGATATTGGGCATTGAAAACAAAAATGTTCAAGAGATTCTTCCGCTTTCTTACAAAAAGGACACATAGCTTGCAGAATTATTCCTCTTCTTAACAGTAATGCTCTTATGAGCAGAATTCTATGGCTAGTTTCCATACAAAAAGAGACCACTTGGGTGGAATGTTAAGTTTCTAGAGATGCTTCCAAAATGCAACCCAAACTTCTGCACCCACACTATTTTGACTGATCTTAATCCCCATAGCAGAAAGGTAACCAGATTCTACTGAATACTCACCACTTGTAGTAGTGTTCCAAATAATTCGATCCGAAACACTTCCAGAAGGAAGGTAAATTTTAAGAATATGATTAACCATTTCTGGTGGAAACATGGCACGAACTAAAGGGACTCTCCATTGTTTAATAATATATTCAGGGGACTTAAAAACCAAAAGCAAAAATACCGGGATGGCTGAAAGGGTGTGTTTAGCCAAAACACACCTACTTGCAAAGGTCAATAATCCTATTTTCTACCTGAAAGAAATAAGAGAGTGATATTGAGAGTGTAAGAAAACTCTTGTATTCAATATATCTGAAAGTGTAAGAAGAGACTCCATATATAGGAGCTGCTTTTATACAACATCATAATGAAAGCAAAACATATAATAATAGAAAGTAGCCGAAAGCAGCCGAAAGCGAAGGCAACCGAATATAATCCTATGCTCTGTCATCCTATAGCTATATATGATACATTAATATAATATATACATTATTATGATACATTAATATAATACATTAATATAATATATACATTATTATGATACATTAATATAATACATTAACAGCCCCCCTCAAACTCAAGGAGGACAAACATCAACCAACTGGAGTTTGGAGACAAGTTCAACGAAGCGGCCAGGAGAATGAGCTTTGGTGAAGATATCAGCAGGTTGATCAACAGAAGAGATCGGATGGAGATGGACAGTACCATGAGTGACGTGTTGACGAATAAAATGGCAGTCAATCTCAATGTGCTTGGTGCGATCATGAAAAACATCATTGTGAGCAATTTGAAGAGCACTGTGATTGTCACAAAAGAGGTCAGTAGCACCAGAGGAGGTAACACCCATGTCAGCAAGGAGCCAACGAAGCCAAAGAAGTTCTTGAGTAGTATTAGCAAGAGCACGGTATTCGGTCTCGGTACTGGAACGAGCAGTAAGAGATTGTTTCTTGCTGCGCCAAGAAATAAGAGAATCACCCAGAAAAAAGCAGAACCCAGTAGTAGAGTGCCGGTCAGTAGGATCGCCAGCCCAATTAGCATCGGAGAAAGCACGAAGCTGGAGAGATGAGCGGGCGGAATAATGAAGACCATGAAACAGGGTGCCTTTGAGATACCGAAGGATACGAACCAAGGCAGCATAATGAGGGATACGAGGAGCCGACATAAACTGGCTGACAATATGAACGGCATAGGCAATATTAGGACGAGTAACTGTGAGATAGACAAGACTGCCAACCAGCTGACGATATAGTGTAGCATCAGAGAGAAGAGTGCCATCAAGAGGTGTAAGACGACTCTAAGGTTCTAGGGGAGTAGAGGCAGTCTTGCAATCCGTAAGACCAGCACGTGTGAGAAGATCAGAGGTATACTTAGCCTGAGAGAGAAAAGAACCCGTAGAATCATGGAAGATTTCAAGACCCAAGAAATAGCTGAGAGGACCAAGGTCTTTCATCTCGAAATGATGGCTAAGAAACTGTTTAAGGCGAAGAATACCATTGATATCATCACCGGTGATAATCATGTCATCCACATAAAGTAAAAGCACGGTGGTCCCTTGAGCTGTTTTTTGGATAAAAAGAGCAGTATCATAAGAGTTGGAGGTGAAACCACATTTCTGAATAGTGGAGCTGAACTTGGCAAACCAAGCACGTGGAGCTTGTTTGAGACCATATAAAGCACGCTGAAGTTTGCAGACTTGATGCGGGAGATAAGCAGACCCAGGGGGAGGTTGCATGTTGTAGACCTCCTCGAGAAGAACACCATTAAGAAAAACATTTTTCACGTCCAGTTGATAAAGATCCCATTGTTGAGTGGTAGCAACAGCAATCAAGTTGCGAACAGAGGTGAGACGAGCAACAGGAGCAAAGGTCTCCTCATAATCAATACCATATTCTTGATTGAAGCCTTTTGCAACAAGGCGGGCTTTGTAGCGCTTAATAGATCCATCAGAACAAGTCTTGATTTTGTATACCCATTTGCAGCCAATGGTAGTCTTGCCAGGAGGAAGATCAACAATGTCCCAAGTATGAGTTTTGTCTAAAGCCTGCAATTCATTAGTCATAGCTTGCTGCCAAAGAGGATTAGAGCGAGCCTCACGATAAGAGGTCGGTTCATAAGTAGAAAAAGCAGTAGAACCAACAATAAAGTCACGAAGACGAGTAGAAGGTTGGGTTACCCGATGTAGTCGAGCAGAGGGAGGAGGAGCCAGAGGAAGAGACTCAGCAGGAGGGGAGGATCCCGATGGAGCAAGAGCAGGACCATCAGAGGGAGCAGGTGCATGGGACAAACCAGTAGGCAAGGCGATCTCGAGAGAGGTTGGCAGGGGCAGTGGAGTAAACGTATCAGAAAACTCGAGAGAGGCTGGCAAGGGTGGTGGAGTAAGGTCATCAGAAAATAGATCTGTGGAAGGGTCAGTAAAAAAAAGAGAAGGTGGGGGAACGGACAAACGGAAGGGAGAGAGAGAGGAAAACATTTTGTGTTCCCAAAAGATCACATGACGAGAGATACGAAGTCGTTGAGAGAGAGGATCCCAACAACGATACCCCTTATGTTCAATACCATACCCCAAGAAGCAACAAAGGCGGGAACGAGGTTCAAGTTTGGTACGTTTATGAGGTTGGAGAAGAACAAAACAGGCAGAGCCAAAGACTCTAAGGTTGGTGTAGGGGGGACGGGTGCCATGCAGACGCTCATAAGGAGTGTGATTATGAATGACAGGTGTAGGGATACAATTGATAGTGTAAGCAGCAGTGAGAGCTGCTTCTCCCCAAAAATGTTCCGGACAAGAGGAAGACAAAAGAAGAGCGCGAGTAGTGTCGAGAATATGCCGATGTTTCCGTTCAGCACGTCCATTTTGTTGAGACGTGCCGAGACAGGATCGATGAGGTTGAGTACCATGACTCTGAAAGAAGGAAAGAAAGTCAAAATCTTTATATTCCATGGCATTGTCGGAACGAAAAAGCTTAATAGTTTTAGAAAATTGTGTTTTAACCATTGCAGCAAAATTGTAATAAAGTTGTTTGAGCTCATATCGATTTTTCATAAGAAACAACCATGTAAAACGAGAAAAATCATCTACAAAAACAACAAAATAGCGGGCGCCGCCCATAGTGGGAGTAGGAGAGGGTCCCCAAATATCAGAATAGATGAGATCAAATGGTGCAAGAGAAACAGAGTCACTTTTATTAAACGACAAAGCAAGTTGTTTGGCAAGTTGACAGGACACACAATCTAAAGCATCAGAACTTACAGGACCTAAATGACCATGAGAAATTAAATATTTTAAACGACTAACAGAAAGATGGCCTAAACGACAGTGCCAAAGCTGAAAAGGAGATAAAGGAGGAGCAGTGGTAGCAGTGGTAGGAGCTGTGATCTGAGAGGAATCCGGAACATGAAGATGGATAAGTTCGTAGAGACGTCCATGCTTACGGCCGATCCCAAGAGTTTGCCCCGTCCGAGGGTCCTGCACCAAACAACCAGTATGGGAAAAGGTAACAGCTAGACCATGCTCACATAATTGACTAATGGATATAAGATTTAAAGTGAGAGCAGGCATAAGATAGACATGAGATAAAGATAAGTGAGAGGTGGAAACAGAACCAACATGACTTACAGATAGAAGAGACCCATCAGCAGTATGGATAGAAGGAACAGGAGAAGTAGAAGAGAGAGGAGTAAAAATAATAGGGTCAAAGGTCATGTGATTACAACAAGCGGAGTCAAAGTACCAGGAAGTGTTACCTGCGGTGACAGACAAAGCAGTAGATGGAGGAGTACCGAAATTCTGCCAAAAATGGTGAAACATGGCTTCGACATCTGTGTGAGAGAAGACTGGAGTGGAAGGATCTATAGGGACAGAGGCAGGTAAATCCTCTGAGGCAGCAGCAGCAGTGCGTTGAGCAGACATTGGTTTAGACGGAGTCCCAGAACGGTGAGAGTTGGTGTGGGAGAAATGCCCGGGGGAGGGACCATTGCAAGAGGCACGGGCAGGGTTGCGGAAGCAATCGTGCTGGAGATGACCAGGACCAGTCTTGTTGCAAAACCGACAAAGACGAACTGGACAATTAACCAGAAGATGAGTCGACGGAAGACTGCGGTTTTGACAATAGTTGCAGATAGGTGTCTTCTGTGGGGAAGATGGTGAAGGAGAACTTCGAATCTGGGGAGTAGCAAGAACAGAGTCCACAGGGTGTGGATGGAGAGTACCAAACCTGGTTTCCTCTGACAGTAGTTCAGAAATTGCTTGCGCAAGAGTGGGTAAAGGAGTGCGATGAAGGAGAGATGCGCGGACTGGCTCAAAACGGGGAGTAAGAGCCATGAGAAACTGAACCAAGCGTTGTTGGTCACGGTAAGTAGTAAACAAGGCAGCATCCTTAGTACAATCCCATGGAGGTTCAGAGAGAGCGAGCTAATCCCAAACATAATACATTTGTGAGAGGAAATCATTAATGGTTTGAGTTGTGTCTTGGCGCATACAGTGAAGATGACTGAGAAGCTGATATTGGTGAGCAAGGCCAGTAGTCTGGTAGCGTTCTTGTAAAAAATCCCAGATGGCTTTGGCTGGAGAGGAAGCAGAGTCAAGTTGGAACCGACCAAACTGAAGGCTGATAGAAGTAATAAAAGTATTACGGAGCCAAGTGATGATCTGATAGTTTTTGCTATCTCAATCCTCCAGACGGTCAACATATTTGGCAGCGGAGTCCGTGGTGGCAGCGGATTCTGTGGTGGCTGGGATGGGTTTGCACACATCCCCAGTGATGATGCGCCAAAGTTTCTTTCCTTTGAGGAACCCAGACATAGCTTCTGCCCATAAGACATAGTTAGTTCCGTCAAGAACAACGGAAATAGGGTGGTTAGAGGAGTCCAGGCGATCCATGAGGAAAAAGCAGTACTATTAAAGCCGAATCTTAAAAATCTGAGGTTACCAGTGAATTCAGAGGGTCGAAATCAGTGGGAAATGAGTGAACGGACCAAAAAAAAAAAGATGACTAGAAGGCACTAAATTGGCTTGTCAAAGTTGGTCAACAATTCTGGTCAAAGATGACGTCATTGCTGTGTCACAGGCGCGGCGCACGTTAGCATAGACAGGCGCGGCGTACGATAGCAGAGGAAACAAGCGGCGCACGGAAGCAGCCAGGGCTGACGTCAAAAACACGCGGCTTACGTTAGCAGATGAGGCCACGGCGCACGATAGCACGGGACAAGTGTGAGGCGTGTAGAGCGCGTCGGAGAACGAGGAAGCGCGTGGATGAAAGTTCTGGCGGCGCGTGGAACGTCGGATGAGGATGAATCTGGTGGCGTTGGATTCGTCGTGAGGAGACGAAGGTTTTGGTGTGGTCCAATCTGTAATTTAGATAAGGACGAGATATGCAACAATCTGCTCAAAATAAAAATATGATGCAGCAGAGGAAGAGACTAGGCAATACACCTGTGCTCTGATACCATGAAAGAAATAAGAGAGTGATATTGAGAGTGTAAGAAAACTCTTGTATTCAATATATCTGAAAGTGTAAGAAGAGACTCCATATATAGGAGTTGCTTTTATACAACATCATAATGAAAGCAAAACATATAATAATAGAAAGTAGCCGAAAGCGAAGGCAACCGAATATAATCCTATGCTCCTATGCTCTGTCATCCTATAGCTATATATGATACATTAATATAATATATACATTATTATGATACATTAATATAATATATACATTATTATGATACATTAATATAATACATTAACACTACCCTTGAAGTTTAGTCTTGAATTTATGAATAATGGAACTAAACACATTCCCTTTCTTCCCCGAAACATCCATAGAGGCTCCTAAATAAATGCCAGGCTTAGCCACCTCTCAAATGCCAAAACAATCCCTTAAAAACTCCCGAAAACAGGATTCAAGATTGGGACTAACCATCAAATCTGACTTATGGAAATTAATCCTTAGCCCGGATTGATGACAAAAAGCATCTAAAAGCCACCTCAAACACCACGCCTCCTCCTTTATAAAAGGCATAAAAATTAAACAATCATCAGCAAAAAAGCAGGTGAGAAATGCATAGACCTTGTCGACAAATAGATATACCGTGACAAATCCCTTGAGAGGCCATCCCCGCAAGACCAGAAGAGAGAGCTTGGATAACAAAAAGAAATAAATAAGGAGAAAGAGGATCGCCTTGGTGTAGCCCACACCTAGGTTGAAACCAGTCCGTTCTTTGAGAATTAATCAAAATTGAGAATGAAACTGTGGAAATATATTGTGAAATAAGCCAAATCCACTTAGGACCAAAACACATACCCTCCATAACTTTAAGTAAGAAATCTCAATTGACTCTATCATAGGCCTTATTCATATGTAATTTCATTGCAAACAAGCCTTGTTTCCTAGATTTCTTTTTATGGATGAATTATCTTGCATATAATTAGCTTGTTTTGTATGTGTCAATTTATTTGAGATATGCTTATTTGGCAATGTTGCATTTTATCACCATGGATTGTTGTTTGTCTTTTTATATTAGTTATTCTTTTTTATTAATAATATATTTTTCGCTAATAAAAAAATAGAAGAATTGAACCAAAAAGTCTTTTTGTGCATGAGATGCATATGACTTCCATACCACGACATATATCAATATGTATTAACCGTTGGAAGACAAACTCACATGAAACTAATAAAGTTCATTTTCAACATAACGAGTTGCAGCAAGTGGCGTAGATAGAATAATGTCTTTCTAAAAAAAATTATTATTTTAAAATAGAGGAATTTTTTGATTATATTTTGTAGCACTCAATTTGAAATTTTAATCTTAAATTTGAAATTAGATACTTAAAGTTTGTAGACATTGAAATTTTACTAAAGTCAGTGAAATTTCATTAATATTAACTAAAGATTAGTGAAATTTTGTTAACTAAAGTAAGAGAAATTTCTTTGTTAGGTAATAGAAAATTTAGTGCAAATTTTATCAAATTTTTCTTTAAGAACTTAATGTTCGTCATAAATCTTATTTGATAGATCTCAACGAAAAGGTTCTAAAAATGTAATTTTTTTTTAAAAAACAAAAATAGATATCTAAATAAAAAATTATTGAATTTTAAGTTTTTAAATCATTTAACAAAACAACTTTTCCCAACTTTAATGTTGGGGTATTTTTGGTCTGAAGATGTCACTGATCTGTAATTTCTCCAGATATTTTTCATATATATGTCTTAATACTAGTAAAACGTTTTAACGAGGGAGCACTAACTAAAATCTCCTAAGAAAAATTTAATTTCAATTTTCTTATGCATATAATCACCAAAATAAGAATAAAGGGCAACCATCATGATGGAACAAAAACTTCAAATGAAACTTGGATAATAATATATAAAATAGCACACAAATTAACACTTTAAGAATATAGATAGCCCATATAGACCATCTATGGGTTTTAATTCAGATTTTTTTTTATATATTAAATTCATTAGAAAAAACAAGGAGCAAATTATAACACAAAATTTCAAAATGCATTCCAACAATTAAAATTGTATATTGGTGGGTGTTGAAATCTGATCTCACAACCAATTGAATCTCGTCTTCAAGATTCAAGGAATAAAGTTGAAGAGCACGTGACAAGATAGAGAAGCCCAACACCTGCATACAAGAAGACAGCAAAGCACGATGATTCATCTACCCGGAGGCACTTCGACAATTAAGTCAATAAATTTATCTCTTAAAGATAACAACTCAATCACCAAACTCATAAAAAAAAACATACACACATGAGATGCCTTCCTTTTATAACGAACTTCCTTTTATAACGAAATGTGCCCTTGTCCCCTATAAGTCTAACTTTATAGAATTATATTCCTTACAAAGATATTACTTATTCATGACTCCTCTCATTCATGACTCCTCTCTCAAAAGTCCACTCTTACCCAAACAAGTAGCCTGATATCATTTAAGACTCTCAATTCTCATTTGAATATCTCAAATTCCGGTATAATTGCATCACATCTCGACAATCCAAGGCCACCCACATAGCATCTCAGCTAACCACTAGGCACTTAGTCAATCCAAAAATATGTCCCCACAATTTTGAACCTAGAAAGACAAAAAATATATACCAACACACCTATTATCAGATCATGACTCTTCTATAGTAATTTGTGAGAAGCAGCCACGTCGCCTTTAGCTACAGTTTTGGTGAGTGGAAGAGATCTGCGCGTCCAAATTTCTCAATCTATTAGTATCTCAGAATGAATTCTCTATTCCTATCTCAAACTCACATAGCCCCTCTCTCTTAACGGCAATAGACGATGTCGAATAGCTCTCGCTTCGGGCCACCATCATCATAGGTAACAAAACTTCCATCTCTTTCTATTTTTTTGAAATCTGGTGTTATGTCAAGAAGGTTCTGGATTATTCTGGATTATGGGTCAATTGAAGGAAGTTAGTTAGGTAGTGGTTGAGAGATTAGTTAGTCAGTCAGTTACATCAGTTGTGAATTAGTTAGTTAGTTACATCAGTTGTGAATTAGTTAGGCAGTTAGAAGGGTGAGGCAAAGAAGTAGTTATAAATAATTGAGGAACTCCCATATGGGGGGTATGTAAAATTCTGAAAAATAATACAGATTTTGTGCTACTACCTCAGGTGTATGTCTGGAGACTGTCCTAGGCAGTGGGCTAAGTGGCTCTCTTTAGCTGAGTGGTGGTATAATACCACCTATCATGCTGCCACCAAAACTACTCCTTACTTTGCAGTCTATGGACAAGAACCTCCTGACCATACTTTTTGCCTTTCCACACCTTCTTCAGTAGCAGTTGTGGATAATTGGGTAAAAGAGAGGGCTGCTATTATCAAGACCTTGAGGGAGCATTTAACTCAGGCACAGCAGAGGATGAAACATTATGCTGATAAGGGCAGGTCTGAAAGGGAATTTGACATTGGGGACTGGGTGTTCCTTCGGTTACAACCTTATAAGCAGACTACAGTGGCTTTGCAGAGAAATATGAAGCTATCTCCAAGGTTTTATGGACCATATCAGGTCTTGGAAAGGGTAGGTGCAGTAGCTTATAAGCTGGAGTTACCAACAACTACTAAAATTCACCCTGTTTTTCATGTCTCACTGCTTAAGAAGAAAATCGGGACTAATGTGTTAGCTCACACTACTCTTCCCCCAGTAGGTCTTGAGGGAACTTTGCAACTGGAACCTATGGCTGTCTTGGATAGGAGGATGGTTAAGCGGGGTAATAAGGCTGTGGTTCAGTGGTTAGTCCAATGGACGAATTCTTTTCCAGAGGATGCTACGTGGGTTGATCATTCTGAGATAGAAGCAAAATATCCTCAATTTCAGCCTTGAGGTCAAGGCTATTTTTCAAGCAGCAGGGAATGTTATGTCAAGAAGGTTCTGGATTATTCTGGATTATGGGTCAATTGAAGGAAGTTAGTTAGGTAGTGGTTGAGAGATTAGTTAGTCAGTCAGTTACATCAGTTGTGAATTAGTTAGTCAGTTACATCAGTTGTGAATTAGTTAGGCAGTTAGAAGGGTGAGGCAAAGAAGTAGTTATAAATAATTGAGGAACTCCCATATGGGGGGTATGTAAAATTCTGAAAAATAATACAGATTTTGTGCTTTCTTCCTTAAGCCTTTGCTTCTTCTTCCCTAGCTACTACATCTGGTTCTTCTCTGATTTGATGAGTGGAATAATTTTGAATTCAGTTTTGAAATAGTTTGATTTTTAAATGTGTTCTATGATTGAAAATGGGTTTTTTAAATGATCTTTATTTTTTGAAATGGGTTTCGAAATGATTTCCATCATCGCATCGTTTAAAAAATGATTTGTCATAATTTGACTTCTTGTTATGAGAATGACTGCTTTATTTTGAGATTTTCTATATATTTTTTTTCACCGAATAAGGGTTTGTGGGTTTGGCTTCAGTTTCACTCAGTTTATGACTTATCTGAGAAGCTATTGCTCGTTTTCCTTACGTTGTGTTTGGTTAGGGAATGTGGGGAGGGATTCGGAAAGGGAAAGGAAAAGGGAAAGGGAAAGGGAAAGGGAAAGAAAAAGAGAAAGAGAAAGAGAAAGGGAAAAGGAAAAGATGTGTGAAATTAAGTGAGATGTAGGTATATTTTATTTACATTTCATCTACCTTTTTCATTCCCCTTTTCAAATTCATTCTCAAATCTTTCAACCAAATACAGTATTAGGAAAATAACAATTTGGTGTTAATTGAAAAAAAAAATGAAATCAGTGGTAAAATTTATGAAATTATTGGAATTTCATAATTTCTTCAACATGCAATGGTACCATTCTTTTTCATAATTGCTGAGATTTTTTTCCCCGACTTTTGTTCTCCATATTAATACGAATTCTTTCTTATCTATTTTCTGGGACATGTTTCAGTAAGCTCTGCTTCGAGGCTTTTCATCTTTAATTGAAGCCCTTGATCCTCCATTGAAGCTTATTTGAGATCAGATATGTCCTTGTTAGTGATAGCACTAGTGTTCCTCTCATCAACTCAACCTCTCTGCTTTTAAAATAGGTATCAAAAGAATTTTTGCTTTCTTTACAACAATTTTCTTGTTATTTATTTATTTATTTATTTATTTATTTCTTCTTCATCTGGTTTGTCCATCTTCTTGGTGGTTTGTTGTTCTGAAAGTATTTTATTATTTTTTTTGGTTAAGTTCAAGTAAAGATTTTGGGTATGTTTGGTTTGAGTTTGGAAGATGAGTTTTAAAGATAAAAAGTACGAAAAGTTGTTTGGTTTGGTTTTTTTCAAAAGATGTTTTGAAAAATTATTTTGAGAGGGAGTTTTGGAAAAAGTGATTGATTTGATGTGTATGAGAGAGAGATTTGTTTGGAAAACTTGTAAACCAAACAAGTTTTGGGAAAAAATTTTCGAAAAATTTGTTTGATTTGATTACTTTTAAAAACTTATTTGTAGAAAATTTTTTTCAAAATTTTTTGGGAAACACAAATCAAACAAGGCCTTTCTTTTTGCTGTTTTTACGGCTTTGCAATTCTGGCATAATATTGGACCAACAGCTAGGGAAAGTGATTTTCAATCTTTGCAGAGTAAAGGTTCATTTTCTTCCCTCTTTTTTTTTTTTTGGTGTGTGTGTGCACGCGCGCTCTCTTTGTTTATCCCCTTTTTTTTTCTTCTTTTTTTTTTTTTTGCTTGCATGCTTAATTTTCTTTCTTGTGTTTTTTTTTTTTTTAAAGGTTGGGCAATATATATAATATTATTAAATGTTTGGGTTTTTTTTGTTGCGTATGTGTCCATTCTATTTTGTACCTTATTTATTTATTTTTTAATTTTTTGTTTTTTTTGTCTTTTTTACTTGATTTAGTTTTTGTTATAGTTTTCTTAGAAAGTTCTATGTGATCCATGGAGAAATGTCCCAGGAAGTTGGAATTTCTAACTCTCAAAATTTATAAGTTCATGTGTAATCCATTATGTTTGAAGGTGCTTACTATTTTTCTTTTGTTTCAATGTGAGGCAATTGTTTGTTTACGACATTAAGAATGACAACAATTCTGTCTAATAAAACCAAAATCATTATTCCAGTCCTTTAGTCTTCACGAACGAAGTGTTTGACAATCATAGTAATCTCACAGAACATCAATTGGCACCATCTTTTTATTTTTGCTCCGTGTTAATCTTAATATTCTTTGATAGCTGACTCCAAAATTCAAATTTTGTAGTGATAATTGGCTATTTTTTGGATAAATATGGGCTGATTTTGTGTTGTTTTTTGTGTGTGTTGTTTTATTCTTGGTATTAGCTTTGTTGGTTTATTTATTTATTTATTATTTATTTATTTATTTTTTGTATTTTCAAAATTTTTAGTTTGTTTGTCTATTTCAGATTCAGGAAAGTTAAGAGCTTTGGTGGTAATGTGGTGTTGGTGTGGATGGGATTTATGCAAAATAAGGACATGTTGTGTGAAGTTGATTTTGGTTTTTGGTGGGTTGATTTTAATCTCTTCAAAATTGTGCTGTGTTTTCTCTTCTATTGGTGTGATTAAGTGATTCTTGTGGCTTTGGAAAGACGGGTTTTGTTCTATTAAGCAAAGAAACGTCATGTCTTCCTTTCTCATGCTTCTTTTTACACATTGCTTGTCTTTGGTTTTTTTTTTTTTGGGTATATATATTTATCCTTTTCAATAATAATAATTATAATAATAATAAAACTTCATTGTTTTTCTTCTTTTCCTTGTCCTTGGTACCTTTATTTGATTGTTTTTTAGTTTGGTAGACAAATCTAATTAATTTTGCCTTTGACCAAAGTTGCAATAAGCAATTTGTTAATAATATTCATCTTTATTTGTTTTGATCTCTATATGTATGTTATTCTCTATTTATTTATTTATTTTTTGGGCATAGTTATGGTTTTATAGGTTTTTCAAATTTGTTACTTTTGAGTTTGTGTTGTTTGTGATTGATTTTTGTTTGATTATTCATGAGTTGGGTTTATAACGGTCTGGTTTGTAAGTGTAAAGATTTCAAATGTACCATATTCCTTCTGTTAGAGCAGGAAGGTTGTTACTTATGTGTTACTAGGTGACCCATATGATATGAACTAAATTATTTAGAAAAATGAAAAACCATATAATTTAGAAATTTAACAAGAATCACTACTGGAATTTGGGGATTTAACGGCATTTAATTAATGGCGTTTTTTTAAACGTCAGCTTTTTTTAAAATTAACGGTGTTTTTTAAACGTCGCAATTGTTATTAATTAAAACGGTACAGTTTTGTGACTAGAAGTCGTTTGAAAAGCGCCACCGAATCCTGCCTCTCCTCAAACCCTATCCTGTCTCTCTAAACCTTTATTTTGATAAACCCCATTTTGAGCACCGCCGTCTGCATATGAAGTTCGAATCTCTCCCTCACTCTTTTTCTCTCTCTTTCTCGCAGAGGATCGAATCAATACGAAGTTCTCTCTCTCGATTCGGTGATTCTTCTTTGTTAGTTTATTATTGTATCATGTTAGTGTTAGTTTATTATTGTATAGTGTTAGTTTATTATTGTATAAAGGTTAGTGTATATCAGTGCTATTAGAATATGATAGTTAGTGTTAGTCATAATGAATGTTCCTATTTACTTTCTTCTTTCGGTGCAAATTGGTGGCACCCTATGTAGCTTTTCCTCTCTATAAAAGAGAGTGTAAATCTCCTAATAATACACACAATAACTGAATAATTCAGTGGCTATTTCTCTCTCTCTCAATCCTCTATCACTCTCTCAAATTATTGTTTCATGGTATCAGAGCCCAGTGTTACATTTCTGGCAATTTTCGATTTTGGTGTTTAGTCCCGTACACAGTGGCATACATCAAATCGCTCGGAATTTTCTCACGATTCCAACGGCACCTAGCCCGTTCTCAGAACACCCTCCACGCGCCCACACGCGCCGCCTTTACCTTCAGCGCGTCACCAGCTCCGCCACCACTCTCACACGCGCCCGCACGCGCCATCTGTTGCTACTCACCTCCGCCACGCGCCTCCACGCGCCCACACAACCGCGGCTGACGTCAGCCCTGCCACTCCCGTACGCCGCGCCTGCTATTGTGCGCCTTTCGTGCGCCGCTTCACTACATTGCACCCGTGTGCGCCAAAACGGCTATTGTGCGCCTGCGCCTGCGCCTGTTCGCTACCGTGCGCCGCCGCCTTCCTGCTAACGTGCTCCTCCCTGCACTCTGCTAACGTGCGCCGCTGACATCATCGCTGACATCATCTCTGTCCAGCAGCCTTTTCTGGCTATTTTCGACCTTCCGGACTCACTGGTACACTCTGTTTTACCAAATTTTGCTCCTACAGGTCTCTTCCTGTTGCTTTAATCCTACTTAACTAGTATTATGGATCGTCTTGACACCTCCCATCCCATTTCCGTTATTCTGAATGGTTCAAACTATGTTCTGTGGGCCCAAGCCATGTCTTCCTTTCTTAAAGGCAAGAAGCTCTGGCGAATTGTCACCGGGGATGTGACTAAACCAGTCAAAGAAAGTGCCACTACTGAAACTACTGTTCATACTGCTACATATGAAGACCGACTTGAGGAATGGGACAGTAAGAATTACCAAATCATTACCTGGTTTCGTAATACCTCTGTTACCTCTATCAGTCTTCAATTTGGCCGCTTTCAGCTTGACTCTGTAACTACTCCTGCGAAAGACATCTGGGATTTTTTGAAAGACCGATACCAGACTACTGGTCTTGCCCATCAATATCAACTTCAGAACCAACTTCACCGCATGCGCCAAGAATCCACTCAGTCTATTAATGACTTCCTTTCTCAAATATACTCTGTTTGGGATCAGCTTGCTCTTTCAGAACCAACCTGGCATGACCCCGAAGATGCAGTTTTATTTACTAACCATCGCAACCAGCAAAGGTTGGTGCAATTTCTCATGGCTCTTACCCCCTCTTTTGAGCCCGTACGTGCCTCTCTGCTTCATCGCCATCCCTTGCCCACTCTTGAACAAGCCATTTCTGAGTTGCTATCAGAGGAGACTCGTCTAGGTACTCTTCAAACTCATCATGTGGACTCTGTTCTTGCCACTCCTCCGTCCCGGCCATCATTTACCCAGCGGACAACTGCTTGCCTCTATTGTCAGAATCGGGGCCTTCCTTCAACCCATCTCCTGGTCAATTGCCCCGTCAGATCCTGCCGCTACTGCAACAAACTTGGTCCTGGTCATCTGCAACAGGATTGTTTTCGCAATCCATCCCGCTCATCCTCCAATAGCCACTCCTCTCGCGGTGGCTCTTCCCGGGGAAGTTTTCATCGTTCCGGCAACCAGTCTCATCACACTGCTACTTCTGCTTCCGGGAATCAGTCTTATCACACTGCTGCTGCTGCTTCCGGGAATCAGTCTCATCACACTGACACTGCCCCCTCTGCAGGGTTCTCTGAGTCACCTGCTCCATCTACCCCTCACTTTTCTCCAACGGATGTAGAGGCCATGCTCAAACAACTTCTCTCCTCATCTGGTACACCTCCTCCTACTGCTTTGTCTGTAATCCCAGGTAACTCCTCTTGGTATTTTGACTCTGCCTGTTGTAATCATATGACCTCCAGTTCTACTATCTTTTCTTCCTTATCTTCATCTCCTCATATTCCCTCAATACATACTGCTGATGGTTCCCTCATGTCTGTTCGTCATGTTGGTACTGTTTCCACCTCTTCTTTATCTCTACCTCACGTTTATCATATCCCTGCTCTTACCTTAAACCTTATTTCCATTGGTCAATTATGTGAACTTGGTCTAACTGTCACCTTTTCTGCTACTGATTGTTTGGTACAGGACCCTCAGACGGGGCAGACTATTGGGATCGGCCGTAAGCGTGGACGTCTCTATGAACTCATTCACCTTCATGTTCCTGCCTCTCCTCAGATTGCTGCTCCTGCATCTACTTCCTTATTATCTCCCTTTCATCTTTGGCATTGTCGCTTAGGGCATATTTCTGTTACTCGTTTAAGGTATTTGGTTTCTAGTGGACAGTTGGGTCATGTAATTCCCGATAATTTCGATTGTATACCCTGTCAACTTGCTAAACAACCTGCTTTATCATTTAATAAGAGTACTTCTGTTTCTCTTGCCCCTTTTGATCTTATACATTCGGATATTTGGGGGCCCTCCCCTACTACTACTATGGGGGGATCCCGCTATTTTGTTGTTTTTATTGATGATTTTTCCCGGTTTACTTGGCTTTTTCTCATGAAAAATAGGTCTGAACTTAAACACATTTATTATCGATTTGCACAAATGGTTCACACCCAATTCTCCAAAACCATCAAAATTTTTCGCTCTGACAATGCTATGGAATATCGGGATTCAGATTTCCTTTCCTTTCTTCAGCATCATGGTACACTGCCTCATCGTTCCTGTGCTGGCACGTCCCAGCAAAATGGCCGCGCTGAACGGAAACATAGACATATTCTTGACACTACTCGCGCTCTCCTTCTCTCTTCTTCCTGTCCTGAAAACTTTTGGGGAGAAGCTGCCCTCACTGCTGTTTACACTATCAACTGTGCTCCTACCCCTGTCATCCATAATCAAACTCCCTTTGAACGTCTGCATGGCACTCCCCCTCCTTACGCCAATCTCCGGGTTTTTGGCTTTGCTTGTTTTGTTCTACTTCAATCCCATGGACACACCAAGCTTGAACCTCGCTCTCGTCTTTGTTGCTTTCTTGGGTATGGCATTGAACATAAAGGCTTTCGCTGTTGGGATCCTCTCTCTAAACGTCTTCGTATCTCCCGCCATGTCGTTTTCTGGGAACACCAAATGTTTTCCTCGCTATCCTCCTTTCACTTACCCGGACTTTCCACTACTGCATTGTTTACTAATCCTTCCATCGATCTTTTCTCTGCTGATTTTGATACAGGTTCCTCCTCCATCGAGACGCCCTTGCTCACCCCTGATCCTGTCCAGCCTGCTCTACCTGAAGGTCTACCTCTTGTTGCCACACCTCCTTCTCCACTGGCTCTTCCTCCCACCGATCCTCCTACGGGTCGACCACGCCGGGTAACTCAACCTCCTATCCATCTTCGTGATTATATTGTTGGATCTGCTGCCTTCTCTACTTATGAACCTACCTCCTATCGTGAGGCTTGTACTAATCCTCTTTGGCAGCAAGCTATGACTGATGAACTCCATGCCTTGGACAAAGCTCATACTTGGGATCTTGTTGATCTTCCTCCTGGCAAGACTGCGATTGGCTGCAAATGGGTTTACAAAATCAAAACACATTCTGATGGCTCTATTGAACGCTACAAAGCTCGTCTTGTTGCCAAGGGTTTCAACCAAGAATATGGCATTGATTATGAGGAGACATTCTCTCCTGTTGCTCGGCTTACCTCTGTTCGCAGTTTACTTGCTGTTGCTACTGCTCGCCACTGGGGGCTCTTTCAGATGGATGTCAAAAATGCTTTCCTCAATGGTCATCTTCTTGAAGAGGTCTACATGCAACCTCCACCTGGGTCCACTTTTCAACCTCATCAGGTTTGCAAACTACAGCGTGCTCTTTATGGTCTCAAGCAAGCGCCTCGTGCTTGGTTTGCTAAGTTCAGTTCTACCATTCATGACTTCGGATTCACCTCTAGCTCCTATGACTCTGCTCTTTTTATACGGACTACTTCTCATGGTACTACTCTTCTTCTTCTGTATGTGGATGATATGATTATCACTGGTGATGATCAAGCTGGTATTCTCCACCTCAAACAATTTCTCCACCAACAGTTTGAGATGAAGGACCTTGGTACTCTTAACTACTTCTTAGGCCTTGAAGTCTCTCATGATTCTACTGGTTCCTATTTGTCCCAGGCCAAATATGCATCCGATCTTCTGGCTCGAGCTGGTCTTACTGATTACAAAACTGCCTCTACTCCGGTTGATCCTCAGATTCGTCTCACTCCTCTCGATGGGACTCTTCTCTCTGATGCTACTCTTTATCGCCAGCTCGTCGGCAGTCTTGTCTATCTCACAGTCACTCGTCCTGACATTGCCTATGCTGTTCACATTGTCAGTCAGTACATGTCGGCTCCTCGCACTCCCCACTATACTGCTCTACTCCGTATCCTTCGCTACCTCAAAGGCACTATGTTCCATGGTCTTCACTTCTCGGCTTCTTCCTCTCTTGACCTACGTGCCTTTTCCGATGCTGATTGGGCTGGGGATCCTACGGATCGACGCTCCACCACGGGATTCTGTTTCTTCTTAGGGGATTCTCTTCTTGCTTGGCGTAGCAAAAAACAATCCCTCACTGCCCGCTCTAGCACCGAAGCTGAATACCGAGCTCTTGCTGATACTACTCAGGAACTTCTCTGGCTTCGCTGGCTCCTTGCTGATATGGGTGTTTCTTCATCTGCTCCTACCCCTCTCTACTGTGACAATCAGAGTGCCATTCAGATTGCTCACAATGATGTTTTTCATGATCGCACCAAACATATTGAGATTGATTGTCATTTTATTCGCCAGCATGTCACCTGTGGAACTGTTCATCTTCTTCCTATTGCCTCAGTCGATCAACCCGCTGATATCTTCACTAAAGCTCATCCTTCTGGCCGCTTTCATGATCTTGTTTCCAAACTCAACTTGGTTGATGCTTTCCTTCCTTGAGTTTGCGGGGGGATGTTAGTTTATTATTGTATCATGTTAGTGTTAGTTTATTATTGTATAGTGTTAGTTTATTATTGTATAAAGGTTAGTGTATATCAGTGCTATTAGAATATGATAGTTAGTGTTAGTCATAATGAATGTTCCCATTTACTTTCTTCTTTCGGTGCAAATTGGTGGCACCCTATGTAGCTTTTCCTCTCTATAAAAGAGAGTGTAAATCTCCTAATAATACACACAATAACTGAATAATTCAGTGGCTATTTCTCTCTCTCTCAATCCTCTATCACTCTCTCAAATTATTGTTTCATTCTTCTTGAGCACAGAGCGATTGCGATTTTGAAGTTCGATTTTGAGCACCGTGATTTGGAACTCTTCTTCAGATCCGTGATCTTCGTCTTCTTCGATCAGAGGTTAGATGTTCTTCTGTGCTCTGTTTGGAACTCTTCTTCTTAGATGTTTCTTCAGCTCTGTGAATCTCTTCTTTTATGCTCTGTTTCCACTTTTTGCTTAAATCATTATCTTCTTCGTTTCTAGTTTTACTTATTGTTCTGCTCAAATCACTATTAGGCAAATTTTCGATTTTTGATTTGTTAAAGTACAATGTTGATTTGGTTGTTGATTTTTGTTTGCGCAGAGAAGGATCGAGAATTGGGGGAAGCCTTAGAGAGAAGGCAGTTGAAGAGGTTCTGTTCTATATGTATTCTCTCTTCTATGTAATTGCCATTCTATGTATTTTTCTAATATAAATAAATGCTAGTCTCAATTCATCTAAATTGGTTAACTCTATATAACTTACTATTAGTCAGATTTGTGTTGTATATTTTTTTTGTTCTATGGAGCTCTATTGGGTTATGAATTCCAGTTTGGTTTAATCAGTTGACAGTAGTGATGAAGACTGATATAGATGTAGTGTAGGCAATTGAGCTATCTAGAAATCTCATTATTGATTACTGACAAAATAATGATCAATTTGCTTCACAACTTTTGCTTCACAACTTTTGCTTCTAGTTTAGACTGTAATCAAATGCACGTCTTCTGAAAATATTTGCCAGCAAAGTAAGAAGTAAAGAACTAATAGCATATTAGTGAGACTTCCTCATTTATAAGAGAAAAGTAAGTGTTATTTTCTCACATGTTAGTGGCTGAAAGCTGAAATAAATTGTTGGAACAGTTATATGGTGTCCAGGTGTCATATGCTATGATAGTATTATTAATCTAATGTCTACATGATCATATATAAATAATTAAAAAAAAGAAGCATTTATAGCAATCGCTTTTCTAGAGTTCATATTAGGCCTATTGAATTTCTTATTTCACTTATCTATCTTCATTTGAAACTAGTGGATGACATGTAAAGGGGCAGAACAGATGGATGGAGATTGGAAAGGGCTCCACTTGAAACTTGTAAACAAGATTTTATTGAATTACTATGTAAAATGTGATAGACCAACTAAGCTTTTGTAGGACAGCTAAGGCAGTTCATCTTTGATTGTTAAGGTATTTAGGGTTTGTGGTTTTGTTGAATCTTGTTGTTCTAGAAGATACCAAACATTTTTATGTTTTGTAGGATGATATGACATGTGCAGAGGCATATGTGAAGTTCATGTGATAATTCTTGACTCTGAAGAACATGTCATCAATTAATAAACTATGTTCTTATGTGCATGCTTGTCTTGTGCTCTAGATTTCATTGTTAAGATAAATAAAATATGGGCTCACACTTCTTCCTGCACTTGATTTAGCAAAAGCTTAGTTAATGAAATCTGTTGTACCTCCTTTTGTTAAACTTGATCTAGATCTAAAGAAATTAGTTTTTATTTTTTTATTTCCAAGTTTAAAAACTCTTATTGATCACACATTGTCAGATCTGGATATTGGACTAGTGATAAGAGGGAATGGGTTGAACTATCAAGATCGGCCCCTTTATTGATCCTGTAGTTTGGGGCAAAACAGGTAAAGATTTTGACTACCACTTTGCTTTTATTTGTGTTCTCTTTATAGTGTTTTATCTAGATTTTTGTTATGTTTATACAAATATATTGTATTTTTTTTTTCCCATTAATGTTCTTCACAGTAATTGCTTTTGTTTTGATTGGAGTATAAGAGTCTTTAGTGAAGGTATGGTAAGTAAGATTCCTGACTTTGAGACTGTTAGGGATATCAGAGAGAAGCTTTGCTACATAAGGTTAGTGAATATCATCGTAGTTTGGTTTGCTTTTATGGAATTTGAGATTGTTCTATATTGCTCTCTGTTTTGCAACACCTCAAGAATTCATGTTTAGTATATTTTTATGACAATTAGATTCAATGGTCAGTGTCTACTAATTTGATGAAGATGTTATGCTATACTTAATTTTCTCAAATTTTGTCCATGAAGTTTTGAGATTATTAGTTTCAATTGTTGTCAATTGTGGATGCGAAAGACTTAATTTTTATGTGGTTTTCATGCCTTTTTTAGGTTATCCTTTTGAAAGCAATCTGTGATCTATACTGTTGCTTTCCACTTGACAGTGCAAAGGCACAATTTATTCATGTCGTAGATTGTGAGGAAATTTCTGTTTAACTATCCCATTTTGTATAGCTCAATTTTAATGTTGGGTCCAACATTCCTGAAATTTTATTGCCCGGCCTAACATTCCTAGTCAATTTGTAGAGCATTTCTACTTGATTTAATGCTGGGCCCAAATTTCTTCATTACTTTGACAGTGGAAGCACTGGAAGCAGTGGCAGCAATAGAAGCAGGTATTATAATCTTTTCTTTCATTTGTTATGTTTATTGCGTATTCTCGAATTGATTGAATTTTTTTAAGCAGTGAAAATAATCTTGAATAAAATCCATGATTTTGATTGAATTATTCTGTAAGGTAAGCTTCAAGGGTTGTTTGTCCCAAAAACTGGGGCAAGTCTGACTTGGGTTTCCACTTTCTCCATTTCCATCTTTCTGAGGAATTAGAGGGTGGTGGTGACTGGATATATCCACCTCCACCACCTCCTCATCCTCCTCCTCCATGTGTCCTTCAAATGAAGGTTGATCTTTCAAGGGATAGGGATAGGGATAGGGATAGGGATAGGGATAGGGATTCCATTCCACAGATAGAAAGTGGGGGGTTAAAGGATTCACTCCTGCTCCTGTCTGCTACTGCTGCTGCAACCCCCACTAGAGAGGACTGCATTCCTTTCAACTTGGCTACCTCTTTCTTCTCTCTCATTTCTAGAATGAAATTAGGCCCCTTGGATGTCAATGTCAATGACGCTGAATTTGCTCCACAAAAGGACTTGAACGTCAAGCTGATCTCATAAATTTTGATACTACTGCTTTGATTGCTCTTATATCAGGAATCAGTAATGGCAGTACACAGAATATTCTGGCTAAATCCGAGAGCGAAATAAGGAAGCGCTTTAAGAGCAACTATGAGTTTGTGATTGCCCAGGTATATATTTTATATTTCAAGTGCATGCGCTGTGCCATCCACATCATAATCTTAAGCATTGTTCTGTGTTTATTGTATGCATTAGATTAGTTATCTTTTCTGCCAATTCTATGTGCAATGAACATCTAAAGCCAATCAAGAAGGTTTATTCTTTCCAATTTTGGCTACTTGTATTTCAAGCATCTCCTTGAATATAGCTAGCTATGAGACCTAGGATAGTTTTGAGTGGATATTTTTTCCCCCTCCATGTTAGCATTGGAGACTATCATGAGCTAAATTTATATTAAAGAACTGGTAGTTTTGGGTCCAAAATATAAACATACCATCTGGTGGTGGAGTGTGATCATAGAAAGGGAAAACATTACACAGTCATCAGCCAATTGCTTTTGTCACTTGATTATGACTTAGTTTATGCCTAATCACATATACTGAGGTGGGTACAGTGTACACTACTAGTCAATTTTTTTTTTGCAACTAAAGGCTGAGTGTGGATATATGATGACAGGAAACTCTCTCTCTCTCTCTCTCTCTCTCTCAGGATTTCTGCTAGTTCATTTTCTTTCAATTATGCCTTGATTTCTGATTCATTTCTAGTTCTTTCATCTTTGCTAATTTCTTCTTCTGTGTCGTTGCATTTTATCGTACATCTGTTGTCTCTTTATCTTCAAGCTAGTTTTTTATCTTCAAGAAGAACTAACAATGTAAAAGTACCAATATCACTAGTTTTTAATTTCTCACTTTTATAAATCTATTAAGACATGATGTGATTTGGTGTAGGAAATTAGTGAATAATTGTAGAAATTTGGACTGTTGACAGTCTTGTGCCTTGGCTTTTTTCCTTCTAAGATGCCTTTGCCTCATACTTTTAGATTTTGATTACTTTCTGTATTCTTTTTTATTCCCTTTGTCTCGAGATATAAAAATCTGTAGTAAAAATAATTATATAAAATCAAACACAACATTCTAGTAAGAAAGTAAATATTTACATGACAAAAATGCAGCATGTTCTTTACAAAATAAGACAGTAACATCTCAAACACCTCTTGAAATATGAACCATGTGTATAGTTTGTGCCATTGGCATTACAAACATGAATCAATAGATCACTCAACACCAATAATGTATTATAACAGATTATTAACATATTATATTTCCTAGAGCTGAATAAAAAACATCTAGCAGATGAGGAGTTGGAGAGTAGAGCATTAGAGAACTGATTGGCCATGATAGGAGAAGTGTCACATGTACCAGGAATAATTTGCCAATGCCTGAACTCTCCTCTAAAACCTCTTGATATGCTGCCACTCTTGTAACATCAAAAGGATTTGACCCCATTATAGAGAGAGAGGGAGAGAGAGAGAGAGAGAGAGGTGTACTAAGTAGCCTCTTAATTAGGAAGGGGAATTTTTAAAATTAACTGGGAGTTCTAGGCAGTTGTAGGGAGTTCTTTAGAATAATGTGTTTACTTGAACATTTACCCTTAAATGAATATAGAAGTAAAAGGATTTTAATAATGCATAATTTAATTTTCTTTGGATAGTTTAGGGAAATGAAAAATATACACAAAATTAGTGTTGTACTATTATATATTAGCAAAGATGACATGCTTGACGACTGAACCAGTGCTTACCCCATTCCTCCAAGTGGGACACCTTGGGATGCTGATGGCTTGGAGCTCTCGATTGAAAGGATTAATTGGTGCTGTGTGCCCATATTAAGCAAGTAGCAATTAAATCTAAAGAAAAGGTCCAACAAAAAATTGCATCAAACAAAATGATCTATGAATTTCTTCTATTTTCATTTTTCAGACTTGAAAAAGCCTATTGCTGTCATTGCAAGAAAGTCGCGAGTTGGGTCTTCTTGGAATGAGGTCAAAACCTTGACTTCGATCCTCACTGCTCGAAGTAAGGTTGTTAGTGTGGACTTCTCTCAATTTTAATTTCATCATCAATTCTTTCCCCTCTGTACATACTTTTTCTATTTGTATATGTATATTATTCCTTGTTACTTAGTAGACATTGATGCAGCAGATGTTGATAATGAATTGGCAGTTGTGGAGTATGTTGAGGACATCTACAAGTTCTACAAGTTAACAGAGGTACTATTTTGGCCTTTATTTTTCTATCTTTTTACCTTCTCTATCTATCGACATGTTTTGCTCAATAATGGGAATTTATTATGGTAGGGTGAGAGTCGAGTTCACGATTACATGGATTCACAGCCTGAAATCAATTCAAAGATGAGATCAATTCTCATAGACTGGTTGACAGAGGTTCACAGGATGTTTGAACTAACGCCTGAGACCCTTTACCTCACAATTAACATAGTTGATCGGTGCCTTTCAATGAATGTTGTCCCAAGGAGGGAGCTTCAGTTGGTCGGCATTAGTTCAATGCTAATTGCTTGCAAGTATGAAGAAATTTGGGCACCAGAGGTAATTGGTGTTCTGTTTTCATCATTTAGAACCATGTCTGATCTAAAAATTGTTTGGTTTCACTGAAATTTGGGCACCAGATTTGATTATATTAAATTTGACAAGCAAGGAATATACATGTTCTTATTAATGGTGATTTATGTCTTCATGCTTTTGATAGAATTTATTGCTTTGTTCTAGATTTTCTTTAAAAAGATTATAATTTGCAACTATTATTTATTTATCTGTAGGTCAAAAGGATAATTTTGCTGAGGGAAAGAGTTGATTCAAGATGTAAGAGGAATTTGCAGCTTTTTTTTTTTTTAGCTAACATCTAGTGTTCTTTGCGTCGTTGTATGAAAAAAAGAAAGTGAAGTATAGGTTCCTTGTTAGTAGAACTGTCGTTGATTGCATTGGTTATTATTGATATGGGAAATTTCCTAGGTCCTTATGCAACACTCATCTGGTAGTGATTGATTGAATGAAACGTACATCGATTACATTTTTTTTTTCCCCTTCTTTTTTGCCCACAGTGGTCCTCATTTTGATTGGGTGTGTAAAACATTTAATTGAATGTAAATATTGGTGGTTGCTTGTGTTAATTAGTTAAGAGTACTGTTTTTTCTCGGAGGAAAATCTTGCTACTTGCACCTTTGAATGTCTTATCAGCATGTTGGTCTCCCTTCTGTTGGATAAAGATTATGTTTCAAGGTTATACTGCAATTTTGGAGCTGAAGTCTGTTTTGGTTTGGTCATTTTTTGTCATATTTATGCTTCATTGCTTTGTACTTTCTTTATTGTTCATCAGTTATGCTCTTTGCATTTATTTTACTGTTCTCTTGAGTTTTGCTTTCCCTACTTGCTCATAGCTGTATGATCAGTTCTTTTTTTTAATTTTATTTATCTATTATTTTTTAAATCCACAATGCAGGCAATAAAAGTTCTGAATATGATTAAACTTTATGGGAAGCCAATAAGAGTGAATAAGGTGTGAATGTTATATCCTTGTTATGCATCATTTTCTGTTTCTTTATGCTTATGCTTAGGATATTGCCACAGAAGCCATCATTAATGATTTCATGGTTTGACTTTCAGAGCCTTTGTTTGAACTAGATTTAAAATCAAGATAAAAAGAGCTTGGATGTTGGAGCTAACCTTTTTATGGGAAACCTCGATCCTGTAAGAAATTTGATGCACTCGAATGTATTTTCATGCTTTGACGTCACAAAATGTTTTGACGGCGTTTTTAGGACCTATCGCGGCGTTTTTTAAACGCCGCTAAATCCTTGATTTGCAGCAGTGAATGATATAAGTATTGTCATTATTATAAATAAATTTATTTTTGGATATTTACACGTAAATTTTAATTTATGAACTTATACTCCATTAAGTCTTAACAAAATTTTTTTGAACCTTCAAGTCTCATTAAATTTTTAATAATCGGAATTACTTTTTAAACAATGATTGTTCATCATTTATGATTATCTATAAAGGAATATGATAATTTGACATTTATTTTAATTTTCAAAGCTTTAAAATATTAACTTTCAAATTAAAAAAACTTAAAAAAAATCATGTGCAAAAAAAAAATTAAAATAAATAAATAAATAAGTTTTTTTTGAAAAAATTGAATTATTTTTTTTGCGCAAAATTGAACATTTTATGTTTATAAACGATCATGATGATGGAATATTGATGTGCAAAACTTTAAAAATGAGAAAAATAATAATGTTCTCAATTTTAAAACTGTAAAAAATTAATAATGTTCTTGATTTTATTAGATAGTTGAATCAAACTAATAAGTAGAAGGATAAAAATGTTTAATCTTATGCTCTATTTTTTTTTTCCATCAGTTAATGAAATAATTATCTGGAATACTACTATGCAAAATTAATAATATTATTAGTTTTAAAAATTGAAAAAAACTGATAATATTATCAATTTTATTAAATAGGACCAATTAATTCAAAAAATCTTAAATAGGATCTGAGCTACCATAACATTTATAAATAGGACTTTTAGATAATTAACTTTTTATTTTTAATGATGTTTTGTTTTGAAATAAATAGTCTAAAATAAGTCACATCATTATATATGAAAGTTATGCATGAATTTTTTATTTGTATAACACCAAATGTTATTTATTCTTGATTAATTACCATTATTATTAGGAGAAATCATTACCCCATTTCTATTTTAAAATCTTTCCAACCACTACATTTTGTTCCAATCTTTTAGTAAATTTATTTTTAAGAACGTCAGATTCTCCAAATTTTCACAATAATGATGTGATTCACCATATCAAAAAACAAAAAATGATTCTATTATTATTGTTAGATATAATAAATGATACATGTCCGTATAATATTTACAACAATGCTAGAGGGCCACAATTTTTGTGGCCACAATGGCTCAAAACTGCCAAAACGACGTCGTTTTGGCTGTTTTGAGCCATTGTGGCCACAAAAATTGTGGCCCTCATACATTTTCCTAATATTTATTGTGTAGCTTCACGTAATATATATATATATATATATGTGTGTGTGTGTGTAAAATTTATTCAGTAATAAATATTATAAATTTTTTTATAATAATAGAAATGTACTTGCCAATTGCCATTAAAAATAACAAAACAAGAACAAAAATAAAAATGCAGTTTTAAAATTAAAACGGCGGTCATAAAAAAGAGGAATAAAAAGAAAAAGGGTAAATTACATCTTACCTCCCTCAAATCTCGTTTCTTTTCATTACACCTAATAAAACTAAAAATTGTAACACAAAACCTTTTCTATTAAATTTTTTTCAATTTAAAAAATGAATAAATAAAATACCCCTTTAACTATAAGTATAAATTACACTTTACCTCTTTAAACTATGACCTTATCCCCTCAATTAAAAAATTATTTGATTTTTAAACTGAAACACAGTTTTTGAGATTCTTTTTGTTTTTTGTATTTTTAGTAAATTTTTTCATATTTTAGTTAACTTTTAAATTTTTAAATGCACTTAAAAGTAAATATTTGTGAATAAATTTTCAAAAAATTTACTAAAGAAGAAATTTATAAAAAAAAAAAAAAAAACAATGAGCTGTTATATTTTTGTGTTTTTTTGTCTTTAGTAATTTGCTTTAGATTTCTTTATAAATATTTACTTTTTAGATGCATCTATCTTAGATGTACTTAATAAGTTTTAAGGAAAAAGATTAACTAAAAAAATTAAAGAAGTTCACTAAAGATTAAAAATTTGAAAAAATAAAAAAATTTAAAAATAGTCTTTAAAAACTAAACCAAATAGATTGATAATATCATTTTGGACATTTCATTCAAAATGTCATATGTATGTCAAATGTCAGATTTTTATCTATTTATACTGTGTTTGGTTGGGGGATTTGAGGAGGGATTTAGAAAGGGAAAGGGAAAAAGTGTGTGAAACTAAGTGAAATGTAGGTACATTTTATTTACATTTCACCTAACTTTTCCCTTTCCCTTTCCAAATCCCTCCTCAAATCCTCCAACCAAACACAGCGTTAAGAGACAAATCGTTAACAAAATATTTGCATTAATATAAATTTATAATTCAAAATAGTAAATTTTTTATTTATCTTATTTGAGGGTATAAAGTGATATTAGGTGATAGTTCAAATGGAGTAAAGTGTTATTTATTCTATTAATGCAATGCAAATGGTATTTTTATCCTAAAGATAATTAAAAAATAAATAAATAAAAGAGCTTAAGTATTATAATTTTTTATTGATGAAAATAAGGTGATATTAAACAATAATTAAAAAAGTAAAATGTAATTTATCAGAAGAAAAACTGGGGATACATAAGAGTAATTATACTTACACCCCCAAATTAACTTGTTATTACATTTTTTTTAATTTTTTTTATACTTTACCTGCAAGGCTACAAATTTTAGATTTTAATTCCTTCCTATTACACTTTCAATAATACCTAAAATAGCCCACATTCACAACCACCGCCTCCGGACCACTGTCGTGGTAGAGATGGTGGGGGGAAAAGGTAGGTATAGTGAGAAATTAAAATTAAAATTAAAATTAAAATTTTGAGAATTTTATTAATAAATTTAGAAAAGGTTTTTTGAGCTCTTTTATTGGGGCAAATTCTATAAATAAAATACGCATATAGCAATCGTGAGTGAGTGATTATTATTATGGGAAACTTTTTTATGGGTCATTTTTTAATAAATTCTATTTTAAAGTATTTTATTCCATTTAACTTATATTCTTTTTTGAGTATTCCATTAAGTTATGTTTAATGTAATATGACCAAATCATCATTTCTAATTTTTTACACATGTTTCTATTTTGAAATTAATACATAACAATAGTCCTTCATTTTATAAAGAAAATCTCTCCCTCATTCTAAAATGAAAATCTTTCCCTTATTCCATGAAAAAAAATCTCTCCCTTATTCTAAGAAGAAAATCTCTTCCGCATTCCATGGAGAAAATCTCAAATCATGAATTTTGAACCTTTTAAAATTTGAAAATTTTAAAAACAACATAACAATAAACCTAAATGAAATTCAAAATATAGTTGAATGTTCACAATAAATAACAAACATATAATTAACTTTTTAAAAACACAAAACACATACTAGAATACAATATGAATATTCATAACAAACAACAAACATATAATTAATCTTCGAAAAAATAAAATTCAGACCAAAATACAATATGAATGTTCACAATTTATAATTAACATACAACTAGCCTTAAAAAAAATAACTCATACCAATGTAAACATTTACACTGTAACGTGAAAATATAAAACAAAATTGAAAAAAGTGAAAATCGACTATTTCAATTGTTCAATAGTAACAAAAATGATTGTTCAACTACTAGATATAAACAGAGTTTCGACTTCTAACAATGGAGAAACATAAAGTTTCTAACATAGAACAACAATGGAGGAACACAAAGCTTCACCACAAAAATAGAAGAATATAATATTATTTCACCACCATGTGTAAATTAGAATTTCTAAAGCCTACCAAATAGAGAGTTTAACACTAGCCCAATGAAATAATACTACATATGTGAATGAAACTTATCCACACCAAAAAAAAAAAAAAAAAAACGTGAATAATGGTAACTACCAAAATAAAGATAGCAACAAAAAGGAAATGTGTATATTCTTTTTCTATGTAATACATATCAATAATAAACATAAGGGTATAATAGTCCAACAAACCACATAAATCAGGAAAAAAGGACCTTATGGAATAAAAGTATAAATACATGGGACTAATTAGGCTATAATTTTTCTTGGTAGACTTATTGGGTTAGAACATCTCTAAATGAGATTTATCAATAAAAAACCCCTTTGATACACACCTCTTAAAAGAGCTGTATTATAAACATTTCTAATTATGTCATTTTTTTTTTTAGTTATTACTAATTTTCTTGTTTAATTATAATATTATTTTAGTTATAACATAAGATCTTTAATTATGGCTTAGTGTTTGGTTATGAATTTATTATTATTATTATTATTATTATTATTATTATTATGATTAAAAAAATATAAAGTTATGTTATTTTTTTTTTTTAAATTATAAGGTACCTATGATATTCACTATCTTTCCGACCCATTTTCGCTCTTATTTATTGTCGAACATGCATGCAAATCCACAACTAACCAGTATCATCTTTTGATATGAAATCAAATTCAGGTCTTGAGTTTTTGTAATGTGATCATATTAAAAGCTTAATAACTTATTCGATTTTTTAGTATTAAATTAAGTATACGTGTGTGTATATATATAGATAGATAATAGGCTAAGAACAAATTGTACTGGTGCAGGGTATGCTTGTTGTTAATGTTGCAAGAAGCTGAAGGAGAAGGTATAGATAGATAGATAGATACTTGCCTTTTGGTGGTAGTTTATTATTCTGACTTCTCTGTGTTTTTCATTTTCGTTTTCCTTTTCTACTTAGATGCTTTTTAGGTTATGATTTCTGTGTATGCGTGCATATAATGAATTAGTGGAGTTATGTGATAGATTAATGAAATGAAACCCTTCTGGCATCATCAATGTTGCAATCCATCCTCAATTGTATCAAGCATTGGCTTGTTTAGCTAATTTATCCGTCCACACACATGGGTTAGCTTTTCGGTAGACATGGTTGATTGTTGTCGAAATGTTTCATGATTTATATGCATCCGCTTTCACTTCTAGACTGCATAATCCCCATGTCAAGAGCAAGTTTTAATCTTGATGAATTACATATTTTAAAACTTTCAGCCTCCTAATTACGGAGCTTTGGCCTATTTTGACAACACTGTTAAAAGCAAGTTTTTTGTCTTTTTTGAGTTATATCACTTATCTATTTTTTTATATGTTTTTTTTAAAAAAATTTAAAAAATCACATTGACCGGATATTAATAATTACTTGATCGGATCAAATTTCTGTCAACGGTAAATATAATTTTTCAAAATAAATTGTTGACAAAAATTTGATCAGATCAAGTAGCTATCGATATACAATCAATGTGATTTTTTACATGAATAAAGGACTTGACGTGTGAGATATGTAAGATATCTGAATTAATGTTGTAAATGTTATATCAGTTGATTACAAGAGGGATGCTTATTTATAGAGAAAGCACCGAAAGAAGAGAAGACATAATAATGAAGAATAATGAAAGTGGTGAGTGGTGTTTCTTCTTTACAACCGAAAGAAGAAAGGAGGATTCCTATGCCCTATGCTCTTTACATTATAATATACTATTATACATTATACTATATACATGATATATTACATTATATATTAATAGCCCCCTTCAAACTCAAGGTGGAAAAACATTGACTAACTGGAGTTTGGAGATGAGTTCAATGAAGCGGCCAGGAGAATGAGCTTTAGTGAAGATATCAACAGGTTGATCAACAGAAGAGATCGGATGGAGATGGACAGTACCACGAGTAACGTGTTGACGAATAAAATGGCAGTCAATCTCAATGTGCTTGGTGCGATCATGAAAAACATCATTGTGAGCAATTTGAAGAGCACTATGATTGTCACAAAAAAGGTCAGTAGCACCAAATGAGGTAACACCCAGATCAGCAAGAAGCCAACGAAGCCAGAGAAGCTCCTGAGTAGTATCAGCAAGAGCACGGTATTCGGCTTCAGTACTGGAACGAGCAGTAAGAGATTGTTTCTTGCTGCGCCAAGAAATAAGAGAATCACCTAGAAAAAAGCAGAACCCAGTAGTAGACCGGCGGTCAGTAGGATCTCCAGACCAATCAGCATCGGAAAAAGCACGAAGCTGGAGAGAGGAGCGGGCGAAATAATGAAGACCATGAAACAGGGTGCCTTTGAGATACCGAAGGATACGAATTAAGGCAGCATAATGAGGGGTACGAGGAGCCGACATAAACTGGCTGACAATATGAACGGCATAGGCAATATTAGGACGAGTAACAATGAGATAGACAAGACTGCCAACCAGCTGACGATATAGGGTAGCATCAGAGAGAAGAGTGCCATCAAGAGGTGTAAGACGACTCTGAGGCTCGAGGGGAGTGAAGGCAGTCTTGCAATCCGTAAGACCAGCATGGGTGAGAAGATCAGAGTTATACTTAGCCTGAGAGATAAAAGAACCCGTAGAATCATGGAAGATTTCAAGACCCAAGAAATAGCTGAGAGGACCAAGGTCTTTCATCTCGAAATGATGGCTAAGAAACTGTTTAAGGTGAAGAATACCATCGATATCATCACCGGTGATAATCATGTCATCCACATAAAGTAAAAGCAGGGTGGTCCCTTGAGCTGTTTTCCGGATAAACAGAGCAGTATCATAAGAGCTGGAGGTGAAACCACAGTCATGAATAGTAGAGCTGAACTTGGCAAACCAAGCGCGTGGAGCTTGTTTGAGACCGTATAAGGCACGCTTAAGTTTGCAGACTTTATGAGGTGGATAAGTAGACCCAGGGGAAGGTTGCATGTATACCTCATCGAGAAGATCACCATTAAGAAAAGCATTGGTGACGTCCAGTTGATAAAGATCCCATTGGCGGGAGGTAGCAACAGCAATCAAGCTGCGAACAGAGGTGAGACGAGCAACATGAGCAAAGGTCTCTTCATAGTCAATACCATATTCTTGGTTACAGCCTTTGGCAACAAGGCGGGCTTTGTAGCGCTCAATAGATCCATCAGAACAAGTCTTGATTTTGTATACCCATTTGCAGCCAATGGCAGACTTGCTAGGAGGAAGATCAACAATGTCCCAAGTATGAGTTTTGGCTAAAGCTTGCAATTCAGTAGTCATAGCTTGCTGCCAAAAAGGATTAGAGCGAGCCTCACGATAGGAGGTCGGTTCATAAGTAGAAAAAGCAGTAGAACCAACAATAAAGTCACGAAGACGAGTAGAAGGTTAGGTTACCCGGCGTGGTCGAGCAGAACGGAGGAGGAGCCAGAGGAAGAGACTCAGCAGGAGGGGAGGAGCCCGAGGAAGCAAGAGCAGGACCATCAGAGGGAGCATGGGCATGGGACAGACCAGCAGGCAAGGCGATCTCGAGAGAAGCGGGCAAGGGCGGTGGAGTAGGCGGATCAGAAAACTCGAGAGAGGCTGGCTTGGGTGGTGGAGTAAGATCATCGAAAATAGATCGGTGGAAGGATCAGTAAAAAACAGAAAGGGTGAGGGAACAGACAAACGGAAGAGAGAGAGAGAGGAAAACATTTTGTGTTCCCAAAAGACCACATGACGAGAGATACGAAGTCGTTGGGAGAGAGGATCCCAACAACGATACCCTTTATGTTCAATACCATAGCCCAAGAAGCAACAAAGGCGGGAACGAGGTTCAAGTTTGGTACGTTCATGAGGTTGGAGAAGAACAAAACAGGCAGAGCCAAAGACCTGAAGGTTGGTGTAAGGAGGACGGGTGCCGTGCAGACGCTCATAAGGAGTGTGATTATGAATGACAGGTGTAGGGATACAATTGATAGTGTAAGCAGCAGTGAGAGCTGCCTCTCCCCAGAAATGTTCCGGACAAGAGGAAGATAGAAGAAGAGCACGAGTAGTGTCAAGAATATGCCGATGTTTCCGTTCTGCACGTCCATTTTGTTGAGACGTACCGGGACAGGAACGATGAGGTTGAGTACCATGACTCTGAAGGAAGGAAAGAAAGTCAAAATCTTTATATTCCATGGTATTGTCGGAGCGAAAAATTTTAATAGTTTTAGAAAATTGTGTGTTAACCATTGCAGCAAAATTGTAATAAAGTTGTTTGAGCTCAGAGCGAGTTTTCATAAGAAACAACCATGTAAAACAGGAAAAATCATTAATAAAAACAACAAAATAGCGGGCTCCGCCCATAGTGGGAGTAGGAGAGGGTCCCCAAATATTAGAATGGATGAGATCAAATGGTGCAAGAGAAACAGAGTCACTTTTATTAAACGACAAAGCAGGTTGTTTAGCAAGTTGACAGGACACACAATCTAAAGCATCAGAACTGACAGGACCTAAATGACCACTAGAAATTAAAGTTTTTAAACGACCAGCAGAAAGATGGCCTAAACGACAGTGCCAAAGCTGAAAAGGAGATAAACGAGGAGTAGTGGGAGCAGTGGTAGAAGCTGTGATCTGAGAGGAATCCGGAATATGAAGATGGATAAGTTCGTAGAGGCGTCCATGCTTACGGCCTATCCCAAGGGTTTGCCCCGTCCGAGGGTCCTGCACCAAACAACCAGTATGAGAAAAGGTAACAGTTAGACCATGCTCACATAATTGACTAATGGAGATAAGATTTAAAGTGAGAGCAGACATAAGATAGACATGGGATAAAGATAAGTGAGAGGTGGAAACAGAACCAACATGACTTACAGACAGAAGAGACCCATCAGCAGTATGGATAGAAGGAACATGAGGAGTAAAAGAGATAGGAGTAAAAATAGTAGAGTCAAAGGTCATGAGATTACAACAAGCGGAGTCAAAGTACCAGGAAGTGTTACCTGCGTTGACAGACAAGGCAGTAGAGGAAGGGGTACCGGATTTTTGCCAAAAATGTTGAAACATGGCTTCGACATCTGTGTGAGAGAAGACTGGAGTGGAAGGATCTATAGAGACAGGGGAAGGTAAATCCTCTGAGGCAGCAGCAGCAGTGCGTTGAGCAGGGAGTGATTTAAACGGAGTCCCAGAACGATGTGAGGTGCTGCGGGAAAAATGCCCGGGGGAAGGACCATTGCGAGAAGCACGGGCGGGATTGCGGAAGCAATCTTGCTGGAGTTGACCAGGACCAGTCTTGTTGTAAAACCGACAGAGGCGAACAGGACAATTAACTAGAAGATGAGTTGACGGAAGACTGCGATTTTGACAGTAGTTGCAGAAAGTTGACTGCTGTAAAGTTGACTTCTGTGGTGAATGTGGGGAAGGAGAACTCCGAGTCTGGGGAGTAGCAAGAACAAAGTCCACAGGGTGCGGATGGAGAGTACCAAACCGAGTTTCCTCGGACAGGAGTTCAGAAATTGCTTGCTCAAGAGTGGGTAAAGGAGTGCGATGGAGGAGAGATGCGCGTACTGGCTCAAAACGGGAAGTAAGAGCCATGAGAAACTGAACCAAGCGATGTTGGTCACGGTAAGTAGTAAACAAGGCAGCATCCTTAGTACAATCCCATGGAGGTTCAGAAAGAGCGAGCTGATCCCAAACATAATACATTTGGGAGAGGAAATCATTAATGGTCTGAGTTGTGTCTTGGCACATACGGTGAAGATGACTCAGAAGCTGATATTGGTGAGCAAGGCCAGTAGTCTGATAGCGTTCTTGTAAAAAATCCCAGATGTCCTTGGCGGGAGAGGAAGCAGAGTCAAGTTGGAACAGACCAAACTGAAGGCTGATAGATGTAATAGAAGTATTGCGAAACCAGGTAATGATCTGATAGTTTTTACTATCCCAATCCTCCAGACGATCGACATATTTGGCAGCGGAGTCCGTGGTGGCAGCGGATTCGGTGGTTGCTGGGATGGGTTTGCACACATCCCCAGTGATGATGCGCCAAAGTTTCTTTCCTTTGAGAAACCCAGACATAGCTTGTGCCCATAAGACATAGTTAGTCCCGTCAAGAACAACAAAAATAGGGTGGTTAGAGCAGTCGAGGCGATCCATGAGGGCGAAATCGTACTTTCGAGGTAGAATTGAAAAAATCCGAGGGTACCAGTGAATTCAGAAGGTCGAAATTAGTAGGAAATGAGTGAACTGACCAAAAAATAGGACCAGAAAGGCACTAAATTGGCTTGCCAAAGTGAGTGGAGTGGTCTGGTCAACAAATCCGGTCAAACAGATGATGTCACGGGCGAGAGAGGTGCGCGGCGCACGTTAGCAGAGTCACAGGCGCGGCGCACGTTAGCAGAGAGGTGCGCGGCGCACGTTAGCAGAGGACAGCAGGCGGCGCACAAAAGCGCTAGGGCTGACGTCGGCTGACGTCAGAAACACGCAGCTCACGTTAGCAGAGGAGGCCGCGGCGCACAGTAGCGCGGGACAGTGTAAGAGGCGCGTAGAGCGCGTCGGAGAACGAGGATGCGCGTGGCCGTAAGTTCTGGCGGCGCGTGGAGGCGCGTGGAACGTCGGCTGGTGATGAATTTGGTGGCGGTGGATTCGTCGTGAGGAGACGAATAGACTGGTGTGGTCCAATAAGGAAGACAGAGAAGGTCAAGATATGCAACAATCTGTCAAAATGTGATGCAGACGAGAGACACAGCAGTCTGCGAAGAAGAGAAAAAAAAAATGTAGAGACTAGGCAAAACACCTGTGCTCTGATACCATGTGAGATATGTAAGATATCTGAATTAATGTTGTAAATGTTATATCAGTTGATTACAAGAGGGATGCTTATTTATAGAGAAAGCACCGAAAGAAGAGAAGACATAATAATGAAGAATAATGAAAGTGGTGAGTGGTGTTTCTTCTTTACAACCGAAAGAAGAAAGGAGGATTCCTATGCCCTATGCTCTTTACATTATAATATACTATTATACATTATACTATATACATGATATATTACATTATATATTAACATGATGAGTTCTACACATTGAACAGTTCAAATTATTGAAATAGGATCCGTGATGAACCTCACAGACTTAACAACACCGTCTAGTCCACAAGCCCAACCCTTTTAGTTATGGGGGAAAAAAAATTCCAACTGAGTACAAAAATACACGCTAACAGACATGAAGGGGATCGGGTGCTTTTGTACTGGCAACATCCGATACAATATAATTGTAGTTATGGAAAAAGTTTGTTGCCATAAAAAAAATTTCTCACATCCAACTATTATTATTAAGAAAATTGCATACCTATGACCAGTTTTTTTCTTTTTTCTTTTTTTTCTTTTTTCGTTGAGAATCAAAAAGACTTTTAGTAATTAATAATTTTATCAATTAAATGAATTTGGTTCTCCCAATATTGTTACTTTTTAGATGGTAATGTGTATATAAATTATTGTGTTGTGTATATATGGTTCACATAATTTCCTGTTTGTCCATTCGAGCATTTGTGATGGGTCTATAAAAGCATGGTTAAAATTGCATGATTGCCATTCTAGGTTAACCTTTTTTGTTTTGGATTTTTCAATATGGTGAATTTTTCTATTTTCAAGCCTGAAAATTTACTAAATAGTACACTAACGCTATATTTGATTCATAAATTTGAGAAGTTAAAAAGGAAAAGGAAAAAAGTAAATGTAATGCATGTAAAATATAACTACATTTCATATATATTTTTTCTTTCTCTTTTTAAATCCATTCCCAAATTCATTAATCAAACGCAGCCTAAAAGATTTTGGATCTTCATTATATGAAGGTTGCTAGAAGTAGTCTCTCTTCGCATTTTTTTATTGTGAGACTTGGTCGTATTAGAAATGAATCTCATGCGTTCATATCGATATTCTTCATCAATTTTGATTAATTAATTAAAAGTACGAATTGACCCCACTTGTGCTAATAAAATTATACTATGCACAGGATCATATCATCTTTTTCTTTTTCTTTTTCTCTCTCTTTTTTTTTTTTTTTTGGTGTTTTGTTTAAAACCCTCTCAAGGGAATGCATTCTTTTCATAGCTCATTGCTTTACATGTATAGTTTGCTTTTTCTCCATTTATTGCTTTAGTAGCTATTACTTGTACTATTGAATTACTTACAATGTGACTTGTTGCATTGGTTTTTGAAGATTTTAAGGACTTGCACACTAATGGTGAGGAAGCATCATCAAGAATTTCACATCGATGACCTTCCATGCGAAATCCAAGCTCATATCTTCCTCAGGTTACCTGTTGAGTCTCTCATACGAGTGAAGTGTGCATGTAAACTCTGGTATACAATGAAAAGTGACCCTAAATTTGTAGAACTGCAATTTAATCAAGCAGTTAAAAATCCTGGCCATCTTTATAGATTTTATGACTTGGAGCCAAACATTTATTATGTGGAAAAAGTGTCAAATAATATTGAAGCAATGAAAATTTCTTCTGAATTTTTGAGGCAAAGGCTCCAGGAACATATTTCGGCGAATGAGAGGTGTTTTTTAATTTGTAATTCAATCATCCAAGAGAAAATAAAAGTGCCTATAGGTCCTTGTTTTGGTGAAAATTTTCACAGAAAGTGTTGGGAATTTGGTTATTCTTTGTCCACCAAGGAATACAAAATTGCTGTCTTTGTTGGATCACCATTGTCCCGCGGTGCAATATACACACTTGGTTCTGAAACTTGGAGACATACCACATCTTCCTTTTTTCCCTATGAGTTGTCCTGAGCATACAGATTGTGATGGGACTCTGTTTTGGTTGATCAACAATGATGAATCAGATGTTGGCCGCGAGACTATTGGTTCATTTGATATTTTTGGGACTGAAGAATTCCGCGTTTGGCGTGGTCCCTACAATATGACAAATAGTCCCATGCCAAAAACTCATCTTCTGGTGGCAAGTTGTCACTCATGTATGCCTAGTTCCCAGCTTTCCTTTAGTTTGCTGCTGAATTGGCAGTACATTCCTTGGATTTTTACACACTATTTATTAGACTCCTTTGTTCTTAACAAGCTATTTTGCTTCTGTTCTATTTTTACTGTTTGGTACCACTACTATTTGTTAGGATAATAAGGTTTACTAAAATACGATATGCGCATTATAATTTTGAAAATTACATCTCACTCCTTGAAATTTCTAATTTCATAATAAATGGTTCCTTCTATTAATAAATTATCAAGTCAATTAATAATTTTTAATTATGCCAAAAATATTTATTTTAATTAATAATTCAGGTAATTTTATCATTGTATAGGAAAGCAATTAGGAATTTTATTTTTTTAACTTAATTTTGTTAAATAAAATTTTTTGACTATAGAATATTTGTAATTTTTCAAACCACACAAGTAATCATATTTTAAGTAAACCTTAAACAGTGTATTTGTAATTTATCCTATTTGTGGTTACACCAACAAACCGAACTTTATAATGGTTTTCAAAAGGTTATCTGGATATTTATATTAAAAATCAAGTTGATCGGACTCCAATAACCATATGATTGAAACATTGGGTAAAAAAGGTTAAAAAAATTATTTTCAAAATCATATTTATCATCCAAATTTTATTTTATTTTTTAAAACAAATCTGATACAAATTAATTAATGCATGTGACTTTTATTTCTAGTTTCGTGAGTTCAGATCATTTCCTTGGTCTCTCTCCTTATCTCCCTACTTGTAACGGTGGAGAAGCACACCAAGATGATCCAACAGTCCAGATCTGGCTATTTCAAAAGAAAAAATTAAAACAAATTGAAATAGCCAGATCTGAACCGTTTGATCATCTTAGAGTACATCTTTACCGTTACAAGTAGAGAGGTAAGGAAAGAGACCAAGAAGAGGGTCTCAACTTGATGAGACGAGGGCTTCCCCAAACCCTAAATATTGATACACGAATGAAAATTTTAAACAAAATTATATGATTTAATGTAGATTTATTGTAATTTCAAAACAAAACAATTATGCAAATGAATTTATTTATAAAAATGATATTGTCACATTATTCTTGTAAAAAAATTTATATATAAATAGAATTTTCCAGACTTTTTCAAAATAAGTGAACCAACGTTTTTGGATGCGTGAGATTCACTAATGTTTTTGGATACATGAGATTTAAAATGAAGGGATTTGATTTCAAAAGGGTAAGAGATTTTTTGTTGTAATTTATTTTATTTTTTATTTTTTTTATTTTTAATTTTAATTTTCTTAAACACAATACATTTCTAACGGTAGGATCACATAAAAAATTTAATGCATAAGAACATCAAAACATAATTTTTATGATTTGAGTCAATCAGAACAAAATGACAAGAAATTTGATGACAAAATATTTTGTGTTGGAGTATACGTAGAGATTCCTACTTTATTAGAGATCATTGTCCAACTAGAAGCCTTTTGTTACTCCAAATCCACTCATAAAACTCTCAAAGCTGTTCATCCTTCTTATTGAAGTCTATTATCAATATTAATGATTCAGAATACAAAATTAAGCTTTCAATCTAAAATGGTTTTTTTTTTTTTTTTTTGGGTAAGTAAAAATGGTTTTTTTTAATTGGCTTCATTTGACAACTTTCAGTTTTAGCTAAAAAGTTAAAAAAAATGCTGTAAATTATCATATCACTCTCTACTTTTCTGCACATCTTTTCGTAAAAATTCAAAAAGTAATTAAAATAATATGTTTCCAAATGAGACCAGACTACTAAAACCCTGGAAAAACCCAATGCAAAAAGCGACACTCCAAAATGATTTACTTGAAACTGACCCTCCAGAAAACAGAAACACCAAGCTGGTGTACTCTCTTTGTTGTATAGAAGATTTGTTCAAAGCAAAGCAATTAGTGTATTAATTCAAATGCAAATACAGTAATAAATAAGCCAATTGCCCAATACTCTTGCATATAATAAAAATAAAAAGGGTAAATTACACTGACACCCCCTAAAGTTTATATTTATTACAATTCTTCCCACATTTTGGAAATTATATCTCCCTCTCTCAGGTTTAAAGTTCATTACAGATTCCCCCTCAGTAATTTAATTTTTTTAAATGCCAATTTTGCCCTTACTGGGTAAATTACATTGACACCCCTCACATTTTAGAAATTACAATTCCTTCCCTAAAGTTTAAAGTAGCATTATCAATTGCCCCCTCGGTTAGTATTAGTTGGAAAAAAATTAATTGAAAAAAAAATTATTTGAAAAAAAAAATTAATTGAAAAAAATTTCGTTAGTAAAATTTTTAAATTTCTGTTTAAAAATCAATGTAAACTCATTTTTTGAATTTACATTTTTTCCTCAAATTTACAAGCTAAGACAACAATTTATAAATTAAAAAAATTATCAAACAAGTTTTTATGACGATTTTTAAAATTTTTGTAAATATAAATTGAAAACTGAAAACGAAATGGTTACCAAACAAGCCTCAGACGGTAAAAATGTCGTAAAATTAACAAATAATTAAATAAGTTACCAACGTAAGAAATGACTTATCAAAAGATTCTTAAGCTATGTATAGTTTGATTTTTAAAATTTCTTTTAAAAAATTAAAAATTAATTTGATTAAGAAATAAAAAATAAAAAATAATTATCATTTAAGGATAAAAAAATAATTATCATTTTAACTTTTAAGGTATGACTGCTTCAATTTAATTTGTAAAAAATTATTTCTAACTACTCAAAAAATAAAAATTATATAAAAATGACAATTATTTTTTATTTTTGTAAAAAATTATTTTTTTTAAATGATTGTCTCAGGTTATAAATTTGAGGAAATAATGTAAATTTAAAAAATGAGTTTACGGTAATTTTTAAACAAAAATTTAAAAATTTTGCTACCAAATTTTTTTTTTCAATTAATTTTCTTTTTCAATGAATCTTTTTCCAATTAATTTTTTTTTTCAATGAATTTTTTTTCCAAATAATACTAACCAGAGACAATTGGTAATGCTACTTTAAACCTTAGGTAGGGGATTATAATTTCTAAAATGTGAAGAGTGTCGATATAATTTACCCGGTGAGAACAAAATTGATATTTAAAAAAATTAAATTGCTGAGAGAAAATCTGTAATGAAACTTTAAATCTCAAGAAGAAAAGTAATTTCCAAAAGTTGAGAAAAGGAACGGTAATAAACATAAACCTCATAAGGTGTCAGTGTAATTTACCCAAATAACAAATAAATAAAATAGCGCTCTAACAAAAGCACAAACAAATCCACTCAAAAATACAACCAGATTATGTTGTTCCTGAGATGCATGCCAATAAAATTCCCCATAGATGAATTCCACTAGCAAAAATTTATTCCTAGACACATCCTTTTTAAGTAGTCCTTGAGATCACATCTATTTATCAGGAAGCACAAATTCATTTTGTGCGAGAGGAAATTATGAAAGAAAATAAAATTAGTATCAAGTGTCTTTCTTTAAAAACGCAGAAGAATTTCACTGAAGAACTTTTCAAATCAAGGATAACTGACAGGTTCAGGCTGCATAGCTTTCTGAACCAGTTCTGTCTGCTCCTTCACGTGCATCTGATAGAACCCAGTGGCTGTGGCGGCAGAAGGAGCCCGACCAACATATTTTATATCATCCATTCCACCCCTGCCCAGTGCTTTCATCGCTGTGCTAAGGCGGGGTGCTATGTAACTGTATGCACCCATGTTCATTGCCTCTTCCTGGCACCAAACGATCTCCGCATCTGAAAGAATCATGACAAACATGAGTAGCTTAACCACGTGGTTTTGAAAGGACCCTAGCACACTTCAGGTCAATTCTATGTCCCTAGAAACTAAAATATTTGTTCAAATAGAACCCTTTTCAAGTTGAAAACAATCGTCCATAGGGGAAAATTTTCACATTTCACAAGATAAAATGCAGTATGGGGGCGCATCCAAATTCCAATGTCCAACATGGATGAATGGTTACTGGACATTGTGAATCACAACATTGATCTAAGAGGAAGCATAGATGTATTAATATACAAGAAACGATTTTTTGTTACAAGAATATTAATAGTAACGTCTTCGGTGGCAAGTTTGAAATACATACTTGGATATCGCTTCAGCTCACGCTGGATGAGGTCATATGGGAAGGGGCAAAGCTGTTCCACCCTACATATTGCAATGTCCTTTCCTTCAAGTTTCCTCCTCTCCTCATCGAGCTCATAATAAACCTGAAAGATAATGCGCAGGAATTATTCAAATAGCAATTTGAACACACAGAAATAAAATATAAAACGAACAAACTTGGTCTCTACAATGCAATAAAATAGATATTCACACTTCCTCATCATTTCTCTGTTGAAGTGTTCGCACAGTGCCCATATATTTCTAATCACAGATCCCCGTGCATGAAAGGTCGGGTGGAGTTTAAAGAATACCTACTGGGTTCAGTTCTAACAAATACAACACAACAATGATTGAGTGTGGAGGAAAAAATAAGTATGTTACACACCTTTCCAGAACAAAGAACAAGACGTCTGATACCCTCCTCGAGATCTGAGTGGTCGTTCTGGTCCTTTATAAGACGCTTAAATCTGGTACCTTGTTTGTCAAAACCTGGGTGACCTTGGACATCATCAAATTCAGATAGATTGGATTTGCAGTCCTTGTGCCGAAGCAAGTTCTTTGGGGACATCACAATGAGAGGCTTACGGAATTCCCTGTGTATCTGGAAGATGAAGACAAAATATTTAATATAAGAACGAAAAAAAAGAAAGCTGTGTACAAAAAATAATACTTGAGGAAAAAAATGTTGTCAACGAGTTTGAAGAAATATTATACTAGCTGCACTCACTTGACGCCGCAGAACATGGAAATAATTTGCAGGAGTTGTCACATTCACAACTTGCCAATTACATTCTTGGATCTGCGTTCGAAGTGTTGGATCCATCTCCGGTATGACAAAGGGATTATCATCACTCATCTGTCATCAAAATTTATAGAAGATCTATTATTGCAAAAGTATTCAAAGAAAAATACCAATCAAGCAATGAATGGTTTACTAAGCAAGGCAAGAATCAGAGACAATGATCCTCAAGCTTGCACTATATGCCAGGTCAGAGAGACTAGTAAATATGATATATAAACATTAACACTGCAATACCTGAAGGAAACGCTCCAACCGTGCACTTGAATGTTCAGGCCCTTGCCCATCATAACCATGAGGTAGCAGGACAACAAGCCCAGTTTGACGTAACCACTTTGCCTCCCCACTGCTCAAAAACTGATCAAAAATCACCTGAGCTCCATTAGCAAAATCACCAAATTGGGCTTCCCACATTACCAATGCATTTGGATTTTCCATCGCATAACCCAATTCAAATCCCAGAACACCGAACTCAGAAAGAGAGCTGGAACAGGAAAAAAATGGCTCTTAAATAGGGGCAAACCTTGTAAAAGAAGCACCAACATCACAAACAGTACTATGTTATAATTCAAATAAAGGTTGCATAATGGCTGTCCAGATTTAGCATAAATTATGTTCTCTATCGCAACATACCAGTCACAAAAAGAGAGGGTCAAACTCCAGATCAAATAAATAGCAGTGCAACAAAAAAAACCTGAAGGGCCTAAGGGATCTTAATACATTGCATGCAGAAATGCAGTCCAAACATCTCACAGATAAAGAACGTAGCCTATATCATACTTTTGCAAAATCAGCAGAATAGGGAACAGCATAGGCACATCTTCAGTTCAGGTACAGCTGAAGAGTGCCTCAGCAGAATGACTTGTATGATTGAAATTTGCTATCTGGAAGAATACCATTATCTTTCAGGGAAATTACTCTTCAGTGTAATAGAACAAAACTAACTACTCAAACATGGGGGGATGCAACTCTTCCTGCACAAGAAACCCCCAGTAATTACTTTTGGTCTATTACACTACATAGTAATTCCCCCTTAATCTTTGTAATAAAAAAACCTAGACACAGCACCAGTTAACAGTCTGGTACATCAATTCAAATGGCCCCTGCAATCAGAGGCAGCTATCACAATAGGAAAAAAAGAAAAACATCACTCTAGCAGCAGCAGCAGCAACATGATAAGTGAACCAAAATTGGAAAAACTATACACCATAGACCATAGGATCCTTTCGAATTTCTCAAATTCTACTATTCTTGATATGTAACCTTCACATGTGTTTCATTGATGCCATACAAATTGAGGTTTTGCCCTGCATACCATGGGAGTTTAATTTCCTAAATATAATTTTATCAAAGCTTGAACACAACAAAAATTTCCCATGAGATGACTAAAAAATATTTGGGGAAGTGGTATCAAAAGATGAAAACATCTAGGACAGTATTGAAATTACTATATGAATATCATAACATGACATCGACACATCTATCAGAGGAACAATTCAATATTTAATAGAATTTAAGAAAACCATCAAAAAAGTGTAACCACTTCACTTTTATAAGTACATAAAATGATTATCAACTTTTAAATGTGCAGGGATGACAAATAAGAAGAGAAGGGGGGGAGGGACTAGGCAGTATGGAGTGCATTATGTCTGTGACTGATTTGCTTTGATAGATGATACAATGTATGCTCTGTTATCAGAATCTTACGATTCGCGATTCGATTCGTAATTTTTGCAAAATTAATACGAATCTATAGGTGAATCTATTTTGGAAGTGAATCTCTAGTGAATCGTACGATTCACAATCGATTCACGATTCGATTCACTTTTTACGATTCATGCAATTTTAGAAATTATTGCGTCCGACATATTTTCGACTTTTTTTTTCTCCATCTTTTTAGTGAAAATGACATAATATAACTTCTAATAGCATTTAATACCAAGATAACCAACATATATACATGATTTATTGTTATTTTAGTGATCATGGAGTTTTTAATAAAATCCAATCAGATTTTTAACCTTTCTTCTCATCCCCCCCCACCTAAAAAATGTAATATATCTTCTAAAGATATTTAAGATTAAAATTACACTATGAATTATCTATTGCTATTTTATTAAATTGAATATAATTGAATATTACATGTGTGAGGTCAGTTATACCTTTTAAAATGTTTTAGGCTTTAAAATAAAATATTCTAAATAATTCTTTCTTATTACTTACTATTAATTAGAAAAGTGTGTATGCTTATTATCTAAATATCAATATCATTGTTAATTATTATTACCTTGAAAATTGATAATTTGTCAATTTGGTTATTATCTTTATTAAGAATGATTGATAAGAAATATCTATAAAAGAAAAAAAGGTAAGATAGTGATCTTACATAGGAACCTTTATTAACTTCTTACCTATTAAACTACGTAATTGTCATTCAAAATAACATTTTTATTTATTTAATTCTAATTATTTCATATTCATAAGAAATATTTATCATCTAAATGTACAGATATATGTTTTTAAGTAATTTTAAAAAAGTGACCAAATCTTTACGATTCGCGATTCGATTCGATTCGCAATTCGAGACGAGATTATTTCGATTCACGATACGAATCCCGATTTGACAACTATGAATGTATGTTACCAAAAGAGCCAAGGGAGTAGAAAGCCCGTAACAATGTGTTGTGAATTAGGCAATAAAAGAGAAGTTGTCTTTTACAATTTAATATAAAATGAGTCAGAGTGCTATGCAAAACTGGCCCTGACTTCAGGATTGCCAGAACATCATAAAACAAACTCACAGTTGAGTAACAAAAGTAATGATAGAGAGAACACAAAACTTCCAAGGGATGAACTAAAGCTTACACACAAGGATGTAAGATGTTTCATTTCTTAGGTACATGCAGCACCCTTCTATTTCTTGATGGCTTTATTCATAAAAATCATAATAATAGAGATGAGTCCAACAATGCACAATGAAATGATACATTTGATTGCTATAAATTATGATATTTTCATCCAAACAGACATTCATAGTAGATCCCAAATGACACAGAAAAATAAGAACTACAATAAAGAGATAAGAAATTGTGGCAGAATAAAAGTTGAATATACGATAGGGTAGAAATGACACCACAATTTACCTGTTGCTGACAGTAAACAACTCCTCATTTTGGTTTATGATAACATGGTCTAAAGGACAGTACTTCTCCCCGGTTTCTTGATCATGTAGTACAGAATGCCTGTGACTGAAAGTACCTCTCTCGACATCCTGACCACTCAACCTGACATGATTTCCTTCTACGAGCAATGTAGCAAAAGCAAGTGCTTCACCAACTGCCCAATCAATGCCCTCCCCAGTTTCAATCATCTGTGCTCGATCACCAAATATCTTCTTCACTGCTCTGTGGGGTTTAAAACCATCTGGAAGGGTTGTGATTGCTTTGCCAACATTCTTCAAAATCTCTGGCTTGACCCTGAAGGACAGCATAAAATATTGAGCAAAGAAATGAAAATTAAAAACCTTACAGAAAAAGTCAGACAACATACCCAGTGTTTCGGACACGTGAAAGCTGTTCTGGGGACTTGAATCCCAGCCAATAAGCTGAAAGCCAGTCCCTTCTTTTTGGAACATAATCTTTGCTGGCCAAGAATTCTTCATTGAGGATTGTACTGACCTTTTTATGTATCTTATCAATGTCTTCCTTTGTCGCCTGACCAGAGTCTAGAAGTTTCTTTTGGTAAATCTCAAGTGCAGAGGGGTGATTCCGGATGACCTATTAGAAACCCATTCCACATCAGAAATATAAGAAATTTTACTTACCATAGTCAGATAGATGTTAATAATACCCAGTTAAAAGTCTTGATAAAAACTAAATAATAAAAAGTTAGCAGGGTAAACTGTGTAAGAAGGCGGCAAATCAATGTAATGTAAAAGCCAGAAACATATTCGAAAGGAACAAAATTGAGAGTCTAACAAGAGTGATGAATTCTAGAGAACATCAGAATACAAGGCTAACCTTGTACATTTTGGGCTGTGTGAAAGACGGCTCATCAATCTCATTGTGACCAAATCTACGGTAACACACTATATCAACTACAACATCTGAATGGAATGTCTGGCGCCACTCTGCTGCAAGTTCACAAACATGAACAACTGCCTCCAAATCATCACCATTGACATGAAAGATGGGGGCATTCAAGGCTTTGGCAACATCGGTACAATATTGAGAAGATCTTCCGGACATTGGATCCGTAGTGAAGGCGACTTGATTGTTCACCACAATGTGTATAGTACCCCCAGTAGTGTAATTTGGAAGTGCACTAAGATGAAGGGTCTCATATACCACACCTTGTCCCGCAAAGCTACCATCCCCATGAATTAAAATACCCACATTCTTTGTCCTATCCACATCCTTTGAATAATATTGTTTTGCTCTAGTTTTCCCAACAACAACTGGATCTACAGCTTCCAAGTGACTTGGGTTTGCAACCAAAGACAAATGAATTCTGTTCCCACCCCTAGTTGGCCGATCATACGAAGTTCCCAGGTGATACTTGACATCACCAGTTCCTGTGTAAAGCCCAACCTCATCCACAGGCCGCGTCCCACCACTAAACTCACTAAAGATCTGTCGTAGTGGCTTCCGAACAACATTACCCAGAACATTCAATCTTCCCCTGTGTGACATTCCAATAACAATACTCTCAACCCCAAGATCAGCTGCCCTGTCAAACATCTCCTTCATGCCGGGAATTAAAGTCTCACCACCTTCAAGGCCAAACCTCTTCGCTGCTGTCCACTTAGTGGCCAAGAAGTTCTCAAACTGTGTGCTCCATATGAGTCGGTCAAGCATAACCTCACGACGCTGCCGATTGTACTGCATTGGTGTTGGAGTTTCAATTTTGTCTCTCAACCAGTTACATTTATCACGATCAGCAATGTGCATGTATTCATAACCAATGGTACCACAGTAAGCCTGCTCAAGCCGGGTCAATATTGCTCTCAGGGTTTGCACGGGACGGTTTTCAGACAAAAACCCAGACATCCTCCATACGCCAAGAAAGAATTCCCGATCAAGATCAGCATCTGTGAACCCATAAAGAGCTGGATCTAAGTCATCAGGAATTTCCCGTTCCTCCAAACCCAGCGGGTCTAACTTAGCTTTCATGTGACCATTAACCTGGTAAGCCCTCACAAACAACAACAACCTCATGCTCTCTTGAATGGTTTGGCCGGAAATTCCAGGCGATGTGGCTGCCTGCCCAACAAAGTTCCTAAAGAAATTGTCCCATGACTCATCAACACTGTTGGGATCCTCCTCCCAAGCCCTCTGGAGCTCCTCTAGGTATACACTGCTCGTCCCATCTAAGAAGCTATCAGTCAACCTAGAAAGCGGCACAGGGCGAGGCACAGGTGCCGCTTGTGCCTTTGATTTGAAAACCGTTGTATGAAAATAATGATTTTGGGCAGGGATGACCCGCGATCGTGCAGCATAGGATCCACCCTTCGACAGAGTTCTCCTAATTGCAAGCTTCGCAACACTAGATCCAGCTCTAAACCAAGTCATTGTTATTTATTTCCAAAACTCCACACTTCCTCGACCAAATTCAAACCCTAGTCCCAGTAATTTCTATCAAAATTAGAAAAGAAGATCAAAGTCCACAATAAAAATATTCAATCAAGAAAAGAGAAAAAAAATTAATTAATTAATTAATTAAGTAAACTCCGAGCAAATTAGCACTTGTATGATATCTGATTAAGCCAAATCCAATTATCCCAAAAGAGAGTTTACAATCAAAACAAAGATTAAAGATTTCTTAACTATTTTCTCAACAGTTACAAAAGAATGTAAGATCTAGAAACACTACTGTCAAAACGAAAATCACAAATCAAAAAAAAAAAAAAAAAAAAAGGCAAATAACAAATTCAATTTGAAATCAAAACGGGAGACGAAAAATCAGCTCAAGATCATTTCAATCGGAAAATACAGATACGGATATCAAAACGAAACATAATGGGATTGATTAAAAATCAAGCAGCGAAAATTTTAAAAAAACCCGATAATAAACGCAAAGTAGATTGAATATGGAAGTAAGGTGTGCATGATGTGAGGAGAGTTAGAGTTAGGATTAGTGTTAGGGTAAGGAATCTGTATACCTGAAAGAAAAAGGAGAGATGTTTCAGAGGAACCCTAGACCCGGCATACCCGAATCGCTGCGAAACGAAAGACTATTCTCAGAGACTGCTAAGCTAACAGCGCCTCTCTCATATTTTTATTTTCTCTCTCCTGTAAATGTGGAATGTGGAAAGTGTACTGTATTTAAAGTATTTTATTCCATTTTCCATATTCCTTCTTTTCTTTAATCCTCACCCTCCAAAATAAAACATAGGATATATATAGCTATAGATGTATTTTTTTAATGTAAATTATATTTCGTCTCTTTATATTTGGTTATTTTTTTATTTTGACCTTTATCTACTATTTTTTTATTTACTCTTAAAGTTAGTTTTTATTCTAAATTAGATAGAAAATGTTATAATAACTGTCACATTATAAAAAACAAATAAATTATTATATTAGAATTTGAGTTTGCATTAAATATATGAATTATATATAATAAAATATTTTTTATGTCACATGATTTTTAATGTGTCATTTTCTGTCAAATTTTTAATAAAAATTAGTTTTACGTGTAAATATCAAAAAAAAAAAAAAACTTAAAATATGAAGGATGAAAGTGAAAAAAATAAACTTTAAAAACTAAAGTGATAAAAAATAAATTTTAAAAACCAAAATAGGAAAGTAATGAAACATAAGTAGACAAAAAGTATAATTTACACAAAAAAAAGCTACTTTCTATTTTTTAAAAGGAAGTTTGATAAAGAACTTGAGATTGACCAATAAGTTTTATATTTTGGATTTGTGATTCATATAATTCTATATTTTTTTTACAATTCATTTAGTCTTTTTTGGAAGTGTAATAACTTATTTGCCCATCACATTAGAGTGTTACATTTGGAGAGTTATATTAAAGTATTACGTTTGGAAAAAGTACACTAACAAATTTTTTAGTGTGTTAGTGTTACTTTAAAATGTTACGTTTAGAAAAAGTATACTAAAAAGTCTTTTAGTAAGTTATGTTGAAATGTTATGATTGAGGAATTTTTTAGTGTGTTACATTGGAGGAGTGTTATGTTTGTAAAAAATACACTAAGAAGTTTTTAATGTAGTGTGTAACATTGAGTGTTAAGTTGGAGGTGTTTTTTAATGTGTTATGTTGTTGGAGTATTACATTTAGAAAAAATACACTAAGAAATTTTTTAGTGTGTTACATTAGAATGTTGGTGGAGTATTTTAGTACTACGGTGGAGGAGTGTTACGTTTTTTTAAAGTACACTAAAGAGCTTTTTAATGTTTTACGTTGTTACATTGGAGTGACGAGACGTGATCCAAAAATTGGATCTAACTTCTCTAAAGCTGGCGTTCCCCAATAAGGAAGGATATAAATGTTCACTAAATCATACCAAAATTTAAAATAGGATCTCATAATAAAATTATCAAAACAAATAGAACTTATCAATATATTAAAAAATTCATGAGACTGTTAGGAGTAATTGATTCTCATATGAAACTTTCTGATAATTTTTCCGATAAAGAACTTGCTCGCCCGATGGTATGTTGTTAAATATATAAAATAGAAATTTTAATTTTAAAATATATATTTATGTATCATTCAAATAATAAAAATATTATTTTTTAGAGTAAAAGTATGTGGTTCTAAAATAGAAATTTCAATTTTAAAATATATATTTATGTATCATTCAAATAATAAAAATATTATTTTTTAGAGTAAAAGTATGTGGTTCAGGTAGGGCTGTAAACGAACAAATGAAGCCAAGTTTTAGCATGTGTTGAATCTTTTTTTTTTTTTTTGGTGAATGTATGCGTTGACTTGTTTATTAAGATTTTAATGAGTTCAATCTCAATCTTAGGGTTGGTTTGGGGTGTCCTAAAAAAGTGCACTTTTTGTCTTTTTACGAAAAGATGTGCAGAAAAGTAGAGAGGTGATGTGATGGAAAAAAAGATAAAAAGATGGATTATATAGTAGATGCCAAACAAACCCTTAATAAAAATTTAATGAACCAAGACTGAGCCGAGTTAGCTTGAGTCTGACTTAAGCTTTAGTCTATTCACGAGCTTTAATGAGTCAAAAAAATTATAAATTTATGATTACATACGAGATTAAAGTTACAATTAAAATTTTAATTATATAATTATACATACAATATATAAACATACTAAAAAAAGTTAAAATTATATCCAAATAATAATATTTACCACCACTATCCAAATTATATAAATATATTATCTATAATTAGCTATTATTCACATTTATAATTTTTAAATATACAAATAACATATTTATCTTATTTTTTATACATATTTTTACATATATAAATAATAAACATTAAACGAGCCAACTAACAATCTAAGTTTATGAGACAAGTTTTAGTATGTTTAGACATATTTATTAAAATTTTAACGAGCTCGAATGCGAAAAGTTAAAAAAATAAAAATTTAACAAATTGAGTTCGAACGAGTTTTTACCGAGCCAGTGTAGATTTTGTTCATGAACTGCTCTGTTCATCTGTAATCCTAAATTCAAGTTCTACTATCTTTATATAATTTTAAATAAACACTAACTATATGTTCAATCAATTTTATTTATTTTTTAAATAAACATTAACTATATGTTCAACCTAAAAAAATAAACAATGGGGGTATGTCCCAACAGCTTGATATACATAGATAGAAAAATGCTTGGGAGCACTAATTAGTGCTCCCACTAATTAGGTGGCAGTGGGTCCCGCCATTACTGATGTGATGTTTTGGTCTTGGAGTTGCATTTTTTTTATTTTTTTTTTACTTTTTTAATGCATTAGTGCTATTAGTGGTAATGTTTTTAGTGGGATGAATCATTGTTGTACATAGATAATATTAAAAAAATTGTTTCCGATGTTTTAAAAGGAAGTTTGATAAAGAACTTTTCTTATGGTTGGCTGGACAAACTGTATAGCAAATTCACAGGAGCAAGGATCTTCCCATTGGAGACTCATTTTTGGGGTTAATTTTAATAATTTGAATCATTTATATTTTTAAATTTGTCGAGTGTATTATACCTATAAAAAATTAAATCGATCAGATATCGAAAATCATGTGTTCGAATCATCGAATTAAAATATTTTTTAATAAATCTTTTAGTTCGATGATTCAAACACGTAGTTCTGATATCTAATCGACTTAATTTTTTATAAGTATAATATACTCGATAAATTAAAAAATGTGAATAATTTGAATTATTGAAATTGAATCAAAAAAGTGAGCCCAATGACTCACCAAATAAGGAGCCGAATAGAGTGATCCAAAGAAAGAACATGGACTCAATTCACAGACCCAGTTTGTCAAACATTAATTTTTGGCTGAATTACACTTGTACTCCTGGTATAACTCTCAAATTACATTGGTACCTTTTTCTTCTTCTTTTTTTTTTTTTTTTGAAATATCGTTGTCCTATCTTATTAGATAGAGTAAATTATAAATGCATCTCTTAAAATTTATTTAAAATATAAATTGCTTCTTTTAATTTAAAAAATTATATCTCATTCCTTCAATTTTCTAATTGCATGACAAAGCCCCCTTTTATTAATAAATTATTAAGTTAATTAATAATTTTTAATGATATGAGAAATATATTTTAATTAACAATTCTTACAATTTTATTTTGTATAAGAGAGTAGTTTAGAAATTTTATTTTATTTATTAATTCTATTAAATAAAAAATTATGATAATGAGATATTTATAATTTTCATAACCCCTAGAGGTAATCTATATTTTAAAGTAAATTTTAAAAAATATATTTGTAATTTTCCTTATTAGATAATATCATTTTATGACATGATAAATTTATCATAGCGCCCATACTCTTCAACACACATTTGCAGCTCTTCACTTGTCTTTCCTTTTTCTTTTTTCTTTAATGAATCAGTTTATATATATATATATATATATATTAGTGTATGCCCGTGTCTAAAGGTATGGTGTAAATAATATTGAGATTAAAATGCAATTGTAATTTATAAGTATCATATTGAAATTTATGAAGTTTGTGTCATTTTTTAATAAAGATACTAAAAAAATATAAAGAAATATTATTCTTCTTAAAGAACTCGTAACAATTCTGCTTGTACCACACACTGTACAGAACTCAAATGAAATAACAACTCTCCCTAACCTTAATGCAAATTAAGAAACAAAAATATAAGTTTTATAGCGTTAAAAAAACATAAGTTTTATAAAGTTTACCAATATTGCAAATCAAAATATAAGAGCAAGTAAAAAAAATTATAAACACTAAACCAAATACAAAAATCAAAGCTATTGTATACTCGTTAGCATTCTATAATAAAAAGAAAAAAATTACTAAACACCACAAAATAATTTTATATAAACTTGAAAGGCATATAATTTTATAATTTTATCTACATAATTGGTGCCTATATAATTTTATCTACATAATTGGTGCATAATTTCAACAATATTTTCATCCGTGCCTAAAGGTATTCTCCTTTCAACCACTCATACCGTTTGTGAAACTCTAAACTTAAAAGGCATATATAATATACATCCAAACCTGAGTCGAGTAAATCCATTCTTTGATCCAACTTACCCAAATAAGTTGTCAAACAAAAATCATCGCATTCATATAATGGTTGAATGTGGCTAAACCAAAGAGTTATTGCAAAGATGATTAATGTAAGAAGCCATCAATTACATTAACTAAGACAATTTTAAAAATAAAATTGTTGCCCTAAGGATTTGAAAGTCGTTCAATAGCCATTCTACTATCGATACCTGAAATTAAAAAAAAATAAATAAAATGTGAAAAATAATAATAATGTTAGATTAGATGGATTAAAGCAAAAATGTTAATGTTAAGTATTTTCAAATCAACGTCACATAGTATGTAGCCTCCGTTTGGGAAGTGAGTTGATTTTTTGGTTTTTTTGGCTATTTTAGCCTGAGGCTAAAAAGCCTGGTTTGGGAAAGATTTTTTGACTTTTTTGGCTTTTTGACTTTTTGGTGAGGTGTCCATATATAATATTACTAAACTGCCCCTGCAACTAATTTTGTCCAACTGTGACGTCATCACTCACTTTCCCTTTTCTTTTTTTTTTAAAATTTTATTTTTATTTCGGCGGCTGTGCTATGGAATTGTTGACCCAAATGGTTTTTTTTGGTCATTTTAATATTTGTTTTTTTTATTACATTAATTTGGTTTTGTTTTGTTTTTTTTTTTGTCTTGGTTTTTTCATGTGTTTTTTTATGTTGATTTTAAAATTATTTTTTTTAAATTTTCTGTAAAATGATAAAAAGTGAAGTTTTAAATAATTGTCCTGTGTATTTTAAGGTCTTTTTTTTTTTTTTTTTTTGCAAATGGTTTTTTCATGTGTTTTTTATTTTTATTTTAATTTTAATTTTTGTTTTTCATTTTCTGTACAATGACAAAAAGTGAGGTTTTAAATAATTGTCCTGTGTATTGTAAATAATTTAATTTTAATTTTATTCAATTTTATTTTACATATTTAAATATTCAAAAAATTTAAATAATTAAAAATGTTAATATTTTTAATTTAAAAACAACTCTACACTCAAATCGTAACCAAACAAATAAAACAAAACTTAATTAATTTTTAATTTTAATTTTAATTTTATTTTCATTTTTAATTTTATTTTAATTTTTTTAAATATTTAAATAATGTAAATAATCTAAAAAAATTACGTTTTCAAAATTTAAAAATAAATATTCAAAAAATTTAAATCGTAAAAATTTAAATAATTTAAATATTCAAAAAATAATTTTAACAAAAAAATGTAAATAATTTAAATATTCAAAAAATTTAAATAATTTAAAATGTTAATATTTTCAATTTGAAAACAACTTTACACTCAAATCGTAACCAAACACATAAAACAAAACTTAATTAATTTTTCATTTTAATTTTAATTTTATTTTAATTTTAATTTTATTTTAAATATTTAAATAATATAAATAATCTAAAAAATTTACCTTGGCAAAAATTTAAAATAAATATTCAAAAAATTTAAATTGTAAAAATTTAAATAATTTAAATATTCAAAAAATTTAAATAATTTAAAATGTTAATATTTTCAATTTGAAAACAACTCTACACTCAAATCATAACCAAACACATAAAATAAAACTCAATTAATAAATTATTTTTAAAACTCATAACCAAACACATAACTCGAAACTCCATACTACTTTCACAACTCTACAATCAAATCATAACCAAATACATAACAAAAAAATTAAAATATTTAAAAATATTTTTATAAATAGAGTTTGAATTTATTTTTAGAAAATATTTTAACAAAAAACAAGAAAATGTTTTTAATTTTTTTTTTCAACTTTCTTGGTTTTTTCCTAGGAAAAGGATTTTTTTGGAAAAAAGTTTTTTTTTTTACTTTTCATATGTTGAGGCGTTGCCCATAATTCATGTGGGGTAATTTCGTAAATTTACGTTGCCCTTGATTGTTGCCCAGCACCAAAACAACTTTTTGTCCTCACTTGGCTAATTAGCCTGCTTTGTCCTCACTTGGCTAAAATAGCCCAACATTTCCTTCCCAAACGATGCCGTAATAAACTTTCTAACTATTCAAAAACATCTATCATTTATCGGACACCAATTGTCATCACACACAGTCTAACTCACTTTCTTCACATGTTTTCTTGTCTAGTTTTACTACATTTACCATATACTTGACAAAAAATGAAAACACTTGTTTTCCTTTACTAACTAAACCAGGCAAGAAGAACAATGCGACAACAAAAGCTCTGTACCATGATTTTGTTGTCCTCATATTCCAAGAGGTTAAAAAAAGAGAAGACGGAAATAGAGAGGAAAAAAGAGCCTACAACTTTAGTTTTCTCTTAAATAAAATGTGAATTTATAAATCCTGAAAATATATGAGCAAAAAAACCAATTTAAGAGACAATTAGACATCAATTTTATTTTGACAATAGGGGATTCCAAAACTTAGCACAAAGTTATTTCCAAAGTAACTCAAAATTCACCAATGTATATTGTCTTAAGAAAGGCATTTATTTTGTTACAAAGATTAGTCTGTGTGTTCACCACCAAAAAAAAAAGAAAAAAAAAAAAGAGATTTATCTATGTTTATCTTTCCTTTTCTTTTTTTCAATCCTCATTATGCACATTTTCTTTTTGGTTTAAATCTTCAACACATACTCCCAACAATCACAAAAATATGTAATGGCCAAGCCAACACTTTCTTATAGGGAGAAAAGAAATCTAGTGTACAGTGCATGGGTCATACCAATCCAGTCTATTTCATTCCACTACTTTAACATTCACCAAAACCACTCACAGAAAAGCTACAAAGACTACTGCAACACCCTTTACTAAGCTCCATAAGAAAGAAAGAAAGATTAAGAAAAATAATCTAGTGGAAAAAGCAAATGAAAGCAAAAAGTTTCAGCAATACTATTTTTTTTTAAATCATGGTTTACTGCTCATTAGCCCCATTTTGCCTATCTTTTATGCAAATGGAAAGAGAGCTTTGTTTAAAACATAATTACAAAAGTAACAAACCAAAAAATTTAACTTTTATCAAAATTATATGAGTAATGAAATAGATATTATAAAGAAAAATTGCGTGAAAGGGTTATACCTTTGATTCGAGCATCCACATTAGCCTCTTCAAAATTTTAGCCAAATTATAGCTAAAAAAACTATTTTACTATTTTAGCTAGTCACCTCTTTGGTACCTACTGCATCAAACTCTCTATTCTAACTTAATTTTATTAAAATATTATTTTCTTATTGTGCTTGTTATTCTTTCTTCTTTTTTATTAAATTGATGAGTTACAAACCAAATAATTCTTAAAAAATGCAAAAAAAAAAAAAAAAAAAGTCGTTGACCAGTTGACCGGCTGGACTTTCGAGCGGACATTCAGTAACACTAATCTCTGTGTTGTAGTGATGAACAGTACCTTGCTTGGTGTAGCGAGGTACTGTAGCACTCATAAATTAGCGATGAACAGTAGCGAGACTGATACACGTCTATTTTTGATGAACAGTATCACTAATTTAGCTAAAAAATAAATTTAGCTAGTTTGAGGAGAATGCTTTTATATTGAGAACCTAGAAATTGATGACCACCAGCAAAAAAACACAGCACAATATGAAAATAATAGAAAGTAACAAACTAAAACTTTGGAGAAAACTAATGATTAGAGGGAGACAGGAAATGACATATTTATCAAAACTTTAATGAAAAATATTATGAAAGAAATCAAAAAATTGAATACCTTTCATTATAAAAACTGATGAACTGCAGCAAGACGAAATCAGATATTAGAAATTGATTTATAGAAATATAGCAATCAAAACAAAGAAAATAAAACAATTAATCAAAGTACCATTAATGTTTGTACAGGATTATTTTCTACAGGATCATTTTCAGATAACTTTATTTTTTTTTAACACAAAATAAAATAAAATAAAATAAAATAAATACAAAAGTGAATAGTTGAAACAAAAAAAGAGAAGCCATCAATTGAGAATTTTCCCACAACATTTAAGAGGGCATTTCACCAACATTAAGGGTTGAAAGTGAAACCACCTTCTTCTTCACTTATGAGGTACCATTATGCATAATCATCCAATTAAAAGTATAAAGCAGGTTTAAACTGCTTCAAGCATAAAGTAAGTTTATGCCATCACTCATTACTCTAAGATGACTAACTAATAACATAGATGGTCTATTGAATTAATGTAGTTCCAAAACCAAATATTTGAAGAAAAATCAAAACGGCCAATTGGCTTAAAACTAACTTTTGTTACTCTGGACCTCTTTAGTATTTTTTTTTACAAATTCTTTCTAGACCTCATTGAGCCAATCTAAGCATCGTTTATAGATTCTTACAAAATAACTGACAGAGTTGAAAGCATAATTTTATTTTATTTTTTTAAATCAGAACTTACAATCCTCACTCTTAAAGTAAAATAAAAAATGTGAGGAAAAAAAAAAAAAAAAAGGAAAAAATAGGTTTAGCTCCTGTAAAAAATAACAGACAGTTTTTACCCAATGAAACTAAAATATATAGAGTTAAGAGTCACAAGGGTAAAGGGAAGAAGAAAAAAATTGACTCTAACCCATCCAATCAAAATTTTAATTTATTATAACCAAATTTTTTTGCCACATCTTTTTTAAAATGAATATACAATTGTGCCTATAGTATCTAAGTTTTAAAATCAAAATTTTAATTCATTATAAGCGCTGGTAGAGTTATAGAGCGTGAAAAAAGTAATAGGCAAAGTTATTCTATTGAATCAACATAATCTAAATTTCTCTTCCACCTCCAAAATCACCTATATCAAGAAGAAAAATTCCAATAAAAAGAAACTCAATAAATAAACTTCTAAAATTGTGAAGACAAAAAAAAGGCTCACTTGTTAAAAGGGCCGTTGTACCATTGATCTCCATTTCTTGAAACATTCACTAATAGACCCACACAATACTTCCATTCATTGTTTAACCTGAATTTTTCAAATCTAATCAAAACAAAGTAAAACATCTTGTTTTTGAAAAACAATAAAATCAAACATAAAGTCATTCTAAACAATGCTAATTTTTAAAATTACAGTAAAAATTATCGCAATGATTATCATCAAAATTGTATGAAATTCAAAAATTAAAATAGAAGACCCAAATTATCAGCATAAAAAAATCAAGTACTTGCTCTTCTTGGTTCTTGCTTCTCTACCGTCTCTGAACAAAAAACATAAACTGCATCTAGCTAATAATCTAGAATATAGCCAACTTGTAAAATGAAGCCCAGCTAGTAAAAATTTAAGATTCTTAATTTTCATAACATGTAAAATGAAGCCAAGTTAAACAATACATAAGTAACAAATTATTGACAAATCCATCAATGGAAGGCAAGCCAATTACCTAATCAACCATTGCAGCAAACAAAGCCATGACAACTTTTTATGAGCTAATCAAACACTCCTTCAAGCAAAGGCATATGTACCTGAAGCAAAAGGAAGAATAAAAAATATAAGCAAGCAAGCTCCATTATCCATTATCCATTATCCATTATCCATTATCCATTATCCAAAATCAACTCCCTAAAAATTGCCAACTGTTTATTATTAAAAATAAGATCTAACTCCCACTGATTGATTCACCAATTTGAATATACCTATATTTTTGTTAACCTTACCAAATATCCAAGGCATGTATCATTCACTACTTGGGAGGAATGTAGAATAAACTATGATGGATTCACGCACTATTTTTTTTTGGAGGGGGGGGGGATATAGAATAAACTATAAGATAACTTTGATCAATTAGGACATTCACATTACCAGCACTAAGTGCATTCAAGCATGGTTAATCAAACTCTCTGTAGGAAAGGTTGTTTTGTCATTTACTTGACCTGATAGATTCACTCACTATTTGAACAACAAAAAAGTATAATTACATAAGAAAATAAACTATTTTAATTGAGGCATTTTACGAAACAACCTCCACAACTTTCTAGTGAAATTTGCAATTAGTTACCTGACCAAAGGTAATGTTGAAGAAGTTAACCAACAATTCTATAGCAAAATTGAATGCTTATGTATCATGAAAATTTTATAGATGTTAGAAAAGTGAATCTGAAAGGTATAGAATTTAGAAAAGTGAATCTGAAAGGTTCAGCTAAATGCAAGTAAAGAAATGATGTTTATTCCTAACAAAGAAAAAATATACACAACATCATTGTAACTTAAGCCTAAACTTAGAAAACCCACATAGAAAAATCGCAAAAAAATAACAGAACACAGACCCAAAAGTAGAAATCAATAGAAGAATGATATTGGTAGTTAGATGATTCCCATTATCCAAAAGTAAGTTAAAAAATTATTGGGATGATTCCCATTTCTCCACAAAATCAAACTGAAAACAAAAATATGAGAGAGGATACCATCAACTGGATTTTTTTTGTAAATTCCATTGAAACATTTTATCATAATAATATTGGTAGTTGGATGATTCCCGTTATCCAAAAGCAAGTTAAAAAATTATTGGGATGATTCCCATTTCTCCACAAAATCAAATCGAAAACAAAAATATGAGAGAGGATACCATCAACTGGATTTGTTTTGCGTAAATTCCATTGAAACATTTTATCAAACACTTAATAAGCAAGGACAAAATCAAACCAAAAACAAAAATATGAGAGAGGATACCATCAATTAGGTTTGTTTTGTGTAAATTCCATTAAAACATTTTATCAAACACTTAATAAATAAGAAATATAGAATGGTTATCGAACATTTTAGTAACAACCACCATTCAATAGAGTAACTCAATACAATAGTTCCAAAAATTCCTACTAAATCAAAGTAAATGGGTTTCGTGGAACCCAACCAACTCTTCATATATGTGTGAATAAGAAAAATCAACAAAACCCATAAAAGTATTCATACCCAAAATCCTACATGCATCTAGAAAATTAAAGAAAAAAAAATACTCTCATTTGGGAATCATTCTTTCTCTATTCCACTAATGATCAATTGATGATCTCTATGGCTTCAAAGAAAAAAAACAAAAAAAATCTATAATCAAGAAATATACACACAATAATCTATAAGGAAATAGATGAGAGAGAAAACCCTACTAATCTGGCTGCTAATCAGCCATAATGAGAGAGAAAATAGAAATTGACTTAAGGTGGGTTTCATTCGAAACAGAGGGCAGGTATGTGAAGCGCCAAATTTTTTTGGAGAACCTTATGATGAATGAACAAATATAGTCAAGAAAGTTGACCTATTGAGCATTAAGAAACTGATGATTAAAGCTGATTTGGACCCACCGAATGCGAAGTCGCCGATCGCCGATCTGCTATTGAAGAAACGGATGGAAGGGAGACAACTCAATTTTGAATTTTGAGTGAGAGTGAGAGATAGAGAGAACTAGCTGAAGAGAAAGGGATGGAAGGAAAGAAGAAATATAAGGAGAAAATGCATTTGTCTCTTGGACACCGTAGGATTGAATCACCATTGTATATCCACCATTGAAATATAATTTGTCTCTTGGACATTTTTTAGCTGTTGGATTGAATCAATCTAACGATTCACATTTTGACAAAGGGACAAAAGTCTCATCAGAATTCAAAAACCACTCTCCCTTATTATATAGATATATATATATATATGCACATGTATAAAGATATATGCATACATATATGAGAAAATAACTAATAAGTCCTATTTTACTTTTAAAATTACTATTAAGTTCTATCAAGTTTCAATATGAACAAGTAAATCATATTTTCCATTACATATTTCCAAAAAGTTTATTGTTTCATAATAGTGGATGTTGTTTCAATTTTACTTTCACAAATATTTATAATCTAAGTAAAATAATATTTTTAATTGTAAAATATATGATATTGTATTAAAAAAATCATAAATCACAATGAAAAAATTATCAGTAAGTTCTATTTTGTTTTGAAAATTATTATTAAGTTCTATCAAATTCAATGTTAACAAATAAATCTTTTTTTTTTATTTTATAAATTGTTATAAAAAAATTCAATTTTTCATAATAATATATTTTATTTTCATTTTATCCTTTTCATTAAAATATGAACAAAAAATTTCATTGAAAATTTTAATTTATGAGGAATTTTATAATTAAATTATTTTTAATTGTTCGAATTAAATGATTTTTCATAAACAAAATTATAAGTGTAATATTAATAAATTTTACAATTAAAATTCTAAATTTTAATTAAATTAAAATTATTTATAAAATTATTGTTCATATTAAATATGAAGGGTAAAATTGGAATAAGACACACCATTATGGAGTAATGAATTTTTGGGAACCTTTTATCACAAATATAACTTAATTGTCTATATTGAAAGTTGATAGTACTCATTAGACCATCTCCAACGGTGAACCAAACCTGCCATCAAATTTAAAATTTGGTGAAAAAGTCACTTTTTTAAGCTCCAACGTTTTCACCAAATCGATATCAAATCCAGAATTTAGCAAAAATGGTACCAAACTGAGTGCAGGCGAAGTATTTCACCAAATCACTGTTCCTAACCGTTGGGATGAGACGAACGGGTCGACCATCCGGTTGACCAACCGGTTAACCAACCGGTCGCCCCGGAGAAAGTTCAGACAGTTCACAAAAAGGTTGAAACCAGTCAAAAAAAAAAAAAAAAATTTTTTTTGCCTAGGTGGTCGACCGGCCGGTTGACCACCTGGTCGACCACCAAAAGTTCAAAAAAAAAAAGGTTCAAACCGGTAAAAAAAAAAAAAAAAAAAAATTTGCCGTTACCGGTTGACCGGCCGGTCGACCGGCCGGTCAACCAACCGGTTGCCCAACGCAAATTTGATGAAACGGATTTGATGTTGAACCGTTGGAGCGCGAAGTATCAAATTAAGGAAATGACCCATTTTTGACTCAGATTTGGTGAAACATTTGGTACACCGTTGGAGATGCTCTTAGTAATCTTAAAAGTAAAATAAGACTTATTGGTTACTTTTCCTATATATATATATATATATATGTATATGTACACATGAATATTGGTCTAATGAGGTGATATGAAAATTAAGTTTTTTATTTTTTCGTATTTTTTTTATTTTTAGTGATTTTTTAAATATTTTAAGTAATTTTTTTACTTTTTGGATGCACCTAATGTAGATGTACTTAAAAAGTAAAATATTTGTAAAAAAATATATTAAAAAATTGATAAATACACAAAAATACAAAAGTGTATTCAAAATTCGTTTATTATTTTTTTTTGTATTTTTATTATTTAGTGAATTTTTTAAAGATTTTTTCATAAATATTATACTTTTTAATTGTATTTATATTAAGTGTATCTAAAAAGTAAAAAACTCACTAAAAATATTTTAAAAATTCCCTAAAAAGTTAAACAAAAAATTCAATTTTCAAAAAATTAAATTTAGAAAACTAGAACCAAACAAAGTGAGTTTTTGAAAGTAATGTATGAATGGACGAAAATTCTATTATACACATTCCACACTATATGCACCCTTAGTTTATGTCATTTTCTTTTTTAATTATGATATTATTTTAAGATTTTAGATATGAATTTTTTATGTTTGATTAAATTTTTTTTTATTTTTTTAATTATAACTCAGAAAATATGAATATATATATATATATATATTTATAGTTATAGAGGGCACCATGAATGAATTATTTTTTATTCACTAATCAAGGGATTCTTGAGATGTTCTTGAGATAGGAAAGACTATGGCAGATGATGGTTGAAAAGAAGATGAGAGAGAAAAAGTTGATGTTGTTGTAAGTAAATTGGTAGTGACAAGTGTTTGGACTATGAAATAAATTGAAAAAAAAAATGAGTGAGTGAGTCTGTATGGATGGACAAAGAAGAAGGCGCCAAATAGAGAAATAAATAAAGGTTGTAGTTGTAGAGGCAAACTTGGCATTTGATGCCTTATTATTTTAAATGCGATCATTTTGTATTCGATCAACAAACAGTTGATTAATGGAAAGACTAAATTGATACAAAATTTTGTGAAGTAAAACGAACAATAATATTTCAAAGAGTCAAAAGATGATATTGAGATTTTAGATATCTAAGAATGTGAATATAATTTATTCCAAATTTGTTTATCGGCATAAAGTAACCGAATCATATGATAGAGAGAACTTAAAACAAAGAAGGGATAGATGATGATCCTCATTCATTTATAAGCCCAAATGCTTGTATGTATTTTGAAAGCTCCAATAAAATGGACAAACGTGCATGAGACAATAGTGGATGAATTTTTGGGGCGTTTCCCTATTAATCTGATTTTATTTATCATCGGATATATTTTGCTTTTGTTTGTTTTTTATTTTGATTTTTATATTGATTCACCTAAGGGTTATTATAGATCTGTCTAATCCGTTCAACTTGATCAAACAAACCTAATTTAATTGATTTTGGACGGATATGTGTCTTTCGACAGATAAATACGGAAGAATTTTTTTAAAATTTGCAGATACAATTCGGATGGTGAATCAACCATCCCACACCCGCATGAACCCAATTCGCTCGTAAATAATGTTAAAAGAAAAAAACAAAGAAAAAAAAATTACTAACAAGTAACAATATAGAGTAGGAATAATAAAATATATATTTTTGTAAAAATAAAAAATAATACATTAAAAATATACATACGTGATGCCATGGACTATTATAGACAAATAATACATATTTTTTCAGATTACTAGTTATTGGAGATTGTAGAAGTTATGAATTATAATTCAAAAAAATGTTCAAAATTTGTAAAGTCTAAACTGCCAAACTGATCACATCCATCTGCCAACTCGCACAGCCCGCTCAATCCACATCCACCAAATCGGTGGACGGATGCGGATTGTTTTTTTTCAATCTGCCTAATTTTGAATAGATGACGTATGGGATGCCACCCGACTTAATCCGATCCGCGATCATCCCTAGATTCACCCAAGTACAGCAAACATTATTTATAAGTTCTTGATCTAACATATTCGAAAAATAATACTAGTTTTGAATTATTTTTTTTTAGATTCATATGAAATAAGAGAAACAAGATAACAAGAGTTCAAAAAAGGTAAAATAACAACAAGGCAGAGGGCTAGTCCCTCACTAAACTAACTCCCGTCATGTCCTGTATAAGCAGGGTAGTAACTTTAGCTGGAGGGTTATCAAGGACTACAACATGCTCATTTTGAGACACTCCAATATTGGCTAAGCGATCAGCAACTCTGTTACCCTCACGTAGGGTGTGGGCAAGTGAGCTGTTAGTCCTCTGTAGCAGGAATTTAGTATCTTCAATGAGGGCCTTAAATGGTGAGTTGTGGTTTGGGCCATGGAGAATTTGGTTAATGGCCTGCTCAGAGTCTGATTCCAGGTGAACATCTCTGGTATTTTTCTGGAAGAGGATGGTGAGCCCTCTATATATGGCCCATATTTCTGCTTCTAAGCTGGAACAGTGGCCTAACTTTCCGTAATATCCCCAAATCCAAGTGCCTGTTTCATCACGCAACACTCCTCCATAACCTGCTTGGCCTGGATCTCCCTTTGAACAGCCATCAGAATTCATTTTAAGCTTACCTGCAAGTGGGCAACACCAATGAATTAGTTTGGGTTCTGCCGAATGGGGGCAAAGAGGGGAATGAAAAGCCTCATCAATTTCATGAACATAAGTAAAAATGTTCGTGAGATTGACCTGAATAGGATTGGACAAGTTATCAAAAATCAATTTATTACGAGCTTTCCAGATTTGCCACAGTGTAACAATGAAGATAAGATACCATTTTTTTTCATGAAAAATATCTTTGTTCTTTATGTTCAAAATAATCCAATCATTCAGAGGTTGTTGATTCCCTTCTTCCCACCAGGTGAGATTTTGAATATGAGTCCAAATATCTTTAGAGGTAGGACATTCTCTAAGCAAATGCTTCATGTCTTCACTATGTTGGCCACACCTGGGGCAGATATCAGTTGGGGCAATATGTCTAACAAGCCGAAGTTGGTTAGTCATCAACCTGCCCTTTAAGATCAACCAAAGGAAACATCTAAGTTTCTGAGGGATCTTAATTTTCCAGATCCACGTCCAGTCTCTGTTAGCCAGATCAGAATCAGTGATGAAACTATAGGCCGAGGCTGAAGTAAAGTTACCAGTTAAAGAGGGAGCCCAGGTAGGAGCATCAGGGAAAGTAACAAATCTTGGCCCGTAAATGTTGATAATCTCATTGAGTTCTTGTTGACTCACAAGATTGGATAAAGCATGAGTGTCCCAATTTCCCTCCTCATCAAGGACAGAGCTGACCATAACAGTGTTGTCAGCTTGATAAATATTGTTGTATTGAGATAAGGGCTGTTTGCTACACCACCAATCTGTCCAAAAGGATATGTCTTTCCCATTGCCAACAATCCATTTGACGCCTTTTCTAAGGACATCTCTGTATTTGCAGATGCTTCTCCAACAAAGTGAAGAATTTTTCATCATGGGCCAAGTGTATATATTGTGGTGTTTCAAATACTTAGAGTGCAGCAATTTGCACCAAAGTTTATCTTTTTCACTCAGCATTTTCCATCCAAGTTTAATGAGAAGCATTGTATTTTGATCCCTAGCCTTCCTAAGACCAAGGCCACCCTCGGCTTTACTTTTGCAAACGCTGTCCCAGTTAACCAAATGGACTTTTTTTTGAGTTTCAGTATCACCCCATAGAAAATTCCTATTAATTCTATCAATGTCATCACAAATCTGTCTAGGGAGTTCTACAGTTTGCATGGTATAAAGAGGGATGGTCGAAGTGACGGCTTGAATGAGGGTAGCTCTACCAGCTAAGTTGAGAGTTCTAGCTTTCTAACCAGAGAGTCGAGCTTTCATCTTAACAAGGATTTCAGTGAACAGGTTCTTAGTCATTCTCTGATGAAGAAGAGGGAAGCCAAGGTATTTGCCAAGGTTAACAGTTAGGGAAATGCCACTATGATAACTGAGGGCTTGGGCAACATTTCTAGGAACATTAGGAGAGACAAAGAGTTTAGACTTCAGGAGATTCACCTTTTGGCTTGACACTGCACAAAATTCAGAAAGGGTATCCAAAATGGTTTCACAATTAGAATGGGTAGCTTGAGCAAACAAGATCAAGTCATCCGCAAAGAACAAATGGGATAGGGAGGGACTATTTCTAGAGGCCTTGATACCCTTCCAAGAACCCTTTTTACTTTGGAGTATATCATATTGGACAGTCGTTCCATGCAAAGGACAAAAAGATAGGGAGAAAGAGGGTCACCTTGTCTAAGGCCTCTCCTATTATGAACCCCATCAATGATTTCCCCATTCCACAAGATGGATGAGTGCTGGTTAGTGACACAGCTCATGATCAACTCCACCCAATCAGGGTTGAGTTTGAATTCAAGTAAGGTGTCTTTGATAAAATCCCAAGACAATCTATCGTAGGCTTTCTCTAAGTCAATTTTAAAAATCATGCCACCACACTTGCCTTTTTTATATCTCAAAGTATGCAGAATCTCTTGGGTGATGATGACGTTATCAGTAGTATTTCTCCCAGGAATAAAACTGCTCTGGTTGGGAGAAACAATATTGTCTAAAAAGGGTCTTATTCTTCCCACAATGATCTTGGTTATAATCTTATAGGCAACATTGCAGAGACTTATTGGTCTAAATTGTTTCATAGTTTCAGGGTTATCAACTTTGGGGATCAACACAACAAGAGTTTCATTAATCTCGGGAGGCACAGTTTTATTGCGGAAACAACTTTTGACAAAATTACACACAGATTGACCAATAGAGTTTCAATATTGCTTATAAAATATGGCCTGAATGCCATCCTTACTAGGAGCTTTGAATGAACCAATGTTTTGAACAGCTCTGAGAATATCAGAATTGGAAATGGGTTTGAGAAACCCAATATTATCATCATGAGTAAAGTGAGTTTGAATTAGGTTAGACCAATGGTCCAGATGGGTGGTACCTTCATCATTAAAGATATTTTGAAAATAATCAAGGATAACAGTCTTAATTTCATTCGTCTCAGTAATCCAAGAACCATCATTATTTTTAAGGGCATTGATTTTGGTTTTCCTTCTCTTAGCAATAGTGGTGATATGAAAGTACTTGGTATTCCGATCACCAAACGTAATATGTTTGGCCCTAGATTTCTGAAACCATAAGATTTCTTCTTGGAACAGGGTAGAATTGTGTTGATTAATGAGATCTTTTTCAAGAGCATAAAGATTGTGGGAAAAATAAGCTAAAACTTTTTGGATGCCCTCAATCCTAGCAAGAAGGTGCCTTTTTCTTTTGAAAATATTTCCGAAAACTTCTTTATTCCACTCTGACTCTATTAGTGAATTCAATAGTAGAGTCAAGGAGGTTATTATTCATATCAGACTAGGTGAACTCCACCTGGTCTGACTAGGTTTGAATTATAGATGTGATAAAAATTTATATATACATATTATATCTAGGATGAGACTTCTCTCTGGTCCTTAATCAAATTGAAGAGGTGTTGTTTAGTCCATTGGGCTTATTTTTAGGCTCTATTTTGATGATCCGATTCATTCATATTTTAAAATTCATCGAGCACATCATCTTTGCAAAAAATAAGTCGATTGACTTAATTTTTTATAGGAATAATGTACTCGACAAACCCTAAAATATAAACAGTTCAGATCATCGAAACGGGACCCAAAAATGGGCCCAACGGACCGAACAACACCTCTCCAGTTAGACAAGAAGCCCAGTCCTTATATTTATTGGTTGTATGAAATTTTGAAAAAAAAAATTGAGTATAATTTATCCAATGACAAACGTCATTTTCACCCTAATAATATAACAAACAATGGACGATGGCAACATAAAAGGGAGGGAGATTGAGAGCTGCATGGTGGTTTCCCTTTCCTTTTGTATATCTATATACGTATTATTTTTTCGTTGGTTGATGATGGTGAGTTATATAACTTTAATGACACTCAATGACACTGATGTCATGAATTGGGAGTTACTTAAAAAATGTCCATAGTCGTTGAGAAAAAAATTAACAAAAAGTTAGAGTATAATATATACATGTACAAAACAGTTTTGAAAATATGAGTCCTCATTCTAAAGTGGTCTTAAATAATTCAGAAAATGCAAAGAAAAAATCAAAGTTATTCATATATTAACTATATATATTAAAAATAAATAAATAAATATGCGACAAAAATATCATGATAAAATCGAGTAATTTTAGAGGAAAAAAAATTGGAAAATTATTATTATGACTATGACATAGCTCTTGCTAGGTTGGGAACCCCCTATGCCCATATCCAAATCCCAAGGTCATGAGACAAGAAACCAAAAAAAAAAAAAATTAAATATAACAATAATATTCATAATGTCATCAACTAATAAAAAATCATAAATAAAATTAGATGAATAACTAATCTCTATTATTGCTTTATAAGATTTTTCATTGATCAGTGATGATACTGCCAAGTGATATTATCGTTATACACACGAGAGATATTAGGTAGATTCCACAATTGGCAAATGTCATCCTTGTCATATTGAAAATTAAGCTGAAAAAGAGAAAGTTAAGGAGAGAGAATGCAAAGAAAAGGTAGTATACCAAGTATATGCTGAGAAGATGCTCTCTCCACCATTCTCGTCATCCCTACAAAAATGCCACTCACAACCCCAAAGCTCACCCTCTTTGAATTACAAGAACTCACTACTAGAGTTCTTCACTCATTTCTGCTTCAACTTCATCCATTCTTGATGGGTATGGAGGCCAACGATGGCGGCGGCAGCGATGACAGCGACAATAGCATGGATGAGGAGACAGAAGTGTTTGGTTGTGACGTTTAAGTCGTGATGGTAAATTCACCATTAGGGCAACCAAGAACCTTTGGCATTGTATATCATTATCTAAATAGTTTTTACTGTTTCTTGTTTCTTAGCTTTCTTATGGAGAAATGCCCTAAGTTGTTTCTTTTTCCTAATAATTTCCATTACCAGCCCTCATGAGCCGATGGAATACTTCTCTCAACCAAAAAAAGAAAAAAAAGGGAATACTTATGGAGTTTTTAATTATTTTTTGTTTCCATTTTCTATTTAGGTTTTTTACTTTCGTTTGTCATGTTTGTAATTAATCAAAATTGGTGATTAAAATACTGCATATTTCTCGAAGAAGATATCCTGAAAAATATTGATAAATGACACAAATCCAACCTGGATTTAGCATGGCAATATTCCTTGTATCCAACATAGGGCTTGTTGGGTTCAACTGAAACTGAAAATTGATCATTAGAAATAATCCTTTCCAGTTTTCAGATGATCCACTTATATGTCATAAGCTATATGCAGAAATAACACCAAACATTCTGACACAAAGTTCTTGAAAATAAGCTATAGGCAGTTCAATAAACTGCACCAAACAAGCCATAGTTGTTCAAACATTAAGGTTCCAACCTAAGCAACAGCCATGAAAAACCATGGCACACAAGTGTCTTTCGGACGAATAACAGACTACACATTTTTTATGTTAATTCTCATCAAATACCACAACGCAACAGATATTTAATCTAAATCAGGACCGAGTCAAGTTTCACCAAATAAATATGATAACAAGGCAAGAGAGATAAGTCTTAGATCAATCACTAAATTTACTGTGCTTGTATCATTCACCGTGGACTCCCAATCCTCCTATACCATGAACTGCAATGATCAGTAAACCAGCAGTGGCATATGAAAAAGAAAGACCAAAAAAACATACATTCAAAATGACTAGTCAAGGTTGGAGATAACAGTCAATTATTCAGAACATCCACCTGTTCAAAGAAAGTAAACAAAGTTGATAACAATAATGTTACAAAAATGTGGATACTCAACTACTACTCGCATTAGAAGCAAAATAGACATTTCCCGAGTGTAAGCTAGTTCCGAAGTACACTAAAAACCTCATAAGCTGAAAATTTGGGGCTCATCTTTGGCCTAAACGAGCCTAATAAAAGAAGCCCAACACTTTACCACCAACATTCTTTCTCCTCGCCTCCTCATGGTCCATGATCCCAGCAGAAGTCGTCAGCACAATGTAACCAAACTGCAGATGTTCAACAAATAATGGTCATCAGAGATTTCCATATTATCAGTAATAAAAAGACACTATTACAGTCTAGATTATTGTCACTAAATTGCAGCCAGTTGAAATGAGTGCGTTATTATTAACCTATTTTGGGATCATATTCATAGATACAAACAAATTTCAACTATTTCCGAGAAAACATAAATTTGTATCAAATGAGGCTTCCAACAATCATTTCCCTATTAACAAATAGGAATGCATTCCAACTAATTCCCAAGAAAAAAATATAAATTTGTATCAAATTAGAACTAGTAACTAATCCCAACGTGGAAATATGAAAAGAACTCGTATAAGCAAAAACTATCAAATATGCTTGATCATGAGACATAATTATCACTATAAAATGCCGGGTTTTCAATAGTTAGTAGTAGTCACTAGACCAGAGGCTTTCCTTAATATTGAGTACTGAAGAATTCATGCACTAACCTGTCTTGAAGGAAGCAACCTAGCAGTCCATCCCTCAATCTCTTTGACACCAACATCAAACCGAGGACTGATGACCCCGCATTTGTTTAGCCTGCCATTAAGTTCAACCACAATTTTCCCAGACCTGTGATCATCAACATACTCAAACTCTCCAATGTATCCTATAGAGAAGATCAAAAGAATTAAGGAGTTAGCATACACAATAAAAATTCATAGAAAAAATGGGGAAAAAATAAAAGACACAGAAAAACAATAGTAGTACAAATTAACAGGAGCATACCATGCTTCTGCATCACCAAAAGAAACTTGATGACCACCTTTGAGGATGGTCTAACCATGACCTGTCGCTTTCCCCGCTTCTCAGCATTGTACATGCTCTTGAGAGCATCATTCAGAACACTAACTCTCACCATCTTTCCTCAAAGACTGCAGAAAAATTTAAGCAATCAAATAAAAATGGAAATTTCTTACTAAGCCGAGATAGATCTCCACTCCACATTGATCATATTGTCATGCAAACCAAATGCACAAGAGAAGATAAGGAGGAAAAATACAAGAAGGTGAACTCGCATCACGTCACATAAGAAAGTATAGATGTTTGAAGACTTTGGTTGCTGTTATTCAGTCAATCCACTCATAATATGGTCACTTTTAATAAAATGTCCAAGGAAGAGAAAGATCAGATCAATAGAAAAATAACTTCTTTGGAAAGGCCCAAACCCACAACCTAAACGTAAACCCAAATCCCTAAAGTGGCTCACCCAAATTAAATGGGACATCTAATCACAGGCAAGTTCACTCACTCCAGCAAAGTTAAAAGCCCAAAGAATGCACTATTAACTACGACACCTAGAAATTGCATTAACAACTGTTTATGACAACTGAGATGGTCCATTTTCATTCAACTAAGAGGATCTCCAACTATACTCCCTACTTTTTTCCCTCAAATTTTAGCCAAAAAGGGTCTTTCCTATTTTAGAGAACCACTTTTTCAACTATCATCTCCAACAATACTCCCTATTTTTCACTCTATGTTTTAGATATTTTCCTTTTAACATTTTTATTGAAAATATTTTCGATTTTTAATTATAGGGAGAAATTAAACCCTCTATAAGCATCTCCGACAAGGTTACCTATTTTTACCCTAAATTAGGGTGAAAAAAGTAAGTTTTTATCTTTTAAGCAGTCATCTTCTCCAAAAATGTTCCCTATTATTCCTCTTTATTAATTAAATATTATTTTTTATTCCTTATTTCAAGAAGGATAAAAAAATATAATATAATAGGTTATGTCTGGGAAGAGAAAAAAGGAGACAGAAAAAAATAATAATATTTTATATTTAGGCAACAGTTTTCTCCTCCCTAACTATAAGAGCAACTCCAACAAACACCCCGAACCTACTTTTTCATTTTCCTTATTTTAAGGAGCCAAAATTCAAAAAACCACTCCACAAATACCCTAAACCCCACCCCATTATGGGGAGTGTACTTCATCCTCCTTACATTTAGGGAGGAGAAAACCATTCCCTAAACATAAAATATTCACCCTGTTTGGTTTAATTTTTCTAAATTAATTTTCAAATTTTTGCTCCGAAAAGTGTTTTTAGAAAATGGATCATTGTTTGGTTGTTCCAATTTTTTGAATTTTGGAACAACAATTCAAAATTCCTTCCAAAATACAATGAGACAGGGATTTTGGATTTTGGGTTTAACAAGATACAACACCCAACCATTAAGCAATAAAGAAAAAAATAAATAAATAAATAACATGCCAGAAGTCACATCAACACTGACCAAAGTGCATCTAGAAGCCACAAACAAAGAGCATCCAGGAAATCCAGGATTTTGGATTTTTTCATTTTTTTATTTTTTATTTATTTTTATTTTTTGGATAACCAAAAAAAAGTCCAAATTTTTCTAAAAATTGAATTCAAAAAACGGAACCAAACAGGTAGATTATTTTTTCTCTCTCCTGCTCTTGTCTTTCCAAACATAAACATATTATAATTTTTCTCCTTCTTGAAATAAGGAATTACATATTAATAATATTTAATTAATGAGTAATAATAGAGAATATTGTTGGAGAAGATGACCCCCTAAAATATAGAAACTCACATTTTCACCCTATTTTAGAGTAAAAATAAGTAAAATTACCCTCTTTAGTTTTTCCTCAAATTTTAGCTAAAAACTGTACTTCCTATTTTAGAGAACCATTTTTTCAATTATCATCTCCAACTCCTTATTTTTTCTCTACATATTTCTAAATATTTTAATTTTTTTTTCTTTTATTATTAAAAATATTTTTCTAATCTCTCTTCTCTCTCCTCAACCATTTGAAAAAAAGATGAGGGATTAGAGAGAGAAAAATAATTTTTTAAACCCTCCCTAAATGTAGAGAGCCAAAAGTTCAGTCCCTTAAATAGGGAGTTGAGTAGGGAGGCTGAAGTGACGATAGAGAGATTATTGGGGATAAGAACGGTAAAGTACACTCCCCAAAATGGGGTGGGGTTTAGGGTAATTGTTGGAGTGGTGTTTTTCAAATTTTGGCTCCTTAAAATAGGAAAAAGTGGATTTAGGGTGTTTGTTGGAGATGCTCTTAGCAGTCTCAATAGTCTCCCTATTCCTACTTTTTCTGTACTTTAAGAAGTCAAACACAAAATATTTTCCTCCAACAATCTCCCAACTCAATTCCCTATTTAAGGTAGGGAAATTTTGACTCCATACATTTATGGAGGGTTTAATCACTCTCTATAATTAAAAAATACTTTTCACTCATCCATCATCCTTTTCTCAAATGGTGGAGAAGAGAAAAGAAAGGTTGGAAAATATATTTATATTTAATAAAAAATGATAAAGAAAAAATATTTTTAAAAGATTTAAAACATATAGAGAAAAAATCGGGAAGAGAATAGTTGAAGAAGTGGTTCCCTAAATAGGAAAGACACTTTTCAGCTAAAATTTGAGGAAAAACTAGGGAAGATTGTTGAGATGCTTAGAGAGTCGATAGTACATTCCCTTAAATAGGGAGTTGAGCAGGGAGGCTCTTGAAGGAAGATTTTTTGTGTTTGACTCCATAAATTAGGGGGAAATGGGAATAAGGAAGCTGTTGTGGATGCTCAACAGACACCTAAACACACTTTTTCCTTATTTGAAGAGTCAAAATCCCAAAAATAACTACATCAAATACTCTAAACTCCACCCTATTCTGGGAAGTGTACCTTACACTCACATACACATAGCAACATTCTCTCTCCCCTAACAAACAATATTATTATATTTTCTCTTTCCTTCTTCAACTAAGGAATAAAAAATAGGGGGACTTACGTGTAGGTCCTAACAAGTGGACTTACTGTCTAATAGGTCTTATGAGAAAAATTTGTCATAAAAAAGGTCACTAATTGTAAGTTTTAACGATAATTTATAAAAATCATGATAAAAAAAAATCACTAATTGTCAATTTTTAGAGACATAAAAAATTGTCACAAAAAAATTATTTTTAGCGATAATTTTATCAAGATTTATTTTCAACAGGACTTGATGGGAATTAAGTCTAACTATTAGGACCTATTTGTAGTTTATCCTAAAAAATAATATTTAACTAAAAAGAAGGAAAAATAAGGAGCATTCTTGGAGAAGATAGATGAAAAGTGAGACCCCAAAATATAGCAACCCCAATTTTTACTCTAATTTGGGTTCAAAAAAAGAGAACCCTCTTAGAGAGTCCCATTTGAACATCCAATAAATAACCACAACCCCCAACAATCAAAGCCATTTTATCATAACAATAATAAAATCTACAAAAATCGCACCATTAACATAAGAGCAATGCTACATACACTAAAACTTTTACTAAAACTATGTGTCCCAAAATCATTGGATGTCCAAATATCATTGCCTTGTAGTTTTAGTAAGAGTGTTAGTGTTCATAGAATTATTCCTAACGTAAAAGCATGGACACAATCAAATACAACAACAAAAATCCTGATAGACCCATTTTTTTTTTTTATACCATCTCATATTTGAATCAAGCACAAACGCCATTTTATTTATACTACCCCAGATCAATTAAAAAAACCGTAAAGAGTTCCCCCCAAGCTCAATAGCTTAGATGAAACAACTAAAAATCATACCTAAATTCATAAAATATAAAATGTATGGGTTCATAATCTCAGCTTGTTTGAGCATATATGCTGTATATCATATTGGTTCGTTCAGATCGCAGAAATTAGATTCAACAGTACGCATAAAAACCCTAAAACGAAACGAACAAAGTATACTTACCTGAGATCTATAGAGACTCTGATCAGAGAAGAGAGAGAGACAGCGACATCCAGGGTTTTTCGGTGGCTTTAAGGAGTGAAAAACCCTAGCTGGAAGTTAAGTGAAGTACCAAATTGCCCTTATTAAACTCTTCACGGCCTACAGTCCGAAGTTTCAAGCCCATTTGCATTAATGAAACTTGTCTGGCACAGCTTTTTTGTAAATGAAACTTACGTATAGGTTTAATAAATATATTTATTATTTAATAATTCTTATGAGAATTAATAATATTTTTTATCAAATACTACTAAAAATTATTATTAATTATTAATTTTTTAATAGCTGTTTAAAAAAAATTTCATAAAAAATATGACTAATTATAAGTTTTACTAACTGTTTAAAAAAATCATCAAAAAAAATGTTACTAATTTTCAACTTTCAGCGATAGTTTGAAAAATTCATCACAAAAAAAATCATTAATTGTAAGTTTTAGCGACAATTTATAAAAATCGTGACAAAAAAGTCAATAATTATTAATTTTTAGCAATATATATATATATATATAAATTTTAGTGACAATTTTACTAGAATTTATTATTAATAGGACTTTATAGAAATTAAGTCTACCTATTAAGACTTATTGATAGTTATCTCTTTTTTAATACTAACATTTTTTTTCTAAACATTTTATTTTTAAGGTAAACTGCCAATAGGTTAGTGGATGTTTGGGAAGTGACTTTTTTTTAGGCTTTTTGGTTATTTTAATAGGCTATTTTAGTTTTTGTGTTTGAGAAGTTGGGTTAAATTTTTGGGTTGATTGTTTTATTGAAAAATATGTTTGAAATGATAAATTTGCCCCTAATCTTATTTTTTTCCAAAATTGATCTTCAAGGGCAAAATGGTCATTTAACTATCTGTGGGATAGCAGTGGTAGCCTCAGCCTATACTGTGTTGGTGACAGTGTAGGTTGTTCGTGCTGCTGACAACCGCTACTTTTTTTTTTTTTTTTTCTTTTCTTTTCTTTAAATCAATGGATTAGGCGGGCAATTTGAAGCTAAAATAGCCTGTCTAAAAGGTTCCCAAACACTGCCTTAATTCTTATGAAGTCCTATTGAAAATAATGTCTAATAAAATTGTTACTAAAAATATATTTTTGTGATGATTTTTTACACATGTTGCTAAAAATTGACAATTAATGACTTTTTTTGTCATAATTTTTATAAATTGTTGGTAACACTTACAATTAGTAACGTTTTTTTGTAACTTGTCGCCAAAATTTATAATTAGTGACATTTTTTATAATAAAATTTTTAAATTGTCGCTGAAAATTAACCATTAGTAACTTTTTTTAATAGCTGATGAAAACCACCATTAATTCTCTAATGACCTATTGAATAATAAATCCACCTATTAAGGCCTATCCGTCAGTGAATTTTTTTAGCACTTTTTTAGGTTTTTCTAGACTATAAGTCCATAAAAATTAAAAACAACTGGACCAGACTTGAAAAAAAGTTAATTACACACTAAAAACTAAAATAAAAAATAAAAACTAAAATCACTCCGAAGTGTTATACATGAATAAGAAGAAAATAAATAAGCAATTGGCAATGAGAAAAATCAAATCCTTTTCTTAATCCTAGGGTTGTAAATGAGTCGAATGGTTTATAAACAAGTTCGGCTCAGCTCGTTAAGTGCTTAGCTTAGCTCGTTCATTTAGTAAACGAGTCAAGATCGAACTCACATAAATTCGGCTCATCAAGCTCGACTCGTTTATATTTATTTAAATAATATCATAAATATATTACTTATATATTAAATAATATATAATCTATAAATAATAGTATAAATACATTATTTATATATTAAATAATATAAATAATATTTTTATTTAAATAATATAAATAATATTAAAAAAAATTATCGAGCCGAGCTGAGTCGAGCTCGAGTTTCATTAATATTAATGAGCCGAGCTGAACAAAGCTTGAACTCAGTTTCTTATCAAGTCGAATTCAAACTCAATAAACGAGCTTGATAAGTAAATGAGTTAAGCTTGAACTCAGCAAATCTCAAAACCTATCTTGGGCTAATGGTGGTGGCTCAAGCTACAGGGTTGGTGTTGACAGTTGTTCGTTATATGTATAAATAGTTAAAAATTTAAGTACTTAGTATTAAATATGAATATATTACTTTAATTTTTATGAATTTAACTACCCTATCTCGGCCCATTACTGATTTAAGGCCCAGTACAGGTTTTGCAGAGTCCACAGACTGAACTTGAGCCTTCCATACTCAACAGATCCTTATATTGATTTATTATTATAAGAAATAAAAAGCTCATAGTTATATGCCATTAATCATTATTAGTAATTTATCTCATTTTCATACATTAGTTTATCATATTATGTTTACTCATTATTTAACAATAATTAATAATTTGGCTAATTCAATAAATTCAAATTATTTAATACAAGTTATGTATTAAAAGTCATATTATTTTTAAAAAATAATGAATAAAATATGCAGGTTGGGGTTTATAAAAATTTAGGTGGATTAGGTTTGGGCTTATATTTGCTTAGAAGTTAGAACAAATTTGTTATTCCATGTAAGCAATTCAAGAGGGGGTGAATTGGATTATTAAAAATAATTTTACAATATTAAATATAATAATAAAAAAATTCAACTTTTAACGAATAAAAGATAGAACAATAATTATCAAAGAGTAAGAGAAATAAGGAGAGAAATCAAACATTGAAATTTATATTAGTTCGGCATGCTGGGCCTACGTTCACCTCAAGTATCCTCCTTGGAAATTTCTCAATTATTCTTCAAATAGTAATTACACCATTAGTTTCACGGGTATTAGTGAACCTTTACAGACTAGTTTAGAATTTGGTGCCTAGTCACACTAAATCAAGTGATTTATCCCAAAAATCACTCAAAAAAATAACCCGACTAGTTTTAAATCTGGTGCTTAGTCTCACCTAACCCAAGTGATTTCTCTCGAAAAATTACTCACAAAAACTCTCTATTTTTTTACAAGAATAATAAGAATAAGGGATAGAAAACCCTTTTATAATTTTGCTCAAATTCTAAACAAATTTTCTTACAGAAAATACAACTCAATGAAGCACAATAATATTTTGAGAACAAATAAATATCACAAATTTTTTCTTTTCTTCTCTTCCTCAACACTTACTTTTTTCAACCAAAAATACTCGTTATATATCATAAAATTATATCTGTTGGCTCATATTCATTGGAGAAAGGAAGATACTTCTCTTCGGATCACTGATTTCGCACTCGACGCTCTTTATCACGGGTGCACAAGGCCTTTTCCATTTTCAAAAATTACAACTCATAGGTTTGAAACAATTGGCCAAACGTTGCTTTCGATAAATAGTGATACAAATATTTCAAAACTTTTTCCACAAAAACAAATGATGCACAGTGACTGCATAGTAACTTTTCTATTAAAATATTTAGATGCACAGTAACTTCTTTATTAAAATATTTGAATACACAGTAACTTCTCTATTAAAATATTTGAATGCACAGTGATTTCTCTATTAAAATATTTGTATGCATTGTAAAATCTATTTAAATAATATTTATATCAAAATATATACCCTTTTAAAATCTTTGTAATTATTGTAGAGATTTTAGATAAATTCTAATAAAAATAACCAATCATCCCAAGTAAATATATCAAATTGTGTCAAAAGAAAACAACTCACCAATATCACATTTGTCAAAAGATGAATAGTGACCAACCATATTTTCCAAAATGTAAATAGTAAATTTTATAAAATATTTTTGCAAAATCAAATATTGCATAGTAATTTCGATTTAAATAATATTTATAACAAATATATCAAACAACATATATTTTAAATAGATAATATTTTGTGTCAAAGAATGTAAAATATGTATATTAAAAAATCACAATTTATCCAATAATATTTTAGACATCATCATAATTAAACCACATGATTAACAATCTTTCCCTTTTTTTATGATGGCAATACAAGCATGAATTTGACAAAATTTTACATGAATAAATGCAACAAAAATATTCAACAATCATAATATATGCATTTATTTTCATTATATTTTCTCCCCCATTATTAACAAATTCTTTGTCAAATAATTTATATATAAATCAAATTTCTCTTCTCCCATTGACATCATCAAAATAAAAGGTTAATGCAGGTAAAGAAAATTATTTATCTTTTGAAATAAATGCAACAAAAAATATTAAACAATAATGCTAGTATTTAACACAATATCTATTAAATATAGGAACTCCCCTTGAGTTAATGCATATGATCAGAAAATAATTTTAAGAAAACTCTCCGTGATGTTATGACACTTCATAAATAAAAAAATAAATAAACAATTACAGAATAGTTTCTCAATTAATAATACCAAGGGCCATTAAGATTCGGCCAAATACAACTGCACCAAGTATACCAACAAAAAAAGAGAAAAGACACATGAAACCAAATGCTTCATACCAGGTAGAGGCAATTGTAATACAACAACAAAAAGTTTGTAGCACATGCAATCACAAAAGAAGTATTACAACTTGCAAAAATAATTTTAACATTATGGTGGATGTAAAAATCGTCAACAATGATGAAGATCGGTGACAATGGTGAAGATTGATGATAATGATGCAAATCTGTGATGATAATCAGGATCGGAAAGGATGGTAAAGATCGGTAATGGATATGATGTAAATTGGAGATAGATCTTGGTAGATTGGTGATAGATTTATGTATATTTGTAATGGATTTTGGTAGATTGGTGGGGGGTTTGTGTGGATGATGATATTGATGAACTGTGATGATGGAGAAAATTAGCGGTAGTGGTGTAGATCGGTGGTGATGATGATGTAGATCGGCAATGATGGAGAAGATCGAGGATGAATTTTGTGTAAATCAAAGACGGTTTTGTGTAGATCAGAGAAGGATGTATGTAGATCGAAGATGGATTTGTGTATATTGGAGATAGATTTAGATGGATGATGGTGGTGATGAAGTTATTATCAAAGGATAATAGGGAGCGAGAGCGGGTGAGAAAGAGAGAGCAAAAGAAAGAAAGAAAAACAGAGAGCGAGAGAGAGAGAGAGTTGGACGATGAGTGGGTGAGATAGAAAGAGAATTTATATAAAAAAAATCACATAAAAATGTACAGCAAAATTATTTATCCCCCTAAGTTGGTGCTTCTTTTTTCTATGGTGATTTTGTGCAGATATAGCAATCATAAAACAATCATATGAAACATGCAGTGTATAAAATGTAATTATATCAAGTTAAGTAAGCACATAATAAATATTGTTATATTTCACTCTCCTCTTTTATCGTTGATAAAAATAGATAAACTCAAAATATGAAAAGATTTCAATAGGTAACATGATCAATTAAGAGTTTAGAATGCTAATTTTGAATTTTTCAAAATGTAACACATATTAAGTCACATAAAAAATATTATATTTAATCAATATACTACATAATCCAAATTAAATGTGATTCAATAAAAATAATCAATATATAATGAAATCACAAATTTTTTTTTTAATTATCTAAATCATTCCCGTGGCTTACATGATATCATGTGAGCATGGTATGGAAAAAATGTATGTATGGCAATGGTATATTTATGTATGCAAGAGCGTAGAAAGTTTATCATTAAATAAGATATTTTCAAATTTGAAAACCAACTTTTATCGATGCCATTCATACAAATTATTTATTGTTGTTACTGAATGTTGTATGATTACTGTTCATCCGATAAGATGTGGTGAATATTGTCTCCAGTCATATATTTTGAACATCCACTGTCCAAATACCATTTTCTTCTACTGGATTTCACCTTGAAGAACACCTACAAAAAAATCAAGTTTTCGATTTTCGTACCCAAACTTTTTTGGGTCCGTGAATGTTAGTTTCAGAGTTACTTGATTTTGGAACCCATATCATTTTGTTCCATGTAATCCCTTTTTAAATTGACATGATAAAATTGTGTGACTATTTCTATTACAATAATGACATACAATATTAGGATTACTAAATGATGATTCTTTAACAAATTTTTTTTTTTTAAAACATTTATTTCTTGTGGGGTTTGTACCCAATACTGGCATTGTTAAAAATACATTTCTGATTTCCAAGTAATTTATTTAAATTTTCTTTTCCTTGGGTAAATTTAAAAATTATTTTGTTTAAATCTTCTATATTTTCTTCTAAAAAATCATTTTCAATTTTCAAATTCCTTGAAGAATTCTTGAGAGAATCATTTTCTTTTCTTAAACTTTCGTTTTTATTTTTTAAAGTTTCATTTTCATTTTGAAAGACTTCATTTTTATATTTTGATATTTCGGATTCATTTTTCAATATCATTTTCAAGTTTCAAATCATTTAGTTCATTTTTCAAAATAGGAGATTCTTTTGATTTCAAAATGTCATTTTCTTCTTTTATCTTTAAAAAAATCTTTTTGTAACACTTCAATTTTATTAGATAAAGATTCATTTTCTTTTGTTGAATTTGAAAGCAATTTTTTAAGTGTAATATTTTTAATGCCAATTTTTTTAAATTCATTATGTAATTCTTCAAATACAGATTGTAATTAATAAAAAGAATAAGATTCATTATTAGAATCACATACCTCATCATTTTCATTTTCCATTAAGCATAGATGAGATGCTTAATTATTGTTGCTTTCCTCATCAGAGCAACATTCATCATCATCTCCCTATACAAATTTTACTTCTTCTGTAATTCCATTTACTTGAGTCATGCCTTCCTGTGTGACTTTTAATTTTTTTCAAATCTCTTTTGTTGTGTCGCAATCACAAATTTTATCATATTCATTAGAATCAAATGCACAGTACAAAATATGTTTTGCTTTAGTATTTGTTTGAGTTTTTCTAAAGTCATTCTCATTCCATTCATCTTCTGTTTTAGGGACTTTCTTTGTGTCCACAATTTTGGAGGAAATAATTGGACCATTTTTAATAATATTCCATACCTTGTAATTTGTCCTTTGAATATATATCATCATTCTATTTTTTCAATAATTATAATTGTTACCAGTAAAATATGAAGGGTTGGAAAGTGAGTGACCATCAATAATTTGTGTTCCTATAATGGTTGCCATTGATCAACTCTAAGACTGGTAAGTCAAAAACTAATAGAGCCCTTACTCTGATACTAATTGTTATGCCAAGTAGGCAACCCAAGAAGGGAGTGAATTAGGTTATTAAAAATAATTTTACAATATTAAATATAATAATAAAAAAATTTGAATTTTAACGTATAAAAGATAGAACAATAATTATCAAAAAGTAAGAGAGAGATGGAGAGAAAATTAAACACTGAGATTTATAGTGGTTTGACACACCGGACCTACGTCCACCCCAAGTATCCTCCTCAGAAATTTCCCCACTATTCTTCAAATAGTAATTACACCACTAGCTTCACGGATGCTAGTGAACCTTTATAGACTAGTTTAGAATCTGGTGCTTAGTTACATCTAACCAAGTGATTTTATCCCAAAAACCACTCAAAAAAGATAATCTGATTAGTTTTGAATCCGGTGCCTACTCTTGCCTAACCCAAGTGATTTTATCCTGAAATTCACTCACAAAAACTCTTTATTTTCTTACAAGAATAATAAGAATAAGGGATAGGAAACCTTTTTACAATTTTGCTCAAATTCTCAACAAATTTTCTCACAAAAAATACAACTCAATGAAGCACAATAATATTATGAGAACAAATAAATATCACAGATTTTTTCTTTTCTTCTCTTCTTCAACACTTATTTTTTTCAACCAAAATACTCCTTATATATCATAAAATTATATCCGTTAGCTCATATTTGTTGGAGAGGAAAGGACGCTCCTCTTTGAATCACTGATTTTAGGCTCGACGCTCTTCATTACGGGCGCACAAGGCCTTTTCCATTTTCAAAAATTGCAGCTCATAGGTTTGAAATAATTGGCCAAACATCGTTTTTGATAAATAGTGATACAAATATTTCAAAACTTTTGCCGTAAAAAAAATGATGCACAGTGACTGCATAATAACTTTTCTATTAAAATAGTTGAATAGATAGTAACTTCTCTATTAAAATATTTAAATGTATAGTGACGTCTCTATTAAAATATTTATATGTATAGTAAAATCTATTTAAATAACATTTATATCAAAACATATACCCCTTTTAAAATCTTTGTAATTATTGTAGAGATTTTAAATACATTCTAATAAAAATAACCAACCATCCCATGTGAGTATATCAAATTTTGTCAAAAGAAAACAACACACCAATATCATATTTGTCAAAAGATGAATAGTGACCAATCGTATTTTCCAAAACGTAAATAGTAAATTTTATAAAATATTTTTGTAAAATTAGATTTTGCACAATAATTTCGATTTAAATAATATTTATAACAAATACATTAAACAATATATATTTTAAATAGATAATATTTTGTGTTAAAGAATGTAAAATATGTATATTAAAAATCACAATTTATCCAATAATATTTTAGGCATTATCAAAATTAAACCACATGATTAACGAAATTGATTATACATTTCTCAAAAACTAATTTTTCGTTTGGTTACCCATTTTAAAAAATTGAACAAATACAAGTAATTTCACTTTATTTATATTTTACTTTTCTTCAACAAAATTCATCAGTAACCTTGTTTGGTTCCAATTTTTTGAATTCAATTTTTTGGAAATTAAAATTTTTATTTTTCATGTTTTTTTATTTTTTTTGTTTTTAGTACTTTTTAAAATATTTTAAGTATTACGTAACATGTGGATAACCTCATCCAAGTTGCTTGACTAATTTGCACAATAGGACAAGGTTTGTTCCCTCTATTTGTATAAGGTGATGTCGTAATTAGAACAGGAGTTTTCATTAGTATGCATGTATCAGTGTCTATAAAAGCAAACGTATATGCATTGTAATTGGTATCCATCAGAAAAGAAAAAAAAAGGGAAAGAAAGAATTCTTCTTTGGCTCTTTACTTTCTAATATTCTCATTTGGTCACTTATTTCCTTTTATTTTATTGTGGATCTTTCTTTTTTATTTCCTTTAGTTTTATAATACGTTATCAGCACAAGATTCTAGCTAGCTGAGAAGACAAGGCTACTAGGTGGTTGTAGTAAGTATAAATAAATTCTAAAGCTAATTTTATATTTTCTTAATATATTACGTGATACTAAATATATTGTTTTCGTTAAATTTAGTAAAATGTCAAATCTTTCAAAATTGGAATTCTCTGCTCTTGACATTTCTAGAAAAAATTATTTATCATGGATTCTTGATGTTGCGATCCACCTTGAGGCAATAAATCTTGGAGATACCATAAAACATGAAAATGAAACATCCATGCAGGATCGCACAAACGCCATGATAGTCATTCACCATCATCTCCAAGAATAATTAAAAAATGAGTACCTCACGGTAAAAGCTCCACTAATTTTGTGAAATAATTTGAAGGAGAGAGACGAGCACCAGAAGACCGTAATTCTCCCAAGAGCCCGTTATGATTGGTTGCACATGAGGTTGCAAGATTATAAATCAATTAGTGAGTATAACTTTGCTTTATTTAAAATAATCTCTTAATTAAAATTATGTGAAGAAAAAAAATTACTGAAGAAGATATGCTTGAAAAAATATTCTCCACATTTCACGCTGATAATGTGCTCTTGTAGTAGCAATATAGAGAGCGTTGTTTTTCAAAGTACTCTGAATTGATTTCATACCTTCTTGTGGCTGAACAAACTAATCAATTGTTATTGAAAAATCATCTATCTCATCCAACCGGTTCTGCTCCATTCCTTGAAGTGAATGAGGTTGCATTTTATGGTCGTGGATGAGGAAAAGGGCATGGTTTTGGACGTAGCCGAGGTAGAAATAATTACCAAATCTGTGAGGGATATGTTCAGAAAAATACCATGACATTCCACCATAAGTGGAATAACATGCCATTACCACAAAAGTGGAATAATTCTGGAACATCACAAGAAAAGGAACAAGGTTTACAGAATAAACATCCCAAGAATCATGAAAATGCTTGTTACAGATATGGCATGATAGGGCATTGGTCACGTACCTATCATACGCCTAAACATTTGGTGGATCTTTATCAAGCCTCGATAAAAGAAAAGGAAAAAGAATTGAGATGCATTTCACAGATCATTATGAACCCATTGATATTAATCATCTTAATGTTTCCGATTTCTATGAAGATTCTGAAGGAAAAATTGATCATTTAATTGGTGATGGAAATGTTCACACTGATTAACTTGATTTTCTAGATGTCATGATGTATTGTTCTATTTTGATTATGATTTTGAAGTTTGTATTTTTGGGTTTAATAGTTTGTATTTTCTTATTTTACATTTTGAGAATAAGGAATTTCAGTTTATTTATTTTATATATAGGCATGGCTTTCACTGATACATTGACTAATTCAAACATGATTAGTGATGATATAGTGCAACCACACACAATTTTACGTAATGCAAAATATTTTATATAATTAAGCATGGGAAAAGCTAATGTCAATACAATGTCAGATTCTGCAAACCTAATTGAGGGCTCCGGAAAAGTCAATATTATGTTGTCAAATGGAACAAAAATTTGTATTGATGAAGCTTTGTATTCTACCAGATCTAGAAGAAATTTGTTAAGTTTCAAAGATATACGTCATAATGGTTATCATATTGAAACTATAAATAAAGGTCAGGAATAGTATTTATTAATCACTTCAACTAATTCTAGCCATAAGCTAATATTAGAAAAACATCCTACATTTTCATCTAGATTATATTATATGACAATAAAAATGATTGAGTAACTTATTGTCATGCACCAGAAGTGCTTTGACCCAAAAATATTTATACTATGGCATAACCGACTAGGGCATCTGGAATCTATAATAATGTGTCGAATAATTAAAATTTATATGGACATCCATTAAAGAACTAGAAGATTCTTTTACCAAGTGAATATCCATGTTCTTCCTGTTCACAAGGGAAATTAATTAGCAGACCATTACGCACAAAAGTAATTGTTGAATATTTATCCTTTTTGCAAAGAATTCAAGGGATATATGTGGACTCATACACCCTTCTTGTGGACCATTTTGTTATTTTATGATTTTAATAGATGTATCAACCAGATGGTCACATGTTTGTTTACTTTGTACACTTAATGTTGCATTTGCCAAACTCTTTGCTCAAATAATTAGTGTGCTGACATATTTTGTGAGTGACAGCACGTGGCCAATGTAACAACCCTCACCTTACTCTTGCCATACTTGCATACATTTTTGCATGGTCTTGCTTGTTATGATAATTTGAAGGTTGTATCTTGTCTTGATTTGCTTAAAGTTTGCTTGCATGATTTTGTTCCTTGCTTAGTGTGTGTGTGTGTGCATAGCCGAAGTCATCTTGAGCTTAGTCCACCTTTGACCCTTTGTACTTAAAACTATCTTGAGATCTTGTTCAACCCCATCTTCACATCGGGCATTCTTTACCGAGATGTTTTGCACTTGAACCTTGTCCGCAGGCAGGTATGGCCTAGGCCGAGATGTGGCGCACCCCGGCCAAGGTGTGGCACAGCTTAGTCAAGTGTCGTCCTCCCTAGCCGATGTTTTTCTATCCCGTTGCCGGATCCTTGTTTTGAGCCGATGTCATCTCTTTGCCGATGTGTCTTACCCGAGCTTGCTGCATACGATTTGTCAGAGACCTGTCTTGTCTATCAATCACCTTTTTGGAGCTGAACCAACCCGATTATGCCACGTGTCCGAGCTGTTTGTTAAGGCAGCCGACAGACCTTGAAACAAATCATTCTCTTGTCTCAAATCTTTGTTTTAGAGAGAGAAGCTCTAGAAAGGAGGAAGAAGAGTTCTTGAGTGAGAGTAGTCTTCCAAGCTTGATCTTTGTGGTTTGAACCGTTGAATCTGAGTTTTGAGGTTAGAATCTTGATCTCCTTTGGTTGTTCTTGCTGATCATCTAGCTGCATTGCATGATCGGATTTGTTTTGCATGTCATGCATCGTTTTGAAGTTGGTTTGGAAAGAGAAAATGGTTTTTCATGTGTTCTTGAACAAAGTCTCTTTTTGATCGAAAAGTTTGGAACAAAAACCATGCTTTTGTGTTTGTTCTTGCATGACTTTCTTTAATGGGTACCCAGGTCCCTATTTTGCACTCTTGGCATGAAAACTCAGATTTTTATAACAAGTTGTGAACTTGCATCCATCTTTCAAATGATCATGTTCTTCATATTCTCCAAGGAAAACCCAGGTTTTCCTGACTTTGTTTAGCGGGACCTCGGCTTAGCCTGGACAGCACCCGGTGTGTTTTTATGAAACGGGAGCAGTGATTAAGCTCCCAGCTTGTTTTGCTTTGTCTTTGACTTGGATCTGGCAGGAATGCCGAGATCATTTGCATGTATATGGAGCTTGCTTTGAGAATGTGACTTGCCATGTGATTGTAGGTCCTTGATATTGCTTTGAGTCTGCACCTGAAGAACTAGGTGAGTGGTATTATTGATAAAGCTATGTTATACTTGTTTTGATAAACCTCGCTTGCCTTGCTTTGACAAAAGTATTTTGTTAGCATGAATAAATAGCTCTTGTTTTGATGTGCCAAGTATACTCCTTGTTGATGCCACCTTTGGAAAGGATACGGTCCTTGTTAAATCGGGCTACGGGCCTAAGTAACACAAGTCCCTTGTGCTGTAGGACTCTAAACTTTTGCAGTACTAAGTGTAAAAGGATACGGTCCTTGTTAAATCGGGCTACGGGCCTAAGTAACACAAGTCCCTTGTGCTGGAGGACTCTAAACTTTCGCAGTACTAAGTGTAAAAGGATACGGTCCTTGTTAAATCGGGCTACGGGCCTAAGTAGCACAAGTCCCTTGTATTGGAGGACTCTAAACTTTCGCAATACTTTTGACCAAACGATTACGGATCGTACAGCCTTACGATACTTGTATGATGAATACGGTTCATCCCTTGCTTCGCCGATGTTACGATACTTGTATGATGAATACGGTTCATCCCTTGCTTCGCCGATGTTACGATACTTGTATGATGAATACGGTTCATCCCTTGCTTCGCCGATGTTACGATACTTGTATGATGAATACAGTTCATCCCTTGCTTCGCCGATGTTACGATACTTGAATGATGAATACGGTTCATCCCTTGTTTTGCCTATGTCAGTAAACATCTTTGGATACTTGTAATATTTGATTGATGAATACGGTTCATCCCTTGCCTTGCTAAGTTTGATGTGTTTCGTTTTGAAGGACTCTGGCTTTATTCATGCAAACCTTTATTTTTAGTACCATTCACTGAGTTTTGTACTCACCCCTCTATATATATGTAGGTGATGAGCAGGACGGCGGCGACGCCTAGATCGTTTTGGATGCTTGTTTTGGATTCATGCTTATGTCGGCTTTACTTTGTATTTACGTCGGCAATGCCTGCTTTGCATGTCGGCAAATCTTGAAAATCATGCTTCTTGACTTGTATTAGCTGTATTTTGTATATGTCGGCTCGAGAAGCCTTTTGATCAAGATGTAATATGTATTTTTTACTTTGTTGTATTTAAGATGTAAAGTTAATCGGAATGTTTGGCATTGCTTTAATCTACGCACAGCTCTTATAGACCACTTGTATCTGATTTATTGCTTCCGCATTTGTGAGCCCCCTATATCCATACTCTGATTGTGTTAAGTTTTGAAAAGTTGGCCTTCGGTAATTACGGATTATTGGCCATCACGGCACCAAACTACTAGGGGCGGTTTGGGGTCGTGACAGATTGGTATCAGAGCACAAGTTCCTCGGTATACGCTATTCACACACTTTGAGTCCTAAAGAGCATAGGATTTCCCTTAGAAAGATGTTAGGGTTGCATCATGGTATTTGTTATTTGAACGAGATGTGCATTGTCTTGATATGCTTATTTGTTGCTTGCCTATGTGGTTATTTGCTTAATTGTTTTAAAGTCATACCTTGCATACTCATAGCATCATGAGGAGAGGTAGACCACCGCTTGGCCGAGATCAGCCCGAAGACAGAATGGGCAGATTGGAAAGACTAGTTGAAGGTTTGGCCCGCGAGTTGAGGCAAACCAGACAGCAGTTCACTAATGCTACGTCGACTCAGGCCGAGCAGACCAACGGCCGAAATGTAGTTCCACCTCCTCCAGTGCCGCAAATTCCCCCGCAACCAGCCTTGTATGGGGATGGGACGATAGCTTTGATCAGGGAGTTCAAGAAGATGAGACCACCGAGGTTCTCTGGGGGTATAGAGCCGATGAAGGCTGAAGCATGGGTGTTGGAAATGGAAAAGTTATTCGAGATCTTCCCTAGCACCGACGCACAGAAAGTGACGTTGGCAGCATTCACATTAGATGATGACGCCCGCAGGTGGTGGATGACGGTTAGAGGGAGCAATCCAGATTTGACTTGGACCCGATTCTTAGAGTTGTTTTACAAGAAACATTTTCCCCTAAGTGTTCGAAACCGCAAGGCTACCGAATTTCATACTCTGACGCAAGGCAACAGAACAGTGGCGGAATATGACCGCGCTTTTACTGAATTAGTGAGGTTTGTACCTCACATGACCAACGATGAATATATGAAGGCCAGGAAGTTCGAGTGTGGGCTTCGTGGACCGATTCAAGACCGGGTGAGTTTACTCGATATGCCGACTTATGCCGAAGTATTGGACAAAGCCATTCACGCCGAAGCTAATTTGAACCGATACCAGAGCTCGGGAGAAAACCAGCGAAAGAGGCAGAACTATGACAATCGCCGAGGACAGCTGAACCCCAAGAAGAGAACGAACATGGGCAGTACTAGTAACCTAAGGCAGGAAGGGAGTGCTAAACCGATGTGTTCGGATTGTGGGAAACAGCATTTCGGGATCTGCCGACGAACGTCTAGAGCCTGTTATGAGTGTGGCGAGATGGGCCATTATGTGAGAGATTGCCCCAAGACAAAGGCTGATAACAACAAGAAAGGAGAGAATACCTCGGGTTCCGTTCAGAAGGGAAATGCTGGGAGAGGGCAGATGAGACAGGGCAGAGTGCTTGCATTGGTACCAGGAGACACTCAGAATGCTGAGGCAGTGGTGTCAGGTATGTTACTAATTTGCTCTCAAGATGCCTATGTGTTGATTGACTCGGGTTCTACTCATTCGTTTATATCTACTAAGTTTGCCGAGAAAATTAATAGAGAACTAGAGCCCCTTGATTATGTGTTGTCTGTATCTACTCCATCTGGGGGATCTATGATTGTTGCATCCATTTACAGAGCATGTGTTGTTGTGATTGAGAATGTTGAATTGCTAGTAGATCTAATGCCTCTAGACCTAACTCATTTTGATGTTATACTGGGAATGGACTGGTTAGTTGCGAACGATGCATCTATTAATTGTGTTTCGAAAAGTGTCACACTGAGACCCCCAAACCTAGCCGAGGTTATTTTCCAGGGTAAAGGGATAGTGCCCCCACCATACTTGATTTCGTCCATTAAGGCCTGTAAGTTAATTCAGAAGGGGTGTCGAGGTTACTTGTGTAGTATACTGAGTGATCAGAATGGAAATGTCAACTTAGCCGACATCCCGATTGTTAGCGATTTCCCCGACGTCTTTCCGGATGAATTGCCTGGCCACTTGACCGATAGAGAAATAGAGTTTACTGTCGATGTTATATCGGGAACGCAGCCGATCTCCAAAACACCTTATAGGATGGCCCCTGCTGAACTTAGAGAATTGAAACTGCAATTGCAAGAGCTGTTAGATAAGGGATTTATTAGGCCGAGCACTTCACCATGGGGAGCACCTGTTTTATTTGTTAAGAAGAAGGATGGCACACTCCGTCTTTGTATTGACTATAGAGAACTCAATAAAGTCACCATTAAGAACAAGTACCCGTTACCTAGAATTGATGATTTGCTTGATCAGCTACAAGGAGCACGAGTCTTTTCTAAGATCGACCTTCGGTCTGGTTACCATCAGCTTAAAGTTAAAGCCGAAGATGTTGAGAAGACTGCTTTTCGAACAAGATATGGCCACTACGAGTTTTTAGTAATGCCTTTTGGAGTGACCAATGCCCCTGCTGCATTTATGGATTTAATGAACCGAATCTTCAAACCATACTTAGATGAATTTGTAGTTGTTTTCATTGATGATATATTGATCTATTCCAAGAGTAATGTTGAACATGAAAACCATTTGAGACTTGCCTTACAGATTTTGAGAGAACGGAAGTTGTATGCTAAGTTTAACAAGTGTGAGTTTTGGCTTTCTACCATCTCATTTCTGGGTCACGTGATTAATGAAGAGGGTATTTCAGTAGATCCTAGCAAAGTTGAAGCCGTAGTAAATTGGCCGAGGCCGACTAATGTATTCGAGATTCGTAGTTTTCTGGGTTTGGCAGGTTATTACAGAAAGTTTGTGAAAGATTTCTCCAGGATTGCAATTCCATTGACGCAACTGACTAGGAAGGGAACACTGTATGAATGGACTAAAGATCGGGAGTCAGCCTTCCAGGAACTGAAGACGAGGTTAATTACAGCACCAGTACTTGTACTACCATCAGGTAACGAAGAGTTTCACGTCTATAGTGATGCATCACATAAGGGTTTGGGTTGTGTATTAATGCAAAAGGGTAAAGTTATAGCTTATGCATCTCGTCAGTTGAAACCTCATGAGAAAAACTATCCTACCCATGACTTAGAATTGGCGGCCGTAGTACTTGCTTTAAAGATTTGGCGTCACTATTTGTATGGAGCTACTTGTCAGGTTTTTACAGATCATAAGAGCTTAAAGTATCTATTCACTCAAAAGGAATTGAATTTGAGGCAGAGACGGTGGCTTGAGTTGTTGAAAGACTACGATATGTAGATTCAATATCACCCCGGGAAAGCCAACAGTGTAGCCGACGCTTTGAGCACGAAGTCAGATGGAAATTTGGCGTGTTTAACCGTGATGTCGGCAGAGCCGACTATTGTTAATGAAGTAAAGACAAGACAGATGGAGGATAACTTCCTCAAGAAAATAGCCGAGGAGATTGACACGAAGCCGAGACCAGGGTATACCACCGAAGACAGAGTACTCAGGTTTGAAGGAAGGTTATGCGTGGCCGACATTCCAGAGCTGAAGAAAAAGATTTTGCAGGAAGCTCATGGTTCCAAGTTTGCTGTCCATCCAGGGAACACCAAAATGTATCAAGACGTGAAGCAGACCTTCTGGTGGCCAAATATGAAGAGAGAAATAGCCGAGTTCGTGTCCCAGTGTTTACATTGTCAGCAAGTGAAAGCAGAACATCAAAGACCAGCAGGACTTCTTCAACCCTTGCCGATTCCTGAGTGGAAATGGGAGCACATTTCCATGGATTTTGTGATCGGTTTGCCGAAAACACCGAAGAGTATGGATTCAATTTGGGTTGTCGTTGATAGGTTAACTAAGTCAGCACACTTTCTACCTGTTAAGACTACCTACAACGCCAATCAACTTGCCTTGCTATATGTGAACGAGATTGTCAGACTTCATGGAGTGCCGATGTCAATTGTTTCAGACCGAGATCCTAAATTTATTTCTAGGTTTTGGCAGAGTCTACAAAGGGCTTTTGGAGCCGAACTGAGATTTAGTACAGCTTTTCATCCTCAGACAGATGGGCAGACTGAGAGGACAATTCAGACGCTTGAAGATATGCTTAGACTTTGTGTATTGGACTTCCAAGGAAGTTGGGGAACACATTTGCCCTTAGTGGAATTCGCTTACAATAACAGTTATCAAGCTAGCATTGGCATGGCGCCGTATGAAGCCTTGTATGGAAGAAAATGTAGATCGCCGATATGTTGGACCGAAGTCGGAGACAGAGCTCTGCTTGGTCCCGAATTGATTCAAGTGACAACAGAAAAGATCAAACTTATCCAACAGAGGATTAGAACTGCCCAGAGCCGACAAAAGAGCTACGCCGACCAGAGAAGAAGTGAGTTAGAGTTCGAAGTTGGGAATCACGTATTCCTGAAGGTCTCACCAATGAAAGGGGTTTCCAGATTTGGAAGGAAAGGTAAGTTAGCACCTCGCTATATTGGGCCATTTGAAATTCTTGAGAGAATTAACCCCGTTGCCTACAGACTTGCTTTACCGCCAGATTTGAGCCAAGTCCACAATGTGTTTCATGTTTCGATGTTGAGAAAATACATCCGAGATCCACTGCATGTAATCGATCATTCCGAGATCACAATTAATGAAGATTTGGGCTACGAGGAGAAGCCAACGAGAATTATTGATCGACAAGTGAGGCGATTGAGGAACAGATCGATACCGATGGTAAAGGTCGAATGGAATGAGCATTATGGCACAGAAACCACGTGGGAAAAGGAAGGGGATATGAGAGTCCGTTATCCGGAGTTGTTCTGGGAACAAGGTAATTCAAGTTTGGGGACCAAACTTCCTTAAGGGGGGTACGATGTAACAACCCTCACCTTACTCTTGCCATACTTGCATACATTTTTGCATGGTCTTGCTTGTTATGATAATTTGAAGGTTGTATCTTGTCTTGATTTGCTTAAAGTTTGCTTGCATGATTTTGTTCCTTGCTTAGTGTGTGTGTGTGTGCATAGCCGAAGTCATCTTGAGCTTAGTCCACCTTTGACCCTTTGTACTTAAAACTATCTTGAGATCTTGTTCAACCCCATCTTCACATCGGGCATTCTTTGCCGAGATGTTTTGCACTTGAACCTTGTCCGCAGGCAGGTATGGCCTAGGCCGAGATGTGGCGCACCCCGGCCAAGGTGTGGCACAGCTTAGTCAAGTGTCGTCCTCCCTAGCCGATGTTTTTCTATCCCGTTGCCGGATCCTTGTTTTGAGCCGATGTCATCTCTTTGCCGATGTGTCTTACCCGAGCTTGCTGCATACGATTTGTCAGAGACCTGTCTTGTCTATCAATCACCTTTTTGGAGCTGAACCAACCCGATTATGCCACGTGTCCGAGCTGTTTGTTAAGGCAGCCGACAGACCTTGAAACAAATCATTCTCTTGTCTCAAATCTTTGTTTTAGAGAGAGAAGCTCTAGAAAGGAGGAAGAAGAGTTCTTGAGTGAGAGTAGTCTTCCAAGCTTGATCTTTGTGGTTTGAACCGTTGGATCTGAGTTTTGAGGTTAGAATCTTGATCTCCTTTGGTTGTTCTTGCTGATCATCTAGCTACATTGCATGATCGGATTTGTTTTGCATGTCATGCATCGTTTTGAAGTTGGTTTGGAAAGAGAAAATGGTTTTTCATGTGTTCTTGAACAAAGTCTCTTTTTGATCGAAAAGTTTGGAACAAAAACCATGCTTTTGTGTTTGTTCTTGCATGACTTTCTTTAATGGGTACCCAGGTCCCTATTTTGCACTCTTGGCATGAAAACTCAGATTTTTATAACAAGTTGTGAACTTGCATCCATCTTTCAAATGATCATGTTCTTCATATTCTCCAAGGAAAACCCAGGTTTTCCTGACTTTGTTTAGCGGGACCTCGGCTTAGCCTGGACAGCACCCGGTGTGTTTTTATGAAACGGGAGCAGTGATTAAGCTCCCAACTTGTTTTGCTTTGTCTTTGACTTGGATCTGGCAGGAATGCCGAGATCATTTGCATGTATATGGAGCTTGCTTTGAGAATGTGACTTGCCATGTGATTGTAGGTCCTTGATATTGCTTTGAGTCTGCACCTGAAGAACTAGGTGAGTGGTATTATTGATAAAGCTATGTTATACTTGTTTTGATAAACCTCGCTTGCCTTGCTTTGACAAAAGTATTTTGTTAGCATGAATAAATAGCTCTTGTTTTGATGTGCCAAGTATACTCCTTGTTGATGCCACCTTTGGAAAGGATACGGTCCTTGTTAAATCGGGCTGCGGGCCTAAGTAACACAAGTCCCTTGTGCTGTAGGACTCTAAACTTTTGCAGTACTAAGTGTAAAAGGATACGGTCCTTGTTAAATCGGGCTATGGGCCTAAGTAACACAAGTCCCTTGTGCTGGAGGACTCTAAACTTTCGCAGTACTAAGTGTAAAAGGATACGGTCCTTGTTAAATCGGGCTACGGGCCTAAGTAGCACAAGTCCCTTGTATTGGAGGACTCTAAACTTTCGCAATACTTTTGACCAAACGATTACGGATCGTACAGCCTTACGATACTTGTATGATGAATACGGTTCATCCCTTGCTTCGCCGATGTTACGATACTTGTATGATGAATACGGTTCATCCCTTGCTTCGCCAATGTTACGATACTTGTATGATGAATACGGTTCATCCCTTGCTTCGCCGATGTTACGATACTTGTATGATGAATACGGTTCATCCCTTGCTTCGCCGATGTTACGATACTTGAATGATGAATACGGTTCATCCCTTGTTTTGCCTATGTCAGTAAACATCTTTGGATACTTGTAATATTTGATTGATGAATACGGTTCATCCCTTGCCTTGCTAAGTTTGATGTGTTTCGTTTTGAAGGACTCCGGCTTTATTCATGCAAACCTTTATTTTTAGTACCATTCACTGAGTTTTGTACTCACCCCTCTATATATATGTAGGTGATGAGCAGGACGGCGGCGACGCCTAGATCGTTTTGGATGCTTGTTTTGGATTCATGCTTATGTCGGCTTTATTTTGTATTTACGTCGGCAATGCCTGCTTTGCATGTCGGCAAATCTTGAAAATCATGCTTCTTGACTTGTATTAGCTGTATTTTGTATATGTCGGCTCGAGAAGCCTTTTGATCAAGATGTAATATGTATTTTTTACTTTGTTGTATTTAAGATGTAAAGTTAATCGGAATGTTTGGCATTGCTTTAATCTACGCACAGCTCTTATGGACCACTTGTATCTGATTTATTGCTTCCGCATTTGTGAGCCCCCTATATCCATACTCTGATTGTGTTAAGTTTTGAAAAGTTGGCCTTCGGTAATTACGGATTACTAGCCATCACGGCACCAAACTACTAGGGGCGGTTTGGGGTCGTGACAGCCAAGGTGACGCCGAAGTGTCAGCCGAGGTGCCACGCTGCATGGTCTTGATGCCAAGGGGATCTCAGCTAGGTCGAGGTTATTTGCAAAGATACCGGAATCCAGAATAAACAGATGAGGGACAAGAGTCCTAGAACAGGGGAAGATCTCAGTCTGGATAAAGATAGAGCTCTTAGGGAGTTTATTCCTATCTAGCTGAGAGTCCAGGATGAGCATTGAGCTTGAGTCCATTGAAGTGAGGCTTCTACAGGGATTAGGTTAGTGCTGGCTATAAAAGTAGGGCACCCCTGTGGATCTGAGGTATATGTAATATACTGTGAGCAGTAAGCTCTTTCTTGTGAGTTAAGTACAATTTGCTATTTTTGAGAGATATTTGATTACTGACTTGAGCGTCGGAGTGCCCCGGGTGGAGAAACCACCGTTGAATTCTTATATTTTTGTGACAAGTTATTCAGGCTCAATCTATTCTACTAGTGCTCTCCAGCTGAGTTTCCCATTTGGTTTTGTGGTCAGAAATCAACACCCACAATTTGGCGCTGTTTGTGGGAACGTAAGGAGAATAGATGGCCAACGATGGACAGGAAGACAAGACAGGAGACGACATCTCTAGCGGAAGTGGTAAACATACTAATCCTAATATCGAGGAAGAAAACCATGATGAAGGTGCACAAGATCCAAATATCGTGCAGAAGGACGTTGGCAAGGAGGGTAACGCCCCGAAAGAAATCAGGCCGAGATGAGTATTACAACGAGAGCGGCCTCCAGGTATGGAAGGACAGATGCCTGATGAGGGATGGCGAGATGAAGGGAATGGCCAACAAGTTGGCAGATCTACAATTGGTTGTCAACTTCATGATGTAGAACAATGGCATACAATCACCGTTCCCATTGTAGGACACGTCGATGCTAGGGACCAAGCTTGATGCCCAGAAAGAGGGGCAAAAAAACAATCCCAGTAATCCCACAACATGGAAAAGAAAATGAGCACTCACATTGGCCTTCACGAGAGGTCGGGTAAGGAGAGTCGGTCAGAGGTGACTCGCAGAAGACACCTCATACTAGGGGAACATATGTGAAAGAACCCCGGAATATCCAAGGGAAGAGTTTGTGTTTTGACACGGTGAATGAAGAGAAGTCCAAAAGGACACACAACGAAACTGGAAGTAGCGCACCAAAAAGACTGAAATCTGTTGACAGCTGAGCTTCTGGTCAAACTAAGGAAGATCTGAGGGACTACCTCCAGAGGAAGTGGCAGAATGCCAAGGTCACATCCCTGTCAAACCGAGTTGGATTGGTTTGAGGCCCCAAAAAAGTTCCATATGCCAAGGTTCTAAATTTATGATGATAAGTCTGATCCAAACTTTTACGGTTTATACCTAAATTCAATGGCTTTGTATACTGGGAACGAACTGTTGTTGTGCAAGGTGTTTCCTTCATCCTTTGGGGAAATCGCATTGGATTGGTTTCACAAGTTATCGAAAGGAACTGTGAAAAGTTGGGAAGGCCTGGCCGAGATGTTTGTGGTCAGGTTTGTTACAAACAAGTTGCAGCCACCAAGGGTAGACTCCCTGATGGCTCTGAAGATTAACGAAGGTGAAAGCCTCAGGGCTTATGCCAAAAAGTACTATAAGGTGTTCAACCGAATACCGGTATGCAACAAGGAGTTGGTAGTCGTGTCTTTTAAGAATGGCCTGGTGTAGACGTGCCCGAACGTCCCAGCTCTGCGCGCGAAATGGCGCGGAATCCGTTTTGTTCATTAGCTGCTACAGTTCGGACTCAAAGTCACGGTTCTGAATCTAACCCTGCAAAGTGCAATGCAAGACCGATAAATCACCAAAGAGTCCAAATCCGGCAAATCGTTTTGGAAAACTGATTTTAATAAAGAAGTGCCAAACATGGACTGCTTTGCCAGATACAGAGTCGCCACCTAAATGTTTTATTTTGAGAAAAATTTAGAAAACCCTGACTCGTGCCTAAGGCCACATGTCTATCATCACCAAAGTTGCCTCAGCTCGGGAACTTGGGTACGAGAAGGGAAGGTCATGCAATGAGCACCCCCGCTCGCCCGATCAAAGATCGGCCTGTACTAAGCATGATATTTTATTTTTGAAAACACATGTGCCCTTATTCCGGTTATTAACCTAGAATTACTATGTGATGCACACAGCATACAAGTATAGACTAAATCGCCTAAGTTGGAACAAAACATCTCATGTTTGTTTGTTTGAAAATGGTTTGAAGGTGCTACTCGCAAGTAGGCTATGACGTGGATTTGCCACCCTCAGGTGGGCTTTAAAAAACATGATTTGCCACTCTCAAGTGGGCTTAAAACTCACATTTCGATGAATTGTTCCAATTCAAGTAATCCAACCTTCATCCACAGGCATTCGTGCAATTAAACACTTAAGCAGTTAGCCTCATGGCAAGCATGCTATCATGTTAACACTTACACACATGCAAGATGCTAAAGCATAAACACTTACAGTGTACTCCGAGCCAAAACAACAACTAGTTAGAAATCATGCATGATCCTAGCTATGTTAAGATGACTAATGCAACACATGCAAAATGCAACTAGAAATAGGCTCGGCTATTCTAAAATGGCATATGAGATGCAACGATTGATACATGTATTCAAGTAGGAATTGAAAATACAATGCAGTTAGTATGATACGCTGAGCCCTGTGCATGCAATACGAATGAATGTATGCAAACATGCTATCATAAGTATGCTGATTGAAACATGACCTAGAACTAACCATCGTAAGCGGTTAAGTAAAAGGGAGAAAGACGTGGGGTTGGAAGACATTCACACACTCACACACACTTATTACAAAATTCGCCCTCTCGACGGAGGGTCCGAATGAATAATACAGGTCAACTAATTAATTAACTACCCTAGCTAATTAATTATTAAAAAACTCTTAACTAATTAAACAAATTAAATAAGTTACAAAACAGACTAAGTATGAAATTAAAGAGGCTGCCACAGCTCCGCCTCGGAATGATTGAATGATGCATGCTCAATCGCCTCGCTCGGAAATCTGTTGCCATGCCTCATGTTGCCTCTGTTTGCACACTTGTGCTCCTTTGAAAACTGTGAAAGTTCCTGTGATGATTCTGAACCACCTCATGGCCACTGTGAGAGGCCATCGGCCAAAATATGAGGCCATCGGCCAGGGAACAATGGTCATCGACCACAATTGATGATATCGGCAAAAAATTGTTGGTCGATCGGCACTGCAGATAGCCGATCGGCCATCTTTTCCTACAGACTGCTCATTTTGCTGCAGCAGAGGACAAACAAGGGCATGGCAATACATTTGCAAGAAAATATTGTGCAACTACACCCCTTATCATGTTTGGAACTCAAAGGAGTATAGTGCTCGACTCTCGAGTCATCAATCACGCATTTCGATGCATGATGGCCAAAGAGGCCGAGTTGCACAATTTAATGTGAATGAAATGCGCGAAAATATATGAATGCCTCACGCTCTATCATGTTAGATCAAGAGTGTCGGCGACCGAGGATTGAGGCACGTTTTATCACTTTAAGTACGAAACGTCCCTCGTTCCTCGTGTTTGGTTTCACCCCCCAAACCAAACACAATGCAATGCAAGCATATTAAACGCAATGATAATGGCATGCAAACCATGTAATGCAACCTAAGCATGTAAACAAGCTAATGTAACAATCATGCACAATGCAATGCAACCTAAACATGCAAACATGTAATGTGCTAAGCATGCAAAATGCAATGCAACCTAAACATGCAAACATACAATGTAATAGGCATGCAACAACAATATCAACAACAAGCAATGCAATAAGCATGCAACAACACACAAACCGCATGATCTATGGACTTATACTGAAAATGGATAGACCTCAGCCATACCAAAAACAGTGGCCAAAATGCCAATGAATGATGGAATAAAATGCGACACAAGCATGAATGCCAATTGGCCTATCACTTAGGCATAAGGACACAACTCTCAAACATGAGCAAGGAGTGAAAAACATGATAATGTGGCAATGCAATGAGCTCTGAAATCATGTGAGGAATGATGTCAAATCATGCACACAAGTCAAGCATAGCATGCGAGAAAGCTCAAAACTCGAAACTAGCAAATGGGTTCACACCAAGGCCATGCAAGGCAAGCCCAAAGGGCCAAGGGCAACCAAACAATCCCAAGGAAGGTTGATACAAGACCAAAATCATGCTCGAACCTAACCAACACAAGCTAGAACAAAAGTCCAAAAGGCATGAGGCATGCAAGGCTACAAAGGGGTGTTACTTTACACTTATTACAACCAAACATGACATGTCTTAACCAATGAAAAACAGAGTTATGGCATGTCAAAATAAGCCCGAAAACCCACTGAGATGGCATCCCAAAGACCTAAGTATGATGGCATGCACAATGATCCATTCATGAGGCATAAAACACCAACTCTTCAAAGCATTAAAGGAGTGACAAGTGCAAGTGTATGAACACTCTATATGGACTGAAATCACATATGAAATGATGCCAAATCATGGAAATGGTCCAAGTAATACATGCTAATGACTTGGACACTCAAAGCCAACAAGCTAGATTGAACCAAGACTACACAAAACAATGCATGCATGACTAAAACAATACCAAAGAGAGCTTAAACATGGTAAAACATGACTAAAAGTTCCTTTGAGTTGAGCCAAAATATGCAGGCATAATGTTCCAAATGCATGATGCATGTTAACGCAAACGAGAGGATTGCAAGACAAGTGCATGATGCATGTAAGAGGCTATCAAACCAACTTAAAATAGAGGTATAGCATGGCAAAATAACACCAGATACTTATTGAAATGGAGCCACAACAAGCTAAGTAAACATGCTACCATTATGAGCCATAAATACAAGCAAATAAGAGACAAGGAGAGAGGGGTGTCCCTCTCCTATACAAGACTCTAAACCCACCTTTCCACCACTGAAAATCCTTTGGATTTCAGTGGTAGAAAGGTCATGCAAGAGCAAGAACAAAGGCCAAAAGGGATGGCTCAAAACAAGGTCAAACAAGGTCCTAAAAGGGGGTAGACAACCCCCAACCAAAAAGTGACCTTAAACAATCATCTCAAGCATGAAAAATCAGAAATTTTTGTATTAGAAAGCTAAGCTTAAAATAGCATGCAAGTATGTCCAAAAGCTTAAGCAAAAATGGGGGTTTAAAAGGTTAAGAGCTCACCCTTGTAGAACCTCTTCAAGAACACACCTCCAACAGGTTTTCTGAGTTCAAACCAACCCAAGAACACCAAAATCGACTCCTAAGGATCTCAGTAACCAAAGGATGGTGTATTATTAGGTGTTGTAGTGCAAAAGTGAAGACAAAATACCCTTTTAGGCACAAATACACACAAATATAGAGAGAGAGGAAGAAATGTAGAGAGAGATATATATTTTCTATCTCAATTTCCTGAACCCCTGAGAAGGGAGGAGGAGCTCCTTTCTTATAGGAATTCAATTCCAAAGCTTCTTGGAGAAGCTAGAACAAGGTGCAAATCCCTCCATACACGTGTATGGAGGATGGGAATTGTGTCCACCAGCTGTCACAGCTGGCAGAAAATATCTACAAAAAGCAGATGGAAAGGTCTCGGCTAAAAAATATGGCCGATCGACCAAACAAAGTGCCGATCGATAAAAAAAAAGTGCCGATCGGCCACCACTTTTGGCCGATGGCAAGAAAACAAGGCCGATGGCATCATGCCTTGGCCGATGGGTTGAGGGGATGGCCAACAAGCCACCTTCTTCCCTCAGAAGCAAAACCACAAGTCCTTGGTCCACAACCAAGCACAAAATAGACAAGTTGAGAGATCCTAAGGCAAGGCATGCACCCGAGACCTTCGGGAGCTCAAAACGAACACGAGCGTGGATGATCCTCCAGTGTTCAAACGATGACGTCCAAGTCTTGAGGACGATAAAAAATGGGGTGTCTACACCTGGAGGATGATTGTACGCTTCGAAAGTCGCTGGCAAAGACTCTACCAAAGATTATGGAGGAGTTCATGGCAAGGATCGAGAAATATGCTAGAGCAGAAGAGGATACGCCAGGAATGAAGATGCCGAAGCAGGAGAAGAGAAACGGCTTGCCGAAGTGAGGCCGAGGTAATACTGGATTTAACAGGCAAGAATTAGGGCTAGGGGCTACACAAGCAATCACTATTGTGTTCCGGATCCCGGTTTATAAAGTTTTAGAAAGGATCAGAAACCAACCATAATATAGAGCGTCAGAGAAGATTCCTGGCAAGTTTATGGGGAGAAGCCTTGGGAAGCATTGTGCTTACTATGATGAGGCTGGGCACTTGACTTAGGGGTGCAGAGCCCTGAAGATGCATTTGGAATATCTGGTCAGACAGGGTCACTTGAGAGACCTAGTAGATGAGGCCAAAACGAGGAAAGAGCAGGCAAGACTACTCCAGGCACCGGCAACACCACCTCCACCACAACTACAGCAAGCTGAACCTTGGGTGATCAATGTGATTCACTCGAAGGTTAATGAGAATGACATGCGAGGGGAGACATAAAATGTGAGACACTTATAGCATGTGTATCAGGTCCAGCAAAAGAGGCCTAGGACAAACGAGTACCAGGGACCAATGGTGTCCTTTACTAAGGCAGACCTAGACATGGTGCAGCATCCACACAACTATGCTCTAGTAGTGACCTTTAAGATTGGGGAATGACAGGTAAGGCGCATTCTAATTGACCAAGGCAGCTCTTGTGACATCATGTATGTCAGATGCTATAAGGAGCTTGGCCTTCACTGAGATAATTTAGAGCAATCCAACAGCCCGATGGTGGGATTCAATGAAACGCTGACATGGCCTCTGGGAGCCATGAATTTGGAGGTGCAGGCAGGAACCAAAAAGGTAAGCATAGAGTTTGTAGTAATTGACACCCCCTCCCCTTACAATGTTATCTTGGAAAGGCCATGGTTGTATGCAATGAGGGTTGTTCCCTAAACACTACACTAGATATTGCGATTTCCAACTGAACAGGGGATTGAGGAAGTCAGAGGGGATCAAGTACAGGAAAAGAACTGCTCCATGGCAGCAATGAAATCCAACTGCAATGTGCGAGAGGCAGAAAAAATGGAAATCGAGGACGACAACATAGAAGTTCAAGATGATGTTGGCAAATAACCAGCAGAGAAGAGTGAGGAAGCCTTGAAAAAAATCCTGGTCCAAGAAAGGGATGAAGAGTGCTTCTTCTTTCTCGACTCAGGCTTGGTTGAGGATGAAGAAAAGGAGTTAGAGGCTTTCTTACGGGCCAACATAGAAGTATTTTCCTGGACGCCATATGAGATGCTAAGCATTAACCCCGAGGTCACATGCTATATGTTCAATGTAGACAGGTCAGCTAAACCTGTCATCCAACGAGCGAGGAGGCCAACATTAATGCATGTTGAAGCAGTTGAGGAGGAAGTAGACAAACTACTGGAAGCCAAAGCCATTCGCGAGGTGAACTACCCTACTTGGTTATCCAACACTGTGGTAGTGAAAAAGAAGAACGGGAAGTGAAGGGTCTTTGTGGACTTCACCAGCCTAAATAAGGCTTGCTCCAAAGACAACTTCCCTCTAACTAAGATTGATTAGCTAGTGGATGCTCCTTCAGGACATGGAAGGATGAGCTTCCTGGATGCTTACAGGGGATACCACCAGATAGCGATATATCCCCCAGATGAAGAGAAAACTGCTTTCATCACCCCAAAAAGGTTGTATTGCTACAGAGTGATGCCTTTCAGGTTGAAAAATGCAGGAGCAACCTATCACAGGTTAGTGACCAAGATGTTTAGACATCTAATTGGCAAGACAGTAGAAGTATACATCGATGGCATGGTCGTAAAGACCAAAGAACCTAGGAATCATCTGGCCGACTTAAAAGTAGTTTTTGATATCCTAAGAACATATCGGTTTTGACTCAATGCTTCGAAATGTACATTTGGAATCCGGTCTGGTAAGTTCGTAGGGTACTTGGTCACCAGAAGGGGCATTGAGGCAAGTCCAGATCAAATCAAGGTCATTCTTGACTTAAAGAGCCCGACATCAACAAAATAAGTGCAGATGCTGACTGAAGGGCCGCAGCCCTAAACAGGTTTATAAGTAGAAGTTTAAATAAGTGTAAACCATTTTTTAGTTTGTTAAAAAAGGCCACAGATTTCTTGTGGATAGAAGAGTGCGAAGTCGTCTTGGCCGACTTGAAAAAATACTTGACAACTGCCCCAATTCTGTCAAACCCAATACCTAGAGAAGAACAGTTCTTATACTTGGCAGTTTCAAAGCACACAGTGAGTGTAGTGGTAATCAGAGAAGAGAAAGGAGAACAAAGGGCAATATACTATGTGAGTAAGACCCTAGCAAGTGCAGAGACCAGGTACTTACCCCTGGAAAAATTGACACTAGCCCTGGTGATGGCTTCGAAAAAACTGAATCACTACTTCCAAGCCCACAAGATTGTGGTATTGACTGAGCATCCTTTGAAGTCCCTGTTGCAACAAGGAGATTTGACAGGTAGGGTAGCTAGATGTGCAGTAGTGTTGGGCCAATATAACTTGAAGTTTAGGCGCCGGACAACAATTAAGGGCCAGGTTTTGGCCGACTTCACCCCTAGAGCCATCTCACGTCGAATTCCGGTGAGTCGTGGCCAGGGATGTCCAGGGGAGCAGGAAGAAACCCAATTAGGGCCCAAGAGCCCCACTCAGGCAAAACAAAAGAAAAAAGAGAAACCAAATCCTTGCGATATCTACATCGGCGACTCCTTTCGCCTATTTGTTGATGGAAGTTCAAACCGTCAAGGAGCAGGGGCAGGAGTAGTGTTAGTATCTCCAGATGGGCGAATGTTAGAGCAAAATATTCATTTGGGATTTAAGGCCTCAAACAATGAAGCAAAGTATGAGGCACTGATTGCAGGGTTGAAGTTGGTAGCAGCAATGGAGGCCGATGAAGTGGTAGTCTTCTGTGACGCCCAACTTATTGTGAATCAGGCAACAGTCGAGTATGCAGCCCGAGATGAAAAAATGATAGCCTATGTTAAAGAGGTCATCAAATTGTTTTCCTTGTTCCAAGATTGTCGACTACAACAAGTTAGCCGAGATGACAACAGTCACGCCAACGCCTTGGAAAACCTGGCTAGTGCAATGAAATAAGGTGAAGCAAGGGCCATAATGGTTGATTATTTGTTAGCCCCAAGTGTGGAGCCCCATATTACAAAGTACGAAGCAATATGTGTGGAGATGGAACCAAGCTGGATGGATGCAATAGTAATGTTCCTCAGGGATGACAAGCTGCCAAATGACTGAAAAGAGACACACAAGACCAAACTGAAGTCAGCCAGGTTCAGCCTAACAGCAGATGGCCGTCTCTACAAGAGATCCTTCACTGGACCCCTTTTGAGATGTGTACATCCCTTCCAAGTTGAGGACTTTCTGTATAAGATCCATGAAGGAGTCTGTGGAAGCCATACTGGGGGCAGATCACTTGCTCATAGGGCCATCACTCAGGAGTACTGGTGGCCCTACATGCAGAAGGATGCTGAAGCCTATGTTAGAAAGTGCGAGAAGTGTTAAAGGTTTGCACCTTTGATACATTAACCAGCAACTGATTTGAACTCAGTATCCAGCCCTTGGACATTTTCCCAGTGGGGCATGGATCTTGTTGGACAACTGCCCCAAGCGACTGGGCAGAGGAAGTTTCTACTAGTAGCAACTGACTACTTTACCAAGTGGGTAGAGACTGAACCCCTTGCGAAGATTCGAGATATTAATGTAAAGAACTTTATATGGAAGAACATCATCACCAGGTTTGGGATCCCAAGAGCAATAATAGCAAATAATGGTGCACAGTTTGATAGTAAGCTAATCAAAAGCTTCAGTGCAAAGTACAAAATCAAGAACTGCTACTCCACTCCAAGTTTCCCTTAGAGCAACGGTCAAGCAAAAGAATCCAATAAGACTATCTTGGATGGGATCAAGAAGAGGTTCGAAGCAGCAAAAGGGAAGTGGGTAGAAGAGTTTCCCAATGTGCTCTGGGCATGTTGGACTATGTCGAGAAGATCTATTGGGGAGTCTCCTTTTGCGATGGCTTATGGCACTGAAGCAGTTATCCCACTAGAAGTCGGCATCCCTAGAATTCGAACCCAGGGAGTGGAAGATGGGACCAACAAGGCATTCTTAGCTCGAAATCTAGATCTATTAGAAGAAAGAAGGGAGAGAGTAGCAATTTGGCTGGGGGCATACCAACAACAGCTTGCTAGGGCTTACGACAAGAAGGTCAACCCAAGAGAGTTCAAAGTTGGGGACCTCATCCTGAGGAAAGTTGTCAGCAACAAGAAGGATCATAGGGAGGGCAAGCTTGGCCCAAACTGGGAGGGGCCTTATAGAATCATCTCGGTTGCCGGTAATGGGGCATACCGGCTTGAAGACACTGATGGCAAAAAGTTGCCAAGACCTTGGAACACTTGCAATTTGAAGTTTTTTTATTATTAGTTTTTTGTTTTTTGAAGTTTGTGTTATAATTTTATTAGCCGAAGTAATAATAAAATGTTAGTTTGATTTCTATGAATTTAAAATTTGTGCGATAGGACTGACCAGTCCTATGGCGATGTTTCCAAATGAAACATGACGAATAACTTAGACTTATTATATGGTAGAGTTGAATTATACTTGCATATAATAGAGTTGAACTAAGTTGGCGATGTTTCCGAATGAAATATGACGAATAACTTAGACTTATTATATGGCAGAGTTGAATTATACTTGCATATAATAGAGTTGAACTAAGTTGACAATGTTTCCGAATGAAACATGTCGAATAACTTAGACTTATTATATGGCAGAGTTGAATTATACTTGCATATAATAGAGTTGAACTAAGTTGGCGATGTTTTTGAATGAAACATGATGAATAACTTAGACTTATTATATGGCAGAGTTGAATTATACTTGCATATAATAGAGTTGAACTAAGTTGGCGATGTTTTCTGAATGAAACATGATGAATAACTTAGACTTATTATGTGGCAGAGTTGAATTATACTTGCATACAATAGAGTTGAACTAAGTTGGCGATGTTTCTGAATGAAACATGACGAGTAACTTAGACTTATTATATGGAAAAGTTGAATTATACTTGCATATAATAGAGTTGAACTAAGTTGAATTAACCTTGATTTGCCATGTCGGCAGAGTTAAACTCAGAGTGGAACCAAGCTCGATCGCCTCAGCTAGTCTTTATTTGCATTTGACTTCGGCGAAAGACCATAAACGCATAATGTGAACTTAAGTGGAACTTAGGCTCACATTAGGGGGCTAGAAGCAAGAATAAAACTTGAGAGCTTGGGACTTGTTGAAATTTTTGTAAAATTTACAAGTTGAAGATTAGCCGAGGTAATAATAAAAGATGTATTCGAGGTACATCTTACCTGAGATAACTAACCAGGTTGTCAAGCTTGGAAAGGTTGGAAGGGTGAAGTCTTGATAAAAGACAGTAAGTGGAAATGAAAAAGCAATACTTGGCTGAATAAGTTTAAAGAAATAGCACTTGTAAAAATATTGCGAAATATTTTTAAGTGTTAGCTGAGGTATTCCAATTGTTGGCCGAGACAAACAGTCAAAGTATACCCGAGGTACTCTACCCTGAAATGTTTACACAATTAAGGTGTACTTTGAAGAAATGCAAAAAATATTCCAAGTATAGAAACATGCATAGAAAAAAAGAAGGCATGCATTCAACACTTAGAATAAAAAAAAGGCATGCATTCAGCGAAGAAACTTGTTCAGATACAAAAAGGCACTTCGGCCTGGCATAACAGATTACTTGTCCAAGTTACAAAAGAGAAGTTACAATTGAAAGAGAAAAGTTCAGAGTAAAAGAAAAAAAAATCCTAAGTACTGGAAACATTGGCGTTTATGTCTGATTGCTCAACCTCGGCTGTTGGTGTTATGTCGGCCTCGGTTGGCAATAAGGCTTCCTTCTTCGCCGCTATCTCAGCATCTATCTCGAGCAGGGTCTGATCCAAGCTCTTCTCGGCCGCATGGACTTTGACCTCAGATGTCGTCTTCTTAGGTGAGGCGCTTTTGGAGACCTCGTCCTCATCAACTTAAGTCAAGTCCAAGACTTGCCCATTCAGAGTGGGGGACTTGGCCCCAGCAGCAGCCTCTTCTTCTTCATCATCAAGCTCGGCGTCATCCTCCTCGGCCTCATCATCCGATCTTTTAGGAGCTGGAGGGAAAGGCACTTGCAACTGGTTGATATCTCGAAGAGGGGAGTCCATTGGGACAGACAGCTTATTAAGAGCCGCCGTTATAGCTTGACTTTTTGTGCTCCTTTCGAATACGACTAGCCCCACAGTTCAGACTCCTGTGGTTTTGAATCTGATTTCACAAGTGCAATGTGAAACAGTGGAAACATAAAAGAGTCCAAATCTGACAATGCTTTTGGAAAATTGATTTGAATAAAAAAATGCCAAAAATGGACTGTTTTGTCAAATTTCAGAGTCACCAAATAAATATTTTTGAAAAATTTAGGAAACCCAAGACTCGTGCCAAAGGCCACTTATCTGTCATCACCAAAGTGTCTCAGCTCGGGAATATAGGTACTAGAGGGGAAGGTTATGAATTGAGCACCCCACTCGCCTGATAAAAAATTGGCCTCTACTAATCATGATGTGATTCTTATTTACATTATATGCTCTTGTTCCAGTTATTAGACTAACATTTACTATGTGACGCGCACACAAGTTAAAGACTAATATTTGTAAGAATTAGAAGATTTGATTTTATGTTTTGTTTTGAAATTGTTTTGTTGTGAATTTGCCACTTGAAAAAATGATCACATATAAACATTGCTCAAATTATTCTAATTCAAGCAACTAGCCTTCATCCACAGGCATTCAAACAGTTATATCATTTAAGCAATTAGCCTCATAGACGTATGTTTTGACATGGTAACACAAACATTCGATGCAACATGCTAAAACATAAAATTACTCACCTAGTACTCCGAGCAAAAACAAAGCAAAAATAATTAGAAAAATATGCATGTTTCTAATTAATGTAATATGACTAATACAACGCATACATTATGCATTTTATAGGCTCAACTATGAGCATGGTATATGATTCCATTCAAGACATGAGATAAAACATGTATTTAGGTAATGAATTTTGAACATTTGATATTGGGTTAGCATGATAAGCCGAGCCTTGGATGCATGCAAGACAAATGGATGCAAGCATGAATAATGCTAAACAAGACATGATGCCTTATACTAACTATCGTAAGCAAGTAAGTAAAAGGGAGAAAGACGTGGGGTTGGAAAACATACAACTTATTACATAATTGCCCTCATGCAAGAGGGTGCGAATCAAAATTCGAAAGTCCGAACTAAACAACTTATTACAAAACCGAATGAATAAATTAAAGAATTAACTAGCTAACTATGTTGTTACAACAAGGATAACCATGACAAGTAATCTAACTATCTAAGTTTAATTAACTATAACAATTACAAATAAACAATATTAATAATAAATTAATTAATTACAACATTAATATTTAACAAGACTAAGTATAACAATAATAAATTAATTACAACAATGCATGGAACATCAATACACAAGGGTTGCATGCACAAGGTCCAAAAAACAGCACTGTCTGCCTTGGCTTGCTCTGTTTCACCTTCAGCCACTGCCTTCTGTTTTCTACAAAAATACACTGTTGACCAAACATTGATGACCGGTTGACCCTCAATGAAGCCCAGCTAGGCCAACAGAAGGCCGGCCGTGCCTCAATTTCAAGCCAAATGTTGTTTTGTGTTCTGAAGTGAAAATAGTGCAGACAGAGTGTTTTGGACTCTGTTTGTCCTTGCTACACTTCTCTGTCATGGGAAAGCCTCAAGAGAAGGTTAAAATCGTTTCCAAAAACCATAAATGAGCAAATTTTATTGCTTGATGATTTCGATGTACAATTTGGACAAAAAATCAATAAATGAAATGAACAACAACCACCCCTCCCTCCTATCATAGAGTGAACTCAAAGAGGAAGGTAGAGACGCCTCAAGGTTTATCTGAAACATCATGAATTGATGTAAGACAACCTTTGACACAATGGACTTGGCATAACGTCCGGCCAAACCCCAAGCAACATAACTCATTTTCTTTATGTGAGTTGGTTCATTTTAAGTCAAATTCATTAGTTTTTGCCATCCTTTAATCCATTAAGTTCAAGATGATTGTTACGTCCACTAGAGATTACGTCCACTAAATGAGATATATGTCAAATGGGAGGTGATTCTCAACATGAAAAAGGGACTACACCGTTGGCAATGAACCTCCATAGAGATTAAGCCATTAAGGGTAAATCACTAGTTCACGTTTTGAATAACCGTCAACCGATTGAAACAACTCTCAAAGGAAAAAGATAAATGACAAGTTGATTATTAAAATGAGGTTCTTAAACATGGAAATGAGTTAAAGAAAAGCCAAGAACAATACACAACAAGCTATGTAGGCAAACTTATAAGATAATAACTAATCTAATCAAAGCATGAACTATTTAAATAACTTAAGACAACCCTAAAACAGATGAAAACAGTGGCTAAAAATGCATGAAAAGAGCTTAAAAAGCTAAACAACAAAGAGAGGAAACAAGACTAGTAAGCAAGAACCCCTCCACTTTTGAAACCTCAAAGCATGATTTTTAGCCCTTTTTAAACTCTGAAAATCACTGTAGGGAACAAAAAAAGAGAGTGTAAAAGTAAGGGTTTGAGCTATAGGTAAAGGTGTAGAAAGAGTGTAAACTCTCTCTATCCTTTTGGTAGCTCTCCAAACCCAAACTTAAACACTTGGAATAGAATCAAAGCAACATAAAACTATAAGAACTATATAGCAAATGAAAGAACAAGAAGCGAAAGATAGGATAACAAGCTTATACCTCTCAAAGAAGTAAGTTTTTTTTTGTGATTCAAACCAAGTCTCAACACACTCTCAAGCTTGAATTATGGTGCTTAAGGCTCAACCAAGGTTCCTAGGCCAAGGTATGAAGATGTATATGGTATAAGTTTAACCCTCAAAATAGAGATATATGGTTGTTTTTATAGAATTTGAGTAAGAGGGGTTATAAATATCTTCAAAATGGGACAGCTAGCAGGCTCCCGCCTAGAACAATGTTTCTCGCTACTAAGGTACGACCAACTTTCAATAGCTGCGACCAGTCCTCAATGAGGCACGGTCGGGCCTCTATGTGTTCCCCTATTTTTCTACTTCAGACTCAGCATACGGTGGCACAATGTGTAAAAATGGATTTCTTGGGTATAAATTAGTGGGAATATGGGAGGTCTGGTATTGTTTCGGAGCTTAAACATGGCTTCTTCGTTGAGACCTCGAACCACGCACAACACCACTTCTATCATCGAGTGTACTAGGAAAAGCGCTCGAGCCTTACGGGCGGTCAAAAATGGGGTGTCTATAGTTGCCCCTCTTTGACAAAGCTCGAAGCCATGAAATGACATAAGGGAATGTCAAAGCCCAAAGACGACCCATTTTGACGAGGCCGTAAGACTTGGGCAAACAAACAAAATGCAGATGCAGTCGGTTGAACCCGAGGGTTGCCTACATATCCCTTTGCAAGGAATCAAACCAGCGTAGTTCTGGGGCAGAATGCAAAATGATACACAATGTAATGAAACAATACAAATGATATATCATGTATGTATATAACAAAATCATCAAACCACAAGTAGTGCTTACCACACAAATATCATAAAGGAATGGAGATACAAATCAAACTACGTTTTATATAGAAAAGAAGTGTGGGCACAAACTAAACGATGCCGAACACAGGCTAAATGTCCACATCCCCAATATTGACCTCAGTGCAGCATGGTTGCTTACACATAACAGAACCATGTTTTAACGTGAAAGGGGGTGCGAGCACCTGCAAAACTATGTTTTTCGTAGAAAGAGTACAAGTAATTGGGTAGTATGATATAAGTGAGGAATGATTTGCAGGGTAAAGATAATGATCCTAAATGCTGAATGCAATAAGACAAAGTTCAATGTAATGAATGCATTGGATGAAGTGAATAAGGGGCGTAGGCCAAACCACATCTTACCTAGAAATGGCATGGATACAAAACAGACCACGTCTAACACAGCAAAGGTGCCGACACCCTTAATACTAGCCTCAGCACAGCATAGGTACTTATAGATGACAGAACCATATTTCAATGAGGGAAAGGTATGAGCACATGCCAAACTAAACTTAACATGGAAAAGATGCAAACAATAAAATGGTATGATGTAATGAATGTGATGGATAGTGTGGATGCATGCGATAGATGTTATATGCAATGCGATAGAGGTAATAAATAATAATGGATATGATGTAGTAGCTGGGAAGTGAAAGGACCTTACAGGGGTAATTGGCGAGGACTCACCTTACGCTGCTGGGGAGCTTTCTCTTCTTCTTGGTTTTAAGGTTTCTTCTTTCATCTTGTGCTTCGAAACCACAGGTACTACTTTTCTCCCTGGCCATGTTTGCAACTTTCCTTATTCTCCAACAAGGTGACATACTAGGTTGGTTCAGTATCCAGAATTGAGGTGCATACAAGCTACCTCAACCTATGAGGTTACCATACATATTTCAAGTTGAGGATACAACCCTGGGTATTTAAACCGGACTTTAGCCTCGAAAATTCGAAACCTTTGCATTCTAGGCACTGCCATTCGAACTCTAGTTTCCACTGTCTCAATTGATCTCCTAGGAACTCACTACAAACACAGTCAGGTGGCTATACTAAACCGCCTGAAGTCGTTCAGGCACGACAAATACCAAAGGAATTGCACCCTTAGAGGATTTAAGGTCTCCTAGACCCAGTGAGTGCACAAAATAGTGCAAATGAGGTGCACAAAATAGTACGAGTGAGGTGCACAAAACAGTGTGATACAATGTGAATGCACAATATGGTGCGATACAGGATGCACAAAATAGTGCGATACAATGTGGATGCATAAAATGGTGCGATACAGGATGCACAAAATAGTGCGAATGTAGGTGAATGAATACACAAAATAATGCTATATGAGTGCACAAGACAGTGTGATGCAAGGTGCACAAAACAGTGCAATACAAGGTGCACAAAACGGTGCGAACAAAGTGCACAAAACAATGCGAAGCAAAATGCACAAAACAGTGCGATGCAAGGTGCACAAAACAGTGCGACACACAAGGTGAATGCATAAAACAGTGCGATACGGGTGCACAAGATAGTGCGATGCAAGGTGAATGCACAAAATAGTGCGATACGAGGTGCACAAGAAGTGCAATGCAAGTGCACAAGACAATGTGAGGTGGGTGCACAAGACAGTGCGATGCAAGTGAATGCACAAGACAGTGCTGTAGAAGGTGCGATGTAGGTTAAATGCACAAAACAGTGTGATGCAAGTTTGCACAAGATAGTGCGATACAAGGTGAAATGCACAAGATAGTGAGATGCAAGGTGCACAAAACAGTGCAATACAGGATAGAATACACAAGATAGTGTGATACAAAGTGCACAGGACAGTGCGATATAAGGTGCATAAAACAGTGCGATACAAGATGAATGGTATGCAAAGGGAAATGAGCAGTACATAGAGTAGTGCATCATGTACCTTACGAAATGAGTGCAAGGAAACTTGCCATAACTCATTGAAATGTAACACAAAAAGAGGCAACTCGACAAAACTCTGTTAAGTGCAGAACAAAGTCAAGAGCAAGAGCAACCAATCACGCGGTTCAACTCAACTAGAGTGTATAAGCATGCAGGCATAATCCAAAGCACATGTATTAATCAGAGGGAATATGGCAATCGCAAGAGAGTTTTGAAATGGTCGGAGACAACTTTTGAAAGTTGAATCATATCAAAATCGACATGGTGGTAAACTACCCAAATCCAAGGGAAAGTGCTTGACAAATGGCTCTGAGCGGACGGAGGGAAAGGTTGGGTTCATGCCCCTTGTTTAGATGATGACCCGATCAGATGTATTGAAAATTGCCCCTAGTGTCCAGTCATTGGCCACTGGTTGGGTTCATGTCCTTTGTTCGATGGATAGCCCGATCAGATGTACTGAAAACTGTCCCTAGTGTCCAGTCATTGGCCACTGTTTTCAACATCATGCATGCACGTGTGATGGGGATCATCAGATCCTGGGATGGTTGCCAACCAATCAGACTCACGCTTCTCTCCTGTCCCAGCATGTTGAGAACTTACTCCAGTCTCATCTAAAGTAAGGATGGATTCCTCATATACATCATGAATGCGATGTCCTTTGTATGGGTACTCTTAGTTTGTTTATGAATTCCACACATGGACTTATTTTTGAGTTTGGAGCGAACATTTGTGTATGGAATTTTGGCGATGCCACTCTGTTGAACTTTGAGCGACAAACACACTATGGTGACTCAATGAAGAGCGCAGACTGAGACAAACACCAAGCACGACACAACGGAACTCAAAACTGACCCACAAGCAGAAAAAGACTCAAGGTGACTGATCATTCATAGTGCCCCTAGTATTACTTATATTCTCTTTAGAAATCAATTTCGCAAAACCCGAGTTTTGGTTTGTTGTTTTGCTCAAGTTAGAGATTCAACTGATAAGTTCAAGTATTGAAAATTGCTCCACTTGTTGATTCAAGCTAGTTCTTTCTTACCCAACGCAAGCATGATATGTGCAACAGTTGGTGTAGCTCATGGATTGATATGAAGCTGACGACGTGAATTAGGCAAGATGATGATTGGGTCGAGATGAACAAGATGGATATGGTTGAGATCGAACTTTAGGATAAAATTGCTTAAGTATCCTAAGAATGGGAATCAGGTCAACGTAGTTCATGGTTAAGGTTCACTCGGGTTTTGACACTCTCTTTTTGCGCTCTAACTTTTGCCAAAGTTGTCCCTTTGGGGTTTTCAACCTTGCGAGCTCTATTTGTTTGATTTCTCATTTTGCATGCTTTAACTTTTGCCTAGGTCGCCCTTTCGGGTTTTCAGCCTAGCGAACCTCTCAAGGATAACGTTACAACATTTGTGGTGAATTTGATCAATAGTCATCATTGCCTAAATACTAAAACTGGCTTCGCCTTGATTTGAGCTTGGTTCTCCATTCTTTTTGCATGCCTTCTTCCTTTCTTTTTGCTCCATTTCCAGAGTTGGTTCTTCTTGCAATGTGGTACTTCCTTGCATTAGCTTCCCTGGATTCAGACAACAGTTCCCTTCCTCACAGTTGATTGCACTTCATTCCAATGAATACCCCTAGCTTGATGGTTGATTCTTTTTTTCTTTTTTGTTTTTTTCCTTTTCTTCTCTTTCTTCTTTCTTTCCCTTTCTTTTTCTTCTTTTTATTTTTCTTCTTTTTTGGCTTCACTTATCCATTTCTTTCTGAAATAATGAAAACACCAGGGAGAGAAAATCTATGATTGTGAGGTCTGAAAACCATCTTGTTCTTGCCAAAATGATTGCCTAAAGGTGAAGAGCATCCCTAGGACATGCAGAATACTACGCACAATTCTGAATCTATCTTCGCAAGTTTTGTCGAAGAAACAGCTGAAGAAGTCGCTTAAACTTTTGAGATCATGAAGGAATTTACGCCGATAAGTCAGAATTCACTCAAACCATTTGGGGGATCCTTCTTAATACTTGAGCTTATTAACGAAATCTCATTCAAAAACAAAAATTCAAAGCTTTTTTCATTTTCAAAAATGTTACACATGCATTACTATAGGTACAACAAAATGATCAAAAATTTGACTCCCACTTTCTTATTGAAAATAATAAAGACCTAAGGGTACATAAGAGTGACTCAAGGGAAAAGACTCAACTGACACAACAATGTAAGAAAAGACAGAGAAAATAAAACTCACAACTCAACTATTTACAAGAAAACAACTCAAAGCAAAATCAGCACCCTGGAGACAAAAGGGGTTTTCATTCTCCAAGTCTATCTGCAGAATTCAAAAACAACTTCAAGTAGCCCACGAGAGGGTTCAAACTAGCCTTCATGTCAGCATTAACATCCACACCCAGTAGGATTGATTTCAGGCTTCCATACTGATTCTCACAGATTGAGCCTCACAATTACCCTGGTTGTCCCCACATATCTCCTTTACCGTGCTAGCTGGGGTCAAGGTTGGTTATTGGAAAACCATGGATGAGATTTATGCTATGGGATGGCAATCTATTACAGTTAGGGAAAGGTTTATTGATAGCTTTGGGATTTTCAAGTGGGGTGATGACCTTATTGTCAATTAGGTCTTGAATTTCATGGCAAAGGAGAAAACAACAGTCAGTACGGTGACCGTATTGCTGATGGAATATGCATTACTGGGTAGGGTCATGTCTAGGTGAGGAGAGGATTAGGGAGAGGTCGAGGATTAAGCTGTTTAAGATACCCTTTCTCCATCAGTACCTTCAATGCACAAGTTGGGCTTATATGGAGATGGGCGAAGGTTCATTTTTGGGAGGAGGAAACATCAGGTTTAGAAACATTGGCAAATAGGTTGGCAGATGTTGGCTGGGTATTCATGGGCTTAGGATTGGAATCATGATGAGTGTTCCTGGTAAAGCATCTCTTTTCATGGCTTACCCGCTGATTCAAAATGCTCTCAACCTGAGTGATAAAAGTGTCATCCACAGACTTTGCAACAACTGTAAGCATTTGTTGCTTGTTCAACCCGTTGACCTTCAAAGTCTCAATAGCCCACCGAAGATGTGTATAGGGATCAATAGTTATCCCAGACTTATTCTTGCTATTTGCTTTGACCATGTTTGCTTTTGATTGGCCCATTCCACTTTTAGTTTGTCCTAAGATTGGAGAATTCTTTGACAGGGTCGGAACCCGAGAGGTTAAATCTGTCACCATTCCGTGAAGGTCTTCAATTATTCTCAACATCTCAGCAGCAGTGGGTTCGGCCATTTGGCGCTCTTAGTGTATTCGAACCGGGATGGGTGTATCCATCATGTACAAATAAGTGCTTTCTGGAATGAACACCTCAAGCTTGGATAAATGGGCCGGGGTGATGTATATGCTAGGGTTTGTAGACCGCCCGAAACTCGCTCCGCGCACCCCCCTTTCGGAGAGGGCGCGTATTGTATTCTAGCTACTACAGTTCGGACTCCTATCACGGTTCTAAATCTAATCTCACAAAGTGCAATGTGAGACTGATAAATCACCAAAGAGTTCAAATCCGACAATTGGTTTTGAAAAATCAATTTTAATCAAAAAGCACCAAACATGGACTACTTTGCCAGATTTCAGAGTCGCCACCTAAATATTTTATTTTGGAAAATTTAGGAAACCCTGACTGGTGTCTAAGGCCACGTGTCCGTTATCACTAAAGTTGCCTCGGCTCGAGAACTTGGGTATAAGAGGGGAAGGTCCTGAAATGAGCACTCCCACTCGCCCGATCAAAGATCGGCCTCTACTAACATGATATGTTGTTTTTATAAACACATGTGTTCTTATTCCGGTTATTAATCTAGAATTACTATGTGATGCGCACAGCACACAAGTATAGACTATATCACTCAATTTGGAACAAAACATCTCATATTTCTTTTTCGAAAATGGTTTGAAGATGCTACCCTCAAGTAGGCTAAAATGCGGATTTGCCACCCTCAAGTGGGCTTGAAAACATGATTTTGACACTTTGCAAAGTGGGCCTAAAACACACATTTGATGAATTGTCCCAATTCAAGCAATAAGGCCTTCATCCACAGGCATTCATGCAGTTAATCATTTAAGCACATAGCCTCATGGCAAGCATGCTATCATCACAACACTTACACGCATGCAAGGAAGCTAAAGCATAAACACTTACAATGTACTCCAAGCCAAAACAGAAACCAATTAGAAATCAGTGCATGATCTTAATTATACAAGATGCCTAATGCAACACATGCAAAATGCAACTAAAATAGGCTCGGCTAGCTAAGATGGCATATGAATGCAACACTTTGATACATGTATTCAAATAGGTATTGAAATACAATGCAGTTTGAATGATACGCTGAGCCCGGTGCATGCAAGACAAATGAATGATGCACGCATGCAAAGCATAAGGTATGCTATTCGAAATATGCCCTAAACTAACCATCAAAAGTTGATAAGTAAAAGGGAGAAAGAAATGGGGTTGGAAGACATGCACAGACACACGCACACTTATTACAACATTTGCCCTCTCGACGGGGGGTCCGAATAGAATGAAAGCTAACTAGCTACGCTAATTAAGCTAACTATTACAAACCAACTAATTAACTAACTATTCTAGCTAATTAATTATTACAAACCAAATTGAATAACTAACTAATCTAAGCTAATTAGAATATTACAAAGCATTAAGCTAAATTAATTACAACATAGGTAATCAACTTCAACTAGCTAACAAAAGCGATAAATGGCCTCGCGGGCAAGGGGAATATGCATGCTCGGTTGCGTCCTCCCGGAAATCCACCACCTTGCCTCGAGACGCCTCTGTTTGCACTCTTTTGAATCTTTGAAAATTACACCGATTTCCAAATTGCTTCTTTCTGATCTCAAGAACACCTTGAGGGCTGAAATTCCTCCTGTTGCTGCAACAGAGCACATATAGGGGCAAGATAGTGTATTTGCAAGGAAATGTATGCACTTCCACACTCCTTATCATATCTCAAGCTCAAAGGAGTATGGCACTTGACTCTCGAGCCAACAACCAAGCGTTTTCAATGCATGGTAGCCAAAGGATCAAGCTGCGCAAAACTCAATGAATGCACACATAAGACTCGAAAGGCCTCCACCCTATCATGCACAATCAAGGGGGACGGCGACCAAGAAATGAGGCACGTTTCATCACTTCAAGTATGGAACGCCCCTTGTTTCTCGTGTTTGGATTAATGTCTGATCCAAACACAATGCAATGCAACACACATGCAAACAACATGCTTATCTATCTATGCTAGAGTGGCATGCACAAGGCTCTATCATGTAAGCAATGCATGCATGGCATGTTTAGAAGCTAAGGCATTAAAGCAAGTGAGGTACACAACACTGGGACTATGCAATACTATGCATGGACAACCAAACCAGCCTAAAACAGAGCTATATCATGGCAAATCAGTGGCAAAAACATGCTCAAACTAAGGCTCAAAGGAGTAGAAAATCATGCTCCTTTGGTAGCTCACAAATAAGGCACACAGGCACAACTCTCAAAAGCTCTCAAGGAGTGAAAGAAGTGAGAACATGACACATGTATATACTCTAAAATTGCATGCTAAATGATGCCAAAACATGCAACCATCACAAATATAGCATGCTAAGGTACGCCAAACTCAAGACTAGCTAAGGCACTTGCACCATAGCCATATCAAGCAAGCCCCAAAGGACCAAGATCACTCAAAACAGTCCTAAGGCAGGTCAAAACAAAGCTAAAAATGTGCTGGAGTAGAGCATACACATGCTAGATCAATAGGCTAAAACACCAAACATGCTAGGCTAGTGAACCAAAATTACACTACAAGTGCAAGGAGCATGCAAGAGGCAACCAAACCGACCCAAATCAGAGTTATGACATGGAAAATAATGGCTAAAAACATGCTTGAACTAAGCAAATTCAAGGCACAAAGACATGCTACTTTGCAAGGCTACAAGTAGGATTACACTACAAGTGTAAGAAGCATGCAAGAGGTGACCAAGACAGCCAAAAATAGAGTTATGGAAGGTCTGAAAAGTCACAAAAATGAGCCTAAACAAAGCCTCTAAGAAGTAGAAACACATGCTCTTTTGGAGGGCCATCAACACATGCAAACAAGAGAAGATGAGGGGGGACCACCCCCACCCATTTGGGACCTCAAAACCACTTTTCCACCACTGAAATTCCTTTGAGTTTTAGTGGTGAGAGGGCCAAAAAGAGATGGTCTCAAAGGCCTTAAAAGATGGCATAAAGCAAGGCAAAACAAACCACCAAAGAAGGTAAACCACCCCTAACTCAAACAAAGTCTTAAACAACCATTTTAAACACTTCAAAATAGAACTTTTTTCAGTTGAAAGCTAAGCCTAAAATAGCATGCAAAGGTGGCTAAATAAGCAATGAAAATAAAGCTTTAAAGAGGCTATTACTCACCCTTGAAGCCCAACTTCAAAACCAACCACTTTTGAGGAAAAATCAGGTCAAAGTCACTCAAATAAGGCTCCCAAGTATCTTAGCTCAATGATGGTGGTGTTTGATCAAGAGTTCCTTTGCAAATCCACCAAGAATTCCCACTTTCAAGCACAAAAAAAAATATATATATATAGAGAGAGAATTCTAGAGAGAGTAGATTTTTTGCTCTAAAAAATCTGAACCCTCTCTAAGGGGAGAGCACTTCCCCTTATATAGAAATGCAAGCCAAAGCTAGGGAGGATGCATTTTGTGCCTAACAGCTGGCACAGCTAGCACCAAAGGCATCGAAAATATCTACAGAAAGTGAAAAATGGCTGCCGACCACTCAAAGTGGTCGACCAACCACCCCACCTAGTTGACCGACCACCTCAGGTGGTCGGCAGGAGAGACACATGGTTGACAAGGCAGAAAGGGGGTCTCCCAAGAGAGGAGAAGGTGGTGGCATGCTGCCGACCACTTGACGTGGTCGACCGACCACCCACCCTAGCCGACCGACCACCCAAAAGTGGTCTACAAGGGAGAAAACTGGCTAGCAGGGGAGAAAAGTGGTCTACTCCCTTACTTCTCCCTCTAGGCAAAAGGGGGCACCAAGGTTTGGCTTAAAACAAGCACAAAACCAAGAGAGTTCAAAGACTCAGGGGCAAAGCGCGCAGCTGAAAACCCTCAGGGACTCTAAACGAGTGCGAACATGCGCAATCATCGAGCACTCAAACGATGACGTCCAAATCTTTAGGACGGTAAAAAATGGAGTGTCTAGAGTTACCCCTCTTAGACAGAACTCGGAAGTCATGAAATGACAGGAGTGAATGTCAAAGCCTAGAGACGACCCATTTTTGACAAGGCCGAAGACTTAGACTAACATGCAAGATAACAAATAGATATGCCTGCAGGCCGGGGCAAAATGCAAATGAACATGCATGATGCAAGAGCATAACTTATGATCATGCAAAGAAAGCTGTAATGAAACATTTGAATGCAAATACTAGGCACGATAAATGCAACATTTTAAGAAGCGAATAAGAAACAATAGTCTTACACATTCCAACAGAAAGGATGTAAGAAGATTATACAATTCCCACCACGCGTCACGCGGAGAAGGCCAAAAGCGACTACCATGGAAACCCGGAGTCTCAAACGAAACACCTCTCAGCGTATCACATGCGAGAGAGGGAAAGGCAACACGTCTCAGCGTATCACACGCGAGAGAGGAAAAGCCAGATGTCGGTGTAGACATTGGGCGTACCCGAATGTCTCTAACCAACGAGGTATTGGTGTAAGCACCAGACATACCTGAATGCTTCTAATCGAGACAAGATGAACTCAAAGGACAGGAAAAATCTTACCTGGAATTCCTCTGAATGAATCGTACATACAATATCGTCTCATGTGTAAGAAAGAAACTCAACAGGTGCAATAAAACGCAATGCATATTCTATGCAGGATTGACAACACGCTCCGTGTTTAAATGCCAAATGCACGTTCTACGTGTATGCGAGGAGTTCATATTCTATGTAAATGAGGCAAACGCATGTGAGTACAAGAGAGTTGAATGCATGTTCCATGCAACCTTCGAGATACATATTCTATGCGAAACAAAAAGTGCATAACAATGCAAGTGACAAGGTGCATAACAATGCAAGGGAAACATGCATAACAATGCAAGGGAAACATGCATATCTTATGCAAAGCAAAAGTGCGATATAATCAAGAAAGAAGTGTACATTCAATGCAAAACACCGAATGAAGAAAACATGCCTTCACAAAGCCGTTTCATATACAACCTCCGATTTACCTCTCGGAGGGGTGACAATGTATTAAAAAAGGATACACTTTGCTCACGAATACTTGAAGATGAGTCACGCATCGGAGACGTGATTTCAAATTCCCGCGGGGACTTTTTAGCTGAAAAGTGAATTGTTCTGGGACTTTCTAGAGGGCCAAGGACTCCAATCAACATAAAAATACACAGGGATGACAGTGGGACCCCACCAACCACCATGGAGAGCTGTCGACCACCAAAATCACCTGTCGACCACATAGGTGGTCGGTCGACCAGAAAAGCTGGTCGGTCGACTAGTTTAGCAGATTTCGGGGCAGTTTGTTCTTTTGAGGTTTGGGTCTTTAAAAACACAACTCCAAAGCACAAATACTCAAACATACAAGGCCGAAAATCACTCCTCTACCTCCTTAGACCTCTTTTCCTCTTAGATCCAGGTTTCACACGCGTTTTCCAACACCCCACGCGAAGTTGATTCACAAAAACTCTTCGGTTTCCTTCACTTTGAACCGAACAAATCTTGCTTTCGCACCTTTTTCCGCCATTTTCACTATTTGAGGTATGTTTCCCCTAAGTTTGTCTTGAGTTTGGCGCCTGTTTCTCGGGCTTTGACTTTTTGACTTTTTTTTCTCTCCTTCCGAGAGTTGACCTTTGTTGACTTTTGGCACTTTTTGCTCATTTTTGCTCATCTTTCACCTTCTTTTCAGATGGCCACAATGCTCCATACGACGAGGGCTCTCCAGGGATGGAGGAGGAGCTTGACATCATTCCACTGCTGCCTAGGACTCGGCCCTTTGATCCTACGACATATCATCCTGAGGTACATATTTTGCCACCCAGCACAGCTCGCCATTTTATCGGGTTTGCACGGCGCGCCCCCGTAGATCTTCTATTGCAAGAGCCGAAGTCTCACCTGTCTCATTACGCGCTCGAGGTACATACTGCACTCTCACGTTTTCTGCGATGCACTTTACATTTCTTGCACAATTCATGCTTTTGCTCCGTATTTCGTCTGCTTGTTCTGAACACATTTACATACACAACGCTTCTATTCATTCTGAACACAGCCCACACACTGCATCTCTGCTCATTCTGAACACAACTCACACACCGCATCTCTGCTCATTCTGAACACAACTCACATGCTGCATTTTTGCTCATTCTAAACATAACTCACACGCTGCATTTTTGCTCATTCTGAACATAACTCACATGCTGCATTTCTGCTCATTCTGAACACAGCTCACATGCTGCATTTCTGCTCATTTTGAACACAGGTAGCTTCCTATTCCACTCGGGGATATGGATCGATCATCGCGAGGGATTGGTATATGAAGCTCCCTGACGGTGTTTGACAGATTGTTGATGAGGCAGGGTTCGGCCTATTTTGCATGGGGTTATCGCGTCTTGCAGCGAGTAGGACCCTTTTGGGTGCACTAGTAGAGAGATGGTGGGACACCACCAACTCCTTCAATTTCTTAGCTACCGGGGACATGACGATGACCTCGTACGACATTGCTATGTTGACAGGCCTCGAGGTGGGAAATCGACCGATCCTATATGACTCCGATATGGGTGAGTGGGAGGCAGCATAGACCTATCTACTTGGAGCCCATCTGCCGATCTACCGATCATCAAGCACAGTCAGATACACCTGGTTCATAGAGCAGTACAGAGGGACTGTGCCCGAGATTATTGAGGCCACGGAGCAGTACGCTCGGGGATTCCTAATGTTCCTTCTTGGGACCACATTGTTCTCTGATAAGGGGAACACGGTCGGACTACATCTTCTGAGTGCTCTAGTTGACCTATCCCAGGTTCGGCACTTCGATTGGGGCGGTGCTGGCCTTGCTACCCTTTATTGCTATATGAGCTCGATCTCCCACATGAGCGGGAACATAGTAGGTGGCTATTGGAGAGCCTGGGGGTACATTCTGCCCTTTTGATTTACATTTCTACTTTTCATTACCTGTACACTGCACACTCCACACATAGCACACATTACATTCTGTACTCCGCATTCTGCATTCTGCATTCTGTATTTTTTATATATTTTGTATTCTAACTGCCACTGTCTTGCCTTTCACAGCTGTGGATATGTGCCTATTTCCCGACACTTGCCCCCGAGCCAGAGGTCGAGACACCGCTTGATGTGCCATACTCGCATAGATTTGACGGTCAGTGCCAGTCGAGGCCTTATGGCAGCCTCAGTGTACTCATCCTCAATGTCGGGAATGAAGCTAATTCCTTGTGCCTTTTTGAATTGCTTCTCAAGGTTAGCAATTTTTAACAAGGTCGGGTCAAACTCATTAATATCAAGGGAAAAAAGCCCTTCATTAGGTTGCACCAAGGGTTTGAAAACTCGAGCTTGAGCCAAGCCTTCACGAGGATCTAGTCCTTGCAAATCTTTAGCTAGTGGAGGTGGGTCAAAGTTCGGCTGGGGGCTCGGGATTAGATGTGTGGTAGATGCCCTAGATAGGCGTTGCATTTCGAACATGGTCTTATCCTGTATGGCAATCCTCTGGTTTAGGGTCGTTATCATGGCCATAACTTCTTCTAGACTCTAAGCCATCTCGAAACTGCGGAACTGCTAAGTTGGTAATTGGAAAAATAGATGGGTGTAAGCTGAGAGCTGACTAACAAGGATTTCGACCCGGTTTATACTTGATATATCTGAATTGGATTAGTCTAGACAGGTTTCACTGGATTGGGCTTTTTGGAATGGGTCTTTTGGTATTGGAAGGATCTTTTTTGAGTTGGCCATTGGGGATCAAATGGACTGGACCTTTGCTAAGTGGGTTTTTCTGGGATTGGATGGACTGGGATGGATTAAGGCTTTCCGGGTTAGATTAGGTTAGGCCTTTGCTGAGTAGGGTACTACTCCTTCTTTGGCTCAGACAAACGTAGCATTTAAAACAAATGCCCCATCAGATCAGGATATTGGGTATGCTGGTTAAAACAAAGTAAGATATAACTTTTGGCCCTGGTTCTGGTTCTAGTTCTGGTATGTTTCCACCATTTCAAACACAAACCCCTGGATTTTGACCCAAGTTTTGATTTTGATATGACCCTCAAGGTTTGAAAAGAACCTCCTCAAGAGTAAGACTCTCCAAGGGTTACATCACGCATTGCCAAAGATTTCACATTTTGCACAAAAGTACTCAAAACACCCTTGTAAAAGGTTAGAGTTTCCCTATCCTAGCTTTTGGAGTGATCTACATCTTTACTATTCAAACAAATGGTATCACAATAGCCTAGTAAATAGGAGGGCATCCTGTCCTATGTTTGAAATGTCACTAAGGCAGACTATATGCAGTTAGGTCAATTGGTAAAAAGGGGTACCTCAGCAAGACTACCTAATATACCTCTCACACCTAACACCGAGAAGTGAAAGGAGGATCAAACGGTACAGTGGTAATCCAGATCCAAGGGTTGTGTTTCTAACATGGCAGAGCCCATGACCGGTCAGCCTTCTGGTAAGCTTTTGGGCAAGCCTTTGGTAAACCATCCAGGAATAGTAGATGGCAAACTGTAGACATCCCATTTTTGACCGTTCTTAAGACTTAGGCGCCTCAGGTTCATCACTCGATGATGAAAGTTACGCTGTACAAACGTTCAATTTCTTCAGCAAGAAGAGCTTATAAATCACAACCTTACACCCCATTTTGGACCAAAATTATTTTCACCAAAACTATTTTAGACCTTAAAACCCTCTCTTTCAAAATAATTTTGAAAATGTTTCTACAATGTTCCGAGGCTTGCATTTCTTTAAATGTTGCACTTTTCGGTAAACCGAGCAAGGACAAAATGGAAATAAATGAAAGGGAGGTAAAATCTTTGAAAAATATTTAAAACATCTTATTTAGAGGTTTGGATTTGAAGAAAATTGGAGGAGAGGGAAGAAAACTAGTTGGGGAAATGGTTGAGCATGTAACCGTTAAGAGAAAACTGGGTAGCCTTCACCAAATCAGGCCTATCCTTTTGTACACTTGGACTTTAGTTGTGAACCCACCACCATTAGAAAGTGGACTTCTGGGGCTTCATTTTAGACTCAAAAAATCTCCTAAAGTCGAGTCCGGATGAGGGAGGTATGACTGTTTGAAGTTAGGCATCAATCTAGTTAAGAGAGAACTGAGCAACCTTCACTAAAATAGGCATATCTCTTTTCACACTTAGAATTTAGATGTAAGAACACCTTCATTGGAAATTAGACTTCTGGGGCTTCAATTTAGACTCAAGAATGACCTAAATTCAAGTACGGATGAAGGAGAGATGCCCGTTTGAAGCCGGGCTTGGAAGTAGATTTTTTGTAGCCAACATGCCATCACTGGTGGACGGCAGGCCACATTTCTAGCCTGCCGGCACTGATGAAAAACCTAGATATTTTGTGCCAACTGTCCCCAAAAGCTCCAGCTATTCCAGGCTTGATATTTTCGACCTGAGGGGCTGTTTTTCTATATATACCAGGCCTTCCCTTATGGTTTAAGGTTACAAAAATTTCTAAAAGTTCCAAAACTTGGAATTCTCTCTCTATCTCTATCTAATAACCTATACACCCTCTCTCTACACTTCCTAAACCAATATTGGAGCTCTCCCTGTTGAGATTCTTGAGTCTGAATTTCAGCCTTTAAGAGTGAAAGACTTGTGGTTTGTGAACAAAAGTGTTATTCCTCTTCAAGAGGTATAATTTTGAGCATCTTTGCACTACTTCTTTTCTATCTTTTCTTGCTGATTTTGAAGTGTTTTTCAACTATTTTTTGGGGCTAAAGCTTGTGGTTTAAGGCTATTAAAGGTAGAGGGATTAATAACCCTTCTTTGAACCTTGTTCTCTAAGCCTTTCCACTTGTGTTTCCCATCTCTTTGTCAACTTTTTTTTGAGATTTTTACCACTAGTTTTTAGAGTTTTCCAGAGGCTAAAAATCATGTTTTGAAGTCCCGAAAATGGAGGGGGTTAGCCTCCTTTCCTTGTGCTTGTTTCCTAGCTTAATTGCTCAATATTTTACCTTGTTATTTTAGCTACTTTTGTCTTCATTCCAGCACTTTTTTGTATTGTTTTTGGGCTAATTTTGGATTGTAAAAACTCTGTTTTTGTGGGCTGAAATTGGTGGTTTTAGGCCATTTAAGGTTAGGGGGTGGTTCACTCTTCTTTATTCCTTGTTTGTAAGGCCTTTCCACATTTGTTTCCCACTTTCAAACCATCTTTTTTGGGCCTTTAAACACTGAATTTTAGAGCATTTTTCAGTGGTGAAAATCATGTTTTGAAGTCCAAATTTGGAGGGGTTAGCCTCCCCTCCTTGTGTCTTGTTTGCTAGCCTAGTTAGCTCTATTTGTTAGCTTATTTTTCTAGCCATTTGTAGCTTAATTTCAGCATGTTTTAGGCTCAATTTAGGACTTTTTTTGTCTCTATTTTAACTATTTAGTGCATTTGAGTCTTGTTTTGCATGCTTCTAGTATAAGTGTCCTCACAAGCTTGATGTTTTAGGCCTTTAGACATCACTTGTTTGAGTTGATTGAATGTTTTAAAGCTTTTCTCACCTATTTTCAGCACTTATTAAATCTCTGCAACCTCTCTCATTTCTTGACTTTTCATTTTCTTTGAGGGTTGTTTCAACCTTAGGATTGTTTAAGCTTGTGATTAAGGTCCATGCCTAATGGTTTAATCCTCTTTTGAGGGTTCATTATCAACGCCATGACACTTCTCTCTTGCGTTAAACTACCTTTTGTTTGACACTTCCTTCTCTTTTAGAGGACTTACTCACCAATGGACTTAATTGGTTAAAGAATGGTTGGTAATCTAAAATGAGTAAATAAAAGTTGAAACTAAAATTGTGCAAGATAAGCATTTGGTTGTCTTTTTGGTGTCTTCAAATCGGATGTTAATTTGAACACAAAGAAAATTGGGGCATTTCATACTTAAAGTGATGAAATGTGCTAATTTTTCTAAGGTCACCATTGCCCTTGATCATGCATGATAGGGTGATGGATTTTGGTCTTATTTGTGCATTTATTAAACTTGTATACCTCGGTTCTTTAGCCATTATGCAATGAAATTGCTTGATTGATGGTTTTGGAACCAAGTGTATCACTTATTTGAGCTTGTTTTGATGATAAGGAGGGATACAGAGCACAAGCAACCTGTGAGAATACCCTCTCTTTGCCTTGTTTGCTCTTTGTTGTAGCATGGAATTGTGCATCACCAGTGATCGGCTGGCCACTGTTACTGGCCGGCAAGCCATCAGTGGTTGGCAACCACTCACTTCTGGCCTGCCAGCCACCAGTTAATTTTGAGCAGAATGCTTGTGAAATAGAGCAGAGTTGATCTGGAAGAGAAAAAAATAGTGCAAAGGTTGTGCAACAGAGGCTTTCGAGAGCAAACAGTGGACATTCTTCAGGTGAAAACCGAGCATGCATGGGCCTTCCCCACTTCCCAGGACTAGTTAATTAGTTTAATTAGCAATTGGTCATTTATTTGTAGTTGTAGCTAATTAGTTTGTTTTGTGCTTATTTAATTAGTTTAGATAGATTAATTAAACTAGTGTATGTTGTAAGTATTTTATTAGCTTAGCCTAGTTAAATTAGTTTATTGTTGTAATATTTAATTAGCTTCGATAGCTAGCTTATTTATTCAAGTTTTGTAATACTTAGTTAAGTAGTTTAGCTTAACTAGTTTATTCATTCAGACTCTTCTTCGTGAGAGCGTAATGTAATAATGTGTATGTTTTCCAACCCTACGTCTTTCTCCCTTTCAGTTATCCGCTTATGATGGTTAGATTAGGAGCATCATGTTTCAAATAGCATATCATGTTTCAAATAGTTATCCATCTATTTGTCTTGCATGCACCGAGGCTCAGCGAATCATTCTAACTGCATTGTCATTTCAATACTTCTTTGAATACGTGCTTAGACCACATGCTATTTAAATCGATTCATATGTCATATTAGTAGCCGAGCCTATTAATTGCATTCTTCGTATATGTTGCATTAGTCATATCGCATAGTTAGGAATCATGCATTTTTCTAACTCTTTTGTTTTATCTTAGCTTGGAGTACTAGGTGAGTTTTTAGTACTTTAGCATACTTGCATGAGTGTGATTGATGCCATGACTAGCATGTTTGCCATAAAGCTAAGTGCTTACTTGTTAAATTGTTTGAGTGCCTGTAGATGAAGGCTTGTTGTTTGAATTGGAATGATTCAATAAATGTATGTTTAAGCCCACTTTGTCAAGTAGCAAATTCACAAACTTTAAGCCCAGTTTCTCATAGTGACTTAAGTGCACCAATGCAAATGCAATGCAAAGAATATATAATTGTATATAAAATTTCACATTATGAGTTTCAAGTCAAGTTCTCTAAATTCCCAGCAGAGTCGCCAGAAACTATAGCTTGACTTTTCGTGCTCCTTTCGGATACGACTAGCCCATAGTTCGGACTCTCGCGGTTCTGAATCTGATTTCACAAGTGCAATGTGAAACAGTGGAAACACAAAAAGATTTCAAATTTGGCAATTCTTTTGGAAAATTGATTTGAATAAAAATGCCAAAAATGAACTACTTTGCCAGATTTCAAAGTCGCTACCTAAATATTTTTAGAAAATTTTGGAAACCTGAGACTCGTGCCAAAGGACACTTATCCGTCATCACCAAAATGTCTCAGCTCGGGAACTTAGGTACGAGAGGGGAAGGTTATGAATTGAGCACCCCACTCGCCCGATTAAAGATCGACCTCTACTAATCATGATGTGATTCTCATTTACAATATATGTTCTTGTTTCGGTTATCAGACTAACATTTACTATGCGACGCGCACACAACGTATAGACTAATATTTGCAAGAATTGGAACATTTGATTCCATGTTTTGTTTTGAAATTGTTTTGTGAATTTACTACATGAAAAAGTGATCGCATATAATTATTACTCAAATTATTCCAATTCAAGCAACTAGCCTTCATCTATAGGCACTCAAATAGTTATATCATTTAAGCAATTAGCCTCATGAAAGTATGTTTTGACATGGTAACACAAACATTCATTGCAAAATGCTAAAACATAAAATTACTCACCTAGTACTTCGAGCCAAAACAAAGCAAAATAATTAGAAAAATATGCATGTTCCTAATTAATGCAATATGACTAATGTAACGCATACATTATACATTTTATAGGCTCGACTATAAGCATGACATATGATTCCATTCAAGACATGCAATAAAACATATATTCAAGTAATGAATTTTGAACATTTGATATTGGGTTAGCATGATGAGCCAAGCCTTGGATGCATGCAAGACAAATAGATCCAAGCATGAATAATGCTAAACAAGACATGATGCCTTATAATAACCATCGTAAGCAAGTAAGTAAAAAAGAGAAAGACGTGGGGTTGGAAGACATACAACTTATTACATAATTGCCCTCATGCAAAAGGGTGTGAATCAAAGTCCAAAAGTCTGAACTAAACTACTTATTACAAAACTGAATGAATAAATTAAAGAATTACCTAGCTAACTATACTATTACAACAAGGATAACCATGACAAGTAATCTAACTATCTAAGTTTAATTAACTATAACAATTACAAATAAACAATATTAATAATAAATTAATTAATTACAATATTAATATTTAACAAGACTAAGTATAAAAAAAAATAAAAAAAAATTCATTACAACAATGCACGGAGCATCAATACACAAAGGTTGCATGCACAAGGTCCAAAAATAGCACTCTCTACCTTGGCTTGCTCTGTTTCACTTTCAGCCACTGCCTTCTGTTTTCTGCAAAAATACATTGCTGACCAAACATTGATGACTGGCCAGCCCTCGCTGAAGCCCGGCCCAGCCTACAGAAGGCCGGTCGTGACTCAATTTCATGCCAAATTCTGTTTTGTGTTCTAAAGTGAAAATAGTGCAGACAGAGTGTTTTGGACTCTGTTTGTCCCTCTTACACTTCTTTGTCATGGGAAAGCCTTGAGAGAAGGTTAAAATTATTTCCAAAAACCATCAATGAGCAAATTGATTGCTTGATGATTTCGATGTACAATTTGGACAAAAAATCCATAAATGAAATGAACAACAACTACCCCTCTCTCCTATCATAGAGTGAACTCAAAGAGGGAGGTCGAGATGCCTCAAGGTTTATCCGAAACATCATGAATTAATGTAAGACAACCCTTGACACAATGAATTCAGCATAACATCGGGCCGAACCCCAAGCAATATAACTCATTTTCTTTATGTGAGTTGGTTCATTTTAAGCCAAATTCATTAGTCGTTGCCATCCTTTAATCCATCAAGTCCAAGATGATTGTTACGTCCACTAGAGATTACGTCCACTAAACGAGAAATATGTCAAATGGGAGGTGATTCTCAACATGAAAAAGGGACAACATTATTGGCAATGAACCTCCGTAGAGATTAAGTCATTAAGCGTAAATTGCTAGTTCACGTTTTGAATAACCGTCAACTGATTGAAACGACTCTCAAAGGAAAAAGATGAATGGCAAGTTGACTATTAAAATGAGGTTCTTAAACATGGAAATGAGTTAAAGAAAAGCCAAGAACAATACACAGCAAGTTATGTAGGCAAACTTATGTGACAACAACTAATCTAATCAAAGCATGAACTATTTAAATAACTTAAGACAACCCTAAAACAGCCCTAAACAGATGAAAACAGTGGCTAAAAGTGCATAAAAAAAGCCTAAAAAGCTAAACAGCAAAGAGAAGAAATAAGACTACTAAGCAAGAACGAGGAAGGGTGGCTAACCCCTCTAGTTTTGAAACCCCAAAGCATGATTTTTAACTCTTTTTAAACTCTGAAAATCAATGTAGAGAATAAAGAAAAAGAGTGTAAAAGTAAGGGTTTGAGCTATAGGTAAAGGTGTAGAAAGAGTGTAAACTCTCTCTATCCTTTTGGTAGCTCTCCAAACCCAAACTTAAACACTTAGAATAGAATCAAAGCAACATAAAACTACAAGAACTATATAGCAAATGAAAGAACAAGAAGCAAAAGATAGGATAACAAGCTTATACCTCTCAAAGAAGTAAGCTTTTGCTTGTGGTTCAAACCAAGTCTTAACACACTCTAAAGCTTGAATTATGGTGTTTAAGGCTCAATCAAGGTTCCTAGGCCAAGGTATGAAGATTTATATGGTATAAGTTCAACCCTCAAAACAGAGATATATGGTCGTTTTTATAGAATTTGAGCAAGAGGGGTTATAAATATCTTCAAAAATGGACAGCTGGCGGGCTCCCGCCCAGAACAGTATTTCTTGCTACTAAGGCACAACCAGCCTTTAATAGCAACACCCGGCCCTCAATAAGGCACGACTAGGCCTCAATGTGTTCCCCTATTTTTTTGCTTCAAACTTAGCATAAGGTGGCATAATGTGTCAAAATTGATTTCTTGGGTATGATCAGTGGGAATATGGGAGGTTTGGTATTGTTTTGGAGCTTAAACATGGCCCCTTCATTGAGACTCGAACTACGCACAACACCACTTTCATCATCGACGGTACCGGACAAAGCGCTTGAGCCTTGCAGTCGGTCAAAAATGGGGTGTCTACAGCCATCCAGCTGAGGTAATAACCTCGGTTGCAAGCTAGATTGACTTGCTCTTTGTATTGGTCGCAGACGGCGGCTTGGCCTTCTTCGTCGGCTGCCTTAACCTCGGCCTCCTTCGAGTCAATTGCCTTCTTTAACTTGGCCTCCAACTCCGCTGAGAAGGCCTTGGCAGCCTTAGCCTCGGCTTTGTAGATCTCGGCAGCTACATCAGTATTTTTGGCTTTAGCTTCAGCCTTTGCTTGATCCAGCAGACTTCGGTTGTTGACCTCATCGTGGTTGAACGAAGAGAGGAGTTTGGTAGCTTCTTTGGTTTTCTTTACCAACTCCTTCCTCGTTATCTCAGTCTTGACCGCGTATGAATGCGCATGCTAGACAGCCTGCAAGGAGTAAGACAAATTAGTAAAGATTTTGTCTAAGTAGTAGAAAGCTAAAAAAGGTACAAACAAGAAATTTACCAAGACTAAGTGCTGCATCATTAGGTCGAAGTTCCCGTACTCATGGAGATCAAACATATGATTCATATCTTTGGGCAGGAGTACGATCGTGGAGAGGGCGACGTCGACTTCAACGCTCTTGATTGCACTATCACCAGTTGTTAACGACCTGTCCCCCACCATGACCTCGGGCGCCCAGGTCATATTGCGAGGGAAACTGCTGCTACCCTCTGGGCAATCCAACCTCGGCTTCTTGGATGGTGGAGCATCAGTTGTTGCCCCCTCAACTGGCCTCTTTTCGACAGTAGTAATGTTCTTCTCAATCTCGGCTAGCTTGGAGATTGGCACAGTGTCCTTAGATTCAAGTTGAGTCACTGTAGCCTTAGCCTTGGCCTTCTTCATTCTTTTTTGCTTCGGCTTTAATTGAGACGGAGAGGAGGAGGACTGCACAGTCACAACCCTAGGAATATTGGCAAGAAGATCCTCAACGACGGTTGGTTTGTGGCCTATTTTGTCGGCAATGGCAGCAACGGTTACTTTGGTGCTGAAGTGTATTGCTGGAAAGGTGATTAGGGGATTGGCTGGATTGTAAGCCGACGTCTCAGAATCTTGGCATTTGAGGCTACGAGTTCTGCCGGCTGGACCATTTGCTAGGGCACGACGTCGGCGTTGGCGCTAGGATATCGGGATAAGTTAGGGGGCAGAGGTTGATGGCAACTCAACTGGATTTGAAGAGGAAGCCTGATCAGCTCTTGGTAAAGAAGTGACTGGAGGGGTTGAGGCAGACGATGGAGTTTGACTTCTCCAAGGGACGTCGGACAAAGCCAACTTGTATGTGGGCATATAATTCAACAGTAGAGGGGCCTTATGTCTCTGCATAAGGAGATCCAAGAGCTTCTTTAGATCTCGGTTGAGGATGTATGATTACTGAAATCCCTTCGTTGGCTGAGGAAGAACTGTAGAAAGCAAAAAGCAATTGTTAGTAGAGATGAATGAGTTGGCAAGCCTTAACCAAAATGGAATTACAGTAGGATGACTAAATCTTACCATCACCCTCTTTAAAAATTGATCGACGCAGAGGATAGAGATGAAGATCGTTATCAGGTGCAAACTTCCAGTTGCTCGAGACGATGAAGTAATCATCTCCAGCACCCTTGTTGGAATCTGCGAGGTCGGCTATTAGTTTGAAGGCAGTGGATCTGGGCTTAAGGTAATATATGTAGTCTTTTTCAGACTTAAGGCCACACATGGTATAATAGAATTGGATGTCGACTAATGTGATCCTAGCATTTTCTCGGTGTGCTAGTTCGATTATGCTATTAATAACCCTATATGAGTTTATGGCAAGTTGCATGGGGTTGAGTTTGTAATAGTGAAGGATTTCTCAAAAGAGAGTGTCTAGGGGAAACCGAAATCCACATTCAATGAATGCAACAATAGGGAAAGGCATGGAGTCTCCATCAGGCATGATAGAGTCCTCCTCCCTAGCTAACCTCAAATAGACGTCAGCTAGGATAGATAACTCCCACCTAAAATGCTCTAGTTTTTCTTGGGTGTCTACTCTCCTCCTAAACATACCCATGATGTCGGCTTAGTGAAGTCAGAGTAAGATTTCTAGAGAAAGTGGCTGGTATGGTTCTAAAGACCTCGACTAAATCCTAAACAAGCACTAGAGCTAGGGTTTTTGAAGATTTGAGGAGGATTTGTTTCAGTTTTACCTAAGTGTTTGGTTTCTAAAGCAAACCCCAAATCTAGAACTACAGAAACAAGAATCGAAGGTAAGAATCTGGAAAACAAGTCAAAGAGAAACAAAAAAAAACATGATTCAAACTCAAGAAAGTAACAGAGATTCAAGAACACTGAATAGGTATCTGTGAGTGTGTAAAAGTCAAGAGCAGTGACAAATTGTTAAAACATCAAACACATGAACAGTGCGTATGTGTGTGCAAGAACCACGAACATTGTACATAGACAGAGATAGATTGAACAGCACAAATCGCAAACAAGCACATTTGACATTTTAAGTGATGAAATTCAAAGCATAGTGAAGATTCAAGATGATCGGAACATAAGAATAGGTGAAAAATAGAAAGGGGATTCAATGGCAACATGTGAGGCATTTAGTCAGACACAATGTAAAACAATATGGCAAAGAACAGTACAAATTATTCAAAAATATGAACAGAAATATGAATAGATATCAGGGACTTACCGACTGGAGCCGAAGGAGGAGGCGCCAGAGTGAGATACGCCAGAGTCAGACGACTTGAACGATTAGAGTCAAATAATGAATGGTGCGCCGGCGGTGACAAAAAAGGCAGTTACAGAGCCTGAGAGCTTGAAAAATGGCGGTTTGGAAGAGAAATGTTAGAGAGAGAGAGAGAGAGAGAGAGAGTCTAAGAGACGAGGCAAATTGAATTCGTAAAAGTGAGAAGACGGAGGGAGAAGAAAGAGTTTTGTGAAAAAACTAAAAAGTCGGCAAAACATAATAAGGCGACGTGCACAGAAGCGACGCGACCTGGTGTAGACACCCCATTTTTGACTGCCCTAAGACTTGGGCGCCACTGATTGCTTACTTGGTGAGCTTACTTGGTGATGAAAGTTGTGCAGTACAAAGGTTCGATTTCTTTGGCATGGAGAGCGTCAAATCCCAACCTCACACCCCCTTTTTTTGACCGAAGCCTTTTGACCAAAAAGATTTTAGACCTCAAAACCCTTTCTTTGAAAATATTTTTTGAAAAAGTTTCTATAATGTTCCAAGGCTTGCATTTCGTTAAATATTGCGCTTTTCAATAGACCAAGGACAAAGTGAAAATGAATGAAAAGGAGGTGAACTCTTTGAAAACATCTTTAAAATATCTTGTTTAGAGGTTGGAGTTGAAGAAAAGAAAAGATGAGAGAAGAAACCAAGTTGGAGAAGAAGTTGGGCATCAATCCGATTGAGCTGGAACTGAGCAGTCTTCACTAAAAGAGGCATATCTTTTTTAACACTTAGAATTTTAATGACCTGCAAAGGAGTTCAAATGAAGGAGATATGCCTAATTGACGTTGGGGCTAGAAACTAGTTTTTGCTTTCCAGGCACTAGTGAAGCTTGTCGGCCATGTGTCAGCCACAAATGGACTTTGTCGGCCATGTGTCGTCCAAGAGTGGTTTTTGTCGTCCACCACTGGTGGTTGTCGGCCACCAGTGATGGCCAGTTGGCCACAGGTGTCCAGAAAGCTCAAATTTTGCAAATATTCCTCCTCCAGCTATTCCACACTGCCCTAGATATTTCTACCTTGATATTTTTGACTTGAAGCCACATTTTTCTATATATAGAGGGCCTTCTCTATTGTTTTCAAGGTTAGAAAGATTTGGGGGCCTCTCTCTCTCTACAATCCTCTCTCTCTCTACAATTCTCTCTCTAGATTTCTTTCTCTCTTACCCTTTTGTGCATACAAGTACAGATACACTTTTAGTTTTCCTATCAACCCTTAACCAAAGTTGCTTATCTTTGGGCTGAGATTCCTTGGGACCTTCTTTGAGCTTTAGAAGGTGATTTTTAGCTTGATTTGGTGCCTCATTTGTGCCTAAAGCGTGTTGTGCTTCAAGAGGTATAAGACTCACCTTTTAAACTTGTTTTGCATAACTTGTTTCACCATCTTTTTGTACTGTTTTTGGCCTAGTTTTCAACTACAAAAACCTCTATTTTTCAGTCCTAAAAATGGTGGTTTGAGCCTTTTTGAGTTAGGGGGTTGTCCCCCCTTTTGGCTCTTTAGCTTGTAAAGCTTTTTGTGCTATCTTTCATCACATTCAAACCAACTTTTTTGGGCCTTTTTACCATTGATTTTCAGAGGTTTTCAGAGGCTAAAAATGTTGTTTTGAGGCCCCAAAAATAGAGGGGTTGGCCACCCCTCTTCATGCTTGTTTACTAGTTCAAAAGCTCCATGTTTTAGCTTATTGTCTTAGCTTGTTTTAGCATGTTTTCAAACTGATTTTGGGCTGTAAAAACTCAGTGTTTTTTGGGTTAAAGCTTGGGTCCTAAGGCCATTAAAGGTTGAGGGGTTGATAGCCCTTCTTTATACCTTGTTTTGGAGGCCTTTGCCCTTGTGTTTCCCACCCTTGCATCATCTTTTTTAGAGCTTTTAACCACTGAATTTTAGAGGTTTTTTAGTGATAAAAACCTTCTTTTGAAGTCCAAAATTGGAGGGGATGGCCTCCCCTCTTTGTTGTCTTGCTTGCATGCCTAGTTGCCTATCATGTTAACATGTTTTTCTAGCTTTTGTAGCTTAATCTTAGCATGTTTTTGTCACTGTTTTGACCTATTTTGGCTCTGTTTTGGGCTGGTGTGACGACCGGGTCCTTTCCCTTTTCTTTCTTTCTTTCTTAGTTTCGTTTCTCTTTTATCTTCATTGGATTTGAACGTCCAGAAATGGTTCTTTAGATTAGAGTTCTAGTTTTTATTTCCGTCGGTGTTGAATTTTGCTTGTTCCGGGGGGTGTGTGATTGAGTTCGGAGTACCGGGAGCGAGGCTGGAATTTTGGGTGGCTGGGCCTGGGGCCGTACGTGCAGGAAGGGGCTGCACGAGCGATGGGCTAGGCCACACGAGCGGTGAGGGTTGAACCACCTAGGTGAGCATTCTGAAATCGACGCACAAGCGGGGAAAAGTGGGCCGCTCGAGCGGTGGGGTGAGCTGCACGAGCAGTGAGGGCGCTCCGCACGTGCGAACAGGAGCGCCGCACATGCAGCCAATTGGGCAGTTCGAAACTCTGTTTTTTATACCTCTTTTGTCTGAATGAATAACACATTTTGCTCATTTCTCTCCAACTCTAGACCCTATTCTTCTCCCCCTTCTCTCTAGAAAGTTTCCTCAATCATTAAAACCCTTTGATTGTTGCAATCTTTGGGCCAAGATCTTCATCATCTTCCTCCAAATCTTGAAGCTCAAGAACTAGGGCTCCTCTTGGTGTGGTGTTAAGTGAAGGATCATCCATCTAAACTAGGGTTTCTCTTCTCCATCTTCTCAAGACTTTGAGGTAGGGATTCTTGAGTTATATATGCTAGTTTTGCTATTGTGATGATGATTTAAGAGTTTTCTTCTAGTTTTGATGATTTCAACTTTGTGATTTCAAAAATGTAAAGATTTTCTTCAAAAGAGGGTTTTTCTTTAAACTTTCAAAATTTTGGGCAACCTTTGAGGGTTCCATCTTGTTGATCTAAGAAAAATGATTTGATGAGGGTTTTCACCAAGAAATGAGAGGTGGTTGTCTTGAAGAAAAACCCTAGAATTTGGGGATTTTGGGAAAACATGAAAATACTTATGAAATCCTATACTATTTTGTGTCATGAAGATGAAGGAGATGCTATTATAACCTATTTGTTAAATTACTTGAACATGTGTTGTTGGAAAATGATGAATGATTATGTACCATGAAATGTTAAAATTGTAAACCATGGGAATTATGTTGAGAACATCTTGTTTTGCCTCGAAGAGGCTAACTTATTATGGTTTATGCATGGTGAGAGTTGTTGTTGCCATAAATGGATGGCACAAGTATAATAACCCCGATCCGTAATTAGCCACTAATCCGTAATTAATGATGCTAATGAGAGGATTAAAATAAATTATGTGTTTATTCTGTATTTTGCATGATATTTGGCTTTCTATCTGTTGCCTGTAGAAATACCTGTTTGGATTTTCCACTTTAATATGTAAATTGAAAGCCTTATCGGCATCCGAAACCGAAATTGATTACATTAATATGTTATTTGGAATTTTTAGAACCTTGTGGCAAATTTTATTAAAAATTGATTTAGAACGATTAATTAGGTCGTGTTTGGTTAGCCTAATGTCCCAATTAATGCATTATATCATCATAACTATATATGCATCACATTTAGCTCTTTTGAGCTCATTTCCCTTCATTTCCCTTGAGTGGAAAAATCTGAGATTTCATCTTGAGAGAGAGAATGCAATTCTAGAGAGAGGGAATGAGAGATTAAAGAAAAAGTTGAAGATTTTACTAGAGTTCATCAATTTTGTGCAAGAGCTAGACTAATTCAGGACTATAGGTATGAATTCAACTCCTAAATTTATGAATCTAAGTTATTAACATGTAGATTGTGAGTTTAAATGTGTATATTGAGCCTAGGATGAAGATTTGAGTTACCATTCATACATGCATGCATGAATACATGGAGTTTTGACATGTTAAGTTTGATTTTGGGCATCTATGTTGTTATCATGAGTTATTTGGCACATGCATGTGTAATTCATCATATTTTAAAGCTTAAATCCATGTTTTGAAAAGGATTTCCCTCATGCATGGAGCCTTTGAGCTCAATTTACTAGTTCCATGAAGTTTGAAGAAAAGATTTTACATGCATGTTTGTTTATTGAATTTCAAGTTGAAATTGTGAGTTTTTAACAAACCCTTGGGCCATGATTTTATGAAATGATCCTAAATTCTTCATGTTTTACAAGTTTACTATGTTATCTCAAGTTTTGGGGCCCAAGAGATGTGTTTTGGATGGTTGAATTCGAGTTTTGAGCTTGGTGATCAAATCTGGAAATTCCAGAATTTGCATCCACGCTCAAGCGTGGGAGTTTACGCTCGAGCGACCACTCTGAGTGCGTGCACTCCGCTCGAGCGACCAAAAGTCCGCTCGAGCGTGAATTGCAAGCTCCCAGAAGTTTCATGTCGTTTACAAATCGCTCGAGCGAAGGAATGTGCGCTCAAGCGACCATCCTCATTTTGCATGTCCGCTCGAGCGTAGAAGTTATAGCTCGAGCGTAGATTGAGACCAACCAGTACTTTTTCCCAAGTTTACAGATCGCTCAAGCGAAGGAATGTGTGCTCGAGCGACCCCTCTCATTGTGCATGTCCGCTCGAGCGAGAAAGTCTACGCTCGAGCGGGGACCTTATTTTCAGAAATTTTGCCTAAGTGTTCCAACTCATGTTTTGGCATCCTCATGGCATCTCAGGCATTCCTAAGCCTTAATTAAGCTTTGATAATGAGGTTATGGATTAGAAACACACTAAGAAAAGAATGTACCAAGTTCCGAGATTGCAAGTGTGTGTGTGTTTTAATCAATGTGCTAAGTATGACGTAATGAAAGTTAAGCTGTGTTGGCCATGTGAACGTGTAATAATGAGATATGTTGTGTTATGTACTTTTGTGATTGTAGGTCAACATCTGAAGATTGATTAATCGTTTGCGAGAACCACTGTGAGTAACGTTATCGTAAAGATACGTTTATATGAAATTATGTTCCAAATGACATGTGAGAAGCTATGATTTCTGTTATGATATCTGTTTTACGTGAACGAACATCCCCAGTTTGAAATCTATTATGGCATCCATAGATAGTCCCAAGTCATGGGGGGCGGCATGAAAATGCGGGTCCATGACATACAAGTTTACGAGATCTCGTTAGCCACGTCATTGTGGTGATATGTGTTTAATCGGTATCCGGAACCGGTTACTCTAGTCGGAAGACGTTCTGTGATGTGTTCTATGGGATGTACCATTATTATGTTCTGATATGAGAATGATTATGCTATGATCCGTTTTCTGTTTATGATATGTTCGGATTTCGTTCACTAACCCCTTTACCTTAATGTTATTCACTGGGCTTTAGCTCACTGTTTGTATATATATATGTATAGGTGAGCATTCCAGAGTTCAAGTCTGGAGACTTTTTGTCTGGATCTGTGTTCGGTTGTCAGCCAGCCATTGTGCCTCACGTGGAGGATCCCGAAGTGTCCTGTGTTCAAGTTCTGTTGGTCATGTATATCTATTTGACTTAATGTAATTCTGTTGGTTGTACTTTAGTACTTTAATGTGTGTGGGTATAATGTATGATTGACTTTTGACTATGTATATAAAGTTTTAAATATTCTGTTTCATATAAGTCAGCACAACTCATTGGACAACTATATTTATGTACTTGCTTCCGCTAGCCCCCTTATTATATGCTTATCTGTTCAGAGGCCTTCGGTAATCCAAGGATTACTGGCCGGTTACGATGCTAAACCTATAGGGGCGGGTTTGGGTCGTGACAACAAGGGCATCTTGTGAATTAGTTTTGGAAAGAAGAAATGAGAAATGGGATTGATTGTCATTGTTGTGATGATATTTTGAAAATCGAGAAATACTATGAAATATTAATTATTGCATCATGTTTTCAATTGGTTTATTATCATTATTGTACATCTTGGCAAGAGTTGGAAAAAAACATTTACATTAAGAAAGATTACATTGTAATGAGAACTATGGAAATATGGTATGGGGAAAATACGTGGTAAGTCCGGATAAGGGGTGTAGTTGTACTTGATAAGTTGGCCTGAGTGTCCTTGGTGAAAGACCAGAAACCGCGCGGATAGGTGTCGAGCCTTCCGGTTGATACCGGTAAAAATGACAATTTGGTAGTACTTATAGAGTCTACTTGCAGACACCAGCCTAGGGATTACCAGTGTCGTATTTACAGCCCTTATTGATTAAATGAAATGGAAGTTTTGAAATTATTGAGATTGTGAAATACTATTGTTAACATGGAAGGTTTCAAGTTGAGCGTTAAAATGAATTTCTTTCTTATAAAGGCATTGCATGGCATCACATATGCATTTTACATTGGGAGTTGCATAACTGTATATACTTTGTGAGAATTCTCTACTAGGCTTTATGCTCACCCCTATGGGACTTTGGTGCAGGAAAGGATGTGGTGATCCCGCCGAGCTAAGGGCGTGGATATGTTTTGATGAAGAGTAGTTTTGCTCTTATTCTTGTTGTGAAATTTTTGTAAAGCCAAAGGCTAATATGTTTGGGTCCAAGAGATCATTTTGTGTGATCGACTATTGCCTTGGAATTTGTAAGCCCTTGAGGGCCTTATGCATTTTTATTTAATCATTTTACATGCTATAGATTCATGTATTAGTTTGTCTAGGGGTGTACACGGTCCGGATTGGTTCGGTTCTGAGAAAATCCAAGAACCGAACCGATCCTAACGGTTTTGTGATTTTGAGAACCAGACCAGACCGTTACACTTGTAAAACCGAACCAGAACCAAACCGAAAAAACGGTTCGGTTTCGGTTTGGTTTACGGTTCCAAAAATTTCTATTTACAAGAATAAATTGTTAATATTAGCAAAATAATTACTCAAACTAATTACATTTAACCCATGATAAAATCCTAATATCATTAAAATTATAAAAAACCAATTAATAAAAATAAAACTTGATATAATAATAACCATTACATACCATTGAAATTTGAAACCATCCAATCATCCAATCATCCAAAAGCATTGAAAAACATTCTAAACATTCTAAACAGTCAATAAAAACTTTCAAATAAAAAACAACAAAAACATAAGACAAGTTCAACAAATATGGATGCAAATACAGCAGCCAAAGACTCTTAACAGCAACAAAAGAGCGCATTCCAAGTTTCCAGCAGCAACAAAATGGAACCATTAATAGCTACCAGCAACATTAGCAGCCCAGCAACACAGCAACAGTGCTCTTTTCCAACTTTCCAAGAGCCAAACCATCCTCCATTAATCAGAAATCACATTAAGAGACACAACATTTAGAGCTGAAATTGCAAAAAATGATAACATTAATTTAAAATAAAGTGCACAATACATCAAAATAAATTTCATAACAAAATACCAAATCAATATTACCTTGTTCGAGTTCATCAATGTCCGCAATATTTTCTTCTACTTCAAGTGAGAGTAGTGACGCACGCAACCAATCCTGCAAACAAATCAAGCATTCTACAAGCTTAGGAGTAAGAGAACTACGAAATTGGTCAATGACACGACCTCCTGTACTAAAGGCAGCCTCTGAGGCAACAGTGGATACGGGAATGGCCAAAATATCCCGGGCAACTTGAGAAAGAATTTTATATCTAGAGGAATTCACCTTCCACCAATTCAAAATTTCAAAATGTGAGTTTGGGCCTTCCTTTTCACAAGCATCTTCCAAATATTTATCCACTTCTGACTTTCCACCATCACATTCTTCTTGTGCCAAATGTTTTTGAAACTTTGATTTGAGAGACATTAACTGTTTACTTGCTCCACTAATTGGTTGATCAACTTCAACACAAGTCTGGTTAGAAGAAGAACACATTCCAAATTCAAGCTTTTGATACTCATCATAAATTTGATTCAATGCCTCTCTTACCTTCTTTGTAAGCTCAATCACAGTGGCAGCTTCATGAAGTTCAGAGTAACAAAAACTGACATATCTTAACTTGCAACGGGGATCCAACACAACAGAAATCAACAACAACATGTTCACTTTTTCAATTTTTCCCCAATACTTATCAAACTTGCTCTTCATTTTCATAGCCATTACACTTAAAGAAGGATCCAAACTCTTTGCACATTCACATAAGAAACCTTCAATTGCACAAACTTCAGTAAAATACATAGTAGAAGTAATGTACAAAGAACCAGACAAATGAACAGTGGCATCATAGAATTTTTCCAAAAATGAAGTAAAATGCCTAGCATCATCCCAATCTTTGGTGGTAGGAGGTATATCATTAAGTTCTAAGCAAAAATGTGGATCCTCATCTTCTAATCTTTCGAAAGCTTTTTGAAACTTGAGTGCAGTATTTAACATGAGAAAAGTAGAGTTCCATCGTGTTTGAACATCTAAACACAAAGAACTCTTATGATTAATCCTCTCCTTCTCTACACATGACTTGAAACGTTGCTCTCTTTGAGGAGAACTTCTAACATACTTCACAGCATCACGAATTCGAGTTACCGACCCTTTGATTTCATTCAAGCCATCTTTCACAATTAAATTAATGATATGGGCACAACACCTCATGTGAAAAAACTCACCTTTTAAAATAAAGGCATCACTCTTTTTAGAGAACTTTCTCTTCAAATATGCAAGTGCAACATCATTAGCACTTGCATTATCAACAGTTAGTGTGCACAATTTCTCTATACCCCAATCAATCAAGCATGCCTCTACTGCCCTCCCAATTGCCTCACCTTTGTGGCTAGATATTACACAAAAGCTTAAAATTCTTTTGTGTAATTTCCAATCCTTATCGATGAAATGTGCTGTGAGGCACATGTAAGAAACATTTTGTAGGGAAGTCCATGAATCAGTAGTAAGACAAATTCTTTGATTTGATTTCATGAACAAATTCCTCAATTTCTTTTTCTCATTACTAAATAATGTCACACAATCCCTTGCCACTGTAATGCGTGAAAGTTTTCTAAAATTAGGTTGCATCACACTACAAAAGTGACGAAAACCTTCACGTTCAACAAACCTAAAAGGTAACTCATCTTTGACTATCATTTGAGCAAGTGCATCTCTGCATGCATCTTGTTCAAATTTCCACAGGCCAAGACTATTTTCAGAACCTTCTTCTTTAACTGACTGAAATGACAAAGTTTTTTGTTTCTTTATCTCATGATTATAAGGACACTTTGAGCAATTAGCAACATGTTTTCTCAAAGTACTAGTCCCATTCTCACTTAACCATGCATATGTGTTATGACAGTAATTACATTTAGCCCCTTCAGGTTTCTTACACCCTTCCTTATAAATTTTTGTGAAATGAAGCCAAACCTCTGAACCTTTCCTACTCTTTTCTTCAGGATGACGTACCTTTGTCTTAGAGGAGGACATAGAAGCATCAAGTTTATGCTCCACAGGGGTGCTACTGTTACCAGGATTTGCAATCTCTTCAACACTTGACATCTAACAAGAAACAGAAATACACAAATATATCAAATGACAGAATGTATAACAATCCCAAAAAATCCCTAACTCAGCAAAATCCCTAAACTTCAAAAATTTCTAAAAAATCAGTTAGAAAATTAAAAAATTACTTTTAATAGAAAATTGCTACTGTCAGATTAAATTTTCTAAAATGATTAGGAAAGGTTTGATTAAAAATTGCTACTGTCAGATTTCTATCAGTTAGAAAATTTCTAAAATGATAGAATGTAATGTTACCAGGATTTCTATTCAAAGATTTCTATCAAAAATGCAAGAGTGAATAGATGATAGGATATAATGTTACCAGGATTTCTATTCAAAGATTTCTATCAAAAATGCAAGAGTGAATAGAGGACAAAATGTAATGTTACCAGGATTTCTATTCAAAGATTTCTACTGTCAAGTTATGTTTTGAATATTAATTACTCTGTTTTGGATGTTAGTTACCAATATGGGCATGAATACTAGTTAGAAGAGAAGATATTGTATAAATAGATATCAGAAAAAGGGTGTGGATTATTTTCTGAATCAGTACAGGAAAGCAAAATATATTTATATATTTAAAAAAAAAAAAACCTAACACAAAAATAAAAAAATTACTCACTGATTTCGTACTGCGATTATGCAAGAGTGAATAGCCGATGGTATTGGAAAGCTATTGGTGGCAAGATCATATACTAAAGGAGATAGTTGGCCAGATTTGGAGGTCCTAACAGTAGCAATGGTGGAAGGTACTGTTGTGATGAGATTGAGAGAGAAAGAGATGGTTGATGGCATGACTGGTATGTAGTATTCAAATAAGAGGAGAGTGTGAGAGAAACGAAGAGATGAAGATGGAATCGAGGAGACGAATCTGAACTGAAGGCCAAGGCCAAGAAATAGTCGAGACCCTTCGAGTTCTCTCTGAAGAATGGCGTGATTGAGTTGAATTTATGAACTAATGTTTATTAAATATCATATATATATATATATAACTGATGTTTAAAACAGAGGCGTGATTGAATTTATGAACTAGTATTTCAAAATGTTCTCTCTCAAGAATGGCGTGATTGGCATTCCAATTAAATATCATTTATTATAAACAGAGGCGTGATTGAATTTATGAACTAGTATTTCAAAATGTTCTCTCTCAAGAATGGCGTGATTGGCATTCCAATTAAATATCATTTATTAAATATCATATATATATATATATATATTCGGTTCGGTTCGGTTCGAACCGTGATTTTTTTATAAAATCCGTTAACCGAACCGTTTTTACGGTTTTCAATATTTTTAGAACCGAAACCGAACCGGTTCTTAATAGAACCGAACCAAACCGTACGGTTCGATCTGGTTTGGTCCGGATTACCGGTTTAAACGGATTTTTGAACAGCCCTAAGTTTGTCAATGAATGTATAATCGCATGTGAGATGACTTTTGTAAAACACTTGGAATTATGTAAAGGTACATGGTTAACATCTTATTTCGAAAGTGGGTTGATGTAATAGTTATATGGGATTATTTTGGGGCGTTTCAGCTGGTTAATTCATTTGAGGCTTGTATGGCATGGTTGTAGTGCAATTTTCTTCAAGAGTTTGATGTTTTCATGCTAAGATCATCTTTCTTTTGAGTTGAAAGCATGCTTTAGTGTTGTTTTGCACTCCATTTCAACACTTTAAATCTCTGCAACCTCCCTCATTTCTTCACTTTTTTATTTGCTTTGAGGGTTGGTTAACCTTTGGGTTGTGTTTAAGCTTGAGATCGAGGTTCATGGTTAATGGTTTTAATCCTCTCTTGGGGGTTTCTACTAACCAAAGGCATGACCTCTCTCTTGCCTTACTCACCTTGGACTTAATCGATTAAAGAATGGATTGGTAATGTAAAATGAGTAAACAAAAATGGACAAGTAAAAGAGGCAAGATAAGCATCTTACGTGTTGCATTGCATGTGTTCGGATCGGACGTTAATTCGAACACGGGAAAAATGGGACGTTTCATACTCAAAGTGATGAAACGTGCCACTTTCCTTGGTTACCACCACCTTTGATCATGCATGATAGGGTATTGGTTTTGTTGAGTCTTGTTTTGCACTCATTAAGCTTGTACAAGCTTGGTTCCTTAGCCATCATGCATGGAAAATGCTTGGTTGATGGTTTGAGGGCCAAGGGTTGCACTCCTTTGAACTTGTGTAATGATAAGGAGGGTAGCAGTACATACACTCCTTGAGAATACACTGCTTTGCCTCTGTTTGCTCTCTGTTGCAGCAAAAAAAGAAGATCAGGGAAGGAGTGGCCGACCAGCCACCAGCAGTAGCCGACCGGCCACCATCTCCCGGGTACATTGAACTTGTGTTGATAGACTTTGTCAGGTCGGAGATCCAGTTCAAAAGAGTAACCAGTGTTTCCTTCGCCGGTGGCAAGGCAAAGAAGGGCTAGACAGGGCTCATTGCTTCAACTGATCCGACAGCCACCAGTTAGATCACCTTTGTTCAACTTAGCAGGTCCATAATAGCACAGAGTCTGGAAGAAGTTGTGGCCATGATAGCGACATTAAACCAGGGAATCGCCATGTAGGATGAGACCAATGCTAAAATACAACGCCCATCTGGGGCACCTACCACACATCCAGCCTCGGGACCCTAGCCAAACTTTGACCCACTTCCGCCAGTTGAAGATTCGCATGGTTCGGATCCCCAAGAAGGGTTGGCTCAAGCTCAAGTTTTTAGACCCCTGGTGCAGCCTAATGAGGGGCTTTTTCCCCTTGATATCAATGATCTCAATCTGACCTCAGTGAAAATTGTGAACCTTGAGAAGCAATTCAAAAAGGCACAGGGCCTTAACTCCACTCCCGACATTGATGATGGGTACACTGAGGCTGCCGTAAGGCTTCTAGATAGATTCAAAATGCCACATATGGACCGTTTCGATAGGATTGGAGGTCCTATGGTACATATCCAGTTTTTCTTGGATGTTTTGAAACTGATGGGTCTGACTAAGCCTCAAAAACTCTCTTTGTACGGAAGAACCCTGTCGGGTATAACAGCCACTTGGTATGCCAAGTTGGAGGATAAAGTGAAGCAGAACTGGGAAGAATTGGCTGAGGTATTTGTCGATCAGTATTCTTATAATACCCAAGTTGAAATGACCACGCAAGAGCTTGAAGCAACCCACCAGAATCCTACAGAACCTTTTGTGGAATTTGTTGCAAGGTAGAGAGCAAAGGTAGCATAGATGACAAATCGCCCTTCTAAGAGGGACCAAGTGCGGATAGTGGTGCAGAACCTTGAGCATGATATGTTGCAAAAGTTAATAGTTGCTCCACTATTCACTTTCAAAAGTTTGCATGAATTGGGGGTTCAGATCGAGAATGCATTTAACAGAGGGATTATTTCCAAAACAAGCGAACCAATAAGGAAGGTTTTTGCTGGGAGTACCCATGCTAGTAGTAGCACTATTCCCAAACCCCCTGAAATCAATGTCGTCGCCACTCTAAAAACTGTCGACCCTTTTGCCAATGCCAACCCACAAATAGCTGGCCTAACTCGAGCTTAAGGTAGAACTTTCACTCGCCTCTATATGAGCCTAACCAACGCACTAAAAGTCCTGATGGAAAAAGGGTATCTCAAATCCCTTGATCCTCAACCTCTGTCTGACCCACTCTTTACCAGACATAACCCCACCAAATACTGCGTGTATCATCAATAGCGCGGTCATGGCACTGATCGTTGCTACCGCCATCATCATGAGGTCCAGGATCTCATCGACAACCAGACGATAGCTCCACCTCAAGACCACAATGACCAAGTACCTCATCCACACCTTAACCTCATCCATACACTGCAATCCATCTATAACCCCAGTATATACATCACCCCGGCCCATTTACCCAAGCCTGAGGTGTTTATCCCAAAAAGAACGGACTTGTGCATGATAAATGAACTCGAACCCCAATCATCTCAAACCCATGAACCCACTACATCTGAGCTAATGAGCATGATTGAAGATCTTCAGAGAACAGTGGCAGATTTAGCCTTTGGGATTTTGGCTCCATCATCGACCATATCACATGCTAGAAATTTCACGCCAAACGACTCCCCAATCTTGGGGCGAGTTGCAATTGAAAAAGGCTAACCTAAAGCTATCTCAAGTCTGGGTAATGACATGTCGACAATAACTGGGCTCCGCTCTAATATAGAGACCCAATTCCTTGGCAAAGTATAAGCAAATGACAAGAACAAGGTAAAGGTAGGCATTGGTTCCCATGAACACCTTCTGTAGGCTGTTAAGGCTTTGAAAGCCGAAGGACTGAACAAACTGCAAGTGCTCGCAGTTGTTGCAAAGACTGTCGATAGCGCTTTTGCCACTCAGGATGAGAGCATTCTAAATCAAGGGGCAAACCAGGAGAAGGGCTATCATACTAGAAACACCCCTTTCAGCTCCAATCCTACACTCAGAAGAGATCGTCAAACCCAGTCAGTACTTGCCAACCCCTTTGCCAGTACATCCAACATAACTCCACAAACCTCGAAGCACCAACCCTGAGGCCAGAGAGTCTTTGCCCCGCTTTACATGACCTTGTCCAAAGCTCTCCAAATCCTTATAGGACAAGGCCATCTTAAACCCTTTGAGCCTCGACCTCTCCCGGATCCCCTTCCAACTAAGCATAATGCTGCCAAGTACTGTGCCTTCCATCAACAAATAGGTCATGACACTGACGTTTGTTTTCGTCTTTGCCATGAAATACAAGATTTGATTGACAGCGAGGTCATCGGTGCACCAGGTCCTACAAAGTCTATCGGCACTGGATCAATGAACTTGGGGGATAATGTGACTATTTGATCGGAGGATGAACCACCTGCTGATGGCGCTCAGTTTACTTCAGATATGGGGATGGCACACACTGTTTTGAGCAATTTGTGAATGTTGTTTAATTTACTTTCGGACTTGGGTATTGGGTCAGTCTTGTCGTGTTGTTTTGAGTCAATCTTGTTGTATCGAGTCTGTCTTGTTGTGTCGAAGGTTGGTGATTTTCGGGTGTGTTAACTCGGGCATTACTTTCTTGTTTTGTGTTTTTCTTTTACACTCTTTCTTCTGCATCTATTTCACCATTGAGCCAGTTGCGCCAGAAGATCTGAATGAAACGGCAAAGATTTTCACCAACTTTTCTATGCCTTTAAGTCATTGCATTGACCTAAGTTTTTCAAAACTTTTCTAACACTATGATGAAAACAAAGAGGAAGGAATTCCTCAAGATTTGCAAAAATTTGATCAATGGAGAGAAAGAGAGGCATGCTAAGCCCTTAATGAATGAGATCATGTTTGTTAATATGAGTACTGAGAAGGATCCTGGCTTGATCTAGATTGGTTCTACATTGTCTTCAGCGTGAGCAACTAGTTACTTTCTTAAAAGATTTCAAAAAATGTTTTGCGTGGTCCTACGAAGACATGTATGGAATTGATCTTGAGATTGTGCAACATAGGATCACTCTTATGCCTCAAGACTTGACCCATTTACTTTTAAACCTTGAACTTTAATTCAGAATGTTCAACGATCAACCAAAACATAAGGTTTATATGGCCGGATTGGAAGTAAACCTCGAATTAGGGGCAAGAAGGTCAGATGTCGTCAAAGGAAGCTTGCAAAGTTAGATCAGAAGTAGCCCTTGAACTAGGGGCAAAAATGTTAGATGTGGTCAAAGATTCAAAAGATGGGTCATTCTGCAAACCAATGAAGACCGGCAGGAAAGTTAAATCTGTGAAACGGAGAGAAGAAAGTTTATTGTTGAAGGACAATCGAGTTCCTATCTGTAACACTAGGGGCAAATTTGAGACCCCAATTGGATGGACTCCTACATCATTAGCGAACAGTATCCATTCTCCTAGATTCAGAAGGCTTAGAGATCCTAAGGCCAATTAACATGGATAAGTTAAACTTTTCTATCCTTGAGAGGCTCGCTGGGTTGAAAAGCTGGAAGGGCGACCCAGGCAAAAGTTAGAGCAAGAAAAAAAGAAAAAGAACAAAAATGAAAAAATGAAAAGAAAAAAAGAAAGAAAAAAGAAAAGAGAAAAAAGAAGAAATGAAAAGAAAATAAAAACATAGCTCGCAAGGTTGAAAACCCGAAAGGGTGGCCTTGGCAAAAGTTAGAGCGTAAAAGAAGAGTGTTAATACTTGAGTGAATCTCAACCCCGAACTACGTACGGCCTGATTCATGTTTGGGATACGTAGACAACTTCATCCTGAAGTCTGGCCCCAATCATTTTCAGCCTACTTAGCTCATGCATGTTGATTGGTTTATCCTTGTTCAAACTCAGCTATCTTATCCATATGTAAATTGGCTCATCTTCGTTCAAATTCGGTTGTCCTATACCGTTGGAAGATTTAGCTGCAAGACAATTCAAATTCAGATATAAGATTGTGCAGCTCGAGAATATATTCCACGTTGGTTGAGCAATGGCTATTTGCAAAAACAGTTTTGAAGATTTTTAGTGAGGTTGACTAATTCTCTTGAAAATTATTCTATTTTTTTCAAAACTGGACCATTTTTTGGACCCAAAAAAGGAAAATTTTCAGTGCTCGCAACCTGACTTGGATGATTTCAAATCAGAAAATCGAACAAGTATGTTAATCTAACTCTTATATTGGTCAAAATTTGTTTTAGTAAAAAGCCAAAAACAAAAAATGGTCAAAATAATGAACTAAGGGCACAATTAAGTTAGGTTTTCTGTCTTTTTCCCATTATCAACGTATTCTCCAGAAAGGGCACAACTAAAGCTAACAACAGAGGCCAAAAGACTCTCTCATCCTCCAAGCAGCGAGGTACCAAGCTAAGTGCGAAGCACAAACTGGAGCTGGATATTCGGTTCCCTCATCTGGACGATCACGCTCAAATTAGCATCTGACCCAGAATGGGGATGTAGAAAATGCAATGTGTGAAACCAATCAATTGTATGCCTGGCCGGTGGGACATGTTGTAACTCACCTCGATCAAGCTAAGCCAGAGGTGTCGTCAACTGATGTCAGTTGCAGATCTGCTGCACATCCAATCGCACCACAACCCCTCTGTGGGAGAGCTCACTAGTTGTGAGCGAAAGAATGAGAATCGAATAGAATACTAGAGGCAAGAGCCCACAACTTCCTGCTTATCCATCAACCACCTAGGGAAGGGATAAAAATTAAAGAATAGAGAGATATGTGCTGAGAAAAAAAGTAAGGAAAGGGCTTTTTTAGAAAAAAGAGATTGAGTGCCAAAGTGATGTGAGAATCAAAAATAAGAAAGGGTGGGAAACATTACCTGGAGAAACAGGCTCCCCGTGAACCGAGAGGTCTCTCGCCATTGTAACACATTCGAGTGTTGTGTTTGTTGTTTTTGTTTGTTTTGAGTCGTTTCGAGTGTCAATAGGTGTGTTTGTGTTGTTTTTACCTTGTCTTTCCCTTTGCTGAGTCGTTTTAATTGTGGTCAGTCGTAGGCTCAATACCCGGTTAAGAACTCATTCTCAATTTCAATTTCAAAAATAAATCGTTTTGTGCTCAGAGTGTTGTGTCATTCCCAACATGGTGTGCAAAACAAGATTCTTTCTTTCATAAACTGCAGGGTTCAACCCAGGTCATGTGAGAACAATAGAACCAGGACCTATCTGAAGCTACATAGGTTCCGAACTACAAAGCAAAAGAAAAGAGGGAAAATTTGGAGCATCTTAGTGTGTTTCAACTTTAGCATTCCCGAGATTGCATTCCAGGTGCACCTTCTCAGGCCTCGCCATTTGCTGGAGTATGAGTGTATCTTGACCCTAAGTTTAAGCCTGCTTCAAGTCAGAATGGCAGTCCAAGCAGCACCCGTGGTTTTCACATGCAGATGTTACCCCTTGCCAATATAAACGAGATGTATCCTGTTTGAGCTGAGCATGTTGCAAAGTCCTCCGAGAGGTAAATCGGAGGCACCAAAGTACATATTTGATGCCCTTTTATTGCATAGAATATGCACTTTCATATACACTTATGTTGCATGCGTGCCTCGCATCATTATGATTCATGCATAGAATATGTTTGCTTTCAAGAATATGCTTATGTTTCATGCATAGAACATGCTTTCGATTTCGCATAGAATATGCTTTCATTCATGCATAGAACATGCTTTCGATTTCACATAGAATATGCTTTCATTTATGCACAGAATATGCTTTTAATTTCGCATAGAATATTCTTGTCTCTTAGAACATGCCTTCAATTTTGCATAGAATATGCTCCTCTCTCGCATGGAATATGTATGGTCATCATATTGCATTGTGAACCAATCAGTCATTCTGTGCATCTATCGCACAATAATCTCACTTCTGTGCATCTATCGCACAATAATCTTACTCAGTACATTTATCACACAATCACTCACTTTGCTCGCACTATTTTGTGCATTTGCTTTGTTCGCACTATTTTGTGCATTTGCTTCGTTCTCACTATTTTGTGCACTTTGTATCACACTCGCGCTTTCTTGCCCATCGTACTTTCTTGTGCAAATTACACTCACACTTTCTTGCGCATCGCATTATCTTGTGCACCTGCATCGCACTATTTTGTTCACCCTGTACCGCATTGTCCTATGCACATTGTATCGCACTATCTTGTGCACCCTCACTTACACTGTCTTGTGCACCCTGCATCGCACTATCTTGTGCACCTACATCGCACTGTTTTGTGCGCCCTGTATCGCACTTTTTTGAGCACTTACACTCGCACTATCTTGTGCACCTACACCGCACTGTCTTGTGCATTACATAGCACTGTCTTATGCATTTCATCGCACTATTTTGTGCATTGCATTCTGTATAGCACTATTTTGTGCATTCATTCACCCTCACTCACACTGTCGTGTGCACCTTGTTTTTTTTTTTGTATCATTCGCACTCTCTTGTGCATCGCACTCTCTTGTGCATCGCACTCTCTTGTGCACTCCTCTGGTCCAGGAGACCTTAAATCCTACATCTTCACTCACACTGTCTTGTGCACCTGTATAGCACTATTTTGTGCACCTACTCGCACTATCTTATGCACTTGCATTGCGCTATCTTGCACATTCACTCTCATACTCGCACTCTCTTGTGCACTCTTGGTCTTGGAGACCTTAAATCCTGCATCTTGGTTTGCATTGTCTTGTGCACTCTCTGGTCTAGAAGACCATAAATCCTCTAGAGGTGCAATTCCATTGGTGTTTGTCATGCCCGAACGACTTCCAGTGGTCTGGTATAGCCGCCTGCCTATGTTTGCGGTGAGTTCCTCTGAGATCAACTGAGACGGTGGACACTAGAGTTCGAATAGCCGATGCCTAGAATGTAAAGGTTCAAAATTTCCAAGACTAAAGTCTGGTTTAAATACTCAGGGGTGTATCCTCGGCTTGAAATCTGTATGGCAGTCCTACAGGTTAAGGTAGCGTGTATGCACCTCGATTCTGGATACTGAATCAACCTAGTCTATCACCCTATTGGAGAATAGGGAAAGCTGTCATCATAGCCAAGGAGAAAAGTAGTACCTATGGTTCAGAAACACAAGATGCAGAAGAAGAAGATCCCCAGCAGCATGAAGTGAGTCATTGCCGATTACCCCTGTAAGGTACCTTCACTTTCTAGCTACTACATCATCTATTACATCTATTGCATTGCATATAGCATTTATCGTATGTATCTACTGCATCATACCAGTTTAACGCCTGCATCTTTTCCATGTTAAGCTTAGTTTGGCATGTGCTCATACATTTCCTTCATTGAAGCATGGTTCTGTGATAATGTGTACGCGCCTATTCCACCAAGAGAATTGTGGTCTGAGGGTTTCGGAACCTTTTCTGTGTTAGTCGTGGTCTGTTTTGTGTCCATACCTTTTCTAGGTAAAATGTGGTTCGACCTGCACCGTATTCATTGCATCTATTGCATCCATTGAATCGTACTTTGCTTTGTTGCATTCAGCATGTAAGATCATTATCTTTCCTCAGCAGATCATTCCTCACTTATATCATACCACCCAATTACTTGTATTCTTTCTGCGAAACACATAGTTCTGCATGTGCACACGCCTATCCCACTAAGAGAATTGTGGTTTGAGGGTTCCAGCACTTTTTCTATGTTAAACATAGTTTGATTTTGTATCTCCACCCCTTTATGATATTTGTGTGGTTTTGCACTACTAGTGGTTTGATTATTTTATTACATTGTTTTGTTACATTGTGCATCATTTTGCATTATGCCCCTGAACTACGCTGGTTTGATTCCTTGCAATATGGATACGTAGGCAACCTTCGGGTTCAACCAATTGTATCTGTATTTTGTTTGTTTGTCCAAGTCTTCAGCCTTGTCAAAAATGGGTCGTCTCTGGGTTTTGACATTCACTCACGTCATTTCATGACTTCCGAGTTCTGTCAAAAAGGGACAACTGTAGACACTCCATTTTTTACCGCCCTTACGACTTGGGCACCACTGATTGCTTACTTGGTGATAAAAGTTGTGCAGTGCAAAGGTTCGATTTCTTTGGCATGGAGAGTATCAAATCCCAACCTCACACCCCTTTTTTTTTACCAAAGCCTTTTGACCAAAAAGATTTTAGACCTTAAAACCCTCTCTTTTAAAATATTTTTTGAAAAAATTTCTACGATGTTCTGAGGCTCGCATTTCGTTAAATGTTGCGCTTCTCGGTAAACTGAGCAAGGACAAAGTGGAAATGAATGAAACGGAGGTGAACTCTTTGAAAATATCTTTAAAATATCTTGTTTAGAGGTTTGGAGTTGAAGAAAAGAAAAGAGGAGAGAAGAAACCAAGTTAGAGAAAAAGTTGGGCATCAATCCAATTGAGCTGGAACTAAGCAGTCTTCACTAAAAGAGGCATATCTTTTTGTACACATGGAATTTTGATGTGAGGCTGCCACCATTGGAAAGAATACTTCTGGGGTTTGAATTTAGACCCAAGAATGACCTACAAAGGAGTTCAGATGAAGGAGATATGCCTAATAGAAGTTGAGGCCAGAAACCAGTTTTTGCTTTCCAGCCACTAGTAAAGCTTGTCGGCCATGTGTCGTCCAATAGTGGTTTTTTTCATCCACCACTGGTGGCAGTCGGCCATCAGTGATGGCCTGTTGGCCACAAGTGTCCAAAAAGCTCAGATTTTGTAGATATTTCCCTTCCAACTGTTCTACACTGCCCCAGATATTTTTACCTTGATATTTTTTACCTGAAGCCACATTTTTCTATATATAGAGGGCCTTCTCTATTGTTTTCAAGGATAGAAAGATTTGGGAGCCTCTCTCTAGATTTCTCTCTCTCCCTTGCCCTTTTGTGCATACAAGTAGAAATACACTTCTAGTTTGCCTATCAACCCTTAACCAAAGTTACTTATCTTTGGGATGAGATTCCTTAGGACTTTCTTTGAGCTTTAGAAGGTGATTTTTAGCTTGATTTGGTGCCTCATTTGTGCCTAAAGTGTGTTGTGCTTCAAGAGGTATAAGACTCACCTTTTAAACTTGTTTTGCATAACTTGTTTCACCATCTTTTTGTACTGTTTTTGGTCTGGTTTTCAACTACAAAAACCTCTATTTTTCAATCCTAAAAATGGTGGTTTGAGCCTTTGTGAGTTAGGGGGTTGTCCCCCCTTTTGGCTCTTTAGCTTGTAAAGCTTTTTGTGCTATCTTTCATCACATTCAAACCAACTTTTTTGACCCTTTTTACCATTGATTTTCAGAGGTTTTCAAAGGCTAAAAATGTTGTTTTGAGGCCCCAAAAATAGAGGGGTTGGCCACCTCTCTTCATGCTTGTTTACTAGTTTAAAAGCTCCATGTTTTAGCTTATTGTCTTAGCTTCTTTTAGCATGTTTTCAAACTGATTTTGGGCTATAAAAACTCTGTGTTTTTTGGATTGAAGCTTGGGTCCTAAGGCCATTAAAGGTTGAGGGGTTGATATCCCTTTCTTTGTACCTTATTTTGAAGGCCTTTGCCCTTGTGTTTCCCACCCTTGCATTATCTTTTTCAAAGCTTTTAACCACTGAATTTCAGAGGTTTTTTAGTGATAAAAACCTTCTTTTGAAGTCCAAAATTGGAGGGGATGGCCTCCCCTCCTTGTTGTCTTGCTTGCATGCCTAGTTGCCTATCATGTTAGCATGCTTTTCTAGCATTTTGTAGCTTAATCTCAGCATGTTTTTGTCACTGTTTTGACCTATTTTGGCTCTATTTTGGGCTGGTTAATTCATTTGAGGCTTGTACGGTATGGTTGTAGTGCAATTTCCTTCACTAGTTTGATGTTTTCGTGCTAAGATCAATTTTCTTTTGAGCTGAAAGCATGCTTTAGTGTTGTTTTGCACTCCATTTCAGCACTTTAAATCTCTGCAACCTCCTTCATTTCTTCACTTTTTCATTTGCTTTGAGGGTTGGTTAAACTTCAGGTTGTGTTTAAGCTTGAGATCGAGGTTTGTGCTTAATGGTTTTAATCCTCTCTTGGGGGTTTCTACTAACCAAAGGCATGACCTCTCTCTTGCCTTAAATCATCTTTCAGATCAAAGGAGGATTGCTTTCTGGGGCTTCAGCTTAGACTCAAGAATGACCTACAAAGGAGTTCAGGTGAAGGAGATATGCCTAATTGAAGTTGAGGCCAGAAACCAGTTTTTGCTTTCCAGCCACTAATGAAGCTTGTCGGCCATGTGTCGGCCACAAATGGACTTTGTCGGCCATGTGTCATCCAAGAGTGGTTTTTGTCATCCACCACCGATGGCAATCGGCCATCAGTGATGGCCGGTCGGCCACAGGTGTCCAAAAAGCTCAAATTTTGCAGATATTTCCCCTCCAGCTATTCCACACTGCCCTAGATATTTCTACCTTGATATTTTTGACCTGAAGCCACATTTTTCTATATATAGAGGGCCTTCTCTATTGTTTTCAAGGTAAGAAAGATTTGGGAGCCTCTCTCTACAATCCTCTCTCTCTCTCTTGCCCTTTTGTGCATACAAGTAGAGATACACTTCTAGTTTGCCTATCAACCCTTAACCAAAGTTGCTTATCTTTGGGCTGAGATTCCTTGGGACCTTCTTTGAGCTTTAGAAGGTGTTTTTTAGCTTGATTTGGTGCCTCATTTGTGCCTAAAGTGTGTTGTGCTTCAAAAGGTATAAGACTCACCTTTTAAACTTGTTTTGCATAACTTGTTTCACCATCTTTTTGTATTATTTTTGGCTTGGTTTTCAACTACAAAAACCTCTATTTTTCAGTCCTAAAAATGGTGGTTTGAGCCTTTGTGAGTTAGGGGGTTGTCCCCCCTTTTGGCTCTTTAGCTTGTAAAGATTTTTGTGCTATCTTTCATCACATTCAAACCAACTTTTTTGGGCCTTTTTACCACTGATTTTCAGAGGTTTTCAGAGGCTACAAATGTTGTTTTGAGGCCCCAAAAATAGAGGGATTGGCCACCCCTCTTCATGCTTGTTTACTAGTTCAAAAGCTCCATGTTTTAGCTTATTGTCTTAGCTTCTTTTAGCATGTTTTCAAACTGATTTTGGGCTATAAAAACTCTGTGTTTTTTGGATTGAAGCTTGGGTCCTAAGGCCATTAAAGGTTGAAGGGTTGATAGCCCTTCTTTATACCTTGTTTTGGAGGCCTTTGCCCTTGTGTTTCCCACCCTTGCATCATCTTTTTCAGAGCTTTTAACCACTGAATTTCAGAGGATTTTCAGTGATAAAAACCATTTTTTGAAGTCCAAAATTGGAGGGGATGGCCTCCCCTCCTTGTTGTCTTGCCTGCATGCCTAGTTGCCTATCATGTTAGCATATTTTTCTAGCATTTTGTAGCTTAATCTCAGTATGTTTTTGTCACTGTTTTGACCTATTTTGGCTCTATTTTGGGTTGGTTAATTCATTTGAGGCTTGTATGGCATGGTTGTAGTGCAATTTCCTTCACTAGTTTGATGTTTTCATGCTAAGATCATCTTTCTTTTGAGTTAAAAGCATGTTTTAGTGTTGTTTTGCACTCCATTTCAGCACTTTAAATCTCTGCAACCTCCCTCATTTCTTCACTTTTTCATTTTCTTTGAGGGGTGGTTAACCTGCGGGTTGTGTTTAAGCTTGAGATCGAGGTTTGTGCTTAATGGTTTTAATCCTCTCTTGGGGGTTTCTACTAACCAAAGACATGACCTCTCTCTTGCCTTAAATCATCTCTTGGTTGATGCCTCTTCCATTAGAGGACACTCACCTTGGACTTAATCGATTAAAGAATGGATTGGTAATGTAAAATGAGTAAACAAAAATGGACAAGTAAAAGAGGCAAGATAAGCATCTTACGTGTTGCATTACATGTGTTCGCATCAAACATTAATTCAAACACGGGAAAAATGGGACGTTTCATACTCAAAGTGATGAAATGTGCCACTTTCCTTGGTCACCACTACCCTTGATCATGCATAATAGGGTAGTGGTTTTGTTGAGTCTTGTTTTGCACTCATTAAACTTGTACAAGCTTGGTTCCTTAGCCATCATGCATGGAAAATGCTTGGTTGATGCTTGGAGGGCCAAGGGTTGCACTCCTTTGAACTTGTGTAATAATAAGGAGGGTAGCAATACATACACTCCTTGAGAATACACTGTTTTGCCTTTTTTTGCTCTCTGTTGAAGCAAAAAAGAAAGATCAGGGAAGGGGTGGCCGACCAGCCACCAATGGTAGCCGACGGCCACCATTGGTAGCCAACCAGCCACCAATGAAGAAGGTTGTTCTTTGTACTCCTAAAGGGGATCAGAGGTGTTCTGGGAGTTGGCACAATTTTCAATGGTCAAACAATGTGCAAACAGAGGCTGCAATGGCAAAGCAATGGCATTTTCGAGAGGAAAAGCCAAGCATGCATGCATCCCTCGCCCCTCGAGGCCATTTAACTGCTTTATTCAGTTAATTATTGGTAGCTAATTTACTTTCCTTATAATTAGTTAGTTAAAATGTTTAGCTAATTAATTCATTTTGTAATATTTAATTAGCTTAGAATAGTTTGTTAAATCATGTTGTAATAATTCGTTAACTAGAACAGTTAATTAGTTTCAAGTTTTGTAATTAGTTAGCTTAGCTTAGATTAACTTAGCTTATTCATTTGGACCCTCCTTCGCGAGGACGTAATGTTGTAATAAGTGTGCGTACGTGTAGACGTCCCCGAACGCCCCGGGAGGGAATCCCGTTTCGTTCGTTTTGGGCTCACTACAGTTCAGGACTCAAATTGTCACGGTTTTAAATCTGAACCAAAGAGTCCAAATCTGGCAAATCGTTTTTGAAAACAGATTTTTTTGTAAAGAAGTGCCAAACATGGACTGCTTTGCCACAGAGTCGCCACCTAAATGTTTTATTTTGGAAAATTTAGGAAACCCTAACTCGTTGCCTAAGGCTACGTGTCCGTCATCACCAAAGTTGCCTCGGCTCGGGCACTTGGGTACGATTGGGAAAGGTCAGCTATGAGCACTCCTGCTCACCCGATCAAAGATCGGCCTCTACTAACCATGATATCGATTTTTGAAAATATTATGTGCTCTTATTCCGGTTTATTAGCCTAGACTTACTGCGTGATGCGCACAGCATACAAGTATATACTGAATTCCCTGAATTGGAACAAAACATCGCATATCCGTTTGTTTTGAAAATGGATTGAAATTTGCTACTCGCAAGTAGGCTAAAACACGAGTTTCGACGAATTATTCCAATTCAAGCAACCCAACCTTCACCCACAGGCATTCAGGCAGTTATAACACATAAGCACATAGCCTCATGGTAAGCATGCTATCATGGCAACACTTACACTCATGCAAGGATGCTAAAACATAAATGCTTACCGAGTACTCCAAACCAAAACAGAAACTAGTTAATAATCATATGCATGATCCTAGTTCATGTTAAGATGGCTAATGCAACACATGCAAGATGCAACTACAACAGGCTCGGCTATTCTAAGATGGCATATGATGATGCTACAACTGACACGTATTCAACTTGGAATTGAAATACAATGCAGTTAGTATGATGCGCCGAGCCCCGTGCATGCAAGACAAATGTATGGATGCACGTATGCATAGCATAAGGTATGCTAATTTAAATATGTCCTAATACTAACCATTGAAAGCAGGTAAGTAAAAGGGAGAAAGAAGTGGGGGTTGGAAGACATACACACACTCACACACACTTATTACACAATTGCCCTCGCTCGGAGGGTCCGAAAGAATAATACAGGCTGAATAATGAACCAACTATCCTAGCTAATTAATTATTACAAAACTTCTAATTAATTAACAAATTAATTACAAAAAACAACCTAAATATGAAACTAAAGAGACCGCCGCAGCTCTGCCTCGGAATGCATGGATAATGCATGCTCGATTTGCCTTGCCCGGAAACCCGCTGCCATGCCATTGTTGCCTCTGTTTGCACTGTCATATACCTCTGAGGACTGTGAAAATTCTGGAGATGCCTCTAAATTGCTCCCTGAGCATTGTGAGATGCCACCGACCAAGGCATAAGATGACCGGCCATTGATAAATGGTTATCGACCAATTGTTGAGCCATCGGCTAATTATTTTTGGTCGGTCGGTACTGTAGGTAGCCGGTCGGCCAAATCTTCCTGCAGAAACCTGTTTTGACAGCAGCAGAGGACAGACAAGGTATGGCATGGAATTTTCAAGCAAATGTGCGCATGTCCACTCTCCCTATCATGTTATAGACTCAAGGGAGTGTGGCCCTTGGTCCTCAGGCCACCAATCACGCATTTCGAATCATGATGGCCAAAGGCACCAAGTTTGCAAATCAATGTGAATGCGTGCGACAAAACAAATGAATGCCTTACGCCCTATCATGTTGAGGTCAAGGGCATCGGCGACCGAGGGTTAAGACGTGTTTCGTTACTTTGAGTATGAACACACCTCACCCCTCATGCTTGGTTTGACACCCCAAACCAAGCAAAATGTAATGCATGTATGCAATGTGGCTCAAGTATGCAACATGAGGCTAAGTTAACAAAGCATGCCAAATGCAATGCAACCTAAGCATGCAAATGTACAATGTGCTAAGCATGCAAGATGCAATGCAATGCAACCTAACATGCAAGCTAAACTAATGTAACAAGAACATACAAACACGGTATAATGCAAGCATGCAACTAGAGGCAACATGTCAAACATGCAACTATGTATAAGGATGGACTTAAACTGAAATAGGAGGCCTCAGCCATGCCCCAAAACAGTGGCCAAAACACCCAATTTAAGGGGCCAAAAGGGGAGGCGGATACACACACAACATTGGCCCATAAGCTAGAACACTATGCACAACATTCAAGCATGAGCAAGATGGAGTAAACATGAGGATGTGGCAATACAACAAGCTCTGAAATCGTGTCAATAATGCTACCAAATCATGCACCTAAGGTGAATAAAGCATGCTAAAGGGCTTAAGGTCCAAAGCTAGTCAAGATGCTTGAACTAAGGCCATATCAACCAAGCCCCACAAGACCAAGATGACTAAAAAAAGACTTAGGGCAGACCAAAATAAGACTAGAACATGCATGGAACATGGTCAAAACATGCCAAGAAATGGGCCCAAAACAAAGGGCATTCAAAGCCACAAGGAGGGCACTCTAAGACAACCACCCCAACCGCTCATGGCATGGACTAGACAACTAAAAATAGAGTTTCAATACATCAAAACGCACCCCAAAACCCACTGATATGGCAGCCCAAAGCCTCAAACACATAGGCATACACCAAGGCCTTAACATGGAGCATAAGATCACATCTCTTCAAGGCATTGAAAAGGTAGCAAATGCAAGCATGTAAGCACAAAACATGGACTGAAATGGCATAATAAGTGATTCCAAATCACTGAAATAGCCTAGGTAATGCAAGCTAATGACTCACACACTCAAGGCTCACAAGTCAAAATGCAAAGAGGCTATACCAAACACGGAAAACATGATCAAATCAGCACCCAACAGACCTTAAGCATGATGAAATATGACCAAAAGCTTCATGAAGTCAAGCTAGAACATGCAAGCATGGAGGTCTAAAGACAAGATGCATTTCTAGGCAAAATGGAGGAATACAAGGCAAGTATATTATGCATGCAAGGGGTCAATAAACCAACATAGAACAAAGATAAAACATGCTAAATAAACTCCAAATAACCTCTGAAACAAGACCAAACAAAACTAAGCATGCATGCTACCCTTATGAGCTAAAAACATGAACAAATGAGACACAAAGGGAGAGGGGTGTCCCTTCCCTATGCAAGACTTTAAAGCCTCTTCTTCACCATTGAAAATCCTCCAGATTTCAATGGTGAGAAGGCCAATGCACAAAAGTATTCAAAGCTCAACCAAAGAAGGCACAAAATGGTCCAAACAAGGCCTAAGAGAAGGAGGTCGACCCTAAACACAGAAGAGACCATAATAAAACATCTTAAGCATGAAAAATCAGAGTTTTTATCAGTTATACACAAAGCTCAAAACAGCATGCAAAGTAGGTTAAAAGCTAGTGCAAGATTGGAGAATATAAAGCAATAGTGTTTACCCTTGAAGAACACTTCAAGAACAGCAAGTCCAGCCCCATTTTTCTGATCAAAACCAACTCAAAACTCCAAGAACAAACTCTCAACACCTCCAAAACCGAAGTATGGTGTAATACTAGGTGTCTTAGTGCAAAACTAAGAACAAAACACCCTTTTAGCCCCTCTAACACACACAAATGAAACGAGAGAGGGAGATACAGAGAGAGAGTGGTGTATATATGCTATATAACTCTGATTTGTTGAACCTCCTCAAAGGAGAAGAGAGGTCTCCTTTTATAGAGGAAGACAAAGGCCTAAGCTTCTTAAAGAAGCTAAGGCAAAAGGGTCAAGGAGGTCAAGCTTCTAAGAGAAGCTAAGGCAAAGGGTCTAAGCTTCTTGAGGAAGCTAAGGCAAAGGGTCAAGCTTCCCCAAGAAGCTTGAGCAAAGGGTGCAAGCTTCTCCAAGAAGCTTGAGCAAAAAAAAGATGCAAAGGGTGCAACTCCTTCATACACGTGCATGGAGGACAAGTCCGTGCATTCCAGCCGGCACAGCTGGCATGCACAATGCCTGAAAAAGGTAAAAATGAGGTACCAGCCAAAAAAAGAGACAACCGGCCAAATAAATGGTCGGCCGACCACACAAAAAAGCCGATACACCTAAGAGAATACCGACCGACCAAACATTTGGTCGGTAGAAAAAAAATCAAGGCCGGTGGCATCATGCCATGGCCGGTGGGTTTCAGGGATAGCTAACAAGCCTCTTCCCACCCTCAGAAGCACAAAACACAAGTCCTTGGTGCAAAACCAAGCACAGAACAGGCAAGTTAAGAGATCCTGAGACAAGGCGCCCGGCCGAGGCCTCCGGGAACTCAAAACGAACACGAACATGGATGATCACCAAGCGTTCAAACGGTGACGTCCAAGTCTTGAGGACGGTAAAAAATGGGGTGTCTACAGTATGTATGTGCATGTCTTCCAATCCCACGTCTTTCTCCCTTTTATTTAACCGCTTTTGATGGTTAGATTAGAGTTATGTTTCAATTAGCATATCGCATGCTTGCATCCATTTATCTTGTATTGCATGCACCAAGGCTCAGCGCATCATTCAAACTGCATTGCAATTTCAATACTTATTTGAATACGTGTTTAAACACATGTTTTTCAAATCGATTCATATGTCATATTAGTAGTCGAGCTTATTGATTACATATTGCATGTGTTGCATTAGACACTTAACATAGTTAGGATCATGCATTTTTCTAACTAGTTTCTATTTTGGCTTGGAGTACTCGATGAATTTTATGCTCTAGCATACTTGCATGAGTGTGATTGCCATATTGCCATGTTTCACATGCTTGCCATGAGGCTATATGCTTACTTGCTAAACTGCATGAATGCCTGTGGATGAAGGCTTGTTCTTTGAATTGGAACAATTCAATGAATGTAAGTTTTAAGCCCACTTTATTGTGGCAAATCATGTTTTAAGCCCACTATCATTAGTGGCAAAATCGCATCTTTAAGCCCACTTGAAGGTGGCAAATTCAAACCATTTTCAAACAAACATGAAGTTAAATTGTTCCAAGTCTTGCGACTAGTCTATACTTGTGTGTATGCGTCACATAGTAATGTTAGCTAATAACCGGAACAAGAACACCTAATGTTTATAAAAGAACATATCATGATTAGTAGAGGTCGATCTTTGATTGGGCGAGTGGGGGTGCTCATTTCAGGACCTTCCCCTCTCGTACCTAAGTTCTCGAGCCAAGGCAACTTTGGTGATGACGAACACGTGGCCTTTGGCACGAGTTAGGGTTTCCTAAATTTCCCCAAAAATAAAATATTTAGGTGATGACTCTGTATCTAACAAAGCAGTCCAATTTTGGCATTATTTGATTTTAAATCGATTTTCCAAAAAGGTTTGCTAGATTTGGACTCTTTGGTGATTATCAGTTTTACATTGCACTTTGTGAGATTAGATTCAGAACCATGGAAGTCTGAACTGTGAGGCCTTCTTTTCAAACCCTTTCTGAAAAGGGGGCACGAAAAAAAGACAAGTCCACACCTGGTAGCGCATGTCAGGAACGAACCAATGAGGAACGAACGCGTGGAGGAAACGGTTGAGTAAACCGTGCGTAATAACTCATGCACAGTCAAAACTCTTGGAGTTATTGATTTAATGAAGCTAAAAACCTCGGCCAGAGGAACACTCTCAGTTAAAATACTCAAAGAACTTGGTTCTTGGTTCTTGATCCCTGATAAAAATAGACAGTTACGTGCTGGGAACTTGAAGGAATGAATTTTGAGCTGACATAATATATGAACAAGCGATGTAGGTTCCATCACCTCAGGTTGCCGAGGTAATAGAACCTACGGAGCAGTTGTGGGGACATATTTTGTGAGTGACATCACGTGGCCAAGGTGACGCTAAAGTGTCAGCCGAGATGCCATGTGGCATGGTCCTGATGCCAAGGTGATTTCGGCTAAGCCGAGGTTATCTATAGAGGTACCGTAATCCAAAATATACAGATAAGGGACAAAAGTCCGAGAATAGGGAAATATCTCAATTTGGATAAAGATAAAGCTCTTAGGGAGTTTATCCCTATCTAGCTGAGAGTCCAGGATAAGCATTGAGCTTTAGTCCATTGAAGTGAGGCTTCTACAGGGATCAGGTCAATGCTGGCTATAAAAGCAGGGCACCCCCATGGGTCCAAGGTATGTGTAATCTACTGTGAGTAGTAAGCTCTTTCTTGTGAGTTAAGCACAATTTGCTATCTTTGAGAGATATTTGATTGCTGACTTGAGTATCAGAGTGCCCCCGGGTGAACGAATTACCGTCGGATTCTTATCTTTCTGTGACAGGTTGTTCCAGATTAATCTATTCTGTTAGTGCTCTCTAGCTGAGTTTCGTATTTGGTTGTGTGGTCAGAAATCAACACCCACAATTTGGCGAACAACTTTTCACAAAAAGATAAGAATCCGGCAGTGGTTCGTCCACCCGACCTGTCACAGAAAGATACCAATCCGACGATGATTCGTCTACCCGGGGCACTTCGATGCTCAAGTCAGTAATCAAATATCTCTCAAAGATAGTACATTGTGTTTAACTCACAAGAAAGAGCTTACTGCTCACAGTATATTACACATACCTCAGACCTACGAGGGTGCCCTGCTTTTATAGCCAGCAGTAACCTGATCCCTGTAGAAGCATCACTTCAATGGACTCAAGTTCAATGCTAATCCTGGACTCTTAGATAAATAGGGATAAATTTCCTAAGAGCCCTATCTTTATCCAGACTAAGATCTTCTCCTATTCTAGGACTCTTGTCCCTTATCTGTTTATTCTGAATTCCGGTATCTCCGCAGATAACCTTGGCCTAGCCGAGATCACCTCGGCATTAGGACCATGCCACGTGGCACCTCAGCTGACACTTCGACGTCACCTTGACCACGTGTTGTCACTCACAAAATATGTTCCCACAATTAGATTGCGAGCACACTTTCTAGACCATCCTATCAAGACAATTCGTCTTGATAATGCCAGTGAATTTACATCCCGAACATTTGATTATTATTTCATGTCCATTGGCATTGATATTGAACACCCTGTTGCACACTCATACCCAAAATGATTTAGCTAAATCTTTCATTAAGAGACTTCAGTTGATTGCTCAACCTTTGCTTATGAAAAGCAAATTACCTGTTTCAGCATGGAGTCATGTTATATTACATGCAGCATCTTTGATTCGTGTTAGACTAACTGCATATCATGAGTACTCGCCATTACAACTTATATTTGGTCAACTGCCAAATGGTAGTCACCTTAGAGTGTTTGGTTGCACAGTTTATGTTCCTATTGCACCTTCACAGCATACTAAAATGGGTCCACAATATAGGCTTGGAATTTATATTGGTTTTGATTCTCCATCAATCATTAGATATCTAGAACCTTTGACTGGTGATGTATTTAAGGCACAATTTGAGGATTGTTATTTTGATGAAACAATTTTTCCATCATTAGGGAGAGACAAGTCGCAGCCTGAAGCTCGACAGGAAATCACTTGGAATATGTCAACATTATCTCATTTTGATCCCCGTACTAATTAATGTGAACTAGAAGTTTAAAGGATCATTCATTTACAAAGTATTACAAATCAGTTATCGGATGCATTCACCGACACAAAAAAAGTGACAAAATCTTACATACCAGTAGCTAATACCCCAACAAGAATTGATGTTCCTGTCAGACAATCAATGAGTATAGTAGCAAATGAGTTTAAGGCATGCCAGAAGTGTGAAAGACCCATCAGTGCAAAAGACAAAATTCCTCAAAAGCTCAAGAATAATAGTTGGTACTCTAGAAGAAACCATAAATTGATCTCCTAAAGAGATCATACCCATAAATGAAAGCACTCTTGAAGAGGCTAGAATCACAAAACCGACTATAGTAAGTCTATCCAAATCCCCTACTTATGAACCTCTAGAAGAAGAACATCTAGAAGAGAAATCTCCTGAAGAGTTATTTCCTGAAGTGGAAAAGATAACTGAAAATAATGAGATCTCAATATATTATATGAGTACAAGAGAAGTTTGGATTAAAAATCAATTATCGACAACATATTTTCGTTTAAAGTTTCTCTTGACATTACCAAAAGTAATGCTGAAAACATTATCAAAAGTGATGATGACAATGAACCACGAGCTGTCGAGGAACGTCAACTGAGAAAGGATTAGTCAATGTGGAAAAAAACAATACAAGCAGAGTTAAACTCTTTTTTAGGTGAATAACAAAAAAATTGGATGAATTGCAAAGTTAAACTCGCTTACAAAACATGAAGTATTTGGACCTGTAGTTCAAACCCCTGAAGGGATACAACCTGTGGGATATAAATGGGTGTTTGTTCGAAAACGCAATGAGCAAAATGAAATTGTAAGATATAAAGCACGACTTCTTGCGCAAGGTTTCTCGCAGAGACCTGGTATTGATTATGAGGAAACATATTTACCCGTAATGGATGCAATTACATTCAGATTTTTTATTAGCTTGTTAATCACAAAAAATTTAGATATGTATCTAATGGATGTAGTTACAATAAATTTATATGGATCACTAGATAGATAGATATATATATATATATATGAAACTCCCTGAAGGATTTAAAATGCTAGAAGCATTTAATTCAAAACCCAGAAGTGTTTATTCAATCAAGATACAAAGATCTCTATACGGGTTGAAACAATCCGGACATACGTGGTATAATCGACTCAGTGTATATCTGTTAAAAGAAGGATACATGAATGATCCAATTTGTCCATGCATTTTCATTAAGAAATCAGAATGTGAATTTGCAATTATTGCAGTATATGTTGATGATTTGAATCTTATAGGAACTCCAGAAGAGCTTACAAAAATTGTAAAATATTTAAAGAAGGAATTTGAAATGAAAGATCTTGGCAAAACAAAATTTTGTCTCCGCCTGTAGATCGAACATTTTCCAAATGGGATTCTTGTACATCAATCAACATATACAGAAAAAGTCTTGAAGAACTTTTACATGGATAAAGTTCATCCTTTGAGTACTCCTATGATTGTTCGATCTCTTGATGTGAAAAATGATCTTTTTTGACCTCAAGATGATAATGAAAAACTCCTTGGTCTTGAAGTATCATATCTTAGTGCAATTGGCGCCCTCATATATCTTGCAAATTGTACTAGGCCTGATATTGCATTTGCTGTCAATTTATTAGCAAGATATAGTTCCGCACCAACCCAAAGGCATTGGAATGGAGTAAAACAAATATTACATTATCTTGGTGGAATAACTGATATGAGTTTATTTTATTTAAATAAATCAAAGCCTTAGTTAATCGGGTATGCAGATGTTGGATATCTTTTTGATCCACATAAAGCCAAATCACAAACAGGATACGTTTTTACCTATGGGCATACTGCTATATCTTGGCGATCAGTTAAACAAACATTGACGGCTACTTCTTCAAATCACTCATAGATACTTGCAATTCATGAAACTAGTCGAAAATGTATTTGGCTTAGATCCATGATCCATCATATTCAAGAAAGATACGAATTGCCTTCAACAAAAGATAGTTCAACCATATTACATGAAAATAATGCTACGTGTATCACACAGATCAAAGGAGGATATATCAAAGGTGACAGGACCAAACACATTCAACTAAAATCTTTTATACACATGAGCTCTAAAAGAATGGTGATATTGATGTTCAACAGATATGATCAAGTAATAATTTGGCATATCTATTTACTAAAGCATTACTGACTGCAATATTCAAAACGCTGGTGCATAATATTGGGATGCGTCGACATAAAGATTTATTATGCAGTATTAAGGGGAAGTCATCTATTTAAGCAGATTTGTAAATTGTACTCTTTTCCTTCGTCTAAGGTTTTTTCCCACTAGATTTTCCTTAGCAAGGTTTTAATGAGGCAATCTAAACAACTCACATACAAAAATATTGCACTTTTTTTCCTTTTCCATTGTGCTTTCCTTGGTAAGGTTTAATGAGGTATATTCTTAATATATGGTTATCCAAGTAGGAGTGTTGTGTAACATGTGAATAACCTCACCTAAGTTGCTTAACTAATTTGCACAATAGGACAATGTTGGTCCCTTCCATGTGTTTAAGGTGATACCGTAATTAGAACATGAGTTTTCATTAGTATGCATGTATCAGTGCCTATAAAAAACAAACCTATATCTATTGCAATTGGCATCCATCAGAAAAGAAAAAGAAAGGAAAGAAAGAATTTTTCGTTGGCCCTTTACTTTCTAGTATTCTCATTTGGTCACTCATTTCTTTTTATTTTATTGTGAATCTTTCTTCTTTATTTCTTTTAGTTTTATAACATTAAGTAAATTTTTTACTTTTTAGATGCACTTAACCTAAAGGTAACTAAAAAATAAAATATATGTAAAAAATAATAAATACATAAGAATACGAAAAGGTACGAATTTTTATATTTTTTTTGTATTTTTGGTATTTACTGAATTTTTTTTTAAAAAAATTCACAAATGTTATATTTTTTAATTATATTTATATTAAGTGTATCTAAAAACTAAATAAATTATTTAAAATATTAAAAAAATTCAGTGAAAACAAAAATACACGAAAAACAAAAACAAAAAAAAACTTAATTTTCAAAAAATTAGAACCAAACAAGGTTAAGTTTCCCAATCCTAGCCATCCATCACTTAAGATTAAGAGTTTTAATTATAGTTAAATTACCAATATAATTTGTGAATTGCTATATCATCTAATATTAATAGACTACAAATTGGAACCATCTAGGTTTTTTCTTTTTAATCGGCACATAAGTTAATTCAGTCGATCAAAATTCATATATGTCTTTAAGAATTTAAGAGTTTAAGAGTTGGTTTGGGAAGTGGGTTGGCTTTTTGATTTTTTGGCTTTTTTGACTATTTTAGCCTGGGCTAAAAAGCTTGGTTTGGGAAGGACTTTTTGGCTTTTTAGTTTTTTTAACTTTTTTTATAAGAGAAGAGTATAATAATTATGGGTTGGATGTGATATTTTGTTTGTTGTGGCTAAAATAGCCTATTTTGTTTTTTGTGGCTATTTTAGCCAAAAAAGCCCAAAAAATCTCTTCCCAAACAGAGGCATTGACATGACCCCGCTTCCTCATGTTATGGCCTTCAATATATCCTCAAAAACAAAGAATACAGATTGGAGATGTGTGAAATTCCAATCAAAGGCCGTATCTACAATTATATGGAGATGATACAAATAGAAAAATGTTGATGAATTTATAAAAATTCATAAACCTTGGCCTGCATGTATGAGTATTAATTAGATAGTAAACTCTTAATGAGTAATCAATATTCTAAAATTTGGTTATGGAGATGATTGGATATTAGGTCTGACTGTCCTTCTCAAGTCATATACTAAACATGTGCAGATTTGCATTGTGGCATATTAATATTGGGTTGGGCTTTTTTCCGGTCTTTATTTGAATTAAAGAGTGTTGTATTGGCTTGTGAGACCTACCACAGATTTTATTTCAATAATCTAAACCGTTTAATTTGTAAAGTTATTTGTGTGTATCGTTCATTAAAAAAACTAGGTCAATCCGATAATTATAACATTTTTTATTTTATCTTATTTGTCTTCAAAAAAATAAACAATAAGTGTATTTTTAAAAATAGACTATCTATTTTCTTGAGACAAATGTGATAAAAATAAAGAGGTCATGATTATCTAATCAACCTAATTTTTTCGTAAGTGATATATACACAAGATCCTACAAAATAAACGATTATCGAAATGAAATTCATAACACCTTACAATGACTAGAGGCAAGGCAAGTACATTAATAAATATTTTTGCATGGATGGGAGCATTCAACCTTATGTGTTAGTTGATAACGCATGCATATAAAGAAGTCCAATAATAATAATATATATTTGCAACAAGATATATAGAATAATCTAATTAATCTCAACATAAGCAAGAAAATAATAAAACTTCAATTTCATAGAGTGGATACAAGACCTAAGTTACAAGCCCATTGACCTCTGGTCAATTATATTCACTAAAAACATAGAAGTTTCATAAAATAAGATTTCAAATCGTGCCTAAAATTTTCTCATTACTCTTGGGTTAATTGCCTTTTGTTTAGTGATTAGTAAAAGTTCAACATCCAATAGATTGATATATGCATGATCTAAATTGTTTATACAAAGTGATCGTCAACCAACTTGTAAATTGATAAAAATCTTTGGCTGGTGATTTGATGATAGCTTCCAAACTAGTTTGTACATTCCACATGTCATTCAATGGTGATTAATGTTTCCTTAACAAAAGACAGGTTGACTTCCAATATGATATGATCCAATATTAATGCATAAGAACTCATCGACATATGAATTAAGTTATTTGAGCTCAACTTGTATTCTTTATTAAAAATTTGTTTGAAATTCATTTTTTATTTAAATAAGCTAAATTTGAACATTACTACTCTATTCAACCAGGCTATATGTACCATAGAAAATCACACTACTCCAATTCAATTTTTAGCTGAATTAAAACATGTTTAGGATAAGTTAGAAAGGTGGGTATATAGGTCAACCTCAAATGTTTTTTTGAAACGTGTTAAATTTACAAATCAAGTTTGAACAATATATTACAAAATTTGACTTGATTCGTTTACAATCCTAAAATCATATTCTATGTAAATTAACAGACATTAATCATAGAAAAACAAAAAAGTTAAGAAAATTATTAAATACATGTGCTATTATTTAAGCGGTGCTCCGGGCCAATTAAAACTACAACACACATTAAGTGAATTATTCTTTGTCTCTCAACTATTTAACAATTATCGTCTTACTCATAAAATTTTCCATTACATTGTGTTTTGAAACTACTAAAATAGAACAATGCTACAAACTCACAATTTAGACCCTAAATTTACTTACAATGATGTGACAAGTGAGTTGGACTATATATGATTAAGTATGTGACAAATTAAAAATTCGTACATATCATATCACATTGTTTTGGATCAAATTGTAATAATTTATTTAAGAATCTCAAACATTTTTCACTAAAATATTTTTCGAAAGTTCTAAATCATGACATCTGACATGGATATATATATAGATATAAGGAGAAGGTTTTCCTCCAACCCAGGATGTAGGAGTTCCTACATCTCAAATAATGTGTCACTCCATAATTGGTCAAGAGATTACACAATTCAAAGAAAGATGTATTTGGAATCCTACTTATCCTAGGCAACTTATTTATGTTTTTTTTAATTAAATTTTTATCTAAAAATATATAATTCAATATGGTAATTTTTGGAGGCCTTTTTAGCTGAATTTTATTTTTTTATTTTTTGTGTGAGTGAATTGCTTTACAATTGTATTGCACAATTAGACAACATTGTGTGCCATAGAATTTTGTTTAAAAAAGTAAGTTTGGTTTTATTTTTGAAAAATAATTTTGAGTTTTTTTAATTTATTTTTATTGTCTTTTGTAACTTTTTCACATATAAATCAATTTTTTAAAGTTTTTAAATGCGACGCACTTTAAAATATTTGTGAAGAAACCTGAAATTTTTTATTTACTATAAACAAATAAAAAATAAGAACAAAAAATTGCACACTTCAGTTTGGCATTCAAGTGAAAAATCCAATCATAGATTTTTCTTACCCAAAGGTCCAGCCGCTAATTTATTATGTCCATAAGGACATCATTATGTGAAATGACACTATCCTCAAAAGTTCATGCACTTATATTTGTTTGGAATAATTTTCTTATCTATTCAAAATTACATTTCTCAAACCCATTCTCTCTCTCTCTCTCTCTCTCTCTCTCTCTCTCTCTCTCTAATGTTGTTAGGGTTTTCGATCTCGGTGGTTCTATGTCCATCGCGGCAGGAACAAGGCATCACCACCGGTGAAGATGAGGTAGTGAACCGTTAGAGGTGGAGAGTGGACCCGTCGTTAGGGTTTTGTCACCGACCTCTCAATCTCCTCAGATCATCATAGATCATCTCCATCATCGACCCTCACCGCCGTCTCTCTCAGATCATCTCCATCGTCCCTCAGATCATTGAGATCCATCGCCTCCTCTTCATCACCCCTCTCTATAATCTTCTCTCGCATCTGCGACAGTAGCTACGGTAGTGGAAGATGATGGCGGCAGCGGCTACGGTGGTGGTGGTGTTGTTGTTGGACTCGCTCAACGCCAACTTTCAATCGCAGATCAACTAGTTCGACGCTGCCAAGCTGACCACAAGAATGTCTCTGGTCCAATCTCAACCTGGTTCATTCATCGATTCACTAGCTCTCTCTATATATATATATGTATGTATGTAATTGTGTTGTGTGACGTCCCGGGTTCAAGGTGTGAATAGTTTTGTGTAATGGAGTAGTATGTACTTCTTTCGGTGTTTCGTTCATCGTTTTGAGTCGTTGAAATTTCTTTCTACTCTTACTTAACCTCTCTTAATGTTTACAAGTTGAAAATTTTGAGTTTTGGAGGTTAGAGCTTGTCTTGGGATATAAAATTATTTTCTAGGCTGCCTGGAAAAACTGCCCGTGCGGATTAGTGAAACCGCTTGAGCGAAACCACTCAGTAGAGGGGGTTTTCTGGGTAGAATTTCCGCTCTTGTGGAATTAGGAACCGCCCGAGTGGATTAGGATGAGTTTTCTGGGTCGCCTCTGGATCATTCTGCTTGTGAAGAGCAATACCAAACCGCTCATACGGATTTTGGTATTCCACTCGTATAGAATTGGAACCGCACGTACGAATTTCATTGCATCAGTCTCGAATTTTATGCACCTTTTTCTCAAAACTGAAGCTAAAAGGGTGTTTTGATAACTTTTCCAGCTCTCTCTCTATATATATATCCATCCTTTCTGTCTACAAACCCACTAAATTTCAATCTTCTCTCTAAGATTTAACAAGATCTACCAACAATTTGAGAGGGCTTCCTCCACCGAATCGCAAAGGGCGACGAAGGCTACGTTCTTACCGATCGAATCAAGTTTTCATCAACGTCCATTTTTAGGGTTTTTCTCTTCTTTCTCTTCCAAGCTTGAGTTAGGGATTCTCTTAGAGTTATGTATACATTTTTGCAAGTTTATGTTGATTTTGGAATTCTCTCTTGTAGTATTGAACTTTGATTTTGGCTCATGAATTTTTGATGATTTTAAAAGTGAGTTTTCTCAATGTTTTCTAAAAACTCTCGAGGGTATGAACTATATTGTTAAGGATTGATGTTGTCTTGGAAAAATCCTTTCAAAAATGAGAAAAAATCTAGTTTTGTGGAAACCCTAGAAATTGGGGATTTATTTTGGGAAAATGAGAAGATGTTATGAAATCTATGATTGTCTAGTATTATGGTGAATATATGATTGAGATATTCTTATGATTGTGTATAAAGAGGAAATTTCATGGAAAGAAAATGAGAATTGGTTAAATTGAAGCTTGTTATATAGCTTATTATTGGTTGGTCTTGCAATGACCAAGTAGAAAAATAGAGATTAACATGTAGAGAATATATGAATGTTGTGATTGTTATATCATCTTTTAGAATTATGTTATGATAATTAATATATGAAAAATACTTGAAGGTTAATGTTGTATTATTTTATCTCTTGTGATGTATTATGATATTGTATTGATAAGAGATATGGAAAGTGATCACAAATGAAGAATTGTGTGGGAAAAATTGAAATTGGATTATGTTAATACATTGGACATTTTTGCACCACTATGTCATTTTAGCATTGATACGATTGAATTAATTATTGCATTGGAAAAAAACGACATGGTTTTGTGAAACAAAATCATATTGATTGTCTTAGGATAAATACGTTGGTAAGTCCGGATAGGGGGTGTAGTTGGTATTGGTTAAGTTGGCCTAAGTGTCCATGGTGAAAGACCGAAAACACACGCAGATGAGGTACTACGTGCCTTCCAGTTAGCTACCGGTAAAGTGGAGATTTGGTAGTACTTGTTATGCCTACTTCCAGACACCAACCTAGGGATTACCTGAGTCGTATTCACCGCCCCGTTGAACTACATTGAAATTATTTAATTGTTAAATTTTCAAGATTACATTGTGCACAAAAATTTCAAAAGATAAAGATATTTGTTTTTTAACATGGTTTGACATATGCATTCATCCTATGAGATTATATAAAATGCATATACTTTGTTAAGGTTTTCCTACTGGGTTTTGTGCTCACCCCTATGAGATTGTCACGACCCAAACCCGGCCCTATGGGTTTAGCACCGTAACCGGCCAGTAATCCGAGATTACCGAAGGCCTGCTGAACAATAATACAGTAAAACAGAGTACAGGGCCTGGCGGAAGCCAATACAGTAATTAAACAATGTCCAATGAGCTGTGACAGTCTGTATGCCAAAAAGATTTTTCATGCATTCATACATATACAAACAGTACAGTCTATACAAAATTTACAGTCACACAGTACAGGGACCTAATCCCTTGATAACAGTACAGTTAGCAACTGACAGTCTATACAGTAATCCAAATAGTATGGAGACAGACGGGGGAAACAAACAAAGCACCCCAAAGCCATAGCATGGCAACTCGGAACCTCGCGGTGAGACACAAAGGCTGGCTTGACAAAACTGGAGTTACCCTGACGCTCCTAGCTCCGATCTGGTGCCTGCACACCTACATATATATATGAGTAGTGAGCTAAAGCCCAGTGAATAACATAAAGCGTAAAGGGGTTTAGAATGAATGTCCTTACAGTAATGAAAACAGTTCAATTCAATCAGTATTTCAGTTGTTCAGTACAGTAAACAGTCATATGTGGTACATCCATTAGCATAACAGTGACAGTAGGTCTTAAAAGACCGAACAGTAATGATGGCCATCAGTCAGTAAACAGTAGTGGTTCCACGAGGGAACCGACAGAGATCTCTGTAACAGTAACAGTAACAGTAAACAGTAGGTACTAAGGATGCCACAGTACAGTTCAGAAATAAAGGACATACATTCATTCAGTAATACCAGTTCAGTAAACAGTTCAGTTCAATATTCAAAAGATATCAGTTGAACATATCTTTACACAAATGTTACTCACAGAGTTCTGGGCTACAGTATGCTAGAGCGTGTCTCCCCAGTTGCCAACCCTACACAGTTCATAGGTTGAACACACACTAAGCTACACAGTTGGGAAATATCATAACTTAATCCCTAATTTGCCTTGGTGTGTTCTACAACGATATCCTCATCTAAATGTCTTAAACTAGGCCTAAGAATGCCTAGGATGGGATGAGGATGCAAAAATACACTTAGAAAACATTTCGCAAAGTTTGCTGAAACTAGGAGCCTCGCTCGAGCGGGACTTTCTCCGCTCGAGCGTAAGTCCAAAATCAAAGGCTTCGCTCGAGCGGTCTGCAAAACAGTAAAAATACTGGATTCTGAGATTTTGCGCGCAATGGTCGCTCGATGGTCGCTCGAGCGGAGCCCTGGACAAAGGTGCTCGCTCGAGCGGGTAATCCTTCGCTCGAGCGAGAAAGCCAAATCTGGAATTTCCAGATCTGCCTCCCAAGCTCAAACCAAGCATTCTACCACTCCAAACTCGACCTCTTGGGCCCAAATTCTGGAAAACATAACTAAATTCAATGTATAACAAGTTTCAAAGCTCAATTTATGAATTCAAGCCCCAAAGGTGAGTCAATTAAAACCATATTCAAACCCATTTTCAAGAATATGAAGAACATGCAAACATGCATGAATTCAAACCAATTTCAAAGCTCCAATTTGATGCTCTAAGGAGCTAATTGTTTCCAAAACATGATGAAATCATGGACCATTACAAAATTATGGACATGCATGTGAGGAAACATGAACTTACAACCTCAAAACTCAAGAATGGCAACATGCATGCAACAATCAAGCTTCAATTCAACATCTAACCCATGATTGGCTCTAAACTCCATCAATATGACATGAACCATGCAAGAATCCACTCAAAACATGAACAAGAAGACAATGGAGCTACCTTAAGTCTTGTATTTAGGATAGGAAAGCTCAATGTGAAATCTACACTTCAATCCAAGCAATTCTTCAAGATGAATTCCAAGTTCTCTCACTCTCTCCCTCTCTTGGTCGGCTAGAGCAAGAAAATGGCTGAGCAAAATGTTGCCTAAGTGTATATTGAGGCTCAAATATGTTATATTGAGTGGGCCACTAAGGGTGGCAAAATGGTAATTAAGTCCAACTCTTTAATTAGCTTAATTTAATCTAATTTAATCATACCTAATCAGTTTTCAGGTAAATACACCATAAAATCACATTAATTATGAAGATCATAAAACATTAATCAATTCCCAGTTCGGCCGCCGATAAGGCCTTCAATTAGCAGTTTAAACATATAAGCATGAACAGATAATCATACAATCAAACAGATAGAATGCAATTCAGCTAACATATACTCAATCAATTCGGTTTCCAATTTCAGTCAGTCAGTTCAGTACTTTAATCAGTTCAATTATCAGTCATAATCAATTCAGTTTAACGGTAATCGATGGTTATCGGTAATCAATCAGTCATAAGTCGGTAAACAGTATGAGGGTTGTTACAGAGATTTTGTGCAGAAAATAATGTGGTAATCCCGCCAAGATAGAGTCATGGAGATATGTTTTAAGAGCACAAGGCTCTTTCAATTTCTTTTGTTGTAATTATTTTTTGACAAGCCAAGCGCTTTATGTATATGGATTTGAAACCACTTTTGTGTAACCGGGCTTAAGCCTTGAAATTTGTAGCCCTTAAGGGCATTATCTCATACTAAACTTCCTTGTTACATGCTATATATTCATATTCTAGGAATGCTGAATATATAACAGCGTGTGGGGCATTCTTTTGTAAATCTCTTGATGGATAATGAATGAAAAATGTTGGAGATTTGATGATGATGTTAATATTGTGATTTACTTATGTTTACATTAAACAATGGAAGTTGGTGAATCTTTATTGTATAAATTTTCAAGGCGTGACATATTGTGTGTTTATTATAAGAGAGCTCATTGAGAGATCGAGGTTCTCGATTAGTAGTAGATCGAGGTCGCAGAGATGCCCTGGATCTGATATTGATTGTTTAAGATCTGATCATATATGCATTCATAGATCTGATAGTGTTTATGTGTTTGGAGAAAGAAAAGCAAAACAGAAAGAGTGAACAAATAAGATTTTTTTTTTTTTAAACATTTGAACTTAGTTCTATGTTCAAGGCTTAGAGTTGGAAAGTTTTCTTCTTCATCATCATCTTCTTTCGATCTACTTCAACAGAGTTTGAGTTTTGCAAAAATTAAAAAGATAGAATTAAAAAAATTATGCGTTATTTGTGTTATATTTTGATAGTGAAAAATTACAACATATAGAATTTTTTATTAAATGGGTTTAAAAAAAATTAACAAATAAAAAAAATTTAGACAAAAAATTTGTACAAATAAAAATTTGAACAGATAGGTGTAAAAATTCAATAAAAATTCAACAAATCAGATGGTAAAATTTCAACAGATAGTAAAAAATTGAACAGATAATGGAAATTTTGGAATAGATACTCAAAAAATTTGAACAGATAGAAAATAATTTGAACAGATAGTTAAAAAAAGTCAACAGATAAATTAAAGGGTCAAATTAGAGACAAAATGTCCTTCAAAATAAGCAAAATGACTTTTTATCAAATTATTTCACAAAAGATAAACTTCTTACCAATAAAAAATATTCACTAGATTTAATACCTTATACCTTACTTAGTTTGGACTTTTTAACAATTATCTCATTTAGTTTTAGTTTTTTTTTTTTTTTTTTTTGAAATATTTCTATGACATGTAATGTTGCCTAATGTATGTAGATTTTCAACGGATATTAAGGCCTCGTTTGGGAACCTTCTCTTTTAGTCAAAAAGTCAAAAAGTTACTAAATTAGCCAAAAAGCCAATAACCTATACTAAAAAGTCAAAAATTCTCTTTTTTCTCTACTTTTTGCACATCTTTTCGTAAAAAGTCAAAAAGTCATCCCAAACATACTAGTTTTTTTAGCTCATATTTTAGCCAAATAGCCAAAAAGTTACTAAATTAGCCTATTCCCAAACGAGGCCTAAGGCCAAGTTTGGCTATCCTAAATAAGTACACATTTTTTATCTTTTTTTCATCATATCATCTCTCTACTTTTTGCACATCTTTCCGTAAAAAGATAAAAAATGCACTTATTTAGGTCATCCCAAATAACCCCTAATTGTCTAACACAATTGTTGAGCAATTTGATCGTGATAAAAATAATAAATAAATAAATAAATAAAGAAAAGAAAGAAAGAAAAAATTGGTGATGTGTCATCCAAAATTTATCAAAATTAAATTTTATATTTTTAGATAATGATTTAATTACAAAAAATTATAAGTTACTTAAAATAACTAGGATTTCAAATACATGTATAATCTCTTAACCAATCTTAAGGTGACATATTACATAGAAGCTCTTACATCCTGATTTGGAAGAAAACCATTTCCTAAATATAATAATATGGGTCATTAGATCTTATCAATTCCTTGAGATTATGTTTGTGGGTTATATTTGAGATTTGTCGTATTTATATGGAAGAACGCTTTATATGAGTCTCAAAATTAATTGAGCTATACATAAACTGATTCGAACATTCAATTATAAATTAACAATTTTAAAAAGATATATAATAATCTGCAGCATTGCGAATATCATACGGAAGACAAGGGGAAACTTATGTTGACTTTCGGGTCATAATTCAGTCAAAAACTACAATATTATAATAGTCGTTCCAAGCCTTAATTTGTTGTAAATTAAGCTTATAGCCCATCGGTTGCAACGATTAATGAGATCCATCAAACTAACATGGGAAAATGATAATATATTTTTAAAATTTTCATACAAAGTAAAAAATGATTGTGTTAGTATGTTTGGTTTAGTTTTCAGAATGTGATTTCAAAATATTAATTAATTTAGTAAAAAAATGAAAAAAAATAATAAAAAACACATGTCATTTTTATATAATTTTATTTTTTGGAGAACATAGATAATTTTTAAAAATCTAAAAATATTTTTTTGATATTTATTTTTATCAAACTAGTTTCTATTATTTTTTAAAAAATTCAAAATATGGTATTAGAAAATCAAACCAAACATATCCAATGTTGATAAGAAAATTGATTTAAAATTTTATCATGTAAATGATGTGATAACACTATTGTCAAATTATAAATCATAATAATGAATATTTTAATTTGAAATGAAAGAATCACAAGTACAGATCATTTTGTATAAAAGTTTGGAGTTTTTTTTTTTTAAGGTCCCTTGTATTAAGATTTTATAGTATAAAGGTCATTTAATATTTTCATAATATTTGAGGTCCCTCAAGTTGATCCAGAGAAAATTGGTCCAAAAAAATTAGTCCAGAGAAAATTCACGTCACAAAGAAAATTGGTCCAGAGAAATTCTGAGAAGAATTTTTCTGGACCAACCCAGAGAAAATTCAGTTCAAAAACCAAAGAATTTCTCTAGTTTCAACCCAAAGAAAATTCAGTTCAAATGAAAAAAAAATTCAGTTCACAATTTGGAACCTGGAATGCTTAATTTGGAACCCAGAGAATTTCCCCAACCCAGAGAAATTCCCTGACAAACCTTTCTACAGAAATTCTCTCAACCCAGAGAAATTCTGGACTCCACAACCCAGAGAAATTCCCAAAAAATACAGAAAAGACACACAAAAAGAATTTCTGGAGGGTGCACCATATGAGGGTATATGCATACAGGCCTGTGTAGTTTTTTCTTTTTAAATATGGCTTTTAGCTCAGTGCCATATTCATTGACATTACCAATTCTGTGCCTAGCAATTTGTTCCCTTAGCTTATCTTGCTCAACCTTCACTTCTCAAAATTACATAATGCCCTTGGAAAATCTATTCTCTTCTTTGAGGGTCAGCAGTCTGGCAAATTACCCCCTGACCCGCGGCTCAAATAGAGGGCCGATTCTGGCCTGTCCTCGATTCGCCGGAGTCAGCAATATGATGATCATGAGATCGAGATCGATGAGAGCAAACAGAGATCTCTCTGCGTGACGATCTCTTTGACGACGAACTTGACAATGACGACGGCCGGCGGTGGACTAGCTCCTCCAAATCAGTGTTGGACAGGAGGCAGTGGGAGAAGGAGAGGCAGGTCGGGTCGCGGATCCGAGCAGCGCGGAGGTCTACGACGGCAACGGAGCGGAGGGAGGAGTCGGAGGAGAAGGTGTTGAGGAAGAGGTCGTAGAGGAGGGTGGAAAGGAGGGTGGAGGAACACAACTTGTTGCCAAGGTGGACATTTCTCCATAACGTCAAGTAACTTGGATTTGGAAAACAGTGGGTGAGAAGAGAAGAGAGAGAGAGAGGAGAGTAGAGACAAAGAGTCAAATTTCTCTGATATATATTTAGGGACCTTAGACATCAAAAAATAATTTTGTGGATTTCTTCCCTTACGAAAAGCGGGAGATGGACCCTAGACTAATTTTCCCTAAAAGTTTTGTATCAAAATTCTTCTTTATATATATATATATTAAGAAGCATTTTGATGGGTTTTTATTTTAAAATAATAGGGTTATATATTTTTTGTTCATATATTATTATTCTTAACATGGCTATCTATCAAGGAAATAATGGATTTTAAGTGCGTTTTTTTTTTTTTTTTTTTTTTTTTGATAACAATGTTAGGATCTATTTGATAACAGATTTTAAGTGTATGCTTGTGCATGAAACACTTTTGTAAAGCAAATCTATCTATCTATCTATATATTATATATAAAAAAATGAGAGTTTTTAATGAGAAGTCTCTTAAGAATTATTCACCCAAAAAAGTCTCCTAAGAATTCCAAACTCTTATTCTAAAATTATTGATTTTTTAATTTATAAAATAAATTTAAAAAAAATTGTTATCCAAGTAGGCAACTCAAGAAGGGATGAATTGGGTTTTTTTAAATTAATTTTACAATATTAAAAATATTAAAGCAAACAATAAATAAATAAATATGTTTAACAATATAAAATAAAGTAATAAAATAAAATGAGCAAAGGCAAGAGAAAGCAAACTCAACGATTTATAGTGGTTCGGCACACCAGGCTTATGTCACTCCCCAAGTATCCTCCTCGGAAATTTCTCTACTATTCTTCAAATAATAATTACACCACTATCTTCACGGGTGCTAGTGAACATTCACAACAAGTGACCAATCTCATCACTCCGACTAGTTTGGAATCCGGTACTTAGTCATACTTAACCAAGTAATTTTACCTAAAAAATCACTCACAAAAATATCTCAACAAGTTTTGAATCTGGTACCTAATCACACCTAACCCAAGCGATTTTATCCCAAAAAATCACTCACAAAAACTCTCTCTTTACAAGAATAACAAGAGTAAGGGATAGAAAACCCATTTACAATTTTGCTCAACTCTTAACGAATTTTCTTACGAAAAATATAACTCAACGAAACACAATATAATATTTAAAAATATTTCAATATAACAAATTTTTCTTTTCTTCATTTCTTATTTTTCTCACACCAAAACACTTCTATATATAATAAAAATATATATCCGTGGGAGAGCACATTCCTCCTCTGGCTTTGTGATGCTTCATATCCGTGGAAGACAATGGGTCAATCAATTTCTTCTTTTCAAAAATTGCAGGCAGAGGGTGGAAAAAAATAGCGAAAGGTTGCTTTTGATAAATAGTAGAAACAAATTTTCAAACTTTCCTAACAAAAACAAATTATGCACAGTAACTTACACAGTAATTTTTCTATTAAATATTTATATACATAGTAAAATCTCTTTAAATAGTATTTATATCAGATATGAAAATATATATCTTTTTAAAATTCTTGTAACTATTGTAAAGATTTTAGATATATTCTAATAAAAATAACCAACCATCTCATGTAAGTATATCAAATTTTATAAAAAAAAACAACTCATCAAGATCACATTTGTCAAAAGAAATATCAAATTTATCAAAATAATTCAACCAATCAATATTAAATTTGTCAAAAGATGAATAGTGATCAACCGGATTTTTCAAAACTTGAATAGTAAAATTTTTCAGAATATTTTTGTAAAATCAAATATAGCACAGTAATTTCTATTTAAGAAATATTTATAACAAATATATCATACAACATATATTTTAAATAGATAATTTTTGTGTCAAAAAATATAAAATATGTATATTTAAAAATCACAATTTATCTCATCATATTTTAGACATCATCAAAATTAAACCACATGATTAACAAATAAATAATTATTTTAGAAATAATAATTATCCCTTAATTTATGAATTTCAAATGGGAAGATAACAAAAATATTTCATAATCTCTCCATCCTAATCTCTCTCACCGATTTGCAAAATATATATATATATATATTAAAACTTGTCTTCTTTCTTTCTCCCCTAAAAAATCAAATAATATTTTTCATAAGAGGTGTGGGTATTTATCTATATCTTATATGTTATATTATAACATAACAAAAAAAAATTAAAAATCAAATATACAAACAAATAAAATTAATAAATTTGATTTTTATTTATTCAATTAAAATCTTTCTTTTACCTCTCAATGTCCAATTTTAAAATCTTTAAAGCCTATCTAAACAAACCTAATTAGAAAATATCTTCCACTATCATACTTTAAATCAATAAAACTCACATGTCTATTACATATCTAACTCACATCATAACTTATCTAAATAATAATAATTAAAAACAAATAAAAACCACATATAAATTAAAAAAAAATCTTTAAAATCTATCTAAACAAATCTAATTTAAAAATATCTCCCACCATCATACTTTAAATTAATAAAACTCACATATCTATCACATATCTAACTCACATCATAACTTACCTAAATAATAATAATTAAAAATAAATAGAAATTACAGATATAATAAATTTTAAAAAAATAGAAACCCACAACTCCATCTTAAATAAATTGAAGAAAAAAAAACAAATAGAAATCACACAAAAATAAGGAAGATAAGAATTTAGATATGGATCTCAAAAAGATATGACAATATCTAAATTTGAATTATGATTTAGTAATGTAATTATCTATTTTTTTTATGTATATCTATCAAAATTTTAAATTACTTAATAGGACAAATTAATCAGTTTTCTAAAATTATTGATTTTTCAATTTATAAAATAGATTAAAAAAACTATTGGCTAATTTATTTATTTAATTATTTTTGAAATTATAATTATTCCTTAATTTATGGTTTTCAAATGGAAAGATAACAAAAATATTTCATAATCTCTCCATCTTAATATTATGACACATCTTAAATTTAATTTTTTTTTTTAAATTATGTTACTACAATTAGAATGAGATCAATATTCACATGTGTCATAATGATATGTCATAATATTATTGGTCTAATCATAACATGTTATTAAATACACATATTCAAATTATTAATCGCTATTAAAAGTTTATGGGTATGTTTGGTTTGTGTTTGAGAGATGTGTTTTAGAGATAAAAAGTACGAAAACATGTTTGGTTTGGTTTTTTTTAAAAGATGTTTTGGAAAATTATTTTGAGATAGAGTTTTGGAAAAAGTGATTGATTTGATGTGTGTGAGAGAGAGATTTGTTTGGAAAACTTGTTTGGTTTACAAGTTTTGGGAAATTTTTTTGGGAAAATTTGTTTGGTTTGGTTATTTTTGAAAACTTATTTGTAGAGAAAATTTCCCAAATTTTTTTCAGAAAATCAAACCAAACGAGCCCTATATTTTTATTTTTGTCGTTTTTGGTTTTAAATTTTATAAATGATTTTTATTATATCCTTCTAAACTACACGGACTTAAACAATAAATTTTTTTAATGTAAATATTTTTTTTAACAAAAGACAAAAATATTAAGAAAATAGATGACTCTTTTAACAATTGATAAACATAATGGATTCTTTTTTCTTTTTTTTAATCTCAATTGTCAATTAAACAAATTAAAATTAAAATTAAAATTATTATTATTACTATTACTATTTTGCTTAAATAATTAAGAAGTGACTTTTTCTAAAATCAAATAGAAACAAACATTTTTTTTCTATTAAAAGTGATAGTTGGTGAAACTTATTTTTTTTACGTAATAAAAAATAAAATGGGAGTTACACGTGATAATTTATTGTTTCAGCAATACTATAGACCCACACTTTCACCTATAATGATGTGGTAAGAGAGTTGGGTTTCATGTCATTAAGTGTATAGCAAATCAATAGTTGACACATATAATACCACATCATTGTGAGTACAATTGTGGATAATTTTTTTGTGAGTATCAAACATTTTCTTTATTATTTATCTAGACTTTTTTAGCACTTGCGAAACATGATGGATTCTGTTATTTTTTTATTATTATTCTCAATAATCAATTACACAAACTAAAATAAAAAAATGAAAGCATTTTGGCTGAAATTGCTAAAAAGTGACTTTTGTTATAATAAAAAAAAATACATGTTATTTTTCTAATAAAAGTGATGGTTTGTGAAATATCTTTTTTTATTTAAAAAAAATGAGGGTTATAAGTAATAATTTATTGGTCATCTATGAGAATACCATTTTGAATTTTTCTTACCTTTTTTATTCAGATAATATTATTTTGTAAGAAATTTAATTTTATTACATTCAAATATTTTATTGTAATTTTTAAAAAATATATTAAAATTATTTTATGCCATTATAAAATTTAATTTTTTTTAATATCAACTAATTCAATGATCTCTTTCTAAAAGGTGTATTTGTTTTCGTTCATTAATATTAAATTTTTAATGAGTTAATTACCTAAAAGTTCTATTTAAAAATGTTATAGTAACTTAGGTTATTTTTAACATGTTCTGAACCAATAAGTCCTATTTAGTAAAACTGAGAACATTATCAGTTTTTTTTTTTAATTTTTAAAATTAAGAACATTATCAATTTTGCATAATAATATTCCAGCTAATTGTTTCACTAACTGATAAAAAAAACAGCGGATGAGATTAAACGTTTTTATTCTTCTACATATTAGTTTAATTCAACTATCCAATAAAACCTAAAATGTTAATAGTTTTTTCTAATTTTAAAACTGAGAATATTATTAATTTTTTCATTTTTAAAGTTTTTTTTTGTAGTTTTGCACATCAATATCCCATCATCATGCTTCATTATGGACACAAAATTTTTAGTTTTGCACACAAAAATAATTCAGTTTTTTCAAAAAAAATATTTTTTTTTTTTGCATATAATTTTTTTTTTTAGTTTTTTCAATTCGAAAGTTGATGCTTTGAAGTTGTAAAAATCAAAATAAATGTCAAATCATCATGTTCCTTTATAGATAATCATAAATGATGAACAATCATTATTTGAAGAGCAATTCCGACTATTAAAAATTTAATGGGATTTGAAAATTCAAAAAATCTTAGTTAGGACTTAATGGAATATAAGTTCATAAATTAAGACTTGTGTGTAAATGCCCCATTTTTAATTATCTTATTTATTATTAAAATTAACTTAGCAAATAATTTTATATATTTATATATACAATTTTGTTTCAATTGCTCAAGTTATTTGGTGTCTCAACCCAAATCTATTAAAATTTATTCAAAATTTTAAATTTTATACAGGTTCTCCCCAAATTAAAAATTATGTTGCCTAATTTTTAAAAATTTACAAGCTTGATTCGAGTTGCTTGGGTTTAACTTGCCCAAATTTACAATTCTAGTAAGGTAGTTGAAAGTTACATAATTAAAATTGTGTCAACTAAAAAATTGATACATAAATTGTGAAACTTAAATCATAGGTTTCAACATTTTTTTTTATTTTCATAATTTACATACAAAAATCTAACTATTTATATTATTTTACATAAACATATTTTATTAATTTTTTCACATTCCGTGCATAGCACGGTTTTCACTAGTATTGATTAGTTCAAAGTGATGATCAATTTATATACTAACCTCTGATATGATGATTTTTCAAATAGCAATGAAATAAACTCTATATAGATTTTTGTGGGGGTATATTAATATTTGTGTAGTTAAATTATGAAGAAGTCAAACAGATCATGGCATATATATGCAGAGACAAGCATCAAAAACCAGAAGACGAAGACAAAGGGAGGAGTATCTCCAAATATACATATATATATATATATATATGGTCTATATACAGTTGTGTATAAATATATTATATTATCTGTATCCAAAATTAATTAACTACTAGACTGTGTTCATTTTACTGGTCGTCTTCAACTTCTTATCAACCTTACGATTTTACTGATCCTTGACAAATTATCAATAATGCTACATAATTAAATAATCTTTGGCAAATTATCAATAATGTTGCATAATTAAATTTTGGTACTAAATTTTAATTTAGTCCCACTTTTATATAAATGTTTTTGTTATATTTAAAATTTGATCGTTAAAGCATTTCGTATTGCCAAACCATATTGAATAAGTCTAGAGACCCACCTTGAACCCACACACCTTGCTAAGAAATTTTTTTGGGTACATTGGAGGGAGAATGAGGAATCGAACTCGTGATGATGTACGATTCTGACCAGTAGGTTAATTTAAGTGATTAAATTCAAATATTAATTTCACATCTTAGTAGGGTATAGGGTGTGGTTTGGAGCTTGTCAATAGTAATGTTGATATTAAATTATATTTTTATTTATTCAGTAATTTTTACACTTATACGGTGTTTTTAGGTCAATAAAAACAGTAATAATAGGATGGGTAGGATTTGACTTAACTCATTTTAATTAGTTAATGTCAGCCTTATCTATCAACTTCAATGTTGTTTTATTTACTAGAACATGTTACGGTAATGGTAGGGGACTATTTTTTTTTTTGGTTTGGGGTGGGGGGTTTCATATTTACCTAAACAAGAGTCAAAGGAAATGAAAAGCAAAATCAAAACAAAAAACTTTCTAACTAGAGCCGCCCTTGGTGTTTTAAGAAAACTATTAATTTATCATTTTCTCCCCTGCATTAAATAAACCTTGACCTTAGGACCTTTCATTGACATGATATAGACATTGTTGCAACTAAAAAAGAACCTCTAGGTCCCATTCTCACAATATCATTATCTAGAAAAGTCTAAACTTGAAAGGTCTATATATATTTATATCTCTCTTCATTGGTGGTGATCACTAAACACAGGATTCCACAAAGGAGTACAGGTTGTTCTCTGCTGTTCAGATCAGAGGTGAGGAAGTAAAAAAAATACCATCCTCATTGCATCGCCAAGATCATAGTCTTAAATTTTAATTTTGAGTTCGTTTTTGCAAAGTTTATGTAAGTTAGTCACAATGTTGTTGATCATTGTGATTTGTTCATGCTTCATTCTCAAATCATTCCAAGGTTTCCATAATTCTCCTTCACTCATCCTTTTCTTATTTGTTTTTTATTTTTACAGTAATAGAGTTTGATGGTGTCTAATATAATGCCCTATCTGTTTCAGCGAAAAAATAATAAATAAATAAATAAACGCCTAATTAGTACATTAATATGTGTTTGGGAGGAAAAAAATTGAGTACACACCTAACTTCATCTAACTTTTGGCATAATGCACAAAGTGATGGTCCTAAGATTTGAACCCATAACTTCAAGGTTATTAAGTCAAGTCTTAAGCATTGAACCAATGGTCACCCATGTTTTAGCAAAAAAATATTTTTCAAAAAATATCTTCTCTACTCCGTTTGGTTGTGACTTTGAAAATGATGATTTTGGTGGTGTTGTGATAATGGTGGTGATGGTGGTAATCTTTGTGCCAAAATTAGCTCACTTTTTGTTGATCACAGAAAAAAATATTCTCTTTTCACTTTAGTTTTTCTTCGTACCAAATGTTAGAAAATGCAGAAAATATTTTCCACCGAAACAACGGAGTGTAAAATGAAAAACAATTTCCCATGACAGTTAAATCTAAATTTCATCCATGGATTCCTGAAAAGCTTGCATTCATGTTGCAGATCTCATGCAACATTTTGATATGAGGTCTTTACCAATGCTTCATCATATTTCAATCTTGGCACTAATCTTTGCTGATCCATTTGTCAAACATATCTGTATATCAATAGTACTCTCTTACCAGGAAGAGTTCCATTTAAATTTCTCATGAAACTCAGCTTCAATTTCAACTTTTATACATGTTTCTATAATGGGTTTCTTTGTAGGAAAATTACATATCAGAATTCAGAATTTAGAATCTTTTCTGTTTTCAGCGTGAATCGGAAATGAAGAACGCCATTCTACAACCAGTTTCTTCCCAGCTTTGCAGCTATGGTAAGAGCTGATTTCATGCTTCTGATCATTAAAACAGATTAATTTGCCTTAAAGTTCTGATTAAGAAATTTACATCACACTAATCAAACACTGTCTCCTCAATTTTATTTTTTTTTGCATTCTGTAGGAAACAGTGAACCTGTATGGGACATCCCTATGCAAATGGACAGCAAACAGTATGTCTTCTTGCTCTAAATGCTTCCAAGCATTTCTTTTCTTTGATTTTTTTTTTTTCCCCAGGAACCAATCAGAGGCTGGGAGAATCTTTTTCCTTCTATCTCTCTTTTTCCCAATTGAAAACATTTCAATTTATTGATTAGTTTATGAAAAATCATACAATTTTGGAACCGAATAAAAACTGAAGGGATCTGAAAAGCCAATCTAAAAAAGAAAAAGACGAAAAGTACTTATTAGCCCTTGTAAATTACTATGGGATTTTCATTTCATTTCTTCTTGAAAAGGAAAGGATTTCAAGGTATTTGAAGAACAACTATGGTAGATAATGAGTGTAACAGTGATACTATATGGTATCATACCGTTAATGAATAGTTTTAAATATAGTTTGGTAAGAATCACATGATTATTTAGATCAGACAAGGTCGATTCCATTTAATCAGTATTATTCATTGGTGACATCAGGTAGAATGGTGTCACTGTTGCACCCAACATTTGTTAGCTCATTACTAGTCCAGAAAATTTCAATAATACAGTTGTGCGCATAGCACTACTGTATTATGCAAAAACTAGCAATTTTAGTAATCATCAATGTCATTCTCATTAGACTAAAAAACAAAAGTGAGCCTATTCTAACATGTTTTCATTTCATAATCACTCCACAGAAATGTCTTTTGTACTGATCAAAAAGTACACAATGAATATAACTACCAGTTCAGAGATGGAGGCTTTGCTGTTCCTCCTCATGAATCTACCATTATTAACTATCAACCAGGTTCCATGAATCTCTCACTATCTCCTTTTCTTTTCTTTTCTTTTTTTTGTCCCTTCCAATTCCTGCCTAATTTTGTTTCTTTTTTCTCCAATTCCTAACTACTCTGTATAAATTTCAATTTTCAGGACCGTCATCGTTAATGACAATGGAGACACTAAATTACCCTTATTTAGGATCAGATTACAATCCAACTACCGCATCGAGCCATGATAATATTCATCAGCAGTCATTGTCCTTTTGCAATAACCTTTCAATTTTACAATATGACATTGTAAGTTGATTCTTTTTCTTTTTTTTATACTTGCCTATATTTGAAACTTGACACATGTATGAAATTATGTGTGTGCATACCTACAAATCTAGAAATTTAAATAAAATAAAGGAATAACTCAGTAGTTAACTAGAAGGGTTGTTGGAACTTGGAGTCAGCCTTGGCATAGTTAATTAACATGGTCAAATTTGTTTCTATAATTAGATGATGTGTAAAGTGTTTAAATACTATGTTGCATTTTTGTCTTTTAACTAGTGAGCTAATTAAAATTCAACCAAGTTAGGAGTGGTACTTGCATCACAAAATTACTATGAGTTAAGTCAAAGAATAGGAGATTTGGACTGCTGCATTCATTCGCGCCATATGTCTTGTGCACATTGAAGTCCTCATTTCATACCGTCGAAAATTAATAAATAATTAAAAAACATAAACTAACAAATATTTTTTTTCTTAACTTTTAGATAATTAATTTTTACAAGTGCTTGCTTTAAATAATAGTAAATTTTCACAACACGTATTTTCATAAATAATATATAATTTTTTTAAACATATTACACTGTTAACAAAATTCTTTATACTACTATATAGTAGAAGTTACACATCAAATGCTTCTTACAGAAGTATACATACAAAAAACACTACGAGAATGATGTGTCAGTATTATTTTTATAAATAAAAATCATTTTTATTTTTCTAAATAAAACATTTTATATAAATTTTGTATTTGTATATCATTATTCAATACTGACACCACCAATTAAAATGATAAAATTTATAGGTAGTGGCAATGACCAACTACATGCATGCATATTTGACATTGCCAGGAGACAATGACCAGCTACATGCATGCATATTTGATATTGCTAGGAGTGTGACTGAAAAAATATTAATATTGAGAGAGAGAGAGAGTGATTGAAAGACTAAACATAAACATAGACTCTTTTTATTTCAATCTGTTAAGCATTACAATACTACTCCATTATATAGGAGGTTTATACAATATGATCAGATGGAGGCCATGAGGCCACGAGGCCAAAAACACAAACCAGCAGGCCACGAGGCCACTACATATTATTATAATAACTAACCACCGAAAGCATGAAAGGCCACTACATATTATTATAATAACTAACCACCGAAAGCATGAAATAAATAAATCAACCGAAAGCATATGGAATAAAGAAAAGGCACGTGGCTTGATTTTCAACACTCCCCCTCAAGCGACGTTGTAGATGTTAATCATGCCCAATTTGTCCGTCAGAGCTTCGAAGTTAACTCGAGCAAGAGCTTTGGTGAGAATGTCAGCTTTTTGACAGTTTGTTGGAGTGTAGCTGACTTGAAAAACTCCCTCTTCAATCTTTTCCTTGATAAAGTGTCGATCTATCTCCACGTGCTTAGTGCGATCATGATGAACCGGATTCTTAGCGATACTGATGGCGGCTTGGTTGTCGCAGTATAAAACCATGGGATGCTCAGATGGAACTCGTAATTCTTCTAACAGTCTGTTCAACCAGATTCCCTCACAGATACCTAGGGCCATAGCACGAAATTCTGCCTCAGCACTACTACGGGCGACCACTGACTGTTTCTTGCTTCGCCATGTAACCGCGTTCCCCCAAACAAATGAACAATAGCCAGAGGTTGATCTTCGATCAGTTACTGAACCTGCCCAATCTGCGTCTGAAAAAATCTCAATTTTTCTATTTGTTGTTCTTTGGAAGAAGAGACCCTTTCCCGGTGCCTTTTTTAGGTACCTCAATATTCTGGTCACAGCAGTCATGTGTTTGTCGGTAGGATTGTTCATGAATTGACTGACCACACTAACAGAGAAGCCGATGTCTGGCCTTGTATGAGAAAGATAAATGAGTTTTCCCACAAGACGTTGATATCTCCCTTTATCACTTGGTGCACTACCGTCACTTTCTTCCAATTTGATAGTTGTGTCCATAGGAGTTTCTGCCGGCTTGCATCCTAGCATCCCTGTTTCATTCAGTAAGTCTAGAACGTATTTACGTTGTGAGACGACTATGCCTTTCTTTGACCTAGCAATTTCCATTCCAAGAAAGTACTTAAGATTTCCAAGATCTTTAATCTCAAATTCCTTTGTTAGGAATGTTTTAAGTAAGCCAATTTCCTCTTCATGATCACCTGTTAGAATTATGTCATCCACATAAACAATGATAATTGCCAATTTCCCTCCTAGGGAGTGCTTCACAAATAATGTATGATCGGATTGACATTGAACAAAACCGTACCCTTTTACTGCCTTAGTGAACCGTTCAAACCAGGCCCTGGGAGATTGTTTGAGACCATACAAGGATTTTCGGAGTCTGCAAACTTTGTTGAAATTTGATGTCGTCTCAAGTCCAGCCGGAATGTCCATGTAAACTTCTTCCGCTAAGTCACCATTGAGGAAGGCATTTTTTACATCAAGTTGGTGAAGTGACCAATCGAGATTAGCTGCCAAGGATAAAAGTACACGAACAGTGTTGAGCTTGGCAACCGGAGCAAAGGTTTCTTGGTAGTCAATGCCATAGGATTGGGAGAATCCTTTGGCAACCAACCGAGCTTTATAACGTTCCACATTACCATCTGCCTTGTGCTTTACTGTGAAAATCCATTTACATCCAACGGGTTTCTTACCTCTTGGAAGATCAGTAATTTCCCAAGTACCATTCGTTTCCAGAGCCCGAACTTCCTCATTGACTGCTGCCTTCCACTGAGGAGACTTGAAGGCTTCCTGAATATTCCGAGGAATGTTTATCTCCGTGATGCTAGAAGTGAAGGCACGGAACGAAGGTGATAGATTATCATAAGAAATAAAGTTCCCAATGGGATGCTGAGTACATGATCTAACTCCTTTTCTCCAAGCTATGGGCATATTAAGAATACTGTTTTCGAACTCAGAATCAACAGTACTATCTGTGGTAAGAAGATTGTTACCTGGAATGTTGCTTGGATTAGAACCCGGTTCAGCCTCATGGGATTGTTGAGAAAGTGCTCCTTCCTCCATTTCCTCTTGGATGTGTTCATTATCCCGCAAGGCAACAATGAACTCGGAATTTTCGGCAGGTACAGATGGATTCAATGACTTAGGAGGTGTGGGATTTTTGGTGGTGATGGATGGCTCACTAAATGACTCAGGGGTCCAAAATTGATATTCAGGGGTCCAAAATTGATATTCCTGGGTTGGAGTCTCCCCCTGAATATCAATTTTAGGGTAGTAAGACTGGGTTTCAAAAAATGTGACATCCATGGAAGTGTAGAATTTCCTAGTGACCGGAGAGTAACACTTATACCCTTTCTGATGTGACGAATACCCAATGAAGACACACTTGAGCGACCGGGGATCAAGTTTACCTCGATACTGTTGATGGACATGAACAAAGACAGAACACCCGAAAATTTTGGGTGGGATGGTGGAGATGAGGCGAGTAGTGGGAAAGGATTTTAGGAGAAGTTGACAAGGAGTTTGGAATTGTAGGACCTTAGATGGCATCCTATTGATAAGATAGGCAGCTGTAAGAACAGCTTCCCCCCAGAAGAATTGTGGAACATTTGTGGAAAACATGAGTGATCTAGCAACATCTAACAAATGCCGATTTTTCCGTTCAGCGATGCCGTTTTGTTGTGGGGTGTCAACACATGAACTTAAGTGAACTATCCCTTTGTCTGCTAAAAAATCTCCTAGAATTGAGTTGAAATAGTCCCGAGCGTTATCAGACTTTAGAATTTGGATTTTTGACTGGAATTGTGTCTGAATCATAATTTGAAAATTTTTGAAGATTTGGCTCGTTTCAGATTTGTCTTTCATGAGGAAGACCCAGGTTAATCTAGTGTGATCATCTATGAATGAGACAAACCACCTAGTACCAGTTACATTTTTTATTCTGGATGGACCCCAGATATCACTATGAATTAGTGAGAATGGACGAGACGCTTTATAGGATTGAATGGGAAAATGGGACCATACATGCTTAGAAAATTGACAGATTTCACAATCAAAAGGTTTTGGATTTTTATTAAATAATGAAGGAAATAAATGCTTGAGATACATAACATTAGGATGACCTAAGCGATAGTGCCACAACATAATTGCTCTATCGTTATTTTGACACGAAACCGAAAAAGAACTACCACAAATTGCCGTTTGAGGTTGTTCTTGTGGATAGTGGCGTTCCTTAAGGATGTAGAGTCCAGAGCATTCCTCAGCATTGCCAATCATCTTCCCCGAATCCAAATCCTGAAATTCACAATGAGTGGAGAAAAAATTAGTAACACACCTCTTTTCCTTAGTGAGTTTACTAATTGACAATAAATTACAGTCCAAGTCAGGAACAAGGAGAACAGAGTTGAGAATAAGATTCCTAGACAGCACAACTGAACCTGTACCAGCAACCTTTGATAGTGAACCATCTGCTATTCGGACCGTTAAATTATTTTGACATGAGTTATATGTATCAAAAATTGTTGCATCTCCCGTCATATGATCAGATGCTCCTGAGTCCACAATCCAAGGTTTTTTACGTTTCTTACTAACAGTAAAGGCGTTCAAAGAATTACCTTTGTGAGCCAAGGTTCCGGATCCTATGATGTGGTTGGAAGACGAACCAGATTGTGACTGTAGTAGTTTCTGGAGCATCTCCATTTGCTCCTTGGTGAAAGGGCTTGCTTCAGGTTGTGGTGATGGTTCATTTGTACCTACATGATTACCTCGTCCTTCTTTCTCAAGAGGCTGACGTGGTTTCCAATCTACTGGCTTTCCATGAATCTTCCAGCAAGTTTCTCTCGAGTGACCCGGCTTTCTGCAATGATCACACCAAGGCCTACCTCCTTTATTTTTCTGACGGTTGTCGATAGGAGCGAATTGAGTCTTAAGAGCCGAGCTTTCTGCCATATTCAGTTGTTGATGAGATCCCATCATGAGTTTTTTCCGACTTTCTTCGCGACGGACTTCAGAGAATGCCTCTCTAAGGTTAGGGAGCGGTTTTACTCCCATAATTCTTCCTCTGATTTCATCAAGATTTGTGTTCAATCCTAACAAGAATTTAAACACACGCTTCCCTTCGACAATCTTTTTATATAACAGACCATCAGTAACACACTGCCAGTTATGAACCTCAAACGTATCAAGTTGACGCCATAGACGAGTAAGGGTATTGAAATATTCAGTTACCGTAAGATTGTCTTGACGTAAATTGTGGAGGGAGCTTTCAAGCTGGATGATTTCAGATGTGTTTTCCTTGTCTGAAAACGTTTCTTTTGCCATGTCCCAGATCTCTTTGGCAGTATCAAATGACAGAAAATTTTCGCCAATGTCAGTGGTCATAGAGTTGACGAGCCACGACATGACCATATTATTTTCAGCTATCCACCTTTTGTAGGTTGATGCTGTGGTTTCTGGTAGCGCCGAGGCTCCGGTGATGTAGTCATCTTTCTCCTTTCCCCGTATAAACATTAACATGGATTGAGACCATTGCAAATAATTTTGCCCATTCAGTTTATGGGCAGTGATCGGAAGATGAGAGGTTTCCATTTGATGAGAGGATGAAGAGGATGAGATGATAATATCAGAAGAAGAGGAGGATGAGTTGATAGTCATTCCGAAAGCTGGACCGTATTTAGTCATGCAATAGAAGGATATATTTGAGTAGAAGAGAAAAATTCGAATATTGACTGAAGAGGCGAAAATGACGAGACAGGATTACACCCGCTCTGATACCATGAAAAAATATTAATATTGAGAGAGAGAGAGAGTGATTGAAAGACTAAACATAAACATAGACTCTTTTTATTTCAATCTGTTAAGCATTACAATACTACTCCATTATATAGGAGGTTTATACAATATAATCAGATGGAGGCCATGAGGCCACGAGGCCAAAAACACAAACCAGCAGGCCACGAGGCCACTACATATTATTATAATAACTAACCACCGAAAGCATGAAAGGCCACTACATATTATTATAATAACTAACCACCGAAAGCATGAAATAAATAAATCAACCGAAAGCATATGGAATAAAGAAAAGGCACGTGGCTTGATTTTCAACAGTGACCAATTTGTAATTTATTGATAACATTGATATCATGGAAAGTCAACCTCATGAAACACCAGCAGTCAAAAAATTTAGTTTTAATTCATGGGTTGTCATACTAATAGTTAATTTAGGAGTCAAATGAAATTAAATTGTCTATCTTTGAAATTTAGGACCTTTTGTTTTTTTTCAGGACTTCCAAGGCATAGATGCAAGAAAAAGGCCAATGGAGGAAAAGGATGGGGGATCTAATAGTAATGTGGTTGGGAGAGAGTGGACAACAAATAAGAAGAAGGCTGTGTGTTTTCAAGAGCAATGGCATCATCAACTCAAAGAAGAGTTGAAGGAGATCCAAAGAGATAGAGTACGTATACTTGTGGCTTCGTTTGGTGTAGTTTATTGAGAGTGTTTATAATTTATTTTTTTTATTTTAAAAATTTATATTAAAATATTTGGTATAATTTTTACTTTTAACTTATTAAATATAAATAAATTATTAGAAAGTTATAAGAGAAATATTTTTTAACTTTTAACCTTAATAACCGATTAATTTGGGGCGTCAAACAACTCCATTTTTGTTCTATGGATCACCATTGTTCCACCAACCGGCAGCCTAAAATCATGGAGATTAATTTGCAATCATTCGAGATCAAAAGTTGGTATTGGGACAATTTGTAAATAATTTAGTTATTTAGAAATTAACTGTATGTTTTGTGGTGTACTAAAAACAATTTAGAACGTAATTATCTTAAAAGTAAAAATATTTGTCCTAAAATAATTTTATAGATACATAAGGTCTGTTACAGAAAGACACAACCCATCGGTAAAGATCCACCCATTAAATACACTTGTTTATCATCTTTTAATCTGGACCATTGATGAAATGAACAATTGATGGTTTTAAATAGATCAATGGTTTGATTTGTCTTTTGATAAATCGTGTAGTGCAAATGTGCTAGGGCACAGTTTGAACTAGGTCCAAATCATGGGCCAATACGAGTCTTATAAAATCCAATCAAGTAAAAGAAATAAATTTTCATATATAAATAACAAAATAAAAAGTTACATGAGTAATTTAGGATAAAAGTAAAGACTATTATACAATCAAATAAGAGTTTGCCTCAGCAGTTGACTCAGTGGATAAGACATCCTTTTACCGAACGTAATACTCAGATTCGAGTCTCACCATTGCATGATGCAATTTCCCCTTCTCATGTTCCCTTCCTGCCAATTGTCAAAAAATAAAAATAGAAAGTTTTCATTAATTTGATATGGAACCTTGGCCTAAAACTTCATGGTTTTTGCTTTCTTTACAAGTTTCAACCATTTGCACTGCACTAAAGCCTTTTTTTGATATTCTTGATTGTGATTGTGATTGCAGGTGCCAGTGAGGAGAAGCCAAAAGCTGAGTGATAAGATCACAGCTCTTCAAAAACTGGTCTCTCCTTATGGCAAGGTCAGCAATTGCATCTCCAACTCCAATATATGCAAGTACTAAAGAGTAAAGGTCACATGGTCAATTCTAGCTGAAGAAGCAGCCAATATAAACAAATAAATAAATAAAATTAATTGACTTAAATTTATCAAAAATACTAGAGTAAAGATACATAAATAAATCATAGAACCAACCATAGGTGTTGGGTTCCACAACTGTGAAATCCCCATATGTATAATTTGCGTATGTGTTATGGGGACAGTTATTTTCAATGTCTCGTGTGATAATATTGCAATGTCATTCACATCATTGACTTATTTTATTGAGTTCTTGTAATTTTATTTTTTCAAATTGGATTTTACAATTCTTAATACATTGAAAGTTGAGGGTTTTTGAATTTATTGCAGACTGATACTGCTTCAGTTCTTCAAGAGGCTTCCATTTCTATTAAGGTACTTCAAGATCAAATTCAGGTAAAACCCTCACTATCCTAACTAATATCAATATTTCATAGTAAGTAATAATGCAATTAATGTTAAAATAAGGCCGGTAAAGACGATAATAATAATAATAATAATAATAATAATTTGAAGTTTGTTGGCTTCCAAGTTTTAGTAATTAAATTAATATTTTTTTCTGGTTAATTTGTGGGCAGAATTTGTTTCGAATGTTGAGTGCCTCATATACCAGCAGCAAACCTCTTGATTTGCAGGTATGCATTCATTGTGGTAAATGCATCAATACACTATGAATGTTTAAGCCATATATTAGAGAAATTTCAAATGAATGAGAAACGAAGAAAGTGATTGCAAATTAATGAAATGCAATTGGTACAAGTGATAACTATATTTTGCAGTGACAAAGCCCTAAAGGGGTGAATGAGGGCAATTTCCCACTAATTTTTGGAATCAGCAGCGATCTAGACCCCCTCAAACTTCAACCTCCACCACCCCCACACACACGTGGCGGGTGGTGATTGGAGGAGAAGAAAAAAAAAGAAAAAGAAGAAGAAAAAGTGACCAATCAAAAAAGAAAGAGGGTCAAAAGGAGGTGGGGGAAAGGGGGTCCCAATCTTTATTCTTTTGGAAAAAATTGTTTTCTTACCTATAGTTTTTAAACTTTATCCTTTTTTCAAAATTGCCACCACAATAGCTTGAAAAATACTAAATTTTACCCATATTTTAAAAATTAACTTGATTTGCCCCTTCATTTCTTTTTATTGTCCTTCAATTTTTTCCCTTGATTTTTATTTACCATCACTATCTTTTGAGCTCTCTTGAATTTCTTTCATCAAAAAATAGTGCTATACAATTATAAAATTCATACAAAAAATTTTCCTAAGAATGATATGACAATTTTATATCCATTCATTTTAAAATTAAAAGCCCATCGAAAAGACTTATATTTTTAAGAATGTCACTGTCATATCATTCTTGTGACAAATTTTGTATAACAGTTCTATTTGTAAATCATTTTCGTTCATCAAATAGTAAAAATCTTTGTATATAATTCTAGGTAAGATTTCGATCATGTCTATACTCTATTAATTTGCAAAAAAAAAAAAAAAAAAATCTATTTTTCATAAATATGATATTCTTCCTATCTAATATATGGTTTTTTATTAACCCTTCGGTTTTAACGTATTGGATATTTGTTAACAGAAATTTGGAGAGAATCAACTTGACCTACGCAGCAGAGGACTTTGCTTGGTTCCACTGTCATCTACTCAGAATTTAACAAAGCAAGACCAAGTTTGATCAACTCAGTAGATCTTATGAAAGCCTAAATCAAGAATAATATGATATTTATCCGAAAAATAGAAACTGATATGATATTTATTTTTCTGACGGAAAAAAAAAATGAATGTCATTGTGGTCATTGGGTCATAACAAAGACCCTGTTTCCACGACTGATATAGGTTGAGCAAGATTATACCATTATAGGATTAATTGATGGAATTATTAATGTATACCAATTGCCATGTTTTTGTATCACATGATTATTACATCAATTCGATTTGGTCATATTTATTGGAATTAAACTTAAGAAATCAACAATGATAGGTAACCCCAAAAATCATGGCTCGAAACATCCAAAACGACGTCGTTTTGGATGTAAAACGACGTCGTTTTGATACATTCGAGCCATTCGAGCCACAAAAATTCAAGCCACCAAACATTTTTCAAATTTAAAATTAACTGGTGTGTCCAAAGGAATGTTTAAAAAGTTTGTATGGGTGCTAACACCCTTACTTGCACTGGACTATGTCATCCTTCTTTGATATTTCTGATCGTCTTTGAAGATTAACAATCTCATAGAATTATTTATTTTATGATAATTTTTATAACAGAGTTAAATAGGTTTACGGGATTACCAATCTAATCGTAACCCTTATAACTATTATGGCTTCTGTGGTATTTTATTTTCGTTAATTGAAGGTGGGATCAAACTAATTATTTCTTTTTAGTGATTTTTTTGACTTTTTTAAAAGGTAGAAAACAAACTATGGTGTAAGGTATATTTGTGAGATTTCATCAATCAAGAAAAAGGTAGGACCAATAGGCCCAATATAGGAGACCTTTCCAAAGCCCAGATAGCCACCCAGCCCAGACAACATCAAACATCATAAGAATTATGATGATAATAATGGGCCCTTTTTCAAATTAGTTTTTTTTTTTTTTTGATTAAAAAAAAAAAAATTGCTCTACGGAGTTGTCACTACATCCGTAGGTCCTGACCCTGAGGTAGCCAGTTGTCGGCCAAAACCCAACTTATAGGAAGGGACCCACCATCGATGCACCAACAAAGCTCAGCCACACGCCATAGAACAGTCATGGATTGATCGGAGTACAGTGCCAGATCTCAAAGAGAGCCAGTTGAAAATCAATCATTTTTTGCATCCTAAGATTCGAATCTAAGTCACTCCTGTGAAGAGAACAGTGTTCACCAAGGCACAAAATCAACCATTTTTCAATTTTTTTTTTCTTTTTTTAAACGAGGAAAAAAGGATGCTCTGAGGTGTCATCACGGCATTCGTGAGCCCAGGCCCCGAGGTAGCTGGTTATCAGCATGATTTAACCCAACCCATAGAAAGGAACCCACCACCAAGGCACTAACGGAGCTCAACCATACTCTACAGACAAGTCCAAGTTTCGATCAGAGTATAAAGTGAGGTCACCGGAATAAGCCACTAGAAGGACCAGCATTTCGCTTCCCCCCAGGAGTTGAACCTGGGTCACGCCTATGGAGACTAGGCCACCACTAGCCATTTTTCAAATTAGTTTGGAATGGTTATTTTTTGCTGTAGAATTTTATACTAATAAATTAATTGAAATTAAATAATCAAAACATGACCTTATATTATGGCTTGGTTTGGGAAGTAGGTTGGCTTTTTGGCTTTTTGGCTTTTTTGGCTATTTTAGCCTGGGCTAAAAAGCTTGGTTTGGGAAGGGCTTTTTGGCTTTTTGGCTTTTTTGACTTTTTTTGTGAGAGAAGAATGTAATGATTATAGGTTGGATGTGATGTTTTGTTTGTTATGGCTAAAATAGCCTATTTTGTTTTTTGTGGCTAAAATAGCCAAAAAAGCCTCAAAACCATCTTGCCAAACAGAGGGTTGGCTTTTTAGCTAAATTAGTTATAAAAAGATAAAATAGGTTAAAAAATTAATAAAACAAAATGTCACATTCAAATCATAATCATTTCACTTTTTCTCTTACAAAAGTCAAAAAATTCAATCCAAACAAATTTTTTAGTCTAGACTAAAATAGTTAAAAAGTTAAAAAATCAACCAAACTTTCCAAATGAAGCCTATTTTAGCAATTGAGTTAAAAGTCAAAAACATACTCCTCAAAATAGGCGAGTGTTTGGAATTTGAATTTTTACCGCTCTTTTTAAGTGGAAAAAATAATTTGAAAATACGACATCACAAAATAATGTGCGTTTGATAAATAAGTATTAAAAAAAAAAAAACTCCCAATAGTACAAAAACTCTCACCATTGCTCTTAAGAATTTTTTTTTTAAAATTGGATTAGACTTCTCTTAAATTTAAATTTGAAAAAATTTAGTGGGCCTATGCAACCTACCATGAGTTACGTTTCTGTTATCTACAAATAATATACAAGAAAAATTATACAAAATAAATAATTCAAATGTGGCACATTAAATTTCCCAAATGATTTTTTTTTTTTTTTTAAAGAAAACTCTATGCATAATGCATATATAAAATTCATACAACATCATTATTGTAAACAAACTCATCTTTAATGGTGTTTTATTTGAAATGAAATGTTCACAATGAGCCACATTATTATGTATAAAAATTATGTACTATCTTCGTCCTAAAATATTAATCTTTTTGGGAAATCAAACTGTTTTTTATAATATAATTATTACATTTCGAAAATATTTACTTTCCAAAACTACCATTTGATAGTACAATTATTATACTTCAAGAATATTAATATTAATGAATTTAAAAAAAAAGGATAAAAGGAATTTATGTTATTTCAGACCTTGATTTCTAAAAATAAAATAATATTTTGGGACAATAAAAAATGAAATAATTAAGTAATATTCTGGGACAGAAGGAGCATTAGGGTCCGTTTGGTTTGATTTTGAAATCAATTTTGAAAGATAAGTTTTTAAAAAGAGTTTTCAAAGTTTGAAAATTTGTTGGTGTTTTGGAAACATAGCTTTTTGGCTTTTTTTTAGTTTTTTTTTACTTTTTTAGATCACATCATCTCTCTATTTTTTTACACAAAAAAGTTTAAAAAATTCAAAACATCATCTTTTTACCATCTTCCCAATTGAAAATAGTTTTTGTAGTTTTGTAGTTGGAGTTTTGTAGTTTGGAATGTAGTTTTTTTTTTTTTTTTTTTTTGTAGTTGAATAAATGAGTGTGAGAGGAAAATGATAGATTGACATATAGGATGTAGGGGAATGAGAGAGAAAAAGTGATTAATTAATGTGTAGGATGTTAGAAAACGAGAGAGAAAATAGAAAAAATTATTGAAAATATTTTTAAAAAATTATAAACTAAATAAATTTTGAGTTTTGAAATCTCAAAAATTGATCGAAAAACTTAACTAAACAAGTCCTTAATTTTTTTTGTTTGTATGACATTACTCTAAAAATATATATATATATATATATATATTAACCGACATCAGTCTTTTGTTGAAGTGTGAATGTATTTAGAGAAAATTACAACAGTGGCGATACAGACCCCCTCCAAAACCGACCCCCATGACCCCCTCTGAGCTGGCACTTGCTAAAGTCATGTGAAGAAGAATTGCACAATGAAGAAGGTGTGATACACGCACCTAAAAGACAAAAAAAATATACTGAAAACAAAGACCAAAAAAAAAGCGGGAACGGCCCTGATATTTCCTTCTTCCCCACCCCTGTCCGTCTTTCCTCTTCCCTCTTCCCTCTTCCCTCTTCCATCGTGCGTCCGCCATAGCTCTCCTCCGTCGACCATATCTCTCCGGCCATAACTCTCTGTATCTCGCTCTACGGATCTTCGATCGCATTCCAATAGCATTTTGTTAGGTAATGTTACTTGAAAATCCCTCATCCTCCCTCTCTCTCTCTCTATCTACATACATTGATCAATCTCTGTGAAATGTCTGTATATAATCTTATAAATAATTATGGTTTATTTCAACAATAACATTGGGGATCGAAATCATCTGTATGTGAAAAGGAGAAGTTAAAATACTCATTAAGAAATACAGACATTTCAACTAAACAGAGGAGTGGAAAAAACGAGTTGTGATGTTAATGTGCAATTTGTAATGCATTTGGCTCGTATTTGCGGCTCTAATATAACATTAAATGTGTTTAGAACTGCTTTGTTTTTGGCTAATTATTTCTTTGCAAGTTTTTGACAAATAAATGACTGTACATTATAAGTATGACTTTGCTTCTGTGAATGTTCAGTTTCTTTTGGTGTTTTTGGTTTCACTTTCTGATCCCAATGCTTGAAAATCATATTTTTCACTTGGTTAATTTAGCCATATTAGTCAAATGGCTCAAGAATAGTAAATGAGCTATAGTAGACGAAATCTTCTTTTACCATTAGCTTTTTGAATAATCTTCTATATGGTTAATTTAGCCATATAATCTTATAAATAATGATGGTTCATTTCAACAATAACATATAGATGTTGAAATGTCTGTATTTCTTATTAGTTTCATTGAAATTCATTGGGGATCGAAACAAAGGCCACTATAAGTTTCATGGTTTAAATTCATTGTGGCGAGACTGAAATTATTATCAACTAAAATAATCTTATAGCTCATAGAGTTATTATCAGCTAAAATAATCTTATAGCTCATAGCTCATAGACTGAAATTATTATCAGCTAAAATTATTAGTTTCATAACAGTTTCAAAGTTTCCAATCACCTTATAAAATAATTATTCTAAAATCATTCTATTTGAATTTCATTTTTGATTCTCATAGAATGGAGGTTGATTCAAATGGTAGTGACAATCCTTCAGTAAATGAGGGTGAACAAGTTGAAGAACCTAAGAATGGTATGTGTTTTAGCTCAAGGGAAGAAGTGTACACATTTTATGCCACATATGCTAAGCACGTTGGCTTTTCTATAGCTCATAGAGCACAGCATTTTGGAGATGATGGCGAATTAAAAAACTTCGCAATTGAATGTTCTCGAGCGGGGGAGAGAAAAAAAAATCAGAAGTGAACCCTTTGAAGCCATCTTTGTCCACAAAAATTGGTTGCAAAGCAAGGGTACCAGGTACTCTACAAAAGAATGGAACATATATGTTAACCACAGTTAAGCTTGAGCATTATCATGATTTGATTCCCACCAACTCTCGTCATTTTGCAATGAATAAGAAAATTCGTACTCCTGTGAAGAGAAGATTAGAAATCAATGATCAAACAGGGATTGGGGTGTCTAGGAACTATCATTCAATGGTTGTTGAAGCGGGGGGATACAAGTCATTGACACTTAATGAGCGAGATGCAAGGAATTACATTAATAGAGCTAGAAGATTAAGGCTTGGTGAAGGTGATGCCGAATCACTTTAAAGTTATTTTATGAGGATGCAAGCACATAGTGAGAAATTCTTTTATGTGATTGATGTTGATGAGGTGTTTCGCATTAGAAACTTGTTTTGAGCTGATGCAAGGAGTCGGGCTATGTATGAATCATTTGGAGATGTTGTTTCATTTGACACAACTTATCTGACGAACAAATATGACATGCCATTTGCTCCATTTGTAGGAGTCAATCACCATGGACAGTCTATTTTGCTTGGTTATGGATTGTTATCTAGTAAAGACACCGACACATTTGTTTGGCTATTCAAGTCGTGGTTAAGTTGCATGTCAAATAATCCTCCAAAAGCTATCATAACTGATCAGTGCAAAGCTATACAAAATGCTATAGAAAATGTCTTTCCACAGGCCCGGCATTGATGGTTCTTATGGCATGTAATGAAGAAAATACCAGAGAAGTTGAAAGGATATGCTCAGTATGAACCCATAAAGTTGGCTATGCAAAATGCAATTTATAATTGTTTGACAAGAGATGAATTTGAGGAAAAATGGGAAGAGATGCTTACTAAATTCAATCTTTATGATAATGAGTAGTTGGGGGTACCATATCATGAGCGGCATCGATGGGTTCATGTATATGCTAAAGACATTTTTTGGGCTGGCATGTTAACAACACAATGAAGTGAAAGCATGAATGCATTTTTTAATGGATATGTCAACCCGAAGACTACATTAAAACAATTTGTTGAACAATATGACAATGCGTTGAGAAGTAAGGTAGAGAAAGAGAAGAAATCAGACTTCAAGTCTCGACACAAATTGTTTGATTGTCTAACTATATATGGCTTTGAGAAGCGATTTCAGCAAGCCTACACCAATGCAAAATTCAAAGAAGTTCAAGGAGAGTTGAAGAGATTAGTATACTGTCAGGCCTTGATTGTCAAAGAGGAGGGAGCAATTTGTACATATAATGTCCAAGAAGTGATGGTAGTTTGTGACAAGATGAAGCATGCGGACTTTGTTGTGTATTTTAATTCAATTGAATGTGAAGTTCAATGTATGTGTCGGTTGTTTCAGTTTAGAGGCATCATGTGTGCTCACTCACTCGCGGTGCTTGTGAGAAGGTGCATAAATGAGGTGCCAAGTAAGTAAATTTTGCCACGTTGGAGGAAAGATTTGGTTCGAGAGTACACATGCATCAAAACCACGTACACTGGCTTTGGGGATGATTTCAATACAAGTTGCTATGAGAGGATGAACAAGAAATTGATCGCCATTGTACAACTTGCTGGTAATTCGGAAGGGAAAATTAAAATTATAGACCTTGGGTGATGAAATGAAGGATAGAGTCATGAACGATGAATCAAGTGATGAGAGTAATTTACCACCTTCTACTAATAGGATACCATCTTCTAGAAAAAGTCCAATTACCACCGGTTATACATCGGGTGCTAGTAGGAGAAAAGTGGTTAGTCCTTTGGTTGTTCGGTGAAGAGGCCGTCCAGTTACGAAACGAAAGGTTGCCAAAGTAGATCAAATAGTGAATCGGTTCAAGGCAACGGCAAAAAAATAAATAAAAGCAAAGGTAAATTGTATATTGAATTGAACTTGTATATTGAATTGAAGAAATCTTGTTTTTTATTTTTTTAACAAACTCTTTTGAAGTACATTTTTACAAACTCTTGAACCAATATAGGCTGCTAAAGTGCTTCAATTTGAAGCTCAAGCTCAAGCTCAAGTTCAAGCTCAAGCTCAAGCTTATACATCATATTATCCTTATATGGTTGGCATGCAAAATAGTGTGTATGCACCGGTATGTGTTCATAAGACGACTTTACATCAATTCTTTGTTTTCATTTACGAATATTTTGTAACATGTACTTTTTTACTTCAATTATGACAAGTCGTAAATGCTATTGGAGGCACATCTCTTATCCCATTGGACTTTGTAAGCGGCACACCGAGAAGTTTGATGAGTGCTCCAACTCAAATGTTTGGGTCTAGATCTCTAACCCCATCGGGTTCTAATGCATGCACACTGGGAATGAATGATGGACATTGTAGAAATGTTTGACTAGTTTATTGAACATTGACATTTTGTTTTTGAGATTGAAACTTATTATGTTAAGTCCCACGTTAGATGTGTAACACATGTTGTGTATGAATTTGCAAGATTGGTTATTATTAAGTCCCACTTTATTGGTTATGCAAGATTGGTCTTTGAGTTCATGGTTTATTTTGACAATCTAGCTTTTAGCATTTTGAGTTCACAATTGATGGTTTAAAAAAATCTGTAAAAAAAATTGTTTCATTTTGCTATTTTGACAGTGTTTGAGCATGATTTTTTGAAAGTTCATGCAAAATCTCTGTTGACAGTTCATGGTTTAAGAAATCTGTAAAAAAAATTTGTTTTTTAGTTTGCTATTTTGACAGTATTTGAGCCAAAATCTGATTTTTTCAGTTCATGGTTCAAACTGCCAAACTGTCTTTAAAAATCTGAAAATCTATTTTTTAGTTTTCTATTTTGACAATATTTCAGCCAAAATCTATTTTTTTCAGTTCATGGTTCAAACTGCCGTGGTTCATGCTCAAATCTGTAAAAAAAATATGTTAAAAAACCTGTCTCTAAAAAAATCTGTCATGGTTCATACACAAACTGTGATGGTTCATGCTCAAATCTGTAAAAAAACCTGCCTGTAAAAAAATCTGTCATGGTTCATGCCTCAAACTGTGATGGTTCATGCTCAAATCTATAAAAAAAAATATGTCTGTAAAAAAATCTGTCATGGTTCATGCACAAACTGTGTCAAACTGGTTCATGGTTCAGTTCATGGTTCATGCTCAATAATTCAACAATAACAATTCAACAATAACACAGTTCATGTTGGTTCATTTTCAGCAATAACTCATCAACAATTCATGGTTCAGTTCATGTTGGTTCATGGTTCAGTTCATGGTTCACATCTTCATTCCACAACAATTCCACAATAACACATCTTCATTCCACAACAATTCAACAATAACACATCTTCATTCAACAATTCAACAATAACAATTCAATAATTCATTTCCATTCCACTCAAAAATTCAATAATTCAACTGTTTCTTACTAATACATATTTCATTCCACAACAAAACATAGTTCAATCTACTTCTATTTCTACTTCTAACTAGCATTACATCTTCATAAGTAATAACACACCAATTACAAGCAACATAAACATCAGAAATTCTATTTTTTGCATCTTTGCACTAACGATGGTAAATTGTTCCGTCATAGATCTTTGTTGTTCGATCATAGCTCCAAGTTGTTCCGTCATAGATCTTAGCAGTTTTCTTTCTACTTGTCTTGGAATTTCTTGATCTCCACATTGTGAATTCATAGGCACACACCATCCAACGAAAGTACCACAACAATTACAAGAGTATAATAGCTTGTTTTTGTTTCGATCGGTCTTAGAAATTCGAATCGTGGCATTTTTATTACATGTAGGCCAATTTTTGTTCAAGTACGTTAACCGATCTGAGCTACTGCTGTTGACAATTGAACTTGACATCTGCAATAACAAGTTATCCTCATTAAACTAGTGAATAAAGATAATTTCAGCTCATGATGTATAGTGAGTAAAGACTGCATTTAAGAGGGACATTCACCACTTTTTCAATCTTCCTTCCTATGTCAAAAGGCCATGCTCAATTCCCATACTCAATTCCATGTTTAGTCTCATAATTATTCTACATTCAAGTTGACAATAAGTTCAGTGAATATGCACTAATCAGTTATGTATAAGTTCAGTGAATATGCACTAATCAGTCTAATCAGTTTCAATCTTCCTATGGCTATGCTATTGAGTTTAATCAGTTTAATTAGTTTATCAGAATATGCACTAATCAGTCTAATCAGTTTATCATGTATAGCCAAACTATTGAGAAATCAGATTCTACATAATTGAGTTTCCAATCTTCATATGGCTATGCCTATGGCTTTGCATCTCAGCAGTTATGTATCTCAATGATACATAATTGAGATTTAAAATTGAGCTACATAATTGTGATTTATCATGTATAGCCAAACTATTGAGAAATCAGATTTTATCATGGATATGCCTATCAGATTATACATGTAAAATTGCATCTCAGATTATGTAAAATTGAATTGCATCTCACATTATGTGAAATTGCATCTCGTGGCTATGCCTATCAGATTTTACATAATTGCCTATCAGATTTTATCCTGATTTATCTCAGATTTTACATAACTACTCCAAAAATTGCATCTCAGATTTTACATAATTGAATTTTGCCCTATGCCTATGATTTTTTCTCTTTCAGCAAAAATCTGAAATTGAAACAAATGTGAGAAATATTGTTCCAATTTCAATTTCAATTTCAGCAAAAATCTGAAATTTCAATTTCAATTTGAGAAAATTCAACAAATTTGTTTCAATTTCAGTAAAATCTGATTTCTTCTCTTTCAACAAGTTGCCTAACTTATATAGTCAATTTTGCCCTAAAATCTGTCTTTTAGGTTGAGGAATTTTGCCCTCATTTTGCCATAATTTCAGCAAAATACACCAAATTTGTAAAATTGGAAGAGAAGAAATCAGCATGTTGCCCTAATTTTAGATTTTACATAATTAGGGCAAAATTAGGGCAAAATCAACATATAGATATATATATATATACACCAGATTACCTCGTCGTCAATGGGATGGAAATAGAGGGAGTCGGGACTCGGGAGGACAGAGTAGGGCGTCAGAAGGACCTGTCGTCGGCGTGAAGAGGAGGAGTTCGTCCTTCGAATGAGATGGAAAGAGAGGGAGAGAGAGAGTCGAGAGCCAGGCGTCGAAGTCAAGGACGTCGGAGTGAAAGGGAGGAACTGAGGGAGTCGGCCGTCGAAGTTGGGAGTTGAGGAGCTGTCCGTCGAGTTCAGGAGTCGTCTGTCTCTCGTCTCTCATTGTCATAGAGCTATATTTTCCGTTTTTGAATTCTGAAAGAGGAGATGGTAGCCCCTATATGTCACGTGACCCATCACGTGCCTGTCCAGCTCAGAGGGGATCGAAAGGGTCTGTTTTTGAGGGGGCCGGAAACATTTTTGAAATTACAAATCAGAGATAATTTCACAAAACATATAAATTAATGAAAAAATTTATAGTTATTAAAGGTCTATTTTGAGAATTCGACTCATAAGTTAATTTTTAATTTTTTAATTATTTTTTAAGTCGCACCATTCTTCTAAATAAGTTAAAGTTTGGTAAAGTTCATCATTAATTTAAAATTTGAAAATCAAATCTTAAAAGAAAAATAATAATAAAATATTAAATAAAAAATTGCAAATTTCCCATGTATTTACCGCATAGTTGACGCGTCGCCGCGTCATTGGGCCGCCAAACTTTATCTTCATGCGTTCACCCTACTCCCGTCCATCAACGCGTGCGACTGTAAAAGACAGACGAGAGATAGGGCCACCACACCAAACCCTGAAACGACTCCAATTCAAACCCTCATTTGTTCTCTCTCTCTCTCTCAATTCGATTTTTTTTTTTTTTTCATAGACACAAAAACTTAATCGTCGTAGCGCTAGATTCTCTCGATCGCTCTCATCCTATCCCTCTCTTTCTCCAAAAATGGTGAGTACTCTCTCTCTATGGTTTTTTATATCTGTATGTCTATGTTTATTTTGTGTTGGATCTGCCATCGATGTGGTTATGGATTTTGATTTTTGTGAATTCGTGTGTGATTGGTTGATTCTGTTTGGAATTGCGGGATTCACTGATCTGATTCGACGTGGTCTGATCATAGGGTTCTTCTCAATGTTGATTTGACGTATGTGATTGTAATTTGTATTGATCCTTGATTGGTTGACGAGTGGATTTTTTTTAGAAATGTGTCTATTTTTGCATTACAATTTAATTTATATTATTATTTATTGGAGATTGTTTGACTTTGCTCCCTAAGATTAGGTTGTGCTTGGTTGAATACAAATTAGGGAGTCGGGAGAGACCACCATTTCATTTCCCTTGTTTGTTTGACAGACCTCAAACAAGAGAAGCTTAAATTTGTTCACTTTATTTGCACAAGAGAAATGTTCACCATTTTATTTCATCTCCCATGTGGATTTATGCAATATGTGTTGGACCTACCAAATTTCATAAATAGCGAGTAGTTGGTAAATTAAGGGTAAACAAATTAATTGATGTTGGTATGATACCGAAAAACACCAGGGGACTTGGGAGTGGCGATTGAACGCATGGTAGAAGAGTGTTAGAAAGGAAGGGGAAATAGAATTTATAAAAATTATCATGCAGAATATTTTGTTAAATTTTCATTCTCTGGAAAGTTGTACAATTGCCTTTTTAATCTGACCAAGTGTTGGAATGTTTGCTCCCGTAGTCAGGTTTGTGACTTTGTAGGTTTCAATAAAAGGTATACGTCAAATTCTGATTTGGTTTACCCGGACTGTATCCTAATGTCTTTTGTCGTATGAGAAGCCACAATCTAAGATGAATGCAAAGCCATACCTGTGCTAAATGTTGGGTTGTGAGTAATTGGTAAATTAGGGGTAAAAAAGTTAATCGATGTTAATATGAGAACCAAAAACACTTGAGAGTGGCAATTGAATGCATGGTAGACGAGTTAGAAAGGAAGGGGAAATAGAACTTATGTAGAACATTTTGTAAATTTTTCATTTCCTCTGGTAAGCGTTGTTATATTTATCAAGCACGTGTTGGTGTGTGCTCAGATTTGGTATTTCATCACAAGGTTTAGTTTGAATTGGTGTCTATATTTGTTTATACTTCATCAAATGTGTAGGCAAATGCAGCATCGGGGATGGCTGTGCATGATGACTGCAAGCTAAAGTTTCTAGAATTGAAGGCAAAAAGAACTTACCGCTTTATAGTTTTCAAGATCGAAGAAAAGCAAAAGCAGGTTATTGTGGAGAAGCTTGGTGAACCAGCTGAAAGTTATGAGGACTTCACTGCCAGCCTACCTGCTGATGAGTGCCGATATGCTGTCTACGATTTTGATTTCGTAACTGCAGAAAATTGCCAAAAAAGCAGGATTTTTTTCATTGCATGGTGATTGGTCTTTTTTTACATGCTTTCTACTATTCTGAATTTTGTGTTCCCAGTATTGTTTATGTTTTTTGTGATTTTTGCTCTGATTTTTTTGCCTTTTTATCCAACTGTTATGAAGGTGTCCTGATATATCAAGGGTAAGAAGCAAGATGATTTATGCAAGCTCCAAGGATCGGTTCAAGAGAGAGCTTGATGGTATTCAGGTAGAATTGCAAGCAACTGATCCTACTGAGATGGGCCTTGATGTTATTAGAAGCCGAGCAAGCTAAATTTTCATACTTTGGAGAGTTCTCCACCCATCTGCTTTACTATGTTAAATGTTTATAGTTTGTGGAACCTAGAACTTCCCCAGGTATAATATTGGCGTGTTGTCCGTCTTGTCTTCATCAAGAACATCGGTGGTGTCAATTATACATTGTGGTTGTTATTTGTGGAATTATGCTATATCTTCTTTTTGTGTGATTTTGATGAACTAATATGTGATGGTTGGCGGGGATAGATATTACTAATGTCAGTCTGTTTGCGTACATGAAATGGATATTTTCCTATCCTCTATAGATACTGCAACGTTAAATATTTTTCCTTTCCTATTTGCTAAGTTGTTTAAATTGTTCAAGAATTTGATGGATTTGTCATATTTTTTTTCATCACATTAGACTCTGTTATATATATTTATATATTGTTTGGTATTTCTGGGTTGACTTTCTTTTAATTGTACAAGAGCTTTTTTTTTTTTTTTTTTCTTCCCCTTCCAAGTTTATAGAAGGATTAATAACAAGGAAAAACCCATTAGTAATTTCATTCGGACAATTACACAACTACCTATCAACTTTTTTATTTTTTTATTTTTTTTTTCTAATCACTTCTAGTTTGCTTTGTGTATAACTCTGTCTATCTATTTTTCCCTCTCCATTTCCAGCATCACATGTTCTATAATTCTTTGTATCCATTTGTTCTTCTCTCTGCACTTATTTTCCTGGAGAATTTTTCTCTCTGCACTTCTAGTCACACATCTCTATGATTTTTTTTACCATTTTTTTGTTCTCCAATTCAATGCTCAATAAGAAACCAGGCTCTGCAGATTAATTCTTAATTTGGTGTGACATAATTTTTTTAAATATGTAGTTTGTGGGGTGTAACTGCAATTCAACATTAGTTTATGCAGAATGAAATAAGCATGCATTTGCTTCAGTTGATTTATGGCCTCTGCATTAAATGGCAAACCAAAAACAAAAGAGCTTCTTTAATTGTCTGAGTAGACTTGAAGCACTGTTGATTTGCTGACCAGCTTGTGTGCTGCATCTCAAGGTGAGAAATGAATTTGGAATGTACCTTTTTATTTATTTATTTTATTATTTAACATGTTAATAAAAAAATTCACGGGATTGACATAATAAACTAAATAATGTTAAGTGTCTAAATGAGAGATTTTTTTATCCTTCTTACGCTGTGTTTGGTTGAGAGATTTAAGAAGAAATTTAGAAAGGAAAAATGTGTGTGAAATTTGGTGAAATGTAAATATATGTTATTTACATTTTATTTATCTTTTTTTCTTTCTCTTTCTAAATCTCTTCCCAAATTTTCTAATGAAACATTCAACTTATCTTATCTCTTAAAAAATAATATAAAAAAAGTTGAGTCTTACTATTCAAATCAATAAAAATTCTATGGAGGACCACATAACCTAAGTTGTTGCAATTAATTCTTTCTATTTATATTATCTCTCTCACTACAATTTGGAAGTCAAGGCGGCCCAACCACCTTGGACCTTATTCACAATCTTTAATTTAAATAATTCTTTTAGAACCTTTTTATGTCGTTAAAAAAAAATTCTCAATGGGCCTGAAAACAATTATACAAAATACGACACGAATGATGATTGGGCACAACTACTGTGCCTGTGGGCCGGGCTGAGCTTAAGTCGGACTCCAAACAAGTACGATGAGCCGAGTACAAAACATGGCTAATTCAAAAATAAATGAATGAGTTGGCGTGACGGTGACATGTCATTTCGGCTTCGTTGGGAAAGTCAAAAGTTGGATTTTTTATTTTTTTATTTTTTAAAATAGTTATAAAAAATAAAATAAATTTTTTAGTCACAAAAAAAATAAAATATCACATCTAGCTTATAATTATTATATTCTTTCTCTTATAAAAAAAATCAAAAAATCAAAAAAAAATCAAAAATTCTTTCCAAACGAGATTTTTTAACTAAAATAACTAAAAAAGTCAAAGATCCAAAAAGGCAACCCAGTCTCCAAACCAATACAAGTCTTGAATTAAGACCTACAAAATTCATATCAATGTTAGTGGCTTAATTATTTTATTAATATTTTTATTAAATTTCTCATATAAATATGAAATTTATATGTGAATTTTATACCATATAAAATATTTGATAAAAATATTAATAAAATATTTAAAATTCTTAACACTTTTATTCTATCCCTTCCCCATCAATTTGTATTTTATGGCATTTTCACTTTCTAAAAAAAATAAGGGCAATGATAAATTGGGAAAATTATAAAGGATTTAGTTTCGCTTAAATTGTTATTTTAATTTAAGAGAGTATTTAGTTTTATTTGACCTATTTTGAAATCAATTTCAATAATTTGAACTGTTTATTTTTTAAATTCGTTAAGTAAAATATCCATGCAAAAAATAAAGATGATTGGATATCGGTAATTATATAGTTGAATCATATTTGTTTACGACAAATATAATTTCATGAATAACCATTTATTTTTTATAATACAAATTTGATTCAAACATATAGGGTTCTTTTGGGATATCGGTTGACTTTTTGGCTTTTTTAGCTTAGCCTAAAAAGTCTCGTTTGGGATAGACTTTTTGACTTTTTTAACTTTTGTGAGAAAAAAAATAAAATAATTATGATTTTGTTGGCTACATATTTTGTATAAGCCAATTACAATTCGACGCGTGGCAGAATAAGGGTAATACAGGAAGACTATTCAAGTCTTCAATCCTGATCGTACACGTGGCAGTTAGTATTGGTTATTACGAGATCTGAGTAGTAGTGGATCAACAAACATATGCAAAGTGATGTGGCTTCAACGGTTACTCACATTTAAATTCAAATTTAAAAGGGAAGCCTAACTGCAAGTGATAGCATAGTGGAGCTAATTATAAGGCAACATAATCAGCGATCATGGAGGAGCAGTTCGACGGTTAGAAATGCAATTCGATGGTCATCCTTAAGAAGTATAAATAGCAGAGAAAGCCCACAAAAAGACCCCCAGACTCAGATCCAAAAAACCAGTCTTATTCTACTTATTTTCCTTTTCAGTTTTACATTTTCAGTCTTACATTTCCTGTTCTTTACATTCCTGTACTTTAAATTCCTGCACTGTACTTCGTTCATAGGAGTAGTTTTAAGTAGTAGATTGTTGTTGTAAACCTCTACAAGGCTGAGTTTGGATCATTGTAAGTTTTTTGGTTTAATGAAATGCTTCAATTGTTCTTCATTTAATTGTTATCTTGTTTAATTCTCCTAAATCAAGCCACCAGTAAAAATCCTCTTCATTGAGGCTAAAAGAACTAAAACACAATCGTCTGATAATTGGTTGACAATTAATTTTCTGTAAGGATTGATTGATCCTTGCTGACACGCTCGCAATTACAAAAATAACCTTCGAAAGCCAAAAAGCCAACATATATTTTTGGCACGCCCGGTGGGACCAATTGAAATGGCTAGACGTAGGAGACAAGGAGAAAATGAACGCTTAGAAGAAAGCGTGAAAGGAGAGGTAGAGATACCTAATCTAGAGGATAATGTGATAACACATCCTGTGGAAGTTCTCATTTTATCAGAACTTATGGTCGAACAGACCAGCACTTCAGAATAAGTACCACATGTTCATAATATTGAACGAAACCAAGGAATTGGACCATCCACTGTTCCATCTACTCAACCAATAAATCCGTGGTGTGGCCTAGTAGATGCCATGGGACAGCAGTTAATGAACACGATGGAAAGGTGAGCAACATCCTTTTTGGATCGAATGAATAACCACCAACCAACAAGCGCAAGACACATGGAGGAACATTACCTCAGTCTTGGTACGAACCTATTTCGAGGTCTATAGCAGGTCAAAATGCCTCAGTATTTAACAGCGAAGACATGCAAATTGGTGGATCTGGCCCAGTACAAGAAAATGGCATAAGAATGATTTCAAATCCCATGTTCGAAGCCATACTTGGCACGAGGGGGTTCACTAATCCCTTATTCGAATTTATACACGGTGGGTTGGAAGGTTTTTCTACAAATGTAAAAGACACAACACCTGTTCCAGCACCTTTCGCAGGTCCTTTCGCAGGACAGGCTCAAAGGGGTTACCCACACCTCCAACAGTAACTTTCACCACAGGGACAACCAGTCCCAAATATACCACCTTATAGACCAAGAGGACCACAGGCACAAGGTTGTCTACTGTCACGACCCAAACCCGCTCCTATGGATTTAGCACCATAACCGGCCAGTAATCCGAGATTACTGAAGGCCTGCTTAACAGTCAAACAGAATTACAGAGTACAAGGGCTGGCGGAAGCCGATACAATAATTAAAATATGTCTAATGAGCTGTGACAGTCTGTATGCAAAAAGACTTTTCATATATATACACATTCATAACAGAACAGTCTATACATACATGTACAATATATACAATCATTCAGGACAGGGACTTAATCCCTATTTAAAACAGTACAGTACAAAAACATTCAGTCTATACAGAACATAACCAAGAAGGGGGAAAACTAAAACACCCCAAAAGCCCGAGCTTGACAGGCTCGGAACCTCGCAGTAAGGCACAATGGTTGGCTTTGACAAAAGGGAGTCTAGCCCACGCTCCTAGCTCCAATCTGGTGCCTGAACACCTACATATATATATGAGTATTGAGCTAAAGTCCAGTGAATAACATAATGCGTAAAGAGGTTAAGAATGAATGTCCTTTTAATATTGAAAACAGTTAATTGATTCAGTGTATCAGTCATTCAATCATAACAATCATATGTGGTACATCCAATAGCAGAACAGTACAGTAAAACAGTAGGTCTTAAAAGACCGAACAGTCAATGATGGCCATCATAACAGTAAACAGAAGTTCCAAAATAAGAACTGACAGAGATCTCTGTAACAGTAGCAATAATAGTAACAGTAGTTGCTAAGGATGCCACAATACAATTCAGAATAGAGGACAAACATTCATTCAGTTAACAATAAACACTTCAGAAAACAGTTCAGTTGATCATTCAAAAAATATTCATTTTTGAACATATCTTTACAGCATTGTTACTCACAGAGTTCTGGGCTACAGATACGCTAGTACGCGTCTCCGGATGCCAACCCTACACAGTTGCAGAATGAACACACACTAAGCTACACAGTTGGGAAAATAATAACTTAATCCCTAGTTTGTCTCAGTGTGGTTCTACATCAATATCCTTATTAAGATGCCTTAAACTAGGCCTAGGAATGCCTAGGATAGAATGAGGATGCAAAGATGCACTTTAAAAAAATTTCAGAATTTTTGGAAAAACAGAGGTCCCGCTCGAGCGTGGGTTTACCCGCTCGAGCGTTACAGGCAAACAAAATACTCCGCTCGAGCGCGAGTTACCCCGCTCGAGCGTACTGTAAAACATGCCAAAAGTACTGGATGTGTGAAAATCACGCTCGATTTGGCGCTCGATACCCGCTCGAGCGGACTGTAAAACAGTGTAAAGTGCTGGATGCACGAATTTCACGCTGGAGCGCCAGTCACTCCGCTCGAGCGTGAGTCCAAAATCTGGAATTTCCAAGTTCGAACCTCAAGCTCAAAAACAAGTTTCAATGCACCAAATTCAGTCCTTTTGGGCTAATTTTCTGGAAAACACTTCAGAACTCATAATATAACATGTTTCAAAGATCAATTTGAGAAATTAAAGCCCAAAGGTAGTTCAATTAAATCCAATTTCAAACCAATTTTCATGAACATAACTTAAACATGACATACATGAGTTTAAACCAATTCAAAGCTTCAATTACGTGCTCAAATGAGCCACAACTTCCAAAAACAAGATGAAAACATGGACTATAACAATAATATGAACATCCATGTACCAAATTCCATGTAATCAACCTCAAAATGCAACAATGTAGACATGCATGCATGATATATGCTACAATTCAACAATTTAACCTAATTTTGACTCCAATTTTCAATATAACAAGAATCAAGCAAGAACTAACTTAAAGACAAGTTTAAGAAGGTGGATTCTCTACCTTAGACCTTGAATATCAAGTGTAGGAAGCTCAACTATGAAATCAACCTTCAATTTCTTTAATTTACCAAGCAATTCACAAGATGGAACTCAATTTCCCTCACTCTTTCCCTTTCTTCTCTCGTGGTCAGTTTGAGTCTAAGGAAATGGCTGAGGAAATGTCTAATGCTAACATAGATGAATCAACAAAAGGGTCCTAGATTAATCCACTAGGATAGCAATTTGGTGATTAAGGCCAACTTTAATAAGTTATCAACATTTGATCTAATTTAATCATACCAAATCACATTTCAATTAAATACACCATAAAATCATATAAATCTTAATTAACATAAAACACTAATCAATTTCCGGTTCGGCCGCCGATAAGGCCTTCAATTTGCAGTTTAAAACATAAAACATGAACAGATAGTTTAAAAGTCGAACAGATAGAGATGCACTTAAACAGATACAGACAATCAATCAATTCTAGATTTCAGTCAATTCAGTCAATTATCATAATTAATCTCAGTTTAACAGTAATCAATGGTTAATCAGTAAATAGTGATGAGGGTTATCACAGTCTCCCCTCCTTATAAAGAGTTTGACTCTCCAAAGTTGAATTACCTTCATTCTGGAAGAAAACAGGATTCAGTGGGAACAGTTCAGGATATCTCTTCAGTATGTCATCTTCCCTTTCCCAAGTGGCATAGAGGCCACCATGGTTTTGCCAGTCAACTTTCACTAACGGAATCTCTTTGTTTCTCAACTTCTTGATCCGTCTGTTCACAATCTGAATAGGTCGTTCTTCATAAGTGTAGTCATCACTTAGCACTACACGGGTAGGCCCAATCACGTGGAAGGGATCCCGAAGGTAATCCCTCAACATAGAAATGTGGAAGACGTTATGCATATGCTCAATTTCAGGAGGAAGCGGTACTTGATACGCCACCAGATTAATTTTCTCAATAATCTCATACGGTCCGACATATCGCGGCGCTAACTTGCCTTTAACTCCAAAACGAGTCTGACCCTTCATCGGTGTCACTTTTACAAAAACGTGATCACCTACTTCATATTCTCTGTCTCGCCTTCGGACATCCGCATAACTTTTCTGTCGGCTCTGTGCGGTTTTCAGTCTCTGTTGGATCAGTTTTACTTTTTCTGTAGTTTCATACACAATCTCGGGCCCAAGCAAAGACCCATCTCCAACTTCTGCCCAGCAGATCAGAAATCGATATTTCCTGCCATACAATGCCTCGAAAGGCATCATTCCAATACTTGAATGGAAGCTGTTGTTGTAGGCAAATTCGGCCAACGGTAGATGACTTTCCCAATTTCCTTAGAAATCAAGAACACACATTCTCAACAAATCCTCCAGAGTCTGGATGATCCTTTCTGACTGGCCGTCTATCTGAGGATGGTATGCACTACTCAATCTCAGTTCAGTACCCAATGCTATCTGTAAACTTTGCCAAAATCTCGATGTAAACTTCGAGTCCCTATCAGAAACAATGGACACAGGCACTCCATGTAGTCTAACAATTTCATTAATGTAGAGTATAGCCAATTTGTCCGCATTATAAATTATTTTGACAGGTAAGAAATGAGCAGATTTAGTCAATCTATCAACAATAATCCAAATTGAATCCATACCTTTATTGGAGCAAGGTAAACCAACAATAAAATCCATACTAATATGTTCACATTTCTACTCCGGTATCAGTAAGGGTTGCAGTAAGCCTGCGGGTTGATGTTCGGCTTTAACTTGTTAGCAATGAAGACATTTTGACACAAAATCAGCAATTTCTTTCTTCATTCCCGGCCACCAGAAATTCAATTTTAAGTCTTGATACATTTTCGTATTTCCTGGATGAATAGACAATTTTGAATTGTGGCCCTCTTGCAAAACTCTCATTTTCAGTTCAAAATCATTCGGTACACATAATCTTCCCTGAAATTTCAGCACATTACTTTCAAATTTGAAATTCGGCCTCGATTTAGATTCCCGTTCTTCGATGATCTTCTTCAAGAAGTCATCCTATTGCTGTTTCTCTTTAATTTCTTCAATCAGTGTCGGTTGAGCAGAAATAGCAGCTATTGTTCCACCTTGTTCTCGCAAAACAATCTCAATTTCAGATTTCTCAAGGTCACAAAGTAACTCTTTCTGTCCGGTGAGTAAATAGGCTAAGTTTCCAATCGATTTCCGACACAGTGCATCAGCAACGGTGTTAGCTTTCCCCAGATGATACAAAATTTGTAGATCATAATCTTTTATCAGTTCTAACCATCTCCGCTGCCTTATATTCAATTCTTTTTGTGCGAAGAAGAATTTCAAACTCTTGTGGTCTGTATACACCTCACATGTCGCCCCATAAAGGTAGTGACGCCAGATTTTTAGTGCAAACACTACTGCAGCAAGTTCTAAATCATGGGTCGGGTAGTTCTTTTCATGCGGTCTCAGTTGTCGGGAAGCATAGGCAATAACTCTCTCATTCTGCATTAAAACACATCCCAAACCCTTATGAGAAGCATCACTAAAAATGGTAAAACCATTCGTACCTGAAGGTAGAGTGAGAACCAGTGCAGTCACAAGTCGAGTTTTCAACTCTTGGAATGCTGATTCTCTTTGGTCAGTCCAGTCAAATGATATCCCCTTCTCAGTCAACTGTGTCAGTGGTAAGGCAATTTTGGAGAAGTCTTTAACAAATCTTCTGTAATACCCGGCTAACCCCAAAAAGCTTCGAACTTCTGTAGCATTTGTTGGTCTAGGCCAATTTACTACGACTTCAACTTTCTGTGGGCCAACTGAAATGTCATCTCTACTAATAACATGTCCCAAAAACATAACGTGATCAAGCCAAAATTCGCACTTACTCAATTTCACATACAGTTTATGTTCTCTTAGAGTCTGTAAGGTAAGTCTCAGATGATGTTCATATTCTTCTCTACTTTTAGAATAAATCAGAATGTCGTCTATAAATACAACAATAAAGTCATCGAGGAATGGTTGAAAAATTCTATTCATAAGGTCCATAAATGCAGCAGGTGCATTGGTAACTCTGAAAGGCATAACAAGGAATTCGTAATGTCCATACCTCATTCGAAAAGCAGTTTTGTCAATGTCCTCTGGTTTAACTTTCAGCTGATGGTATCTGGATCTGAGATCAGTCTTAGAGAACACTTGAGCACCCTGTAACTGATCAAATAAGTCATCAATACACGGTAATGGATATTTATTTTTCACAGCTACCTTGTTCAGTTCACGGTAGTCGATACAAAGTCTCAATGAGCCGTTTTTCTTTTTCACAAACAAGACAGGTGCGCCCCACGGTGAAGTACTGGGCCTGATGAATTTCTTATCTAACAATTCTTGCAGTTGCACCTTCAATTCTTTTAGTTCAGTCGGAGCCATTCGGTAAGGAGCTTTAGATACTGGCTGTGTACCCGGAATCGCATCAACGGTGAACTCAATCTCCCTATCAATCAAATCCCCTGGAAGATCATCTGGAAATACATTTGGGAATTCTCTGACTATAGAATACTATTCACATCAGTTTTAACATCAGTAGACACAGTCAATACAGAACAAAAACACCCTTTACATCCCTTTCTAATCAATTTAAAGGCTTTCATGGAGGAAATCAAATATGGGGGAGGTACTACTCCAACTTCATTAAACACAAATTCAGGCAAACCAGGTGGACAGAAAACAACTTGTTTTGTTACACAGTCTATGGTAGCATAATATTTTGTTAACCAGTCCACTCCCAATATCACATCAAAATGATCTACATTCAATGACAATAAATTAATATACAAATGTGCCTCTCCAACAATAATTTCACATGCAGAGTACACATAAGCACAAGTCATAGATCCCCTAACAGGTGAAGATACAGCTAACAAATAATTCATGGGTTCCAATGGTCTATTCAATTTTCGCGAAAAAACATGCGATACATATGAATGTGTAGACCCCGAATCAATCAGAACATATGTATACCTAACACGACGGTCTTGATATTTTGTACATCTCCCGGTACGAGTGCGAACACTCGGCCTTGCCTCATAGGCTCTTTCCCGGTAGCTTTCGAATTAGGTTTCGGTGCAGCTGTTGATACTGCTGTGCTAGGTGCAGCTTTACTATTGCCCTGAGGAGTGGAAGGGCAATCTTTGACCATGTGACCCACCTTGCCACACCTGTAACAAGCACCAGATAAATTATAACAAACCCCTTTGTGTTTCTTACCACGTTCAGAATAGGGCAATATGGAACCACTTTCCTGACTGGAGCTGGTAGTTGACCCTGAGTCTTGCTTTTTGTTCAGTGGGTTGTTTCTGCCTTTCTTGAATTTAAAACCCCATTTCTTCCCGCGCCACTCAGTTGCGGGTGTTTCAGTCTATTTCAAAGCTTCGATATTTGCTTCGGCCATAATGGCTCGGTCAAGAACATCCACATATTTCAGTAACTTTAGCACATTGATTATGTCCAGTATTTCTACATTGAGGTCGCCTTCAAACTTCCTGGCCTTCTTGTAGTCGGTGTCCACCATATGTGGTGCATATCCAACAAGTTCAGTGAACTTTGTTTCATACTCAGCCACAGACATGGTACCTTGTTTCAGTTGTTTAAATTCAGTCACCTTTTTGTCCCTGACACACTGAGAGAAGTACTTTTCAAAGAAGGACTCCTTAAATTGAGCCCAGGTCATGACAGTATTTGTATCACAGATCAACATCCACCACCTTCTAGCTTCTTCTTGTAAGGTGAAGGTAGCTAGCAACACCTTGTGTGCTTCAGAACATGGAAAAACTTCAAATAACTTTTCAGTCTCAAGAACCCAAGCTTCAGCTTTTAGCAGTTCGAGGCCTCCCTAAAAGGATGGCGGTTTCATCTTACTAAATTTCTGTGTCAGAGCTATGATATCATCATTCATAGGTGGCTCTGGTTGTACTGAAGGAGGTGGGGGCTGTTGGTTTTGTTGTTGCCCTAGTCTTTCAGTTAGTAGTTCCACCATTCTCTCCAACCTCGCCATTCTTGCCTCAAAGGATTCAGTTTCATCAACGTTTCTTGCGTTGTCCATCTCACTATAGGCAGTTATAATAATTATAAACATAGGCAGTTGCATTCTTAGGCAGATTATCACATTAACAGTTATATTCATGTCTTAGCCACACACACTTATCATGCTCATGTAATGCCCTAATCATTTTTCTAAGACATCCTATAGCTCATTTGGACACATGTGTGCGGTATAACTCGTGATTAAGTATCGCTCTGATACCACTCTGTCACGGCCCAAACCCGCCCCTATGGGTTTAGCACCGTAACCGGCCAGTAATCTGAGATTACCGAAGGCCTACTTAAAAGTCAAACAGAATTACAGAGTACAGGGGCTGGTGGAAGCCAATACAGTAATTAAAATATATCCAATAAGCTGTGACAGTCTGTATGCAAAAGACTTTTCATATATATACACATTCATAACAGAACAGTCTATACATACATGTACAATATATACAATCATTCGGGACAAGGACTTAATCCCTATTTAAAACAGTACAGTACAAAAATATTCAGTCTATACAGAACATAACCAAGAAGGGGGAAAACTAAAACACCCCAAAAACCCTAGCTTGACAGGCTCGGAACCTCGCAGTGAGGCACAATAGTTGGCTTTGACAAATGGAAGTCTAACCCACGCTCCTAGCTCCGGTCTGGTGTCTGAACACCTACATATATATATGAGCAGTGAGCTAAAATCCAGTGAATAACATAATGCGTAAAGAGGTTAAGAATGAATGTCCTTTCAGTATTGAAAACAGTCAATTGATTCAGTGTATCAGTCATTCAGTCATAACAGTCATATGTGGTACATCCAATAGCAGAACAGTACAGTAAACAGTAGGTCTTGAAAGACCGAACAGTCAATGATGGCCATCATAACAGTAAACAAAAGTTCCAAAATAAAAACTGACAGAGATCTCTATAACAGTAGCAATAATAGTAACAGTAGTTGCTAAGGATGCCACAATACAATTCAGAATAGAGGACAAACATTCATTCAGTTAACAATAAACACTTCAGAAAACAGTTCAGTTGATCATTCAGAAAATATTCATTTTTGAACATATCTTTACAGCATTGTTACTCATAGAGTTCTGGGCTACAGATACGCTAGTACGCGTCTCCGGATGCCAACCCTACACAATTGCAGAATGAACACACACTAAGCTACACAGTTGGGAAAATAATAACTTAATCCCTAGTTTGCCTCAGTGTGGTTCTACATCAATATCCTTACTAAGATGCCTTAAACTAGGCCTAGGAATGCCTAGGATGGAATGAGGATGCAAAGATGCACTCTAAAAACATTTTCAGAATTTTCAGAAAAACAGAGGTCCCGCTCGAGCGTGGGTTTACCCGCTCAAGCGTACAAGCAAACAAAATACTCCTCTCGAGCGCGAGTTACCCCGCTCGAGCGTACTGTAAAACATGCTAAAAGTACTGGATGTGTGAAAATCACGCTCAATTGGGTGCTCGATACCCGCTCAAGCGTGTGACACAAGTCCTCGCTCAAGCGTCCAATACCCCGCTTGAGTGGACTGTAAAACAGTGTAAAGTACTGGATGCACAAATTTCACGCTGGAGCGCCAGTCACTCCGCTCGAGCGTGAGTCCAAAATCTGGAATTTCCAAGTTCGAACCTCAAGCTCAAAAACAAGTTTCAATGCACCAAATTCGGTCCTTTTGGGCAAATTTTCTGGAAAACACTTCAAAATTCATAATATAACATGTTTCAAAGATCAATTTGAGAAATCAAAACCCAAAGGTAGTTCAATTAAATCCAATTTCAAACCAATTTTCATGAACATAACTCAAACATGACATGCATGAGTTTAAACCAATTCAAAGCTTCAATTACTTGCTCAAATGAGCCTTAACTTCCAAAAACAAGATGAAAACATGGCCTATAACAATAATATGAACATGCATGTACCAAATTCCATGTAATTAACCTCAAAATGCAACAATGTAGACATGCATGCATGATATATGCTACAATTCAACAATTTAACCTAATTTTGACTCCAATTTTCAATATAACAAGAATCAAGCAAGAACTAACTTAAAGACAAGTTTAAGAAGGTGGATTCTCTACCTTAGACCTTGAATATCAAGTGTAAGAAGCTCAACTATGAAATCAACCTTTAATTTCTTTAATTCACCAAGCAATTCACAAGATGGAACTCAATTTCCCTCACTCTCTCCCTTTCTTCTCTCTTAGTCGGTTTGAGTCTAAGGAAATGGCTGAGGAAATGTCTAATGCTAACATAGATGAATCAACAAAAGGGTCCTAGATTAATCCACTAGGATGGCAATTTGGTGATTAAGGCCAACTTTAATAATTTATCAACATTTGATCTAATTTAATCATACCAAATCGCATTTCAATTAAATACACCATAAAATCATATAAATCTCAATTAACATAAAACACTAATCAATTTCCAGTTTGGCCGCCGATAAGGCCTTCAATTTGCAGTTTAAAACATAAAACATGAACAAATAGTTTAACAGTCGAACAGATAGAGATGCACTTAAACAGATACAAACAATTAATTAGTTCCAGATTTTAGTCAATTCAGTCGATTATCATAATCAGTCTCAGTTTAACAGTAATCAATGGTTAATCAGTAAACAGTGGTGAGGGTTGTCACATCCACCGAATCCTGTGTTTGTCCCTCTAGTAGTGGTTCAGCAGGCACAAAATATGGTCCTTAGGGGCCAAATTGCTAACATTGTTAGAGAGATATGTGAACCAATGGCTCGGGGGGTCCAGACTCCTGTCTACAGGAAACCATACCCAGAATGGGTAGATAGGGTACATGAATACCCAAAAGGGTTCAGAATACCAGATTTTGCCCTTTTTTATAGGAATGGAAACCAATCAACAGTGGAGCATATTGCTAGGTTTGCTGCTCAATGCGGTAAATTTACTAATAATGACTATATGAAGTTAAGATTATTCTCAAATTCCTTAACGGGTGGAGCATTTGTGTGGTGTATTAACCTTACACCTGGCTCTATCCAAACGTGGCAACAAATGGAAGAGGCCTTTCATGCCCAATTCTTCCAATCGGAGCCAGAGGTTTCTATGGCAGACTTGGCAAGATTGAGTCAAAGTCCTGATGAGAAGGCTACCCAGTTTATTGCCAGATTTAAAAGGGCTCGAAATAAATGCAGAGTTATCCTACCAGAGCCAGAATTCGTGAGATTGGCTCAAAATGGCTTAGAGTTTAGGTTTCGAAAGAAGTTTGGCTCAACTAAGTTCAGAGACGTAGTGGAACTCACTTATAAGGTGTCTAGGTACGAAGCATTATTAGAGGAGGAGGAAGATCGAAATAATGCATCGTACAAGACATATTATAGAAATCCTAATTATAAGATCGATGCAGCAGAGATTGTGGGGAAAGAACCTGTGATCTGTGAAGCATTAATTCATAGGGATACAACAATTGACCAACAGTTTAAAAAGAAAGACCTTCATAGGAAATACTCTTTTGATTTAACTAAGGCATATGATATTTTTGATCATTTGCTTGCGGCCAACTTCCTTAAGTTACCAAAAGGAGTCAAAATTCCATCTCCAGATGAACTTAATGGAAAAATATATTGTAAATGTCATAATTCTTGGTCTTACTCGACTAAAAACTGTATTATTTTTCGAGACAGGATCCAAGAACAAATTCAGAAAGGAAGTCTGAAATTCCCAGCTAAAGCAGAAAAGGCCATGGGGATCAACAGTAATCCATTTCCAGAACTTGGAGAAAGTGCATCTAATGTTGTTGTACCAGACTTTCAGAATTTATCTTTGCAGGAATTGGAAGAGGTCAATGTGCAAATGCATGTTGCCAGCCAGGCTACTGTTAAGAAAGACACTAGAAGTCTGCCAGTTGTTGGACAAGGCTCTACAAGTCAAGGAAAAAAACTCTAATGAAGAAACACTGGATGATGATTCCTTGGAGGCAGCAGTTATCCAAAGAATGTGTCCCAGGTGTAGGTTGAGCTATAAGTGGCTGAAGGGGCTCCCGATTGATGGGAACCAATACTACAAGGATGTGCAAAGACGTCCTAAACCAACCAGTGCTCACAACAAAAGGCCATGCCCAACTAGTATTAGGAAGCAACCATTGATGGTTGAGCCAACAGCTGATAGAATGCATTCTAAAGGCAAGAGGCCTTTATATGAGTCCAGGCCACTTAACTATTACAGAGTGGAGAACAGTCATTCTGAAAGGAGGTCAGAGAGGGGCTCAGTTTGTGGGATCAGAGCCAGAGATTGGCCCCCTAGACCAGTATCGCGCAGGACAGAAAGTGGCTATCTTCATCAAAGGTCTGAGTTAGGCCCAAAACATGAAGCCAGGGCCAAGCAGTGGCCTTCGCAGCCAGCTTCGAAGATGGCTTCAAATGAGGAAAGAAACAGTTCAACAGCTGAGTCATTAAGTTCGTGGGTACCTGGAGTTCTAGATTGGTTTGTGATGCAGAACAAACCTAGGGAAATGTCCACCCAGAGAGATGTTGTTGGAAACCAAGGTAGGATGATCAAACCTCCTTTGGTGGCTCCAAACAATTGGGTATTGCTTAAACACCCAAAAGCAAAAAAAAACCAGATATGGTCCCCGTAATTTCTAGATCATAAAGAAGGAAGATTCAGCGTAGGTACACTCAGTACCAAAAAGATCTAAAAAAAAAGTGGAGAAAGCTCCTTATTGGTCCAAACAGAAGGAAAGAAGAATTCAAAGTCAGACCATACTCCAAAACCAACTCTACAAGACAAAATGGGTTGTAGCAGAGAACAATTGGCCAAAGTTCACTCTGAACTAAAAGCCAAAGAGAAGTCCAGTCTAGCAGGATTGGAGAAAGCTTTGATGGAGAGTGATAGGGAGACAGAAGAAGAAGTTGGCCTAAGCCAAAAGAAAGGAATGGTTGAGAAAGAAATGTTCAAAGCCTTCATGGCTGAACAAACATTTTTGGTTGAAAAGCCAGTCGGAAAAGATCATTCGAAGGAGTCTGTTAGTAATGAGGTGCCAGAATGCAGCATGGAAGATGCTTCTGAAGTGACTGAACAAAGTGGCCAAGAGAAGAAACAGGCATAGCTGGCCATTCAATTTGGCTCAATATCAGTGAATATGGTACACATACTACCACATGAATTCCAAGCTGGAGATGAGGACCAAGAAGGGCAAGAAATTGACCCAATTCCAGTCTCTAGCGAAGACTCACAAGTTAGTATGGTGCAAGATAATTCTGGAATGGCTGCCCCAATGGAAACTGAATATGAGAGTGAAGAAGATGTGAGTATTAACCTCTCATATCCTTTTGAGTATCCCTCGAATTCTATGACATAGCATGTCAAGCCTTTGTATATCAAGGCCTTCTTCGATAGGATACAATTGAACCGAGTCTTGGTGGATAATGGGGCAGCGGTGAACTTACTACTGAAATGTTCCTTGAAGAAACTAGGGAAAAGGAACCCCAGGTTAATCCCGACCAGCACAACCATTGCTGGTTTCGCTAGAGACAAACAGATGGCTCAGGGAATTCTACCCATCAACCTGAGTGTGGGAACCAGGGACTGCATAACGGCATTTTTTGTGATAGACAGTAATGCTAAGTACAATGCTTTACTTGGCAGAGATTGGATCCACACAAACAAATGTGTGCCTTCCTCTTTGCATCAAAAAATAATGATGGCCTTGGGCAATGGAGAGACAGAGGAAATTGATGCAGATCCTCAACCTTTCATAGCCTGCGCAGACTTCGCAGAGGCTAAGATGTATATTGAGGGAGTGACACCACTCAGTATACTGAGGAAACCTGATGGCTCAGCCGAAGTGACGGCTGATGAGGAGGTAACACACCTGAAGCACTTAGTCCAGGAGAGTGCTGATGAAGAGGTTATCGTTAAGGATGACAATGATGCCTGGTTGTAGGCAAAAAGATGAAGCACAAGAAGCCAAGTCTTTGGCTCTAATTAAATTTTCAATATTAAATGTAAAATCAATAATCTAGAAAGTGCAAGAGCAAGAGAAAGAAGCCATGATAATTGACTACAAGCAGAAACAGCAATAGGCCAGAGTTTTGGCCCTTGATAAATACTGTGCATTGGACATGGAAACAAAGTCCAGGAGATACAAGAAGAAGAAGCCTTGTGGACAGACTTTGTCTATGAGGAGGAGGGTAAAGATGTTGAATCAAAGAACTTGGAAGCAGAACACAGCAAGAAGATTACCTCAAAGCCAAAAGGAATCAAAGAAGGAGCTTCAGTAAGTTCTCAGATACAAGAGCCCTTAGAAGAAATAAATTTAGGGGAAGGTTCTGTACAACAGCCCATTTATATAAGTGCTTGGTTGAATGCTCTTGACAGGAATCAGTTGTTAGTTATTCTGAAGAGATATAAAGATTGTTTTGCATGGTATTATAATGAACTACCGGGATTGGATAGGTCATTAGTGGAACATAGGCTCCCTATGAAGCCTAATTTCAAGCCATACAAGCAAAAACCAAGAAGAATGGGTCTAAAAGTGATTCAGAAAGTTAAGGAGGAAATTCTTATACTACTCAAGGCAGGCTTTATTAGGACAGTCAGGTATGTTGAATGGCTATCTAATATTGTGCCTGTAGTTAAGAAAAATGGTAAAATGAGGGTATGCATTGATTTCAGAAACTTAAATCTAGCAACTCCAAAAGATGAGTATCCTATGCCTATAGTAGATTTGTTGGTAGACAATTCAACAGGGCATCAAATTTTATCAATGATGGATGGGCACTCTAGTTATAACCAAATCTGCATTACAGAGGAGGATGTTCACAAAACAGCATTCAGATGTCCTAGAAATATGGGCACCTTCGAATGGGTTAAAATGCCATTTGGTCTAAAGAATGCTGGGGCTACATATCAGAGGGCTATGAACACTATCTTTCACGACTTCATTGGAGGGTATTTAGAGTGTTATATTGATGATATTGTAGTTAAATCTCAATCTATGGAGGAGCATCTGTTTTACTTAGAAGCAGCTTTCGAAAGAATGAGAAAGTTCAAGTTGAAACTCAATCCTCTTAAGTGTGCTTTTGGCGTATCATCTGGAAATTTGTTGGGCTATGTAGTACACAAGAAATGAATACAGATTGACCAGAATAAAGCCAAAGCTATCATTGAAGCTAGATCTCCATCAAGTAAGAAGGAATTACAAAATTTTCTTGGACAGGTTAATTTTCTTCGAAGATTCATTTCTAACACTGCAGGGAAAACTAAAGTATTTTCTTCCTTGTTAAGGTTAAGAGATGAAGAGGAATTTGTGTGGACAGCAGAGCATCAAATTGCTTTCGAAGGAATCAAAGCCTACTTGGCCAACCCTCCAGTGCTAACGCCACCAAAGGGTGAGAAGTCCTTGAAGTTATACATAGCTGCAGCAGAGGATTCATTGGGAGCTTTCTTAGCCCAAGACAATGAAGAAGGTAAGGAGCAAGCTGTTTATTACCTTAGTAGGGTTTTAAATTCTTGTGAATGTAAATACTCAGCTGTAGAAAAGTTGTGTCTTCATTACATTTTGCTGCAATGAAATTAAGATACTATCTTTTATCTACAACTATCTTGGTAATTGCAACCACAGATTTGGTTAAGTATATGTTATCTAGACCTATGTTGAGGGGAAGAATTGGCAAATGGATACTAGCCTTATCAGAATTTCATTTAGAATATGTTCCCTAAAAGGCAGTAAAAGGATAAGTTTTAACTAATTTTTTGGCAGACCATCCATCTCAAACAAAAAGCCAAGAGATAATGAAACATGGTATGGCTAGTGTTGAGCCATGGCAAATGTGGTTCGATGGATCAAAAGTCAATGGCCTAACTGGAATTGGTATAGTGATTAAGTCACCACAAGGAGTAGAAACCACACATGGTTTCAAAGTGGATGAAATTACTTGTTCTAATAATCAAGCTGAGTATGAAGCCTTAATAGTGGGACTGGAAATTCCTATTGGATTACAAGTTCATGCAGTTGACATATTTTGAGATTCTCAATTGGTGGTTAACCAAGTAAAAGGAATTTTCAAATGTCAAAGTATGAGCATGTTGTCATACTATGTTGTTACATTATATCTGCTTTCTCAATTTCAAATAGCAAATGTAACTCATGTTCCAAGATTCTTGAATAATAGAGCTACTGATGTGGTTCAGAAAGTTTCGAATCTCAAGAGAAGGGATAATACTCAAAGGGACATAAGCCAAACAACGTGTCAGAAATTAATACCACCCTTAAATAAAAGGAATGTGGCCCTCGAAGTCAACCAGAATGACTTACAAGAACAAGATTGGAGGCATCCAATAATGCAGTACTTGGCTGGCCCATCTTCGAAGGCCAGTAGAAAAATTAAATTACAATATATGCAATACGTGATGTACGGTAATGCTCTCTACAAAAGAGGGAGAGATGGTTTATTGCTAGAATGTTTAGGCCCAAAAGAAGCATTAACAGCTATGGCTGAGGTTCATGAAGGCATCTGTGGTGCTCATCAGCCTGGGGTGAAAATGAGATGGTTGCTTCGAAGGCATTCCTACTATTAGCCAACTATCCTTAAAGACTGTATAGAATATGCAAAAGGTTGCCAAGCATGTCAAAAGCATGGCACAATAAGGCATGTGCCCATAACTGACCTGCATGCAATAGTGAAGCCTTGGCCATTTAGAGGATGGGCTATGGATATGATGGGGAAAATACACCCACCTTCTTCGAAGCATCATTGTTTCATTTTAGTGGCCACTGATTACTTCACTAAGTGGGTTGAAACTAAGCCATACAAGGTTGTAAACCAGACTGAGGTCATTGGATTCATTAAAGATTTAATCCATAGATTTGGTATCCCACAGACTATAATTATTGATAATGGGACTGTATTTGATGGGAAGATGGTAAAGTCTTTTATGGCAGAGTTTGGAATTAGCCTTGTTAATTCCACTCCCTATTATGCACAAGCCAATGGTCAAGCTGAATCATCCAATAAGTCCTTGAAAAAAGAAATACAAAAGGTTGTGGAAGATAATCCTAACAATTGGCATAACTTATTGTTGGATGTGTTGTGGGCTTATAGGACTTCCCCAAGGTCAAGCACAGGAGTCACTCCTTATGCCTTAGTATATGGGCATGATGCAGTGTTACCTGTGAAAATTAATGTTAAGTCATTAAGGGAAGATGCCAAGATCAGTTAGATCCTGAGCAATACCATCAGAGTATGTGCTTGGAATTAGAAAGCATAGATGAAGCTAGAATTCTGGCATTAAATAGCATTCTTTTGCAAAAGAAGAAAGCAACCAAAAACTATAATAAAAAAGTCAAGTACATTGGCTTTGATGAAGGTGATTTGGTATGGAAAACAATACTCCCAATAGGGAATAAAAGCCATAAGTTTGGCAAATGGTCACCTTATTGGGAAGGACCATATCAAATTCATAGAGTCCTGCCTTTTGGAGCATACCATTTGAGAAATTTGAATGGATACATACATCCCAAAAAGATTAATGGCAGATATTTGAAGCCTATTTTCTAACCATTTGGGAAACACAAGGAATAAAGTAAACACTAAGTACAAGAACACGAGAATACTCAAGTGGTAAATAAGAATTTGTTCTTTATAAAGAGTTGAATATATTCTGTCATAAATTGGCCCAGAAATTATTACAATGCCTCAGTTGTTCTTTTACAATGGATGCTCTATTGTTAAAAGGTGAAAACAATTGGATGGTCGTGGTCATTTCCTGCTTTCGGTCAGCCAGTCCTTGATTGGTGATCTGCAGTTTGGTGTCAGTTCGAATTAAGGCCTGGTTCACTACAGATAGCTCCTCCTCAAGTTGAGCTTTCCTCTCCAGTAGTTGAGTTCGAAAGTGAGAGACAGAAGAATGTTGTTTCTTTAGTTCTGATACCTCGGTATGCACTGTGGAAACAAAGCTCTGATCTTGAACCAATTTCTCCTCTGCAGCCTTGGCAGTATGGCAAATGTTGATATAGAAATCAATAGTAGGTGTTGCCTAAGATAAATGACTTGAGACAGTCATGCCAGATTGCTCAACAATCTTGCAGCACTGAAGGAAGCCATTTCTTATTATAGGTCTCTCTAAGGCCTCGAAGAGAATCCTCGAAAAGGATGTCAATAACTCCAGGCAGTTATCCAAGTCTATCAGAGGTGAAGAAGGCTTACGACTGGAGAAAGAGCTCTAAAAAAATTTTAGCAAGGAGTCAGCGAGAACTCATGGCTCAGTCTCATCACTAGCCACTGGAGAGGTAGAAGGCATGTCGAAGAGACTAGCTAGTCTTGCTTCGAAGATGTCTACCTCATCCGTGGACATGAGGGGTACAGAAAGAGATTTGGTGGAAGGCACGAAGGACTGCATAGAGATAGGAGAAATGAGTGGAGCATCTTCAACAGTCTCTATGGTTCTAGCCACCAATAAATCAAGGGAAGAAGGGCTAGAACTAGACAAAGGTAATAAACTACGAGTTGGAGAGCTGCCAGCACCCTCTATAGGGGAATCAGCTACCATCGAAGAGAAGGTAATAATTGGGATTTCCTTAGGAGGAGAAGGAAGAGCAAGGCTCGAAAGAGAATGAAATCGAGATAGATCAAAGGACAAATAAGGGAGGTATGGATGTAAGCCAAAAGAAAGAAATACAGGAATACTTGGCCTCGAGGAGGGCATAGAGGATGTAGGCCTAGAAAGTGGGAGTATTATCTGAATGGATCTTACATTTTGCAATTGATCAACTTCAACTTCAACTGAGTGAGTCCTTATTAGAAGAATAGGCTCAGTAGTTATTGCTGCAAAAGAAAAAGTACAAAATAATGTCAAGTCTCAATACCAAAAGTTTGACAAGGAAAAACAGTAAAGGCTTGAAAGAAGTTACTTCTTTCAGAAGTGATAGCAACAATAGGAGAGCTACGAAGGGAATAGTGCTCAGCAATATGCTGCCTTCTTGCAGTTTCCCTTTGGATTGCATCAGCAGCAGCAGCTTCATCTCTTAAGAATTGTTATTGCCGTCTCTTCTCAGCCCTCTCAAAAACAATTATGGCCTTAGAATATTCCTGTTCTACTGCCTTCGCAGCTGCTTCATGAATAGGGTCTTCGACCAAATCAGAAGGAGAGACAGTCATCTTCTTTCTCTTTTTTCTCTGTATTGGTCTTGCATGTTCCTTCTCAATTTCTCTCTCTTCGATCTGGGATTCAGACTTCTTAGAAGTAAGTTCCTCTTCTGCTACTCTGGCAGCTGTCTCATAAATAGGATCTTCGATTGAATCAGAAGAAGAGACAGTCATATGTTTCCTCTTTTTCCTCTGTAATGGTACTTCCTGCTCTTTCTCAATCTCTTCCTCTTCAATCTGGGATTCGGATTCCTCAGGAGTGAGTATCAACTTCCTTTTATTTTTCTACTTTTGTTTGTCCTTGAGAGTAGCCAGAATTTCAGCCCTCTTAGGAGATCCTTCTTGTGGAGACCATGCACCAAGAGGTATGAATGTAAAGGAAACAAACAAAAGAGTCTAAAAAAAAAGAAACCTGAAAATACTTATCCCTTTTTGAAGCAGCTATGGTAACTCTAGCAGGAGAGGATGAGGCTACATGAGCAGTTTTGGCAGCTGTGGAAAGAGAAGGAATGTTCTCAACTATTGTTGATTTAGCCTTCGAAGGCACTCCTAACCCTATCAGTAAATCATGAGGGTGTACGGATAGGCACACCTCCATATTGGCCATCCACCAGTTTTGAAATCTTTTTAGAGCCAGGCCAGAAGGAAGGAAGGGGACAAATCTGAACTCGCTCAATTCTTTCAACAGTTTAAATGTTGCAGCCTCTAGTTTTGATTTGGGTATTCTCAGGTCTCTGGCCATAAGATAGACATTCAAGAGGCTGCAAAGTGGAACAGGAATCCCCTGACTAAGCCCAAATTGTCTGGCAAACTGGGAAGGGCAGTACACCTCAAATATACATTTATAAGCTCGAGGGTTTAAAATACCTATGAACAACTCCCTCGGTAACAAAATAAAAGCCCACATATCTTTGTGGGGTGGGATGAAACATTCATGGTCAGCCAAGAATGCTTGCAGCCAAGTAGGTCCTGTGTTGGCATCAAAGGGGCAGAAGAATGAGGCAGATGGAGAAATAAGAAGTTGATGAAAAAATGTGAGGTAATAGGCAAAAGAAGCAGGATAAAGAGCAATTCTAGCATACTTTTCCCCATAAATGCTAGGATCCTGAACAAGGAATTTTAAACATTTGGAATGCAAATCAGTGAAATAGGCAAAGAGCCAGAGTTAGAGTACCCAAAGGGGACCTCCCTGGTTGATGTCAAGAGGTTTCTCACAAAATTGGGAGCAAGCTCTATAAACATGGCCTAAGAGATATAGGGCCAAGGCTATATGTTTTTTCAAAACAAAGGCCTTCGCAAGTGGGGCGAATTCAGGCATAATCCGTTGAGATGATGTACAAAAGAGAAATTTACACAACCAATATAAAATGAAGGAAAAGAGTTCTCTATCTCTCACGAGGCCTATCCTTTTGTTTTCAGCCTTTACAAAGTCACTATAGGAAGAATTTAGGGATGGAAGAGAAAACTTAATAGAGACGTCTGGGTAACTGGGAGAGAAAGAAGTGCCAAGGGGTGAAAGTCCTAAAAAATGGCAGATATCAAGAATGGTGGGGGCCATCATGCCACACCGAAATTGAAAAAAATTGAAATCCATATTCCAAAAGCAAAGAGTAGCAGGAATCAAAAAAGGGTCTTCAAGAATGATGAACCTGGAAAGACGGAGGGCGTCGAGAATACAGAGCTCCTGCAGGTCATCTTCTCGCACAGGTACAACTCTGTCATACCATTCCTCCCATTCAGCTCTCAATGTCGGCCAGCAGCGATGAGGTCGGGTCACCCTCCAATTTCCCCAATCGAGCCCTCTTTCATAGAGAAGAAAGTGGTCCTCCAAGCGAGGGTATAAAGCTGGAAGTTGGGTAGGAGCTTCTCGGAAGATGGGACCCAAAACATATTCTTGTTTGTTGTTGTGGCAAGGAACAAAGAGGTGTCCGTCTATGGCGCTTGACCCATCAGCTGTTAATTTGGCAATCTCTTCATCAATACATCTTTTCAAAGCCATGGTTGGGCTAATACGATCACCAACAATCACTTTCAGAGAAGAAAAATCCATTGGTAGCAAGCAGCAAGGAAGAGGTAAGGAAGAGAGGTTTAACAGAGGAGAAGGGTTTGTGTTTTGAGCGAGCGAGTGATTTCAGAGCACGAAATAAAAGGGTTTTAAAAGCCTTTGTGTCTGCAAGATATATCGCATAATTCATTAAGTACTAAAAGTACAAATACGAAGAGCTTCCTTCAATATTGATACTTTTGGAGGGAAAAACACACTCCGATATTGAGGCCAGCTTCGAAGTATAGTATTTGGCTTCGAAACCAGATTTTGGTGCCAAAAGTCAAATAATAAACGGCTTCGAAACTGAGAAGCCGGCTTCAAAGTACATTTCATACCTATGAATGTAAGAATGCTCAAGTATTTGTTTATTTCAAAGGGATTAAAGACCTGTTTTAGGTTTCTCAATGAAAGTAATGTCCTTTGAAGCAAAACTTGAGATCTCTTAAAGATGGGAATTGGTGTTCAAAACATCAAGACCAATAGTTGGTTTATATATATTCAAAAAAGATTGTCTTTTCAGACTAAAACAGTGCAGCCCTCAAAAGGAGCTTCCATATTTTTGAAAGTATGGACTGTTGTTCAAAGCAAAATGGTCAATTTAAAATTGATTGATCATACTAAATCATGACCATATATTGGTTATAATTGAAACAAGGTTTAAGGGGTAAGATTGTTAGATTCGAAGCACGGATTATGAATGAAAAATCAGCAAAAACTATCAACTGCATTCTATAAATTGGAAAAGTTCACGTTTGTTTTTGTTAGTATTTCATTTAAAACAATTAAATCCATATTCGGATGATAAGATTGTGCAGTTCAAAGTCCTAAATTTGCTTTTAAAGACAAACGGAGACAAGACCAAACAATGCCAAACAAATAGAAAAGTCTTAGTTGTATTAAAGTAAAAGCAATTACATCGAATGGCCCTTTTTGGATACAAATTCAAGTTCATAAAAGTAAGGAATAGAATAAATAACAAGATCATGAAATTTGATCCAACTATGATCAATGAATTTATGTTCTTTCTTTATTCTATCCTCTATTTCTTCTAGGATTGGCTGCATAAGTTGATGTGCTCTCACTTCATAAAAAAGCTCTTCAACCTTTATTTCGAATGTTGTTTCTCTCAATTCTTGTTCTAACTTGTCTATATCCAAGTCATCCCAGTACGCAGAGTCTTTATTCTTGAAGTTATCGAATTTTTCAATGAAGTTCTCTGCTTCGTACTGGGCATGAATTCGAAGGGCGGCGAGTTGGTCCAAAGATTGAGTGGTGGCCACAGAAGTTCGATGCCAGTGAAAAAGCAGCGGAAGTTGGTCCAAAAACATATGAAGTTCTGCTTGGGCGAGGGGGTTGAGGACGTGACCCCGAGTCAGAATATCATAAGCCCATCGAAGGGTCTTGAGAGGAACATCATCCTTAAGAACATTAAAAGGCAAATGAGAGAAGGCCGCAAGCAGAAATTGGGCTTGCTTTCGCTCAGCTGGAGTAAGGAAATGTGGAGGCTTGTAAGGAGAAAAGACCTTATCTGCTAAGAGGGCAAGCCTCAGTCTCTCTGTCCAGCAAGGATTTGGTAGAGGAGGAGGTATGGGAGCTTCCATGTGGAGAGAATGAGCAAGGGCAGAAGGAACAAGGGCATTAATATAATTGAGCCAGTCAGAAGAGCAAAGCTTTGCCTTCTGAGCTAAGAACGATGGATCGTACCCTTGTGCCTCTTTTGGGCGTTGGGCAGCGTGCACTATCTTTGTAGGCATGGAGGATATGTACCATGCTACAAGCAGATTCTCCTCCAAACTGCGTCGTCAGTCGATGGGCATGTAAGGATAAACCACCGAGCTTCGCGCATAGGAAGGAAACTCTAAAGGATCGGTGAACTCGACGAAATGATGGTTAATTCACTCCCTCAAATCATAGGTCTCAGGTTTCGACCAACTTACCCAGTCAGAAGCCCCAGAGGAAGAAAAAGCCATATCACATGCAGAGGGTTGTGAAGAAGAACTTCCTATGTCCATATTTGCGACTTTCTGAATCAAAGGATTGAGAGCAGTTCGTTCGTAATCCAAGGATAAGTCAGAAGAAGAACTTCCCATGTCCATATTTGTAAGTTTTTGAATCAAAGGATTAAGGACAATGTGTCCGCAATCCAAGGGTTAATAATTTGCAAAGGCATCCATGACCTGAATATAGAAAGGTGGGTAAAAATGGCTAATTAATGCAGGGAGGTTCTTTCGAGGGGAAACAGCATCATCAGATAACTCTTCATTTGCTCGATCAATGGAGGCAAAAATCGATTCGGCCATAAAAAATATATATCAGTCTGTTCGAATACTAAGGTGGTGGGGGTATTCAAAAGATTGAAGGAGAGTTTAATGCAGATGATGAATGACAGTTGCATTTCTGGAAAAATGCAAAGCCCATGCACGTTCTAAGACATGGATAAAAGACCTAGATCCACTAATATCACCAAGTATTGGGTATATTAGTGCGGAGGGTAATATTGGCTACATATTTTGTACAAGCCAATTACAATTCGACGCGTGGCAGAATAAGGGTAATACAGGAAGACTATTCAAGTCTTCAATCCTGATCGTACGCGTGGCAGTTAGTATTAGTTATTACGAGATCTGAGTAGTAGTAGATCAACAAACAGATGCAAGGTGATGTGGCTTCAACGGTTACTCATATTTAAATTCAAATTTAAAAGGGAAGCCTAACTGCAAGTGATAGCATAGTAGAGCTAATTATAAGGCAACATGATCAGCGATCATGGAGGAGCAGTTCGACGATTAGAAATGCAGTTCGATGGTCATCCTTGAGAAGTATAAATAGCAGAGAAGGCCCACAAAAAGACCCCCAGACTCGGATTCAAAAAATCAGTCTTATTCTACTTATTTTCCCTTTTAGTTTTACATTTCCAGTCTTACATTTCATGTTCTTTACATTCATGTACTTTAAATTCCTGCACTGCACTTCGTTCATAGGAGTAGTTTCAAGTAGTAGATTGTTGTTGTAAACCTCTACGAGGCTGAGTTTGGATCATTGTAAGTTTTTTGTTTTAATGAAATGCTTCAATTGTTTTTCATTTAATTGTTATCTTGTTTAATTCTCCTAAATCAAGCCACTAGTAAAAGTCCTCCTCATTGAGGCTGAAAGAACTAAAACACAATTGTCTGATAATTGGTTGGCAATTAATTTTCTGTAAGAACTGATTGATCCTTGCTGGCACGCTCGCAATTACAAAAATAACCTTCGAAAGTCAAAAAGCCAACAGATTTGAATGTGACATTTTGTCTTATTGGATTAAAAAATCTATTTTGTTTTTGTGACTATTTTAGCCAAAAAGCTCTCGTTTAGCTTATGCCAAATGAGGGCATATTTACCAATATCTGATTATTTTGATCTTTTACATGACTATTTTACCCAAGTAAACGGTTTGGATTATCAAAATTGGACATGTGGTGGGTTCCACGACCCTTCAAGTTCTTTGATGTTAAGATGTGAACATGAAAGAAATCTAATCTAATTATAAATATACTTCATGTGATTTGCTTAAAATACAATTTGCCCTCTGTAGTTTTGAAAATTACATTCCACCCCTTGAAATTTTTAATTTTGGCTTGTTTTGGCAAATGGGTAAAAAACTAATTTTTAGCTTTTTAATATATTTTTGGTCACATCACTTTTCTATTACTTTATACGCATTTTTTCAAAAAAAACAAAAAAAAATCGAAAAATCAACTTTTAACCAATTTTCCAAAACAATGGCAAATGACCAATTTTATTAATAAATCATCAAGTCAATTAACAGTTTTTAATGATATCAGAAATTTATTTCAATTAATAATTTAGGTAATTTTATTATTGAATAAGAGAGTAATTAGAAATTTTATTTTTTTCAATTAATTATGTTAAAATAAAAATTTTGATAAGAAAATATTTATAATTTTCTAAATTATAAGAGTAATTCATATTTTAAATAAACTTAAAAAAGTGTATTTGTAATTTATATTTATTAAAAATAATGGGATTACACCCCAATGGTGTCTGAAACCCCGCAAAAAAAATACATATACAAAAAAAATAAAAAATAAAATTTTAATTTTAATTTTAATTATTAATTCGTATAAAATATCTCACTAATTTATAAATAAATAAAAAAATCTGAAACCTCACTGACATTATATTTTCTCAAAAATAATTTGTTGCTATGTTTTTATTATTAAAAAGCTCTTAAGACATGTTAAGAAGCCTTTTATGCAGTGCCGAAGCGGCCTTCTACCGTCATAGTCCCTCAGTTTTATTTTATTGGTTCATTATTTTGTTTTGAAATGTCTCAAAATGATATTTCCGTTTAAAAAGTTAAAAGTGAAAAATACCTGATTTTTCAAAATTATTCCGTTTGAATAATTATAAATATATTAAAATTTTGAAAAGATAGAGGCATCAGTAGAAAAATATTTTGAAATTTAAATTTAAATGTAATGATTGTATGCCCTCAAAAAGTTGAAATTTCCAAAAAGAATAAAAAAAAAACTGGGACGGATGTGTATTTTTTATCTGTAAATTACAGTAAATTCTCTTAAACTATTGCTCATTTGTACTTTGTCTTCTTGAACTTCAAAATAGTTACAAAAATATTAGAGATATCAAAAGTTTTATCAAAATATTTACTAAATGTGTCACATAGGTGTAGGATCCATATGGGTCCCACATGCACATAGATCCCATATCTATGTAAGACATTTGATAGAAATTTTAATAGAACTTTTTGGGTCTTTAACATTACTCAAATAGTTAATCCCATCAAAATATATCTTATTACAATTAGTTCTTTTTGTTAAAATTTTGTTAAAAACCTACCGAAAATCAGATCATGTGTAAAACACATAATATAGTTATTAACTTTTTTAGAAAATAATACCTATTATCGATTGTTTTAAGATACTAAGAGCATCCTTAAGGGAATACTTATATTTTACCTAAAATATTATTAAAAAAAATCATTTCCTATTTTAGGAATCATTTTTTTATCTACTTCCTCCAACAAACTCCCTATTCTTTCTCGATTCTATTAACAAACTCTCTATTTTTTCTTTATTTTATTAAAATATAATTTTTAATTATAAATTTAAAAATAAAATAAAAATCATAAATGTGTACTACAGTCCCTAAACAAAGCATAAAAATATTAAAAAATAATAATAAAATAGAAAAAAAAAACATAAGGGTGCTATAGTGATTCCCTACAAATATAAAGGCACTGTAGCAATTCTTATTTTAGGAAAGTGTTTAACGGTGCTACTGGAATTTTAGAGGAAGCCATCAACCCCTTAAAATAGGTAAGGTGGGGGTTTAGGGGAGCTGCTGCGGATGCTCTAATAATCTTATACAGTGATTTCATTTACACTTTTTCTCTTTTATCTTAGTAGCAAAGTGCAAATAGATCAACAAATAAGGACATTATTGTCGTAGAATTTTAATAAATGTGTTATGCACTTTACACATGATCTAATTTTTTTTTTTTTTGTAAATTTATAACACAATCCTAACAAAAAAAGATTAATTGTAATAAAATAATATTTTAAATGAGTTAACTATTGAGTTTTGAAGTTAAATGAAACAAAATGAAAATGAATCATAATTTGAAAAGATTTACTATAATTTTATCATTTTTTATTATTAAAAGTCTCTTTTTTAGACATGTTAGCAATTTCTAGCGTTGTATCAGATCTTTTATCAAATTTAAATTTGATAAAAAATTGATAAAAATGATATTTCAACTGTTTCATTATATTAGTATCAAATAAAGGGAGTGACACTTTTTTAGGTAAATTACACTTTGCCATCCTAAAGTTTCATCCATTTCTCACTTTGGCCTTTTAAGTTTGATTTTTCTCACTTTAGCCCTTTAAGTTTGATTTTTTCGACTTTGGCCCTTCATGTTTATAACCCTTTCTACTTTGGCCTTTCATATTTGTAATCCTTCCCACTTTACTCCTAGACTAACTTCCATCCAAAAAAAAAGATAGAATTTCTCACATCACTAATACATCAGCTTCATGTGTGATGTAAAAATTCACTAAAAATGCAAAAAATAAAAAACAAAAAAATTGATTTTTTTTTTTTTAGTCTTTAGTGAACTTTTTTTTCAAATTTATTCATAAATATTATTACATTACAGATGCATCTAGATTAGATGCAGCTAAAAAAATAAAAACAAATTTAATTAAAAAAAGAAAAAAGTTCACTAAAGACAAAAAAAAAATAATAAATTTTTCATTTCAGAATTGACAATACAGGTGTTTAAGTCAGTATATTTTCATTTTTTTCGTCTTTAGTAAATTTTTTTCTTTTTTAGTTAAATTTATTTTTATTTTTTTAACTGCATCTAATCTAAATGCATCTATAATGTAATAATGTTTATGAATAAATTTGAAAAAAAAAAAGTTCACTAAAGACTAAAAAAAATTTAATTTTTTTGTTTTTTATTTTTTATTTTTTGTATCTTTAGTGAATTTTTTACATCACACATAGAGTTGATGTGTTAGTGATGTGGCAGATTTTGTTAGTTTTTTGGATGAAAGTTAGTTTAGAAATAAAGTGAGAATGATTACAAATATGAAAGGCCAAGCTGGGATAGATTACAAACATGAATGGCCAAAATCAGAAAAATTAAATTTAAAGGGCCAAAGTGGAAATGATTGCAAACATAAAGGGTCAAAATGAGAAAAATTAAACTTAAAGGGCCAAAGTGAAAAATGAATAAAACTTTAGGAGGGCAAAGTGTAATTTACCCATACTTTTTCATCAAATGAAGCATTTATCCTTTCTTCAAATTTTAAAAGTGACCATTGATGAACGATCGGGTGAAGAACTTCTCGAACAATTGGTATTAAGATAATTTGATGAAAATTTATTTTAAATCGGACCACCGACTATCTTTAATGAAGCATTCGTTTGGGAAGTGGCTACAATGCTAAAATAGTTATAAAAAGATAAAAAAAATTAAAAAGTCAATAAGATAAAATGTCACATTCAAATTATAATCATTTTATTTTTTCTCTCCCAATATTTAAAAAAGCCAAAAATCTATCACAAACAAGACTTTTTAACCAAGACTGACCTTATTTGGAAACAAATTATTTTAATAATTTTTTGACTTTTTATAAAAATATATATAAAAAAATAATAATAATAATATGACAACTGATAATAATTTTTTAACTAAAACAAGTAATTATCAAAAAATAAATAAATAAATAACTAAAAAATTAAAAAGCCAAACCTCATCCCAAACCAATCCAAAATCATTGAAGTAAATTATTTATATCAAACTTTTCGTCATATTTTTATTGACGAAGCTTTGGAGATGCGGTTGAGAAGGCTTTTATTTTATGTAGTGTTGTTGAATACAAACTAAACTACAGAGCAAGTCCATGAATGAAGCTTGCTTTCTCTAAACGATGATCAGTACTAATTCACTGCGTAGACCCTTCCATTCCCTTTCAAAATACTACTATCATCCTTACCTTACTCTCCTCTCTTCCTCCCAACATCTCAACTCTGTCCTCCAAATTCATGGCCACTTGATAGTTTCAGGCTTCAAACCAGACAATACCTTAACTACCCATCTCATAAACTCCTACTCTTCCTTCCAAAAATGCGACTTGGCTCGCTTTGTTTTCGATTCCACGCCAAACCCACCTGTGATTTTATGGAACTCCATGATCAGAGCTTACACGAGGTCGAACCAGCACAAAAAGGCTCTGGAAATGTACCACAATATATTAGAAAAATCATTAGAACCGGACAAGTATACATTCACTTTTGCCTTGAAAGCTTGTACTGGGATTTTAGATTTCCAAGAGGCTGTCTCGATTCATCGTGAAATCGTTGATAAAGGGTTAGAATGCGATGTGTTTATTGGGACTGGTCTTGTTGATATGTATTGTAAAATGGGTGATTTAGATCTTGCACGAGAGGTGTTTGATAGAATGCCAAACAAGGATGTTGTGGCTTGGAATGCTATGATTGCTGGGTTATCGCAGAGCTCAGATCCTTCTGAAGCATTCGAGTTTTTTCATAATATGCAATTGAAAAGTGGAATTAAACCCAATTCGGTGAGCTTGTTGAATTTGTTCCCGGCAGTTTCTGAGTTATTAGATATTAGGCCTTGCAAATCTTTTCATGGGTACGTAATCAGGAGGGTTTTTCCACAAGCTGTTTTAAATGGGCTGATTGATGTATATTCTAAGTGTGGGAATGTAGATATTGCTCGCCTGGTTTTTGATCGGATGTGGGGTCGGGATGATGTTTCATGGGGTACAATGATGGCAGGTTATGCACATAATGGAGGTTTTTGTCAAGTTTTAGAGTTATTTAATCACATGAAAAGGGACAATGTAAAGATAAATAAGGTATCAATTGTTAGTGCTTTGATGGCAGCCGCTGAGATGAGAGATTTAGAGATGGGAAAGGATATCCATGACTTTGCAATACAACAAGGCATTGATTCAGACATTTTGGTTGCTACTCCTCTCATGACAATGTATGCCAAATGCGGAGAATTGGAGAAGGCTAAAAAATTGTTTGTGGGACTTCAGGGGAGAGATGTGATTGCTTGGTCTGCAGCTATAGCTGCTTTTGCTCAATCCGGGCATCCGGAGGAAGCACTGTCTTTATTTCAAGATATGCTGAAAAATAATTTGAAACCCAATAGAGTGACTCTAGCAAGTGTCCTTCCAGTTTGTGCAGAAGTATTGTCTGTGAGACTAGGGAAGAGTTTACACTGTTATGCTATCAAATCCGATATCGATTCTGATGTATCAACAGGAACAGCCTTAGTGTCTATGTATGCTAAATGTCAATTCTTTACTCCTGCAATGACTATATTCAAGAGGATGCCACGAAAAGGTGTTGTGATGTGGAATGCCTTGATAACTGCATACACTCAGATTGGCGACCCTTTTCGTGCAATGGAGATGTTTTGCCAATTACAATTATGTGGGGAACGTGCAGACTCAGGAACAATGGTGGGTGTTGTTCCAGCTTGTGCACTCTTAGGTGACCTCGATCTTGGGAATTGCATCCATGGGCTAGTTAAAAAGTGCGGATTTCAGTCAGACTGTCATGTGAAGAATGCGTTAATTGACATGTACGCCAAATGTGGAAGCCTCTCTTCGGCTGAATCGTTGTTCAACGAAACTGAGTTCACTAAAGATGAGGTTTCTTGGAATGCAATAATTGCAGGCTACGTGCAGAATGGACGTGCTAAAGAAGCCATTTCTGCATTTCACCAGATGAAATTGGCGGCTTTACAGCCTAATTTAGTTACAATTGTGATCATTCTTCCTGCGGCAGCATGTTTGGCTTCCATGAAAGAAGGTACGAGTTTCCATGCCTACGTAATCCAAATGGGTTTTCAGTCTAACACAATTGTTGGCAATGCTCTCATTGACATGTATGCCAAATGCGGGCACCTTGATTTTTCAGAGAAAATTTTTAATGATATGGAATATAAGGACATGATTTCATGGAACTCCATGCTTGTTGGATTTGCAGTGCACGGGCAAGCAGACCGTGCTATTGCATTTTTCTCACTTATGCAAGAGAGTGATGTTGAAGTTGATTCCGTTTCCTTTGTCAGTGTTCTCTCTGCCTGTAGACATGCAGGTTTGATAGACAAAGGAAGAAAGATATTTTATTCCATGACCAAAGAGCATAATCTTGACCCAGATTTAGAACACTATGCTTGTATGGTAGATCTGTTAGGTCGTGCTGGTTTGTTTGAGGAAACATTAGATTTAATTCAGACAATGCCAATGGAACCTGATGCTGGAATTTGGGGAGCCTTACTCAGTGCTTGTAGAATGCATTCTAATGTGAAGTTAGGAGAGTTTGCATTAGATCATCTGGTCAAAATTGAGCCCCAGAATCCAGCTCATTACGTGGTCCTATCAAGCATATATTCTCAATCTGGTAGATGGTGCGATGCAAAAAACTTGAGATTAAAGATGAATGAGACGGGATTGAAGAAAACTCCAGCATGTAGTTGGGTTGAGGTCACAAACAAGGGTCCAAGCATTTCAAGTTGGTGACCAAATCCATCGAGATTTCGAAAGCATGGGTTTCTCCTGGAACAGTTTATTTGAGAAAATGGAGAAAATGGGTTATAATAATGACAGGAGCTCTGTGTTACAAAATGTGGAGGAAGAGGATAAGGAATTGTTTCTTTACGGTCACAGAGACAGATTAGCGACATTTTTTGCTCTTCTCAATACTGGCAGATTGTGAAGAATCACTTTGAGGCTCATGCATGGATTCTGGTGACCACAATGGCATCTCTGATGAGAACAATGACAGCCTTGTGAGCAAGAATAATTTCCTCTTGCAAGGATTTGTTATGTCTGACATTTAGAAGTCAAACAGGTTGGGGAAAATCAACACAGGCAGGTCAAAATTTCTAGAACTATGGATGCGAAGGAATAGAGCTGGAAATGTAATTTATTTCACAGAAGTTTGGTGCTAGGCACAAATAACATGGACTAGGCTCATGAACCAGGACTTGATAACTCAAAGCTCAAAATGTTGCTCCCCGAACAATTTTATCGTATTGTTGGAAGGCCAGATAGTGAGCTTTGCCCTGCATCTTGCAATCAATCTCAAGATATTCGATTAGGTTTTCGCAATTAAAGAAATCTCATAAATTGTCAAGTTTTGGTTGAGAAGGTCTGGGTTAATTTTTTAAATTTCTGTGTTTTTAGTGTTCATTCTTATTCTTTGATGTTCATCCTAATTTTCCGAACTTCTTACTATTCTGCTTGCAGGTTGGTAAGGGTTTGTTAGGAGAAGGTTCAAAAGGTAGCGCCACAAGTTATGATGCTGGTTTGAAACTGTAAGTGTACATGTTATGCTCTAGTTAATTGTCTTACCATACTTCATATTATTAATTTATTACATCAAAAAAAAGGAAAAAAATAAAAATAAATAGTACGTTGTATTAAAAGAGTGAGAGCATCACCGGCAGTCCCATTCTTCCTCCGGCAACCTTCATTTCTGGCAGCTTCTTCTCCTCTTCATCCTTACTCTTCTCCTTCTTCTCTCTCTGTTGCAGATCTCCTCTATCACAGATCTCTTTCAGATCTGTCTCAGATCTCCTCCTACATTGGGGTTTTCAGATCACCAAGAAAAAGAGGAGGAAGAGGGGTCGCGCTAACGGTGGTCCAAGGGTGGCTAGGTGGGTCGAGAGCATAGGAAGGATCAGGAGGTAGAGGGGTGGCTGATTTACAAATGAACAATTTGAATAACAGGTTTCGAAGTAGGCCCACTAAGTCTAAGTACACTTCTTCAGTTAGAGCCAACTAAAGAGAAGTGAGGCCTTAAACGTACAAAATGCTTCTTTTTTTTTTGCATGACAAATTTATAGGGAAGCGTGACTTTTGGAAGATAAATTTTGAATCATAATGCATTAATCATGAGTCCAGAGGTGGTTGTTTTGATCATTCAGTTGGTATTGCTTCAACTCTTGTGTGACTCTGTTCATGTAGATTGGAATGCTATCATGGAAATTAAGACATCATGTAAATAAATACTATTAATTCATGTGCATTGGATGTTTTAATTGTATAGGAGTTTTCCTTTTATTCCTTCAAGTATTGTTTTGTTTTAGTAATTGAAGTCTGTTGAGTATCAAAATCAATCATTTCCAACTTCTCCAATCAAGTTTGGTATGGGCGGCGTAGTAATTAAAGTCTGTAGTTTTTTCTTTATTATCTCCAATTTAGGCCTCATTGGAGAACAGATTATTTTAGTAATTTTTTGATTTTTTGACTAAAATATTAGGTTAAAAAAACTAGTATGTTTGATATGACTTTTTGATTTTTTACGAAAAGATGTGCAAAAAGTAGAGAGAAAAGAGAATTTTTGACTTTTTTGTATATGTTATTGGCTTGTTGATTTTTTTGGTGACTTTTTGACTAAAATCATCGCTTGCCAAACAAGACCTTAGTTAATTCACTCATATATAATGTTTAAATTTATGTTTATATTGAACGAAATGAGTTTTGAAAACTTTCAATTGGCAATCTCCCATATGAACTATTGGAAAGATCATAAAGTGTCGTAAAAAATTGGAATAAACAATATAACAAATACACATCTAATTGGTACAGAACAAAAGAAAAATGTATAATCATTAATTGCAGAGTACATGTGGCGGTTACGTCAGCCCTCCCTATTGGGTTTTTAACTTTTGTTAACTCCAACTCTCCATATTTCATCACAAGTTTTTAGTATTTGCATTCAATTAAATTCTATTTGTTGTTTTTGGATGTAAAAGGAGGCATGAATTGGCAATCGGCCAGAGAGTTCTAAGGTTTAGGGTTTAGCCTAATCAAAATGAAATGGTGGAAGTGAGCCTTTTTCATATATATATATATATATAGATTACACTGGAATTATATATATATAATCTTCTATAATGATTCTTGAAATAGCAATTTCTAATGCTTTACCCATTAGGTTGACAAAACTCTAGTATGCGAAAAGGGCAGGCTGCATTAACCAACATTCTTTCACGGACAATATACAAATTGTGTGACAATAACACATCACAAAGGATATGAGTTCCAGAGAGAGAGCACTGAGAGCTACGGTCTTTAGGAGATTTTCAGTGGTACTCCAGCAATCTCTGTCCACGTCATCCCCGTTGCCATTGTCTAACTGCGCCATCCCCATCGCCGTATTTCGGACACTGCCAAAAACAATAGTTAAAGAGGAAGAATACCCACAATGGTATTGAAAAATGCTTGAGAGAAGAGAGAATCATTGTGGACGTCAAAAATTCAAAATATATCAGAGAGAAACATTCAAAATCTCTATTTCAAATATAAAAAATTGAGATTTACACTTCAAAAGTGTCAAGGAGCGACTGCAAGTGTTGATGTAGATGGTTTTTTTGGTAGATTTGTTGTTTTTGTTGTTTATAATTTGTTGTCTGGTTATTTGTTTGACACTTCAAGGTCTTGTTGTTTACTTTATTTTAATAAAACTACTTGTTCTCTATGAAGCACAGATACTTCAAATGGGAAGACGTATCCATATCGGATACCGATACTCCTTAGATACTTATGGATACGTATCAGATACTTATTAAAAGTATCGGATACTTCTTAATTGATTTTTCATTAATTTTGCAGTATCGAATACTTAGTTTTGAAATATCGGATGCTCTAAAGCACATATTATAGGATACTTCTTAATTAATTTTGAAATACCAAATGTTCCAAGTCACGTATTACTTCTTTTACAAAATCAGAGTTGTATCATTTCTTGTATAACATCATAATATAATATAATTGAGAGGATAAATAAAATATTTCAACAATACTTTGCTTAGTTTTTTTTATAAAAATAACATAGTAAGTTAAAGTAATAGAATTCATCAAATTGACATATCTTCATTGTATCATGAATGTCCCCTATAACTACATAGAAATAGAGATTAATAAGATATTATAACAATAGTAAAATTAAATATCAATAAATAAATAAACAAATAAACTTGCATAAAATATTTTTGACTAGTGCAAAAGGAAAAAGTATAGGATCAAGTTGTGGATTGTTTTAATATTATAATATCAACATATTAGACTTGATATTGAAATGAAATATTTGCAAAACCTATTGAAAATTTAAAAACTAAACTAACTACTGGCTTAAATTAATACTTAATTCTTAAAGATTAGTATTTTGCATTATAAAGTTACTGTGATTTCTCAACATTCTTGTGTAACTCACTGCTAATAATTTATTTATTTTTTATTTTTTACAAACGTATCCTAACTGTACCTATATCTTACTTTTTTAAGTTTTATTATATCACCGTATCCGTATCGTATCATATTCGTACCTCGTATCTGTATATATGCTTTCTAACTTGTTCTAAAAATAAAAAATAAATAAAAAAAACGCGCGCGCGCGCCTACACACACAAAGGAAAAGCACCAAAAAAAAAAAAATGCAAAAGCTGTACAAATCTAATAGTGAATAAAACTTTTTTTTAAAAAAAAATCTCTATTTGCTAGATACTCTATTTTTCCTACCTCTTCTTCTAAGTAGCACCCAACTGTTTACGACCCAAAATCCATTCAACAAATCCTCCTCTGTTTTTCCTCTTCTGCTAATTTTTTTTTTGTTGGCCTCCTTGGCCCTTTCTTATTCTTTTCTTCTTGATTGCCTTTGGCAACTGATATACTTCTCAAAAAGAAAATTGACTGGAAAGAAACAGGTGATTAAAGTGGGTTGGAAATTTCTCTCTAAATTAGAGAGACAAGCTTCGGGGACCATTTTTTTACTTCATATTTTTTCGTTGTTTTTATTTCTTCTTCCACTTTGTATTATCATCCTTATGATTGATCATCTTGGTTGGATTGTGAGAAGGGGGTGGGCTGGGAGGCATTGGTGGGAATTGGGAAAAGAGATGGAGTTTGCTGAAGGGAAGGATTTTTTAAGAAGAATGGCACTAGTTATTTTAAGGAATTTTAGTATCAAAAAATTATTGTTCATACCCACTTTCAAAATTAGTGTGTATAGATCTTGGATGGTCACGGAACGGGTTTGTCATTTTCTGTCCCTGTGAACAAACCCCACCTCCGCCCCCGTCCCATCCTCATTCCAGATAAAATTTTTCAATCTCATCCCTGCTTTCACAGATACTCGCAGAAACCCAACACCCACAAAAAAATTGAAAACCATTTAAATCATTAGCATACTAAATAATTTTTCTTATTTCTATATATATAAATACTTTTAAGATTATTATTTATTTATATTTATACAAAACCACAAACTTTTAATATTCCTTTCTTATATCTAATTATATATATATATACATATATATTATTAATTATATCGGGTTGGGTTTGGATCGAAAGAGGCAATACTTGCCCCCGCTCCACTCTTGCTACAGATGACCAAAATATAATCCACACCAGCTCTACATAAGTGTCGGGTCAAGTAAAATCCACCACATTCGGACGGATATGGGCGAACCCTCACAAATCAAATTAAAATGGCATCTCTAATGTCACCGTTAGTTTAAACATAAAATATAACTTTGCATTTTAATTCATAAATCACGTAAAAATTATACATTTTAACTCATAAATCACGTAAAAACTATAATTATATCTAAACTAAAAGATAACTCATACATGAACCAAATCATTAGGAAGTACAATAAATTTTGCCCTTAATGAATTATGACTTAGAAAATTGGAGATAGAAACCCATAATTTCACCACATTTGCCTAATATTTATATATTTTTTTTCGAAAGGAAAAACCCAATTTCTCTCATACATTTAGCCCGCCTAACCAAATCCCAAATCGGCCAATCCAAATTTCAGAAACCCCATGTATATAGAATCGGGCTTAACCAGTATTATAAAATTACAAAAGTTAGCATAAGGTTCTTCAAAACATTTTCATCCTACTTGCAATCCAGTGATCGACACTTGGGTTGAGTTTGGTTCACAGATCTGAATAAAAATTTGGCAAGGAAAAGAAAAAATATGAATAAAATATAAATAAAATATAATTACATTTCACATACATTTTCCTTTTATCTTTCAAAATTTCTATCCAACTCCAACCAAACAATGAGTTTGAGATTCACGGATTGGACGACAACCCATATGACCATTAGGCAATAACCAGCCACATATCTAGCCAGTTTGACACAATTCATCAATTTTACATGTCTTTAAATATATTCAACACAAAACTGAAATTCTGATAAATAAATAAGTTTTAAAAAAATTGTGTACAGATCGGTGACACAGAGGAAAAAATGGTTTAAGCAACTACTAAAGAATCCATAAATGAGAAGGGAAAGAACAGTTCAGAAAAAATTCAAGTACAACTTGGAAACTATCCTCTAGCTACTTCCTATCTTTTTTAGCCACCAATACGAACAGTGTACAGATCTGGTACATATCTCAGTATGTGCAACCATGAAAAGCAAATAATCGCACCTTTCCGAAGCTGCAGACGAGAGTATAACACGTCAATAAAGGGCATTAAAAAAAAACAAATACACTGATATCTACAATCCTTCGAACAAATGTGTGTCAAATAAAACAGAATAGCACCATTGTGTTTCGCATATCAATTTTAGCTATTCAACCCTAATAAAAGTGGAAAGAAGTGCAGAAACCAGAATAAATGATATGGAATTGAAGTCAAATTTCTCAAGATGAAAGTTACATGGCAACAATTTTCTTTTAGTTGAAGCTATTCATCATCACATGTATATATCTCCCTAGTCCCTTCAAATGCTTTGCGAATATGATAGAGCCAATCAATTTTTTATGGGGCATCATACCCGTCCCAGAGCAATACTTTGCTGCTTATGAATTTACAAATGACAATTTCTAATGGAGAAAATAAATAATTGCAGTGGGGAAGAAGGTAGGACAGAGAGAAAGACGGACACATTTCTATTTAGATGTGAGAGAGAACTAAAAACCAAGGAGAAGAATAAAATGATTGTGGACAGTAGGTAAACATATAACATCAAGCCAAACTGATCCTAGTCACATGTTTAGTTTCTGTGGCCAATTTTGTATTTACTTTGTGTGTTCATAGCATTGTTGAAACCAAAAAAAAAAAAAAAAGGAAGCAAGAATCACAACACAACAATTTTAAAAAACAAATAGAAACACGCTCAAAGATGCATGGAGTTAGTTTATTTACATTTCCCGCCAGTATTCATGCACTCCATATTTTTCCAATTCATAGACATCTCATTTGCAGCACCAGCAACCAAGAGGGGAGTAGATGACTAGATGTATCAAAGATAAAAACAGGCACACTTCAAATGAACAAGTGGGTGGATTACATGTTTTGGCAAATGTTACCTGTTAAGGCGGAATCAACACTTTAGACCGCCAACAGAAAGAGTCTAAATGCTGTGGATCTTTTCTCACTTTCCGAATGTAATGATCCAAAGAATGGGCTTGTTCATCTATGATATCACTAGACATTGCATCTTCGGCCAGTTTAACTGCTGCCATTTGAGACAGTTGAAAGTTTTCTCCAATGCGCTGCAATCGCCTTGCAATGTCTTCCTTGCCGAGCATCACAAGGGAAACCAACAAAGCTTTAAGCTCACCCTTTGCTCCAGTGGTCAGAGACATCCCCTTCAAATGCTCTACCAAAGCCATCTCCTCACCAGGGCTGGAAAGGCAGTTCATTATAACACCCATGACAATGAGAATGATAGGAACTTCAAAATGCAAGAGATGATTGAACAACCGACATACCTGCCAGCACGGATTTTCCCTTTATTCCGCTGGCGCCTCGTGTCTCTTGCCTTGGTAGAAGTAGTTGAGCTGATGGAAGCAGCAGAGCCCTTTCTCGTCCTGCTCATGAACGAGAGGTCACTTGAGGCAATCAAAATTGTAACACGAAGCAAATATAAAATCAATGTGTAACTGTAGGAAAAACCAAGTGTTCGGTATTAATAAAGAGAGATTCAACAACTGTTTTTGTCCTATTTTTCAGTGCGTTTAGCCTTTGAGGTCTTCATTTTTGTATTTTGGTTTTTCTCCTTTGTGGTGTGAAGGGGAAAACATTCTCTTTTTTACTTGGACAGGTAAAGGTGCATAATATAAGTTCTAATATGGTTATATTGTTGGTATTGTATTATGTTTTATAATTAAAAAAGAAAAGGTTACCTGGTGGAGTGATAGTTACAAAATTGTTGGACATGGGCTGTAGTCAATGAAATTTTTTAATTTTTTAAAGCCAAATAAAGATCACATTAACAATCTGATAATTTTCAATGCTGGGTCAAGTCATGTTATCAGATTGTTAATGTGATCTTTATTTGGCTTTAAAAAATTAAAAAATTAAAAAAAAAAATCAACAATTAAAGTATCAAAGTTTCATGTCTTCAAGCCCTGTTAATGAAAAAGTTGGAGACACCCAGAACCCTATAAATAATTGAGTATTTATATTTAATGGAATCTTTTAGAATTTGGGATCATATGATCTCTGGTACAACCAAACCTTGAAATCCTAAGTAACTGTGTCAGATTCCTAAATTCTTCATCACTCCTGCTCTTCCACAAATGCAGCAAAGTCAGAATGCTCACAGCCACAAAACAGACCTCATTTCACCCTCAAAATCAACCACTTAAACTCCTAATCAACGCCAGCCCTTTCCTCTACCTTTTCACCTCAAACAACACAACCTGCATATTCTAACGTGCCTTCTTTTTCTGAAACTCCTCAAAGTTGTAACCTATCACTTTGACAACCTTTGTTCAGCATTTTAAAATCCTAAGCACAAAAAAGTTCCATCTTTGACCAAAACTTGCCATAAAATCACTTTTACACAGCACCATCTAGTGCTGTCCTGCATCAACTACATGGCTTTCATAAATAAGACACATGCACACACAAACAAGTGCATCCATATGTACCATGAACCACAAATGAAGTAGCAGTAGCTGCATCTAGAGGGGATAAATTACCTCTGCATGATTTTTAACTATTGACAGAATATTGTCCAAAAAGGGTAGCTCTACTGAAGCATGATGTGAACTACACAAAGTTATATGAATTACAAATATAAAAGTCATACCCTTTGGTGTATGCACTCATTCCACTGAAACTGCTGCTAGTTTCTGAAGTAGTATCATCATCAAATTCATTCATTGATCGCTCTTCTGACTGGAGCTTTGCTGCAAGCAATAATCTCCGCTGTCGAACTGCCAAGTAGCGGGCTAAATACTTGCCTACTTTCTCCAACCCTTCCTCATATTCACCAATTAGTATGTTGGCACATTCAAGAGATGCATTCTTCACTTCTGAAATTAAATCGTCTCTCCTGTGCATAAAAGCAATCCTCAGAGCCTCTTCCCAATCCCTTGCACTGACTAATAAATTGATCCCACCATTAACATCTCCACAGTACTCCAAGGCAATTTTGGCAGCTTCCCCAGGTTTACCAAGGGCTTGGAGTTCTTCACAGAGTTCATGTGCCAGTTGCATAACCTCCCCTTTCCCCAGTCTAACAAGACCAGCAACAGTCAGCACCCCACTCCAATTACCACAAGCACGATAAGCCTTCAGTGCTTTTTCCAAGCTAGTACAACACAAATAAGTTGCAGCAGCATCCTCAAAGCATTTTATGTTACTAAGATGATCCCCCCAGGCCTCAAGGACTTGTCCCCTCTTGGTGAGATCAGTGATCAGTTGGAGCCCCAGCGGAAAAAGTTCAGGATTGTTCTTCATGAGGTTCATACAATCAGCATAATAAGTATCTCCTGCCATAATTATGTGCCTGAGTGCCTTTTCATATCTTTGCAGTTTGAGGTCAATTTTATATTGCATTAACAGAGTTGGCATGTGTTCCAATTCCTGGAGAAATGGAAGAAATTCCTTTGGGTCTCGTTGCATGTTCAAAGCTACAATGGCTGCAAGGTTCAGGTCATACAGACCTAAAGCAGCTTCATAAACAGCCTCAGAATCGGATAACCATAAAAGATGTTTCAGAGCTTCCTCAGCAGAAGGGTAAGATATTCTCTTTGGGCCATCAGAACCTGACAGTTCCATTTCCCGGGTAATTTTTATCCTCTTCAAAGCTTCTTCAAGAGCTGGTGGCTCACTTCGTGCTAGAGTGGTCAAAATGCAAAGCTCTCTTGCTGGACTTTCCACCACTTGCTCCTCAAGAGCCTTCCTTATTGCTAGCAGGACAGAGAATACCTTACCATTGGCATCAGAACCCTCAAATTTTCTGGCTTCTACAACATTAGCCTCCTTTAGGCAAGGTAGGGAAATATAGTTTTTGTACAGTGTCTCCATTATGTTATCATTCTTTATGGAACAAACAAATTCAGTTATATGGCTTAGATTGTTTACCTGTCTGACAAACTCTGGAGCTGATTGAAGAAAGGCTTGCCAACCACAATGGTCAACAATAACATTGAAATCTATCCTATGCCGCCTTACCATGAAGAGTGCATCTCTGAAACGTCCTTGGATCAAAGCATTGACAATTGAGGAAAGGACCAATTTTCTCGGATAAATGCATTCAAGATTTCCTCGAGCTGTTTGTAGTATAACAGCAGCTTCATCTCCATGCAGGACACCTACAATTTTGGCACCTTTTTCCCATACGTTTATACAGTTTCTTTTCTCTTCTTCATTTCTTTTCTTGATAACAGGCATGAAGTTCTCATATTTAGCCTCTAATTGCTCATGCAATATATCGCCAATGTCAACAACAAAGAGAAAATCCTGTTTAGTTGCAAGAATAAGATGTGTGATCACTTGATCATTAAAGATGGAGTAAAATGAGAAACTGCTGCAATTGTTGCACAGTATCCTTCCATTACCATGCAGCCTACTATTTTCATCAAGCCCAAAAAGCAAAGGTTCTGATGGCCCAGAGTCACTTACAGGAACTACAGACATCCATGGGCAAGATGATAAAAATCCCAACTTGTCATGTATTTGAAGATATTGGGCAGGAGCTCCTGCTGTGATACACAACTTCGACACATACTCAAAAATTTTTCCACCATGAAATTGAACAAATGCTGAATATTTTCTAGCAGGATTAGGAACTATACCCATTACTGGCTCTTCAAGGGAGATTTGATTGCATCTCTTCGCATGCCAACCTAAGCATGTCATCGAACCTGGGACATAATCCTCAAAACACACAAGCTCAATTTCCTGCAAATAGTACCCAGGAAGCTCATCCTTACCTGATGATGTTTCTGGTAAGCAATCACTATGCCTGAAACCAAAATGAGAAACACCAAGAAGCACATGTGAATCCAACCATATAAGATGTACAAAGGATCCAATTGCTGATTCAGGATAGGAAGGCTCAACACTGAATTCTTTGCCTTCTAGCTCTTCCCAAGTATCAAGTTTAGGAAGCTCTACAACACACAAACAGCCACTGGACAAAGATGCAGCCAAATGATTCTTAGAACTCTTGGAACAGAAAGCTATGTCCCGAACAGCACTTGGAAATCTTAGATTGAATAAAAACATAGGAGGTGGGATTAGAGATATGGAGAAAGGGGTTACTAGTATCTCGGAGCCATCAATGACTAATGCTGTTGAGTTCTCCATGACAGCTGTAACCCAGACAAAGTTAAAGATAGTGATCTGACCACCCAGAGTCCAGCAAATCAACTGCAGTGGCTTTGTGGGATCCCACATGAATCTAATTTCATCCTTTCTGGGGTATCTAATTTCTTGCTTTAAATACCAATGATTGTTGCTGAAGAACCAGATCTTAAGGGAGTCATATCTTTCACATCTGACGACAGCTGCAAGAAGATCCGAATAACAATTCCACTTCAAAATTTCGACAGTGGAATACATATCCTCATTGACACTAAATGAGCTTCTTTCTAACCCATTCCTCTCAAAAAAAACTATTGATGGACACCTATTTTCTATCTTACAGTCATAAACAGCTGCAATTTTCATCCCATTAGGCATCCATTCCAAAACTGATCCCGCAAAAGACTTTGATTCTGAAACAGAGTGCACTGCCCCCGAATCTCGTTCCCAAACTTTAATCTTCTTATGCGAGGAAGAAGAATTGCAAGCCATGCTTAGCGTAGCAAAGTATTTCCCATCTCCTCGCCAAGAAATGGGATTCTCAAGTGAATAATTGGAACAAAATGTTGGTTCACCTGAAACCACAATCCAGCCTCTAAAAATATGAAGAAGAAGAATCAACACACTTCCCATTGTAGAGACACAGGTTGAAAATGATTTTTCATAAGCAAAGAAGTAAAAAGATATGTTATATTTTTCCATGAGTGCCTATAAATTACATCAAACATCTATCACAATTTATTATTTGGAGCAGATAAAATCCATATTGCTCAGTCTATATTTTACTGCAATCTACTTAAACCATCAAAATTTTCCATGAATGTAATTCAATGTTGAAACTTAATAGCATGGAATCAGAATCTCATTCATTCTAAGACTTAGACCCTCCACTAAATTTAATCCTTTGCACAATGACATATCAACCCATGAGGCACTGAAAGTTTTCGGTTTTGAGTTTCATTATATTTTCATTGCTTCAATCCAATAATGTCAATCATTTTCAATTTAATCAGTGGTTAACTCAATATTGTACCCAATTTTTAATTTATTTTTCTCACCTTCTAGTAAAAAGAATCATACCATGCTTGATTCAGTTATCATTAAAAGACACAAAAGCAAGAAAAAGTTCCACCTTTTGTCTTTTCTTTTTTCATAATTCATCAATGAATTAAAGAGGAGGAATAATGCAAATTTCCAATAATCTATCTTTTCTTTTTCCAAACTAGCCAAAAAAGCTTTCACAAATGAACAAGCGTACAGCTTTTGCAACAGAAAAACATGTAAAAAAATTTATAAAAAAAAACAATGGAAAGAAGTCCTTACTCACGTCAACATCTTCAGGAAGATCCTCAAGTGCCATCTCATACAACAGATCCCAATCATGAGTCATTACTAATATCTGGCCAAAACCAGTAATTACGCCAAGCAGATCTCCATCTGGACTAGGTGAGATGCACTTCACACCACCTTCCACTTTACCAACTATTTCTGTTGCATTATCTTCCACGTTATGTAGTAACAGAAGTCCACTTGAGGTCCCCACTATCAATGCTTCTTTCTCCATTAGATAATCAAAGGAAGTAATGAAGTCTCCAGGTTCTAAATCAATAGGCTCAACAGACAGAAATAAAGGAGGTTTCCTCCATGATTTGCCATCCTGGCACATTCATCAACTTGCATCAGTTTTCATTTTTCTATTTAAAAAATAAATATCCAAGGATAGGAACAAGTCATAAAATCATTTGGGAAATACTCATATTCCAAACGGTAACCATGTGAATTTTGCCCAAACGAATAAAATAAGGACATGAGAAATTCTTGAACAATCAGGATAATCACAAAATAATGTTCAACTTTTCCATCAAGTATCTAAATCTTCACTTACCCTTTTTTTTAAGTACCTAAATCTCCACTTACCCATATTGCCCATGTGAGAAAAATAATGGGCTGAAAAAAAAAAAAATCAGTACCTCATTCTAACGCAAAGTAATGGGTTGCTACATGGATCCTTAATCTTCCAGTCAAAGCCAAATCCTCAATTAAGCTCAAGCCAAACATGAGCTTTTTCTAGTTAACCTCAAGCCCTATCACAATTTAGGTACAAGATTCAGTTCAAAAGCTCCTAAATTTTGTTACTTAGCCCCAAAAAAAAACCTAAACTTTACACCAGAATTTTTAATTAAGATGATAAAATCCATATGGAGTTCCCATCAAAGCCTTTAGGAATCCCCACCGCCAAATTTATTTTTGAACTCTAAACAAGGTTTCAAAACACATTTCAATCAAATTATTTATAATTAAAAAAAAAAAAAAAAACTCCAAATTTTGAATTTTCTCCCATCTTCAGTTTTACGGCCAAAAATTGGAAATTTTGAACATTTGATTAACTAAAAAAAAATGTCCCTTTCCAAAAGTTTGCAAAAATTCAGCCAAACTTTCGAGTAAATTGATATAGGATGACATCACAACAAAAATAATTAAGAAAAAAAAAAAAAAAAAAACAATCTTTCTCGAATTTTCCAAACGTTCAAAATATTTTCAAACCAAACTTTGAAAAAATCTTTCAGTAAAATTGGTAAATTATTAAAAAAAATAATGCAAATTTGAGGATACGTGCAGTCTCTAAAATTAATATCATTATCCGTGTAATGATTTATAGATTCCTAAAAGGCGTTTCATACATAATCCTTAATTGAGAGATAAATGAAACCTTTTTCAATGTTATCACTGAGTTGATTCAAATATAAAAAAGCTGTTGAAGCTCAAATCGTATTGGATTCTCAAATACTCATAGAAATCAAAAACAATGAGATTGAGCTTACATGGGATGAAGGAAGCTGAGTAGTGTATATAAAATTGGCCGAAGAAGCGAAGATCAAGCGGTTTCGCTCGATATCGAACGCCGCAAAGCGAAGGGCTTCATCCTCCGACTGCAACTGGAGGTTCGACGTGAACTCCCAACACAGCTTCAGATTATTCATCTTCAACGAAGAAGAGAGCGAGAGCGAGAGCGAGAGCGAGAGCGACGCTGTGGCCTGTGGTTTTGCCCTAGCTTTGTTCCGAGGGTTTTATGGGTTTAGGCTTGAGGAGAACGACGTGGGGTTAACGGTTAACCTAAAATGGATATCACCAGCGCACGTTAGAAGAGTAAAGTAATGTTGTGCTATTTTGGGCTTTATATATATATATATATATTTTTTTTTTTTTGAGAAGGGAAGGGGAAAATTACCACCCAAAAAAAAAAAAAAACAACTTTCATAACAAAATAAACTCGGGATCTTAATTGGGGTATTTTTTTTAAAGTCCTGATATTATGATTTTATAGTATAAAGGACATCAAATATTTTTTATAATGTCTAAGGTCGCTCAACAGGATCCAGAGAAATTTCAGTCCCAGAGAAATTCTCTCCAGAGAAAATTGAAATCCAGAGAAATTTCAGTTCCAGAGAAATTATCTCCAGAGAAAATTGAAATTTCTCTGAGTACCAAATAAATTCAGAGAAAATTGTGGAGAGGAAATTTGTATGGCTATTCAGGAAATTTCTTTGACTTCGCAAATTTCTCTAGCTCTATTAACTACAATTAAACCCATGTCTAACAAACCTACAAGACCACAAAATTTTCTAATCCAAAACCAGAGAAATTCTCTTCAAACCAGACAAACTAGAGAAATTCTCTAGATTGAAACCAGAGAAATTCTCTCTATTTACAGTAAAGTTATATTTTTATGAACAGAAATTGGTGATTGTACATTGATCTAGGAAATTTCTCTAACTTCACAAATTTCTCAGGCTCTATTACAAAGAATTTCTCTGACTTACTGAGAGAATTTCAAGTCGCACAAACCCATTGTAATACTGCAGTTTCAAAGATGGAACTTACTGAGGGACAGCCTGCAGTAGGATTGGGCAACTTTTGAGTTTCGGAATACCCTCTTGGGCCATGGTGTGATTCACTGAATTCAATTCAGTGAAATTCTTGAATATTTTCTACATCACCAAAAAAAAAAACAACAACAACAACAACAACCTAAAACAATCCAAAAAAAATCTGTTTAATTCTATTTTTGGTCTTTCAAATTTCTCTGGACACTTCAATCCAGAGAAATTCTTCAACCACCTCAATCTCCGTCCCCAACACCTTATCTGCTCCCAAGTAATCCCTCACGAACGGCTTAACCATCACCGTTAGATTCGCCGTAACCACCGCTTTCCTCTCACACTTTTCGAACACATCGTAGCTTTCGGCCCTCACGTCCGCCGCGATGAACCTTGGCAGCACCGCGCGAGAGACGAGCTTGATGTCACGGATCTTGAGTCCGGCGTAGGAGATGAAGATGAGCGCCTGGATCGCGAGGGCTTCGGAGACGAAGATGTATGCGATTTAAGGGTGGGCACGGGTCGGTTACGGCCACGGAACTTCCAATCCGCCATCCGTCGGCCAGATTGACGGATTAGAGAAAATCAATCCGCATCCGTCCGCCAATTCGACAGATGCAGATTGAGCGGATTGGCGGGTTGACGGATGGATGCGAATCGGTTTAGCGGTTTGAAATTTTATAAATTTTCAACATATTTCAACCTGTGCACTTCAAAAAAAAAAAAAAAAAAAAGAAAATATTACAGTCAATGACTTAAAAAAGTATTACAATTACTGCATGCCTCATCCAAAGAAAGAAAGTTTGAAACTTTAGAATATCACAATCGCTGCATGCCTCATCCACATATTACAATCACAGCATGCCTCATCCACATAAAGTATTACAATCTGTGATTCTTAAATATAAAAACAATTCAAACCACCAAAACCATGAACAGAGCAATAGTATAGATTGTATGTCGCTGTATTATTACATTTTATATATATATTTGAAAACAAAAGGCAACCATCATATATCATATTTTCTATTTATTACTTTTAGAGTTAGATTTAAAAACCAAGAAATATAGATAAATAATACGTTTATTTTTTTCAATTCACAAAATATATTCAAGTTGAAAACTTTTTTTCAACTGAATATTTGAATTATTTTTCAATTGAAAACACAAACAAAATATTTTAACAAATTGAAAACACAAAGTCTTATAAATTACTAAGGGTGTTCGCGGTTTGGCGGTTCGGTTACGGCCAAAAGAACCTCAAATCCGCTATCCGTCCGCCAAATTGGCGGGTTGGAGAAAATCAATCCGCAACCGTCCGCTCGTCATCACGCATCCGTCCAAAATGCGGCGGATCGGTTCGGTTCGGTCGGTTTTGGCGGAACGGTATATCCGCTGCTCACCCCTAATGCGATTGCGATGAGAGCGAAGGAGAAGAGGAGAACGAGGCCTCCTAGGAGACTACCGGCTTCTACGGCGACGAGCATGAAGTAAGGGAAAGAGGAGCTGCCGATGAGGAGTGTTCCATTGAGTCGATCAGAATCGGAGTTTGAAGTGAGTTGGAGCTCGGCGAGGTGGAAGAGTTCTGGAGGCGGTGGTTGTGGGTTTGGGGTGGTGATGGGTCAGATTCCGGCAGTGGTGGTGGTGGTGGGTGATAGTGGTGTGAGATGGGTGAGTTTGGGAGTGGGAATCTCCACTGGGTAAAGCTTTGGGAAGTGTTGGAAGACGAGGAGGACTCAGAGTCGAGTTGTTGGAGTAGCGGTGGGTCAGATGATGAAGATAGTATAAAGGACTAAAATTTCTCTGATATATGTTTAGGGATCTTAGATATCAAAAAATAATTTTGTGGATCTCTTCCATTACGAAAAGTGGGAGAGTGACCCTAGACCAATTTTCCCATCTTAATTTTATCAATTGAAATTTTAAATTTTTGATTTATTTTTAATCTAAATAAATTCTCTATTTTTGTTAAATAAAAATAGCATAAAAATTATATTTTAATCATTAAACCAACAAAAAATGATATTTTGAATATTTTATGTACACTTATATTGAATTTAAAGATTATAATCCTATTTTTTTTCGGTCGATTTTACTTAAAAGAAATAAATTAATGGTTTAAATTGAAAATAAATTCAAATACTATAGTTTAAATTAATAAAATTTAAAATCTATTTTGTTATAAAGGTGAAATTCTATAATTTATTTTGTAATTTCTCCTTTTTTTCATTTTTTGCTAAGATTTGATGATTTTTTTTCATCTGTGAATTAGATTAATTAAAAATACAAAAAAATATATTATATTATCATTTCAATAGACTCATTTACCTGATCACTTTTTGGGTTACATTCTGCATATTATAAATAAATTATGATAAACATTCGTATTAGTTACAACTGTTGTGGTGTTTGGTTTCGAATTACGGCCAATCATGTATCAAATTTAAGTGATATTTGGTGATGTATTGATTACAATTATAATTTTAACAACAATGATTCATCCCCCTCAAAAGTCCCACCCCCACCACCCCCCACACACACGTGGGGGTTGGGGATTGGGAGATCAAAAAAAAAAAAAAAAAGTTAGCCAATCAAATGCAAAGGGGTGAAGGGGGTGACCCCCAAAGGGGGTCTCAACCTTTATTGTAATTTTAATTATGACTAAAGTTATATTCAATTATACCTAAAACAGTACATAAAATGCATTTTTTTTTTATAGTGGTTCTACATATATCAATTGGTATACTAATTAGTATACCGATATAGTTATGACATTGTCATTTTAAAATTAACTCCACCCATTATACAAATTAAAAAGACTCAAAATCTCTAAAATTATGTCACGTCATCCGTTAGTAAACTAATTGATATACCGATTAATGCATATAGTATTTTTTTTTTTAATGTGTATATAATAACATTAGAAAAATCTATGATGTGTACTAAGAAGATACACTATAAGAAATGTTGTCAAATTGTGTTGTTATGTTATTTGTGGTAAAAATTATAGGCGAATTTATAGTGTATTACTTGTAAAGTGATAGTCATAATCACTATAATTATATGTTAGGAATGATATGGTATAAATGTTATGAAAATTATGATAAAGTGCATATAATATATACCTTTTTTAAGAGTGTACATCTTCCAATAAATTTTATTTTATTTTTAGTTTTTCACATTCTAAAAAAAAATGCCAAGAATTATTTGTAATATTCAAGGATATGTGAACCATTTTTAGTAGCCACAAATAGGTCATGGGAGCGAACCACAACAAATTAATTACAATAATACTATACTAGGCTTCGTTTGGCAATATTATTTTTTAACTAAAAAATTCAAAAGTCATTAAAAAAATCAAAAAATCAATAATTTATACCAAAAAGTCAAAGATTCTCTTTACTTTTTGCACATCAAAAAGTCAAAAAGTCATCCCAAATATATTAATTTTTTTTACATCATATTTTAACCAAAAAGTCAAAAAATTACTGAAAGGCATGTTTCCAAAAGTATTAAATATTGGATAAATTTGGTGTTTTATTAATGGATTGATACAAAACACATACCATAGTGAAATATGAGATTTTGATGCCTACAAATCAACATTGTATTATTAAAATAAATAAATTAAAAGAAACTTTTGATGTAATTAATTTATTCATTATAACAACATAAAAAAAAAAAAAAAGAAAAAAAAAAAGAAACACTTGTAATTTATATGTAACACATTAAGAGTCAAAATGAATAAATAAATAACTTTGATTCCAACTAATAACTTCATATAGTTATCCATATTAATTGAATAACTAGAAGAGTGAATAAAAATGAAAATGATAATGTCCTACTCTAGATTCCGAAGTAAGCCACACAACACAGATTAGTCTTCATCAGATGGATACATTACTCTTCCTAATCACCACTAAGGACAAACTCCCCACAAGTAATATATTACTGATATTTTTGCTTTTTTGGCATTCATAAGATTCTCAAGTCACAATCGTGTGGTTGAGTGAGTTTTGAGAATGGAGGACACGGATTTTGATAACAGAGCATCTCATGCATATCTGTGTTAATGTAATAGGATTTGACTTTGGTTATGAAAATGCTTAATACTAGGCATGAATCACACTGGCGTACAGTAACATAAAAATGAGAGAACCAAAAAGAATTCTTCAACTCTTTTCTCAAAATATACACAAGTGGTAAAGTCTATCTAAGAAGAAGAACAGAATCCTGTAAACTTCTTTACCAAATCTCACAGAATTGGTGACAGCTAGAAAACCTATCAATTATCCTCCTACTCAGTATGCCTTTTCAAGGTTCCTACAATGAAACCAACATCCATTCATGAACCTGCAAACACAAAATTCAAAATTTGCAAAGACTTACAATTCAATTTGGTACCACCTACAGATTAAGCTTCAGCCTAGAAAGTGGCCCCAAAAATTTCTTCAGCTGATGCAAATGCAACCTATATTCCTCATCTACCTTCAATGTCAATCGAGTTTGATTCCCCTTTCTCTTGCTGCTTCAATTACAGAACTTGTATTTCTTGTAGTCCGAGATAACTTGAGATAGGATTCCCACAGCTTTATGGAGAATGGATATACAGATAAAGCTCTCTTATGGAAACTCTCAGAGATGGACTGAATATCTGTCAGATTCTGCAAAACATCAGCAGCTTCTACCCATACATATTCAGCTGCTACCGGAACTGCCTGAAAGAGTGCATTGACTAAGAGCGAGCTTGCCCAAAACGAAACACTCGCAGAGGTCACATCAACAGGGTCAGAGCGTTTGCTCAACAGCTTGCAGACAGACATTGCTAGCTGATAATTCGATGGGATAATCCCCATAACAGCTTCAACCAAATCCACCAGATCGTTTAGCTTGCTAAATGTTTGGGGTAAGAGAGACGGGCCATGCCATACCTCAAGAACCAAGTTCACCAGAGAGAAATCAGATGACACTGGACTCCATATATTGCTAACTACTTGTTGAACTATTGGCTTCTTGATGCTCTGAATGAACTTTCTGGACAATGGTTGATGGGTGGAGAAAGCCCGGGCGTCGACCAGATAACCTCTCAGGATATTCAGTATTCCAACAGGAGTATTTTCCTTAAATTGTGAACCATTCGCAAGCAAAAACATGGCATGCTCTTTTACACAATGCTTGTAATCCTCAGTAGCAACTTTCAATGCCCTGTCAATGGCAATGCGAGCTTCAACGAGATCATTCTGCAATAATTTGTGGAGAGAGAGATTAAGCAATCCAAACACAATATCTATCTCACTAGAATTACAAAACCAAGCATCAGGATTCGACGTTGAAGCTAAATCTAGTGAGCCAAGGGAGTTCTCTCCATCCATCAAATCTACTTCATATCGAGAATACTGTACTTGCCAAACCGAATGAAACCATCGATTCATTAATTCTTTCACAAAATCAAATCTACCATTCTGGAGGGCAAATTCAGCATATTGGTTCCAGATACACTGAACTGCTGGGACGTCTTCCGGCCAGTTGTTAAGAGCCTCTTCAAATCCTACAAAACCCAAATCCCCAAAATCATCCTCCGCCATCCGTGCTGACATTAAAACAAGTTCTAAGCATGAAGGGTACAGTTTGGTGTATTTATCCAACAAGTTCTTACTACATTCTAAGCCTTCAAGCACTGCTATACACTTAATGTGGTTGAGAGCAAACATGTGTGCTGCCTCAAGAGTACTTTCACTTTCAAGAGATCCACTATCTATATACAAAGCTAGAGAATCTACTGCCATTTCCATCAATGTAACTGCTTGCTGCTTCTCATCAACTGTTAAATGCGTAGAAGGCCACTCTATCTCAGAAAGTTCTTTCTCACATTCAAACTGCTGCACTATAGCATCAGGCAGTTTTTTGTAGACTATGTAGTACACACAGCAGAGCCAGAAGATACATTTGTCATAAAGGGTTAAGCATGGAAGGATATCGGAAAGCAACAGAGAATGTGGCTCATCAGAATCCTTTGTAGAGGGAAAAAGTCCATAGATTTTCTCAATGGCCTTGCCAACATTACCAGAAATGCACAAACAATTAACCAACTGCAAAAAAAGGTCCAAGATACATGCGCTTGCATGCACTGCATCACTGCCAGTGGCAGATGCATGGCGGAAGAGAGTCAAGAGTGCAGTATTATATGCAACCAAACGATCCTCAAGTTGTATCCGACTATTAATGTACATAAGCCAAAGTTCATAAGATCCTTCATTGAGTTCAACCTGGAGAACAAAATAAAAGTGTTTACAGATAATTCACTTTTCAATTCTCAAAGAAAAAACAAAGACTGTAATCTAGACTAAATGAGTGCTCTGATTGCTTGAACATTGAGAACGTAAACAATGATGGCAAGATGGTCTCCCAATGCAAGTGGTATGGTGCTCTGCTTGTTTTTGTCATGTATGAACTCTAAGATGCAATTTAAGAGCCTCCTCAAAGACTTTTCAATGAATAGGCTGTCCTTGGAGCCTCCCTTTTTCCTTTTTTTTTTTGAGAAATAACTGTCCTTGGAGCATGTCCATCGCTCCAAGAAATCAAATCAAGCCTAACTTATAGGAGTATTTGACAAATGACGAGAATTCAACAACGCAGTATTTAGTTCAATGAAGCTGGTAAATATGCCTTAATGCATAACTACATTAACTTTTGTGGAATCACTTTTGAGAAATAAGTAAGACTCTCATGTAATAAAGCCTTGATATGTACAGCAGCCTACATAGAAACAAAGGAGCCCAATCTGAAAGGAGCTTGAGCTGTCTCATTTCAGGAAAGTTGGATTTGATTAAATTTCAAGTCAACCCAGCCAAATATAAGTTCAAGAATCCAGGCACATATAAACCAATAATTTGGCTCATTTTCACCCTGAGATGCAGAATCCAATGGTTCACTACAGGGACCATATTATCAACAGTTCATATTCTGCTTGCACATTTCATACCAAATAAACCTCAAAGGACCGCCAACTTTGTCGCTGATTTCAGGCAGTAAACATTCCATACAACAAAAAACAAGTAAAAATTGCATATGGCAGAATCTGAAACACACAAAAGAGATAATTCCGAAATACCCATATCAGCATTCTTACACTGTCAGTAGTTGGTTTGGTGCATCATAGCAATTTTGATAGATTATGAAAAGTTATATTGAGGCAAAAATTGTGAAAGTGATACAAGGCTCACAACCTCTTTGTATTGGATGGTGATCATTGATGTCAAACATTTTATAGTTAATCTCTTCAGAGAAAGAAACAACATCAACACTGTGTTTATCCTTTGTAAACTCACTTGCCTATGAGGTCACAAATACTCACGTCCACAACTCAATAACAACACTCATAACCAACTTCCCCATGCTTCATAGTATTCTTATGCGACCCCTCCCTTTTAAAATTACAAAACATATATACACACACATGCATAAATATACAGTGAAAAAAATTTCAACCACCAAAGAAACAAAGCACTAAGACTCCTAATCTTCAAAAGTCCATTAGTGTACACATGCCAAACATAATTAGTCTCAAACAAAACTGTTGCAATGAGAATTGGGAGTTTCAACTAGTGCAGAGAACTCAATGCCCATCAACAGATTTTGATATCAGGGCCAACCATAATGCAGCTAGGGGTCTCCAAATGGTGCTCAAGTTCTAAATGAGACTGAAAACAGACTAATAAGAGTCTCCACACTCATAGAAACTCCATTTTCATTATAAAGAAGAATAAGACATATAGCAACATACCCCAAAACGAAACAGGTCATCCTTCCCAATTGACTTCTCGCTGCTATAGAAAATATGTAAATAAACCACCCAGAGAACGGCAGATGATGGATTGGCTTCTAGAGCTCGAGCAAGCACTTTAAGAGCCTGCATATGTCAGAATACAAAAACATAATATAAAAATTAAAAAAATTGAAATAATTATGATATTACAGATTGTTATCCTGTGTGCAAAATGATAAAATTACCTCTATCCTACCCTTTCTCTTGAGATTAAGAAGAGCCATTTCCAGCGTTTGGTCATTATCAGTAAACCGCTGATCAAGTTGACTCTAAGTAAAAACCATGCAGGTAAAGAAAGTTAAAACAAATTGGTAGCCAATAAAAGACAGTAACACAGTTACACATTAAATGATTGATACAAAAAATGAGACAGGACAGAAAGACACATCAGAATAAGAGAAATATAAAAATGCATCTAACCAGAGATACCTAAAGAAAATGGTATCATTTCTATTTCATGGATGAAAAAATAACAATTTTAGGATGGATTAAAAAATCCACTAAATATGCCAAAAGGGGCTTAACCTCTGTACACTAGGCATACACAATTCGGGGTAAAAAGCTAAAAACAATATTATGTTGACCTACAAAAAAATCTACAAAACAAAAAAAAGATTAACAAAACTTAACATTGAACACAAAATGAAAATGTTGCAGCAACATCAGCTTTAACCTATTAAATCTAAGTATCCTCAAAAGTGCCTAACTTCATTCCCTCCACACACATCACGCCAAGCACATATGTACCCACACCATTCACACTTCTTAACACTGTTCACGGTGCACCCTCAACTTCCATATGCTCTTCCCTGTTTTCCAAATGCTCTTCCCTAAATGTTAACTATCCCTACCACCCAAAAGTAATGGAATGACCAAAATGAAAATCTTCTGGTACCTTCTTTCCACTCCATCACATCCTGCCTTCTCAATTGATCTCCATCCCATACATGAGTTCAAAGAATTCATACACTACCTCCAACCCCCAATCACTATACCAGAATCTAGACTCACAGTCCTTAAATAATCTAAAACAAACACATTCTTAGTCATAGCAATGCATTAAAGATTTGGAAAGGTCTCGATAAGAAGGCAATCCCCACAACACACATCTTGCCAAAATTTTACTCTGAGAACATCACCCATGCCAAAGCTCAGCTATCTGATCTGCCAATCCTTTCTTGATCTCATCCAAATCCAACTCCATAAGATCCCTTAACATCCTTAGAGGTCCAACCACCAATTTCCATTTCAAATTTGCAATCATTTATAGTGCACCATAAACCACCTTCTTGTAATGCATATCGCCACGACCATTTCCACAACAAACTTTTTTGAACAATTTAAAATAGTGAACGCCCGAACCTCCTTCCATGATTGGGCTACAATGTATTCCAATAAGTTCTATTGAAGCTTCTCCAATCTATCAGCAGCCACCAAAGCATGAATAGTAAAAAGGGACATGAAGTAGGTTGGCAAGCTAGCAAAGAGTATTTTTGGTATCAATATCTACTTAAAGAGGGAACACAAATACTTCATCCCATTCAACCCTATGCACCTCAAAGGACAAGAAGAACTTTGGAAGAGACTTGAATTCAAATTTGAATTGCCATGGCTATCATATTAGGAATTCAAGGAAACCCCTCGAGATTTTTTCACAAATTTAAATTTAAATATTTGTAAGAACGAGATTGTAACTACATTTGCAAGCTACTTGCACGCTAGCTGCACCATTTGAAAGCCTATGGAAAAAGATACAAAAACTTTCAAAATCCCCAGGATGAATTAATTCCTCAAGCATATTGAGCAACATAAAAAATACATATATAAACACAACACTCCAGAATTTTATGGACATGGGATATGAGACATGATTGCCCAGGAGATGATAGAGAACATGGATCAGGGCCTCAATAGATGGAAAAATTGCAAAGAATAAAACTGAAGCCAATATTGTATACGAAGCTGAATGGAGAATGACTATTCATCTAGCCTATGTTGTGTTGGCTGCAAAATTGAATTCACGTATTAGATTCATCCAATCCCCAATTACAAGGACACTAAACACGGCTAACACATTCATATTTCTTTTTCTTTTCTCTTTTTTTTTTTTTTTTGACAAATAAGAACAATATTATTAAAAAAGCATCAAGATGATGCAAAGAACCCAATAACTACAATCAATGAAGAAATAAAGACTCAGTGAAATCCAAAAAGCAAATACATCCAGATCCACAGTTCCTGACACCCATCTATGTAAAACAATCAACAACTTGTTTTTCAAACAAGGAACCAAAGCTGCTAAACTCTCGAACATCTGACGCTTCCGCTCCAACCACACCAACCAAATTAAACATAAAGGAGCCAACAGCCAAGCCTTCAACATCTCTTCCCAACCCTACTCCCTCTCCAACTAGCCAACACCTCCTTCACCGTCCCCTGTTGCACCCAAACCAAATTAAATACACCAAAAAACAACCCCCATAATTGAAATGTCACTGCACAATGAAGAAGAAGAAGATTTGACATAAGACTCCACATCATGACAACACAAACAACACCAATTAACCAAAACATGTCCACGCCACATCAAATTATCTAAGGTCAAAATCCAACCATGTACAGCCAACCAAACAAAAAAAGCCACTTTAGATGGCACCCTAGAAACCCAAACCCCTCGCCAAGGGAATGAAATATCCCCGGCCCCCAACTGCGCCCGATAAAAAGAAGACACAGAAAACACCCCTTTAGCCTCCCTTACGCTTTCATATTTCTTAGATTCTTCTTTTAGTTCTAGGGTAAAATTGCATTTTTAAGTAACATAGAACGTAAATAATTGATACTTCACACATTTTGATGTAACAACATCATAAAAGTGAATAGTGACAAACTTCTATTCTATGTATAACTGTAAACTTAAAGTCTTAAACTACCAGAAACACCCTTTTTTTAAGATGTGTTCTACATACAAATCTAGTTGGACATTCACCAGGCACATGTTTCTCGTAGTTGTTGCCACAAACTACCAGAAACACTTGCTTGGTAGTTGAATAGACTCCTTTACAAGAGACCATGTAACAAAGCATCTAGCCAACACCAGGCTATTGAGCTTAAGGCAATGTCGAGTAGTGTGGTATGAAGACAACCAAAAAAAAAAAAAAAAAAAAAAAAAAAAAAAAAAAAAAACGAGATTTACAAAATTAACTATAGGTTGAGTTGTAGTTACAAAGTATTTGAGGAATTTTTAGTAATTGTCTCCAGAAATTAGCAACGGAGAGAGAGAGAAGAAAAGAGTTCTTCAACAAACCATTGTGCCATTTCTACTTTGAAAATATAGTGATTGACTATTCCAACTCCCATTGACCTCAATACGAGCTTCAGTGCCGTGCAAGAATGGTTTGTCTGTAGGTGAATCTGAATGAAGCAAACCTGAAAGAACCAAGGAAGTGCTGAAACACCTTTGCCAACACTGTCCAACACCTTGTGAAAGAATAGATCCATAAGGATGCAAATCAGATTTCAGCACATCTAAGCAAACTAGATATGTTGGTGGTGCCAAATCAAGACCCTTGGAAATATTTGCTGCATTTCCTTTGTGGGTTGATGATCCAACCTGACAATCTGCAGAAGAAAATAACTTCAAAGTTACTTTAAAACAGAGGAATTCAGGTTTCCAAATTTCGTACAGATTTTATACAAGTGTTTCATACCGGCACTATCACAATTCTCAAGGTTCATATTTTGGCGAGAGTAATCTTTAACATGTTGCCTTGAACACTCATCATCATTGCATTTTCCCCGGAGTTCAAACATGCAAAGTGGCCAAAATGGATCGATTGCAAGATTACAGGTGTAACAGCCAACTTTCCTAGAACATATATCCATCAAAGTCTCATCCATTGAGTTTGAACTCAAAATGCTTGGCTGGATTTCAGTAGAGCTAACACTATTGCCCTCTTCATTGCAAATATCATAACTGTGAATTGGTTTACTTCTACTCTGTAATCCAACTAAACTGACTGGCTCTGTAACCTTCAGGTGACCAAATGTACTCCTTCGAATGGGAGATGAAAAGATAACAGATCTTGATGATTGGTTATCTTCTGTGAAAAAACGGCTATCCAAAGGATCAGCAGTAGGAGATGCATAATTAGAAGAAAAGTTCGCAACATGGCCCTCATCGATCTGAACAGGAAGCTCAGATATACCCTTTTCTGCCTCATCAGTACCTAAATATTCTCAACAAAATTAATCATACAATGAAACAATAAAGGAAAAGACAATAAGGCCCCGTTTGTTTCCAGAGATGGAATGGATGGGATTGATAGTGAGGGGATTAATAGTGAGGGGATTGTTAGTGAGGGTCGTTTGTTTTCAGAGATAGAATGGAGGGGATTGATAGTGAAGGGATTAATAATGAGGGGATTGTTAGTGAGGGGATTGATAGTGAGGGGATTAGTAGTGAGGGGATTGATAGTGAGGGGATTAGTAGGGAGGAATTGTTAAATTATTTTTATATAAAATAATAAAACAAATAAAAAAATATAAAAAATTAAAAATTATATTTTAAAAAAAATTTCCAATATATAAAAAATAAAAAAAATAAAAAAATTTCTAATCCCCTCACTATTTTTCTAATACCATCTCTACCTCCTCACTATGAATCCCCTCCCCAAGGGTATTAGTAATACCAAGGTATTAGTAATACCCTCCCTATCTCTCAAAACAAACAAGGTATTAGTAATACCAAGGTATTAGTTAGTCCCAAGGTATTAATAGTCCCAAGGCTATCTCTCAAAACAAACACCCCATATACTAATCCCAAGGTACTAGTAATCCTAATCCCCTTGCTATAACCCAAAACAAACGGGGCCTAATGGTTTGTTGAGCATCAAATAATCAAGTGAGGACATTTTAATAACTATTAAAAGTTGTAATTATCATCACAAAATGGGTACACTGTACAGGTCACCATACTAGAATAAACAAAACACCAAATAGGACATTAGGAGGATCACATTAAAGTGTTAGTTAACTTAACAGCTGATTACACCAGCATTTCACCATGTAGATATATAAACCAGCCATTCAAATTATAAAACATGACAGCAGGACCATAGATCAATTGACTAGACATCAAATCAAGCCTAACTTATAGGAGTATTTGACAAATGACGAGAATTCAACGATGCAGTATTTAGTTCAATGAAGCTAGTTCCTTAATGCATAACATAACTACATTAACTTTTGTGGAATCACTTTTGAGAAATAAGTAAGGCTCTCATGTAATAAAGCCTTGATATGTACAGCATTTCACCATGTAGATAAAGTTTATATACCGGTCATTCAAATTATAAAACATCACAGCAGGACCATAGATCAATTGACTAGACAATCCCTCTCGGGGAAAAAAAAAAAAAAAGAACAAATGCATTAAGAAGTTCAAACACAAGCATGAGGAAAAACATAAAAAGAAAAAAAGGGAGAAAAAATTATCATAGAGACCCTGATGCAACTAAAAACATAAATGTCAGATCCATCACTAGCTTCCCTCCGATGTATAGCATTGAGAACTTAATCGCATAAATTAGTTACGGAATTACCCAAAATAGATAAGAGGTTATTAAAAAATGAGTGTTACAAAGTTTGTTGAATCCAAAATCCAGCACACTTTGAAGCAATAATTTTGCATTCACACCTTCATCATCTCTTTCAGTCAGGTAATGCGAAGAGTAAACTACACTAAATACCAAATTATCTTGATGCAAGTAGCAAAGAAGATTTCTACAATGCAAGAAGAACAGAATTGGGGAAGTGAAAGGATCATGAGTGAACAATATATGATTCTATATATAAAATACTATGTATATAATTCTAATATCTGGCATTGCTACTTAGGCAGTTAGGCTCTATATACCAAAGGACTTGCTCAAAGAAAGCTACCTCCAGAATGTTGGTTTTTCGCTACCACAGAGGATGATTCATTCCCAACACTCGTCTCTGCTTGCCCTGCAGCACCACCATGTCCAGCCCCAGTTACAACAGCAGGTTCCATGTTGTGAGTTGGACCACTATTCTTTGGCAATGCTTTTGTTCCTAGCCTAGCAAACAGTTGAGACCTTAAGGTTGCTTCAAGAAGTAAAGAATCTTGAGAGTTATCAAAAGGAAACTTTCTTTTTCGCTCATCAGCTATGCCCTTTGCCCTTTCTCCATAATTTTCTTCTTTTGTCTGACAATCGAGACCAGAGTAAACAGATTTATGGTCAAATGAAAATGTCTCTTCATCTTCATCTGCCGAAACATTTAAATCACTGGATGGAGAGCAGATTCCATCTGCCACCTTGTCGTCTTTACGAGCCTCTGATGTACTAGCATCAGGCTCACTGCACGGATCAGAGGCCAAATCGTGCCCATCAGCATGCTGATCTGACACAATTTGAAGAGCACCATTGGCAGTTTGGATGTTTGAATGATGACCTTGTTGATTATAAGCATTAAATTCATCTTGCATCTCATGGATAGATGTAGGCAATTGATGCATATTATCTTCTGAAATGTTATTTGAGAAATTCAGCCCAGCTCCAGTACAATTATGCAGTCTAGAGGACCAGAACGAACTTGAATTCTCCATCATTAGAGATTGTAAGTGGGCTGAGTAGAGTTCCCTTTTTTGATAGAGATAAGAGCATCTACCATTAGCCTCAATCAAAGCCCTTTGGGCATTACGATAAGCTTTAAGAGCATTTCGTTCTTCAATTTCACACGTACGCCGGTGCTCTTGTGCCTCCTCCAACTCCTTGTCTTGCAATTCCTCAATGTCAAGTATCGACCGCAAATCCATGTTATCTTGTGTTATACTTAATGTACCCAAACAATTGCAGAGGCTTGCATTGTTGAGGGATACCTTAAATAAAAATAAGTCAATCACAATCAGAACTAATTCTCATGAACAATTCAGTAATTCAACAAATACTCCATTAAAGATGGTTTATAACATACATCAGAGGTCTCTAAGTTGCCATCTGGAACATGGACAGGACATGCCTGATTTGTATTGTTTGATGTAGGCTTACATGCATCCTCACCAGATCTAACTTCATGAAGCTCGCTGCCCACAGTTAGATTATGTCCACAGGTTGCTTTGTTTGAGATTCTTGTACGATAACAATTAAGCTCACTACCATGCTTTGACTCCACAGTGCTCTATAAAGGAAGGATCAGAGTAGAAAAACATGAGTATTGTAAAACGTTGAAAAACTGAAACAAATTGATTGCAAGTATATCCAAAGTGACATTAATTTTGGCACAGATTTAAGTGTATATAGTGTTGTAGAGAGCCCTAAGCTGATCAATTTCAAAACTAGGAAATATAACACCTCCATCAAGTTAGTAAACAATTCTACAACACTCATTGTGTGGCAAGCATAGAGCATGAGAGCTCATTCTCATAAGCAGAGACTAAGAATAGCAAACAACCCACAAATGAGAAATTTTTAAATGGTATTTTTCTTTTTCTTTTTCTTTTTCTTTTTCTTTTTCTTTTTCTTTTTTTTTTTTTTTTTTTGGTTGCAGGCATACAGTAAATATTATACAACTATATATACCTTCGCCACCACCAATTTTGTATGAAATAGGAAAATTCAAAACTGAGATTCATTTGCTTTCATGTAGAGTTCTCTAGTCTCCAAAATGAGAAATGAACCAAAGTTGCTATTAGAACAAAAAAAAGAAAAGCAGTCTCTTATTTAATTTCTAGCTCAGGAGATAGAAAACATGATTAATAAATAGTCACATTCTATGTTTCATGGACTCGGGTATGAGCGTTGGGTGCTCGTGGGGGTCCATGTCCAAGCGTCATACCTTCTTAAACCTAAATTTTAAGACATTGGAATATGTATCCAAAAAAGTTAGGTACGAGTACAGAACGCATCATGGACACTTACATATACTACATATTATTGTAGAGTACTCTTAGATAAGATATTATAAATCATATAGAATTGTACTTGAAATTAAATAGGTTTTAGGAAAAAGATGAACTTTCTATCTCTCATCTATGTGAGAGATCATAAATGTTTCTTTAGTAGCAAATGTGGAGTTTCTTCTTATTCAAACATTGTAAAAAATTAGAGGATCCAAGTGTCTAAACTGAGTACAAGTGTTGGATACATATCTCATACCTTTACTCTTGTCAGGTGGACACAGGTACTTTGGGGGAATAGAAGACTCCATATAACACAAGTCACTTTTTTATCAATTGGAAGAAGTAAGAAAACCAAGAAGGATATTCATAACCCAAATTATAACAATAAGTACAACATGTAGAAGATTAAAAAACAAGATTACATTTTTTATCAAATTTAATTGAGTCCCACAATCACCCTCAACAACTTAACCCTCACGAAATTGAATCCAGAGTAATCCCCAAATCTACAACTCAATCCTCATGAAATGGTAGTCTTGTAAATGACTAAAACAAGGACAAAAATCACCCAAAAATGGAATTCCATGAAACTAACAATAAAGATTAGATTGGCATCATTTCCAACTACAAGTTGATGTTTTAACTTAGATCTGAGACAGTATGAAACCTAGCATGATAAAAGCAATAGATCCACACACTAACCCTCACAAAATTGAATCCACGAAAATCCCCAAATCTACAACTTAATCCTCACAAAAAGGTATTGAGAATGACTAAAACGGCCCCCGCAAGGGGGGGGGGGGGGGGGGAACGTGTAAATTAATCCAAAAAATGGAATTCCATGAAACTAACAATAAAGATTAGATCCGCATCAATTCAGCTACAGGTTCATGTCTAAACTTAGATCCGAGAAAGTATGAAACTTAGCATGTTAAAAGTAATAGATCCACACACTAACCTGCTTCGATCAAGTGATAGGCTCAAAAGAAAGCAGGAGGAGACCCATGGGAAGGAGGAGTCTATATGATTACAATCCAAATGGAGGATATGGGGTACTTATCGGAGCATATGTCCACATACTCCAAATAACTTCTCTTCAGTTGAAAGAAAGCAAACTTTTTCAAGAGTATTATAAATGGGAAACAAGTTCCTATAAGAGTCTAAGATGGAAAAAAATATATATATATATTTTTTTTTTGGGGGTGAGGGGGTTGGTTAGCAATTTTAATAAAAGCTAGGATGTTTAGACAGAGACACGAGTTCTGTATTTTTACAAGGGCAATCCCCGGAATCTATACATGGAGCATAGCCCTATGTTGTTTGCATCTGTGCATTTATTGCATAAAACACGTGTATATATATAGAAGTATGCCATGAAGAAAAACCATAGAAATAAAAAATAACAGCGAAGATAATAACTGAAGGATAAATTTCTGGCCAAAAGTGCAGGCGACCCATGCAATAACACCCTTTCTAGGGAAATTAAGGCAAAATTTTCAAAAATGTCTAAACGAGCATTGGACACGGTTCTAAGTCCTCAAGGATTTATCCAACCAATTTTCAGAGAAATGTATTGCACATAAGAAACATCAAGTAAGCTAAGTGGATGATTTTGCAACTTACTGATTTCTTCGGAAAAGTTTTAGCACTGTCATTTGCCACCTTTTTGGTCTGCTCTAATGAAATAGACGAATCCACCAACTTAGAATGCCTGTCACATTGACTATCATTAACGATTATGTCAGCACCTGCACAAGTAAGCACCCAAATGGTAAAGGCATCTCAGAGTCAGGTAAAAAATATCGGGTAGCATAAGCAGAAATAGGAAGCATCTTCACCGTATTTCACACCAGTAGATTGATTTCCAGAAGAAAGAGGGCCCCGAGTATCATCTTTCTTTTTCTGTTGAGCAGCTCCTGTGTGCATTGTGCCTAGAGGCGTCTCTCTGTCTCGATGGCTATGTTCATTAATGATCTGCTCACCACCATTCTTCAGCATAGACCTTTCTGATGGGAGCACTGACTGTGCAGGACGCATTTGTTGCTGGACATCTGAAACTAGCTGATTTTGATGTGATTCATTGAGTTTTGGGCGCTTCTTGTCTGGTTGTTTCGTTTCAAACAGTACAAAATCAGCAGAAGTTGCTCTGCAATCCCTAACGGCATCAATGTCTGATTCCATGAGGTTATGATCCTTAGATGTACCGGAAACTGTTTCCTTATTTTGCTGGGCAGACTTAAGCTTTAATTCCTTTTCCCTAATTGCAATTTTCTGGCGAAGATCTTGAAGTTTACTACTGTTCAAATGCATATTTTGGTTACCTCCATGTTCCCGGTCAGCTAATTTTTTATTGAGAGTATTAGAAATTCTAAAACGAGCTCTTTGTTCGACCAGTGACTGTCCATTTCTGGTATTTGGACCATTGATTTTGGTCATTGATGAGACAAAGGTACGGCTCAAAGACACTTTCCTTGGCATCACTCTGGATTCATTTCTTGTAGTTTGTTGTAGTATTTGAGATTCTGGCACTGCAGAAGCATGTGGTCTTCGATTCCCATCCATGCCTTGTGCATTGCCTTTAGTTTCTGAGGCTTTCGGATGTCTGAACTCTTCTGAGTCACTGCCACTGTCATCATCTGAAAAGCTTATCACAAATGGCACAAATGGAGCTCGATTCTTCTCAGTGCTCTTTTGATAATTCAGCTGTGCAGAAGTTCTGGAAGGTATATTGACAAAGCTTTTAGGATTATTAGTAGAAACACACCTTCCTGCAAAGTAGGTAGAAACCATCCAAGATAAGTTAAGTGACAGCTTAGATTAACAGCTCGATTGCTGTACAACTACATAAACAAACCATTGCTAAAGAGTTAGAAAAATAGCAACAAATATATTAAATGAAATGAGAATGGGAATATAAATTAGGGAGAAAGTGGTATACTATAGTAGCAAATCTCACCAAGTCCATTCTTATCAACAGAAACTATGCACCTAGATTGCAGAACCAGCACAAATAGAAAAATCAGAGAGTGCATTAATATCATGGTTATCATAATCCCAATCCGGATCATAGAGTGCATTAATATCATGGTTATCATAATCCCAATCCGGATCATAGGATCTTACGATCCGTATTGACTAGGATCTTAAAGTGACTATGATACCAGTTATAAATCAGGTAGAATCGCACTATGATCCCGATTCTACTACAATCCTAATCCTACCAAAAAAATTTCTTATTATTTATTTCTTATACATGTATGTATATGTTCATGTCTATGTAAAAAATTTGACTATAAACTCCTTCTCCAAATGTCTCATCTAATTTATGTTTAACATAAAAGATGCATTACATCAAATTTATTATTTTTCTTTAATGATTTCAAAATTGTGTAAAATACATTATCATTATCGATAACTTTTCATTTTATTTTGCATTGAAAGTAGAAACTTATGATCCTTGATTCGATTCTACAATCCAATCCATAAGTCCCTCCCAATGATTTACCTAGTATCCTGATTTCAATAACCTTGATTAATATGCATTTTTATGTAAAGAAGAATATGTAGATGACTAAATGTATATATGCATATATGTACAAATGTAAAACTTTAATTGGTAAAACATAAAATCATGATTTTTACTCCAGTATCTAAAAAATGTATTTATGCATTAATGACTTTTATAAGTTAAATCATTATCCCAATTTGGTTAAAGCAACGTTGAGACAAAAATCAACCGTCAATGTGTTGTGGCACAGTTCTGAGCAAATGACAAATGGAAGAACACTCAACATAGAAGGATCCAACACAAATTCAAACAAAAATAATAAAACTAGTAAAATAAACTATACAAGCATAACTGCTAACAGTAGCTGCCCGTCTTTCGCACCTTCAACAATTTTGTTTAAAGAACCAACTCGAACAGGCTCCTCTCGAGCAGCAGTGGTATCATTGAACTGAGAAGCCGAAGCAGCGGGAAGTTCCTGTGGGATAGAATCACTCATTTAGGATAGTGAACCGCTTTCATTAACCGTTTAAGCAATAAAAATGGAAAGTGAAAAGTATCCCAACCCAACAAGTGTCTATATTATTACAGCAATTTAAATTGAACGGAGTACAAGTAAACTCAGATCTGCATGAACCACATAAGATCAAAAATAAACAAGCTACATTGAGGACTAAACCGAGAAGAGTATTACCAAGTAAGAACAACTAAACATTAACAAAAACAAAAACCAAAAAAAACTGCATCAGTAGCCATGAAAATCACTAACATGAACTATTCTATACATTGAAATAGCTTCAAATGCAATATTATATTAAAACATCAATCTAAATTGAATGGAGTACAAGAGCATTCGAATCTGCGTGAACACTACAAAAGATCGAAATGAACAATAAACATATAGGACTAAAACATAGAAGACTATTACCAAGTAAAAAAGAACTGATTAAACCCAAAATGATAACCAAAAACACAAATCAGTAACATAAACTGTTCTATACATAGAAATGGATTGAAATGCAATTAAATACATAAACACCACAACCCTTTAAAATGAAATAGCAGAGGTAAATCTACAAGATTGTCTAGAGAGGTGTATGTATGATCAATCTTATCGAGTGAGGGCGTGGATTGGAAGTAAAGCATGAAGGAAGAGAATCGAAAAATGAATAGAATTGAGCAAAAATGGTGGATGAATTAAGGTTTTGGAAAGGAATTACATCGTCGTCAGACGAAGAGAGCTCGCCTTCTTCTCTGGTTTTGGAAGAATTGTTCAAGACCTGAGTGTTAGGGTTTGCTGTGGCCGCAACAGACGACACGACTCTCGTCCTCAGCTCATCGCTCTCCTCCATATTCTCTCTCTCTCTAATGAACGGTGCCTCATAGATTCAGAGGAATATAGGGATGTAATCAAAAATACCTTGGGCCACGTTTGTTTCGCTATCTAAGATGGAGGAAATTAAAAATAGGATGGGATTGACGGAAGAGATTAGTATGGCGATATTAGATTATAGGTATAGAAAAATGTTGTCAGTCTTAAATTGTTTATTAAATAAATAATTAAATGTCTTATATAGGTGTGGGATTTATAAAATTATAGACTCTATTTTTATGTGAGACATTTTATTATTTATTTGGTAAAAAATTTAATATCTCTAACATTATTCATAGATATAAGATAAAGAGTATTTATTTGTACAGATTAGTAATATATAAATAGTATTAATATATATAATTAATATTTTTAAATTTGTAATATCATAATTTTTTTTGGTTTTAAAAAATATAAATTTTGTTAAAAAATTATTTAAAAATTCACTAATCTTTCACTTAATTTTTAATCTCAACCGCACTACGAAATTGATAACCCTACTAATAGAGGGATTACTAGTCTAAAGAGATAATTAATTTTTTCACTCGTGTCCTCTATAAGTAAATCTAAAATTATTAATCCAATGTTCTTACGCAAAGAACCAAACAAACAGACCTTAATGTCACCGGACCATAATGTACCATTTTAGGAAAAATATCATTTAATATAAATGCTTTTATATTAGTTAAAAAAACTTGAAAACATTAAAAAATAAACTTATAAAATTTTCATCAAACCTATATTATTTTTTAAATTAATCACTGAAATGTACTTTTCTTATTTTTTATTTACATCGAAATTGTAACTTGACAAATTTTAACGTAGCCTCAGAAAATTTGATCTATCTAAAAAATAAGAATGATACAATACAATATAATAGGATAGTGTCAAGTATATATTTGAAGTGGGATAAAATTAACGAAGTCTTGGTGTTCGGCCCAACGCTGGATCTCCACTAATAGGGGAGCTAAAGGCTCGGCCTAATGACCAAACATTTGCTCAAAAGCAAGGCAATCAAGGTAGTAGCCTAGTGCCAGGCCCACTCCAAAACGGACCGAGCAACATGTTAGACAACCACTCCAAAATGGGTCGAACAACATATTGGGCCTCCTGGTTGGGCAAGCAACCACTCCGAAGTGGGCTGAGCAACATGTTGGACCTCCTGGTTGGACAGGTAACCACTTCAAAGTGGGCCAACTTAGAGAAGGCCAATTTACCGAATATCTTTCTTGGAGCTTGTAAGAAACAAACAACTCTGCTCATCTCCCTCTGTTTGAACAGAATGTGGAGACATGAAGGCGGAGAGGGACAAGATGCACACAGGACGGACCTGCACCTAAGTGTCAGACGGAGTGGTCATCCTCCTTCAATAAGAGACGATCTCTAATGAAACAAACAAGATAGACCTACACCCGAGTGTCAGGCAGAGTGGTCGTCCTCCTCCAATAGGAGATGACCACGAACAAGACAAATGGGACAAATGGCGAAAATATGAGGTCTTGGAGGACAAGCAACCTTCTTCCATAAAAGGTGAACACTATTCACCCTCAAAAGATTCGAAATCCACACACTTAACATATATACTTTGTATTCTCTCTTATTCCTCTCCCGAAGTTCCTGACTTTACCATCGGAGAGGTTTCTAACCAAACCCCGGTCGGATAGCTTTACTATTTGTTACTCTGTGCAGATCTTCAATTCTTGGAGCACACTGTTCTTTTACGAAGTTCAATCCTTCTTCATAGTACAGAAATCACCCCGCATAATTGGCGTCGTTTGTGGGAAACATTCTCTGATTACTTCGTGATGAACTCCGACGATGAGAATTGAAGGTACCTCGCCACTTAGGATTGGAAAGAAGACTCCAAGAACGAAGAGAACCAAGTAAAAGGTCTAGCACTCCTTACTGGGTATGATGACCTGATGGACTACGATAGTCCAACCCTTGATACAGTGAAGCAACGTCACATCACCGTCTTTGAATCATCTTAACGTTTGTTTATTGAGAAGAACCACCGTGATTGTATCATCAACTTGATGAGTCTGGAGATTGAGGAGCTTTGTGCTCAATTGAGAAAACAAATGATGCCTCAAACGAAGCCAAGGAAGTCTGGAGAAGGGTCATCACAGCGAATGAGGCGCACTCCACTTTCGCTTCTATAAAAAGAACGGTCCAACCGCAATCCTATTCGTGGAGAGCGTAGTCGGCCGATATCAGTACGCAGCGAAAGGGCCAGTAGCAGTACAAACTATCCCAGAACGAAAAATCTTTGAGAAGACTCTCGCAAGAAGCAAAAGGCCGTCAGTCATCACTCGGTAGTCTCTCATTCTCCGTACCGAGTAATCGCATGACTTGAGGACATGGTTGAGCAATAACAAGGGGTACGACTGACAGTCGAACAAAGTGGTTAAGTAGTGGCTAGACAGGGAAAAAGAGCATATAGATTGGTCTATTCGTTAGATGGAGCATCGTGCTCTGGACCGACTAGTCCTTTCCCCGCTCTGCCTTAAGATTGAAGCTGTGGAAACTCCCTCGAAGTACAGTCCATCGAAATTCATCCTTTATAACGGATAACGGGGATCTTAACCCATGCCCTAGCCCTTTGGTCGCGAATGGGGTACCAAGTATCGTTACTTGAAAGCATGGTCCATGGTAACAACTTGTACTAAACAAAGAGTCAAGTTACACTCTCCAATGAGTTTTTTTTTCATGTGTTGTACATATTTCACTTGACAATTGAGCAAAAATGGGTTACGGGTCTTAACCTACACCCCAGTCCTAAAGCTCGGCCTTTTGGTCAGAGTAGGGCGCCAAGTGGTATAGCTTGGTGGAAGTTGTGTCAAGTATCGTTACTTGAAAGCATAGTCCATGATAATGACTTGCGCTTTACAAAGAGCCCAGCTACATTCTCCGATAAGTAAAACTTGCCCAAAATTTTCTAAGGCACAAAGCCTAGTTTGTGCGAACAGACGATCCGCTTGGCCTCGAAGCTTTTGCTCAACTAGGGGCATACAAAGTTCTTTCCTCAAATTTTTTCTAAGGCATGAAACCTGGTCTAACCAATCAGACGCCTAGTTCGCCCCCAAAGCTTCTGCTCAGCCGGGGGCATAGAAAATTCTTTCCTCAAAATTTTTCGAATGCACAAAACCTGGTCTGACTGATCAGACGCCCTGTTCGATTTTAGAGCCTTTACTCAGATAAAGGGCATAAAAATTTCTTTCCTCAAAATTTTACTAAGGCATGAAGCTTGGTCTGACTAATCAAATGCCTCACTCAACCTCAGAGCCTCTGCTTGGTCGGAGTTATGGAAAGTTTTCTTTCTTAAATTTTTCTAAGGCACAATGCCTAGCTTGACCGATCACCTCAGAGCCTCTGTTTGGCCGGAGAGCACGGATCCTAATTTGTCCAAGCAGACAACCCTTATTGCCAAGAATCTTCTGCTCGGCCGGGGTTTAGTTAAGGCAAAACGGACAATCTTGCTAGGTTCCCTTATTATTGCTTGACCGGAAGAGCAACTCGACTTTTAAAGGCATAAGTTGAAGTCTGGCCGAACAACCAATGATGTAAGGCCACATCTTTGATGCTCGGTTTGAGGGCAAACAACATAAACATAAAGAAATTGAAAGTGCAAGTTACAAGTCCAACACTTGGCAAATTTTGAAAATACTTCATTAACTTAAAGTTTCATTACAAAAGAAGAAGCTTGGCCTAGCGAAGGTGTTACAAAGCGGAACAGCTACGAAAAAGGATGAACAACAGAAGTTGGTCGAATACCCAATGCTTGGGCAGAGCAATAGAGGTTGGTTAGACACCCAAAGCCCACTCTGAAGTGAACCAAGGAATGGAGGTTGGTTGGACTCTCAACGCCTACTTCGAAGTAGGCCGAGCAACAGAAGTTGGTTAGATGCCCAACACTTGGGCTGAGCAGCAGAAGTTAGTCAGGCGCCCAATGCTTAAGCCGAGCAACAAATGTTGGTTAGACGCCTAGCGTCCACTCCAAAGTGGGCCAAGCAACAAAAGTTAGTCGAATGCCCAATGCTTGGACAGAGCAACAGAGGTTAGTTGGACACCCAACGCCCACTTTGAAATGCACCAAGAAATGAAAGTTGGTTAGACTTTGAATGCCCACTTCGAAGTAAGCCAAGCAACAGAAGTTAGTCAGACGCCTAACGTTTGGGCCGACCAATAGAAGTTGGTCAGACGCCCAGCATTTGGGCCAAGCAACAAAAGTTGGTTAGACGTCCAACGCCTGGGCAAGCAACAAAAGTTGGTTGGACGCCCAACGCCTAGGCCGAGCAACATAGATTGGTTAGACGCCTAGTGCCCACTTCGAAATGGGCCGAGCAATAAAAGTTAGTTAAACGCCTAATGCTTGGACAGAGCAACAGAGGTTGGTTGGATGCCCAACGCCCACTCTGAAGTGCACCAAGCAATGAAGATTGGTTGGACTTGGAATACCCACTTCGAAGCAGGTCGAGTAACAAAAGTTGGTCAGATACCCAACACTTGGGCCACGTAACAAAATTTGGTCAGACATCAAATGCTTGAGCTGAGTAATAGAAGTTAGTCGGACACCCAACACATGGGCCAAGCAACAGAGGTTTGTCGGTTACCTAGTGCCCACTCCGATGTGGGTCAAATAACATAAGTTGGTCGAAGGCCCCATGCTCGCTCTAAAATGTGCCGAGCAACAAAGGTTTATTGGATGCCTAACACCCATTCTGAAGTGGATCGAGCAACGGAAGTTGGTTGGACGCCCAATACTCACTCTGAAGTGGACCGAGCAATAGAGGTTGATTGGACGCCTAACATCCACTCCAAAATGGACTGAGTAAAGGAAGTGGGACAAAACTAGCTAAGGCAAAAGCAAGTTTCAGAGCTCGAGTGAACAACCAAAAGATTAACAACAAACAAAATGGAAGTGCAACGTTCTACCAAACAATTACACTACAAACAACTTGCAAAGTCAGAAGTACACTGGCCAACCAAATGACTAACAATATCGAAGTCTATATTTTTGAAATCAGAACCAGAGAAAAATGAGGAACAACAAGCAAAGGTCGGAGGTGTGCAGTACTAGGGCGAGAGTCAATATTATCGAAGTCGATACCAAGATTATAACAACTATGTGCTAGATAACTCTCGCATCAAAGGTGCTAGGGCTGACAGTAACTTGGTGATAGAGCAACCAAAATAAAAAATACAAACTCAAAAGGCCAAATTGTTAGGCCCACCGAATAACTAGAATACCGACAAACTTGCAACACCAAAGATGCTAAGGCCAACCAACCAACTCGGTGATCAAAAACAAAAATTATGCAAACAAATTGCTACGGCCGACTAACTAAGTGACCGACAATTCACAAGTCGAAGGTAAAATGACCGACCAAAATATGAAGAAACGAGCTAAACAAATAGACGTGATCACATCCAAACAAGAAAATGGTATATGATCCACATGACAGAGCAGTGTCAGCAAGCTACACTTCGAGATCGAACAGAGTGGAGGGGCAGGACATGGCCAACCAAGCATTGAGACCAACACCAACTTATCTCCTACAAGTGGGACCGAGCAAAAAGATAGCCAATATGTCTTTCAAATTAGAATAAGGCTATAATAAGGCACACTTGGCCTGCTTTGAAATGCCGCTGAGTTGCTCAGCCCAGTCGACGAATACTATAAAAAAATATATATATTATTATTATTCTGCATATATATTTTCAAGTCAAGCAACAACGCTCAGCCGACTAAGAAAGCACCAAGCTATGGAATATTGAGCAAAAACCAAGATAGACCCAACACAAACACTCTGAGTCGAACAATAATTTTGAATCCAACCCGCAAAGCTCAAATTAAGTTGTGACCAACTGAACTCCTAAGCTAGTGACGGAATTGGCTTCCACTTCGCTAAACGTGAGTGCAAACCAAGGGGCAAATGAAATGGGATAAAATTAATTAAATTTTGGTGTTTGGCCCAACGTCGGATCCGCGCCAATAGGAGAGCTAAAGGCTCGACCTAATGACCAAACACTTGTTCTAAAGCAAGGCAATCAAGGTAGCGGCTTAGTGCCAGGCCTACTCCAAAACGGACCGAGCAACATATTGGATAACCACTCCAAAGTAGAGAGAGCAACATATTGGGCTTTCTGGTTGGGAAGGCAACCACTCCGAAGTGGGCCGAGCAACATGTTGGACCTCATGGTTGGGCAAGCAACCACTCCGAAGTGGGACAACTTAAAAAAGGCCAATTCACCGAATATCTTTCTTGGAGCTCGCAAGAAACAAACAACTCTGCTCCTCTCCCTCTATCTGAACAAAATGTGGAGACATGAAGGCACACACATGACAGACCTACACCTGAATGTCAGGCGGAGTGGTCGTTCTCCCCCAATGGAAGATGACCACGAACAAGACAAATGGGAGAAATGGCATAAAGAGAAGGTCTTGGAGGACAAGCAACCTTCTCTTATAAAAGGTGAACACTATTCATCCTTAAGAGATCCGAAATCCACACTTAACATATATACTTTGTATTCTCTCTTCTTCCTCTCCCGAAGTTCCTGACTTTACCATCGAAGGGGTTTCTGACCAAACCCCGGTCAAGCAGCCTTACCGTTTGTTACTCTGTGTAGATCTTCAATTCCCGGAGCACACTGTTCTTCTGCGAAGTTCAACCCTTCTTCATAGTGCGGAAATCACCCCCGCACAATGCTAATCATTTTATATTTTTAAAATATTGTAATCTTAATATATTTATTTAAAAAATAATAATACAAATGTCAAAAAAATGTAAACTAATTTAAACATTACAAACTTGCATGTGAAAATTAATGTTTTGTGATGCCGCAACCTGCCGTGGGAGTTAAAAATTTGTACCCATCATCTTAACCAATTTAGTTTGTAATTGCATGTGCATTGTGGTCCAGTTAGGAGTGATGTTAACGAACATGTAAAAGTAAACGTGTATGCACAGACATTTTGACAAATGAAGATAGTATAATCAAGGACAATTACACTAAACTTCCTACATTATGATTCATTTTTTAGTCTCTCAAAAGTTTAAAACTCAACATTTAATCCCCATATGATTTTATTTGGTAACACTAAGCACTTTCTGTTTATAATCTATTGAATTTCTTAATAGAAATATGTCACGTGAGTGGCACATAACAAAGTAATTAAATATTTATGATGAAATGAGGCGGTTGGTGGTAGCGTTAACAAAAGGAATTTTGATTGATGGGGAAAAAGTGATGTTGCAGGTATAAGGGTAAGAAAATGAGGCATCAGATGGGGAAAAATAGATGAGGTAGTAGAGGTAATCGATGATGGGGAAATGATAGGTATAACGGAAGAGCCATTTGTGGGAGCTGGACAACTTGGGAATACAGATCTCATCCATGGTAGTGAGCCATCAATTTGGGAATCTAGTGGATGGTTTGCCAATAAATAAATCAAAATATCTCTTAAAAACTATAGTTAACAATTCATTCAACAATTCGTTACTTTTGACAATTCACATTTTTAGGGTTACATGTAACTGAAGTTTGAGGGTTATAATTGAAGGACAAAAGGGTAAATTAATGTTTTCGTTTACAATGTTTATGACTTATAAGTCATATATTTAAAGGGGGTTAAATGTTAAGTTTAAAACTTTAGGGAGGCGACCCAAAAAAAAGTCAAAATTGAAGGGAGCTTAGTGTAATTTGCCATAGAATCTAAGGCCCTATTTGAGAAGGGCTATGTAATAACCCCGACCTCCGATTAATGCTAAAACATGATTAATTATGCCTAACAGTAATTTAGAAGGAATCTAGGATTAATTTGCATATGTATTGCATTAATTCTGTGTTTCTATCTGTTTGCTATAAATTGATCTGTTCATGTTTAGACTTCGAACTGCGAATTGAAAGGCTTATCGGCGCCTGATTCCGAAATTGATTAGTGTTTCATGTTAATTAGAATTTATGAGATTTTATGGTAGGTTTAATTAGAATTGGATTTGGTACGATTAAATTAGATTAAATAAGGTTAAATTACATTAGTTTGACTTTATTACCATAGTGCCATTAAGTGGGCTTGCTAGACCAAATGTGTTGTCTTCAATTACATGTGTTGGCATCACTCTTCATTTCCTCTAAGAGACCAAAACGTGAGAGAGAGAGAGAGAGAGAGAGAGAGAGAGAGCTTGAGAGTTGTAAGCAATAGTTAGCTATCTAGAAATTTGCTTGGGACTTAGAAGATTTGGAGGATTCATTGCATAATTGGGCTTCTAAACTTTAAATTGAGGAACCTAGGTAAGGAATTCATCCTTTGGTTAATGAATTTAAGTTGTGTTTTGCATGGTCCATGTTAATTTTGGAGCCTAGAGTCAAGAATTGGATTAAAATGTTGAATTAGAGCTTAATTCATGCATGCATGTTCATATCATAACAATTTGAAGTGTTTTCATGGAAATTCTTGCATGCAAGACCATATTCTAGTTATAGTCCATGAGTTCATCATGATTTTGAGTTTAATCTTGCATTTGGCTACATTTTTGGAACATTGAATTCATTAGAACACTTGGATGTTTTGTTTCTTAGCAATTTTTGGAAGCTTTATTTGAAATTGTGTTTAATTGACTCACCCTTGGACTTTGATTTCTCAAATTGATCTTAAAAACATGTTATACTATGAGTTTAGAGTTTTTTTCCAGAAAATGGGCCCAAGAGGTTGAGCTTGCAAATCTGGAAATTCCAGAACTTGGCTTCCTCGCTCGAGCGAAGGATTCCACGCTCGAGCGACCATCGTTTGTTAAGAGCTCCGCTCGAGCGAAGAAATGGTGGCTCGAGCGTAAATTGCAAGCTCTCAGATTTTTGGTGCACACAGATGCACACTCGAGCGACGAGACCTACGCTTGAGTGAAGGGCTGTGTCTCACGCTCGAGTGAGCATCGAGCGGGTATCGAGCGTAAAATTTCAGCAACCAGTACTTTTGTATTTTTACAAACCGCTCGAGCGAAGGAGTTTACGCTCGAGCGACCCCTCTGTTTTGATAAGCTCGCTCGAGCGAAGAAAGTCACGCTCGAGCGAGACCCTTGTTTTCAGCAAGTTTTGAAAAATATTTTCCAAGGCATCTTTGCATCCTCATTCCATCCTAGGCATTCCTAGGCCATGTTTAAGACTCTATAGTGAGGATTGAAGGTTAGAAACACACTAAGAACCAACAACGTAAGTTTTGTACTTTTAGAATGTGTGTTTCAAGTGTGTGTCCGTTATGTGCTATGTAGGTCACGTACCGCGTTCTGTCTGACCTCTCTGCTCCGTCTGTTTGTTCTGTTTGACCTCTCTGCTCTGTCTGTTTGTTTCAAGACCAACTTTGAGTAATAACTTAGTAAAGATATGTTCAAACTGTATCTATTTTCTGTGTGATAAAACAAGATATGTTTTTCGAAATGATATGTTCTATACAATGAATGATTGTTCAATTTCTGACATGTATTCGTGACATCCTTAGTATCATGTGATATCTGTTAGCTGTTACCCGGTATCGGAGGTTCCTTTATGGAACTGATATCTGTCTGCACTCTATTACCCGTACCGGAGGCCCTGTCATGGGGGCTCAGCTTCTGTTCTGTTCTGTTACCCGGATCCGAAGGTTCCTTTGTGGAACTGGTTATTCGTAACCTCACGCGTATGCGTTCTGTTCTATTCTGTTAACGCTAAGGGATGTATCACGTAAACTTAATCATGACTTATGATTTCTGTCTGTATATAATATAGACAAATTGTGATTTTGATATGAAACTGAATTATGATTTCTGAATCTGTACGAACTCATTCATTGAAACTCCTTTACTCTGTTATTATTCACTGGGCTTTCGCTTACAGTTTATATTATGTATGTAGGTGAGACAGCACCTGACCAGGGCCAGAGTTGACGGCCTTCTGTTCTATTTTGTCAGCCAACTATTGTGCCTCTTTAGGAGGTTCCGAACGAAGCCTAATGCCATGGCTGTTTCTTTTTGTGTTCATGCTAGTCATTGTATATGTTTTGGACAAACAAGTCTTGGGATGTACATTGTTGTAAATATTGTGTATCTAGACTGGCATGTTTATGTATATATATATAAGTTTTGAGATGTTCTGTCCCATGTATGTTATCACAGTTCATTAGACCTTGTCTATTTTGAATTATTGCTTCCGCAGCCCCTTATTACTTGGCAATCTGTTCTGAGGCCTTTGGTAATCCACGGATTATTGGCCGGTTACGGTGCTAAACCTACAGGGGCAAGTTTGGGTCGTGACAGGCTATTTAGGTTAAAATAGCCAATAAAGACAAAATAAGTTAACATAGTCAATAAGACAAAATGTCATATCCAACTCATAATTATTTTATTTTGTTCTCTTACAATCATCAAATCAACTACAAAAAAATTAACTATATTTCTAAATACAATTTTTTTAGCTACGTTAAAATAGCCAAAAAGCCAACTGCTCAAATGATGCCTTAGTTAATTATGATTTAGTTCACTTATGTATTGTTAATCAAACCTTTTAATAATTCGAAAGAAGTCGATTATTCCATACTTTTATATAATTAATAGTATTAATGTAGGATATGCTATATAGCAATCAATCTAAATCCCTAAAGAGAAGTCTTAGTGTACAAGATCTCAGCTACTGCATGCTATAAAAAAAGTTAGATGTTAGCTATTGCATGCTGATGTAGGCCGGAAGGTACTAAATTGAAGCTGCTTAAGTTACATTTATAGTCTTTGAATTTTGTTTATTTGGTGAAGATGATGTGTTTTGTGCACTTGTACAGATTTGGCAAGCAATACACAAATTCAAGCAAAAAGTGGTCCAAAAGCAAATTTTCCGTGTGAGTGGTGAAAAGTCTCGACCTGCCACCTCACCGCATGTGCGGCCAAGCTCCACTGCATGTGCAGCCTACCTAGGGTTGCATGCGTGAAAATTTAAGGCTCTTTTGCTAGGAATAAAAAGAAGAAAAAGAGGCTGTAACCAGGTTCGAAATATTTTCAGAGAAAATGGAGGTTAGCATTTAAAGAAAGGGAATTCTCAATCTTCAAGGATAGTTTTATGGAGGTTTCTTCTTCTTTTACTTCTTTCCACACCTCCATAAGTGGCTAGGCTCTTCTTTTCTAGGGTTTTGATGAAACCCTAGCCACGTAAATAGGTTTTCTTTTTGATTTTCTTTTATGTAATAGTTTGAACAATTGTATGGTTCTCAATAAGTGTTATAATATAATTTTTCATTATTTCTTCGAATATTTTGCTTTCTGTGATTGTTGAATGCTTTCTATATAATGGCTTTCTACTCTTTCATGTTCAAGGTATGAAGCCAACCATGCTACGAGGGATGAGTTGTGTTGATACCCTAGTTTAGAGCGAACAACTCGTACTACTTGAGATGGTTCGTGCATATATATTAAACGTGTTAATTTTCTTGATTAATGCTTCGAGCTTATAGGTGCAAAGTATTATTTAGTTTGAACCGTGACATAATTGAATCTTAAATGGAAGCCTTGTTTATGTAACTAGTGGTAAATTCATTACCCTAGGTTTTTCTACAAATCAGTAAATTCATCTTTATTTATAATTGTTAGTTTATTCGCTTAATTTAATTTAATTATTATTAGGTTATGAACAACCATCTCTTTCATCAGAATTAATTTAGGAATTTAATAACTAAATTAGTTTAATTTCACAATTGTCCCTGTGGATCGATGTCTGGACTTGCCATTATTCTAAGTAATTTGATACAGTTTATAGTTTATTTTTAGTGTATGAAACGACCCATCACATGCTATAAAAAATGTTAGATGTTAAATTCATGGAACAAAATATCAATGCACGATACTGCTATTTTTGCATGATTTGCAAAAAGCAAAATGTATGCAACCTTCTTTATTTCCATATGCAAAGAAACTATGTTTTATAATTTGAATTTGGGCACTACAAGGATTTACACATTTCGCGACCACTTTTGCCGACCAAAAAAATTTTGGTTGCAAAAAAATGACATTTGGTGACCAAATATTAATTAGTCACGAATGATCATTATTTTTGGCGACCAAATATTATTGGTCGTAGAAGGTTATATTTTGGCGACCAAAAAATAAGTTGGTCGCAGAAAGTGGTATGCTTTTGCCGACCAACTATATGTTTGGTCGCGAAAGGTCACATATTTTTTGGCGACCAAAATTTTGGTCGCCAAAAACTTATTTTCAGCAACCAAAAAAAATTAGTCGCCATATTAGCACTTTTAGCGACTAATATTTTAGTCGTCGTTGATTGAGATTTGGCAACTAAAAAAATTTGTCGGCAAAGGGTACATTTTCTGCGACTAATCTGATATTTTGGTCGCCAAAAATTTGGGAGGGAATTTTGAAACGTGGGGCGGGAATTGAAATTTTTGCACTAGGAAAATAGAAAAAAAAAATTAAAAAAAAGCCCTGTCCATCTCGCAAGCTCCATCGTAGCTGTAAAAACTCCAGTCTATCTCTCGCAAGCTTCTCTCTCGCAAGCTCCATCGTAGGTCTTCGCTCTGTCCATCTTGAGCTCCATTGCAGATCAGTTAAGATCTACATGCTTCAGTAGATATATATCTCAGACTTCTTTGCTTCACCAACACTCCGGTCTATCTCTCTCTCTCTCTCTATATCTATATCTATATCTATATGTAGAGAGAGAAAACGCATAGTAAAGAGAGTAAGCAAAGGTACAGATCTAGATCTGTGGCGTGTGTGAAGAAGATGAACTCCATTGTAATGACATCAAAGATCTTACTGATTGCGGTCTTCGTCTTCGATGTCATTGCCTTTGTGTTGGCTGTTGCTGCTGAGCAGAGGCGAAGCACTGTAAGCTCTGTTCCAATGGAGTTGATGTTGTGAATTGAATTTTAATTGAAGCTCTGTTCCAATGGAGTCAACTTTATCTGTAACAAGAACAACACTATTCATTTGTCGTTTACACCGTCCGATTCATTGCCAATCCGTGTCTCTTCAACTCACACGACCTTTCAATGGCGAGTCTCAGAGATCAAAAGCATTGAATTCAATCTCTCATTCCCCAAATTCGCTCACGACTTTGTGTTCTGTTCGCTCTCGCTTGCACGGTGCTGCTTCGCTCCCTTCCGCAGCCGGCGGTGACACGGTGATTTTGATTTGTCTCTTTTCTCCCTCTTTGTCTCTTTTCTCCGCGTGATTTTGATTTGTTCTTTATAATACTCGTTCAAAGGTTCCGATCACTATTGAAACTCATAATCTGTAATGGGTCTCTTTTGTTTTGATCGATCAATTGGTATTTTTGGGTTTAGATCCTTTGTTGCAGATCGTTCTTGTTTCAATTCCAATTTTGGGAATCTGATTTGGGTTTTGCTGAATTTTTTGTTGGATGATTGTTTAAAGAATTTTAATAAATTATTCGATGAATTATCCCATTTATGATGTAAATATTTGGTTGTGGACAAATTATTCGATGAATTATCCCATAATTATTGCTTATTGCAATGTAATTCCCATGTTGCAGTTCATGAGGCTAGCATATTTAATTGGTTCAGATATAGAAAGAAGTCCTGTCAACAGGTAGAAACACAACTTTTTAGCATACCAATCCTATTTGAAAGTGGTAGTCAGCATTGCCAAAGAGTTCCTTTGATGTTGCACTGTGGTCCTCCAACTCTCTCTCTAATATATTTTTCTTTTGTGCAGTGCTTCACTCAGCATGCTACCTTGGCCTAAGCCCGCAGTTTGGCCTTTAGTTCCACCTGATGCTTCATCTGAGGTGTTTGAGAAGGAAAAGGTGAGGTTTTTAATTTGGTATTATTGACATGTAACTAGGAAAAGGCTTGTAAATTTGAGCACTGATATAAATTATAATTCACATGTGTAGGGAATGTTTATCCTGAATTGGCTATATTGATGCCTATGACACTTAGTATTCTTTGGCTCAATAAGAATTTATAATTCTATGCAGTGAAATGGGTGCACTAAAGACACTTAATAAATTAATAATATAGCATGTACATGTTGTAGTTTATAAGAAATAATGATGTTTGACGCAGAAGTTTTTCTGAACACTGCATCTTACATGGTTTTAGTCACTCAATCAATCCTATTTAGTTTATGTGCACCTGTCGTCCATGGGTATCTCTTTTGATAGATTCAATTTATGAGCCGTCTTTTGCAGACATTACATCAGGTGCACATGCTTGTGGGAGGAAGGCCACAGACCATGTGATGAATCATTGAAAGGCAATTTATCAAGAGAGGCATTGAGTCATCTCTTGAAATTGGTGGAGTCAAGGGTGCATACAAGGTATGTCTGTGCAACATTGTGGAAACATGGAGGCTGATGAAGCTCAAAATTTAAAGTTGGACAGTTTAGGTGTGGTTTGACCAACTCAAGTTTCAAATGAGTTTTACAGGTTCAATTACTTTGGATTCATGATAGTTGATTTGAGTTCTCTGGTTAGGCTTGCAATAATAACTTTGAGATTACTATTTTTGAAAACCATTTAATTTAATTTTTATTTTTTTGCCCCAATGGGAGAGGTTTATTGAAATTAGTGTTGATAAGGTGGTGGATGGGGACAAATATTTGAAGTTTGATGGAATTTTTTGAATATTTATTTTTCTTTTCTTTTTGGCAGTAGGGAAAATTTAGCTTGAGCATGAAGAAAATTTATAGTTTTTATTTTAAACATACAACTAGCCAGTATTTATTGGGGGGGGATGTGGTTGTTGTATCACATGAAATAAATGTGTGAAGTTTCTACAGGTTGTGGATTCAAATCATACGACTAATACAAATTTGTTGTTTCAACATATAGTATACTGTGCTGCATAATATACGTACTAGCTTGCTCACAGCTCTGTTTTGGAGACGATGTTATTGCGAAGAAATACATGTCAAATATGTCAAGAGATGAAGGGGAAATTTTATAATTTACAGAAGAAATTTGAGAGAATAAATTTTATTTTATTTTATTTTTTGAAAAGGCAGAATGGATTTTGTTAAAATGCAAAAGTAAGTGCTACCATTTAAGGAATTTGAGAATATATGAGAGTACTAACCAATCTTTGAGGCATCATTGTTGTCTCTGTGAAGATTTTTTCACCCAAAAATTTTGGACAAGTGAAAGGATTAGTGAGAGTATGACATATCAAGCCAAATGCTTATCATGTGAAATATAGAGTTTAAAACATTTCCTATCTTGCATTCAAGTTAGTATAGAAATTTATTAACTAATGAAAAGGTTGGACCCATTAGGTTAAATTGCTTTTAATTTTTAAGTTAAATTGTTCTTGGACAAACATTGAAAATATGTGAACTTTTAGGATTTGTTCACATGTTTTTTTTTTCTCCAATCAACATAAGTTGTTTCACTTTAAGTTACACGGACTCAGGTATAAATGTCGGATAGGGCTGTTCATGGGTCAAGTTAGCTTGGGTTTACTGTCAAACCGTCACTAGACCTAACTAGATCAGGTACGGAAAAAAAGCACCCAATTCCGACTGAGCACTTGTCAAAACTACAAAGCATCGAATCTATCTTCAACGGTTGATTTTCGGTTCGGGCGAGCAATATCTGACATTTGTTTTAATCTTAGAAAAAGATTGAGGATTGAGAAAAGGGGGCTTCAGGAGGGGACGTAAATTGTAGAGGGGAGGAAGTAGAAAGGGTTTCATGAGGGTAGATGGAGGAATGAGATCAGAGAGTGAGAGAGGAAGTGAGCTAGATGTTGTCGTCCCTCTGAGAGGAAGTGAGCTGGAAGTAATAGTGCTTGTTTTCATTCCTTTTCTGCAGGGGCTTGACCTGTTTTAATAGATGACTTTGTTGAGCACATGTATAGGTTTGATCTCTATCCATTGATCTTTTTCTTATAGAATTTGTAGTGTGTTCCTTTTATTGTTATTTAATGAAATATTGCTTTTATTGTTGTCATTGTTGCTTTTATTGTTATTGTTCTCATTATTACTACTTCTCTGCTAGCTATGAGAAAGGATGGAATCATTCGTTGATATTATGTGTTTGATTTGAAGATGTGATCAAAAGTGCATTTTCATAATTTTATATATTCCAAAGCAAAAAAGAAAAATAAATTTGACTGTTGGTTTCATTCAAAAGGAAAAAAAAGGAACAAACAAAAAGAGATAGAGAGAACCAGAGAGATAGATAGAGATTCTCTTCATTTAGATACTCTTGGCTCTTGATGCGTGATGGCTGCAGTACCCAATCTACCTCCTTAAACGTTGAATACAGGAAACCATAAATTTTGTCCCATAGAAACTAACCTTAATAGCAGCAGCAGGAGAAATAAAATATATAAGGTAGAGTTTTTCCCTATCGTTTTTACTTGTTCATGGAGCTCTTTATGCTCCAATTGCAAGACTTATTCTCATGTCTTTTGAACCTTAAAATTCAACTTTGAAAGACGGGTCATTGAGGTTGGATTTACTCTTTAAAACATTAGTTTCATCCATTTGTTTCAATAACCCATGCTTTGCTATGTCATAAGCATGAGACACCATACTACATAAATTGTTTGTAGAGAGTGCTAAGTTGAAGTTGCTGCAAAGCGATAAATATTAAGCTGAAAATATGATATATGGGTTAGTAATGTATTTTCACTAAGTTGAAGTTTTGATCTTGTATATTGGTCGATTGGTTATCTCGAATTAGTTTGGTTAATTGAAAATTGGGTTTAAGAGATAGCCTCAGTTTTTATCTTTTACATTGTTCGATTGATTAGGTTAATTAAAAATAGGGTTTAAGATGGTTTTTTTTAATCTCGTTTGAAATAATGTTGCTCTGTTTTTATCATGGATTTTTAGGCTTCTTCATGAAACTGATCTTCATCCTTACTAACTGCTGAGGAATTTTTAGGCTTCTTCATGGGTTTGTACTTCTTGCTGAGGAATGGGGACCATTTTGATGATCTCAAGAGGGCTACAAGGTCTGAGTTTAAGTGGGAGAAACCAGAAGGTTGCCCTGATAATATCCCTCTCTATGAACTTGCCAGAGGTGGTTATAGGCAACTTGCTAAAAAGCTTTCTTGCCATCAGGTATGTCGATTCTTACGAGTTTTTAGCTTCTTGAGCTTCTTTAGACTGATTTATGTTGCGCGGAAAATGGGTCTGCTTATAGCAAAGATGTACATGTGTTTCTACGGGTCAAATAATGCAGTCTCCAAATCTTAACAAGGTTATGAAATCGGTTGTACCTCGAATAATGTGTTTTGTGTGATAGTAATACCAATCAAATTCATGTTTGCAGGTAGTACTGGTTTTTTATGTGCATGTCATCTACGTGGTAGCAACTTTGACTTCCCATTAAAATTTACATTATGGTCAGTGAGTCTACATATTTGTTTTGGTTATTGTGTTTCCTTTTCTCTTTTCCTACATTTGTTCATAATATCAAGTTAGTGATGATGGTACACATAATTTGTATGGAACACTGACAATGTATTTGATTTTATACACATAAAATTACTTCTTATGAGAACAGAAAGTAATCATATGTTTTAAACTCTTGGGTTATTGGTTGTCACTTCAGTTGAAAGACCTTGTTCTTATTGTTCATCCCATCTCTAATTCATATTCATTTTGAATAAGTGGTCAGTTTTGTGTGCTTAGTAGTTCATTGTCTCTTGCAGAGATGAAATATCTGGATGCAGTGAAAAGGCCTATGATTCACTTTCAATTAATGATGCCCGAAAAATATAGATGTTCTCTTCTGACCAAGAACTTTTTGAGTATGTCAAGGAGGTAAACTTCCTGTTGCTTAACTCATTTTTATTCTTCTTGTTAATCAATAGAATGCATTACTGGCTAGATATGCTTTGATGGTCTATAGTTTAAGAGCAGTACTAAGCATCTAATTGAAAGTCATTCTTGGTTTGCTCATTTCTTTTATATTGTTGTTCTTTCTGCCAAGAGCAGTAGTGAGTAAATTCTTGTTCTCAAAACAATGTGGTCCCTCCTCCTTTAGGGTTTTTTACTTTCAAATCCTACTGCTCTTGGCAGGAAGAAGTGAGTAAATTCTTGTTCTCAAAACAATGCTAAACTCATTTTCAATTTTTGTTTGGGAATACGGATTTTAAATTTCAATAGATGCATTATGGGTGTCTTGTCATTCATATTATCATTACATTAATGACGCCACCATAATCCACCCACATGGAAGCTTTGAAATGTTATTTAGTGTCCAATTTAAGGGCTCCTTGATAAGCATTGTTTTATGTGCAATTTGCAGGAACATCCTGAGTGGGAGATAAAGAATGGGTTTGTAATTTTCCATAGGGCAAAAAAATCTGCGGCTTGCAAGGAGATACCGTCTCTGCAACTAATAAACCAGACACTCAGTTACGCAAGGGAGTTGGAGTGGATAGTGTGAAAGACATGATGCTCCAGGGTTGTTTGTGCTCCTCACTCTATGATCTATCTTCCTGATGCAAAATTATATTGCTTTGAAGAAATTTCCAACCTTAAATTTATTAGACCTTTTTCTATTTAAATTTGTTTAGTATTGGAAAGTACACATTTAGATCTGTTCCCTGCAGTGAAAACTGTTTTGTGTAATTGCAATCATTCCATGGGGTAAAAATTACAACTGAACTCTGCCCAATTGAATCAGTTGCATATAAGACTAGTAGATGGAAACTATTTTATTGTTTGATGATTTAGCGAAGTTACAAGAAAAGAAATTTGTTAATGATTATTCCTAAGCTTTTTCTTTTTTAAATGTTATTGTTCCTTAATTGTGGTTGGGTTGAATGAATTTTGTTCGATATTGGATTGAATGTTTATAAATAAAAATTGATTGTTCTAAAAAAAAAAAAAAAAGAGATTTGGCGACTAAAAAATTGGTCGGCAAATTCTACACTTTTGCGACTAAAATCATTGGTTGGCAATTCCTTACATTTTGGCGACTAAATTGTTAGTCGGTGATTCCAAACTAAGAGGTTGCAGAATGTCACAATTAGCGACCAAATTTTTTGGTCGTTGAATGTGATAATTGGCGACCAAAAGTGTTGGTCGTGAAATGTGACAATTGGCGACTAAGATATTTGGTCGGCAAAAGGTGACTTTTCGCGACCAAAATGTTTTAGCGACAAAATGGATTAGTCGCAGTAATGATATATTTAGCGACCAAAAATTTAGTCGGCAAATCTAACTTTTCCCGACCAACCAAAATTTTGGTCGCGAATTACTTTTGCCGACCCTCAATTGGCGACCAAAGTAGCGACCAAAAAAATTGGTCACGGATAACTTTTGCCGACCAAAAATGGACTTTTAGCGACCAATTTTTTGGTCGGCAAAAGTGTTAATTCTTGTAGTGGGGACACTCATCAAATTTAAATTACTACAAAAAAAATTAAAAATTAAAAATAGATACAATTTGTTTAGTAGATTCTTATGAAATCCTTTTTGTTTTTCTTGTTTTGTAAATCGCGATTCACATTATTGTTTTTAACCAAAGAAAACTACTTCAAATAGTGTAACTAAGGCCTTGTTTCAAAGCACATTATTTTAGTATTTTTTTTTTTTGATTTTTGACTAAACAATAAGGTAAAAAAAATTAATAGATTTAGAATGATTTTTTGACTTTTTATGAAAATATGTGAAAAAAATAGAAATAAAAATAAATCTTTAATTTTTTGACTTTTTAATTTTTTAAATATTTTTTGACTTTTAAATTAAAATATTGAATTAACAAATGAGACAAACAAAAGCAAAATAGGTGGAAATTGTTAGAAACAGTACATAAAAAATAATGGGAATTATAACACCAAGGGGTAGTCGCGGTTTGGTTTTTGACGATTTGTGGATCGGTTTGGAAAAAAATTTAACTTGCAATCGTCTGCAGTGCAGGTTGCAGTTTGTGCGAATAGAGTTTGCAGATATGCGGGCGGTTTGCGAATTGAATTTTTTTTCTTTAAAAATTTATTTTGCAGCCTTTTTTCTCATTTTGTAAATATTTATTTTGGGCCCCTTTCCCTCCATTTTCTAAAATCATCAAACATTAACAATTAATGAATTAAAACTTATAAGATTAAAAACACAACAAAATCAATTCATAACACAAACAAATCATTCAAAATCCTAAACTTTTAAATCAAATAATAAACTAACACAAGCACATCTTTTAAAATTCTAAATTAGATCATCAATCTCATTCACTATCTACTACTCAACAATACAATTAAAGTAAAATCATTCAAATTCCTAAGCTTATCTAAAAGTAATTCTTTATTAACTTTTACATTCATAAAAAATGCAATAATAAAATAATAACGGTACAGGTTTAAAAAAAAAAAAAGGGTCTAAGTGCGGGCGAGTTCTTGTGAGTGCAGATTAAACCTGCAACCCGCAATCATGCCATATTCCAAACCGCATCTGCCCGCATTGTATTTGTGAAATCGTCCATTTATATACAGATCTGCTTGGGTTGGGCAGATTGTGTGATTCGGATAACCTTATACCCATCCCTACCAAACATAGAAAACTGTTGGTTTTTATAGTACACTCATGTCAGTTGACTTGCCATAAAAAAATTAAAAAGACAAAATATGTTTTTAATTTTGTGAATTTATAAACAAATACTTTAACTTTATAAGAAATGGCTGTCATTCACTTTCTTTTATTCTTTTATTTGCAAACTTTACAAGTGTGTTTGGTTTGTATTTCGAGATAAATTTTTTAAAAAAAAATTAGGAAGAGAATTTTAGATTTTTTTTTTTAGTTTGTTTGATTATATATTTTGAATGTGTAGGAGAGAGAAAGTAATTTTGAAAAAAAAAATCCAAAAAATTTGAACCAAACAAAATTTTGAAAATACTTCTCAAAAATTGTATCTTAATATGCAAACCAAACAAACCCTACGTACCTTTTGTTCTTCATTTTTTTTTTTTGAAAAATGATTCATAGCTCGAAAATCTTTCTGCTCGAATGCCTTGACTATCCAAAATGACGTCGTTTTGGGCAGTTTTTTTTTTCCCTATTAGATCTCTGAAGGACAAACAAAGGGATGGAGAGAAAGGAAGAGAAAAAGAAAGAGAGAGAATAGAGAGAAAGAAAGAAGAAAGAAAGAGAGCTCCACCAGAGACTCCACTGATTATTCTTCTTCTTCTTTCAGGGTTTGAAATCGATCGATTTGATCGAAATCGATAGATATGGATTTCACAAATTTGATGGATGTTGATGATGATGATGTTGTTGTTGATGATGATGATGATGATGTTGATGAAGATGTTGATGATGATGATGATGTTGATGAAGATGTTGATGATGATGATGATGAAGATGTTGATGATGATGCTGATGATGATGTGTTGATGATGATGATGATAATGGTGATGATGTTGATGAAGATGTTGTTGTTGATAATGATGTATATCTCTCTCTCTATCTGTGTGTGTTCTCGAGCTCCCTCTTCTCCCTTTCTTGTCTTTTCTGCATCTTCAGAAAGAAAAGAGAAAGAAAAAAATAAAAATAAAAATAAAATCCAAAATGACGTTATTTTGGACTTGGGCCATTCGAGCCTTTTGTTTTTGAGCTACCAATCGGAACTGTTTTTTTCCCTTCATCTTTTCCTTGTTTTGTCAGTGAAACAAACCAGACTACTTGGTGATGGGTTTAAATAGTATTGAGAATAATGATGTCGTAGGATTTAGTTTGTTTCAAGCAACCTCATTCTTAAGATGAGATGTGGTTTGTGAATTATTTTTTTAGTTTTTTTTTTTAATTTGAAAAAAAATTACGTGTTTAGTAATTGTGAAAAATATTATTATTTTTTTTGATGTGAAAAAAGTTTTTTTTTTTTTGATATTTTCATACTATTACTTTTTGTGATCATCTAAGAGGTCTTTTGAGAACAATAGTAAAAGCTAGCTTTTTAGTTTTTTAGTTTTTTTAGTCAAAAAGTCAGTTTGTTTACTCAAAATGACTCAATTTTTTTGCCAAAAAAATCACTAAAAAAACTAAAAATTCAAAATTTTAATTTTTTACTAACTTTTCATAACACCACTTATTACTATTTTCAAAATGATACATCTTTGCAAATAAATAATCAATTATAAGTAAAAATAAAATAAAAAAATACTAGGTAATATTGCTAGGAGAAAGGTTGTCAGACCAGATTGACTGATGGGAGTTGTATGGGAGAGATGACAGGAGGTGATGGTTAGAGGGTGAGGGAATGAAACATTTTAAAACTTGTGAATATGCATACATATATATGGGCCTCCTTAGAGAAATTATTTTAGTCGGTTAAAATATTTATATTTAAAAGTAAGATTAATTTTTTTTTAATTAAATATGATATTTATGAAAAAAAATAAAACAATTATTGTATAAATTTGATGTAACATTTTATTTTATTAATTATTTTAATTTATTTTATCTTTTTATGAATTTTAATAATAAAAAAAAACCAATTTTTAGCTTCCCATTCAATTTGTGTGTGTGTGTGTGTGGGGAAATTATGGAAACATTAATCAAACATAAATGTTTGTTTGGTTTGTATATCAAGATATAATTTTTGATAAAAAAAATTAAAATTTTGTTTGATTCAAATTTTTTGAATTTTTTTTTCCAAAATTATTTTTTCTCTTTCACACATTAATCAATCACTTTTTCTCTCTCCTCTCTCATTCTCAATCATTTTTTCTCTCACTTACATTTACTCAACTATAAACTCCCAAATCATCCTAAACTTTCAAATTCTAAAACTATTTTCAAAGCCTTCGTTTGGCATGTTAGGCTTTTTGATTTTTTTGTTGTTTTAGCCACAAAAAGATAAAATAGACTTTTTAATCAAATAAGACAAAACATTACATCCAACTCATAATCATTTCATTTTTTTCTCATAAAAGTCAAAAAACTTATCATAAACAAGATTTTTTAGCCTTAGACTAAAAAAATAAAAATATCTAAAAACTCAATCCACATCCCAAACGAATCCAAAATATATAATCAAACAAACTTAAAATTTTTTCTAAACTCTCTCTCTCTAATTTTTTTTAAAAAATTTATTTCAAAACACAAACCAAACGCATCGCTCCTTAGTTTGTAAATTTTTTTGTAGCATGGAAGCCCTAATAATTGCAAGCTTATGAAAGTGGAGGATAATTGTTGTCGACGAGAAAATGACAAAGGAAAAAATATAAATATTTTGGAAAATCGGAAGGTGGATTTCATCAATTTATAATTATTATGTGTTGTTTAACTATATGTGTTGTTAAAGTTGATTCATCACTAATTTAAAATTTTTATGTAATTTTCTTTATTTGCCTATTATGTCTTTTTAGAATTCGAAATAGTGTTTGTGGGGACATAATTTTTGAATGACAACACGTGGTCGAGGTGTCATCGAAGTGCCAGCCGAGGTGCCACGTGTCCTGGTCATGACGCCGAGATGATCTCGGCTAGGTCGAGGTTATCTGCGAAGATACGAGAATCCGGGATAAGTGGACAAGGGACAATAATCCTAGAATGAGAGAGGACTTCAGTTTGAGTAAAGATAAGACTCTTAGAGAATTTATCCCAATCCTACTAAAAGTCCAAGATTAGCAGTAATCCTAAGTCCATTGAAGCTAGGCTTCTATTGGGACTAGGTTTGTGTTGGCTATAAAAGAGAGGCACCTTCATGGGTCTAAGGTATGCTTTTATGCTCTGAATAGTGAGTTAAGTACTTTTGCTATTTTTGAGAGGTAACTGACTTGATCGTCGGAGTGCCCCCGGGTAGACGAACCACCGCCAGAATCTCTTCTTTTTGTGATAGGTTATTCGGGCTTAATCTATTCTGCCAGTGTTCTCTAGCTGAGTGATTGATTGGCAGTGTGGTCGGAAATTGACACACACAATTTGATGCCGTTTGTGGGAATGAAAGGAAAATAAATGGCCAACGACGGACAGAAAGAGAAGGTTGGGGACGACACCCCTACTGAGAGTGGAAAACATATTGACCTTGACGTCAAAGAAGACAACTGCAACAAAGAGACTTGTGATAAGAATCACGGAGGAAAGAACTTCGGCCAGGAGGACGGCGTACCGAAGAAATTAGACCGAAGCGTATATTATAACGAGGATGACCTCCAGGTATGGAAAGATAGATGCCTGCGGAGGGACGACAAGATGAAGGGAATGGCGGACAAATTGGCAGACCTGCAAATGGCCGTCAATTTCCTGATGCAGAACAACATCATACAGCCACCGTTTTCGCTACAAGATATGCCGATTCCAGCGGCCAAGAAAGGTGCCTAGAAATGGGGGGCAGAAAACGGTTCCCGCAGTCCCTCAGCATGGTGGGACCAAGGGACATTCTCACCGGCCTTCGCGGGAGGTCGGGCATGCAGAATCTCAGAAGACACGATCTCGGCCTAGATGATTAGGTCCGAGAAGAGAAGAGTTCAGCCTAAAGTGAGTAGACCCCAGATTCCAGAAGATAAGATCTCGGCCTAGATGATTAAGTCCGAGAAGAGAAAAACTCAGCCTAAGTTAAAGACTTTTTGTAAGAGGACTCCAAAGGAGTAGGTAGAAGTCATGCAGAGAAATGGAGAATGATGCTTAGGAGTTGGAATTCTCAAGCCAATATTGGTTTAACACTTGTTGAAATTTAAGAAAAATTTACAAGTTGAAATTAAACTGAGGTCATGTTTAACATTTGTTGAAATTTAAGAAAAATTTACAAGTTAAAGTTAAACTGAGGTCATGTTTAACACTTGTTGAAATTTTAAGAAAAATTTACAAGCTAAAGTTAAACCGGGGTCATGATCAAAGGAATGAATGATATAGGTTCCATCACTTCAGAATGCTGAGGTAATAGAACCTAGGGGGCAGTTGTGGGGACATAATTTTTGAATGACAACACGTGACTGAGGTGTCACTGAAGTGCCAGCCAAGGTGCTATGTGTCCTGGTTATGACGCCAAGATGATCTCGGCTAGGCCGAGGTTATCTGCGAAGATACGGGAATCCGGGATAAGGGGATAGGGGACAAGAATCCTAGAATGAGAGAGGACTTCAGTTTGGGTAAAGATAAGACTCTTAGAGAGTTTATCCCAATCTTACTGGGAGTCTAAGATTAGTAGTAGTCCTAAGTCCATTGAAGTTAGGCTTCTATTGGGACTAGGTTTGTGTTGGTTATAAAAGAGAAGCATCCTCATTGGTCTAAGGTATGCTTTTATGCTCTAAATAGTGAGTTAAGCACTTTTGCTATCTTTAAGAGATAACTGACTTGATCGTCGGAGTGCCCTTGGGTGGACAAACCACCGCCGGAATCTCTTCTTTTTGTGACAGATTGTTCGGGCTTAATCTATTCTTCCAGTGTTCTCCAGCTGAGTGATTGATTGACAGTGTGGTCGGAAATTGACACACACAGTATTTATATATCTAAACTACTTATAAGGGAATGTTAAATAATATAGGTCCCGCTTAGTGTAACTTTTAAAACAGATTATAGATTATAACTTAATAGATTATAAATTATGACTTTAATCAAAAGCTATTAATCTGTTTGGTGTAATTGTCGGATTATAGATTTAAGTTGTTGAGTGGTATTTGTTAAATAAGCTGTAAAGTAACTTTTGCAATTAATTTTTATTTTTTATTATTCACTACTTGTTTATATTTCTCACCAAAAAAATAAATAATAATCTATAGTCCATTTTGGTCTTTTTCTATTTTTAAAAAAATAAAAAATAAAAAAAATCTAAGAGTATAATCGTAAATTAACATATCCACAGTAGAAATTGATAATCAGAAACAAAGGGTGAGCAGTTTCTCATAATCAATTTTTTTGAGTTAAAATAAGTTGTTAGAATCAGAAACTGTTTGAAATAAGTTTAACCATACAGTCCAAAATAGCTTTTCTAAAACTAGAAGTTATAAATTGACTCAAAAAAACCCAAACACAGTCCAAAATAGCTTTTCTAAAACTAGAAGTTATAAATTGACTCAAAAAAATCCAAACAAACAACCCCATTAGCAAGTAAACTAACAAAAAGTGATAAAATTGTATAGTTTGGGATGTTCTTAAAAAGTGTACTTTTTGACTTATTGGCTTATATGGGTTGGGTTTGGGTTGAGTTTGATGTGATGTATTAAAGATGTGATATGATTTAAATAAGATGATGTAACTTAAATAGAATAGTGACTTTTTAACTTTTTGTATTATTTCGTAGATGCCAAACTTGGCCTTTTTTGACACAATTTTATGGAAAGGGCGAGGTCCACGAGTTTGTGCTGGGATATGAAGAAATAGCATAAGGTATAGGCTCTATTTGATTTTATTTTCAAAAACTGTTTTCTAATTTTTTATTTGAAATTGGATAATAGTTTCATAAAACAAATATTAAAATATATTTTTAAATTGGGGTATGAAGAAATAGCATGAGGCATAGGCCTATTTGGTTTTATTTTCAAAAACTGTTTTCTAATTTTTTATTTGAAAAATCGGATAATAGTTTGACAAAAACAAATATTAAAATATATTTTAAAATTGTAAAAATAATTTATACCCTTCTAAAAAATAAAACTACATAAAAATAATGAGTGGATTTTTCACTAAATTTATTTTTAATTTATTTTTTTTAAAAAAACAATTGGTTAGAACCAAGCTAAATAAAACACCATGTGGTACTCCAAGGCACCAAATAATTCGAGAGAGAGGTGGAGAGAACTGGACTATAAGCGGCCCTTTTTAGGGATGGCAATTTGAATCCAGTCCGACGGGGACCCGACCTCGATTTGAGTGGTTTTTTTTTCCCCAAAAAATACTCCCAACGAGATGTGGATGGTATTCAAAAATCAATTTTTGATCAATTTCAGGCCAAGGACGGAGATAAGTGTCCAAGCCCCGTCCCCGGCCTGGCCCGGCCTCGTCTCTGTCCCCGCCCCATTTTGTTCCATAAGTAAAATCACCATTTTACCCCTCTCTCTCTCTCTCTATATATATATATATATATAAACCAAACCTTAAAGCATTACACAATCCCTCATACTCACACTCACACACATATACGCCTCTCCATCGACTCCCTCCATTCGCTATCCTTTTCTCCCTCCTCCCATTACCGTTGATCTGCAACAATCATCACTGCCGACTCCCTCCCTCCGCTGTCCTCATATCCCTCTTCTCATCACCGCTAATCTGCAATGATCGAGCCAGAATTGAGATTTGCAATGATCTAAACTCAGATCTGTCAGATTTGTACTCAGATCTATTATCTCTCTCTCTTTTTGATCTAATCTGTGTGTAATGATTGTTGGTATTGTATTGTTGTTGATGACGATTGTTAGTATTGTTGTTGAAACAGATTTTTCTTTTCTTCAGATTATTATTATTTTTAATTTAAATCTGCATGATACTGAAAACAAATTTAAATTTAATTTAAATCTATATTGTTGAAAAAATAAATTTAATCTGTTTTAATTGTACACATTGATTTGTTGATGATGATGACACATACTAATATATATTGATTTGTTGATCTTGTGTTTAACAAAATTAAAAAAAAAAAAAAAAGCTTAGGGATTTTTCGGGGTCGGGAAAACTCGATCCCCGTTAGGGGATGGGGGCGGGGGGTGATGGGTTCTCCCGCTGGGGATCGAGGAAGGGTATGGGGATTTTTTAACCTTCGGGGACGAGGAGTGTAGTCCTCTTCCCCGCCCCGCCCCACCCCGTTGCCATTCCTAGCTCCTTTGACTTTTGTTATTTAATCTCTAGATTCATTATACTTTTTTATTTCTAAATTATTGTTAAATTATCTATGTAGTTCATAAACTATCGATTGAGTCTACTAAATTCATAAAGTATATGAATCAAAATTTATCCCCAAATTATCAATTAAATCTATAAAGTTCTTAAAATATTTAATTCAAACATATTTAGTCTCCAAAAGAATTATCAAATTTAAATATTTGCCCGTAAGTATTATAAATTAGTAAAAAATCCTAACTAATTAAATTTTATTACAAAAAATATAAATTTTTTATTTTGACCTTAAAAAGCATTTTTATTTCATTGTGTGTTTAAATTAGAGTTTTATTTCTTAGCATTACCAATAAAATTATATGAGTATTAGATATACTGAAAAAAGTAAAATTAGATAGTTTAATTAATAATATTTTGATACAAATAATAATAGAAAAATAATATATTAATTAAATTATATAAAAAACTTAGCAAAAAACTTAAAAATAATCCATTTTAAATTATTTATAACATATAATACTTGATAAATGTAAACACACGTAGCCATTTTATAATATAAGTAAGAAAATACTATAAATAATTACTTTTACCCTTATAAATGAAGTTCACCGTAAGAGTTAACACCTACTTTTTAAAGACGAAATAAAAATTAAAGGTTTTTTTGAAATAAAATTTTAACTAGATATGGTCTTTTACTTATATATAATTCTCATGGGCTTATATTTTATTTTTGTACCATTTCCAAGGACTAAATAGGATTGATCTAAATTTTTTAGGGATTTAATAAATTCAATTAATAATTTAGAGGCTATTAATTTGTATACTTTAGGATTTAATAGACTCAATCAATTTTATAACATTTTTAGGGACTAAATATGTTTGATTTAAATATTTTAGGAATTTAATAAATTCAATTAATAATTTAGAGACTAAATAGACTTTAATCTATATACTTTAGGAATTTAATAGACTCAATCAATAATTTATAGGCTATTAATTTATATAATTTAGGGATTTAATAGACTCAATCAATTTTGTAACATTTATAGGGACTAAATAGGTTTGATTTAAATATTTTAGAAATTTAATAATTTCAATTAATCATTTAGAGATTAAATAGACTTTAATCTATATATTTTAAAATTTTAATAGGCTCAATCAATAATTTAAGGACTAAGTAGACAAATTGGTGATAGTTTAGAGGTATAAAATGTAATAAATCCTTAAATTTATTATTATTATTATATTTTTGGTCAAAAGTAAAATATTAGTAAGTTAGTTCGAACTCCAAACCTTTTACTCCCTGCATCCTAAACACGACTACATGCCACTTGGGCACAAGGGCCCCAACCGTTAAGCTTATTATTTTTTCACTTAAGCAGTGCTAGGGTCCTCGGCAAATCAAGGCTGGAATGCCTTGATTTTGGTTTTTTGGGGGGTGTGAAATGGTGGTTATGTGTAGGGATGTATTAAAAAATTAGACATTCCGCATTAACTCAGTCTGTGTGGTTTAATAAGGTTAGTGAGTTGAGTTAGATTGGTTGGTGATAAAATTGACTAATTAGTTAGACTGTTGGTTAAAATTTGTTAATTTTATATAGTTTTATACGAGTCCCCACTATATTTTTATTTTAAATCACGAAGACTCGAAAGAAATTGAACAGAAACTTGTACAAAACTATATAGAATTTATAAATTTTTACCAGCAGCTTAACTGATCAGTCAATTTTATCACCCAACCAATCTAACCCAACTCACTCACCTTATTAAGGGGTTGTTTGGGATAAACTAAATAAGTGTATTTTTTGACTTTTTATGAAATATTGGTAAGGTATGGGTTGGGTTTGAAGTGATGTGGTAGAAATGTGATGTGACTTAAATAGAAGAGTGACTTTTTAACTTTTTTAAGTTATGCTAAACCAAACCTAAATCACGCAGGCTGAATTGGTACAAAATATCTAATTTTTTAACACACTCATACACATAACCACCCTTAAAAAAAAACAACAACCAAACCAACTTAACCCATAAATAGAAAAGAAAAAAAAATAACGGAACTGCTACGTAGCTCGAAACTGCCGAGCTCGAAATTGGCTCGAATCCAAAACGACGTCGTTTTGGAGATTTTTTTTTTTTTTTTTCATTCTCGTTTTTTGGAAGTTGAAGATGAAGAAAAAACAGAAGAAGAAGAAGAAAAGAGCTGCAGATCCAGATCATCAACATCAACAAAAAAAAACAAAAAATTGTTCATCGACAATTTTTTTTTTTTTCTTTCTTGCAGGAAGAAGAAGAACAAGAGAAGAAGAAGAAGAGGAAGCAGACCAGAACTAGAAGAAGAATAAAAGAGAATAGGAAGAAGAAGAAAAAAAAAAAAAAAAAACATCAATGCCTTCTCTTGTTCAGCTCCAGATCAAACAAAACATCAAACAAACACATCAAATTTTTTTTTCCCTCTTCATTTTCAGCTCCAGATCTAAAAAAAAAAAAAAATCATCAATGTCTTCATCACATTCAGCTCCAGATCAGCTCCAGATCAAACAAAACATCAAACAAAACATCAATTTTTTTCCCCCCTTCATTTTCAGCTCCAGATCTAGAAAAAAAAAAAATCATCAATGTTTTCGTCACACAGCACATCTTCATCATCAATATCTTCATCAACACAGCACATCTTCATTATCAACATCTTCATCATCAACATCCCCAGATCCAGAAAAAAAAAAGCCGCCCCTTCTCTCTTCCTCTTCTCTCCACCGATCGCCTCCTCTCTTAATCTTCTTTTCTTCTTCTTCCTCTTCTTTTCTCTCTCTTCTCTCTATCTCGCCTCTGTCTATTATTGAAAAGCAAAGCCTCTGTCTGCTATTGAAGCAAGAGAAGGAAAAGAATTAAAAATAAATAAATAAATTCGAGCCAGTTTTCGAGCCAAGCATTCAAACTACGAATCTTTATCCAAAAAATAATTTGAGGCATTCGAGCCTCGATTTGTCGAGCCCCAAGCAGTAGCGTATTCACTTATATTTTAGCAAGAAGCCCACCTAGCAAAAGCCCAGCCCAGGTCAATCTATTCACATGTGAGTGGTTGAACCAAATTTGTGTGCTCCCGTAAACATCCCCAATTCCTTTTTCCCTCTCTCAAAATCAAAAACCCTAAACCCTCTCTCTCTCACACAAAAACCCTAATCACCCCCCACTCTCTCTCTAACTTTGAATCACTGAGATTACCGAAAATGTCCCAAGCTCTGGACATGTCGCTGGATGATATCATAAGAAATAACAAGAAATCCGGAGGATCCAATGGTAATTTCAGGGGTAGAGGCCGAGGCCGAGGTTTTGTTTCAGGTCCAGGTCCAGCTCGTCGCTTCCCCAACCGCGCTCCTACGAGAACGACGCCATATTTGATCCCTCAGGTGATCTTCTTTTCTCCATGCTTTGCTAGATCTTAGGGTTTATGCATATATATATATATATATTGGTGTATACAGAGAATTCTTAGAGAAATCTGATTTGTGATTCAGATGGTTCAAGTGCAGCAAATGTTGGCGATGGGAGGGTCGGGATCTGAATCAGCGACGAAGCTGTACGTTTCCAACTTGGATTATGGTGTTTCTAATGAGGACTTAAAGGTATTTGCTTTTGTGTTTTTATAATATATATATACTAGTGCATGCCGGTGCCTTCAGGCACTGTGTTAAACAAGTGAACAAAAAAGAGAATACAAAATTAAATAAATAGGGAGGAAAATAAAAAGGGAGGAAAAATCAAAAAATAAAAAGAAAAGGAGGAAGGTGGGATTCATGGGATTATGGGAGGGTGAAGGAAAAAGTAAGAAAGAGAAGCGGGAAAGTAGAAAATGTATGCGGAGTATACATCACAGCCATTGTTTTGTAGTTTGAACATATCTGAACTGGCCAAATGTCCTAATATGACAAAAATATGTTAAAGATTCAAAAACCCTCATACTTTATTATATAGATATATAATGCAAATTGTCTATCACTTGAAAATATATATGTGTAAAACTTGTACATAAAATGTGGCTGCATTGTAGATCTATCACTTCAAAGTTCAAATTCACCAAGATGATTGTTAATAATGAAAATGCCATCATGCTTGTGGCAGATTCTATATGACCCTTTTGTGTGTGTGTGTGTGGGTGGGGGTGGGGGGGTAAGAATAGCTTTTTCCTTGTTTTTGTGTTCCGGGTTTTCATTGATATCTCATGGCATGCATAAATTTTCACATCCACTAGTAGCTTCGATAGTGAAGGGATCCATGTGAAGGCCAACGGGGCAAATAGAAAAAATTGGAATAGTAGAACTGTGATTGAGATGGTAAAATTGTATAACATATTACTTGTCATTTTTAAAAAGGAATCAGGACATATTTAAGTGGCAAAAGAGAGGGGAATATAGGAAGTTCAGTAGAGGGAAGTTTGTCATGCAGAGAAAAGATTCCTTTGTGGCTATGTTTTATTAAATATGTTTAATCAAGTGTATTTGAATTTGAATGTTAAACATTTTCTCTATGGGCTGTCAAGGGTCGAGGACAGTGACTGAATACATCAGTTTTGTTTAATAAGGATAATGGATGTTTGGGACAGGGACGGGCTTTGGTCAATTGTAGGGGTGGGCGTGGATCGGTTGCGGTCACGGAACTTTCAATCCGTCATCTGTCCGCTAGATTGGCGGATTGGAGAAAATCAATCCGCATCTGTCCGCTAATCCGATGGATGTAGATTAAGAGAATTAGTGGATGAATGCGAATCGGTTTGGCGGTTTAAAATTTTATAAATTTTCAACATAATTCAACTTGTGCACTTTCTCAAAAAAAAAAATTACAGTCAATGACTTAACAGAGTATTACAATTACTGCATGCCTCATCCAAAGAAAGAAAGTTTAAAACTTTACTCACATATTACAATCATAGCATGTCTCATTCACATAAAGTATTATAATCTATGGTTCTTAAAATATAAAAATAATTCAAACTATTAAAACCATGAACAGAGCAGTAGTAGAGATTGTATGCCTTTGTATTGTTACATTTATATCTGTTTTTGAAAACAAAAAACAACTAGCATATATAATCTTATTTATTTATTATTTTTAGAGTTAGATTTAAAAACTAAAATAGATAGATAAATAATACATATATTTTTTTTAATTCAAAAAATATATTTAAGTTAAAAACTTCTTTTCAACATAATATCAACAGAATATTTAAACTATTTTTCAATTGAAAACACAAATAGAATATATAAACAAATTGAAAATACAAAGTCTTATAAATTATTAGGGATGTTCAGCGGTTTGGCGATTCGGTTGCGGCCATATGAACCTCAAATCCGCCATCCGTCCAAAACTAGGCGGATTGGAAAAAAATCAATCCGCAACCGTCCATTCGTCATCACGCAGCGGATCGATTCGGTTCGATCGGTTTGGATGGATCGGTATATCCGCTACTCATCCCTAGTCAATTGTAACCATTAGCCAAGGTGGGAATTAACTGCGAGTCATTTTTCATTCTTTTGTGAAAATGCTGGCTTTTAGGTTTGTAGTTTGTGTGGCAGCTTAGTGTCGACTTTTCTCATTTGTTGTATGATTGCATGCATCTAAAACACGAGGAGCTTTTTAAAATTTTCCTATTGGAGGAAATTTGTGATTATTGTGGTGTTCCCTAATGTTCTACTACTAGTATGATTCTGCTTTGAGATGCAGAGATTATTTGTTCACTGTCTGCTAGTGTTCATATTTTTTCATTTATTTGTAACTAGTGTATCTCGTGCTTGAAGGCACGATGTAAATAAAAATAAAAGAACAAAAAGGAGAAAACAAAATAAATAAATAAATAGGGTGGAAAATAAAAAAAGAAAAAGAAAAAGAGAAAGGTGGGATCATGGGATCATTTATGGGATTATTTATGGGATCGTGGGAGGGTGGGTGAGAAAAAGAAAAATTAAGAGAGAAAAGTAGGAAAGTAGAAAATGTACACGTACGGTACATCACAGCCATTATTTTGTAGTTTGAATAAATCTAAGCCGTTCAAATGTCCTAATAGGACAAAAATATGTTAAAGATTCAAAAACCCTTCTGCTATATTATATAGATATAGATTTGTACTCTTTAAGGCTATGTTTGGATGGCAAAAATCTTGAGGGGTCGGTGCTGGGTGTGTTACAAAGTTGGGGTGGGGAAGAGGCGTCGAAAGGCCTGGGTACTTGCTTCCCATTGTTTGCTTTAGTTGGTGCGGTTGTAGCGGAATAGGTGTGTTTTTCAGGATGAGTGCCGTTCTATATCATGGTTAGAAAACCAGTTGTTGATGGTGTTGCATAGTTGCGTTACGGGTTCGATCGATCCAAATGTTTTGGTTTTTGTAGATTTGGTGGATGATTTGATTAGTTAGTTTTGTTTGGATCTTTGTGGGCTGTTTTTGTATTCTTTTCATCGTCTTGATGCCTTTCTAATAAAGTTGTTCATTTATTTATCAAAAAAAAAAAAATCTCGAGGGGTAAATGAGAATCTCATTATTAATAATTAATAATAAAATTCATGTGTCAATGCTATGCAAGTGTCTGGATTCGTTAAAAATTCTTTATGGGAATTTAATTAAATTTTAAATATTGGGTTGTGTGCTCCAAATTGTTTTTAATCCTTAAATGGTTAACATTCCTCCAGGGATGTGAGATTCCCATGGGAGAGTTGGGAAATCAAATTGCTACTGAGTTTGGGAAAACGATTCCTGCTTGAGCAGGTAATTAGGAATCACCTTCTGATTCTAATCTATTCCAAACACTGAAAACATAGATACCCAAAATCACATTCTCATTTCCCCTCAAGATTCCTGCCATCTAAACTGATCATTAAGGTGTTTGATCCCTTGAGCGACTAGTTTGCTTTATGTAAATGTCCATGCATATGTTTTTTCTGCTTGTTTTCTGATAGGAGTTCAGCCTGATAATTCATCATTGCATGTTTCCTGTTGAGATATCATTCCAAAGTAAAATACAGAAAATTAATCTTAAATAAAGTTTTGCTGTAAATGCAGTATTACAAAGATTTTCAGAGTACAATATCTGATATGCATATGGAATATAAACAAATGTGTTAACTTAACAATGTTTTGATTTCTCATATCAGACTGTTTTGATAACATTCATATGTCTCCTTGCAGGTGTTATTCTCTGAGGTTGGTGAAGTGAAGCGACACTCAATCCACTATGATCGGAGCGGGAGATCAAAGGTATATTGACAGGCTCAGACTACTCAGGTCACTTCGAAGAATTTATTGTATCTACTAATGGCTTAGGAAGAATGTTTTTCTTAGGGAACTGCCGAAGTTGTTTTTACACGTCAATCAGATGCTTTAACGGCCGTTGAGAGATACAACAATGTACAGCTTGATGGGAAACCAATGAAAATTGAGTTGGTTGGAGTCAATATTGTTACTCCTCCTGCGCCTCCAACTACCAATGGCATATTAGGAAATCCAAGTGGCAATTTTAGAAGGTATGGACTTTCTGATCGTTCTGTATGTGAAAAAAAAAATATTCAAAATTCAGAGTACTTACTGTATGCTTATTGGTTACTTAAAAAAGCATCATGTGCCTTCCCATCTCTGTTAAGATTCTTCTAAACGGGGAGAAATCAGTGGCTTGTTTAGAACGATGACTGGTAAGTAATTTTGATGTTTGTGCAGCACCCTGCGTGTATCATTGTTTTTGTGTTGTACTCGCCTGTATATGTTATAGCAGCCGAAAGATATGCCTATTTGTGGTCTAATGCTTCATCCACTGTAGTTTCTTGTAGCATCCCGATTAGCTTTGTTTTTTATTGTGTTGTTTTGACTGTAGGCAAGAAAGGGTTGCAGGTAGGGGATGTGACCGTCGAGGTGGTGGCGGCGGCGGCCGAGGATTTGGGAGGGGCCGTGGAAGAGGCAGAAGCCATGGTGAGAAGGTGTCTGCTGAAGCTCTTGATGCGGATTTGGAGAAGTATCATATAGAAGCTATGCAAATAAATTGAGTAGTATCTATTGTGTAATCCATCCCTTTTAGGTTTTCCCCGATATGATTACTTTTATGCTGTGTTTGGTTGGGAGATTTGGGAAGGGATTTGGAAAGGGAAAGGGAAAAAGTGTGTGAAACTATGTGAAATTTAAGTATATTTTATTCACATTTCACCTACCTTTTTCATTTTCTTTTTCAAATCCCACCTCAAATCCCCTAACCAAACACAGCATTATGATGTCTTTTGTGCAAGTATGCTTGTCATTACACCATTAATGCTACTTGAAACATCACTAACTGCATACAGGTAGATTGATATATGGAACATAATAGTTTAGTTGTCATTTTTTTTTTAAATTTTTTTTTATGGTGGCTCACTTTTGTCTGCTCTGCTGATTTTGATGCTATGGAAGCTTGAGCTGAGTTCTTTCTGTGTTTGACCTGAATTGGTGATGTGTCGGCTAAAAGATATTTCTGGTAAACATGTATAAAGTGACAGAGATGCATATGTATTCTATACATTGCCTGACTGGTGAACTATTGGTAGTTTTCGTGCTGTGTTAATTCTAAGGAACTGCAACAAAAGATCTTTGACAATTTTATGCTAAAGTCTATAGATGTAGCTATATTACAGTTATAGTTGATATTGGAAACTTGGCTAGTAATTTCTTGTATTGTAAGACATGGTACGAGGACCCTCCCCTCTCATCTCACCGGATGGTATCATGGTATGAATGTTTATTGTTAGAGAGGACCCTCCCCTCTCATAATCTTGAGGCATTTCCATTTTCCTGTTCTTTTTTTTGTCCCCTCTATATATTTTTCTTTTGCACATGCAGTCAGTAAAGTTTTTTTCTTAATATCTTGCCTTGAGCTGCCAGGTCTTCACTAATTTTGGGTTGAAATGTAGTTGATAATTCCTTTGACGAGAACATTTTTAAATGGTATAATAACTAGATTTCTCTAAAGCCTTGCTAGTTTCATAAATGTTGATGTATTAGTTTCATCGCACAACTTGGAATTTGAACTTACAGGGGTACTAAAAACTACTTGTTCCATTGTCATCTGCATTTCTCAAGAGTGAACATTACCAAAAAATCTTCATAATAATACTTACATCATGCGAGTATTGTTTATAATTTTTAGTATTTTTTATTTTGGAATCCCTGGCCTCAACTATATTTCAAAAAAATTTAAAAACTACACATGAAAATTTGTTTGACATTTTTCTTTTTCATTTGAAAAAATATGTAAACAAACAATTCAAAAAAAATCTTATAAAAAGAAAATTTAATTTGTTTATAAATGTTTCTTTTCCACCTTCAGCCGCCTCCTGTTTTCATATAACATCTTCAATATTTTCAGTAAACCAAAAATAATGAACTGCAAGCATTACCATCAACTGCAACCTTAGTTCCCAGTTTTGATTGAATAAAAAACATTTGAATAAACAGTAAGATGAGAGAACGCAGGTATAAAGAAAAAAAATTAATGGCCCGTCGACAACAGTAAACAATTCTCAGTGGCACCTAGTGCCATTTGATTCTCTCCCAAGAATTCACTTATGTTGTGTTTGGTTGAGGGATTTGGAAAGGGAAATGGAAAAGGTAGGTGAAATATGAATAAAACATGCCTAAATTTCACCTAGTTTCACACATCTTTTCCCTTTCCCTTTCCAAATCCCTCCCCAAATCTTCCAACCAAACACACCATTAAAATGATCACATGTATATTGACTAATCAATGCTGCCATAAAATTGAAAATCTGTGAAACCACAGCTTGCAGAAAAAAAATAATAATAATATATCAACAAAATTCAATTCCAATTAATCAAATATCATGAAACTGAAAAATCTGTATATCCTCTACTCACTCAGTTGCATCTCTCCAACAGGCAAAGAAAAAAATTACAAAGAGCTAAATACAAAACTTTGCTTTCAAAAAATAATAACTTTTGATAGTTAGACACGACAAAATTTCTCAATGGCTATTTTACAACATTCACAATATGATGAAAGCGGAGAAGAATAAAAGACAAGAAGTCACAAATGCATACCAGGCACCGCTTTATCAATGCCCCTAAAATGCCCCAAAATGGATTGAAGAATCTTGCGATCCAATCTTAACCCTACAGCATCTTCATTGCTTGTCCACTAGAAAGTTAACAAATTAAAGGCCAAGAAGAATTCTCATGTAGCACAGTGGATTCTTCCAATCTTTCTCATCATGTACACTGGTGACTGCTTTCACATTAAAAACAAGAATTTTTTTTTATACAAACAAGACATTCACATAGCTGCATAATATATAGTTTGTACAGCTAGTCAACCTTGACAACATTTTTAGCTTACAATGACATGATTACAACACTATTCTCCATAACATAAATAACTATGCCTTCTTTTTCTTTTCTTTTTTTCTTTTTTGTTGCAGAAATGCATGAAAAAGGTTTCAAGAAAATATCTTCTAACGAGGAGAATATCAAAACATTTGACTTAATCTAATCTGCAAAGACAGTAATTCTTAAAATTGTATCATAAACGATCTAAAATTCCATTAATTAATAAAGGCAAATGCTAACAAGTGCCAATGTGATGAAAACGTGTTTTGAAATCAATAAAAAGTGCTTGAATCTTGTGACGAGCGTCTGTCAGGATCTACCCACTTGTTGTCTTTTTCTTGTGCCCTAGGGGCACTTGTTAGCAAGACCCATTGAAAAAAAAGGAACGGGTACTAACTATAAACTTTATTCATACAGAGAGGGTGCTAGAGAACCTATGAACAATACCTGAAGATGGAGAAATTCCCAATAAGCCTCTGCTAGCTTTAATTGAACATCAAGCTCCACAAATTTCAGCACACAGAAAGTCCCTGGTCCATTCCTCATGTAAATTCGGTTGTGTTATGAGAAATGGACACTAATGCAGCTCCCACAGACAGGCCTACCTCGTGCTCTTTGCCTGTCCCAATAAATACTTCTTGTGTATCAATTTCTACACCATTAGATGAATGTATAAAAGTTCAGAGCATCTGTCAGTGTGTCACACACTTCAGCCAAGGAATGCTGGGTGCTAAAATACAGTGAGAATCAGAAGTGATGTTCACAAGTCTCCAGGTAAGGCAAAATATCCCTCCAGAAAATAGTCTTAAGAGTACAGCCCAGCTCGAAGATCATTCGTTTGACAAATGAAGTATGCCACGCATCTGAAGATATGGATTCTCCAATAGCTTTTCATTGTTGCTCTGCACAGCAGGAACAGCTAGCCAAATGTCATTACATGTAATTCTGCTATGCAATAACAGCACTAATACCAAGATACAGGATGAGCCCAATAACATTCACCAAAAAAAAAATAATAATAATAATAATAATAAAAATAAAAATATATTGGACCATGATAAGGAAAAAGGTAATTGCTGCCTTAGCTACCAGTAATCTACGTGTTGGAGCACCATACCACCAATTTTCTTAACAGTTAAAAAAATATCCATCAATCTGATGACCACCAGTTTGTTGACTGTTATGCTTATTTGGACTCTTCTATTATTCTTGTAGTAGACGCTAACAGGTTTCATAGATGACATGAAGTAGCTCAGCAAAAATTAAAAGATGGTTGGCATCAAAGTGCATGTTAGTTTCAAATTTTTATTTATTTTTTTGATCAGCAACAGAAAGGTTAAATTTTATAAAGGCTCATGGCCAAAAAGAAGAGAGGATAAGGCCTTCTCAACAAGAAAGAAGAAAGAATAAGACAACCAATAATAAAAAAAAAGGAATGTTAGTTTCAACTTTCTATCACTTGGTTCAAATAGTAAAAGATCAGAGAATAACAAAGAGGTTCCTGTTGTGTTCCAAGCATCAACAGTACCTATTGAAATTAGTACTATCCCACTAAGCAACGAGAACAAAGGGCCAGTTGTGATGACTCTAGCATTATGACAGCTCATGCCTAGACCTAAGTTCCAAGGATTAAGAAACTCAGAAGCTGAATGTTATGCCCACTGGTGTGGACACTGGTCTAGCAAAATAACCAAGAAAGGGTCTGAAACAAGACTATTGTGTCGTTTAAGGTATGTGCTCATTGCAACTACAAGGAACAGTCATAATTTGCTCACACTGTCAAGTTCAAACCCAAAAAAAACTATACCATGCAGCCATATACTAACAGGGTGGTACCTGCAAACTATTGATTTGCTCATGCACTAGCCTTGTCTTGAGACCATGACTCATAATTATTAAGTATAGTTTTCATTTAAAAAAGGGGAAAAAAAAATCAAATTTGTTTTAGCACTGTCAGTGCTTCAGGATGCAACATATTTCTTCAATCAAAACTAGGGTCGCACCTGCTGAGCTCTGTGAACGAGATTTTGAAGCATTCGCTGGTAATTTTCAGGTTCTTCCGTCATCATTCTCTACAAATCCAAACTTCAGATCAGTTTGTGCTGACATGAAAATAAGTATATGATTTACTTTGGTTGTGGAAAAGCTTAATCTCACCTTCAAAAGAAAAGTAGAGGAATAATATGCCACCCTTGAGTCTGTATCATCCAACAGCTCCCTGCCAAAGACCCAAGGTGCGAAGTTATTTGGCAATTCTCTATAAAGAAAGGTTACCCAATGGACAAAGAGCATTGAATTGCAATATTACCTAAAGAATTCCTCTCCACCAACTTCTTGAAAAGCAGCAGGATCTGCAGTGCATTTTCCAATTAGAAGTAAAAGAAGGGTAGCCCGAATGTCTGACGTGGCACCGGGTATATTTCCTCTTCCTTTGCTGCCAACAGAGACACCCAGTGCAATATTGTCTGTGGCTGCTCCAGCAAGTTGAATCAATGGCCAATAAAACAAAGCAGCAGGAACGCGTGCAACCAACTGCATGGGCACAATGGCCTGTCCACGGAGAAGTAATGCAGCCATGGAAGCAGTCTCGCAAATTTGAGCATCATCATTGAGAGCACATTTGCTCTTGATATCATCCATGGATTCATCCCAGGAGAAATTCTCTTGTTGATGGAGAAGCTCTCCTGCATCAGCCTTTTTACTCCCATCCATTCGCCTAAAGACCTTAATGTCATGCATTGTGTCTCTAAATGTCATTTCTGTCGCTGGGAGAACTTTCAGGCACAATTGAGAAAATAGAATGTCACACATCTGTTTAGAAGCAGCAGAGAGATGGAATGTGTCAGTTCAAGTAATGCCTCCTAACAAATGCTATGTTAGAAGCAGATATGTAGAATTACTACAACCAACCAAAAACCTCGATACTCATATTATGCTTGAGTGAAAACCAAGATTTGTTTGCATCATATAAACCATCCTTGGTTCCCTTTAATTTCTAGCATGTTAACAACATCAACTCTTTCTCAAAATCAAGTATAGTATCTAAGGTTCATCGTTATAAAGCCAATGGGTTTAATGAATGACAGTACCAAGGGTTATATTAACACAAAAAGAATTAAGGGAACTCGTCAACAAGAAAAATCCTTGCATGCCTTGTAATGAATTTGGAATGACTGAAATATGAAGATATTAAGCAGATAAGCAACATTTACCACTTAGTGGTAGGAAAGATCAAACAAATTTCTTTATCAGTCTGAGGAGAATGGTTCACCAAAAATGACAAGTGACATGAAAGATTGACAATAAGGTCACCTAAATGAGAAAATTTGGTCAATTCATGTCCTTTAAAATCATGTTAACCCTCAACCCAAAAACAAACAATAAATGAAATAAAATCAAGTTATTCCAAAGTGCAGACAGCCTTTGTAGTCTTACCAAAAAGGTGTCTAGGTTCTAAAAAGAATACCTTCAAAATATTTATACGGTCTGTTTCATTTATCTGAGCCACCAAGGACAAAGCACTGCTCATAATGTCTATCACTGCATTTGCTTTCTCAAGACGACTGCTGTCTTGTAGGTCTCCAGCAGCTTCACTACCACTAGAATGCCGTAGTTCGTTCTCATCTAACAAAAATTTGCATCGCATAAGAAGCCTATCTAGAACAAATAGGAAGCCCCACCTGATGATGCTATTTTTTGACTTCAGAAGCCCACACATAAGCCAAATTGGTAAAGGAACATCTGAATCAGCTGAATAATCATTAACTCCAGTAATGGAAATTTTCTGCTGCAAGTTTCTGATATTTGAACATATACTTGAATCCCTTTCCTCGCTAATATCTGCCATAAGCAAATCCCCCAACCACACATACCCATTCTGACGACAAACCAGTCTTTCTGAATGAAGAAGAGAATGCAAAGTTGCCCACGAGAGCTTCACTTTCATACCAGCAGTGTGTCCCAAAACTCCACCCTTGATGCTTTCCATAGACTTACAAGATTTAGTTATCTGTATCAGCTGGGCAAATTCTTTGTCTAAATGAGTAAATGAACTTATGAACGTATCAAGTTTCTCCGTAATCTTCTCCAAGAGCTGCAAAAATATAATGAATTTCAGAGTGCAAAAAGATCACAAGAAAGTACAAAAGACTGAATTCCAGAATAAATTGCATTCAAGTCTACAAAACTGATTTCAATTTTCAAAAAAAGTAAAAACAACAACAAAACTAATCAACCCACTTTTGGAAACTACTACTGCAAAACCTTATCAGGAAAAGCAAAACAACAAACAAATTAACATGAAAATCGTTAAAAAACAAGAGATAGAATTTCATATAAATGTCCTTCAGTTTTTTCTTTCCATGGTTTGAGTGAATAAACCAGAATACATGAGCAAAAGAAAGGGACAAATGGCAAGATTGCAAACAAAAAAAAAATAATAAAAAAATAAATTGAAATCCATTATACCACAGTTCTTTTCAAGTATAAAGTCAGATATGATCTAATACATATCATTGGGGTGGTTGTTCATAGTGAAATCATTCACAAGAAAGACAAGGTGAAAAGATTATGCATACCTTTGTATTGGAACTTCAGAGACAAAAAAGATTATAAAAAGCACTAAAAATATATATATATATATATATATATAAATGTTCTGTAACTATTTTCCTAACGAATATGTTATCACAGTAAGGCAATTGTTACTTGGACGTTGGCAAAGTTGGACACTCAGTTTTCACAAATCCCAAGCTTGATAGAATTATAAGACTTCATGATTTCTCAGTTTTTGCAAAACCCCAAGCTGAATGGAACTACAACACTTAAAAGCTTGCATGAGCGTGCATGAAAGTTATAAAATTACGGTATTTAGTCGATCACTGTTAGGATATGTAGACAATGCAGAAGCAATTGATCTTCTCAAAAGCTCCCCAATTCCTTCCACACCAAGCTTAACAGAAATAAAAAAGGCATCAGGTGCGTCTGCAAGCATGAGCAAAGTAGCAATAGGTTGAATCTCATCATCACTATATTCCGATACTCCAGCTGCTGTGCATGTCTCATTTATTAGATGCAAAACATAGTCGAAAAGCACCAAATATAGATTTCTTCTTTCTTCCCTGGAGTTCGAGAGCACCAACTGCATTGTAGAAATCAGAAAATAAGAGACTTAAATTGTTTTGAATGAGTTTCAAAGACTGAATTAAACAGACCTTTGTACATAACATAAGTATCTAATTTTATTTTAGAAAGGAAGCTCACAATATTTTCAAGGAACTGGAATTGCTTCATAGATCTCTAAATCTAAGAATCGAAAAGCCCTGTATCAACTTGAAAATAATGATAGAAAGAGGGGGGGGGGGGGGGGGGGTAACAAATGCAAATCTTAATCTAGCAATACGTGGCATTTAAAATATTATCCTTTGAAGAATCAGTTTGAATCAAATTCAGAAGGAAATGATTGAAGCCATTAAATGTAAGGTATCTACTTGGACTAAGGTGAAGGATAATCAGATGAATAAGAACATTATTAGTGTTTCGAGATTTTTTCCTAGAATCTTTCATAGAAAAGTAGACATCTGATGTACAGTTGATGGTCTTGTGGCAGTGTAGGGTCTATCCTACTGCTTGCCTTGTGTTCCTTGCTTAATAAACCTTAATTACCAAAAAAAAAAAGTTTGAATAAAATTCCTCCTGAATTGAATTTTGAATCTAATTATATATGCAATTAGGTATTTGGAGTCCAATGAGAGGTGGTTTGTGGAGATGATGGCAGAAGTCATGCAGAATAAGTCCTGATCATGAAAAAAGTGGAAGTGATAGTGGCACAGTAGTGGTGACGGTAGAGATAGAACGACAGAGTTGATAACCACCATATAATGGTGGTGGCTTAGCCGACTGTGGTGGTGAATGGTGATGGTGGTGGCTTGGTGACGATGGGCAATGGAAGCCATGGTGGTGCTGGCTAAAGACAGTAATGCTGGCACTGGTGGGTTAGCAACTAGGGATTTCAAATAGGGTTGGTTTGGGATAGAGCAATCATTCCCCCACACTACCCTAGGAGAGAACCCACCCCAAACTCGGTTCACGGAGGTCAGTTTATTTCATTTTATGTTCTGTGGGAAAATATGGACACATTCAGTTCAGCACATACATTTGTAATACAACACATGAGCTTCTATGGTAACACATGAGGCTTCAGTACACCTAAAATAGCACAATTCAGATCGTAAAATATCCACATGCAATGCACTGTGCATCAATAAGAACCATCTAAAATTACTTACAATGGCAACTATTAGATTCATGCATCTCCAAAAAGTTAAAAGTCCAAGCAAATTCATACAACTTACAAATAGAACTAAATGTTCCTTTCATTGTACAGAGATAATTTTACCTATTATTGTAGGGAAAGGTTAGATACCTATAATCAACTTAAGACAATTTCATTCAACGCTTTATATTCATTTGTATTAATTTCTTCTAAATAGTGCTTGTTTCTTTCATGTGAAATCATTAGCATACCTCAAGGAAGAGAAACTCGATTCCTCCAATCAGATCAACCTGCTCAATGAGAAACTTAGGGGTACTTGAAACAGTCATGTCAGGAACTTGATAAAACATGTTGGTTAGCATGCAAATAAGCTTGCTGCGGACAAGTTCTGCCCAAGAATTTCTCCTGCCAACCTCTATAAGAACCTTAACCACCTTCAGGTAGATGAAAAAAAAAAAGAAGTTAAACCCAAAACTCAATGGAGATGTTGATGTTGATGTACATGAAGTTTAATAGAAGCATAGAACAAAAAAATTTACTGACTATGCAGAAACTATAGCACAATACAAACATACAAGCTCAAACAATGATAAAGTCAATAAAAATATATGATTGGAAACTGTTGCAGATTCTCATTAGCGTCACTAGAGGGAGATCAGTTGTGGCAATACAACGGTAAAATATCAAACTTGTCCTCATTCTTTATTTCACTTTTCTTAAGATTTCATTAAGAAAACATAAAAAGCAATCATTACCTGAATATAAGTCAACTAAATACCATGAATTGTCAAAATCAAAAACTTTGTTCAGGTTCAAATTCCTAAAAGCTGCAATTAAAACAAAGGTCTGATGACAAGCCACTCCCCATGCTCAAATGTGGCTAATAATAGAGATACCAACAGCAAGTAGGAAAAACCAAGCAAGCATTTCCAGTTCTATAAAACCACATTAAAATATTTGATAAGCTACTCTTATAAAACCTTTTGTTCCATCATTTATCTAAAAATGGGCATCTGTGTGATACAGAAGCTTGTAGCATACATCAACAGCCAAAAACATGAATAAATTATTAAACAATAATAATTTTTATTTATGTTTTCAATAGTTGGCACCAGAGAAACATCATCAAAAGCGATTTCTCATCAATCTGAAGCTCCTCATAATAAAGAACATACAAAATTGTACTTGCACAGAAAATACAATACTGAGCAGGGAAAAATGAATTACCCTTATGTCAAGTCCTTCTAGCTTCTTCCTCCTGATTTTGCCTCTATCACAGACAAAATAAAGTAAACAGCTTAGGGCTGAAGCCCAGACAGATTGTTCCTTCTCTTGTATCTGTGATATAACGAAATGGCAAAGAAGCCTTAACCATGATACATGAAGTACTGAAAAGACAGTAACCAATAAATGATAGTTATATAGGTCAAGGTGACCAATCCACAACCAATTGACAGTATAGACTATATTCAACCTAAAACAATCTGGAAAAGGTTCAGAGTCCATCACAAAAATAACTTGGAAGAAATTAAATACAATGTTAGTGCCAATTCAACATCAGTCAAGAAGGCACTTTAGCTCCTCTACCTTGAACTACACCTTGTACAAAATAAAATTAGCAGAAGAAAATGAAATCAAGAAAAGGAATTATCCTCGGCCCCTGTAATATATGAAGAATTCTCATGTAGCAAAGAAAAAGATTGGAAAGTAGCAAAGAAACTTTTGGTGACCATTATTTTTAAAAGCTTTAACAAGCCAATTTTAATACAAAATATGATAATCATTGGTACATTACATCACTGTTACTATTAGATCCCACAACAACACTAAAACCGTGAATGCTCAACGGCCATTGATTAAGGTGGTTTGCAAATAATGTGTGTGTTTGTGTCACCATCTTCATTCACAACCACTGACAGACACACATATCTATGTAGCATACACAGAGAATGGGACACAAACATGACACAACACAAACACAAGGACACAATAAATTCAGAAAATGGAAGATACAAACATGGCAAGTACTGAACCGACAATGTATAATGTATTTATTATCTAAAAATTTCCACTTAAAATGTAAAATGTGGAAGATGAAACTCGACAATATCATTTATATAAAGCAAACTCCAACTACTTGCTTTAATAGTATATTTATTTAATTAATATTTTTTTACATCTAGCACTATGTTCTTTCCTCTGGAGAATAAAATGATGATTGTAAATTTTTGGAAAAGCACCGCTGTGCAATAGCAAATTTTGATTAATTGAAGGAATGCACCACTGCAGCTTCCAGATTGCAATAAAGCAGTTCTGTATAAGCCTTGTAGCACAGAGTTTCCGTTGATATGATAACGCATGATCTTTAGTAATATACATATAAGTTGCACCACATGGTATGTATAATGTTTTCTTCTACTGTTCAAGTAAATTTCACTTCCTTTAATAAAATATCATCACAAGTTTTGCTTGATGAAGCTTTCAGAAAGAAGTATTAGATTCATAGTGGTTGATGTAATAGCTCATTAAACAATCACAATCACAGATAAGACGTACCTGAACAAGATGAAGAAGAATCTCATATAGAATGCCTAAAATCCAAGACTCAAAATTATTGATAGCTGAGGAATTTTCCATCTTAGAATAATCTGGTTTTCTCTTTCCTTGGTTTGCAAGTTGTGCTTCATGGTCAAAGTATGATTCTTGAGAGTAATCTTCTTCAATTGAAGTATCTTCAAGTATCATTGGCTCCAATAAATGACCGTGAACCCCAAGGTTTAAAATTAAATCAAAAGCACGAGCCCTCGAAGCCAATCTGGGAGAACTAAGCATTTCCTGCAAGAGAGAGGGAGAGAGAGAGAGAGAGAGAGAGAATAACATAAGAAGCTTTAACCACATCATTATCATGACCTAAGTTGCATGGACGCGGGTACGGGTGTCGGGTGTGGGTGCGTATCTAAGGGTCGGACACTTCAAAATTAAAAATTAAGGATACGTGGATATGCATCCAAATTTGGATACGGGTACGGGGATACGTTAAATAGTTTGTTTTAAAAAATATATATTTATTATAGGAAGATGAGTTATATTATATAAATAACAAATAAAAATTATTTTAGATATAAAATAAATTATATTATATAAGATAAAATAAGTTATTTTTATTTTAGACATAAAAATTATATTATTTATGATATATTATATTATTTAATTTTTTTGAATGAGTAATATTATATATTATTATATTAATGTAATTTATACTATATGTTAATATAAATGTAATATGAATAATGGATGAATAATATTATATGATATGAATAATATTATATTTGAATAAAAAAAAAAAGAGAATAATATTATATATTATATTATTATATTATGAGATTTATATTATCTACTAATATTATATACTAATAAATATATTATTATTATTATATACCAATATATTATTATATTATTATCTACTAATATATTATATCATTATATCGAGAGAACAAAGAAGAGAACAAAGAAGTCGGCGACTGAAAGAGAGGGAAGGGAGATCGAGATCGAGAGACAAGAGGAGAGGAAGAGAGATCGACAGATCGAGAGACGAGAGAGAAGACAGAGAAGGGGATCGAGAGACGAGAGAGAAGACAGAGCAGGAGATGGAGATCGAGCATCGAGCATGTCGAAGCAGCGATCGATGTCTTCGCCATTTCGACAGGTGACCAGGTTCTCTCTTTCTCTCCCTCTTTCATCTCTTTTGCTGTCTGTAAAGAGCCGTGTCCGAGAGAAAACACGCGAATCCGACACAGATCTCACACCCGCACCCGTGTCGTGTCGACACGGGTACTTCGCCCCAAAGTGCCGAGTCCATGTAACACAGATCATGACCAAAAATAAAAAATAAAAATATTGTAATGGAGGCAGCACCTCAAGCATGGATAGAGTGAGAGGAGCAGCTGTTCCAGAATCCAATACATACCTACAAAACAAAATTTTACAACATCAGCCCATAATAAACTTTATGCAAAAATAAAAAGATGACAAATTACATCAACCAGTCAAGAAGTTTATTTGGCAGATAATTGAATGGTTCAAGCAGACCAAACCTTCATGATATTCATACTCACGGAAATTACTTAAAAATTTATTAATTTAATGTGGCTTTTCTGGGCTCAATAAGCTTTAATAAGGTAACTTTATTATCAAGTTCATTGTCACAAAAAAGAAAAATTTGTGGCCATCAATCACAACTTGGAATATAGCTCAAAATTACAACAATCTAGCTGTAATATTTCACATTACTTGTCCAATTATTAATATCTAGAAAGTTCACAATAGAAGAAGGTTGCAAATTGGATGGTATCCATATTAGACTAAACTGGAGGCCCTACTCACTGTGCATAAAATGGTCATTAAATAATTCAACTAATTCTTCCAATGAAACTGGGGAAAGTTAATCCAAGTAATTAAGGCACCCGCTTTGACAACAATTGTTTCCTATATATATAAAGCTGTCTGTTTGGCTTGAAGAATATTTTTCCTATATATAGCTTCTTCTTTTTTTGGCTTGAAGATTATTAAGGTGACTATAATAGAGAAGCCATGTCATCAGTGCCAATAAATGAATCACATCAATGCTTGTAGGATATGAATACTGAAGGTCACCATTTTTTGGAACATAAAGCACAGGTCTTATGTGAGACATGATGCAGCCACAAACCAGGGATAATCTGCATATATATATATATATATAGAGAGAGAGAGAGAGAGAGAAGAAAGTGTATTTAATTGCATATAAAAGAAATTCAAGAATGAAAGAGAAGGGGTTGTTAACTTTTTTTTTGTATTCTTCCACAGCCCTCTCTGTCATAGGTGGCACCCACACCATGTGAGAGGAGAATTGTGGAAGAGTACACAAAAGCTGTGGAAATAACAATTTCATTAAATAATGCCACTAAATAAATGCATGGGAACATACATGTCAATTACAAGTTTGATGAGAACGCTCACAGCCACGTCCATTGATTGCTTTCCACTGTTGTTACTTAATTTAGAAGAGATAGACATGAGATTAGCATTTGGAGTAGGTGTCTCTGAGCAAACTGCAGCAATGACCTCACACACCTCTGCTGGATTCAATCGCAAAGGTTGTTGTTCGCTGGTACACAAATAAACATTCAGAAAGAGAGAGAGAGAGAGAGGAGAGGAGAAGAGAGGGTGGGAAGAGGGAGAGAGAGCTGAGCAATGAAAAACCCATTTGGTGAATGCAAGCAAAAGAAATGGTGTTTATACGATGAATTTAACAACTGAAATCATTATGTTGCAATGCCAGTTAGATAGAAATGCCTGAGAGGGAAGTTACAATCCCAAAAATAGACATGCATGTAATTGGCCAAAAACACGGGGAAAAATCAAATAATAAATTGATAATAAAATTAATGCCATTTAGATAATAACAGAAACAGTATCACCATCAGAGAGAACTATATAGTTCTACAATTATAATGATATGGCTATTGATTCTCACTTACCAAACTACTAGGAAGCACGGGCACGGACGTGCCGGATACGCAAATGTCCAAAATATGTAGGGCATGTGCAAAATATATAGATTCATATATTTATTATATGTCATATACATGAATTTTAAAGTCAAAGACAATAATTTTTTTAAGTCTAAAGGAGGAGAATATGTATAAATTTACATAGTTTTTTTTTTTTTTTTTAAAATCATTGGATTCCAAGTTATTTTATTCAAACTTGTAATATGTTTCATGTGCATGTAAGTGTCGAGAAGTATCCGAAGAGTGTTGTGTCGGTATTGGACACAAAGTGTCCATGTTTCTCAGCCAAACTTTGAGAAATAGTCAAATATTGAGAGAATTATACTGGTTTACATCAATAGAACATAAAAAATGGAGAAATATTTCATTTTGTTGTACCTATAGTGACGATACTGGAATAGTGGTCTAGCACGTGGACGGAATGTGCTTACTGGAGAATCTTCCCTGGGAAAAAACAAAGAAAACAGAATTATATATCTGACAATAGTAATGGCATAATCAAACCATCTAAATCAATCCTTCAACGAGGCAACACTTCTCATACTAGTTTTAAGGGTAAATTACTAATACCCGAGGTTGCCTAAAATACAGATTCAACCCTTTGGTTTACAAATGCAACCACGTTAATAGCATCTAATTTTTTAGGTGTTTGGCCATTGGCAATTTTCAATTCTTTTTTTGATGACAAACTAACAGTTCACTTATACTTGCTTTTACTTTTGCTGTCACTTTCAGTCTAGATGAAACTCCTAAATTCCTAATATGGAAATTCTTAATTTTTAATCTTCTCCTCCTATTAGTTATACCTCCAGTTTTGCTTAGCAGACCTACGACTATCTTTTAAAATCCTTTCTCACAACCCCACTTTATGCCACAACTCGAGCACTAAAACCACAAGCATTTTCTTCCAGTTTCAAACAAAGAACAAGCCTTAACCTCAGTTACCCAAACCCCCCGCCCCCCCCCCCCCCCCCCAAAAAAAAAATGGAAAAAAGAAAAAAAACAACTTTAACTTCGACTTATTACCTTTGAGACAATACTTAACCCTTATGTTCACATTTTTGTTCAGAGACTTTACCCTCCAATGTTTGAATGTGGAAAAGGTTGCTTAACACAACCTATACCCAACACACACAAAACCACTGCCATGATATTCTACAACTCAATCAAGCCAAAAGGAAATTACTGCTTTTGCAGTCCCTTCCACTCTATCTTTGGCTATGTTTGATAAGAGGTAACCATGTAAAAAAGAAAAAATTATAAATTTAATGCTACGTATAAGTGGGTTACAATTATTTGCGATGTACAATGAATATTCAAGCAAGAAGAAATGCAACAATAATAACATAGTAACTGGAAAAAAAATGAAAATGATAAAAAAAGCAACAAAGTGAGTTAGAAGAACATGCCAAATTTGAATAGGGCCTGGTTTAGTGCGTTTGGTTGCTGTTATTGCTCTCAAGTGCGCACGGGCAGAAGCAGAACTGGTGACGGTAGTTAGTAATGAAGGCTGCAACAGTTGATCAAGGTAAGGCATATCAGCAGTCCCAAAATTTCTCCAAGATTGGCCCTTCATTTTAGTTTCCATATCCCCCACAAGAAGAGCTGCTGCACCTATTTCAAGGAAATCATGCGTACTCGTGTCTTGGGGACTCAGAACATGATCACTGCATAGTTGGGTTTTTTGAGCAATACAAGAAATCAAAACCACATAAATAGTTAAATCAAACTCTCTTTTCTTGTTTTGTTGTAGCAATAATAATCCCAAGAAAGCCAAAAGGTACAAACTGAAATCAATTACCTTTCAGATGATGACTGTTGGTCCCTACACCAGCGCCATTTCAGAACATCAAGGGCTATGAACTCAAAATCATCCATTCCATCACCATTTTCAACAATTGGTGAGTTTGAAACAGATATAACCAATGCCTCTTTGTTCTCCAAAGATTCTTTCTTGTTTGCCGAATTGAAAGATTTGCTCAACAAAGATGACAACGATGGAAGTGACTGCCTTGATGCAGAAGGAGCTCCAGCAAATATTGCTGATTGGAATGACCGTTTAGGAATATGTTGAGCCACTAGAGAACGGACATAATTTAATGACTTCACAAGTGCCCCTGATGCAAAACTTGATACAGGCAAAGGAGATATATTGGTCGGTGTTGTTGGCACTCCAGATTGTTGATTTGAAGGTTGCGACCCTGGTGACAATCTTCGGCTTGGGCTAACTTCACATTCAGCAATTATGCTCACACAGAACCGATCAATTTGATGTAATGTCTCCTCACTGGGCTTATATCTGCAACAAGTGAAGCACATGTGTATACACATAAGTGAAAGGAAGAACCCAACAATAGCATGATCTGTATGAACAGGTAAAGTGGACAGTACAAGGAACCACTCTGGCATCCTATATAGACAGTAACAAGGAGCAACAACCTTAAAGTTCAAGATGGCCCCTTAGGTTAGATGTGACCCAAAAGTTGACCCAGCTGAATAATGATATTCAACAGTAAATCGGGACTAATAGACACCTTATTTACGCAACGGACCAAAATAGACACCTTATTTACGCAATGGACCAAAGAACAAGGTAGAAATAGTTCTCAGGAGACTTTGAAGACAGATACAAATAGAAAACCCAACAGACACCATGGGAATGAGAAGAGCCAATATATGGCGAAATCCACATGAGAAGAGCCAATATATGGCTAAGATCCGACTGATATTTCTCCCATCGAGGTGACCACGACCAAATTTACAGTCATGAATGGACTCCGATTGAGATAGAACAAGATGAATGAAGCTTTGGCAAGACCATGACACGAAGATCTGGTCGTTGAGAAAAAAGAAGATTACATCGTAGATTCTGGATTTTGTCGGTCAAGATTTCTAGTTCATCGGAGAAGACAAGAAGGTGGCATCGGAACTGAGAGTCCAGCGGGTGGCGAAGGCAAGGCTATCGTCCGCCAATGAAGCGGAAAACATAGGCTATAATTTATGGCTCTCGTACCATGTTAGAATTATGGGGAAAAAATATTGTATTTATAGGCTTGGAGTGCTAACCAAGTAATCCTGGATTGGTAACCAGATAACCTAAGTATGGAAATATGAAAAATAGGGCAATACAATATGTTAGAAACATTCATTAACATAATGATGGCTTATTCATCAAGTCACAAGCATATCCACAAAATCAGCTCTTTCACAGTTTTGAATACAACAAAATGAAAGCCATTGTCCCAAGAAGAACCTACCTTAGAAGGTAACGTTTCAAAATTGCCACACACCTTGCAACTACTGCTGGGCTGTTGGAAATAGAAGTTGTCAGTAGCCAAAAAAATCATTTATACATATCTAAAGAAAGAAAATCATAATAGAAAATGAAAATTCGCACACTCAAAGACCTACATAGGATTACATATATCTTACCACTAAAAATAAAATAAAATAAATTAACAGTAGTTCAGCTGTCGCAAGCACATGGTACAAACCTGCGCTCCTTCTCCGCAAGAGTATGGTCTAAGATGACACTATAAGCCAAGTCAGTTGTTGCCAGTGCCGCAAGATAGTCCTGCCATTAAGAAAGAAAAATAATAACATTTGATAACATACTTCGCACATCTACATTTGACTTAGGCGCATGGAATACTAATGACAAGCATATCATTTAACCAAATTATTTCCAAAAAACCATCCCAACAGTTCCAATCATTTGTATTAGTAAATGAAAGTTTTACAGTACCAGAAAGCACACTAATTTTTCTTTTTCTTTTTTATGTCATAATGCCACTTCAATGAACAATTGATGTGTGAAATACAAAAGTTCAAAGATGTAACCCAAATAATAAAACCATGTCAAGTCACAATCAATTCCAATTCCAATAATGAAGGCAAGATCCCCTTTGTGCATGTCATGAAGTTACAAAGTCAATTATCTAAAAGTTCCAAAAAAAAGGGTACTTACAAACTTAGAAGTGGTTGATAACTCAATTAAGTACTTAATATTGAATGTATTTAAGTGCTTAATACTAACTGTATTCAGCGGATGGGTGGTGGAAGGTAGATTAAATCTTATTCTCGACAAACAAATTTATTTTTACATTTTAGCTTCAGAAATTTTGTCCCTAAAATCATTCAGAACTACTAATTCAGCGCCCCCCAACCCAAAAAAAGAAAAAAAAATGGAATTTTCAGTTGTATAAAACAGTGAAGTTGTAAACTTCCACATGAATGTGAAATTCCATAAATGGCAACACTTTTATTAAACAAGAACAAAAATTCTCCTTTCCTTTTTTTTAAATACAAAATTCTAACTTCCGTTCCAAGAAAAAAAAAAAACTAACTCGTATGGAAGATGAATAAATATCCACTGCATCTAACCAAACCCAATTAATGTATGCTCTCTGAGCACAAAGCCACTAAGTTATAACCACAAAATTAACTATTAGAACCATTACTTCACCCAATTTAAAATGAGAGAAGCCTACCAGCTATAATTATAATGGGAAAAAATAAATCGTACCGAAGACGAATAAATGTCTACTGCATCGAATGAAACTCAACTAACCTATGCTCTCCCAGTACAAAGCCACTAAGTTATAACCACAAAATTAACCTCTAAAACCGTTACTTCATCCAATTTAAAATTATAAAAGCCCAAAAGCTAGAATAATAATGGGAAAAATTAAATCGTACCAAATACGAACAAATGTCTACTGCGTCCAACGAAACCAAATTAATGTACAAAGCCACTAAATTACAACCACAAAGTTAACTACCAAAACCATTACTACTTCACCCAATTTAAAATGAGAGAAGCCTACCAGCTAGAATTATATATAAATGTCTATAGCAACTAATGCAACCCAATTAATTTACGCTCTCCCCGCACAAAGCCACTGAATTACAACCACAAAATAAAATACTAAAACAGATACTTCACCCAACTTTAAACGAGATAAGCTACAAATTATAAGAAGGAAAATGTATCAACCAATTCTCACAGGGATTCCACACCCCCACTGAAACAGAAAATTATGAAAAATCAAATCAAATCTAAGTAGAATAGATTTTTTTATTTTTTTATTTTATCTTTTATATATCACCTCTCATATTGATTTCTTTGTTTTGAGATATAATTATTAAGTGATTAAAGAAAGCATATAACATCTTTGCCCTATAATCCGACGATACAAAAGCAGTAGTCTATTATTAGATTAGATTGATAAAGACACAAATGTATAATTGAGAATTGAGAGACAAATGTATACAGTGGAACCCTAGATATCAAAACCAAAGCTTGCGAAGATCTAAATTGAAAACGATGAGATTACAAACCCGAAGAGTCCTGCAAGCCTCGGAGGCGCCGGAGGAGGGGGCGGAGGAGGAGAGACAGTCGGCGACGGCGCGGCGGAGAGGCTCCGGAGGCTTCTTCAAGGACGAAGATCTCAACCTAGAAGCACCACTCAACAAGAACCTCGAACTCAGAGGGCTTCGCGAAGGACTGTAGGTCGTCGTCGACATCGATGCTCTACAACAACAACAACAACAATCACTCACTCCGTAACTACTACATATACATAGACAGAGAATTTGGATTAGATTTATGTGAATGTGTCTCTGTAAACAGTCTCTCACTCACTGCTACTACATTTGAACATTCGAAAGAAAGAACTGAGAGAGAAAGAGAGAGAGGGGTTTGGTTTGGGGTTGAGATGTAGAATATCATATATTTCGGAAGAGTGTGTGTACATGCTTAGCTGTGCGTATAAGTTTGGTTTTATGAGGAATACAGCTGGCGAACGCTGTGAAATCGTCAGTTTCATTGGTGGAAATGCTAATCTAGTCATATTAAAATATTTATTGACTATTTACAAACGCAGAAGAGATTATGTGAATATGATAGGAATAATGTTAGGTATGAATTAATGTGAAAATTAGTGTATTAATAGGTGATGTAATATTTTTTGTATAATTTTGATATTTATAATTTGTATAATAAATGTGGTTAATAATAATATTATAACAAATAATATTATATGTACCAATTAGTATATTAACTAGTATGCTAATTAATGATGTAACATAATTTAAAAAGTTTTTGAGATTTGTAATGTAATTAATGAGTGTGGTTAATAATAATGTCATAACTAGTATTGATACACTAATTGATGTATGTAACACTACCTTATTATAACACTAATTGTTTAGTTTATTAGATTCATTTTTGTATTTTTTTTCGATAATTCAATTTTTTTACATTTTAAAATTCTTGAAGTATATTATCCTTTTAAAAAATTAAATTGATCAGATAATGACAACCACACGTTTAGTTTTATATAACCAGTCTATTTTTTTCATGCAAAGTTGATTCAAATATGTAGTTGTCGTTATCTAATTAACTTGATTGTTTTGTAGTGGGTATGTTTGGTTTGATTTTAGGAGAGAAATTTTTAAAAATTGTTTTGGGGAGAGAATTTAGAAATTTTTTTGGTTTGTTTGGTTATGTATTTTGAAAGTAGTTTGGGAATCTGGAATGATTTGATATTTTGTTATAACGTGTGTGAGAAAAAAAGTGATTGAGAAAGAGATAGAAGAGAAAGAAAGTAATTGATTGATAGGTAAGAGAGAGAAAGTGATTTTAAAAATTGTTTTGGAAAATTTTCAAACCAAACAAATTTTTTAAATTTTTTCTCCAAAATTATTCTAGAAATCCAAACCAAACATATCCATTATACTCAACAAATCTTAAAATATAAATAATTAAGATAATCGAAAATGAGAAATTCAACAAGTCAAATTGGACTGTCCAATCCAATTTTGGACCGGTGAGGGTCAAAGTCTTTTTAAAAATTAAACTATTGATTTTCTTTCGACGTATAAAAAAAAATATTAAATAAATATTTTTTTTTTATAAATTACAAAAGATGGTGATTTATGGTAAAGTATACGACAATAGAAGTGCTAGCGGGTTGACAGATGCCATAAGGGTGACCGATCAACCATCGAAAGGTGGTCGAAACTTGTTGGAATTGCTGGCAACAAGTGATAGTGGAGGTTCCGTAGCGATTGTGGGTAGCAGCCAGAAGTAACAAGAGCAGAGGAGAGATTGGAAACTTGTTTTTTTTTAAATAAATAAAACACATTTTTTCTTTTTTTTTTTTAAATTTAAAAAATGAAGATAAGAAATTGAAGCGTTATAAAACCATATATAGTTTTGCTGTACCATTAAAGAGTAAAATTGGGATATAGAACTTTTGGATGGTTTTATCAAAAAATGAAGTAAAATGGTGTGGGGATATACTTTCTGAGTACCAACACGTGACAAGGTGACGCCGACGTGTCAGCCGACGTGTCACGTGTCCTGGTCGTGACGCCGAGGTGATCTCGGCAAGGCCGAGGTTATCTCCGAAGATATCGGAATCCGAGATAAGCGGATAAAGGACAAGAGTCCTAGAATAAAGAGGGAACTCAACCTAGATATGGACAAGAGTCCTAAATTGGGAGAAGACTTCAGTTTGAGTAAAGATAAGAAGTTTATCTTAATCTTACTGGGAGTCCAAGATTAGCAGTAATCCTGAGTCCATAGAAGTTAGGCTTTTATTGGGACTAGGTTTATGTTGGCTATAAAAGATAGGCACCCCCATGGGTCTAAGGTATGCTTTTGATACTCAAGCTTGTGAGTTTAGCACTTGATTTATCTTTAAGAGATATACTGACTTGATCGTCAGAGTGCCCCCGGGTGGACGAACCACTGCCGGAATCTTCTCTTTCTGTTGTAGGTCAGCTAGGTGCCATCTATTCTGCCAATGCTCTCCAGCTGGTTACTAAGCGGGCAGTGTGGTCAGAAAATCACCTACACAATTTTGCCCCATCTGTGGGAAAGAAAGAAGAATAGATGGCCAATAACGGACAGAATAATCAAATTAGAGACAACGCTCCTGCTGGGAGTTGGAGACCTATCGATCTCAACGTTGAAGGGGACGACCGCAACACAGAAACTCGTGACCAGAGTCACAGAGTGAAAGACGCCAGCCAGGAAGGTGACGCACCAAAGACAACAGATCGAAGCGGATAATACAACGAAGATGACCTCCAGGTATGGAATGATAGATATATGCGGAGGAACGAAGACCCTTCCAGAAGGGATGTAAAGACAGGGGGCATGAGCGCTCCCAAGGAGATAACATTTAAGTATAGAAGAGCTCAACTTGAGTGAGCAAATCCCGGATCCCAGATCCCAGAAGACATAATCTTGGCCTAGATGAGTAGGTCCGAGAAAAGAATAGCTCAACCTGAGTGAACAGATCCAAGATTCCAGAAGATAAGATCTCGACACCTGAGTCCGAGAAGAGAAGAGCACAATGAGCAGATCTCAGATCCCAGAAGATAAAAAGGAAACACACAAGATCAGACTAAAGTTTGCCAGAATTGAGAAGTATGCTAGGGCCGAGGAGGACATGTCGGGAACAAAGGCGTCAGAACAAGAAAAGAGAAACGGCTCGTCGATGCGAGGCTGAAAATCAAACTCAGGTTGGAGCCAAGTAAGATCAATAGAGAAACCAAGGCCGACAACCTCGGCTTGAATTAAACCTCGGCGACAAGGTCGAAGCTACATGTATGATGAGAACCCAAGTGGATTTTAAGTTCACACTGGGGGGGCAGAGAGAAAAATAATGCGTTTAACGCTTGTTGAAATTTGTAGCAATTTACAAGTTGAAGTTAAACCGAAGTAATGCTTAACGCTTGTTGAAATTTGTAGCAATTTACAAGTTGAAGTTAAGCCGAGATAATTGTTTACCTTCACTTGTTGAAATTTGTAGCAATTTACAAGTTGAAGTTAAATTGAAGTAATGTTTAACGCTTGTTGAAATTTGTAGCAATTTTCAAGTTGAAGTTAAGCCGAGATAATTTTTTGTCTTCACTTGTTGAAATTTGTAGCAATTTACAAGTTGAAGTTAAACCGAAGTAATGTTTAACGCTTGTTGAAATTTTTAACAATTTACAAGTTGAAGTTAAACCGAAGTAATGCTTAACGCTTATTGAAATTTGTAGCAATTTACAAGTTGAAGTTAAGCTGAGATAATTGTTTATCTTCACTTGTTAAAATTTGTAGCAATTTACAAGTTGAAGTTAAACCGAAGTAATGCTTAACGCTTGTTGAAATTTGTAGCAATTTACAAGTTGAAGTTAAGCCGAGATAATTGTTTATCTTCACTTGTTGAAATTTGTAGCAATTTACAAGTTGAAGTTAAACGAAGTAATGTTTAACGCTTGTTGAAATTTGTAGCAATTTACAAGTTGAAGTTAAGCCGAGATAATTGTTTATCTTCACTTGTTGAAATTTGTAGCAATTTACAAGTTGAAGTTAAGCCGAGATAATTGTTTATCTTCACTTGTTGAAATTTGTAGCAATTTACAAGTTGAAATTAAGCCGAGATAATTGTTTATCTTCACTTGTTAACATTTGTAGCAATTTACAAGTTGAAATTAAACCGAAGTAATGCTTAACGCTTGTTGAAATTTGTAGCAATTTACAAGTTGAAGTTAAGCCGAGATAATTGTTTATCTTCACTTGTTGAAATTTGTAGTAATTTACAAGCTGAAGTTAAGCAGAGATAATTGTTTATCTTCACTTGTTGAAATTTGTAACAATTTACAAGTTGAAGTTAAGCCGAGATCACTGTTTACCTTCACTTGTTGAAATTTGTAGCAATTTACAAGTTGAAGTTAAGCCGATATATATTGTTTAACACTTGTGAAAATTTGTAACAATTTACAAGTAGATCATTGTTTCGCACTTGTTATAACTTAAGAAAAGTTTAAGAAATTGAGATTAAACTAGTATATGTTTATCCTTATTGAAATTTGTAAGCAATTTACAGGACAAGTACTTGCCGAAGAAAAACGTCAGGTGGCATAACTGAGGTGTGTCACCCCGAGAAGATTGCACAAAGAAGGAAAAGTACATAAGACATGCAAAATATTATAAGTATAGAATCATGTAAGAGCAGTTAGAAAAAGATCAAGACATAATTCATGGTGATTGACACGCCCTCGCCATACAATATCATCTTGGGAAGGCCATGGTTGCATGCAATGCGGATAGTTCCCTCGATGTTACATCAACTACTGCGGTTCTCAACAGAACATGGGATTAAAGAAGTCAGAGGGGATCAACTGCAGGCGAAGAATTGCTCCATGGCAGCAATGAAATTCACCTGCAGCATTCGAGAATCAGAGAAGGCAGAAATTGAAAACGAGGACATAGAGGTCCTAGATGATGTCGGCAAGGAGCCAACCGAGATGAGAGAAGAGGCACTGAAAATCCTCATCCAGGAGGAGGATGAAGAACGCTTCTTTCTTCTCGGCTCAGGTTTAGCCGAAGAAGAAGAAAGAGAATTGGAAGCCTTTTTTTTAGAGCAAACATTGAGGTATTTGCTTGGACACCTTACGAAATACCTGGCATTGACCCCGAGGTCACCTGCCACCAACTGAACGTCGACAGGTCGGTCAAACCTGTAATCCAACGAGCAAGAGGACCGACGCGTCGAAGCAGTAGAGGAAGATGTAGACAGACTTCTAGAGCCCAGGGCCATCCGGGAAGTCAATTACCCGACATGACTATCAAATACAGTGAAAAAATGAATGATAATCAAGGAGCAAGGAATGTTAACATCGGCCAACAACAGACATTTTTCAGAAGCAAAAAAGGTTGCATATGCAAAGAAAACAAAAGTGCAAAGATGAAGACTCTAAGAACTAGGGGCTAGGATAAGAACGTCGGACTAATCTACTACAACGGTTAACGGTGGTTCAGCATTGGCAGTTAGCTGGGAGAGCTTCTCTACCATTATCTCGGCAACAATTTCAAGAAGGACACAAAACTACTCGGCATCAATGGCAGGATATAGAAGACAGTTGGGAAGACTTCTCAGCAGCTTTCTCGGTCTCGAGCTCAACATCGATCTCCCGAAGAGTTTGATCAAGGCTCTTCTCGGCAATTGGCACCTCGGAGTTTGAAGGCAAGGATTGAAAGCAAGAATCTAAAAAAAGACACAGAAAACATAAACAAGAATGTAATTCGTAATCAAGAATGGTGATGAAGCTATCAGGAAATTAAGACAAAAAGATTGCACAGGTGTTTCAAGCCAAGAACAGTGGCAGAAATCAACAGATGTGTGAACAGTGTGTATTCAAGAAGATGATTTGGAAACAACGGTAAAACAACAATGGTGATTAACAATCAAGTAGAGCTCATTGGAAAGCAACGAGAAATAAAACCAGGAGAAACAGTGGCTTACCATAAAAAGGGAAGCCGGAATGAGAATTGCTGAAGTCTGACGACAATGACACAATGACGTAAGCTTCACCGGAGGAGAGGAACGAAGACAGTTGCAGAAGCTTGAAAGCTTGGAACAATGACGGATTTAAGCAAAAGAGCTAGAAAGAGAAAAAGCCAGAGGATTGAATGAAAAAAGAGAAAAATCAGAGTCAAGAAGACGACAAAGTTCAAGAATAAAGCTAAGTGCACAGGCACTAAGTAAGTATGTAAATAACAAGAAAGTAATGACCCAGACACGATGTTAGCAACAGAAAGCGGATATGACAAGAACATTGCCAGGCATTCAAACAATTCCAAACTTGATGAGAGACGAAAAATAGAAGGCAACAGATGGCAAGTAAACAGATTCAAAAGAGTTGTGAAAGATTGAACTCAAAAGCAAGTAAAGAGTTTATGAACCTACAAAGTGAAATGAACGCCGATATGAAAATCACCGGAGTCAAATAGATGACTAAAAGTCGGGAACTCGCCAGAGAGTGTGAATGGAGCAGTTGCAAAACTCTTAGAGTTTACGAATTAATGGAACCAGAACCTCGCGAGGAGGTGCGATTTCAAGCAGCTTGGAAGGCATGAATCTTGATATTTGACAGAAGTGGATAGTAAAGTCCAGGGAACTTTGAGGTCGGCGAGTTTGATCTCGGACAGAGGGGCATAGATGAACGAACAGTGTAGGTTCCATCACCTCAGAATGCCGAGGTAATAAAACCTAAGGGGCAGTTGTGAGGATATATTTTATGAGTACCAACACGTGGCAAGGTGATGCCGACGTGTCAGCCGAGGTGCCACGTGTCCTGGTCGTGACGCCGAGGTGATCTCGGCAAGGCCGAGGTTATCTCCGAAGATATCGGAATCCGAGATAAGCGGATAAAGGACAAGAGTCCTAGAATAAAGAGGGAACTCAACCTAGATATGGACAAGAGTCCTAGATTGGGAGAAGACTTCAGTTTGGGTAAAGATAAGACTCTTAGAGAGTTTATCTTAATCTTACTGGGAGTCCAAGATTAGTAGTAATACTGAGTCCATACAAGTTAGGCTTCTATTAGGACTAGGTTTATATTGGCTATAAAAGAGAGGCACCCCCATGGGTCTAAGGTATGCTTTTGATACTCAAGCTTGTGAGTTTAACACTTGATTTATCTTTGAGAGATATACTGACTTGATCGTTAGAGTGCCCCCGGGTGAACGAACCACCGCTGGAATCTTCTCTTTCTGTTGCAGGTCAGCCAGGTACCATCTATTCTGTCGGTGCTCTCCAGCAGGTTACTAAGCGGGCAGTGTGGTCAGAAAATCACCCACACAAATGGAATCAAAATGGGATAGTTTTCTATAAAAAAAAGAAAAAAAAGAAGAAGAAGATGGTTTTCATGATTATTTATCACTAAAATTAATTCCACTTATCACATAATATTATTTAACTTATCTCTGTAACTAATTGTATTTATCACATAATATGATCAAAAAATGAAATTTACTTATTATTTTTATTGATCGTATTTATCACACATTGTAATTATATTTGCTATAATTTTTTAGATACAGTATAATAAAAGCATATAATATAGTTGTACCTTATATTTTACATAGTAGTTTTCAATGTCTGTAAATTTATCAATTATAGAGAATGTAAAATTATTTTAAACATGTTAAATACCATTAACAGGATTCATAAATAAATTCAATTTCAGTGGCTGTTAAATTTACCCTTTCACTTTTTATATAAAGCTATATGAATATTTTACTTAATAAATCTTACAAAATGAATTGTTTGAATTACTAAAATCAATCCCAAAATAAGTTTATCAAATTTAAACACTCTCTTAAATTGAGATAACCAACCAAACTCTTTATGGATTAGAACTCATTATGTGATGCAATGATTATTATTATTTTTTAAATATGATGAATCTTATACGTATGTATGATTTTATTATGCAAGTTCAGGTAAAAATTAAAATACATTCAATTACAAAAATCAACAATAACAACAACAACAATAATAATAATACAAGAAATTAACGGGTGCTTCCGTTTGCAAAGTTGGTTTGAAGGCTATTTTGGCTAAAATAGTCACAAAAAACAAAATAAATTTTTTAGCCCAATAAGACAAAATATCACATCTAACTTATAATCATTACATTATTTCTCTCACAAAAAAAGTTAAAAAAATCAAAAAAGTCAAAAGTCCTTATCAAATCAGGCCTTTTAACCCCAGACTAAAATAATAAAAAAAGTTAAAAAGTCAAAAAATTAACCCACTTCTCAAACGGAGGAGTGGGGAAGCCATATTTTAATCTCACATTTGAAATGAGAAGGGAGCAACACATGTGATAATTCTTCACAGGGAATGGGCAATGGCTTGAAATCTTCACATGGACATGATGTGCTTCTTTTGGAACCCCCTTAGACACAATCCCTATTAGATGTGTTTGGATAAAAAATTTTGGTAAACATTTATTAAGTGTTGGTTTGAAAATAAGTTATTTTAATAATTTTTTTGATTAAAATAAGAAATTCAAAAAAAATTGTATATTTAAAACGATTTTTCAACTTTTTACAAAAAAAAAATAAGTGTAAAAAATAAAGAAGCAAAAAAATATTTGACTTTTTTATATAAATTTTAAATTTTTTTAACTACTTTTTTTAAACTATTATAGGGAGTTCTCAAACCAAACCCAGAAGAAAAAAAGAAGTGACAACAAAAAAAATTGACTTCTATTTTATTCAATTTTCCCTCCACGAATCTCCTCTTAAATTTTTGACCCAAACACAACCATGAAATTTAGGCAATTTGAAGACAAGATCACAAGGGAATCACAAGTTCTCAGGGTCTACCATCCGACTGCGAACGCACAAAAGTGAGAGACGGACTGCCAACAGTCTGCACGCAAGACAGAATTGTGCCTGCATGAAAGTGAGAGACGGACTGCCGACAGTCTGCACACAAGACAGAATTGTCCCTGCTTGAACAGGAAAGCCTACCGAGCAAATAAACCGTTAACCCGATCCACTTGTTGCCCGCTTGCTTTCCCACCTCACTTCCGCATCTACCTTAGCATCCCAAGTAAGAATTTTCCGATTGCTTTAGCAGACACTTCACCTCCTGGTTTCCACCTGTCCTGGCCAAAACTATGGAACTCATTTGAAAAGTCAATTTGCTATATCAGAACGTGAACTCTGAGAATAGGGGTATACAAGTTAAACCACCTTGAATCAATCCAAGACCGCTAAACTAAAAGATTCCTTTACCAAGTAAGCTACGCAACCGTCTCACATGTTCAACTCATCAATCCACAAAATTGTCCCACAGCAAAGGGATTATTGATTGATTTTTGTTCTTAATCTAAGAGAGATTTTTGTTGCTTCATGAAAAAATTAATTGCAATCAAATCACATCTCAATATCAGAATTAGTCATAGGCTCATAGCACTATTTTAGCACACAATACGACAAATCATGAGTGGTTACAACGTATAGCACACAATAAGATAATTGCAAGCAAAAAATTCCAAGAATGAAAAAGATCCAAAACCCTAATCACATCAATAAAAGCCATGTCAAAACAGAAAACCCTACACAAACTTGCACACACAAACAAATGTGCCTATGCATGCCTCAAATCATTTCAATTTCAAAAAGACCACCACCATTCTTGTTCAGATTCAATCAATCCACAGCCAAAATCATATCACAACTCTCAAATTTAGTAGTTCCAACAATAAATACTACCAACCAAATTCATCGTCAATACCTACGAAGGCCCCGATCAAACATCGGGACAGAAGGGCACTCATGCGCTTGATGACCCCTCCCACCACAGTTGTTGCATATGACAATTGATACACAGTCGCGGCTGATGTGACCCAGATGACCACAATTACGACATATTATGTCACGGAAAGGACCCCCCACCATTTCTGGTGGCGGCAAGCTCGACTTGGGGCATTGGCGCGCCACATGACCTGATATATTGCAGATGTTACAGACGGGGTCGTTTGGGCAGTCACGGGCAAGGTGACCGGTTTTACGACAGTTGTTGCAAGCCTTCTCGTTGGTGCAATCGGCGGCAATGTGGCCTGCCTTGTAACAATTGTTGCAGAGTCTTGCATCGTGAGCAGGCAGACTTGGGTTAGAGCAATCACGAGCCAGGTGACCCATTTTACCGCACATATGGCAGACTGGATCATTGTGGCATTCACTTGCGAGGTGACCTGGCTCCTTACAGTTCCAACACATGGTTGTTGATGTGCACTCAGCAGCAATGTGACTAGAAATAAAGACAGAGTATTGGAAATATCAGATCTTGAAGCAGAGTGAAATGATGGGTTTATCAATTCCTCTGAGAAACCAACCACCAAGGCCAAAATTCTTTTGGCATTAGGAATTCTACTATGCAATTTTCCATTTTGAATAAAGTAGTTCTCCTAGGAATGGGCACCCAGGAGAACCCTAGAAGATCCAAAACAAATGTTTTCCACCAACAGACCAGAGAGGAAACTCTGGAAGATCCAAAAAAAATTTCATGCTACTTATCTGACCTAGAATCAATCCATTGACTCTTGAAAGTCAAAATCCACTGCGATTCTCATAAGGGTTGTACGCTAACTAAGCCTGAATTTTTATTTTTTTACACTTAAAAGGAAACCAGAGAAAACTAATCCTGACTAACTAAGCCTACAAATAATATTTCTAAATAAAAGGAAACCAGAAAAGCAAATTCCCTCATTAACGAAGCCTATTTCTAAGCTTGAAAAGAAAACCAGAGAAAATCAATTGCTCAGTTAACTAAACCTGAAAATACTATTTCTAAGCTTAAAAGGGACAACAATGACAATAAAACAGCACATTACTAGGATGCTTTTTATATGGCAAAACAGGAAGGTAATTTAACAATGAAAAGATATTTTCATCTCACCCAGGAAGTCCACAGTTGTTGCAAACAGTCACATTTGGACAATCTCTGGCAAAATGCCCAGGTCGTTTACATTTATTACACAGATAATCTTGCCTGAAAAATAAGAGTAAGGTCATAAGTAAAAAGTCAAACCCAAAGATAACTTCATGGCAGGAAATTTTAATTTGACCAAATACCAAAATTTTTTTTTTAATCAACACTTTGACCAAATACTATTAAAAAATGGAGATCAAGGATCAAGAAACAAATAAGGAGTCAAAATTTTGAATATAAACCAGTTAGTTGTATTCACTTAAATATGGACCATGGAACCCAAGCATAGAAACAATAAAAGCTGAGACCAAAATGTTATCACATGAGCAAGTTAATTGATTAATTCTTAAGATCATGACTAGAATAAAGATATCATATATCATAAATCATAATCATAATCATAATCATATTGCATATGTAATATTTTTCCATATAACCAAAAACACAGTGGCCTTGCTTGGGAGTAGGACAGTAGGGCTTCCTTGGATAGGCATGTGTTCTGTTGGTGCTCTGTCCAAGGTTGCTCTCTTTATTTGGAATGCGACTCGCGAAAGGATCCTTAAAATTCATAATCTCATTAGAAAACAACAATTTTTTATCAATTGGCGTTGCCTTTGAAATGGCGACAGGAAGTCAATTTCTCACTTGCTTATTCATGTTATCTCTTGTGTGGCTAGGGATCTATGGGGATTGGTATTGGTTTATTTGGAATGGATTAGGTGTTCCACTGGGATGTAGTGGCCATTATGTTTGGTTGGTGGGGAGGTGGGCTGGGGTGGGAAGCAAACGTGGAAAGCATGGTGCTTGGCTCCTATGGGCTTGATTTGGCTTTTATGAAGGGAGATAAAACAGAAGACTTTTCAAGGAAAATAGCTACCTTTTGAATAAGCTTACGAGTTGTTGTTGTTGTTGTTGTTGTTGTTTGTTATTTATTTATTTTTTTTTGTGTGTGTGTGGCCATTTTGTATAGTTCAAATTTAGGAAAAATTTGATAAATTATTTCCAACCTGGATCATATTGTGGATTTTGTAGATTCCCTTTACTTGTAAGAAGTTGTAGCATTTTTTGTCTTCTAGACTTTCATATATGGCTGCATCCCCTTCTGATGTCTCTTTTAATACAATTTGCTTTACTTATCAAAAAAAATATCATAGCTAACAGCGCAATACAAATGAACTTTGCAGTGAACCTATTTTAAAATAGTTTCCATACCAACAAGATAAAGATCCAGCTGAGATCAGTTCAGACTCATTTTGAAGCACAAAACAAATAGTATGCAAGTTGCCAACAAAGCAAGCCAAAAAAAATGAGAAGAACATAAAATAACATGTATATAAAAAAAGTGAACGAGGTTCAGGTAAACAAACTGATATTACAACAAATAACCAGAGCATTAAGGAAACACATTCTTCAAAGAAGAACCATGATGCAACTAAGACAAAAATGCAACTATATAGCAAAAAAACATAAATAAATAAAAAATAAAGAATGAAACTATTGATTTTCCTGAAATAGAGAAACATACACACCGGTACGTGCGGCGATCCCTTGGGTAAGGTGCATCACGGTAAGATGCACGTTCATTGCTACGAAACCTCTTGGCTCGTGGGGGGCTTCTACTTCTATCTGGAGTCATAATGAACACTGCCTCGTAATTTCTCAAATATATGGATGTAAACAAAGATCTGAACCACTACCCGAAGCAACTCCAAAAGTCAGGGACCAAACATCACCAAAAGGATCTCCTCCCTGACCACATAACCACGAAACCCAAACCATCCAAACATGAATCCAAAACCCTCTCCAAGCACCACAACCATAATTTACAGACAAGTCCATGTGCTCTTAGATGCATCATTATAAAAATCATCGGGGTAAAAAAAAATAGTGAGAGAGAGAAAGAAAAAGACAAAGTAAATGAGAACAAAACAAATACATGCAATCATATTTATCCAAAATTATTGACCTAAGAAACCTGAAGTCTAACTACAAAACACCATCAGTATACAATAAACTCTTTGATAATTAATAATGTTGGAGATTCAAAAATTTTAACAATACGATTATCACATTAAATGATATGATTCTCTTAATTTTCATCTACCGAATTTTTTTTATCAAATCTATATTTCAACATAAGAATAAAACATGCATATGTATTTTCAAGAGTAATGAATTTCTTTCAGAAAATATGCAGATCATAAATATAATAAAATTCAGTACTAGCAACCAACTGGGTTAGCCCAGTTGGCCAATATACTACCAATTGAGCAGTCAGGAAGTCATTTTTTGTCAATGTCAATGATTGATTATTTCCTTCTCAAGATGGGGATTTTTCTTGAATTGATTGCTTCTTCCCATCATAGAGTTTTGTTTTGGGGGACTTGCGTGTAGATTTTAATAAATGTACTTATTATTCAATAGATCCTATGATAATTAATGACATTTTTCATTAAACATTATTAAAAAAAGTCACTAATTATTAATTTTCAGCGACGGTTTAAAAATTGACACAAAAAATATCACTAATTATAAGTTTCAGCGACAGTTCAAAAAAATCGTCACAAAAAAATGTCACTAATTTACAACTTTCAATCACAGTTTGAAAAATTCATCACAGGAAAAAGTTACTAATTTTAAGTTTTAGCAACAATTTATAAAAACTGTAACAAAAAAGTCACTAATTGTCAATTTTTAGCAACGTATGTAAAACAATAGTCACAAAAAATTTATTTTTAACAACGATTTTATTATGACTTATTTTCAATAAGACTTGATGAGAATTAAGTCTAACTATTAAGACCTATAGGTAATTTACTTTTTTTTTTTTTTATTGGCACTAGGGTGTTCAGATCAAAACCGGGTGTTCAAGTCAAAACTCGACCAATCCCAGAGATACACAGCCCTCGGCAAGGGATTTTCCGCAAGTGTAGTTCGGTTAATTCAAGGGTTTTCCCTCAGCCCGATGTTCCTAAGAAATTATTAGCACCTAAGAGGTTTTGATCCCTGAACCTTGGAGGGAGCACACCCTGAGACCCAAAGCTTTGCCACCAAGTTAGCCCCTTGGGGTTTCTCATTATAGGGAGGTGTTTGGTATGGCTTATTTTGGCCAACTTATAGATTCTATTTTTGAAAAAATTATTTTGGGCTGTTTGGTTAAACTTATTTCAAACAGTTTCTGATTCTACCGACTTATTTTAATTCAAAAAAGCTTATTATGAGAAACTGCTCAGCCTTTATTTCTGATTATCAGCTTCTGCTGTCGACATGTTAATTTAAGATTATACTTTTAGATTTTTATTATTTTTTATTTTTAAAAAAATAAAAGACCCAAATGGACTATAGATTGTTATTATTATTTTTTTATGAGAAATGTAGAGAAGTAGTGAATAACAAAAAATAAAAATTAATTCAAAAAGTTATTTCACAGCTTATTTAACAAATACTACTCAACAAATTAAATCTATAATTCAACAGCTACATCAAACTGATTAACAACATCTGATTAAAGTTATAATCTATAATCTGTTAAGTTACATTGTGCTTGTTTGGTAGAGTTTTTTTCCAACTTATTTCAGTTTTTAACTTAATTTAAGCTGTTTTATTGTGTTTGGTATAGCTTAATAATACAGATTATAATTTTTTATAAGTCAAAAATCAATTTTTTCTTGAAGTGGCTATGGGGGTGCTTAGGAGATTCAGCTTAAGCGGCAAGTTGGGAAGGGAGGGACAAAGTTACTTAAATCCCCCTCATCAACTTCAACTATTACCAAAAACCCATATATAAAAAAGCTCTACCAAACACTGCTCACTTCTTCAGAGAGACAACTTGAGAGGCGATTTCTGGTGGCGTGAACCAAAACTAGTGTGCTCTCGCTCTCTCTCTCTCTCTGTCTCTGGTGTGAACCAGAGCTAGCTTTGTGAGCCCTCTCTCTCTCTCTCTCGATCTCTTCTTTCACTCATTCACAAACCAATCATAACTCTACTCTCATCAAAAACCCTAATTTCCCAAACCCAATTCAATTATCCTTCAACAGATACACCCATTCTAATCGCCTAATCAGTGACCAAGAAGAAGAATCAAAGGATGATGGAACCATAAATGAGTTCTTGTCCTGATTCGTGTGGATAATGCGTGGTAAACTCTCTGAAGTCTACACTGACTGTGACAAGAAGACAATTGATGGAATGCTTTTAATCATTGTTGGGAAGGCTGTATCAGAAATGGAAAAAGGTGGCCTGAACAAATGCTTAGATCAGCTGTGGCAACCCCATCCCATGATGATTTCGGTGAGGATCTTTAGAAAACAGTTTGGGAGATTAGCAATGAGGTATTATTGGATGGCATGAACAAGGCTAGGAAGAAGGAGAAAATGAAAGGGTTTCTTCAATCTGAGGAGGTTAAGGAAATGCGTAGATTTGCAAGCAAGGTTGTTAAAATCGGGATACTACGTTGGATCGTTAGAAGTGTTTATAGGATCGGATCGTAGAATCGGATCGAGAATCGTAAGATCCTACCGAAAAAGACAAATTACATAACAATTTAATTTAAATAAATATTTCTTATAAAGTATACACAAAATGAGCTTATATTTTATTAAAAAGAAGTGAAGATATTATGAAAAATATAATACTCCATATAAAATGTACATATAATATTATACAATAGAAAACTCGATGATAAAAGTTTTGTATTTCATTAAAAAAGAAGGTGAAGAATAAGAAGAATTTTATAACAAAATACTTCACAATCTACAATAATGCATAAAAAGTGAAGAAAAAATATTTAACAAAGTTGGATATAAAAATAGATTAAGAACTCAAAAGAATAGCTTAACCAAATAATAAGATTTGTCGTTAGCATCCCTGGTGGAGCGGATTTAAGTCACAAAAATAATCTCTCCAAAAATTGGGATAAAGTTGCAATCAGCTTACTCTCCTTACACTCCACTAAAGCTAAGTTTGTTTTTCCGACTATTTAATTTTCTTAAATTACCAAAATATTTAAATATTTGTTTCCTAGTTTTTTTTTCTTAGTCTATTTGATTCAATACAACTTAATTTTTATTATTTATTTTGACCACATAAAATGGTATTTAGACAACAAATATAAAATTTATAATAAAATATGTCATACAATACAAAACAAGGTTTGTAAATTGGATCGGATTCGGATCGAAATTCCACGATCTTATAAGATCCCACTACCAGGATCGAAAGATCCTACCTATAAGGAGTTTTTTACATGATCCGGATTGATTGTACTCAAACGGATCGTTAGATCGTAGGATCGTAAGATCCGAATCGGGATTCTGATAATCATGTTTGCAGGTGAAGTGGGTATTCATGGGGATCGACCTTCCGCCGTCGCGATGTCAATCCCCCATCGCGATCGATCTGTGTCTTCATCGTTGTCCCCTATCCCCTATCGCGATCGATGGAGAAGTGATCTCAGTAAAACTCTTTTTCGGTGAACTAGAGCTCTTTCTCTCTCGCCAGCGTTGTTCCGTGTCTGCGATGGAATGGCGGCGAGGGATGAGAGGAGAAGAATGGGCTGCCGGAGCATTTGCCTTTGCTGGAGAAGAACGGCGGCTAGGGTTTTCAGTGTTTCTTTAATAATAATAATAATAAAGCAGCATTTTAAGCCATTAATGAAATAAATTTTATATTAATTGATACTAATTAATAATTTTAGTATTACTTGATACTAATTAAGCCATTAATTAATAATAAATTAAAATGAATATAAAAAAATAATATGTTATGAAATCACAACATTAATATAAAGACATGAATATAATTAATATGTAAGAAGAGAAAAAAATAAAATAAAATAAAGAAAAAGAAGGAAAAAAATTAAGAGAATAAAAGAAAAATAAAGAAATAATTTGCACAATTTATTTCACAATTAATATTGATATAAATTGCACAATTTATTTCAATTAATATTTATATCCATTAAATAAATTGCACAATTAATATTGATATAAATTGCACAATTGCACAATTTAAATAAAGAAATAAATTGCACAATTTATTTCAATTAATATTGATATAAATTTATTTCAATTAAATAGCTTCTATTAAAAGAATAACAATTGTTATATTATTAATTGTAATGAAAAAAAATTTAATAAAAACATAATTACAATTTTTTTTTAAAATTAAAATCGAAGAAAAAATGAAGAATGCACCAAATTAGGTACTAATTATATCAACTTCCATTAATGAAATAACTTTTTCAAAATTTAAAGGGAAGAAAATGACAAAATTACAATTTTTTTGTTCATAAAAGCAAAAATAACTATTACACAACAAAAAATTATTTTACAGTTTATTTACTAAACACTACTCTTCCTTAAATCCATAATCCTACGGCTACACCAAATAGGTTACCAACTTATATTCACATCTATAAACTATAATCTATAATTACTTAACTTATATTCACAGCTATAAACTATAATCTATAATTACTTTCCTACATCTCTACCAAACAGGACTATAATCTGTTTTAACAGCTACACCAAACGGGGCTAGAGTTTTTGGTTTGCACTTGGACTGTCTTAGTTAATTATCTAAATGTAATTCTCTTCATATTTGTAAATAATATTCTACCGATTGTAAAAACCAATTCGACATAGAACAACTTGACACACTTCATAGTAAACAAATTAAGCCAAAACTGCTATTTTTACATTATTCCCAACTATGTCAAGAAACAATGATGTTGCAAGTTATCCATAATGCTAATTCTTCAAAATCGACACATTTTATATTTGAAAAGAAAAAAACAACACTTATTCTCCGTCACATCGCGCACAAACTGAGTGAAAATGGAGATGCTGGGACACAACTATGAAACATAGAATCTGAGAAAAAAAATTTAGATTGTGAATGTAATATATCGAAATACTTACAAACACATCGCATACAATCTCTATATATATACGTATAGAGAGAGAGAGAGAGAGAGAGAGAGAGACCTGGGGAAGGGAAGGTAATCGTCGCACAATTGGAACGTCCAGTTCTTGAACCCTAGCTCTACTACTATGGTTAAGTCGTGTTTAGGGGCAATAATAATAAGTAGCCGGTTCACCGTTAGACGGTGCTGAGCCGCACCGGATTCCGGTTCAAGCCAATCTTCCTTTTTCTTTTTTTATTTTATTTTATTTTTTATAATTGGATAAATTACAAATTATCCCATATAGTTCTAGAAATTATATTATGTCCCTAAGGTTTTTAATTTCATAACAAATATATTCTTTTATTAATAAATCATCAAGTTAATTAACAAGTTTTAATAATGTTAAAATTTTATTTTAATTAATAATTCAAATAATTTTATTATTGTATATGTGAACAGTTAGAAATTTTACTTTTTTAATTAATTCTGTTAAATAAAAAATTTTGACAGGGAAATATTTATAATTTTTCAAACCACAGAGAGTAATTCGTATTTTAAGCAAATCTCAATGGGTGTATTTATAATTTACCATTTATAATTTCATAACAAATAGAATATTTTATCAATAAATCATTCCCTTCCACCCCTTAAAATTTATAATTTCATAACAAATATCACATTTTATTAATAAATCATCACGTCGATTAATAATTTTTAATGATATCATAAATATATTTTAATTAATAATTTAAGTAATCTATATAATAAGGCAAGAGGGTTTTTGAAAATGTGTTAAGATGTATGAAAGATACATCTTAAATCAAGGGTTTAAATCCATTCTAATAAATATCAATGATTGAGATGTGTTTGATTCCCGCCCAAACGCTCATCTCTCTCTCACTCCTACGTCTGCCCAAATAGACGCCTCTCTTTACACATTCTCTCACTATAGATCTGGCCCTCTCTACACGTTCTCTCTCTACGCGTTCGCTCATCGCTGCCATTGAAGGGGAAGATCGAACTTGGCTCATCGACACCTACCCTCCTCGCACTCGCACTCACTTCCTGCAAATGATCTCTTTGAGCCCCACAATTCATTCTCTCAATCCCAATCAGACGGCTGAATCAGGGGAAGATCGATTTCTTTGATCAAACGACTGTCCTTGCACCTAAACCCACCGCCGATTCATCCTGACCGTCAAGTAACCGACGCCCTCGAGCTGCAATCGTGCGCGAGCACCCAACAGCTGTGGGACTACATGAGAGGGAAGCACAGGGACATACAAGAGAGGGTTGAGGTCTGATCTTCAGACTCCGGTTGAGATCTCCAAGAACGATCATCCAGAGCTGTATATGAGGCAGCTTCTGGGTCTGGTCAAAGAAGCTGGGATTAGGCCTTTTAGGTATGTTGCTGATGACCCTTCCAAGTATTTCGCCATTGCTGAGGCTGTTGGCAGTGTTGATGTCACGACCCAAACCCGGCCCTATGGGTTTAGCACCGTAACCGGCCAGTAATCCGAGATTACCGAAGGCCTGCCTAACAGTAATCCAGTAAAACAGAGTACAGGGCCTGGCGGAAGCCAATACAGTAAATAAACAATGTCCAATGAGCTGTGACAGTCTACACATACAAGTATAATCATTCAGAACAGGGATCTAATCCCGATTAAACAGTACAGTAATAGTCTATACAGTCTATACAGTAAACAAAACAGTTACAGAGACAGACGGAGAATATTAAAACACCCCAAAGCCGAAGCTTGAACGGCTTAGAACCTCACAGTGAGGCACAGTGGTTGGCTGACAAAACAAAAGCTTGCCTGACGCTCCTAGCAGCGGTCCAGTGCCTGAACACCTACATATATATATGAGCAGTGAGCTAAAGCCCAGTGAATAACATAATACGTAAAGAGGTTTAGGATGAATGTCTTTTCAATATTTAAAACAGTCCATTGATTCAGTATATCGGTCAGTCAGTTTGTGGCTCATATTTGATGCCGTAACAGTCATTTAGAAATCATAGTAATCGTACGTGGCACATCCGTTAGCAGTACTAGTAGCAGTGTCAGTACAGTAGCAGTAACGGTAACAATAACAGTACAGTGGCAGTACAGTAGCAGTAACAGTAACAGTAACGGTAACAGTACAGTAGCAGTACAGTAACAGTACAGTAGCAGTAACAGTAACAGTAACAGTACAGTAACAGTACAGTTCTTATGGACTCAAGAGGTGTCTCGCACAGATTCTAGAGGTGGCTCACTCTGTAGCACTTAGTTCCGTGCAGCACTTTGCTCCAAGTTTCACAGATTATAACAGTCATATGTGGTACATCCAGTAGCTAAACAGTACAGTAGGTCTTAATAGACCGGGTCTTAATAGACCAAACAGTGAATGATGGCCATCATATCAGTAAACAGTAGTGGTTCCAACATGGGAACCGACAGAGATCTCTGTAACAGTAACAGTAACAGTAACAGTAAATGCCAAGGATGCTACAGTACAGTTTAGAATATAGGACATACATTCATTCAGTAAACAATATCAGTTCAGTAAATAGTTCAGTTCAGTATTCAGAAGATAATAATTTGAACGTATCTTTACACAATCGTTACTCACAGAGTTCTGGGCTATAGTAAGCTAGAGCGTCTCCTCGGAAGTCAACCCTACACAGTCAACAGATCGAACACACACTAAGCTACACAGTTGGGAAAGATAAGAACTTAACCCCTAATGCCTCGGTGTGTTCTACATCTATATCCTCATTAAGATGTCTTAAACTAGGCCTAAGAATGCCTAGAATGGGAAGAGGATGCAAATATGCACTCAGAAAACATTTTCAGAAAATCAGAGTTCCCGCTCGAGCGTGAGTTTCCCCGCTCGAGCGGACATACTAACAAAGGTCTCCGCTCGAGCGTACATTAATCCGCTCGAGCGGACTGTAAAACAGTGCAAGATGCTGGGAGCTCGAATTCCCCGCTCGAGCTTTACTTTCCCCGTTCGAGCGGGAGACCAAAATCTGGAAAATCCAGATTTGAACTCCAATGCTCAAATCAAGTTTCAATGCATCAAATTCGATCATTTTGGGCTAATTTTCTGGAAAACACTTCAAAACTCATAATATAACATGTTTCAAAGATCAATTTGAGAAATCAAAGCCCAAAAGTAGCTCAATTAAACATGATTTCAAACCATGTTTCAAGAACAACAACTCAAATGTGACATGCATGGCTTTAATCAACTTCAAAGCTCCAAAGTAAGTTCAAATGAGTCTAAACTGCCAAAAACATGATGAATTCATGATCTACTCTCAAGACATGAACATGCATGTGAGGAATTATGAACTACAACCTCAAAACTTAGCGATATAAACATGCATGCAACAATTAAGCTTCATTTCAACAACTTAAGCTAGTTCTATACTCAAATCACTACTTTTGACATGAATCATGCAAGAACAAGCTCAATTCATAACAAGAGGGTAATTACACTACCTTAGGTCTTGTAGTTCAAGAAATGAAGCTCAAATGGGCAATCTACACTTCAAATCTTCAAGTTCTCTAAGCCAATTCACAATGAAATCAAGTTATCTCCTCTCTCTCTCTCTAGTTCGGTTATGCTCTCAAAATGAGCTGAGGAAATGTTTTGAATGAAGTGTAATATGATTCAAAGATGGTCCATATAGTGGGCCACTAAGTGGTAGAATAGTAAATAAGTCCAACTCTTGTAATTGACCACTATTTAATCTAATTTAGTCATACTAAATCACATTTTAGATAAATATGCCAAAAAAATCATATAAATTCCAATGGTCACAAACATCAATCAATTTCAGATTCGGCCGCCGATAAGGCCTTCAATTTGTAGTTTAATGCATATGACATAAACAGAAAATTTGGCAGTCAAACAGATAGACAATACTTTTAAACAGATACAGTCAGTCAGTTAGTTCTAGATTTCAGTCAGTTCGATTACCAATAGTAATCAGTCTCAGTTTAGCAGTAATCAGCGGCTAATCAGTAATCAGTGACGAGGGTTGTTACAGTTGACATGTCACTCGGTATCAAGATGGGGGTTCAATACAGGTATTTTTTTTTCTCTGTATACTATAATAGTAATACCCTTTTCCCTTTTTGGGTTTTTGCTTTTCAAATTTGAATTTTGTGTTTTGTACTTCTATGTGGTATTGGGTTTAAGACTCTGATTTCATCTTTTGGGGATTATATTATATTACTACTGTATTGGATTTTGAGTCGAATGGAAATTGGGTTGTGTGTTTATTGAAATTATTGTTCAGGCAATTTGCTCATTTGGTTACCTCGGGAATACATATTTGGCCTCTTGGTTGTGGATTAATTATGCTTATTTGATTTTAAAAAATTGTATCTTTAGTAGTCATATTATACATTGATTTTGAAATAGTGAATTCAAACTAATAATTTGCTTCAGCGGCTTTTCGATACCATACTGGTTTAATTCAATTCAAATTGTTGTTTTGAAAATTGCTGGCACATTTTTATTTTATTAATCGTAGTAGAGTCCAACGCTTAGTAGACACTCTTATGCCTGTCAATGCTATAATCACACACTAATTACACTTAGCCACTCACCTTCTTAAAGAATTAGACATTGTTTGCTTGGTCCAACGTTTGTATAGCGATTTCATATTTTTCATCTACTAATTACTTACAGGGAGAGATGATACTTTGTCAATTTGAATTGTTGGGTCATTTAGTAGTATTTTTTTTTGGATTAATCCTAAGAGCCATTAAATTAGTTCCTAAAGTTTGATCCATGCTTTTTCTAAGTTGTTGATCCCATATCTGGATCAATAATCATTTCTAAATGCTTTTGAATTTTTCTACCTATGGTTTTTTCTACCAATGGATTTTTCTCCTTAAGTCGGTATTATCTCAAAGTCCAAATTCATTTGTACACCTCTGTGATGTGTCTTGCACTTCTATACATGGTTGTTTCCCTCAATTATAAGTCTCCTTTGCAACTTTTCAGATGTTCCCCTAGCACTATCATTTGTTCACGTTTGTAGAACAAATGAGGTGTAAGTCAGTGATGAATGCAGTAGTCAAACTCTGTCATTTTTTGATGTATGTAGATAATTACAATTTCATTGTGAAATTGATTTTTGATTACTGTTCCTGAACTGAATGAACAATGCTCTGCATTTTGTGGATGTATGTAGATAATTGATTTTTTATTTTTGATTTTTGATTACTGAACTGAATGAACACAACTACTGTTTGAACAACAACATGAATTGTGATTACTGTTCCTGAAAATTAGATTGGAATTGGAATCAACTTTTCATCAAACAATGCTCTGCATTTTGTGGATGTATGTAGATAATTAAAATTTCTTTCGTTTATCATTTTTGAAAGAAAATTAAATTTTTACGAATTTACTAATTTACGTAATTTTATATAAAATTACATATAAATGTATTACACAAAGAAATATTTCCTCCTTTTGAATTGTAGGGTGCTTGGAACCATGGTAAAAGTCATAATTTTTTTTAACTTTTATTAAAATTATATCAAAAAAATTAATTTTTAGCCGGTCTTGCGGACGCAAATTTAATTTAAAAATTCCAAAAAAGGAAGCTATTAAGAAATTCAATTGCTTTGAATTTTTTTATTTTTTTTGGGCCTTTCTAGATTTCTTTTCAATTTTTTTTTAAAAAAAATTATTTTTTCAATCCATCTAATCCAGTAAAATTCAAAATCCTAAAGCTTATTTACATTTTTCTTTAAATTCAGTAACGATGCAAAAATAAGTCCAAAAAAAAGAAAAAGAAAAAGAAAAAAATCTTATAAAATGCTAAAGACAGTCATGAGCCTGTAAATAGTGTTGACGTGTGTTAAACTTGAATGTACCATGGCTTTGCTCTTCTTCTGCTCTATCCTGTTCACCGGTCCTAATTTCCCTTTTCATTGGAGGCCGTAACGACGACGATGACCCTATTCTTCTTCCAAGATTTTATAGAGAGTGTGTGCTATTATTAGAGGAGAGAGAGAGAGAGAGAGAGAGAGAGAGAGAGATTGATATTTATAAACAGAAAAAACTATACGTATATATGTTGGGTCTGGAGCGGTAGCTAATATGGAGAAGGATTTTGATTCAAAGCTAAGGATTGAGAGCAATTCTTCCAATTGAGGGAACATACCCAGATCTAAGAGCTTTGAATTGGGCAGTATCTATGGCGTTGGTTCTTATTCCAAGGTCTCATTTTTCTTCATCATATTTAAATTTTTTATTGTATTTATTTATATTTATTAATTATTATTATTATTATTGTGAATTAATTTGATTTATGTTGATTTATTATGGTGTTTTGATGATTTATATTCATTAGAGGTTAATTTGAATGTCAATTTGAATGTCATGTTTCATCTATCATTTTAGGGTTAGTTTAGATTGTTTATGGGTCATTTAAATTGGGTTTGAACATTATTAGCTAAAAATACAAAAAATCAGCTTTTAACCAACTTTTCAAAACAACTCATAATTATTAGGATTGGTTATAATAAGTGTACATTAAGATTAAAGTATTTTCGGGTGCAAAGCCAGTACCAGTGTTTGATTTTGGATTTTTGAATGGATTAATTATTTTTTTGTTGCTCAATCACTCTGCAGCAGAGTGCGTCCCAGACACGCTAATTTAGCTTCGTATCCAGGTAATCGTCTATTTACTTATAGGCTTTTCTTTTTCTTTTTTTTCTTCTTCTTCTTTTTTTATTTTTTTATTTTTTTATTTTTTTTCTTATATTAATTATAAGTATATGTTAAAGTTTGGTAGGCTTATATGCCACCAAACTGGTTTCCATTTTTTTTAAAAAAATTTTGGTGGGTTTGGATCCGGATCAGCATTATTTATTTGTTTATTTATTTTTAAATTGAATGTCTAAATCTAGGGAATCACTATCCTCAATTGGGATAGTAATCCCATCTATAAAATAAGGGAGAAGGGTTTTTGAAAATGTGTAATTTATCTTAGGGATACATTTTGATCCAATGGTTTAAATTGTTTCATCTAAACTTCAATGGTTGATATTTCCCGCCCAAATGCTCTTTGAGCATCAACGGTTGAGATCAATTACCATCAAGATCTAATGGTCCAAAATGTAAATTGAAGAAAATCTCTGTCTCTCCTCTCCGTCACAGGTACTCATCTCCTCTCTCACTCTGATTTCAATTTTTGAACTCTCTCTCTCTCTCTCACTCTCTCTACCTGCATCGAAGCCCATCCCGTGTGACGACCACCAACCATCGCGAGGTCGACGACCATCGACCACCTCTCCTCTGTGTGTCATCCTTTCTCGACAACACCACCGACCACCTCCTCTCCTCTCACCTTCCTCCTTCGTCTCTCTCCCCTTGCAAGGTAAACTAGAACTTCTAACTTTTGCAATTCATGATGTTTTTGTGGGTTTGGTTGTAAAGTTGCAATTCATGATATTTTTTTGCTTGAATTTGAATATTTTTGTGGGTTTGTAAAGTTGAATCTAGATATTTTTGTTGAATCTGGATGTTTGGTTGGTTGAATCTGAATATTTTTTTGCTTGAATCTAAATATTTTTCTGGGTGTTTGGTTGGGTTGATGTTTTTGTGATATTGCATGTTTGCATTACCTGTGTGTTATGTGGCAGTTGAAAGGATGGTACAGCAAAGATGATGTCGTTGCTGAGTGGAAGGAAGTGAAAGGGGATATGTATTTAGACGTCCATTGTTATGTGAGCGGGCCTAATCTCTTACTAGACCTCGCTGCAGAGTTTAGATACCATATATTCTCAAAGGAGTTGCCATTGGTAAGTTCAAGTAGGCAACACCGATACCTCATCTATGTAGAAAGCACTTGGCACATCCAAAGAAACAAATGATAGAAATTTGACAGGTTTTAGACCTTATTATCAGCAATTCAATGAGTTGGAATGCTGAGTTTTAGACCTTATTGAGGATTTTAATTTTTAATTGAATAGATTATTGAGTTGGGATGGATGATTCATAGCTGAACTCTTCTCTGTCATGGCATGGCAGGTTCTTAAGGTTGTGATGCATGGAGATTCTCTGCTTTTCACTGAGCATCAAGAATTATTGGATGCATTTGTTCGAGTTTATTTCCATTCCAATTTGAAGAAATACAACCGCGTGGAATGTTGGGGCCCACTTAAGGATGCTGCACAGGTACTTTAACCCGCGCGCGCATGACTAATACACTGAGACATATCTTAGATTGAAGAATGTTAGATAAAATGCCCTTTTCTTAGCAACCATGCCTTACCAAGCTAGCACATGTTTGTTTGTAATGTCACCCTTTAATAATCGATCAAATTACAAACAAATGCAAATTCTATAATTTCCATAAATGATGCTGAGTTGAACTTTCATTTGAATTTGATCATATAAAGTTTTGAACAATCAATTATGACTGTTTAATGTTACAATCACAGAAACAGTTTAATGCATATGAACAATAGTTTTGAGCAATCAATTCTATAAATTAATGTTACAATCAATTCTATAGTTTTGAACAATCAACCAAATCCAAATTCTATATATGCATATGAACAATCACAGAAACAGTACAGTTTAATGTTACATTGAAATCTCAGCAACCCAGCAGAGGGTTTTGTTTTAACAATTGGTTACTACAATACCCAGAAGAAAGTTTTGATATTTTTTGCTTTTAAATTTTTGGGTGTTGTTTTGTGGTTCAGAATTTGTGAATTTTGTTGCTGCATTTTAGGAAAGGAAAGTTGTGTTTGGTAGGATTCACTAAACAGTGAAACATGTTCAGTTTAAGTGTTGAATTTGGTGTTTCTACTAAATCATTGGTTGAGGAAGTTTATGGTTCAAATTGGATTTTGATCTCATCCCTATGTTTAACATTTCCAGAGATATGATATTTACTGTTAGCTTTGGCCTCCCTGAATTTGCATTTTCTTAGCCTAGCTAAAGAAAAGAAAAGAAAAAGGAGGGGGATTAGAAAGGAATTTTGCAACTCACATGTGAGTTAAATCTCTCAGTAATGTAGCATCACTCTGCTAAATTTTAATCCAAATCAAGAAAAAACTAAAGAAAACAAATTGGCAGCAATCTATAAATCTAACCTATTAGAGGTGTTTTAAATTATTTGTTTTCTTGAGCTACATTCACCAACGATTAGTAAAACAATGGAGTCACGAATGAAGTGTTTAGGCATATAGACAATTACTTGAAGTGATTATGGGCACTGTATAATCGATTAGGCTACTGGGTTTTATTTACATGGACTATTCGATTTGAATTGATTAGATTCACTGTTTAATTTAAAAAGGCTAGCTTCTTATAGTTTCAATACATGTTTCTGTTTAGAACACATTATGATGTACTGAAGGCTAATATGGCAACATAGCTTCATCGATTGCTTCCCTGCAAGTACTAGACTAAAGCATATTATTTTGGATGCTAAACTCTGAGCCAATTTTTGCAAAGCAAGCTCTCATTTATCAAGGTGGATATGGAGGAGATTATGGTGGAATGTCTAATGAATTTCAGAGGTGAGGTTCAATAATGACTTATAGAATATTGATTTTCTAAGGACCTATTCAATAATTAATTAGGATGATAACTTCATATTTTTTTAATAATTGTGAGTTCAATTGCCCTTGCATTGGGGCTCTATTGTTTTAGCTAAGAATGAAAGAAAAAAGGCTGATTAGGATGCCATGAGAGGAGGATACGTTACTATGCTTCTTTTTTTTCAACACTATTTATTGAGTGTTAACATAACATACATTATTGGGCTCATCTATTGACAATTTAAGCTTTTGGGATAACTGGTGTTCTATCCGTTAATGAATGAGAGCATGGTCACATGTGAGTGGGAGTGTTAAGGATACAAATAATGAAATTACCCATACATCTTGATGAAGTTACTCCTTTCTCTAACAGCATAAGCTTTCAATGTGATGGTAGTGAAACTTGCTTGGTTGTAGCAAACAAGGAGACTGGTTGAGGATTTTTTCTGTGTCTTTACTTACGGTAGACGGTTTAATAGGATTAGGTAGTTCTTTTGATTTGCTACATCGTGTTTTAGTTGAGAGTGAAGTGGCCTTCGATATGACAATACATAAATGCTTTCCTGAGCTTTTATGCTTGAAATTCCTTTACTGAATACTGATTGTGAGCATATTTTCTTGCTGTAGGTGCGAACAATTTGATTCCCATGGAAATTGCACTTAAAATTGCTGAGAAAATCAGAGCACGTGAGAGGTTTGCAGCTTATATTGTTATTCCGATTTGGCCAGAAGGCAATCTAACAGGTGCTGCTACACAAAGGATTTTATTTTGGCAGGTAGGAACCAATTATGACTTCAACGCATAGCATTGTACTTTTGCATTTTAAAGGCAGCTTCAGAGATGGATAACTTTGTTGCTTTTTTTTCATTGGATTAATTTATTTTCAATGGGAAATCAAAAAATTCTATTAATCTGCCCATCAGTGTATATACTTCAGAAGGATCAATTTTTGATTTTGAAATTATCTCTCATATATTGTACAGAACAAAACAATGCAAATGATGTATGAGACCATTTACAAGGCTTTAGTGGAGGTTGGGCTTTAGAATGAATACACTCCACAAGACTATTTGAACTTACGTTCACATTTGGAAAGCACTGGTGTGCATTATTTGTTGTTTGTTGTTTGGTCTTAAATTACAGATGATTGGTTGGTGTGCATTGTTTGTTGTTTTGTTTTAATTAAATTATTTTAGAATTGCAAAACACTAGCGTGCATTGTTTGGTATCCAATTTTAATTTTTTAGAATTGTAGAATATTAGTTGGTGTGCATTGTTTGGTTAATTTTATTTTATTATAATTGCAGAACATTAGTTTGCCATTTTAATTTTAATGAACATTATAAATTTTATATGTTTATTCCTTAATTTGCATTAAGACTAAGGAGAGTTGTTATTTTTAATTGAATTCTGTAGAGGGTATGGTACAAACAAAATTATTAAAAGTTCTTTAAGAAGAAAAAATGTTACAGACTTCACATATTTTAACATGATACGTATATAAATTACAAATATATTTCGATCTCAATATTATTTACACCGTGCCTTTAGGCACGGGCATACACTAGTTTTATTATATAGAAGAACAGTTAAGAATTTTATTTTTTTGTTAATCATATAAATAAAAAATCTTGATAAGGGGATATTTATAATTTATCAAATTATAAAGACCATGTGTATTTTAAATATATTTGATGAAGTATATTTATAATTTATATATTTTTTTATACCAAACGGCTTTATGAAAACCAGATCTGGACCGTTTATCCAAGGACTCAAAACGGCAAATCGTAGTGGGGTCTAACTTTTATTTTGTGATTTCACTTTTATTTATTTATTTTATAATTTCATAAAAATTTGAGTATTGTACCTTGTGGAGAAGTGTAGGATGTTAATGTGTACGAACCTAATTTATTAAACTTCATTAATATCTTATTGAGTAAAAAATAAATAAAAAAGTATCGTTGTAACCAAATTTTGATTTGAATTTTTAGATATCATTTCATGTGTGCTACTAATGTATTGATTTAATAAATCTACCATACATATCTTATACAAATAAATTAATATTGATGATACAGCATGTTCTAGATGGAACGAGTTGGATTGATCAACGCTTTCCAAACTGTTGTCCGAGTGTTGAGCCCACAGAGAAACCTAAACAAGAGTTCAACGAGGAACAGAGAGTCCCCCAGCGAACCCTCCAACGAGCAAGTTAGAAAAGTGAGAGTGATGGGGCATAGAGATAGAGTGGTGATAGAGAACTTAACCTTCTCTTTGTCTTAGAAGGCTACTTATATGTCCACTCCGAAAGTCTATATTCTAGCTTGCCTTGTTCGTGGTGAGGCTATACTGTTCCGACGTGAAGGAGTTATCGTAATAAATGCTGCAGGGGAACTTATTAATGACTGATGTATGGTGCAATAACTTTGCAAGATTTTTGTCTATTGATGTGGCTAATTCTACTCTTGACACGTGTCTGATATCATTCATTGTGCTTGGTTGTGATTTTTTGAATATAATTTTTTAAAAATTTTATACAATTTATTTGATTATTCTAAAAAATGAGTTATATTTTAAAAAAAAACAATAAATGAGCCATATGATTATTCACGTGATGTGGGAATAGGTAAGCTTTAGTAGAACCTACTTCTGCTCCTCCTTATAACCTTTGGCATTTGTGCAAAATAGATTACTTAACAAAAAAAATTCTGTCTCAAGCTAGTGTACAACAGAGGCTTCAGTGGACCTTCTCGTGGCTCGTGTGAGATCCAACCTGTAAAAACATACAGGCACGTATTCAAAAAATTTTAAATTTTCTAAATTTTTTATTTAAAAAAAAAATTCAATATTTATTGATTTGGTCAAAATCTCTTGATCAGCATTTATTAAATTTTTTCAATCTACATGCCTTTTCACATGCCTGCATTTATTGATTTGGTCAAAATCTTCTTATCAGGATTTAAAATTCCCTCATACAAATAATTTGACTATTTATTTAAATTTCATGGAAATTCAACGATTTTCAAAATAAATATAAACATAAATTTTTAAATCGTAAATTTGTAAAAAAAATTATGATTTCATAAATAAATTTACACATCGATTCACATTTTTTTTTTAATGCCAATTTGAAATAATTGGGCGTTTTTTTGAAATTACGATTTTTCTGAAATTTTGGTTATTTTGAAATTTTTTACATAAATTTGCCAAGCGTACAATTTTGCGAATACAAATTTATGATTTCATTTTGTGCATAACATTTATGAAAATTTGATTATACGAAATAAATTTTGTAATGCCAATTTAGAAAAAAAAATTACGTTTTTTATGGTTGCAATGAGTAGAAATTTTATAAAAAAATGATACAGTTAATGGTAAGATATATACCCATAAATGGGTGCATACCACATTATGTTTTCATAGGTCCAAGTATATATATATATATATATGTATGTATGTATATATACATATATGTTTTAAAAAAATGAGAGAATGTTCTGATGTGATTTTTTTGTGTTTTTTTAATTGTTTCAATCATTAATTTGGAGGGAAATTTGAAATAGTAATGATGTATTTTTTAGAAAACCAAACAAGCATTTTTTTTCAAAAAATAGTTTTCAAATCACTTTTTTAAAAAAATGCAACCAAGCATGGTGATTGATTCTTGGTGTAACGTTGGGTTCAGGAAAGTTGGGCTTTAGTATTTGAATCATGGATTGGGCCATAAGTAGTGGGCCAAAAGCTCCTACCCACTTATGTCAAGTATAAAAGAGTTGTAAATTTGTGAGTGTAGACGTCCCCGAACGCCCCGGGAGGGTGAGTCCCGTTCTGTTCATTTGGGCTCACTATAGCTCAGGACTCTCAGATTGTCACGGTTCTAAATCTGAACCAAAGAGTCCAAATCTGGCAAATCGTTTTGAGAAAACAAATTTTGAAAGAAGTGCCAAACATGGACTGCTTTGCCAGATACATAGTCGCCACCTAAATGTTTTATTTTGGGGAAATTTAGGAAACCCTGACTCGTTTGCCTAAGACCACGTGTCCGTCATCACCAAAGTTTCCTCGGCTCGGGAACTTGGGTACGATTGGGGAAGGTCACTTCGTGAGCACCCCCGCTTGCCCGATCAAAGATCAGCCTCTACTAACCATGATATCTGGTTTTGAAAATATTATGCGTTCTTATTCCGGTTATTAGCCTAGATTTACTATGTGATGCGCACAACATACAAGTATAAACTGGATCGCCTGAATTGGAACAAAACATTTCATGTTTGTTTATTTGAAAGTGGTTTGATGGTGCTACCCGCAAGTAGGCTAAGACGTGGATTTGCCACCCTCAGGTGGGCTTAGAAAAACATGATTTTGCCACTATCTAGTGCGCTTAAAACACATATTTGATGAATTGTTCCAATTCAAATAACCCAACCTTCACCCACAGGCATTCAAGCAGTTATATCACATAAGCATATAGCCTTATGGTAAGCATGCTATTCATGGCAGTCACTCACACGCATGCAAGGATGCTAAAACATAAAACTTACCGAGTACTCCAAGCCAAAACAGAAGCTAATTAGAAATCCATGCATGATCCTAATTATACAGGAATGCCTAATGCAACACATGCAAAAGTGCAACTATAGCAGGCTCGGCTATTCTAAACATGGCATATGAAATGCTACAGCTAACATGTATTCAACTTGGCATTGAAAATACAATGCAGTTAGTATGATGCGCCGAGCCCGGTGCATGCAAAACAGATGAATGAATGCAAACATGCTATCATACTGTATGCTAATTGAAACATGCCCTAATCTAACCATCATAAGCGGGTAAATAAAAGGGAGAAAGACGTGGGGTTGGAAGACATACATCACACACACGCACACTTATTATAGTTGTGCCATCGCGCAGAGGGTCCGAATAAATAATACAGTCCCGAATAAATAATTACAGTCCAAATAATTACAAAACCCAAATTAATTAACAAATTAATCTAGGAAAGTAATAAATTGGCACGCAAATCCGTGGGCCGCCTCAGCTCTGTTCCGAATGATGGATGATGCATGCTTGAGTTGCCTTGCGCGAAAATCCACTGCGATGCCCCGGTTTGCCTTTGTTTGCAATTGTTCTTGGAATGCGTGTCAAGCTCCGGAAGGCTGCCGATTTATGATTTGCTGCAACAGAGAGCAGCACAGGGGCATAGCAAAGTATTTTCACATATGTATGCATGACTACTCTTCAGGGAGTGTAGTCCTCGATCCTCGTGCCACCAATCACGCATATCGATGGATGATGGCCGAGGAGTCGAATTACACGACTCAATATGAAATGAATGCACATAAAAACACAACAGGACCTAAACTCCATCATGGATAATCCGGAGTGTCGGTGATCGGGAATTGAGACACGTTCCGTCACTCGAAGTACGAAACGTCTCTCGTTTCCCGTGCTCGGGCTAACTCCTATCCCAAACACAATGCAATATGCATGACATGCATGAATGCAACTAATATACAACCTAGCATGCACAATGCTATGAAATGGCATACACGATGCACGAGGTAACATGGCATACACAATGCGTTGACATACAACCTAGCATACACAATGCTATGAAATGAAATGACATACACAATGCACAATGGACTTACACCAACATGAGTGGACCTCAACCACACTCACATCAGTAGCCATTAGATGAAAATGAGTCTCTCGAAATGCGTGCACGCATGCACGCAAATTGAGGACCAAACCTAAGGCATAGTATGCAACTCTAACAAGGCATGGCAAGGCATGGCATATGGTATGCAATCATGTAGATTTCAGCACTGAAATGTGACACAAAACAGCCCCGAAACATGGAAATATGGCACCCGATGCATGGAATGAACCCCGAAATTCGAAACTAAGCACATGGAATGACTTACAGCTATACAAAGCATGCATTATTTGATCATGAAGTATGAAGACAGATGTAAGACAGTCCCAAAAAATGCATATTTCCAGTTTGTAACAAGTCCCAAAAATGAATGCAAATAGGGCTAATCTATCATGCGAAAATGGCCCTAAAAGAGAGATTAAACACAAAGGGACAGCATATGGCCCCAAATGGAAAAGATCCCTTCAACAAAGTTGAAGAGGGGCTCAAAACAAGGCACTTTACAGTTTACATCAAGCCACGAAAATAATCACAAATAAGGCCAAACTATCATGCAAGAAAAGGCCTAAAAGAGGGGTAAAGAGACAAGTAGCATCTGATGTTCTCAAAAAGAGGAGAGCTCTTCAACAATGTTGAAGAGGGGCTCAAAACAAGATATTTCACAGTTTATGAAAAAGTCCAAAACAGCTCACAAATAGGCCTAAAATACTATGCAAAAATTGGCCTAAAAGAGAGATAAAGAGGCAAGTGATAGCTGCTGGCCTAAAACAGAGAAATACTCTTAAACAATGTTTAATAGGGGCTCAAAACAAGTTATTTTACAGCTTATGGAAAAGTCCAAAACAGCTCACAAATAGGCCTGAAATACTATGCAAAAAATTGGCCTAAAAGAGAGATAAAGAAGCAAGTGATAGCAGGAGGCCTTAAACAGAGGAGAGCCCTTCAACAATGTTGAAGAAGGGCTCAAAAAAAGTTATTTTACAGCTTATGGAAAAGTCCAAAACAACTCACAAATAGGCCTAAAATACTATGCAAAAATAAGGCCTAAAAGAGAGTTAAAGAGGCAAGTGATAGCTGCTGGCCTCAAACAGAGAAAGACCCTTAATCAAACATGAAAAGGGGCTCAAAATATGACTATTTTCAGTTTGGGTCAAAGCCCAAAAATGCAAGAAAGTGTGGCTTAGATACAAAGCAAAATAAGGCACAAAAGAGGAAAAATGGGACTCACCCTTGTAGACCAATGGACCAGCAGCTCTTGGACCAAGTTTGGGAGCTCTTTACCTCTGGAAAGCAGCCTCAAGTTGCTGGAATGGAGGATGGAGGCCTTATGCTATGGGTTGATGTAGAAATGGTGTAGGAGCAAGGTGGTTTTGAGGCTTGGAGTAGAGAGAGAGGGAGATTGAATGCAAGAGCTCAAGACCAATTTTTCTAACCCTGAAAAATGGAGCTGGGGGGCTGGTTTTATAGAGGAGAGGAGTGGAGGAAAGGGGGGGGGAAATCAAATTCAAGTTTCCTCCCAAAAAGACCCCCCCTCGGATACAGGATCTGGGGGGAAAGAAGGGCACAGCTGGAAAGAACAGGGAGTGGGGGTCATGGCTGGCCAGGTTCAGAAGGTTCAGGTGGCCGGCTGACCACCTCCCATGGCCGGCCGACCAAGGGTCAAAGAGGTCAAGTACAATTACTGGTCGGCCACCTCGAAAAGGTGGTCTCCCATGTGTGCACAACACAACTATGTGGTTGAAACCCAGAAAAAGTGAACCAGGAGAGAGAAAAGACCATTTTTCAGAGGGGGTCAAAAGGGTAAGGCACAATTACTGGTCAGCCACCAACTATTGGTGGCCTCCCAGGTGTGTACAACACAAATATGGGGTTTAGGGTTCAAAAAAGTGGCCCCGGGGTGGTCAACATTGGCTTTTAAGTGAGGAAAACGGGCGTCAGAGGGCGATGAAGGAATAAAGCTGGCTTTTCGGAACAATTGCTGGCCTCCCACCCTCCTACAAGCTTCCTAACTATGAAAATAAGGTCTCCACCAAAAATGAACCAAAACGGAGGTTCGGGGGACCGAAACGCGCGGCCCGGGGCCCTGAAAATGGGCTGTTAAGCACCGGAGGTGGCGTTCGACCACGAAGTTGGTCTCTCGGGCCACAGTGTTCCTTAAAAGGGAGGAAATAAGGTGTATACCAAAAACCGAAGCAAACGGAGGTGATTAGGTGGTCCCGAACTGAGGCACACGGCCGTCGGCTCTGAAAAATCGGAAACCGGTCTCCAAACGGGAAAAATGGCCTACAACCACAAAACGTAGCCTACGGCCACTGGGAGATGATCTACGAGACCTCTCTCTCCCTTCAGGAAGAGAAAACAGAGAAAACAGAGCCTGATTCGTAAACCGAGGCAAGGCACGAAAGAGTCCGGAAGTCCGGAGGCAAGGCTCGCAGCCGAGACTCTAAAACTTCTGAATGAGCACAATATGCAATATCACCGAGCGCTCAACTGGTGACGTCTGAGTCTTAAGATCGGTCAAAAATGGGGTGTCTATAGTTGCCCCTCTTTGACAGAACTCGGAAGTCATAAGTGACGGGAGTGAATGTCGAAGCCCAGAGACGACCCATTTTTGACAGGGCCGAAGACTTAGACAAACAGGCAAGACAAACAGAGATGTGCCCGCAGGCAGGGGCAAAATGCAACCGACAATGCAAGAAGCCGAAGGTACCTCAATGATCATGCAAATACAGCAAGCTGTAATGAAGCACATATTCTCAATAGATGCAACAGTTTTAAGCAAGAATGCAAAGCAGCAACTACATTTCATGCAGTTAAGAATGCGGAGAATTTATTCGATTCTCGCCACGTCTCACACGGAGAAGATACAATACCAGCGCGGTTCGTCTGGTCGCACCAGCCTCAAATGAACCGTACATACAATATCGTGCCTGCAAAAGAAAGAAACTCGACAAGCACAACATAATTAGCAACACATGTTCAGAGTGATATTGAATGCAGACAATCGCGGCGTCGATAGAAAAGTGCATCGCAATACAAGGAGTAACGCGTGTGACAACGCGGGTTTAGCACGAGGATTTGACAACACTTGTGAAACGTGCACAATATTATGAGTGGTGTGCATGAGAATGCAAGTGACGTGCATAAACAATGCAGAATAAATGTGAATTCGAATGCGAATTTGTCGTAAAACGACGAGCAAATAAATGCGCATTTTCGATGAGAGTGGCTCAATTGCGACCTCCGGTTTACCTCCCGGAGGGGTCGCAACATGTTCGAAAATGATACATCTCACTTTTGATGAGTAACGATGAAAAACGCCTCGAAAGTTGGAGTTGAAGTTCCGGTAGAACGATTTCGCGATGGAAAGTGCACTTCTCTTGTACTTTTTCAGGTCTCGGGGACTCCAATCCTTCCCAAAATTTCCAGAGAGCTTGGTGGGCACTTGGGGAACACCACCGACCAGGTCTTGTCCCAAGGAGAGGCCACCGACCAGAATTTTGCAAAGGGGGTGGTCGGCCTGCCACAAAAGGTGGTCGGCCAACCACTTAGCCCAAATCCGGGGCAATTCGGTCATTTTGCTCTCATTTCTTTAAATACACTCGGCTAAAGCTTCATTCCTCACAACCTCAGCTCTGAAAACACCTTCTCTACCTTCCTAGACCATTTTCGTCTTTAGATCTGAGCTCTATACGCGTTTTCCAACGCCCCACACAAGTTCTTTTCGCGAAATCTTTCAGTTTTCATCACTTTGGACCGATTAATTTTTGATTTCGGTGCTTCTTTTCTCATTTTCACCACTTGAGGTAAGTTTGTCTCAACATTTGGAAGATTTTCTCGGGGGTTGACTTTTGTTGACTTTTTCCAATTTTGGCTCATTTTGCTCATTTTTGCTCATTTTTGCAGATTCTCTGAAATGACCGGTCATTTTCCTCACGATGGAGGTCCTCCGGGCGTTGGGGATGATCCTGATATTATGGCTCTGCCTCCGAGGGTTCGACCCTTCATACCCGAGAGGTACGCCCCTCGGGCACATATCCTTCCATGGGCTATTTTTTATCACTTCACTGACTTTGACGATCGAGCGCCTGGGGATCTGCTCTTGCGAGAGCCGGAGTCTCACCTCTCTTATGAGACACGAGAGGTATTTATTTCCCCTTTTTACATTTCTGCAACGTATTCCGCATTTTTGTATGTTTCATGCCTCTTGCTATGCATATCTGCTCCTTTTAGCATGTAGCTTGTTCCGACGCTTAACCCATGATATAGTATTCTGTTTTCGTTTTGAACGCTTGAATTTCTAATCACGTAGCCCATAACCTGATGGTGAACACACAACACACATATATGTTGACAGTTGAACACACAGCCCACACTTGTTGAGAGTAGGACACACAGCCCAAACTCTGAATTTATGAACACGCAGCCCATTGTTGAGGTGAACACACAACCCACTGATTGAGAGTAGAACACACAGCCCAAGTTGAAGTGAACACACAGCCCGCTGATTGAGAGTAGAACACGCAACCCAAACTCTGAATTTCTGAACACGCAGCCCAAGTTGAAGTGAACACACAGCCCACTGATTGAGAGTAGAACACGCAGCCCAAACTCTGAATTTCTGAACACGCAGCCCAAGTTGAAGTGAACACACAGCCCACTGATTGAGAGTAGAACACGCAGCCCAAACTCTGAATTTCTGAACACGCAGCCCAAGTTGAAGTGAACACACAGCCCACTGATTGAGAGTAGAACACACAGCCCAAACTCTGAATTTCTGAACACGCAGCCCAAGTTGAAGTGAACACACAGCCCACTGATTTGTTGAGAGTAGAGCATACAGCCCAATCTCTGATGTTGAACACTCGGCTCGAACTTTGAGGTGAACACACAGCCCACTGGTTTTGAAATCTGAACACACAGCCCAAATTCTGATGTTGAACACTCAGCTCAAACTTTGAGGTGAACGCACAGCCCACTGGTTTTGAAATCTGAACACACAGCCCAAATATTTTGATGTTGAACACTCGGCTCGAACTTTGAGGTAAACGCATAGCCCACTGGTTTTGAAATTTGAACACACAGCCCAAATATTTTGATGTTGAACACTCGGCTCAAACTTTGAGGTGAACACACAGCCCACTGGTTTTGAAATCTGAACACATAGCCCAAATATTTTGATGTTGAACACTCGGCTCGAACTTTGAGGTGAACACACAGCCCACTGGTTTTGAAATCTGAACACACAGCCCAAATATTTTGATGTTGAACACTCGGCTCGAACTTTGAGGTGAACACACAGCCCACTGGTTTTGAAATCTGAACACACAGCCCAAATATTTTGAATTCTGATTCGATTTTGCATATAGCTTATACATTTCATTTGCACGTAGCTTGTATATCTCATTTGCACGCAGCTTGTTTATTTCATTCTGAGACTGAATATATGTATTCACCGTGAATGCAGGTGTCCTCCCGTGTTACACGGGGATACGGCTCCATTGTTGTGGGAGATTGGTACGCGGAGCTCCCAGAGGCCGTCCGCGATTGGGTTGATCTAGCAGGATTCGGGCCCTTTTGTGCCGGGATATCTCGTTATCCACCTAGCAGGACGTTGATGGGCACCCTAGTGGAGAGGTGGTGGGATACCACCAACTCCTTTCATTTCTCATATGTCGGGGATATGACCATGACCCCTTTTGACTTTGCCGTATTGACCGACCTTGACGTGGGAGGCTGGGCGATCCCATATAATGAGGACATGGGCCAGTGGGAGGCCGCTTGGATCTATTTACTGGGAGCTCGTCCACCGGTCGACCGATCATCGGGCCGAGTCCGGTACACTTGGTTTTCTTCACATTTTAGGCATACTGAGCCCGAGACTTTGGAGGAGATTACACAGTACGTCCGCGGGTTTCTGATGTTCCTCTTCGGGACCACTCTGTTCTCCGGCAGGGGGAACACCGTTGGGCTATATCTGCTGGGTGCCCTGGCAGACCTCACACAGGTTAGTCGATATGATTGGGGTGGCGCCAGCTTGGCTACCCTCTATTGCTATATGAGCGCGACCTCCCGCGGACGGGGAAACATAGTTGGCGGCTACTGGAGAGCTTGGGAGGTACCTTCTGCCCTCTTGATTTACATTTCTGCTTTTCATTATCTGTATATTGCACACACGGCACACTTTACATTCTGTACTTACATTCTGCCCTCAGCATTCTGTATTCAGATTCTGCACTCAGCATTCTGTATTCTGATGGCTTTTGCCCTGTTTTCCACAGTTATGGGTCTTCGCGTACTTTCCGACACTAGCCCCGGAGCTCGAGGTGGAGGCGCCCCTTATGACCCCTTATTCGCTTGTTTTCGCGGGCCAGTGCCGGCCGCGGCCTCGGGAGACTCTTCTCTACCTACGGCAGTACTTTGACACGGTGCGGTCGTCAGAGGTAACCCAAAACTCCCAATTCCCAGTGTTTTCATCTTTGGTTTATTCCGTGCACCTATGATTTCTGATCAGCTTATGCATTGGTTACCCGCAGATTACCTGGCAGCCCTGGTTGTCTTTGGGTGGGGATCTTCGATTTCAGTTTGCCGGAGGATGGGGCTCTTCCCGGTATAGGGTTTTACTCGAGGGGCCAGTTGGTAGGGCCTGGTTCCAGGGGGAACGCTTCCTTCGTCAAACTATGGGCTTTCCTGAGCCGAGTGTTCCCTCAGCACCTCCGGACGGTATGCGGCTTGCTGATAGGCTTACTCCCCAGGTTGTCATTGACGCTAGGCTGGGCACTGATGCATTGCTGTATATAGAGGACGGGGAGTACGCGACCTACGGTCACACCTACTTGATGCCTCCGTTGACAGGTGTCCGTACTCCCTCGAGGAGGTCTACTGACATGTCGTCTTTGAGTCGGGCTCGGGCTGTAGGCGCCCCTTCTACTAGCAGGGCTGGCACATCGAGAGGAGGGGTTGGACTGGTCCCCCCGATTCCTCCGACTCATCATCATGTCGGATGGCCAAACATGCCGACCGAGTTGACAGGATGGCGATACGGGACCTCCTACCCAATTCCGATAGAGCCTCCCATGCCTGATCATCGATATGTCATTGATCCCGACTCGCCGCCGGTATGCCCCACTGCTTTTCATCTATCATTCAAATACTTAGACATTCATTTATTTCATTGATGATTTGAGCTTGTATCTGCAGCCACCCAGAGAGTACATGGAGGGGGTGATCGGATTGGTGGCCTCACTCGAGGGCATGGTCTTGCGGAGAGAGGCGCAGCTGTCCATCATGGGTCTCCAGGTACTCTTTAGTTTTCTCATATTTATCGTACTTCTGACGACATGTTGACCCTGAACATTTTACTGCTTTGATTGTATGTGTAGAGCACATCTGACACACCACATTCGTATATTGTATTTGCATGCACCCTCATTTCATGTAGTTTGTTTGCATCTGTATCTGATACACACCTTTTGAGTTGATGTATTCAAATTGTACTTTTTATTTTCAGATGCCTCTAGTATATCAGCCACAGACCGGGCCATCTCGACCTTCTCGGGGAGCCGGGCCATCTCGGCCTTCTCGCGGGACCGGGAGAGGGGAGTCGTCCCGCAGACGCAGGGCACACATCGTAGAGGAGGAGCCCGACGAGGAGGAGGACGAGGAGGAGGCTACAGATCGTCAGTCAGAGACCTCTGCTGACAGAGGGGAGGGTTCCGACCCTGGAGAGGAGGCTGAGGAGGATCCTGAGGATGACAGTTCCAACTCAAATGGTGCCGGTGGTGCAGAGCCTGTTCCACAGAAGAGGACGAAGAGGGCCTCTTATTCCCGCTCTTGAGAGCATTGGTGCAGTTGTTTCCTGCTTTATTTATCTTTTTTACTAGTAGTTGTAGCACATTGTACATTATTAGGCAGTTTTATTTTCTGTAAAACTTGTACCTTTGCTGTAAAATGTTGTAACAAAGGAAACATGATGGAATGAAACAACTTTTTTTTTTGAAAAAGTGTTGTGCTTTATGTTCTCAGTATCGCATCGCATCATTTTGCAAGTAAAGAGATTTGAACGGTAAATGTGCATTGTGTATGTGCCAAGTCAGGTAGCGAACCGACACGACAAACTAAACAACCCAATCTTACTGAGAAACAACAAAAACCTCAGCAAGTTTACAACTCGATAAGTAAAACACAACAAAATTGATAAACAAAGAGTAACGACTCAAATACACGAGACTCGGCGACTCGATTAAACAAGACTCGGTAAGCCAAACAACTCGACCAACAAAACAACAACTCGATAAGCAAAACAACAACTCGATAAGCAAGATTTTAACAACAACTCTATAAACAAAGTGTATTTTGGACGATTTGGGCGACGAAACGCATCCGAAACAGAGAGAGATTGAGGCTTTTGACACTCCCAGTGCATGGAAATGCTAGGAACTTTCTTCTGGAGAGTAAAACAGGGCCAAATACGCAGATTGCAGCATGGCCGGCCACTTTTGGGAGCTGGCCGACCAACTTTTTGCATTTGAGGGAGGGAGAGGTGGCCGGCCTACCAGAAAAGGTGGCCGGCTGGCCACTTAGCTCAGCAACCACCAGTTTTTCGACACGTGTCCCCCCGAATAGTGCCTTATCCCCTTTAAAAGTCCTAGCTCCGTGGCTCATTCATTTCATCTCAGTTTTGCACCGAAATGGAAGCGTTTCTCGTCGAAAATCTCACAGCTTGGATTGCTTCTTTAGACGGCTCGGAAAAGTTAAACTTCCGGGGCTTTGGCTTGAATGCACTATTCACGCTGAGCCGTACTTCGCTACACCTTCCTTTTCTTCATGCCGCGGCAAAGTTTTGGAACCCGGTAACGCATGTCTTTAGCTTTGGCGGGCAAGAGGTATGTCCAACTTTCGAAGATTTTCAAGCTTTGATGGAATCTGAAAGTTGTGAAGAGATCTTGCCTCAGTTTCACTTTGGTCACGCCCAAGCTTTAGGGCGGATGTGTGGACTTACCACGCATGACGCTCGGTCTCTGACATGTAATGGGGAACTGGACATCCTCGGATTGATTTATCGCTTTTCTGACGCCGGTGACCGTGGCGACCATCATTGGCAAGGTTTCTGACAGCATGCCCTTTGCTTATGTATGCTATCCCACTTTCTGCTTGTGTCGGGCTTTGGTGGATCTAGCATTCGTTTGATTGAAGTTGCTCAAGGCTTGAAGGATGGAAAGAGTTGTATTACGATGACACTGGCTGAGACGCTGATGGGCTTGGATGCTTTCCATCGCCGGGAGACGACCAGATTTGTGGGGAGTCCACTACTGCTGCAGGTAATGTTTCCCACCCAATCTCACATATGTAATGCTCACATCACTCGGCCCTCAGGCTTGGTTTTTCTCACAAAACCCTTGTCTTGCTTTTCTCTCATCGTACATCTCTCTATTCTTTATTCTCTCATTTTTCATCCCTCCCCAGGTATGGTTGATGGATAAATTGTAGGTTGTGGACTCTTGCCCAGCCTACTCAGCTCGCGGCTACTTCTTTCGACAACGCCTAGTCGATGCCTTTGATGAGGGATGGTGGTTCGATTGGATGTGCAATTTGTCTGCAGATCGCATCGCCTGGCGCTGCCCTTGGCTCAATCTCCCGGCAATGAGCTATAGTATGTTCTGGCAGACTGGGATCCAGTTGGTTGGTCTGACTCACTGTGTATTCTACTTTCCGTTCCGGTTCCAACGCCAGTTTGGTCATGATCAGACTTGCCCGCCAGAGGGAATAGAGTATCTGGCTTCCTTCCCAGTTAGAGGTGCACAGCTTGCCTGATACGCCACAGCATGGAGGATGAGAGAACTCCTGGCCCCTGCTCCTACTTTCAGTTGCACTTTGTCTGACGAGTGCTTGGATTGGCTTAATAAAGAGGCACAGATCGGGCCCAGCTCGGTATCAGAAGCTTCGACCAGCTCTGAGAGGGGGCGCAAGGACACCTGACTTGACTATGCCCCGGATTTATTACTTTATTAGTACTTTCAAGTTTTCTTTATGAAGCAACTTCAATTGTATGCAAGAGCAGGAGAGCTCTGTTTTAAAATCAATGAAATTGAAGGTTGTGGTACTGAAAATTTTCCGCTTTGGTCCAAAAATGGTCTTAGTTGTAGAAAGATTAATTGAAAAAAGTCAACTTTTTATTAAAACTTTTCAAAAGCATTTTCGCTATGGATCAGAACTGGACACGCCTAAGATCTGTCACTGAGATGCACAACCCCGGATCCCTGTAACTGGAAAGTTGCCCCTAGTCTGAAGAGTACCGCGGCACTGCATGGCAACGGAAAGTTGTCCCTAGTCTGAATAGCACTGCACCGGAGATTCAAATGGAAGCTGATAGACAAAGATGACCGAGATGATCAAATGGACAAAGTTGATCGGGGAAAAGTTTATGGCTGAACTTCAGGATGAAGTTGCCTGCGTATCCCGAAGATGGGAATCAAGCCTTACGTAGTTTAGGCTTAGGTTCACTCGAGTATTTTCACTCTTCTTTTACGCTCTAACTTTTGTCAAGGCCGCCCTTTGCGGGTTTTCAACCTTGCGAGCTCAGTTTTTATGTTTTTCCAATTTTTTATGCTCTAACTTTTACCTAGGTCGCCCTTTCGAGTTTTTGGCCTAGCGAGCCTCTCAGGGGTAATATTTATTCAACTTATCTATGTTGATCGGTTGGGAGAACTCTAGGCCATCTAGGTCCATCAGAACCACAGCTCCACCTGACCAGATAGCTTTAATGATGTAGGGACCAGTCCAATTGGGTTTGAACTTGCCCCTTGGGTCGTGGATGGGAGCTCGGTTGTCCTTGAGCACCAAATCTCCTTCCTTTAGATTCCTGGACTTAACTTTCTTGTTGAAAGCCCGGGCAATTCTGCGCTGATAGCCTTGAACATGGTACGGTGCTTTCAGTCTTCTCTCATCAAAGAGCATGAGTTCCTCAAACCTGCTCTGCTGCCAATCCGCTTCGGCTATTTGACACTCAGCCAATACTCGCAATGACGGAACCTCAATCTCGATAGGTAGAACGGCCTCCATCCCATAAACCAATGAATACGGAGTCGCTCTGGTAGAAGTTCTAATTGAAGTTCTGTAGCCCCACAGAGCAAATGGCAGCTTATCTGGCCAATCCCGGTAGGTTTCCACCATTTTCTACAGTATGTGTTTGATATTCTTGTTGGCGGCCTCGACCGCTCCGTTGGTTTGCGGCCGGTATGTAGATGACTTATGGAAAGCCACGTTGTATTTCTCCAACAAGTCAATTACTTCCTTCTTAAAGTGGGAACCGTTATCCGAAATGACCTCGTTTGGGACCTCGTAGCGGCAGATGATGTTGTTTCTGATAAACTTTGCAACGTGCGACACCTTCAACACGGCATATGATTGGGCCTCGACCCACTTTGTAAAGTAATCTATTGCGACCAAGATGAACTCATGCCCATTTGACCCTTTTGGAGTGACAGCCCCGATCACATCGATTCCCCAAACTGAAAATGGCCATGGTGAAGTCATGTTGTACAGCTTCGACAGCGGGATGTTCATGCGGTTTGCATGAATCTGACACTTGTGGCATCGCCGAACAAAATCGATACAATCCTCCTCCATGGTGGACCAGTAGTAACCCTGTCTGAGGATCTTCCGTGCTAGCATTACTCCGTTCATATGTGCACCGCATTCTTCTCCATGGATGACCTCCATCAGGCGCTTCGATTCCTCGGCTTCAACACACAGCTTATGCATTCCCAGATGACCTCTCTTATACAACTTACCCCTACAGATGATGAACTGAACGACCATTTTTTTGATTGCCCTTTTATCCTTGGCATTTACCCCTGGCGGATATGCTTCATTCTCCAAGAAATTCCAAATGTCGTAATACCAGGGCTTTTCGTCCTGAATCTCATCTATAGCAGCAATCGACTCATAGGCTGGCGCAAATTTATGGTCAATGATGACTGGACGCATCCGGACTCCAAACGGGATGTCTATCATGGAAGATAGAGTTGCTAAAGAATCTGCGAACCTGTTGTTCTCTCTTGGAAGATGAGCAAAGTTTAGCTTTTCAAACCGAGGAATTAACAAGTCCAAGGTCTGGTGATACATCATTATCTTTTCTTCTTTGACTTTCCAGTCTCCTTTTGCTTGAGACACAACAAGGTTTGAATCCCCGATGACGTCCAACCGTCTTGCTCCTAGTTCCAAGGCCGTTTCTAGATCGGCAATGCATGCCTCATATTCTGCTTCGTTGTTCGAGACTTTGAACCGGAGTTTGAAGGCTAGAGGGATACGGGAATTATCGGGTGCTATCAGCAACACTCCTATCCCATACCCGTACTGATTTGACGCTCCGTCAAAGTACATCGTCCAATACTCGTCGTCGATGTGCAAAATGGCTTCATCTGGGAATAAGTATTCAACTGCTTCACCTCCTTCCACTGGATGATCGACGAAGAACTCTGCCACTGCCCTCCCCTTGACTGACTTGCGTGTCACATATTTCAGGTCGAATTCGGAGAGCAACAACAACCAACGAGCTAGCCTACCTGTAAATGCCGGTTTCTCGAAAAGATATTTGATGGGATCGAGTCGTGAAACCAACATTATGGAGTGAGCTAACAGGTAGTGTCGCAGCTTCCTGGTAGCCCATACCAAAGCTAAGCAAGTCTTCTCCAATGGCGTATAGCGAGTCTCACACTCTAGCATTTTCTTGCTTAGATAGTAGATGGCTCTCTCCACCTTGTCCTCTAACTCTTGTGCGAGCATACAGCCCATTGTGGTCTCGGTCACTGAAAGGTATAATATCAACGGTTTCCCCGGCTCTGGCGGTGACAACACGGGTGGGTTCTGCAAGTATTCTTTGATCTGTTCAAAAGCAGCTTGGCATCGGCCGTCCCATTGGAATTTCTTGCCTTTCTTCAGGAGACCAAAAAGTGGTTCACAAGTCAAGGTTAATTTTGAGATAAACCGTCTTATGAATTGCACTTTACCCAGAAAGCCTCGCACCTCCTTTTCAGTCCTTGGTGGTGGCATTTCTAAGATGGCCTTGATTTTTGAAGGGTCGACCTCGATGCCCCTTTGTGTAATCAGAAATCCCAGCATTTTTCCCGTTGTAACACCGAACGTACACTTCTGAGGATTCAGCCGCAAACGAAATTCTCTGATCCTTTAAAAGAACTTTTGCAAGGCGGTGTAGTGGCCCTCTCTTTCTTTGGACTTGACAATCATGTCGTCCACGTACACCTCAACCTCTTTGTGGATCATATCATGCAATATTGTAGTCGCGGCCCGTTGATATGTAGCTCCAGCATTCTTTAACCCAAACGGCATCACTCTGTAGTAGTAAGTCCCCCACGGGGTGGTGAAAGCAGTCTTTTCCCTGTCTTCTGGTGCCATCACTATCTGATTGTAACCTGAGAAGCCATCCATGAACGAAAGCAAAGCATGCCCCGCTGTGAAATCTACCAACTCGTCAATACGCGGCAAGGGAAAGTCATCATTCGGACTAGCTCTGTTCAAATTCTTGAAATCCACGCACACTCGGATCCTGCCATCCTTCTTTGGCACTGGGATGATGTTGGCCAACCAAGTCGGGTATTCAGATACCAGTAGGAAGCCTGCGTCGATTTGCTTGGTGACCTCTTCCTTAATCTTGAGAGCCCAGTCGGGCGGATCCTCTTGAGTTTCTGCTTAACAGGTCGGGCCTTGGGGTCAAGAGAGATCCGATGCTGTGCAATATCAGGATCGATTCCAGGCATGTCTTCGTAGGACCACGCGAAAACATCTTTGAAATCTTTTAATAAAGTGACTAAGCGCTCGCGTTCCTCTGAAGACAACGTGGACCCGATCTGGACCAGCCGCGGGTCTTCCTCAGTACCAATATTTACTGTAGTGATTTCATCAACCAGGGGTTTAACAAATCTTTCCTGCTCTTGTTCAATTAAGCATTGCAAAATTGGAGGAACTTCGTCCTCGTCGTTTTTATCAAAATTTTAAAAGTCTGAGTTAATGCAATAAATCAAGGGCACAGAAAAGTACTCAGAAACCACAGCTACTTGATTCTCATTAAGCACATCCAAATCGTCCGATTCTTCGGTTACAACAGACTCAAAAGAGAAAGAAAAAGACGACCTGGACAAGACTGTGGCATCCGGGTTATCATCCCCAGGATTACCAGACTTAGACTCAGTCGAGCTGGAACCTGATTCCGACTCACTAGACTCGGTGGAATCAGATTCCGGCTCACTACCTGACTCGGTACTGCTGGACAAAAATCCCTCTTCGTACTGCCAAGTGAGAGAGGGTGCGATAGATGCATCCAAAATAGTTGCTGGTGGGCTCGCAGCCGTTCCATTCTCGATTACGCATACCGAGAAGTTATCCCCCAAGCACTCCTAGTCGATCGGAGGATCTGAAAGTAGACATGCCAGCGCTACCCCCATTTCAAGTTCGGTGTCCTTAGACTACACTTTCTTAGTCTGTTCAACCTCAGCTGATGGGTCTGTCTGCTCTTCGGCAACGTCCTCCCCGGATAACTGCAGGTCAAAGAAAATCTCAAACCCCAGCACGCGCTTCCTCTCCGCGTTTAGCCACGGCTCTGGGAAGCCGCAAAATGGAAAGTCTTCCCCCTCCCGGACGAAGCGTCCGTTTAGGGTACCCTGAATGGGCCTATACATCAGCTCAAAAGGCTTCCCGGCCTGCTTTGCTCTGTCTCTTCCAGCCATTTCCTTTCCCTTCCTCACCCAGTCCTCTTTGGTGGGCAGATAACCCAAGCCAAAGGTATATGGATTGTGCGGCACTTCGGCCAATGCTGCGGCGCCCTTCCGGCCGCTCTTTCCCAATCCCATCCCGGGGATGTGTTGAAGCTTGTTCATGAGGTATACAGATTGAGCACTGACATACACTCCCTCATTAACGGCCATGATATTCTGCACAACCCGGGCCTCAGCCAAAGTAAACCCTGATAAGAACAAATCCTCCGTGCGATGTTCAATTTCCAAGACTGGCGTAGACACTTCCGGCGGCAGATGGATTGACGAATTTCCAAAAATGATAGCTACCCCTTTCCCGTGAGGGTACTTCAACATTTGATGCAAAGTGGAAGAGACTGCCTTGACCTGGTGCAACCACAGTCGCCCCAAAAGTAGGTTAAAGGTTGCGGGAACGTCCAAGACATGGAATTCAATGTTGTGTTGTCCTGGACCAACCTGGGTCTAAATTTTGACAGTCCCCATCACCTCTCTGCCGGTGTTATCATAGGCTCTGATCACTTGAGTAGTCGGCATGAAGTCCGCGGGCTTCAACCCGATCGCATATGCCGTCGTTGACGGGCACACATTAATGGCGGATCCCGTGTCGATAAGAACCACTGGCACCCACTTGCCTCTACATTCCACGGAGATGTAAAGGGGTTTGTTATGATTTGCGCCTTCAGGCGGTAGTTCTTTATCTGAAAAGGTTAGTATCGGGGAACCTCCTCCCGGAAAGACCAGTCCAACCAGCTGCTCTGGTGTGGTATCTATAGAGAGTTTGGCCTTGTCCATAGCAGATAGGACAGCCTGTCTGTGCACTCGTGAAGCCATAAGCAGTCCCCAGATGGAGATGTCTGCTTGTATCTTCTTTAACTGTTTGAGTACAGCCTCCTCTTCAAGCTGTTTCTCCTTCTGTTTCTCAGCTTCTTTATCCTTCCCAGATGCCTCTGGCTGGTCCAGGTGCAGGGGCTTGAAATACCGCCCGCTTCTCGTCATATGGTCGACCTCTCCGACATACCAGGTGTCGTCTGGCTGATGGTTTCCCCAATCCTCATCTGTGTGGGCAAGACATAAATCATCGTCTTCCCACCACATTCCGTCGGCGGCCGACAGACACCTGTCCGGCCCCGGTATGATCGTACTCGCAGTACCTTCAGTCCACATGCCCGCAGCATTTTCTGTTCTTGTCCCCACAGCACCCTCGGCCCCTTCATCGGCTTTTGCCTTCCTGATTCTCTCAGAATCCCAAAACTTTTCTTGTTTCGCCTGTGTCAGTGTGGTTTGTTGTTCAACTTTCTGTGCATCCACAATGCTCAGGTCCCGAGCAAAATTCTTCATACCGGCGCTCTCCGGCAATGTATTTTGACTTCCGGCCCTTCCGGCCACAGCTAATATTCCTGCCTCTGCTGGGCTCTGTTCTAGTTGGGCCTCTTCTACCACATCTGGTTAATCATCCAGCCATCCAGTGGCCTCTGCCGATTCCTCATAATCAAACCAGTTGACTGCCGCGCCCCCTGATTCTTGGTCATCGAAAAACTGTAGGTTGGAGAAGTCCTCCTCCACAGCCGTCAAATCATTTGCCCCTTGCTCAAATCCATCCCTCTAGATCACACACATCTCTTCCTTCTCTGGCAATTCTATACCCAGCCCAATCTGGCCTGTTGACAAGATGTACTCACTCGGATTGTAGGCTTCCCCAGCAAAACTCTCAGACTGTTTAATCCCAGATTCAACAATTCCATTCTTTTTTGAAGTCTGCCCTGCCCCATCTTCGATGGTCACTACCGTCGACTCTGGTTGGGTTGTGGAGATGTCTAACATGCACAAAGAGTCGGTGCAATCAGGAAGGAGCACCTCCAGCTTGGGTAGGTGGGATGGGGTGATATAGATACTCGGATCATAAGATGCGACCCCAGTTTGGATAAAATTGATTCTATTGGGAGGGGGAGCTTGGTTATGTGGTGGGAGGGGATTGGTTGTGACATTGGGTTTGTCGGGAGGCGCAATCACCTGCTTGTCAATAAGATCCTGGATCTCGTGACGCAATCTAAAACAACGGTCGGTGTCGTGACCGTGTTGTTGGTGATACACGCAGTATTTTGCTGGGTCATGAGAGGGAGAGAGTGGATTTGGTAGTGGCCTCAGCTCCAAGGGCTTCAAATGCTTTTTCCTGATTAATACCCCTAGAGCTTTGGACAGGGGCATGTATAAGGGTGTGAAGGTTCTTTGGCCTCTGGGTTGGCATTTGGTGGTCTGCGTATTGCTTCCAGATGCACCGGAGAAGGGCGTGGCTGCTATGGGTCTTGGAAGGGGAGGGGGAATGGTGGTGACCATGCTCACCTCTGAAGCTCTTGCAGTTGCAGCGCCACTCGGGCCTGCATTGTTGTTACGGTTGAAAGTCCTCCTTGGTTGCTCCCTATCTTGGTCGATCAGACCCTGTTTCATTACATCTTCAATCTGTACCCCCATCTCGTGCAGATCTGAAAAAGTGGGGAAGGGGAGTACAATCATCTTTTGCATGAATTTTGGCTGGAGATTGCGTACAATCATCCTGATCTGGTCTTTATCGGTGGGCCTTAAAGTCATCATCGAGGCCTTCGCCCTCCACCAGGTTATGAAATCCGAGAAACTCTCTTTGGGCTCCTGCCTTGTTGTTTCGAGATCACGAGTTGTAATCTCAATTTGGGTGTTGTAAGAGTATTGCGCAACAAAGGCCTCGACCATTTCATCCCAACTCCGCCTGACATCATCCTCCAATTTTGCATACCAGATGGCGGCTACACCCGACAGGGTTCGACCAAATAGTGAAAGCTTCTGGGGTCTAGTAAGGCCCATTGGCCGCAGTATATCTGAGAATAGCCGGAGGTGGACCATGGGATCCCCAGACCTATCGAAGCGATCGATCTGCGGCATTTTAAATCTATCCGGCAACGTTATAGCCACGTTGGTATATCCGTCCTCGATATCCGGGATAGCCTTTACCCCCTGGGATTTTTTGAATAGCTTCTCGAGCTTGCTCAATTTCAGTGCTGTATGGTCTACCTCGAACTCGAAGGGAGAGTTCGGTTGATTGACAGGCGTAGGTGCCTTAGATAGCTGGGGCAGAATTGGGGGCGAAGCTGGCCCTGTTGGTATGTCCGTATCTGCCTGGACATTTGGTGCCTCCTCGGGTGCTGGGATTCCTGGTGGGGGAGGGACCGGGTGTGAAGCAGATGCTCCGTTTTGTTGTTGCAGCCTGGCAATTAATTCTGCTTGCTGGGCCATGATCTCGGCCTGTTGTTTGGCAAACTCATCCCGGCGAACAGCGTCCTGCTGCATGGCTCTCATGGCCTCTTACATCTAACGCATCATTTCCTCAACTCCTGTCGGTACCGCCATACTACCCTGGTTTGTCTGAACTATTGGCAGGTCTATTTCTATAGCAACAATCGGGATCTCAATCTGACTGTCCACTGATGGGGTGATCCACTGCTCTGGCAACCTCTGCTCGGATACACTGCATTTTCTTGGCCTCTGTCTGATAACTGGGGGTAGAGAGTGAAACACTGGCTGTCCGTCAACCAGATCCTCAGATCGATTGAGTCGGCGACCTCCTGTCCAGGCTACTTGGGGAATATCTACTTGATCGGAAGCAATTGTGCTAAAACTGCCCTAGTAAAAGATAAATAAAGCAATAAGGAAATAAATAAACAGATAAACGGACAGCATAGCAGCTTAAAGTGAATGCACAACACACAGCCAGGCATAACAACACACAGTCGGTAAGCTGAACACACGTTGTCCTCAATCACTGATCATTATTCCTGAATCACTGTCCCCAAAGACTGAATCTGATACCCGATAACCGATTCTCAAACACTGACTGATGCCCGCAGGCCTGATGCCCCAAACTCTCAAACTGATACATGTAATCTCTGTAGAGACACACTCTGACAGCACATAACAGATAATTAAGAGCCAAAACACCCCTATGTTGGGGGAGGTTTTCCCTGTCCTATTTTGTCAGGAGCTAGGGTTTCACTACGCACGCAGCGGTTTCAAAACAACCTATAAACGGGTAAGCAACTTGTCCTAGTTTGGAATGGTCACTATGGATCCGAATATGCACTAGGTCGAATGGTCAAAAAAGGGTGCCCTGGTAAAACCGAGGTTTGTGTTCCCATACTGGCAGAGCCCATAACCGGTCAGCCTTATGGTCATGCCTTGACAAGACAAGCCTCCGGCAAACCGTTCAAGAATAGCAGATGGCAAACACGGTGTCCTAGGCGCACCAATGCACATGCAATGCAAAGAAACACATAAGTGTAGTCAAAAACAGATATCATGAGTTCGAGTCAAGTTCTGTAAGTCCCCAGCAGAGTCGCCAGAAACTGTAGACTTCCCCGAACGCCCCGGGAGGGTGAGTCCCGTTCTGTTCATTTGGGCTCACTACAGTTCGGGACTCTCAGATTATCACGGTTCTAAATTTGAACCAAAGAGTCCAAATCTGGCAAATCGTTTTGAGAAAACAGATTTTGAAAGAAGTGCCAAACATGGACTGCTTTGCCAGATACAGAGTCGCCACCTAAATGTTTTATTTTGGGGAAATTTAGGAAACCCTGACTTGTTTGCCTAAGGCCACGTGTCCGTCATCACCAAAGTTGCCTCGGCTCGGGAACTTGGGTACGATTAGGGAAGGTCACTTCGTGAGCAGCCCGATCAAAGATCGGCCTCTACTAACCATGATATCTAGTTTTGAAAACATTATGCGTTCTTATTCCGGTTATTAGCCTAGATTTACTATGTGATGCGCACAACATACAAGTATAGACTGGATCGCCTGAATTGGAACAAAACATTTCATGTTTGTTTATTTGAAAGTGGTTTGATGGTGCTACCCGCAAGTAGGCTAAGACGTGGATTTGCCACCCTCAGGTGGGCTTAGAAAAACATGATTTTGCCACTATGTAGTGGGCTTAAAACACACATTTGATGAATTGTTCCAATTCAAATAACCCAACCTTCACCCACAGGCATTCAAGCAGTTATATCACATAAGCATATAGCCTTATGGTAAGCATGCTATCCATGGCAGTCACTCACACGCATGCAAGGATGCTAAAGCATAAAACTTACTGAGTACTCCAAGCCAAAACAGAAGCTAATTAGAAATCCATGCATGATCCTAATTATACAGGAATGCCTAATGCAACACATGCAAAAGTGCAACTATAGTAGGCTCGGCTATTCTAAACATGGCATATGAAATGCTACAGCTAACATGTATTCAACTTGGAATTGAAAATACAATGCAGTTAGTATGATGCGCCGAGCCCGGTGCATGCAAAATAGATGAATGAATGCAAACATGCTATCATACTGTATGCTAATTGAAACATGCCCTAATCTAACCATCATAAGCGGGTAAATAAAAGGGAGAAAGACGTGGGGTTGGAAGACATACATCACACACACGCACACTTATTATAGTTGTGCCCTCGCGCAGAGGGTCCGAATAAATAATACAGTCCCAAATAAATAATTACAGTCCAAATAATTACAAAACCCTAATTAATTAACAAATTAATCTAGGAAAGCAATAAATTGGCACGCAAATCCGTGGACCACCTCAGCTCTGTTCCAAATGATGGATGATGCATGCTTGAGTTGCCTTGCGCGAAAATCCACTGTGATGCCCCGGTTTGCCTCTGTTTGCAATTGTTCTTGGAATGCGTGTCAAGCTCCGAAAGGCTGCCGATTTCTGATTTGCTGCAACAGAGAGCAACACAGGGGCATGGCAAAGTATTTTCACATATGTATGCATGACTACTCTTCAGGGAGTGTAGTCCTCGATCCTCGTGCCACCAATCACGCATATCGATGCATGATGGCCAAGGAGTCGAATTGCACGACTCAATATGAAATGAATGCACATAAAAACACAACAGGACCTAAACTCCATCATGGATAATCCGGAGTGTCGGTGACCGGGAATTGAGACACGTTCCGTCACTCGAAGTACGAAACGTCCCTCGTTTCCCGTGCTCGGGCTAACTCCTATCCCAAACACAATGCAATATGCATGACATGCATGAATGCAACTAATATACAACCTAGCATGCACAATGCTATGAAATGGCATACACGATGCACGAGGTAACATGGCATACACAATGCGCTGACATACAACCTAGCATACACAATGCTATGAAATGAAATGGCATACACAATGCACAATGGACTTACACCAACATGAGTGGACCTCAGCCACACTCGCATCAGTAGCCATTAGATGAAAATGAGACTCTCGAAATGCGTACACGCATGTACGCAAACCGAGGACCAAACCTAAGGCATAGTATGCAACTCTAACAAGGCATGGCATATGGTATGCAATCATGCAGATTTCAGCACTGAAATGTGACACAAAACAGCCCCGAAACATGGAAATATAGCACCCGATGCATGGAATGAACCCCGAAATTCGAAACTAGGCACATGGAATGACTTACAGCTATACAAAGCATGCACTACTTGATCATGAAGCATGAAGACAGATGCAAGACAGTCCCAAAACATGCATATTTCCAGTTTATAACAAGTCCCAAAAATGAATGCAAATAGGGCTAATCTATCATGCGAAAATGGCCCTAAAAGAGAGATTAAACACAAAGGGACAGCAGATGGCCCCAAATGGAAAAGAGACCTCAACAAAGTTGAAGAGGGGCTCAAAATAGGACACTTTACAGTTTACATCAAGCCACGAAAATAATCACAAATAAGGCCAAACTATCATGCAAAAAAAGGCCTAAAAGAGGGGTAAAGAGACAAGTAGCAGCTTCTGTTCTCAAACAGAGGAGAGCCCTTCAACAATGTTGAAGAGGGGATCAAAAAAAGATATTTCACAGTTTATGGCAAAGTCCAAAACAGCTCACAAATAGGCCTAAAATACTATGCAAAAATTGGCCTAAAAGAGAGATAAAGAGGCAAGTGATAGCTGCTGGCCTCAAACAGAGAAAGACCCTTAAACAATGTTGAAGAGGAGCTCAAAACAAGTTATTTTACAGCTTATGGAAAAGTCCAAAACAGCTCACAAATAGGCCTGAAATACTATGCAAAAAATTGGCCTAAAAGAGAGATAAAGAAGCAAGTGATAGCAGGAGGCTTCAAACAGAGGAGAGCCCTTCAACAATGTTGAAGAGGGGCTCAAAAAAAGTTATTTTACAGCTTATGGAAAAGTCCAAAACAGCTCACAAATAGGCCTAAAATACTATGCAAAAATATGGCCTAAAAGAGAGTTAAAGAGGCAAGTGATAGCTGCTGGCCTCAAACAGAGAAAGACCCTTAATCAAATATGAAAAGGGGCTCAAAATATGACTATTTTCAGTTTGGGTCGAAGCCCAAAAATGCAAGCAAGTGTGGCTTAGATACAAAGCAAAATAAGGCACAAAAGAGGGAAAATGGGACTCACCCTTGTAGACCAATGGACCAGCAGCTCTTGGACCAAGTTTGGGAGCTCTTTACCTCTGGAAAGCAGCCTCAAGTTGTTGGAATGGAGGATGGAGGCCTTATGCTATGGGTTGATGTAGAAATGGTATAGGAGCAAGGTGGTTTTAAGGCTTGGAGTAGAGAGAGAGGGAGATTGAATGCAAGAGCTCAAGACCAATTTTTCTAACCTTGAAAAATGGAGCTGGGGGGCTGGTTTTATAGAGGAGAGGAGTGGAGGAAAAGGGGGGAAAATCAAATTCAAGTTTCCCCCAAAAAGACCCCCCTCGGATACAGGATCTGGGGGGAAAGAAGGGCACAGCTGGAAAGAACAGGGAGTGGGGGTCATGGCCGGCCAGGTTCAGAAGGTTCAGGTGGCCGCCCGACCACCTCCCATGGCCGGTCGACCAAGGGTCAAAGAGGTCAAGTACAATTACTGGTCGGCCACCTCGAAAATGTGGTCTCCCATGTGTGCACAACACAACTATGTGGTTGAAACCCAGAAAAAGTGAACTAGGAGAGAGAAAAGACCATTTTTCAGAGGGGGTCAAAAGGGTCAGGCACAATTACTGGTCGGCCACCAACTATTGGTGGCCTCCCAGGTGTGTACAACATAAATATGGGGTTTAGGGTTCAAGAAAGTGGCTCCGGGGTGGTCAACATTGGCTTTTAAATGAGGAAAACGGGCGTCAGAGGGCGATGAAGGAATAAAGCTGGCTTTTCAGAACAATTGCTGGCCTCTCACCCTCTTACAAGCTTCCTAACTATGAAAATAAGGTCTCCACAAAAAATGAACCAAAACGGATGCAAAACGGAGGTTCGAGGGACCGAAACGCGCGGCCCGGGGCCCCGAAAATGGGCTGTTAAGCACCGGAGGTGGCGTTTGACCACGAAGTTGGTCTCTCGGGCCACAGTGTTCCTCAAAAGGGAGGAAATAAGGTGTATAACAAAAACCGGAGCAAACGGAGGTGGTTAGGTGGTCCCGAACCGAGGCACACGGCCGTCGGCTCAGAAAAACAGGAAACCGGGCTCCAAACGGAAAAAATGGCCTACGACTACAAAACGTAGCCTACGGCCACTAGGAGATGATTTACGAGACCTCTCCCTCCCTTCGGGAAGAGAAAACAGAGAAAACAGAGCCTGGTTCGCAAACCAAGGCAAGACACGAAAGAACCCGGAAGTCCGGAGGCAAGGCTCGCAGCCGAGACTCTGAAACTTCTGAATGAGCACAATATGCAATATCACCGAGCGCTCAACTGGTGACGTCTGAGTCTTAAGGTCGGTCAAAAATGGGGTGTCTACAGTGAGGAATTACAGTCCAGTAGGCTTTTTTTATTTATAAATAAATTGAAAATTTTAAAATTTTAATTATTAATATTTATCAAATTTATCTTTGATGTATATATATATATATATATATTTTTGAGTAATGCTAGATCCTAAAAATTCTACCAAAACTTTTACCAAATGTCTCACATGAGTGTGAGATCTACACAACACTGAGACGTGGTAGAATTTTGAAGATCTCTAGCATTTTTATTTTTTTGCTTCCAATTTTACACAGAATTACTATTTCTCCTTTAAAAAAAATTAAAAAAATAAATCTCATTTTAAGCACTTGTGTGCGCACGCATGTTTTTTATTTTTATTTTTATTTTTACATATATTAGATATTGTCCTCTTAAAGCATAACCTCATTTGGCCTTTGAACAAAACAAATTTTCAATTAAAGTATTCAAAAATCTCCAATGTGATTCAATCTAATGGCAAATGAAATTTTTGGTTATTCTTTTTCATCAAGACGCCGGGCAGATTCCATTCGAGCATAATCAACAAACAGAAACAGTATACGTAACAGGTTAAAAAGCGAAAAATCAAATATTATTGTGTCCTAAACCGGACGAAAGAGGTTGCAGTAAACTGCGCCTGCAAATATTTCTTCACAACAACATCCTCCACTATCCGGAATAGCTCAAGCATGAATTTCTCTTCATAGAAACCAAATCACTAGACACATTTTACCACGAATTTCAACCACTTCACCTAATTTGATAGATAAAAGAATGAACATCGTCTAACATGAGTATGTAATGCTCATCACCGACAAACTTCCCCAAGAACTGAGATTAACAAAATCTAAAAGCATGTAAATAAATGCATGGACTACGGATATATTTTAACCCAAAGAACCCATATTTTACACTGACAAGCCTCATGGTTGGCCACAGATTTGCGATGATGTCCCTGAGACGCGGGTTCTTCTCAATAGCAAGACGGACATGATTATCAGCAGAGGGAGACGGGAAATTTCCTTTTCTTGATGACCAATGCAAGGAATGTAATGGCTCACCAGCCCATAAGAGTTCTTCTCACTCTGTCCACGATCTCATTTCTAGCTCGACTACTTGCTAATGGAAAGTCCCGGCTTTCATCCAAAAGGAATCTGTACACTTCCCACTCGCGATTTGATGTTGAATGCCTTCCAATTTCAGCCTATAGACCAAAAAAAATGAGATATGATTCACTTCACACCACCAAGGATCCTCTAGAGTGAAATTTTCCTAAAGTTTTCTAGAGTAGTACATTGTGTGGTTGAGATTTACTGGCAAGTCACATCAGAAAAATTGATGTGACTTGCCAGTAAATCTCAACCATACAATGTAGGACTCTAAGAAACTTTAGAAAAAAATCACTCTAGAGGATCCTTGCTCACTTCACACAAGCACACAAACATAATCTGTTAGAAAGAGAGATTTCACTGTTTTGGAATCTAGGAGAGAAAATAAAAGAAATGATTACATATAAGTTCAGAGAGAAAAGAAAATAAGAAAAAAGGTTGTGTTTTCTCTTCCTCTTATTAGGATAAATAGGAGAGAAAAGATAATGTTTGGTTTGAGTTTTCTGGATAAAGTTTTTTGAAAACTGAGTTTTTTGATTTTGGTTTTCGTATTCTTTTGTTTTTAGTGAATATTATTTAAATTTTACACATTTTTTTTTTAGATGCACCTTAGTTAGATGTATCTAAAAAGTAAAAAATTTCTGAAAAAATAATTTAAAAAAATTAATAAATACATAAAAATACAAAAAAAGTATTGAATTCTTGTATTTTTTTTGTATTTTTGGTATTTAGTGAATTTTTAAAAGATTTTTTTTACAATTTTTTTACTTTTTAGGCGTATTTATGTTAGGTGTGTCTAAAAAGTAAAAAAATTGCTTAAAATATTAAAAAAATTCAGTAAAAACAAAAAAACACGGAAAATAAGAAAGTAGAATTTTCTGAAAAGTGTTTTCTGAAAAATGAAAACAAACAATGATTTTAATCATATATCTTATTACTTACCGAAAAGACACATATACCAAGCATCTTTAATGCGAAAGTAACATCATAGAAAACACGAGGCCTTCCCTTTCCAGATAACTCGACTGGATTAGCAACCAAGAGTTCGGTATCTGGGCCACGGTTGGCAATTGTAACTCGCAATGGGTGAAGCATCTCCTCCTTTAAACGAGAACATAGCGTAATCTGATGATCAGACTCTAGAATTTTTTTCCCATCTGTTTTCTGTATAAATAGATCCACATTCCTGCTGCCTTCCAAACTTGGTGATATTCTTCCATAAGCAATCTAAATGAGGAACAGCCACGCACCATATATTAGAATACTAATAATTGCACGCATACAATTATACACTGAGCATATGATATTATACAACATAGAGGCAGATTTGCAGGACACGCAATTAAGTGGCCCATCTGCAAAATTTCATTGAAAATTCACCCTGTCAAAGTGATTCAATCTAAGTGTCAAGGTTTTGAAAATTTTAAGTCTACTGTACGGCCTTAGATGCTTGTTGCCCGCTTGTATTGCAAAGCTGTGGCATAAGGCAATTACCCAATCAATGTAATTAACCCCAGACCCTGACAATAAAATAAAAAAAACAAAAAAGGACAGTCTGTTGTCACTGATAGTGGCAAATGTTTACTTCATGTAGCTTTTGCACAAAAACTTGATTACAAGGAAAAGGGAGCACTTTGCACAGTCATTTCCACTTCAATATGGGCATAACTCATTTGTTAAGGAATTACAACAAACTTGTTGAAGAGGTACCTGAATATTGCAGTCCTTTGAAGTCCTCAAAATGTCATAGACGACGTTCTTTTGATCAACACATTGTATTTGAAGCAAGGTATGAGCCGGGCTCATAAAATTATCTATTGTGACATTCGTCGTCTTTACTTTTTTCATATCGGGGCTTAGAGCTTGTGAACATGCTTTCTTATTAGACAGCTCAGAACTAAATAATTCTTCTGCGACTGCTTCTGAAAGAGATGAGAACCCTTGCTGACCTTCATATTCAGGCCCTGCAGGCTGAAGTTCACAACAGATGCAATCCTCTCCTAAAACATCACTAAGATGTTCACGCGTATCCGATTGTCTCTCTTTTGTATGTAACAGATCCCTGAAATAATACATTATCAAGTAAATTAAATTAATTATTACCAACGACAAATGATCAAAAGTTCCAAGAAATCTCACTAAGAACATGCTTATCAGTCAACCAAGTAATAAAGCATATTCAGAAGATGGAGCCATTCCAAAACCATGTTTTATTTGCAGGAAGAGAACTTCCAAATAGTAAATCGGAAAGAACAGAATCAGGTCAACTGAGAAAGAACATAGCATTTATTCTTAAATTACATAATAAGGTTGCTCCATTGTAACCTAGTCGTCACGGGTTCAAAGTTCAAACCATGAAAACAACATGTCTGCACACAGGGGTAAGGTTGTGTACTTCTTACTCTCCTTGTATCCCACGGTGCTGGAAGTTTCGTGGACTGAAAGTGCCCTTTTAATCTGTTTAGAAAATAACCTTGCATGATATCCCTCTGTTTGTTTTAGCAGAAAACATTTTCTAACAGAAAATATTTTCCAGAGAAAACTTTTGACTTGGTTTGTCAAAATAAAATTGTTTGTTACTAGGGCGGTTGAGCATACAAAAATCTACCCCATACATACTGCAATGTCACCAGTTTGCCATGTTATTGAAACCTAATGTGATGGTCTGGTGGCTTAACACAATGTTTGCTTCAAACATGTCTATTGAGGACAACGCATCCAAAGACTTTTATTTCAGATGAAACAAACTTTAGGTTTTCCCTAATACTGCCCACTGTTGCCAGGGTGGAAATAACTAAAACTTCAATACATAAATGAATTCACCCAGAGACTTAAGACAGAACTAATCTCATTCTTTTCTTCATTACTACAATCCGCCAACCGAGTTCTTTAACAGCCCTGTTTGGAAAACTTATTTGTTGTTTATTTAGCTTAAAATTTGAAATTTCATGCTTAAGCAGTTGTACTTTGAAAATTTAGGGTGTTAGGTAAAACTTTCACCAGTTTGCCATGTTATTGAAACCTAATGTGATGGTCTGGTGGCCTAACACAATGTTTGCTTCAAACACGTCTATTGAGGACAACGCATCGAAAGACTTTATTTCAGGTGAAACAAACTTTAGGTTTTCCCTAATACTAAGCCCACTGTTGCCAGGATGGAAATAACTAAAACTTCAATACCTAAATGAATTCACCCAAAGACTTAAGACAGAACTAATCTCATTCTTTCCTTCATTACTACAACCTGCCAACCGAGTTCTTTAACAGCCCTGTTTGGAAAACTTATTTGTTGTTTATTTAGCTTAAAATTAGAAATTTCATGCTTAAGCAGTTGTACTTCGAAAATTTAGGGTGTTAGGTAAAACTTTTCACGTTTTTAACTTATTTGCCTATTCAACTCAAAAGGCTATTCACCCAAAAAAAAACTCAAAAGGCTCAAAAAAAGCTATAAAAAACTACTTTTGTTAAGCTAGCTTTTCTAAAATTGCAAATAATTTTTTCTAAATGGCCTCAACATCCTGTTGTAAGTATGGATCTATGAGTATAACATAATCAATATTGTCTTAAACATGAATAACGAAAGTTAGCATTAAGGGCTGCAAAATTTATTGGTATCACACTTCATAAAACAAAGAAAGTAACAACATTGGATGCATAACCTGAATCCTATTGTGAGATCCAAGATCCAAACATAATCTAAATGAAGTAAAAGAAGCTAAATTTAGTTATTTTCCATTCTCACTTTTATTTCCCTCGATAAATCCAAGATCCAAACATAGCATAATCAAATCAAACCAGGGACAGCTGACCTCTATAAACTTTCTCACAAGCTATGCCAAATCATTTCATAAATTATCACACTTCGAGAAAAAAAGGGCTCTGTACTTATGGTTAGCATGTTATCTTAGAATGCAATATTTTGGCAAGACACAGCATGCAATTTAATCACATAAGTATTTCAAATACCCAAAAATTGAACTCACATGCTATCCGTGATGAAGAAGAGATCCAAGACCTTGCCATCTGGGGTTGTCATCACTTTCACTCTTTGAATTGCAAGCTCAAGCTGACAGAGCGCTTTTGTAACATCTATGAAAAATGCATATCAACATATTGAGCCACTTTAGAGGACTTGGTAAAACAAATGAATGACAAGTAACAACATTTGTAATCGGTACTCACCATGTAACAATCCTTTCCGGTCCAAGCAAAAGACCGTCAACATGTAAATTGTCGAATGTGGTGAACGGCTGGACTGTTGATTGAAATAAAATGACATCAAACATGAAGGGCACGCAGAGAATAGCCGGCTTTTCAAGCTCTCCCAATCAATCGTCAATGAGCTTGATTGTGGAACAGTCCACAATACTATGTAACACCAGTTACCATCAGTACAAAAATCTGCATTCAGAAAATATTTAAAAATATATGTTTACTGTTAAGATCCAAAATTAAAAAAAAAAAAAGGGCAAATAAACAGGACCTAAGAAATCAATGATGACTTCTAATATGGACAATAATAGGTATAATTAAGCACCATAAAACAAAGAAAGTTGATATCTAATAATATGCCTATAATTAAATATAGTCAAGGTTTCAAACCTAGAATCATAACTCTTCTGTGTGCTTTGAAATTTAGATTTTTAGCCAAAAAATCATTACAAGTTGTCAAATTATTATCTTTACTATTTTGCATGTCTTTTCGTAAATACCAAAACGTCGTTAAAAAAGCCAATTCCCAAACAAACACAGAGCCAAACACAACTCTCTTCCACACAGTTCTGTGATTGGATTCGAGGCAATTAGGATTTTTCCAAAATCATTAGAGACGGTCAGTTTGGTTGAGTTTTCAGGGGGAAAAAAATCAATAACTAATTTAGTGAAAGAAATGGAAAAAAAAAATATATATATATATATATATATTTCGTATGATTTTCTCTTTTTTTTGGAGGAAATATTTTTTAAAATTCTTGTCGAACTAGTTTTAAATTTTTCAAAATAATTTCAGAAAACAAATTCTAAAAAATCAACCAAACAAACACATCCTATATATCTACAGAAAATCATTTGAATCTCAATATGATTGTCGATAAATCACATTTTGTTCCTCATATTATTTAGCAGATGTAATAAATTTTCAACTTAACTGTAACTGCATTACAAACATCACATGGTATCAGAATTCCACAATCAAATTTGTTGGGGAAAAAAAAAATCGATAAATTCGTAATTGATAAGCTGTTCAATAAATATCAATATTAAAAAACAAAAACTTACAAAAAAAAATTAATAGTTATTTATCTTTTTATGGATTTGAATCTGGAGATTTGAGAATTGCAGACCTCCTTTGGTGATGCAGAGTCCGAATTCGACTACGATTCGGCAGAGGTCGCACCCGAGTCCGGCCTTGTCGGGGCAGTTCACCGTGATGACGGACGGGTCGCCTGGTTTCTTCCCTTGGTTGATCAACACGACGTCGTCCCAAGAAATGCCCATACCCGAAAACCGAATCCTTATTTTTTCCCAAACAAAACAAACCACCCGGAACTCCGCACCGGGTCGGGCTTCGTCGCCGATAATTCAATTTGCCGATAACTTCTCCGGTGAAAACCTGCTAGAACTCTCTCTCTCTCTCTCTCTCTCTCTCTCTCTCTCTCTTAACTGGTTTTCTCTCTCTATAATAAAATGAAATGAGAGAGGGAGGTTGGGTCTGCGTGATTTATAAAAGGATTTGGTTGGTCTCTCTAAATTGATCAGACAATTGAGGTGTCTGGTCCAAAAAAATTAATAGAAGGATCTTAATTATAAGAGTTTATGAAAATATGATTTGATTGAAATTTCTTTTTATCAAAATTTATTAATAATAATTTTTCGTTTAATATTTTCTCCATCGTAAAATATTAATCACTTATTATATTTTTTATTATCTCAAAATATTAGTTCATTTCTAAAAATTAATAATTAAAATAATATGAATTTCTTATTTTATCTTTTTTTTTTAAATTTATTAACAATACAAAAAGTATAATTATAACAATTAATATTCTTAAAAAAATATACTATTAAAGAATAATTTTGAAAAATTATATTTTTTAGGTGTAATAATTATATTATAAAAAAAATTAGATTTCTCAAAAGAAATTATTATTTTAGAGTAATTTTTTCAATAAAAAATTTCCATTTAAGACTTCGTTTGGGATGTGAGTTGGCTTTTTAACTTTTTAGTTATTTTAGGCTGGGCTAAAATCATAAAAAAAAATATATTAAAAAGTTAATATGACAAAATATTTCATCTAAATTGTAACTATTTTATTTTTTCTTTTATAAAAATTAAAAAAATCAAAAAAATCTATGTCAAACAAAAGTAATAAACATTTCAATAAAAAATCTCAACTATCATGTAATTAAACACCAACTATTTTCATTTAGAAAAATGAGTCATACTCTCAATTTTGGAAATTCTCATAATTCTGAAATCATCTGAATTATTTATGTTTTTTTTTTTTTTTTTTGTCTCTCACATAAAGAAAAATGTTTGAGAGTTCTAAACTATAAGCTAGGGGTGGGCGCGGGTCGGTTGCGGCCACAAAACCTTCAATCCGCCATCTGTCCGCCAGATTGGCGGATTGAAGAAAATCAATCCGCATCCGTCCGCCAATCTGGCGGATATGGATTGAGCGGATTGGCGTATGGATGCGAATCGATTTGGTGGTTTAAAATTTTATAAATTTTCAACATAATTCAACTCGTGCACTTCCTCAAAAAAACAAAAAAAAAAAAAGAAAGAAAGTATTATAGTCAATGATTTAAAAAAATATTACAATCACTGCATGTCTTATCTAAAGAAAGAAAGTTTAAAACTTTAGAATATTACGATCACTGCATGCCTCATCTACATATTACAATCACAACATGATTTATCCACATAAAGTATTACAATCTGTGATTCTTAAAATATAATAACAATTCAAACCACCAAACATATTACAATCACAGCATGATTTATCCACATAAAGTATTACAATCTGTGATTCTTAAAATATAATAACAATTCAAACCACCAAAACCATGAACAGAGCAGTAGTAGAGATTGTATGTCTCTGTATTGTTACATCTATATATGTTTTTGAAAACAAAAACTAACCAGCATATATCATATTTTCTATTTATTATTTTTAGAGTTAGATTTAAAAACCAAAAAATATAGATAAATAATACGTTTATTTTTTTCAATTCAAAAAATATATTCAAGTTGAATTTTTTTTTTCAACAGAATATTTAAACTCTTTTTCAATTGAAAACACAAACATAATATTTAAACAAATTGAAAACACAAAGTCTTATAAATTACTAGGGGTATTCGCGGTTTGACGGTTCGGTTGCGACCAAAGAAATTTCAAATCCGCCATCTGTCTGCCAAATTGGCGGATTGGAGAAAATCAATCCGCAACTGTCCGCTCATCATCACGCATCCGTCCAAAATGCGGCGGATTGGTTCGGTTCGGTCGGTTTTGACGGATCGGTATATCCGCTGCTCACCCATACTATAAGCTTTAAAGAAGTTTTAGGTGATGGGTCTCACTTATTGATGTAATATTTTGACTTTAAATTTTTTTTTTTAAATTATCACCTCATTAATACTCAATTAATACTTCCAAATTAGAGAGATTAATGATTGTTACTCACATAAATGACCTAGATCATTTTAAAATCATGAAGGTCTTCAAATTGAATCAGTATCTCCTCGTATTTTCTCATTGCATTTTCTACTTGTAAGCTCATTGGGCCTACTTTTGGCTCAATTTTAATAATCCGAACCAATCATATTTTAAGATTTGTTTAGTATATCATATCTGTAAAAAATAAAGTTGATCAGATATCAGGAAATGTGTTTGGAAAACTCGAACTAAAAATTATTTTTTTAAAAAATTTAATAAACAATTTTCCGAACACATACTTTTTGATATCCGATCAACTTAATTTTTTATAGATATGATATATTAAACAAATTTTAAAGTATAAACGGTTCAAATTATTAAAATTGGACCGAAAAGTTAACAAAATGAAATTACAAGTAGAAAAGAATCCTGATTCTTTCAAATTCCGGTGTCAATCATTGTCGTTTCATTTGAAACAAAAGAGGGTCGCCGCGTCAGGTCAAGTATGTGGAAAAATGGGGTCCACTGCCATGATAATTACACGTAAGCAAAGAGGTAGACGACGAATTAATAAAAGCAGGTGTCCGGACCTAAATTAAAAGTCCTCTGTTATGTTTTTTTGGGCCACCGGGAGTTTAAGAGTAATAGCAATCATGAAAAAAAATTATGAAATATTTTATGAAGTTTTTTTATTTTTTAATTAATGTGTGATATTTTTTTGTGTGTAATTTAATAATGAAAAAATTTTTATGATTATTTTCATAATATTTTTTTGAATAAAGATTGTGACCCCCTTTCTTCCATCCCCTTTGACCCCTTTTCTTTTTTAATTAGTCACTTTTTCTTTTTCTTTTTCTTCTTTTTCTTCTCCTCCAATCACCACCTGCTATGTGTGTGGGGGGTGGTGGGGATTGAAGTTTGAAGGGGTCTAAATTACTGCTGTATTTTTTTCATGATACGTAACATTATTAGGAGTTTAATCCCTGATTGGCATTTTTTGGTCGTAGGCTTTATTTGAAAATTTGTTTCTTTTAGTTAGGTTTTTTTTTTTTGATTTTTTTAATCTGATTAAAAAATTATACAATATTTAGAAATATAATTGAATTTTTTTAATAATTAATTTGAGAATTATTTTATTTTCACACATTATTTACTCTTTATACACATCTTTCTCAACGCACATTAATAAATCAACAATGATTCATCCCACTAATTTTGAAATACTAATAGACCACAAATGAGGTGGAAATTAAAAAAAAAAAAAAAAAAATACAAGAGCAAAACATCCCATTATGTGAGACCCACACCACTTTAAAGCTATTAGTGCTCCTCTTTTTAGTGGTCTCACTCATTTTTGTTCTTGTTATTGTTTTACTATTATTCTGCAAAACTAATGCTCTGGTTGATTTTGAATTTTCAAATATATATATATATATATATTATTTTAAAATCTTTTTCCTTTGTTTTAGTAGACTTTTTAAATATTTTAATAAGTCTTTTACTTTTTATATCTACTTAATTTAGATACATTTAAAAGCTAAATTATTTGTGAAAAATTCTAGAAAAAAAAAAATCAATATATACAAAAAGTGTATATGCACTAATTTTTTGCATTTTGTATGTTTTTAAAATGTATCTAAATTAGGTGAATCTAAAAAATAAAAATAATAATAATTAGAATATTAAAAATGTTCACTAAAACAAAAGAATACGAATTGAAATTCTCAAAACTCAAAACCAAACAGAGTGTAAGTTATTGTTATACTATTTTCATTATTCATTCCATATTGATTGGTGAAGAGATGGAAAATAATTTTGTTTTGGTTATCCAAATAAATTAATAAATTGGGCGCTTAACAACTGAATCAAATAATAGTTTTTGGTTTTGTACTTCCGAACCAAAAATAATTTTTTTAGATGCAACTATTTTTTAAGTTGATTTTCAAGTATATGAAATATTTTCTGAAGCTGATTTCCCTATAGGTGCAACATTTTCAAAATTGGTTTTTGTGAATGATCATTGTGATAATGAAAAAAATAATACTTCCAGGAAAGAAAAAAAAAAATCACCTTTTTCATTGCCTAATTTGAAATGATAATTGCGACAATAGAAGAGTAGGTCTGATGCGTGTATTATTTTAAAATAAAATGTATACTGAGAATTTTTATGTAAAAAATGTGTACTAAGATTATCTAGTTTTAAGATTTGATGTGTGTGTATTGATATCCATATTGGGCATTTTGTTTAGTGGTAAATTGTAAAAAAAAAAAAATTAATTCATTAAGCGTGTACAAAGAGAACAAATAGTGTGTGGAAATAGAATTACTATGATTTGATGATTTTAGCCTATTTTTTTTCTTTGGTGGCTATTTTAGCCTCCAACCCTTTCCCTAAACAGGGCCTTAAAAAGTTAGGGATAGAGTTGTGTAAAATATCACATAATTTGTTAAAATCGCTTAATTTGCACCAATTATTAATTGGGAGTTAGTTTGATGTGTGGTTTGAAATTTGTAATCCATCTTTGAAATTATCACACTCTACTATAGTTAATACATATATATTTTTTATTTTTAATAAAATATCAAAATAAAAATCAATGTGAGAAAAATTTAAGATATGAAAGTTGTTGTAAATTAGTGTTAGATATATGGAAAATATTATGCAAATTAGTATTATATATTATGAAAATGTATGATAATTGTTTAATATTATTTTTCAATCAACTAATAAATTGAAACCATCTCAATTATGATTTAATTATTTGTCAATCCACTTTTTGGTTTATAATTTTACATTCAAACCACACTCCGCAAACTCTTAGGGGGAGGTTTAAATTTTTTTTATAAGAAATTACAAAATTTTTTGTAAACATCTCATTAATATATAATTTTTCCCTTTTTCCGTACAACGAAAATGAAGATGAGAATCCATTTGAAGTGCATTGATGCAAGGGTAAAATTTATTTTGAATATAATTTTTACAATAATTAGGCTTAAATTTTAATTTTTTATGAATTATTTTGTAATTTATTTTGTATTCTTAATAATTCTTCGTGTCTCAAATCATTTTAAGTTGGTGATCCACAATTGTTTTTCTATGTTTGAAATTTAAAAAAATTAATGCTTTTGATAATTACTTCTCTATTTTTTTCAAAAAATAAAAAAATAAAAAAATCTTGAGAAACTTTTATATTGCCCTTGTAATGTTGAAGGACACTTATAGCGATGAAATTTCTTAAAGTATAAAGGGTAAAATCAATTTTTAAACAATTTTATTGACATTTTCATAAATAAAAAAAAGAAAGAAAAGAAGGTTACTTCATAGGAAGACGTTGTTTTTTTAGTCAAACTTTTTAACTTTTGAATTTTTTTTTTTTTTTTTTTTGTGGCCAAAACATTACTTTTTAAGAGTATTAATAAAAATAAAAAATAATATAATATGTATATTTACATATAGCAGTGATAAAAGTTACGAGGTGTGAAAAATAAAGAAATTAAAATTAGCTTTAAATGAAATATTTTTATTTTATTATATTCAATAAAATTAAAATATATAATATCTACACAATAAGAGATTTTATAAATACAATTGAGGAAAAAACAAAGAAGAAATAGAACGAGTTAAGAAAATAAAATTTGTATAATGTTTGTTGTGGCTAAAAAAATTTGCACATGCAAGGCAAGATTTTCTTATGGGGAAGGAAAAAATTGTGCAAAGAAAAGAAAAGAAAAGAAAATCAAAGATCCGAGAATAGAGCGAGAAAAATTGTACAAATAAAAGCCTTGCAACACTTTTGGGATTTATTTTTTTAGTTAAAATAATCAATAAAGATAAATAAGTTAAATAATTAATAAGATAACATATCACATTAAAATCATAGTCATTTTATTTTTTTTCTTTACAACTATCAAATCAATTATAAAAAAAAATAGCATCATTCTAAACATAATTTTTTTAATCAAATTAAATAATTAAATAATTAAAAAATCAATTAAAATAACTAAATTCCAAACTAAACCTAAAAGTGGGCGCAAAGACAAGTGTGATATGAAAATGACAAGAACACTTTTGTTTAAAGTGGGCTGTTCATTGCATTCAATTCATTCATAATTTCAATTATGTGGTCCTCTCCTCAACATGCCCAATCTTGTCTTTTGTTCTGTCGCTTTCGTGTGATTTTTTTAAGTTATGATTCATGATGTGTCGGAGGTAAAAATTAACACCAAATTAATGTTAGGGTTTGCATTTTTGTTGCCTTATTTTAAAAAAAAAAAAAAAATTATGTAGGCTTTTACATTTTATTTGATTAAACGAATTGAAAATTTATAAAATTATAGAAAAAAATTTAAAAGGCAAAAATAGGTCCAAAATAGTGAATTTTTTAAGCTTATTTTGGCTCTTTCTTTTTTTTTTTCTGAATTTTTTATTAAAAATTTACTTTTGTAGAATCGTGTACACAAAATGGATCAAAAATGTAAAAAATGAGGTTACTAAAGAGAAATTTTTTTTGCAAAGTAACTTATTTGAAAATTCCCAAACAGAACCATTAGGTTTGGTTTTTCATGATAGTTTAGTTTTTATGAGTTTTTTAAAATCCGCTAAAATGTTGAATCACCTTTAACTACCATCTCAGTATCAATAATCATCTTCAGCCAACCCTTTTGTTTTTGTGGTTCAAAGAAAAAAAAAAACCCTTTTGTTTTCAAAATAATTTTTTTTAAAAGATCATAATTCAATGTAAGTTTACCAAAATAATTCAAATCAGTGATAAATTTTATAAATATGAATAATTAGGACATAATTCTTTTTTGTAAATTTGTAATTATTTTTTTGAAAATACTAATAAATTGTATTTTTTTAAAACAATTGTTCCATTTTATTTTTGTTTTTTTATCAAAAATAAACAATAAACTGACTGAAGGACCTTATTGTGTTCATGTTTTTCCTTTTCTTCTTATATATATATATATATATATTTTTTGGGGGCTATATTAATGTTTTTCCTTTTTGTGTGTGGAGACAGTCATTGTTTCCTCTAATTCCCTAAATCGGACGGTTGGTAAGCTATCACAATCAACACTGAAGTGGACGGATAGAAATGAGGAACCACAAAACACAAAGAATAACGTTTGGTGGCCGAATTTTGTGGTTCGAATGGTCCGAATATGGTAAAATGATGTTATTTTACATCCAAAACGACATTATTTTGTATGATTCGAGCCATTCAAGCCATGTATTTTCGGACTACTAACTATTGCCGAAACACATATCTCACAGCCGCCACAAGAAGATAAAAACATCAATTTGATTGCCAGATAGAAATAATTTTATTCTAAACACTAAAATCAAGTAATTAATTATAAAAACAATTATTAATTTTTCTTTGACAACGTCATGATATTCATTATTACCAAGAAATGAATAGAATAATAATGGGTAAATTATAATAAACTCCCTTAAATTATGACTCGTTGCACTTTGTTTTCTTAAATTTCAAAACTCAATAGTTAATTCTCTCAAAGTATTATTGAAAATATAAGAAAATAATGTGAACTAAATGGAACATAAGTAGAATAAGTAAAATATTAGGAACCACAAAACACAAAGAATAATGTTTGGTGGCTCGAATTCTGTGGCTCAAATAGTCCGAATATGGCAAGACGACGTCATTTTGAACCTAAAACGACGTTATTTTGGGTGTTTCGAGCCATTCGAGACATGAATTTTCGGGCCACCAACCATTGCCGAAACACAAATCTCGCAGCCGCCACAAGAAGATAAAAACATCAATTTGATTGCCAGATAGAAATAACTTTATTCTAAACACTAAAATCAAGTAATTAATCATAAAAACAATTATTAATTTTTTTTTGACAACGTCATGATATTCATTATTACCAAGAAATGAATAGAATAATAATGGGTAAATTATAATAAACTCCCTTAAATTATGACTCTTTGCACTTTGTTTTCTTAAATTTCAAAACTCAACGGTTAATTCTCTCAAAGTATTATTTTATCTCAATTAATCCTTTTTATTAGATTCTGTTAATTTTTTTAAAAAAAATCAGATAATGTATAAAATATATAGCACATTTATTGAATTTTGAGAATAATACCTATTATTGATTGCTTTAAAATAATAATACTTTTATCTAGTAATTATATTTGCACGTGTCTTTCTTATCTTAGTAATAAAATGCAAACGAGATATTTGATAAGGGTATTATTGTCTTAAAAATTTAATAAATGCGTCATGTATTTTACACTTGATTTAATTTTCAATAAATTCTTAACATATTTTAATAATAAGAATTAACTATAATAAAATAATACTTTACCAATAGAGTTCTAAAATTTGGAGTATAAAATGTAAATTAATCATAATTTAAAAGGGTTTAACGTAATTTACCCAATAATAGCATTTTAGATTGATAAATTAAACAAATGGTCAAGTGGGTGGTAAGCAAGCCTTGATATCAATTATTTGAGATAGAGATTTGAGATTGATTGATTTATACGGAGAGAAGTGTTACGGGAGACAACCTCATCACAGCTTAGACTCTGAATCAAATAATAAAAAGTAGCTTTCACGTAAATCATCTTGTTTGTTTGATTATTAAAAACTGTTTTCTAGTTTCTTCGTTTTTCCTTTTTTTTTTTTTTAGTCCAAAAAAAAAAAAATCAAAGATTAACGCTATTTGGCATGTCCATTTAGGTTAAAATAGTCATATAAGATAAAATTGACTATTTTAGTTAAATAGGACAAATTATCACATCTAAATCATAATTATTTTATTTTTTTCTCACAAAAGTCAAAAAAATCTATCCCAAATAAAACTTTTTAGCCGATGTGAATTGGTTTTGACTTTTGGACTATTTTAGTCCGAGTTAAAAAGTTTCGTTTGGTATAAATTTTTTTGACTTTTTTGACTTTTGTGGGAGAAAAAATGAAACAATTGTGGTTTAAATATAATATTTTATCTTATTGAATTTTTAACCTATTTTATCTTTTTGTAACTATTTTAAGAGACATTTACATTCAACTCCTAATTTATGAACTTATACTCCATTAAGTCATAATTAAAATTTTTTAAACTTTCAAGTCCCATTAAATTTTAACCAAGCTCACTTGTATCCTCGTCATTTTTTTCTCTATTGCTGCATTAATTCATTTCCACCCTCTCTGCTAATGAGGTTTTGCAAAACCAATCTGAAGAATCCAAGGCCGTAGAAGTCGCCGACGAATGATTTCTGTATGAGTCTGGATCCCCTCCTTAAGAAGCCTCCTCCATATCCTTCTTGCAACGGATCCAACGGCTGAGATAAAAAAAAAAAAGAAATTGAATTTTTGGTGAATTCCCGCCCAAACAAAACACATCTCTGTGAGGTTAAACAGATACAGAGGTTATGTGCACTCTTCTCACACAGCCTACACTCACCCCTTCTCCTCCGTGGAACCCACCCTCACCGGCGACCCACTCTCGACGTCGTTATAGATTCGACGACGGTAACCCAATCTCAAATCGATACAGATTCTGTCTGGATGGGTCCTTGGCAAACCAAAGCCGTCAAGTTCTTCTCCTCCACCTCACCGAGCCCGTCGCACCGGCAGACCCTCTCTACAGCACTCCCCAAGCCGAACCCATTGGTTTGCTGTCATTCTATCTACCCTCACTTCGCAAACCAGAGGTTAGTCTTCTTCATTGCCTCACACTGTGTAATTTATTATTTGAGCTTCAACTGAACTTAGTCTGATAAGTTTGTCTCTGTCGTCAAGATTATTTGTTAATTGACAAGATTATTTGAGCTCAAACATACATACAATACTGTCCAACTGAACCCATTATTTGAGCTTCAAACTGAACCCATTTGTCTCTGTCTAACAAAAAATTAACAACCTCATTATTTGGTTTGCCCTCATTTTTTGTTAATCACAAATTAGCAAATAACGAGGTTGTTAATAATGAGGAGAAATGGGTTAAACAAATTGCTAATTTGCTAAATGGGTTAAGCTAATTTTCTGCTAAGCTGAACCCATTGTTAAGCTCAAATAATGTCTCTAATAAAGCAATTTCAATTTGAAGCTCAAACTGACCAGATTATTTGACAAAATAATGTCTCTAATAATTGACAAGATTATTTGTCCATCTCTATCTGTGTAATGGATTATTGATTATGTTTGATTGAGCTTGAAACATATCCTCTTCCCAAAAATGTGTGTTTGGAATTTTTTAAAATTGAACTTAGTCTCTAAGTTTTTATGGCTGGAATATTTTTTCAAACTAAAATTATGTTTTTTTGTGTCTAAAATAAAGATTTAATTTATGTAGCAAAAATTTTATTTATATGGGTTTTCAGTTGCATTTTGATATGGATATGGAACCTCAGAATGATTGTGCTTGGAAGCCAAAACAGGGAATGACATTTGATTCTAAACAATGTGCGTATGATTTTTATAATACATATGGAGGAAGAATGAGATTTAGCATAAGAAGGGATTATTGTAGGAATAATAAGTTCACTAACCAACTTATTTGTAGACTTTTGGTTTGCAACAATGAGGGATTTCGAAAGGTTGACAAGCGAGACCCATTGGCAAAAAACCCTAGAGCTGAAACTAGGACTGGTTGTGAGGCTCGACTTTATATTAAATTAGATGAGGGTACTGGGAAATTTGTTGTGACTGATTTCAAAGAAAAACACAACCATGATCTTGTATCACCCGAGTGTGCCCATATGTTGCCGTCACAAAGAAAGATATCGACTACCCAAGCAATTGAGTTAGATTTGGCGGCACAATCTGGTCTTCGTTTAGGCCAGTCTTTTGAACTCATGGGTAGGGAAGCTAGTGGCAGGCAATGTCTTGGGTTTACGAAATTAGATCAAAAAAATTATTTGAGAACCAAAAGACAACAAAGTTTAGCATATGGGGAAGTAGGCAATGTGTTGCAATACTTTAAAGAAAAATATTTGCAGAATCCTTCATTCTTTTATGCTTTTCAATTAGATAATGAGGTACAAATAACCAATATGTTTTGGGCCGATGCACAAATGATCATGGATTATGCCCAATTTGGTGATGTTGTCACATTTGATACGACTTACAAGTTAAACAAAGAACATAGACCCTTTGCATCTTTTGTGGGATTCAACCATCAGAGGAAAACAGTTATATTTGGTGCAGCATTGTTGTATGATGAGACCGCCGAATCGTTTGTATGGTTGTTTGAAAATTTTCTAGAGACTATTTCAAGAAAGGCACCAAAAACATTGTTCACCGATTAAGATGCTGCAATGGCTAAAGCCATACCCATCGTTATGCCTGACACAAGTCACCGATTGTGTACTTGGCATTTGATGCAAAATGCATTAAAACATGTTAATTGTTTGTTCCAAGATAAGGGGGTAAAGAGTATACTAAATAAATTCTTCTTTGACATTGAAGATGCAAATCAATGGAAGTTAGAGTGGGCGGAAATGCTTGATAAATATGATGCGCATGAAAACCACTGGTTGAAATTGACTTTTGCGGTGAAAGAAAAATGGGGCTGGCCATATGTTAGATCAGCATGGGCTGCGGGAATGAGTACCACACAACTTAGTGAATCTTCTAATGTTTTTTTGCAGGATTACATTCATTCTGATTTTAACTTAAATGAATTCTTCATGCGTTTTGAAAGGGTACTTTGCGAGAAGCGATACAAGGAGTTAGAAGCCGGATATGTTTTGTGCCAAAGGTTGCCAAAGGTGAAAGCAGCAATAAGAATGTTAATTCAAATGGGTAATGTCTACACAAAAAAGATCTTTGAGGAATTTCAAAATAAGTACTTTCGATCCATTGAATCGGACATAGAACCAATTGAATATGGCGAGACTAGTACCATTTACACAGTTGTTGATGTTGGTAACAAACATGCAAGGAAAGTGAAGATGGAGAGGGATGGTTCTTTGGGTTGTAATTGTACGAAGTTTGAAAGGGAATGAATCTTGTGTTGTCATTTGTTGAAGGTTATTAGAGACATTGAAGATGAAAGAGGTTCCTCCACAATACATTCTAAAGAGGTGGACCAAACAAGCAAGAACCGAAACTGTGAAAGACATTAAGGGAAATGACATTCAAGTAGATGTGAAATTCCAACAAGTCTCGCGGTATAAGACATTGATGACCGCATTTAGAGCACTAGCAAGTAGAGCTGCTGAAACTGAAGAAACTTATGATTTTTGTATTGCACACCTTACCACATTAAGTGCAAATGTTGAAGGCAAGTTAAGTGCTCATTTTGGTGTTGGAAATGAAGTAAGTAATGATGATGACACCCAAATCTTTGAAGTGGATTGCGAAGATGTGAATCATGTTGTGCAACCAAAAGGATTGAAGAAAAAGGCGGCAACTAGTAAGGGCAAAAGGAGGGTAAAATGTGGATTTGAAGCGGCGTTGGTAGTGAACTCCAAAAAAAAATCCCATGCTAACAGCTTGGCTTCATCACAATCTATTGCAAATCCAATAGTTACACTTTCTCTATTATCTGTTGAAGGAGATATCTATGTTCGTCAACATGTTCCTCCTCTTCAACCTCTTCCTCCCCTTCATCCATCTTTGCCCATGGGTGGTAATTCTATTCATCTGCCATTGATGTATCCCGCATATCATGTAAGTGTTAGTTTAACATTGTATTTTTTTGTGTGGATATAATATGTGACTCAAACCATGATTGCGAAGCTTAATATATGACATTGTTGTAGGTGAACAATTTGCGGGAGATTTATGTAATGCCAAATTCTTTGCCAAATTCAATGCCTCAACAGTATTCTGCTCAACCAACATTCCAGTCACTACTTCAAGGTTCATGTGGATGTGACATTGGGTTTCTATATTCTTAAGAATCAACTAGTCCAATGTGTAGTCAGGTTCGTCCTTGCTGTCTTTTTAATTTATAGTTGCTGAAAAATTTGGGTTTTTAGTTGATAAAAATTCTGTGATAGCATGTATTTACTTGCTCAAAATTCTGTCTTTTTCCCTTTTAGGCTATGGACAAGCAGAAACATAAGCAAATTGATGCTGAAATTGGGTTGGAAAGTAAAGTCATAGCCTTTGAAATTGTGAAGCAAACTGCTGCTGGAAAGTGATGTGAAGGAATATGTGTTCAAATGTTAATGGCTTGTATGTGTGTTCAAAGCAAACTGTGAAGCAAACTGAGCAAACTTGTATGTGTGTTCAAAGCAAATATGTGTTCAAATGTTAATGGCTTGTATGCGTGTTCAAAGCAAACTGAGCAAACTTCACTTGATGTTCATTTACAGTTGATGTTAATTTACAGTTGATGTTCATTTACTCAGCTGTTTCATTTGTTAGAAACATTATCCCATCTGTTGTGATGCTGTCCATTTTTTGATTCTGCTACAACTATATTTAACTTGTATTGGTGTCCATGTTTGATATTCTGTTGTATTGCTTCTGGTATGCTGGTTATATGATACTGTTATCTAGTTCTGCTGGTGGTATGATGCTATTATATGTTCTGCTAGTTTTATTGTCATGTGGTTCTGGTATGCTGGATCTGCTGCTAGAACCATAACATATTGGTACCAAAGTTGGATCTGCAGGAGCTGCTGGATCTATTGCCATACTCATAAAACCATAACATGTTGGTTATGGTATGCTGCTACTGTTGTTAAACCAAAATGTTCCATACTGATAATATGTTGGTTCTGCTATCATTTAGTTCTGATACAGCTTCATGCTGCTGCCATACTCAGAAGCATAACATGCTAACAGACAATAGATAAACTTCGTAACATATAGAACCATAATGAAGCCGCATGTTCAACCAATGTAAATTCATGCCATAGTTCATGCTGCTGACATACTCATAACCATGCTAACAGATAAACTTGTTAACAGATAATAGATAAACATGCTGCTGGCATACTCAAAACCAGTTGAGGCCACATGTTCAACCAATGTAAATTCATTCCATAGTTCATTCCATAACAGATAACAGATAACATGTTGAGGCCACAATGTAAGGGCAATCAACCAATGTTTCCCAAAAATCAAACCATAATGAAGTACATAATGTTCATAAATTAATTCAATTAAAATTAAAATCAATCCATAGCTAAGTTAATTCCATGAACATAAGTTACATCATGAAGTACATAAAACCCAAAATTGTACAAACTTCTATTCAGTTTCCCAAAATACAATAACGTACAAAAGTTACATCATCAAGTACAAAATGATAGAAAATGCAATGAAATACACCATCGCTTTGATATTATTTTCCATCCTTTGAAGCCTTCGACCATAGTGATTTTCCATGTAATCAAGCCTCGTCCTTACATCGTTAAAGTTTTCTACTGTTATACCATCACAAGCTGTACTGTTGGAACGGATTCTGGACGTAACGTTTTCATCATTTTCAACCACGAACTTGAAGTAATTGCAATGGGTAGTGAGAGTGTTACTCTGCAATGCATGAGAATCAGTTAGTTGAATAACATAAATATTAATGTGACTACTAAAGGAAGAAATTTTTCAATACAAACTTACATATTTTGATGGGCAAACAAAGAACAAACGCCCTTGATTTCCATTCTCATTGGTTCTTACAATATGTATGGCAGCGGTTCTTCCACAATTGAATAACCTCGGTTGTAATCTTATGTTGCTAATGTTAGAAGAAACCATTTTTTAAATCTGTAGACATGAGAATAGAACAATGTGGAACAACTAGTGTAAATTATGTTTAGCTCTATTAAGAGTAATTAAGGATTTCAGGATAAGTATAGAATCATCAACACTGTGTGTACATCAATTGAATTTCAACTTGAAAACAGAATGTAGTTCAGCATTGAAGTGTAGTTCAGCTTGAAAACAGAATCACCAACACTGTGGTTAACAATGTAGCTCAGCAGTGAAGTGTGGTTAACTTGGTGCTAATGGAAGTTGTTCTATACTCCATGTCAGCAGTGAAATGTAATTTTCATAAGGAACAAAGTCAACATGTGGCTTAAACTTGCGTAAAAAAGTTGATTTCTACAACTAGTTTGAGATTGAGATAAGTGTTACCATTTCTACAACTAGTTGATTTCTACTACTTGGCTTAAACTTGCTAAATTCTCTGTAATTTTTCTGTCTACATTATTTTGGCAATGTAGGTACATTTAAGAAAAGGTTGAGAATGAGTTACAAGGTTTCTGTCTACATTATTCTGTCTATTGGTCCACATTGCAACTTGAGGAGTAAACATCAACACTGTTCAAGTGGTATTCAGATTGTTCAAATTTGAGGCCATTAAGTAATGAGCTAAAAAATAAATAAAATTGCCTACCGATTCATCCAAAACAGGGAGCATATTTCATGAATTGACTACTGATTTATCAAAAATTGGCTATTGATTCATCAAAAACAGGGAGCATATCTCAGTCATTGGCTACTGATTCATCAAAAAATGGCTACTGATTCATCAAAAACAGGGAGCATATTTCATGAATTGGCTACTGATTTATCAAAAATTGCCTACTGATTTAAAGAATTGGTATTCAGATTGTTCATATTTCGTATCATATTTCCATGAATTAGTTGTCTCTGGAATTTAAGATAGAAAATTACAGAAGTAATTATATATGGAGAGAGATGGAAAAAAGAAGAAGAAAAAGAAAAAAACCCAAATCAAAGCCCTAATTTTAAAATTCCAAATCTAAAAGCCCTAAATTTTTTTAGACATTTCAAAGCCCTAAATTTTTAGCCGTTGGAATCCCAAATCAAAGTCCTAATTTTGAAACTCCAAATCTAAAAGCCCTAAATTTTTAGCCTTTGGAATCCCAAATCAAAGCCCTAAATTTTTTTCAGACGTTTCAAAGCCCTAAATTTTTAGCCGTTGGAATCCCAAATCAAAGCCCTAATTTTGAAATTCCAAATCTAAAAGCCCTAAATTTTTTCAGACGTTCATAGAACCCTAACTTCTCAAGCTCAATTCCAAACCCAAATCTCAATCTCAATCACACAATCCTAACTTCTTAATTTCAGACGTTCGAAGACCAACCTGGTTCATCAAGAAATTTCTTTGCTCAACCGATGGTGGTCGTCGCGGTGGAGCTATGGTTCACGAAGCATAGAATATTACGGCTGGAGCGGTGGAGCTATGGTCGTCGTGGGGTTACGAATGGGTTCGCCGTCTGGGTCGTTGTCAGGACTAGTCGCCGGTTCACCAGTGAGGGTGGGTTCGGTGGACAAGCACGGGTGACTGTGAGGCTGAGTGAAAGTGAGAGTGAGAGTGAATGTATAACCTCACAGAGCTGTGTTTTGTTTGGGCGGGAATTCACCAAAATTTCAATTTCTTTTTTTTTTTTTTTTTTTTTTTTTTATCTTAGTCGTTGGATGTGCAACGACTGATCTCAGCCATTGCAAGTAGGATATGGAGGAGACTTCTTAAAGAGGGGATCCGGACTCAAAAATGTTACCGACACAAATAAATCACTAAACTAATCACCAAATACTTGCGTAAAAATTGAAAAAATGATTTTTTTTTTTTTGTGTGTAAAATTGTAAATTTTGTATCTATAAAGGAACATGATGTTGGAAAATTAATGTGAAAAATTGGGGGAAAAAAAACTTTAAAAATGAAAAAATTAATAATATTTTTAATTTTAAAACTGAAAAAAATTGATAATATTTTCAGTTTTATTGGATAGTTGAATCAAACCAATAAATAAAAAGGAAAAAAAAACGTTTAATCTCATGCTCTGTTTTTTTATCAGTTAGTGAAGCAATTATATTTATTATGCAAAATTGATAATGTTTTTAATTTTAAAATTGAAAAACACTGATAATATTCTCAATTTTACTAAATAGGACTTATTGGTTCAAAACTCTTGAATAGGACCTGAGCTAACATAACATTCCTAAATAGGACTTTTAGATAATTAACTCCTATTTTAACTAAAAAACACAAAAAAAGCCATATGCCAAAGGAATACTAACTTCTTATTGTTATGTTTTTGTTTTTAGTGATATTTTTCTTCATATTTAAAATATATATATATATATATATATATACTTAAAGGGCAAATTACACTAACAGTCCCTATAGTTTGAGACTCGTGTCACTTAGATCCCTGACTTTTCAATTGTGATACGTTTGATCTTGAATTTTGAATCTTGTTTCAAATAAGGACAATTGTAGATACCATTACTCAATTTCAAGGACAAAATTGTTAATTTGATAAAATATAAACTAATTTGACAAAAATAAATGTCAAAAAATATTTTTGAATATTTAAAAATAATTTTTACACACTAAAGATAAAATTATGTAAAATTGATAAATCTTTTAGACATTTATTTATTTTACCAAATTAATTTTTATTATGTATTTGGATGATGATCATATAATGGGTGGCTATTAGGCTTTGTAATGTGTAATCGATATTTATTGAACATATGAAATGTTTTTAGTTTTGGATTTTTTGATTTAATAATGATATCAAAGTTATCACTATATTTGACTTTTGAAAAAATGAAAACTAATTTAATGAAAATAAAAACAATCACCCATTACATGGTCATCATCCAAACACATAATAAAAATTAATTTGATAAAAAAAAAAGAAAATAAATGTCTAAAACATATATCAATTTTACATAATTTTATTTTTAGTGGCTAGAAATAATTTTTAAAAATTCAAAAATATTTTTTTGACATTTATTTTTGTCAAATTAGTTTATATTTTATCAAATTGACAATTTTGCCCTTAAAATTGAGCAATAGTATCTTCAATTGTCCTTCTTTGGATCAAGATTTAAAATTTAAGGTCAAATGTGTTACAATTAAAATGTTAGGGAGTAAAGTGACACAAGGCTCAAATTATGGGGATCGTTAGTGTAATTCGCCCATACTTAAATATACCTAAAAGTAAAGTTTGTATGCAATTTAAAAAAAAAAAAAAACTCAGAAATGTGTTGATTTTTTTTTTTTTTTTTTGATTTCAAATTCTTTCACATATATCTTATGCCAAATTTGACATAAGATTTAGCTATAGGTAAATTTTGACAAGTTTTGACATCTCTACATCTCCCATAGTAGGACCAACATATAACAATTTAATTTGACATTTTTGCAAAAAAAAAAAAAAAAAGTTAGAAAGATAACATTTACATTATTAGAATTACTTTGCTAAAATATAACATCTTGTCACTATTAATAAAATAAATAGTCATTTAACTAAATCTTTTTGATCCATTAGAGTAAGATTTTACGTTAATATCCTCAAAATAGCCAAGGAAGAAATTTGAAGGAGCCGTTAGAGATGCTATAATTTTGTTTTTGTTTTTTGGCTTCTTTATAAAATTTTGAGTGGTTTGGTCTCATGAATTTACTGCTTTCCCTTATTAGATCGGGGAGTAGTATGGATTTTTTTGCAATATCCTGTTTGGCAAGTTGAATTTGGGTTTTTTTTTTTTTTTTTTTTAACTACAATTCACAAAAAAATAAAATAAATTAAAATAGTTAATAAGACAAAATATCTTATCAAATCTATAATCATTTTATTTTTCCTCTCACAAACATCACATCCAACAAAAAAAATATCATCATCTTTTCAAATATAAAAATTTTAACTTACTAAAATAGTTTGGCAAGGAGGTTTTGGGGCTATTTTAGTCACAAAAAACAAAATATATTATTTTAGTCACAACAAACAAAATATTACATCCAACCCATAATCATTCAACTCTTCTCTCATAAAAAAGTCAAAAAAATCAAAAAGCCGAAAAATCCTTCCCAAACCAAACTTTTTAGCCCAGGCTAAAATAGCCAAAAAAATAAAAAAAACCAACCCACTTTCCAAACAGAGGCTAAAACTAAAATAACATATTAAAATAGCAACTTTCCAAATACCCACAATATTATTATGTGAACCTCATTTTCCAAACTACCAACTCTCTCACACCACACAAATTTTGTCTTGTTCATTTGTTTGTCTTTTTGTTCTTCCCCAATTCACACCCCCAAACCCCCCCCCCCCCCCCCCCCCCCCCCCCCAACCCAAAATATCCTCATCTTCGTCAATCTTCCACTAACCCTAACCTTAAAGTCAGCTTCCACTACAAGCACCTCTACTATCAGCACCAGAATACACCTATCGGGTGAACATACACCCCGTTAGTAAACTATGTATGTCTTGTTGAGAAACTTCAAATGTCTGTAAAATATTATACATGTTTTTATATTTTTACATGCGAACATTTTGGGTGTGTTTGGTAATATTTATATTTTCAATTTATATTTACAAAAATTTTATAAACTGATTTTATTTATTTTTTGTTTATTTTTAGAGAAACATAAACTACAAACGCGTTTGGTAATGGACAAAATGTTTAAAAAAAATTTAAAATATAAAAAAGAGTAAGAAATGACGAGTGATGGCAAGTGGCGGCGGAAGACGATGGTAGAAAGTGGTGACGGTGTGGGTGGTGGGTAACTGGTGGTGGTGGGTGGTGGTGGTGGTGGTGGTGGTGGTGGTGGATGGGTGGGTGCGTGATGGTTGCGGGTGGTAACGAGTGAGTGGTGGTGGTGGTGGTAGCGGGTGGTGGTGGCAGGTGGGTGGTGGTGGCGGGTACGTGGCGGGTGGTGGTAGTGAGTGGATGGGTGACGGTGGCGGGTGGTGGGTGGTGACGGTAGGCGAGTGGATGAATGGGTGGGTGACGGTGGCGGGTGGTGGTGGTGATGGCGAGTGGTGGTGGCAGGTGGGTGGCGGATGGCGGGTGGTGGCGGGTAGGTGGCGGATGGTGGTGGTGGTGGTGGTGGGTGAGTGGGTGGGTGGGTAGGTGACGGTGGCAGGTGGTAGGTGGTAACGAGTGGGTGGTGGGTGATGGTGGTGGTGGTGGTGGTGGTAGTGGTGGTGGTGGTCGGTGGTGGTGGTGGTGGCGGGTGAGTGACAGGTGGCTGGTGGTGGTGGTGGGTGGTGGTGGGTGGCTGGTGGTGGCAGGTGGTGGATGGTGGTGGTGGCGGCAAGTGAGTGGTGAGTGGTGGTGGCAAGTGGGTTGTGGTAGCGGGCGGTGGATGGTAGTGGCGAGTGGTGGGTGGTGGTGGGTGGATGGCAGGTAGGTGGCGGATGGTGGTGGCGGAAAACGGTGGTGGAAAATGGTGGCGGGTGGTGACTAGTGTTGGGTGATTAAAAAAAAAAAAAAATTGAAAACTCAAATAGAAATACATTTTTTGTGTTTTCATTTTTTTGCCAAATTTATAAACTGAGACCACTGATTTATAAATCAAAAATTTTACCAAACAAGTTTTTATTTGAGTTTTTAAAATTTTTGTAAATATAAATAGAAAACTGAAGACGTAAGTGTTACCAAACGGCACCTTTAAATTTCGTAGCATGAGTCACACTAACAAAATCTTTTATATATTATATAATTTATTCAGTTCTATTTTTTTTTAAAATAAATAAAATACACCCATCTAGCCTTAAACTTATGATATAACAAACAAAAAATAAATATTTGTTTAAAAAAATATTAGTAGCATTTGATTTAGTTTTAAAATCATGATTTGAGAATGAAATTATTTTTCGAGTTTGTGAGTTGTAAAATCATAATTTGAGAAGAGAAAATTTGTTTAGTTATGAATTTTGAAAATTTGAGTTTTGAATTTTTGAAATGAGTTTTGAAATAATAAAAAAGATTATTTGGTTATGAATTTTGAAAAGAATTTTTTAACTTAATCCAAAAACTTATAACTCATAATCAAATACATAACTCAAAAAACTCTATTGAAAAATCTATTCAAAACTCATAACCAAACTTTTTTAAAAATTCAATTCAAAAAAATAATTATTGCAAAAAATAAATTTTTTATTTAAAAAATTCAAAACATTCCAAAAATATTTTTTATTTAAAATATGAAAAAATATATATTATTTGTTATTAAAAAAAATATTCAGCTAGTGCTTTAAAATTATTTTTAATTGTATATTTGACTGGAATTTTTTTGTTAATTGTTTTGTTTGAAAATGTTTTTTTTTATTTTTAAAAAATTATTGTGACAAATTAATTTTTTTTTTGTTAATTTTAAATAAATGGCCAAATAATTTGTCATTTTGGTCTAAAAAAATAATTTCTATATTTTAAACATATCAAAAACATGCAAATAGCATATGGCAACTGCCAAAAAAAGAGGGAAAAAAAAAAATATTATTCCGGTCAACCGTCAGACATCCGAGAGAATGTCCGGATGGATAATAGGGTACACCCAAAAATTCAAAAATTGTTCGGGAGGATGTTCGGGCAGATAACTAGGTAGACCCAATTTTAAAATTCAAAAACTTACTCTGCTAAACATGTTCTAAAATAAATTTTCAAATGTGAGTGTGAAATCAATTTTAGAAAACTAAATTCAAACACAGCACTAAAATAGGGGGATGGAATTATGATTCTACCGCTAACCCAAACACAACAATTTATTTTATTTTATTAAATATATCAATTTATTGGGTAGGCTTGGAATTGTGATGCAATTTAAGGTCCACACTTGTAATTGAACTTTTAAGCATAATATTGGACCGAGTTGGGCTTCAACACAAGAATATTTTTATTTATTTATTTATTTTTTTAAACTTAAGCTTGTAGCTACCACCCCAACTTCAAAGTACTATCTTTCTCTATCTAAAACATTGAATGATTCTCAATACAATGTTGTCAATGGCACTCCAATACCACTCTACAAATTTCCCTCTCATCAGATAGGGGAGTAGAGAGAACCCAAGTAGCCCAACTCCATAGCCAATACTAACAATCCCATAAAAGTAGTACCATTTTTCCTCATCATCTGTTTCAGTACTATTTGTAGAGTTGTCATTGCTACTACAATTCACCCCAACAGGAGCACCACACAGGAACTCATTCCCAACATACGCTGATCCATCTCCAGAAAGGGTATCAAAGTGTGCCCCTCTTGGAATCTCCCCACTCAAATTGTTGAACGACAAGTTAAGATATGACAGAAAATCAAGCAATGTTAATGTCGCTGGAATTTCCCCGCTCAAACAGTTAAAACTCAAATCCAATGATTCTAAGCCGCTCATTTCACCAACCGTCCTTGGGATGTCACCAAACAAATCGTTATGCGAAAGGTTAAGCATGTATAGACCCTGTAAAAGGCCTATTTCGGCTGGAATATTTCCTGTGAGATTGTTGCCTGAGAGATTTATGCCACTATTGTAGGTGTGTACAACTTCAAGTTGGTGTGAAAATCCTTTAGACACTATGTCAAGTTGAACACCAGCAAACATGAGCGACACGACATAGCCTAGAACAATTCCATCATTGGGTCGAGTTCTCAGAATCTTCAAACCGTCCAGTTTCTCAGGGATAGGACCAGAGAGTTCATTATTTGAGAAGTCTATGTATTGGAGTTTTGATAAATTGTTCATCATCTCTTGTGGGATTGATTCATTGAAGAAGTTGGATGCTAGGACAAGAATTCGGAGATTCTGGAGGTCTCCAATGAACTGGGGAACCTTTCCTTCAAATCTATTGTTTCCCAAAATTAAAACCTCAATACTTTGAAATCTCTGGATGAAGCTTGGAAAAGGGCCTTCAAAATTGTTGCCATTTAAATCAATATAACTCAGATTCTCGGCATTCCCAAGACCATTAGGAATCTCTCTGGTGAAGTTGTTTTGTCCAAGGTTAAGTGATATGAGAGATGTACAGTTTCCCAAGCTAGTTGGAACTCTCCCTGACAAGTTGTTATTCGAAAGATCAAGAAGCATCAGAGAATTCGTTGGGTGACAGAACGAGAGTGGGATTTCGCCAAAGAGTTTGTTCCCAGAGAGTGATAAGTACCTGAGGCTCTGAAGTTCTCCTAGCTGCGTTGGTATAAAACCTGTGAATTTGTTCCCGGATAAATCAACGACTTGTACATTCTGAAGATTTAGTCGAGGAAGAGGCCCTTCAAGGTTGTTGCTTGCTAGATTTAATGTGGTCGGCCACAAAAATTGTGAGTGTAGTCGAATACTTAGTGGGATAACCCCATGGAGTTGGTTCATGGAGAGATCCAAATAGCTTAGTCTTGGTAAGTTGCTGAACAACCAATGTGGGATTGGTCCGAATAGTTGGTTGTTAGATAGGCTCAGATATGAAAGCCGGGTCAGATTTGAAATGAAATCAGGGATGCCTCCTCCGATGTTGCAAGAAGCAAGTTCCAACATTTGGGGTTGGAAGTTGGATGGAAATGGGGATTGGTCTATTTTCACTGTTAATCCACTGGAACCAAAACTTAATGTATTTGGGGTGGAATTTTGAAACAAATATGCCAATGAAGGAATGGTTCCATTTAACTTGTTACCGGCGATGCAAAGAGAAAGGAGGTTGGGAAGCCGGCTAATGCAGCTGGGTAAACTTCCTGTTAGTAGGTTGACATCCAGATTAAGCTCCTGGATAGAGGAGGCATCACAAATTGAATTTGGAATCGATCCTTCTAAGTAGTTCCCGGCTAAATACAGAAACTGGAGGCTTTTTAGTTCGGATATTGATAGTGGAAGATGCCCAGTTATGTTGTTAAAATCAAGCTGTAATCTTTGTAACTTAAAAAGGTTTGTGATGGAAGAAGGTAAGGGCCCTTGAATTGAACAACTATCGGCTATAAAGTGAACCAGTGAAGTAGTGTTGCCAAAAGAAGGTGGAATTGATCCAATAACTTGAGTTAATTGAATTTCGAGTCTTTCTAAATGGGGCCAGGGAACTGAAAACACTGAATTCAGATCAACGATAACAGCGAGGTTGTTACCCACATAAAGTTCTTTCAGTTGAGGTAGGTAAGGGATTGAACCATGTAGATTACAACTTTTCAAGTCAAGGATTGAAAGGGAAGTTAGGTTTCCAAGCTGATTTGGTATTAGGGAGGTGAGAGAATTGGTATTCATTGTCAATGAATAGAGATGAGTGAGGTTCAGAAGCTGATCTAGAGGAATTGTTCCGAAAATTCTGCAATTGAACAATTCAAGTGACCCAAGATTGGGAAGAAATGTTAATGGATCAGCCCATTTAATCAATTGAGAAGCCTCAAATAGATTGACACCACCCAATCTTAGTTCCCTGAGATTGCGGAGACCCTTCAACCAATTCAAATTTGAGGAAGACAAATTGCCACGATAGATGAAGGAAGACAACGATCCCAAGTTCATCCTCAGTGAGGATCCTAAGTAATATGACACAGATGACAAGTCGGGTATTTCGCCAGAACATGAGAGATCAAGCCATTTTAGGGAAGTCAGGTTCGCAAATTGGGTTGTGATGGAGTCTTTAAACACAGCATTTGAGAGGTTAAGGTAAGTGAGTCTTGTGAGATTTGACAATCCAGTGGGTATTTTTGAAAACAAAAAATTGTTGAAGCTGAGGTCAAGGTAGCGGACATGGCTAAGGGTGAAAAGAGATGAAGAGATTGTACCTTTGATGGCAGTGGATGAGTTCGCCGTAGAAACAAATTCTGAATTCAAGTTGAGTAAGGCATTATCTGGAACAGGGTTGCGGAGATTGACAGCTATGACATATCCTGAGTTTGAACAGAGTATTCCATCCCAGTTGCAGCAGTTTTGGGCTTGCCACGATGACAACCGTTTCGAAGGATCTGTAAGAAAGGATTTAAAGTTTAAGAGTGCTGCTCTTTCATAATCATGGCAACCATTAGCAAAAGACAACTTGCAGAGAAGAAAAAGGAGAAAGGAAGCAAACATATGATATTTCATGGCTAAGGTATTGTTTCTTGATGTGTAAAGAATGTCCACATGAACTTAAACTGACTCGGCAACAACCATAGATGTTGTTACTTGAATAGATAATTGTAAAGTCATACTAAAGTGGACTAATTTTGGACAAGTTCACACTAAAACTTCCTTCTGATGTTCCTTTTCTTCCTTCTCCTTCCATATTTTTTGTTGGTGTATGTTTTATATCGGTCCAGTTGAACGATTCAGGCTAATTATTGTATGTCAATGGTGAAGGAAATAATAGGCAGTTCATATACAAGCAACATACCATCAAAAATAGGTTTTAAATGCAAGAGTGAGTTGATTAGGGGCAATAGAATATGCTATAAGTTCAGATTTCTTCCTGTAGTGTGTTTCTCTATATCAGGTTTTGTTTAACAATTGGCTATTACAGTAATATGTAATTTCTTATTAGTTTAAATACTTGAAGAAAAAGGAAGTAGTTGACTTACACAAGGTTTTGCCCAAGATAATGTTCAAGAAAGTAAAGAATTATTTCTTCATAAGACTATGGTGACATATATTAATATGTAAGTAATCTTCTCTATGTACGCCATTGCCTAATTATATATGTATATATATGTGTATGTGTGTGTATTCAAACACACACGTTGACTTTAACCATGCGCCAATACATATCAGGCTTCTATTTAAAATTATGCTAAATATATGTTGACTTGACTCTTATTTATGCAATCACTCAAGAACAGATAAATGCAAGGCTTTTCTCATAAAACATCAGCCAACAGTCAAGAATAAAAAAAAATAACAAACAGCATAATAATTGATAAATGCACACAAGGTAGATGGTATTGTAATTTCCAAGGTTTTTCACAAGTTTAAAATTAAAAAATGAGAATAAATATGTATATTTGTACACTTTTAAATATAAAAACATGGAGCAGATAGACATATATGTCCACTTTCAAATTAAAAAAATTAAAATGGAGATATATATGCCTATCTGTCCACTTTTAAATCATTTCAAAAAACAAAAATGGAACAAATAGAAACCTGTCTACTTTCAAATTAAAAAATGAGGCAAATTTTTGAATTAAATAATGAGGGCATATCTGGAAACGACTATTTTTAGTGAATCCAGTATTTGATTGGGCGGATTGAATAAGATAAATGAGCAAAAGACTATTTTATCCGTTTTCAATTATTTATTGAGTAATAGCAATATTAAACATATCTTTAATATTTTAATTATTTTTAGCTAGATTAAATAAAAATTTATTTTATTTTATTTTTTACACAATTAAATAAATTTGTTTTTTAAAAATTAAATAAATAAAATATCAATAAAAATATATGTTATTTTTTAAATTAAAATTTTAAATAAATTTATTTTAAAAAATAATAATAATTAAATAATAAAATTAAATAAAACATCTATTAAAATTTAAATAATGAAATTAAATAAAATATAAACAAAATTTTAAAATAAAATATTTATAAAAAATTATTTTCAAAAATTAAATAAATAAAACATCAATAAAAAGTTAAATAAAATTATTTTATTTTTAAACTGAGACATTTAAATTTTACTAAATATAATACATAATTGTCATTTCATCACCTAATACCAATGGTAAATAATCGCATGAAATTGTCCCACACCCTCCCTAAGATAGTGTAATCCCTCATATGGAGAATAAGAAGTCCGACAAGACTCCATGTTCGGCGGACTAAAAAACAAATGCCGAATTAGATGCTTCCAATGGATTACAATTTGTACAGTAAATAGTCACCCCTTATCCCCCAATCAAACACACCGTTGGATGGACTGGATAAGGAGAGATTATAATCCATTAAACTTGAATCTTGGGATTGTGAATACCCCAGACTATTTGGTTGGATTAGATGTGTATCCCGTATTTGTTTTTTCATGGTATTAAATGTCTAGAAAGAACTATTGGTTAGATGGACTGGATAAGATAAATGAACAAAAGATTATTTGATCATTTTTCAATTGTTTACTAAGTAATAACAATATTAAACAAATCTTTAATATTTTAATTATTTTTATCTATATTAAATAAAATTTTATTTTATTTTATTTTTTACACAATTAAATAATTTTTTTAAAAAAATAAAATATCAATAAAAATATATATTATTTTTTAATTAAAATTTTAAATAAATTTATTTTTAAAAATAATAATAATTAAACAATGAAATTAAATAAAACATCCATTAAAATTTAAATAATGAAATTAAATAAAATATAAACAAAATTTTAAAATAAAATATCTATAAAAAATTATTTAAAAAAATTAAATAAATAAAACATCAATAAAAAGTTAAACAAAATTATTTTAATTTTACATTGAGACATTTAAATTTTATTGAATTTTACTAAATATAATACATAATTAAATAATAAGGAGTCAAAATGATTATTTCACATTCTAATTCCAACAGTAAATAGTCCAATGGAAATTATCTTATACCCCCCTAGGATAGTATAATCCCTCATATAAAAGATAAAGAATCCGGCCGGATTCCATGTCCGGCGGACTAAAAACAAAAACAAACACAGGATAAAAAACTTTTCCTGAATTATAATCCCAACAGTAGATAATCTCCCATTATCCCCCAATCAAACACACCCTTAGAGTGGCACAAACCAGAAGACAATTTAATTTAGAGCAACACCTCTCATATAGCATTCTCTTATGATTCCTCATCTCCACATTCATTGCTTCCCCAAGCAAAAGTCTATTCTTGAAATTTTTATACATTAATTCTTGTATGTTTCCATATCTAGCACTTCAATTGAAAGACTGCTGATCAGTAAATAATATTGGGGAAGTAATGGTCCAGTGAGGTTTTCCAAAAAACATTTCATATACATGGAAAAGTTTATAAGATTAATTATTAATGTTTATAAAGTTTATCATTAATTTGTAATTAATTTTAAAGAATTTACACTGAGTTGCATTTTTTCCCAACAATATTTCCATCCCAAACTTACCATCATAACTCAAACCAGTAATATGGCAAATGCACAAAACACTTCATATATAGAACCTAGGCATAAGCCATCAAACCAACATTCTACCGGAGTAGCACTGTAGCAGTTATGGAAATTACCATGTCAGTGATATTACTTGCCCAAATCCAGCTGATAATTAACCAGACCAAGCAATGCCAAAACTCAGCCCGTAAACCTATATGGGCAAAGAAAAACATTTCAAATAAACAAGAGCTAAATGCTTCTATTGTAACACATAACTGATAATCAGATCCTCTTAAACCACAATAAAACAACAAGACCAAAACCAAATCCCAGTGCAAAAGAGTATCAAAAAAAACAAACCCAATTGCAAAACCATGCCTTCAATTCAACCCAGGTTTTCTTTCTAGTCTTTACACTTTACTAGCCACTGAAAACACAAACATCACAGCAAAACCCAACAAGAGAGACTTTCATTCACAACATTCAACCTGCAATACTGGCATTACTTACCAAATTTAAGCATTTTTTAAAATTATTTCCAAAGCTCATATTATTACTTGAAGTTGTGTTTTCAAAAGTCATGTTTTCAAAAGACAATTTCATAAAATTTTACAATAAACTAATTGAAACTGTGTGTTTTAATATTTTTATAACACAAGTTTACAAAACATGGATTTGAGTTTGGGAGATAAATTCAAAAACTGCTTGAATTTGGGAAATAAGTTGTAAAACATATGGAATTGACAATAAATAAACAAAATCTGACATACAATACAGGCAATCAAAATGAAAATCATAGTATTAGATTAGAGACACAACACAACAACAAACATAGAGAGAAATGCCGTAGCAAAGCCTGAAATGCATTATATTGAAATGTAGAGTCATTAATTCTATTACATAAGCACAGACCTAAACAAAACCCAAAGCCTCAACCTCCAAAACCGTACAGAGTCCTCCCTTGCCTCTTAAGAGCATAGACAACATCCATGGCCGTGACAGTCTTCCTCCTAGCGTGCTCTGTGTAGGTGACAGCATCACGAATCACATTCTCCAAGAAGATCTTCAACACTCCTCGAGTCTCCTCATAGATCAGACCGCTAATCCTCTTAACACCTCCTCTTCTCGCCAGTCTCCGAATCGCCGGCTTCGTGATCCCCTGGATGTTGTCTCGGAGGACCTTGCGGTGCCGCTTTGCTCCACCCTTGCCTAAACCCTTACCACCCTTTCCACGACCAGACATTGCGACAAAGATTGATTGATGAGTCAACTCAAATATGAAGAGATTTTGATGATAAGATATGATATGGAGGAGAGGTTGTGATGGCTTATATAGGGAAGGCTTTGTTTGGAGTTCTGGGCCTTTGATCGATGGTGAAGAGAGTCGATCCGTGTGTTGTTGTCTGCTTGATTTTTGTACGTTGATATGGTATAAATCGACGGTTGGTCTTCTTTACGGTGCGCAGATCGTTGACGTGGATTGCGTTGTTCGCTTTTTTTTTAGTATTTGGTTATTTTTTTCCCGGCTTTGTTGCTGTTTGTTTTTTAAAGGGTATTTCTAGTGTTCAAAATTTTAATTAGGCTGTATGACTTTTAATTCTATTGATTATTTTATATAATATATAAGAAAAAAATAAAAAATAATAAGTATATATATAATTAATAGAATTGTAAAAATATACCACGTAAGATATAGAATGGATCTATATGATAATTTTTTGTATTTTTATATGGAGAAAAAATAAATATTTTTTACATAAATTTTAATATTAAATAATATTTTAAAAACTATTTGCTATTTGTCTTTTCAACTCATATTTTAGATTAAAAAAAATTAAAAAATTATTATGTTTCGACAAAAAAAATTTTTGTTCCCAAAACAATCCTTCAAAAAAAAGGATACATTACACTGATCTTCTTTGAAGTTTAGATTAAAAAAAATTTAAAAATTATTATGTTTCGACAAAAAAAAATTTTGTTCCCAAAACGATCCTTAAAAAAAAAGGATACATTACACTGATCTTCTTTGAAGTTTAGATAAAACAATAATTTTTGTGTTTTGACAAAATTGCAATAAACTTTCTTGAAATTTTAATTTATACAGTACATATTTGGATAAATTACACTAAACATTCTTTAAGATTTCTGTTTAATACAGATTCTCCTTCACATTTGAAAAATTACACTTACCCTCTTGTCAAATTAAAATGACACATTTACCCCTTGGTCTTAATACACATAAAATAATAAAATAATACAGATATTTTATTAATGTCTTTTTAAGGAAAATAACAATCATCTTCTTTGATTTAACTTACACAAAAAATTAAGTTTTTTTTTATATTATTTTTCCATGTTTTTTTTTTTTTAATTTTTAGTGAATGTTGTGATAGTGATATAAATCATATTTATGAGTGTTTTATTTTAAAGTGAAAGTTCATCATTAAATTATATTATTGAGTTTGAAAATCCTATGTAAAATTTATGTTTGTATATCATCACTCAATAAGAATATATTCAACTGGAATTTAATGTTAAAAAATTGTAGAATACAGTTATGATGACACGAAAAAGAAATTGTAGGAAAAAGGACAAGATCGTCACTTAGAAAATTTTAAGACATGACATTAGCAATTCAGAGGGTAATTTGTAATAAGATTACAAATCTCAGAGAGGAAAATATAATTTTTCAAATACGAGGGAGGTATTTGTATTAAAACAAAAATCTCAAAAAGTGTCACTGTAATTTACCCTACTTATTTTATCAATAATTTGTTAGTTACGTGGATAAAAAATTATATTGTCATTACTTTGACACAAAAATAAAAACTTATTTTATGTTATTTATTTTTGTATTTTTATAATATTTATATTAGTTTCAATTCATTTAACTTTATTAAAAATAAAAAGTCAATATAATTATGTTAAAATTGTAAAATTTATTATATTCTTTTTAAATTTTATGAGAGATAAATGTAATTCACCAACAAAAAAAAAAAATTGTAAGAACATATCTAGTTGCGTGCTAAATTCTTGAGCCAGAGCCGTTTTTGATTATAGTATCACAAAAAACCTCCTTTAATCAAATCTTGAACTAAAATTTGTCCAAAAAAAATGTTTGAGACCTCTAAATTGTGACCTTTAGGGGAACTCTCAAATATGGGCCCTATTATGTGATTTGATATTCTAGCCTTTGGTTGTCGGAAGAGGGGTCACTGCTGTGGTTAAGGCACAGCAGTGACTGTTGTATCTTAATATGAGATGTATTATAAATATATTTTTATGATCTAAACCGTCATTTTATAGGGTTTGTTGAGTACTTCATTCCTACAAAAAATCATATTAATCGGATATCAATAAATATATGATCAAATAGTATATTTTTTATGCTATTTCTGAAAAGAAAAACTTATTATTTATTTTTTTGATTATCGATCATATAGTTATTGATATCCAATTAATATGATTTTTGGTAGACATGAAGTACTCAACAAATCCTACAAAATGAACGATTCGGATCATAAAAATATGTTTATAATACATCTCAAATTGAAGTACAACAATCACTGCTGTACCTTAACCACAGCAGTGACTCCTCTTCCTTGGTTGTCACATTAGTAGAGCTCTAATTAGTGCTCTACTATTAAAGCTCTTAATCACTACTGTTTATCAAAAGCCAAAATCTTGAGTCAAGTTGGACACATCAACAAAAGCAATTATGAGATGTTTCTTAAAAAATAAATTGTATGCCTATTTGGTTATAATATTTGTATTTTTAGTTATGATAGTTGTTAGTTATAACATATTATGATATTGCTTATAATTCAATATTTTGTTATAACTCATGTGATGTTTGATTATGAGTCTACTTGTTTTTAGTTAGGATTTTTATTATGTCACTTGTGATAATCAAACTCACAAATAACACAGGCTTTTTTGGCAATCATCTTTTTGGTTAAAAAAACATAAAAGACAAAATATGTTAAATAAATTAATAAGACAAAATGTCACATTTAAACTATAATTATTTTATTTTTTCTCTCACAAAAGTTAAAAAAGATAAACCAAACAAACTTTAAAGTCTTAAGTTAAAATAGTTAAAAAAATTAAAAAATTAACTTAAAAAATTCTGTTGCCAAACGACAACCCAACTTACATATAATATACACTTTTAATATTACCCCTTTTTAAAAATATATCCATTGACCATAAATTGATATCAGAATTGATTGTGCCACACCAGCATAAGAACCTTACAAGTAATGTGGGTAGAGTCACAAAATAATTTTTCTTTTTTTGGCACTAGAGTCAATTAAAAAATGTCAAAAATGAATATTTTGACTTTTTAAATATTTTATAGGATTGGTTTGAGAATATATTATTTTAATAATTTTTTAATTTTTATTTTAACTTTTTACACACACAAAAAAAAGTGTTAAAATTAGAGAGTTTTTTTTTTTTTTTTTTTTTGACTTTGCTGTATAACTCTTCTTTTTTAATATTTTAGAGACTTTTTGACCATTATTATAACTTTCTAAACTTGCCCTTAGTTTTTTTTTATTTTGTTGTGACTTTTTGACTATTATTAGATCGTCTAACGTTGAATCAAAGATTTTATTAAATTTGAATAAAAATTTGATGAAAATTTTAATTTGATACCATTCACTCCAATGCTAAAACTATCATTTTTATCAGATTTTTTCACGTCTTCGGTCATCCGGGAGGACGAACGGATGGATGTCTTGGAAATCGTCCGGACATGAATAAAAAAGTTTTCAAAGTTGCTCTTGGGTGGACATTCGAGAGGATGTTTGGCCCAATATTAACAATTTAAATTTAAATTTGATGAAAAATGAAAGAATCCCTTTATTTGATGAAAGTTTTGGTTTTCCCTCTATTTGATATGAATCTGGTGAAAAGCTTAGAGCACCAAAATGAAACGGTTTTCATCAAACTCAAATTTGATAAAACATATGATATTAGATTGGAGATGCTCTTATAACTTTCTAAACTTGTCCTTACATTGAATTTAATGGTTAAAACATTTTGTTTTAAGTAAATTTTACCTAATAGAAATAAATTAATAATTTAAATTGAAAATAAGTGTGGCATTCTTGGGTAGGAGTAGTTTGCAAAGCTTTTGAGGTGTCATTGGAAAAGTTTGGCATGTGGTTGCGTTGCATGCATGCATATACTTGTCCGTATACAACCGAATGGAGACCCAGACAACCCACAATCCCCACGCCATACCTATCTTCTCCTGACAATTCCATCACTGTAATTGTATGTTATGTTGCTGGCCTCCATTTTTGGAAATTCGACCCCTGACCTGTTTTTTTAAGGCGAGAATGCAATCGCATCTGTAGGTTGATTAGGGGCAATAATTGTTGTACAATCTTCACTATATTTAAATTAATTAATTCTGTTTTGATACTGAACGACAAACAGAATATAAAAGAAGTATAGAAAAGGAGAATGAATGTTTGATTACAAAAATCAAACTAGAAAAAGAATTAAATAAATAAAAACAGATTTTATTTTGTTACAAAAACAAAATTAAAATCTGATTTAAATAAATAATAAAAGTAAGAAATAAATAAATAACTTACTTGATTAATATCTTGAATATTATTCTGATCAAGTCCTGTGTTTGACACTATGTCCTTAAGACAAATTCGTCCTCTCCATGGTGCTTTCAGAATATGGACGTCTATCTCCCAGGATGAAATAATCAACAACAAATATATGCAGCACTACAATATATTTGTACAACGAACACACTAAGTGTTTTATACTTTCTCTCACAAGAAAATAATGCAGCAAAATGAAGAGTATGAATACAAAATTTTATGAATGAAAATTAATGAATAAATCCAAATGAAGGGCTAGTCTATTTATAGGCAAAATTATGGCTGTTAGTTTTGAATTAAATAGGTGCAAACCTGTTCAATTTAAATTAAACAGATAGACACTGTTTGGATAGGTTCAAAACTGTTCGGTTTTGAATTTGCACAGTAATCGAATTTGTTGCTCATAATTAAACTTGTTTCGGACAGATAAAATCTGTACAGAAAAAATGGACAGATTTGAATTTAATCTATACAAAATTTGAAGAGGTGCATAATAATTTGAATTCAAACAGATTTTATTTACCAAAAATAAAATAAAATTCAAATATTTTTTGTCCAAAAAAATTAGTATTAGGCCGGACAAGCCCAACCCCAGCCCGCCCAGACGGTGGTGCGCGTGTTGATTTTTGAGTCCAATGGGTCTAGCCCATAACTTCTCCCTTCTACAAACTTGGGATGCCCCCTGGGGCCCTCCCCAAGTTATAATTCCATGCTATATAAACCTATTCAAAACTTCCCACCAAATCAATGTGGGACAAGCCATTTGCACAATCCTTAAGGAATTTCCACAAAAACTCCATTTTCATGGAGTACACTTTGGCTTTAATTTCTCATTCACTCGATAATGGTTTTAAGCAACTAAATATATCACGTGAATCACAACGCAGTATAGAACGCGTTACCACTTAAACCCGCGAAAATCGACGCTCGGGTCCCACCTAAAAATTAGACCAAAGTTAGGAAAAAATTCTGATTTACCCAGAATTTTTCCAACCATTTCCAACAATAATAAGAGGCAGTTCATATACAAGCAACATACCATTAAAAAAGTAGGTTTTAAATGCAAGACTAGGTTGATTAGGGGCAATATGCTATAAGTTCAGATTTCTTTCTGCAGTGTGTTTCTCTATATCAGGTTTTGTTTATTTAATGGATCCGAAGTGTTGATCTCAACAATTGGCTACTACAGTAATATGTACTTTCAACTACATCATCTTATTAGTTTAAATACTTGAAGAAAAAGGAAGTAGTTGACTTACACAAGGTTTGCCCAAGATAATGTTCAAGAAAGTAAAGAATGATTTCTTCATGAGACTACGGTGACATATGTTAATCTGTAAGTAATCTTCTCTATGTACGCCATTGCCTAATTATATGTGTATATATGTGTATGTGTGTGTATTCAAACACACACATTGACTTTAACCATTCTCCAATACATATCAGGCTTCTATTTAAAATTATTCTATATGTTGACTTGACTCTTATTTATGCAATCACTCAAGAACAGATAATGCAAGCCTTTTCTCAGAAAAGATCAGCCAACAGTGAAGAATAAAAAAAAGATCAAATAGCATAATAATTGATAAATGCACACAAGGTAGATGGTATTGTAATTTCTAAGGTTTTTCACAAGTTTAACCAACTCATTCATTTTGTGTATAATTGAATTATAACAATTCAAGACATCAGATCAAATGCATAAAAAAAATAAAAAAATAAATAAAAATTCACTACAAACGAACACAGAGGAGTGGTTTAGTAACAAACCCATGAGATCTAACAAATTTTTAAGGCTAAACAATTTAAATTAACTTAGAGTGGCACAAACCAGAAGACAATTTAGAGCAACACTTTTCATATAGCATTCTCCTATGATTCCTCATCTCCACATTCATTCCTTCCCCAAGCAAAAGTTTATTCTTGAAATTTTATACATTAATTCTTGTATGTTTCCATATCTAGCACTTCAATTGAAAGACTGCAGATCACTAAGGTCTTATTTGAGAAGTTGGCTATTTTAGTTGACTATTTGACTTTGTAGCTATTTTAGCCTGATTAAAATAGTGGTGTTTGAGAAGTTTATTAAATTATTTTTTTTTTGTAGTTCATTTGATAATTGAAAGAGAAAAAGTGAAATGATTATGGGTTAGATGTAACATTTTGTCTTACAATAATGTTTTGTAGCGAGAAATGAATGGCTTAAATTGCCCAAATGTTTGGACTCATTCGCCCATAATACTTCTCCTTTTTTCTGTTTTTTAAACCCAAAGTTTGACATCATTCGCTCACCTCTATGGGAAACCCTATCGTTCTCATCCCTCCCTCATCTGACTACCTCTTCGACGCAGACATTCGACTATATTCGTCTCCTCTCTTCTCACAAATGACTTCTAAAAGTTCTCATACTCTGGGAAGGGCTCTCATCTGACTCGGTGGTCAGCGGGATACTCCTCTCATTCGACTCCTCTCACTGCTGGAAACTTCTCATACGCCGGATTACCGACCAATTAAAAACGAATCTCAAGTAAACCGACATCGCAGGCTTTTTATTATTTCCTTTCAACCAATTGACTATTTCATCCACTTTGTTAACCTTCCATTTGGTACATGGACGGCTTCTTCGGCGAGTAACCAGAGGACTAAGCAACTTGCGAGACATGATTACTTTTGTAGTACTACGATCAGACGGACTTTTGGGAGAAGTATTAGAAGGTCGTACATTACTAGTAGAATGTGGCACATTACTCGTATAACCTGATTGATCTTTCTTACTCTATCCTTAATTTCTATCAACCCAAGATCAATCACTTTGTGTTTATGCACCTTTGCATTGAGAACAATCCCAGATTTACTGTACGTGGTTGGAATGCATGTATACCCTCTTTTCAAATCTTTTCTTCACTCCGCACAATGTATTTATCTGAAACCTAATATATGCACCTCTCAATGAGTACATTAAGTGAATGGGCACACATAATGCCCATAACCTCAAACCACTGACACATTTATTGGATTTCTCATTCAGTTGAATTAAAGTAGACAACAAATTCCATTTTCTTCATTTTCTCACCGACTACAATAGACTCCCTGACATGATAAATACAAATTGATCCCTCCTTTTTCACAAGAGTCGCATAACAGTACAATAGTCACTTCAATTCTACTTGAACTTCTTTAAATTTTGCATTAGTGTGGGCTGTGCGAAATTGCTTCTCAAACTCATATACCGTTAAGAAATCATACAATTTGTTTCGAGATTTAAAGTTTGCTTTGGTCTCTTTCTCCACCTTACTCCTTTGGTCTCCTTCTCCACCTTACTTCTCAACACATTGTCATGCCGTTCAACAGATTGCTTTAAAGTTGTCTTTAAGATCACATATCCATCGAAAAATGTATTCATACTCTCACTTCGTTGTATAGTTGATATGCTAGCCCAAAAAATGTCTTTAACGTATGCAAGAATCCACCTATGTCGCTCACTATATAATACCCCAACCACTCATTATCATCCAGATTGAACTTTGCAATCATTGCTTGTCATTCTTCATCAAATTCATCTTTTGTGAAAGAATCATAAACTGCATTTCGTAAAGCAAATTTTATGGATTCATATTGGGAATATCCTCTCAGTTTCTCTAGAATTTTCTTCATTATATGCCATAAGCACCAACAATGTCGAGCTTGTGAGAAGAAAATTTCTATGGCATTTTGCATAGCTCTACACTAGTTAATTATTCGAGCAGTTGTTGGTAAGGATTGAACCAACTAGCACCACAAAAGAGTGGCGTACAAGCAGAACAAGGCCAGACTAATAAGTCAATTGAAAATGAATTCGGAAACAAATGGTCAGCTCGGATAAAAGAATGAAATTCGTCAGAAGTCTTAGCTAGCTTTAAGGTAGGGTCTCATGATTTCTGCTGGCAAGCCTTTATCCTTTCTATGGTCGGGCTCAGACTTGTCTATTCATCCCACAGAAATAAGATCCCGCAGAAAGTCGAAACTTTTCTATCCAGCTGCAAAATGGAATTGAATACTCTAAGATGCTTCATAGCTCTAACAAGCGAGAAAACGGATGCGCTAACGCACAACGACTTTTCGTGCAGCTCAAGCCGTTGCTTGTTACTTTCGAGCCCAAGCTTATGTTTGCTTAGTAAGTAAGCTTTTTTTTATTTCTCCTCAATAAAAGCAAAAGGTTTCTTGCTTGACTTTGAGAAAAAAGTAGAAAGAAGCGCCTTATATTGGGGGAGCGTCTAACATGCAACTTAACCATTCTCTGAATAGTAACACAAATGTCTCAGTGTTCTCATTATATAACAGCCCCCAACCAAACAAAATTGACTGGCCGTGGTGATTAACTCGTACAAACGGAGCAAATGACATATCATATTTGTTTGTGAGATAAGTTATGTCAAATGAAACAACATCCCCAAATGCTTTATAAGATGCCCTACTCCTTGCATCCACCCACAACAAGTTTCACATGCAACCATCTTCATCAAAGTCATTTGTAGGATAAAAGTTCGAATTTTGTTGTTGAATCCTATGGAAATAAAGTGCAATTGATTCGGCATCTCCTATCCCAAGCCTCAAGCTTCTAGCGTTCTCAGTGTGATTCCTTGCGTCTCATTCATCAAATGTTAATGCCTCGTATCTCCCGCTTCAACAACTATAGAATGAAAATTCCTAACCACCCTTATCTCTACCTCATCGTTTATTTCTAGTTTTCTCTTCACAAGAGTAAGAATCCTCTTATACATTGCAAACTGCCGTGAGTCACTAGGAATCAAGTCATGCGTATGTTCAAGCACAACTGTGGTTAACTTAAATCTCATCCTTTTGGAGAGTCACTCTTACCTTTGCTTTATATTCAATTTTTTAAGGCAAATATGGTTTTAGATGGTGTAATTCTGATCTTTTCATTCTCTACCGTACCCGAGTACATTCAATTCCAAAGTATTTTACTTTCCTATCTTCTTCAATATTTTGTGTTCTATAAGTTATAGCAAATCCAAGGTGTTCCGCATATTTTGCATAAAACGCGTATACTTCTTTCTTTGAGCTAAATCACATCCTCTTCTTAGGTTCTTCAATTTCACCACTCTCATTTAATGAAGGATTGTTTTCCGACTTTTCAACTTCCTCACTCACATTCAATGAAAGATTGTTTGAATCAATGTCCATTGAAGCATGTAGCTTGAAACAGAAATTCAGTCTACATAACCAATAAACAGACCCAAAAAAAAAGTGTAAGCGAATGTAGTGACAAAAAGGTATAGTGTATTCACCATCATCCATGTTTTCTTTCACTTCCCAAACCAGACTGCATGATAATCTAATGCAAATCCTAACCTTGTATGACAAGTACGTCCAAAACCCCTCACATTTTTAGGACTAAAAAGCCTTAATAATCGAAAAAAAATATATAATATTTCCACAAATTTAATCCAATTCCCCTCACATTCAACCAATCCACAAAATTCTGAATTCATAGATGACACTTAAAGATAGATATTGATTCATTGAAGTATATATTCACTGAAGCACAAACTTGAGATCCAATTGCCCACAACATAGATTCCCACAATTAAAATAAAAAATCTAAACAACTTTCCACATGAAAAAACATGTGTTTTGGGAAGTTGGTAAAAACTGATTTTTTGACTTTTTTAGCTTATTTTGTCTTTTTGTGGATAAGTTATGTGAGAGATGATGTGACTCAAAATTAATAAAAAGCTGGAAGCTGGCTTTTTACCAGCTTCCCAAAAGAGCACATAGTCAATGGTATTTAACATCTCCAGTTTTGGAACCATCTCTATAAGAACCATCTACAATTCTAAAGAAAATCATTACATTCTATTATCACTTGCAACTTGGGTGATTTTTCGTGAACAAAATTACTAATTTTTCTATGTGGACTTTCATCAAACACCTAGAATGCATCGTTACAAAAACATTGGCCACATAACCAAAAAAAAAAGAAAAAACAACTTACCTAATCTCCTATGAATAAATTCAGTAGTAGGGATTTTGAACAGATGTAGACAGTGGTCTCGGTGGTCAGCGACGGTCGTCGGTGGTCGTTATGGTTGTCGTGGTTGTCGATGAAGATGTTTAACAGATGGGTGGCTGCTCTGCTCTGCTATCTAGTTCCCCTATCTCTCTCTCTGTCCTCTCCTCTCTCTTCTATTTTGTTTTTGAATTATTATTGTTTTCTTTTATTTAACAAGCGTGTGAAAGCCACGTGCATGGGAGGGAAAACAAAGATTTCGTGGCAACTCATTTCGAGGCACTCACAGGATTGTTTGTCTTATTGATTATTTCAACCTATTTTGTCTTTTAGTAGATTATTTTAGCTCAACCCTCTTCTCAAACATCCCCTAAATAATATTAGGGAATTTATGATCCATTGGGGTTTTCAAAAAAATATTTCACATATATGAAAAAAATTATAATATTAATTATTAATGTTTATAAAATTTATTATTAATCTGTAATTAATTTTAAAAAATTACACTTAGTTGAATGTTTCTCAATAATATTTAAATCCAAAACTTACCATCATAACTCAAAGAAGTAATATGACACGCACAAAACACTTCGTGTTGAAACAATCTTCTATGTAGAGAAATAAAACTAAAATAACAAAAATAAATTACTTACAAAAATATTCTTGTATCGGAAATTAGAACAATAACCTTTTGATTAAGTCGAGTGTGTGACACTCTGTCCTTAGGACAGATTTGCCCCGCTCAAGTGCTTACAGAATAATGGCATTTATCTTCCAAGATACAATGATTTTACACAAATTATAGTAGCACTACAAACAATCTGTTTGACAAACCAAACCTATGTTCTGCAACTCTGAAAATTCTGTAATCTAATATGAAGAATATACATGTAGGAGAAGAAAAACAGAAGCACAAAAGAATGAATTGGATGATTGAAACTACTGGAAAGGATCTATATTTATAAGCATTATGATGCATATTCGAAAGGGTATAAATCCCTCCAAACGTGTGTGAAACAAGAACTGCCGGATAGGAAAGGAAGGTGACCAGAGAGAGGCATTGTTTCAGATAGAAAATTTGAATTAATTTCATTAGAAATTCAAATTTTTCTGCAAGAATCTTGAAAAAATTCAAACAAATTTTTTTCAAAAAATTAAAGTTAGGACCCGACCCAACCCACACACCCGTGCCTGGCCCGGTCGGACAAACATCAATGTGCATGTAGTGATTTGGGCCAAAACTTACTTTGTCTATAACTTCCCTCCTTACAAAACTTGAGATACCCCTCGAGACCCAACCCAAATAAGTCAACCTAAAGCTTATATACCTACACAAACTCTCTTAAAATTTCAATGTGGGACAACCAATTTAAGAAAACCTGTATTTGACTCTTCAACTTCCCATTTTACAAATCCAAAAATGACATCAACTTCTTATTCACTCATAAATGGTTTTGACAAATCATTTTCACCGTATGACTTATCATGTAACAAGAAACACATCTCTTCTTTAAACTCACCCTAAAAAACGTGTGGACCCCACTTAAATTTGAGCTAAAGGTGACCCAAAGCCTATGAAACCATAAATTTCCAACATTTCATATATAGAACTAGGCATAATCCATCAAACCAACATTCTACAGGAGTAGCAGTTATGGAAATTACCATGTCAGTGATATTACTTGCTCAAATCCAGCTGATAATCAACCAGTCCAAGCAATGCCAAAGCTCAGCCAATAAACCTACGTGGGCGATGTAAACAGATAAACAAAAGTTAAATGCTTCTATTAACATGCCTATTCTGATGAAGAGGTTAAAATATTTTTTTTAAGTCATCATATCTTTATTTTTTTACAAATTTTGTCAAAAAAAAAATCAAAAAAATAACTTTTAATTTATTTCCCAAAATAAGCCATAACTGATAATCAGATCCTTTTAAATAATAGAACAAGACCAAAACCTAATCCCAGAGCAAAAGAGCATCAAAAGACCAAACCCAATTGCCAAACCAGGCCTTCAATTCAACCTAGGTTTTCTAGCCTTTACACCTTCTAGCCACAGAAAACACACAAAATTGCAACAAAACCCAACGAGAGATACTTTTATTCACAACATTCAACCTGAGATACAGGCATACCTTACCAAATTCACATATTTTAAAAACCAATTTTTCAAATTCACGCAATTTTTGAATTTTTTTTTTCTTTCCAAAACTCACATTGAAGTTGTATTTTCAAAACATAGCATCAACTTAAAAATCGTGTTTTCAAAACACAATTTTATAAAATTCTGCAATAAACTAATTGAATGTTTCAGAATAAAACTTTCAGTTCCGATTCGTAGCTCGAAATTCGGAGGCTCGAATTTAGCTCGACACCAAAACGACATCATTTTAGTGTCTTTTTTATTTTTTTTTTTTGTGTTTTTTCTAAAGATGAAATAAATTATTTTTAAATGTTGATCTGCATAATTTGGTCTAGAGAAAAAGATGAACATCTAGATCAACATCAATGAAGAAAAAAATAAAAGAGAAGAAGAAAATGGACAATTTGGTCTTTGATCTGAAGATCAACATCTACATCCACATCTGAAGATCAACATCCAAATACATCTCTAGACATAGATATTTGGTTCAGCTCCTCTATCTAAAGTTATGTTTATCAACATCTAGATTAACATCAATAAAAAAAAAAATTTAAAAATCTAATTTTGCAAATCAATAACAAAAATTTGGTTCTACAAATAAATAAATTTTTTTCTTCTTGTTGGTTCAACAAAAAAAAATATACAGAACAAAACAACTTTTTTCAAATTCATCATCATCAACTTTTTTTTATTTATTTTTTTTCAGATCCATAACAAGTAAAAAATAAATAAATATAAAGAACAAATTTTTTTGCACCGCCATCATCCAAATCAAATTTTTTTTTGAACAGCTTTAGATTTTGAACATCACCATCATCTTCCTCATCTTCAACATCATCATCATCATCTTCAACAGCTTCAAATCACCGACCAATAGTTTCAAATCACCCACCGCCATCACCACACCATCACCAATCTTCCTTCTCTTCTCTCTCCCTCTTCTCCTCTTCCCTCCCCGTGTTCAAAAGAATGAAGGGGAAAGAATGAAAAAAACAAAAAAAAGACAACCCAAAACAACATTATTTTGTGCTGTCGAGCCATTCAAGCCACAATGATTTCAAGCTACCACTCCTTTTTCTAAAACTTTACAACATGTACTTGAGTTTGGCAGATAAATTCAAAAACTGCTTCAACTTGGGAAATAAGTTGTAAGATATATGGGGTATACAGGCAATCAAAACCAAAATCATAGTTTAGAGACAAATATACAACAACAAACATAGAGAGAAAGGATGTACCGAAACCAGAAATGCATTATATTGAAATGTGGAGTCATTCTATTACATAACCACAGACCAAACAATTATCCATTGCATAAATCGACATTTTAAGGCCAAAACCCCCAACAAAAACAGAATCCCAAACCCAAGCATCAACCTCCAAAACCGTACAGAGTCCTCCCCTGCCTCTTGAGAGCATAGACAACATCCATGGCAGTCACAGTCTTCCTCCTAGCGTGCTCTGTGTAGGTCACAGCATCGCGAATCACATTCTCCAAGAAGATCTTCAACACTCCTCGAGTCTCCTCATAGATCAGCCCACTGATTCTCTTAACACCTCCTCTCCTGGCCAGCCTCCGAATCGCCGGCTTCGTGATCCCCTGGATGTTGTCTCGGAGGACCTTGCGGTGCCGCTTTGCTCCGCCCTTGCCCAAACCCTTGCCTCCCTTTCCACGACCAGACATTATTGTCGAATGGAGTGACAAAGATTGATGAGTTAAGTGAAATATGAAGAGAGAGAGATTGATTTGAATTTGATGAGATTGAGAGGGAGCGGGTGGGTGGGTTTATATAGGGAAGGTATGCGGGGTTTGAAATTTGAGCGGGGTAATTGGTGGTTGTTTGAGTTTTGGGCTTTTGATCGATGGTGAAGAGAGTCGATCCGTGTGTTGTTGTCTTCTTGATTTTGGTACGTTGATATGGTATAAATCGACGGTTGGTCTTGTTTTCATTACGCAGATCGTTGACGTGGATTGCGGCTTGCCTTTTCTTTATGTTTTTCGGCTTTGTTGCGGTTTGTATTTTTGTGGAATGAAAATTATGGGGTAGTTTAACCTCCCTTTGGGAAGTTAGTTTTGATGTTTTTTTTTAACCAAAATATTTATAAAAAATGAAATAAATTTTTTAATTTAATAAGATAGAATATTATATTTAATTTATAATTATTATATTTTTTTTCTCACAAAAAAATTTAAAAAGTCAAAATTCTTTTCAAATTAGTCTTTTTAGTCCCAGGTTAAAATAATCAAAAAATTAAAAAATCAACCCACTTCCCAAACGAGTTCTTAGGAACATCTCCTAATCATATCTCTCAACAATCATAATTTATTATATCTTATCATATTTTTAATTATTCAATATAAATTTGTAAGTTCACTGGCCTCATTTGGGAACAGGCTAATTTAGTAACTTTTTGGCTATTTGGCTAAAAAGGTAGGTAAAAAAAACTTGTATGTTTGGGATGACTTTTTGACTAATTACGAAAAGATATTCAAAAAGTAGAGAGAAAAAGAGAATCTTTGACTTTTTGGTATGGGTTGTTGGCTTTTTGACTAATTTAGTAACTTTTTGACTAATTGGCTAAAATAGCCTCTTGCCAAACGAGATAATATTGCTAAAATATCACGTAGTGATACCCCAAAACCAATAAGGCTCTGTTTGGCAAGAGCTAAACGGGACTTTTTTGGCTATTTTAGCCACAAAAGATAAAATAGGCTAACTTTTTGGCTTTTCGCTATTATAAGGGATTGATTATTCAAAAATTCAATCTCATCAGATCCCTTATATAATCCCTTAAATTTAGGATTGTTGTAGTGACTTTCTATTTGTAGGGAGTCATTGTAGCTCTCTCATATATGATAAATTCTTATTTTATTTCGTTGAATACGCAAACATAGCAGCCCAAACAAGAGGTTGGATGTCCAGGGGGTTGACCTGCCGAACGACCGGCCGAAGGTCTGGACGAATGACCTCACCTTTGTTTGAGAGGGATCTTTTGTTCTAGTGAAGCCCATAGCCCATAGTAAGGATTAGACATGAACAACAAGGACATAAGACTCAAGAATTGAATTGAAGGAATAAGGGATCGAATTGAAGGAAGGCTAAGGAGGGTTGAGACGGTTCTGAATTGAACACATTGGTGTTGTTGCGGTGGTGGTGGAGAGAGGTAGGAAGTGTAACATTATGGGTCTTTTGTGGGGGTGTTGTGGAAAAAAGGGTTTTTCTTGTTGATGGGTTGTTAGAATTGGGTTCATTCTCGAACCGGGTTTGCTTGGAATTTTGATGGGTTGGTTTGGATTGGATTGTTGAATGATTTGGGGTTTGAATTTGGACGTGTTTTTGGTGGATTGAGTTGAAATTAGAAGAGATGAGACTGGTTTGTTTTATAATCTCAAGTTTAGACAACTTCTGATGCATTTACATACAAATAAAATGGATTCCTAACACTTTCTCATTTATTATTCTATTATTAAAAAAATATTCAAATTTAAAAGCAGTTGAAAAGATTATTTTAATAGAATAGAGAAAGAATATGGAGTTTGATGGAGAGAGTAAATGAAAAAATGATTCATAAAATATGAATAAATTTTTTAATAATATTTTAGGGTAAAATTTAAGTGAACTGCTGGGGATGCTCTTAGAGCATCTCCAGCAATGATAGTTAAAATAGCTATTCAAAATTTTACTTTACTATTTTAGCTAGTCATTTTTTAATATACACTCCAACAAGGCTATCTACTTTAGCTATCTGTTATTAGAATATTCTTATATTTTAACTACCTTCTTTCCAATCTAAGAAAGAAAAAAAAAAACTAACTTCTTTCCAATTTTTTTTTTTTTTCATTCTTCTAAATATAATTATATTTTTGTGAAAGTTACATTTTTCTACTATTGTATTTTTCAAATGGTCATATTTTTTCAACGGTCATATTTTTGTAACGATCATATTTTTTCAAATTTTTACAATGGTCATATTTTTCCAACGGTCATATTTTTATACTTTTCCGTTATAAATAAGACATTCCCTATCATTTGATCTTACCCTCAACTCAATTTTCTACTTCATCCAAACTTCCATATCTCTCTCTATGGCTTCCAATTCTCTTTATGATATGCTTGTAAATGACTCTGACTTCTCTGAATCTGATGATGATTTGGAGATGCTCAAAGCTGTTACTATAGATAAAGAACTACTAGATAGTGAGATAAAATCAAACTCACGTCGTGGTTTTGTTCGAGGTCGTAAAGTCATTCATCGTGATCATGTTCAAGGTCATGAAAGGCTTTTTCTCGACTATTTTGCTGAATCGCCTGTATATCCTCCTGAGCTATTTCGAAAGAGGTTTCGGATAAAGCGTTCACTTTTTCTTCGAATTCAAGCTGCAGTAGAAACGCACGATCCATACTTTCTCCAAAAAATAAATTGTGCTAGAAAGCTTGGTTTGTCTTCTCTTCAAAACATAACTATTGCACTTAGGATGCTTGCTTATGGAGTAGCCGCTGATTTTATGGACGAATATGTGAGAATTGGAGAAAACACTGCAATAGAAAGCTTAAAATATTTTGTTAAAGCAGTTGTTGATATTTTTTCTAATGATCATTTCAGGTCACCAAACAGCAATGACATCGCTAAACTACTAGTGGTTGGTGAAAGTTGTGGATTTCCTGGAATGATGGGGAGCATTGATTGTATGCATTGGAAATGGAAAAATTGTCCGACTACGTTGAAAGGTATGTATACCGGTCACATTCATGAACCAACAATTATTTTGGAAGCTGTTGCATCATATGATCTTTGGATTTGGCATGCGTTTTTTGGATTACCTGGGTCTCATAATGATATCAACGTGCTAGAAAGGTCTTTTGCATTTACCGAACTTGCTAAAGGGCGTGCTCCTGCAGTTAATTACACCATCAATGGTAATGAATATACAATGGGATACTATCTCGCCGATGGTATATATCCACAATGGTCAACATTTGTGAAAACAATTCATTCTCCTCAAGGAAATAAGAAAAAACTTTTTGCTGCAGCTTAAGAGGCGACAAGAAAAGATGTAGAACATGCGTTTGGAGTGCTTCAAACACGATTTGCAATTATGCATCGACCGGCACATTTTTGGAATACTAAAATGCTTAAATACATTATGAAGGTGTGCATAATTCTATATAATATGATCATTGAGGATGAGCGGGATGACAATGGAGTAAAAGACTTCAATTATGATCAAATCGATGGCAATTCTCATGTAACAGTGTTACAGGAGAGAACTACTGAACTTATGGAATTCATTCAATGTCATCATAACATTAGAGACATGCAAACACATTCTCATCTTCAATCGGACCTTGTCGAACACTTGTGGCAATTACACAGTGAGTTGTAAAAGCTTTGAATTTGAAGTTTCATTTTATGTAGTATGCTATTAGTTTTAAATGTAATCAGTATATGCTTTTAATCTATGTATAATTTTATAATTCTATATGCCTTTTAATTATATGGTTTTCACTCTAATTATATGCCTTATATATATATATATATAAATCATTAGCAATGTAGAGAAAATACAGCATAAAATAGCAGCAAAAATACCAGCAAAATAGTAGCAAAAACACCACAAAAATAGCAACAAAACAGTAGCAAAATCAGTTCAAAAACATGTAGCAGATTTACACTTTAACTATTTTGCCAAGTTTACATGTATTCTCCTTCAAATTTCCATTCATTCTTGGGAAATATTATATTTCAATTCAAATTTCCACTCCAGTCAACGGATTTACAATAGTCAAACTATTTGATTCTCTCCAATCAACAGATTTACACTTAGTTCTCACAATGCTTTCAAGGTTTAACTTCAATCCATCTTTATAAATGTTGAGATTAATTCGTGTTAAAAGTTATGTTTCATTAAGCACTATAAATGTTACTTATCAGAAATAACTACTGAAGTGTTATTACTGTTATGTGATAGTTTAAAAATACCTTTCAATTTGACCAAATATACACCAGAAACATGAATCTGATTCTTTCATGGCTTCATTCCATTCCAATTTAGGAAACCAAAATTATACTAATACAACCCTTACAGTATAAAATATTTATCTAGCAACGATTCAGAAACTTCAAGTTTCCGATGAACATGGTCCCATAATGGATCAATTTCCAAATATCACAGCAATTTCATATGGATATGACTTCAGCTCACCAAAGATGCAAGAATTCAGAGGACTCCAGCTTACCAAATATGCAAGAATTCAGTGTGAGGTGAATGAAGCCTAACTACACCGTCTTTTTGAGATGCATTCCCGGGTTTTTTTATTCCTGGTTTTATTTTACTTTTTTTTACTTTCCAATAGTAGATGCATGCATGCAGTAATCATTTGGATAAAAATTAAAGAGACCTGCATTGGCATCCTAAAACTATAAATCTTTTACATATATACATCAATCCATTTCATTATGATTCTGCCCAACCACCAAACTACACCTCAAGCTTAAACACATCACTCCTCCCCAATATCATCTTTGATGATCATTCATCAATGCTCAAAGCTAAACCACAATTAATCAATTAGTACTGGTTGTTGCCCCGTCTCAACCACAACCTACTTTTGGATTCAAAAGCTAAGAATAAGTAACACTTAGTACTTACATTAAACAGCAGCAAAACAGCCCCAAAACACCATCAAAACAGCCCAAAAACACCAGCAAAATAGCAACAAAAACATATTAGAAAACAGGCCAAAAATGGCAGCAACACAGAACAAAGAGCAGCAGAACAACACAGCACAAACAACATCAGATTAGACAACTAACATTGTGTACCAAAACATTGCTGAGTTCAACATCTATCCTAGACAAAAGCCAAAATATCATATATCAAGTTTCTAGCCTACTAGACAAAAGCTAAAATATCATAAAGAGCAAAGAAAGAATGAATACTAATTCATTCTTCTTTTCTTAATGATTTCTATCTGCCGAGCACGATAAAATTCTTGTTGGATTTCCGGCAAGCCACTAAGATCCATCAAAATAACTCTTTCGTCCTCTTTGAAAAGTTTTATTTCATGCTTTTCAAGTTCCACCTCATGCTTTTCTTGCATGATACGAAGTTCCATTTATTTTTGAACGTACACTTTGTCAATCATTTCAATTTTCTTGTCAATCATTTTCTTTTTGTCTTGCTTGATGTCCTCCAAAGTTTTTGTAATACTCGAATGTACGTTTTCTTTGTTCTTTCGTTTATTCAATCGCTCCTTTTCATCCTTCCTACCGGTTGGTCTCTCCAAGTCTACAAAAGCATTAGGTGAGACATCGTCTTCCCCTAGATTTATTGAATCCGGAGTACAAGGAGAAGTGGTTGTCCCTATTCTTGGTCTTTTTGGTTGTTTTTTCTTCTCAGACTCTACCACCCATTTTGGTTGATCCCTTAACATAATCCAACAGTGTTTTTTCATCTCCATTTCTATTTTGTACCCTGTTTTCATTATCTAACACTCTTTCCTAAGGTGGTAGTACTAATTTGGTAATTGCTTGCTTTTGGGTTTTGCCTAAAGTTTGTGGCTAAGAGTTGGTGATGATGATGCTGATGTATAATTGAAGCAAGTTTTTTTGTTTAATAATATCAATCAACCTGCAAATTGTTCAATTACACTCAACTACCATTAATTTAGCCCATTTCGAAGTCCAATTAGGTTTATTCATTAAAATTTGTCTAAATATATGAATTTGTTTCCTCAGATTGTCCGACTACACACACAGAGATTAGCAGTTCAACTTTTCTGTCAACCGACATTGGTAGTTATAGATACAAACACTGCTTTGGTAGTTATAAATACAAACACTGCTCTATACTTGTTTTAAAAACTTTGTTAATTCTTACTACATTTGCTATTAACCACAGATTTTAAAAAAATAATAAATCATAAATCATCAACAGTTAAGAAGGGTAAGAAATTATCAACTAACTAAGCACAAAATAAAAAATAAAATATTTTTTATCAGCATATAGAAAAACAAATTAAGGACATTTTAGGTTGCACATGCACCAAACATATGGAATTTATATTTAAAGTGTTCTGTCTATGGAAAACATTTAAAGTGAATTTATGGGTAATAGAATTTATGTCATATGGAATTCATGACATAAGAGAATTTAGGTTGCACATGCACCAAACATAAGAGAATTTATATTTAAAGTGTTCTGTCTATGGAATTTATGTGAATAGAAAGCATATGAAACAAACAGAAATGACCATCTATATGAAAGCATATGAAACAAACAAACAGAAAGCATAAACTGGGTACAATTTACAATTTATATTCTAACAGAAATTACAACAAACATATGGTGTGCAATACAAATACATAGACAAACAAACAGAAATGAGAAAATTTATTACCTCCCTTGAGCAAAAAGTTTGAGAAAAAGATAGAGAGGATCTGTGAGATTTGGAATGCTTTCTCTATGGATTTGTTGGGGAGGTACTGATACAACTTTTAGCGCCAAAATAAGGGAAAAATTTTACTGCCCAAAACAAAATTCAGGAGCTAAAAACAAATAAAAAATTAAAAGGTCCATGAACAGTACCTCGCTTGTCCTGGCGAGGTACTGTAGCTCACAACCATCTTAGCGATGCTTGAGCAAGTCTGCTGGAGCCATCTTTTACCCTTCCAAGCTCGTTTCTATGGCTGATAGCACAAAATGACTATACTGCTGGAGATGCTCTTAGAAAAATTTCTCCAATTTGAAATTTGACCCACAATAATGTTAATAGTTGTCATTTGGCTAGGACTTTGTTAGCTATCTTTTTTAAATTGGGATTTTTTTAGCTGGGACTAAAAAGTTTGTTTGGGTTCGTTTTTTTTCTTTTTTTTATAAGAGAAAAATGAAATTATTATAATTTGGATATAACAATTCTTTTATGTTTTTTTAGTCTTAAAAGCCCTAGCCAAACACAACCATATATTACTTTGAGCTAAAATAGCTACATAGGACAAAATTGGCTATTTTTGTCAAATAGGACAAAATGTCATTTCATTTTTTCTCTAAAAAGAGTCAATAAAACCAAAAAACTTATTCCAAACGAGACTTTTTAACCCAAGCTAACGTAGTTAAAAAGCTAAAAAACTAATTCACATCCCAAGCGAATACATAAGAGCATCTCCAATGGCAAGCTATTTGAGCTGCCATTGCCAAAATTTGACAAGATTTCTAAAAAATTTTACTCCAATGGGCTGCCAAACTTGCCACATCATCCAAATAAACAGAATTTGGCTCCAAAAATTTCGTGGAAGAAATAAACACAATGGAACAATAATATACCAGAGATGGAACAATAATATAATAAATAAATAAAAAAAACACAGTGGAACAAAAAATTTGCCATTACAATAGATTTTTGGAGGAATGAATTATATTTTTTTTTTTTTCATTTTTTATATTTGTCTAGTTGGGTATAATGAAAAAATATATATATTTTTTACAAATAGTTAAAAAAAGGTCACCAAAAAAAAATCACAAAAGAATTTATATCCAAACAATATCTACAATTTTGAAGGGAAAGTTGGTTGAGATTTGCCAAAATAGTATGTGTATCATTGAAGCACCATTATTATAATTTGACAAATTATTACTATTCGTTACTAAATTATAGCAATAACAATGATATTATAGCAAATCCCTTTAGAGATGCTCCAACAACTGGTAAAGCGGTGATGTGAGCTTATGGGGGTGTTCACACATTGTGTTCAATTTTTTTAATTTTTTATTTTTTAGATAGGACATAGTGTTCAATTTTGGTGGTTTGTTCGAGTATTTGTTGGAGGGGGTTGAGGTAAAAGATTTTGAGAACATTGAGTCCCCTTTTGAGGGAAAAAAAAAAAAGAAGAGTTTTTTCTTCTCTGTGCTGTTTTGTTTTTAGTAAAAAAATTTAGTATTTTAAGAATTTTTTTTTATTTTTTTAGATATGCCTGATCTAAATACTTAAAAAATACTTTAAAAAGTATAATATTTATAGAAAAAAATTAATCAAATATAAAAAAAAACAAAAAAATAAAAAAATTTAGTACATTTTCATACTCTTGTGTGTTTATTGAAATTTTTAAGTATTTTTTTATAAATATTTTAGTTTTTAGGTGTATAAAAAATTTACTTAAAAATATTTTTAAAAATTCACTAAAAAAAATTACAAAAAAAAAAAAATTGATTTTCAAAAAATCAATCAAAACAAACAAGGTAAATAATATCTTGGACAATGTGGCATGTGATGGATGCATGTGCTTATTCTGCTGAATACTCTCTTCACGCACATCTTACATGTTCACACGTTATTACAAGTTTGAATGGGTATTATCATTTTGGGTGATCAAATTAAGGAAAAAGGATTATAATACTCTTCTTATAAAAGGAATGCTCGTGTGCATGTGAATGTGTTTTGTTTCATTCTAGTTTTTTTTTTCAACAATGATTTAGACCACTAAAAACTACACCACTAATAGCACTAATACATTGGAAATGACAAAAAATAAAATAAAAAATTAAAAACAAGGCATAGAAAGTAGCCGGGGCCCACTACCACATCATTAGTGCTCTCTTTAGTGATCCCTTTTTAGTGCTCTCAAGCATTTTTCTTTTTTTTTAGTTCAAATGGCTGCAATTTTGCCGTGATTTGATTAAGGAAATTTAAAATTATGTCAGCCAAACTTAGGATGGATTGCACTAAGTTTTCTTATAAAAGAAAGAATAATGACTTGGACCACCTTTTTTTCCCATCCCCTTAACCCCCTCTTCACTTGATTGACTACTTTTTCTTTTTTCTTTTTTTTATTCTTTCTCTTCCAATCACCACCCGCCACGTGTCTGTGGGGAGGTGGTGAGGGTGGTGATTGGAGGGGGTCTCAATCATCACCCATAAAAGAAATGGCAAGCTGGCAACTACTTCTTCTCCTTAGTAGAGTTACAAATGAACAGAATTATTCGTGAATAGACTCAAGTTCGACTTAGTGAAAGCTCATTTAAACTCGATTCGTTAAATTTTTATTATGTTCGAGCTCAAGTTTAATCTCATTAAAATCTTAATAAACGAGTCCAAACATACTAAAGTTTGGCTCGTTGACTGGTTCATCTAATGTTTATTTAAATAATAATATAAATACATTATCGATATATTAAATAATTTTAAATATATATGTATATATATATATATATAATAGGGTAAGTATGTTATTTATATATTTAATAATATAAAGATAAATAATAGCTAACTATATACATTCATATAATAGTAGTGATATATATTATTATCTTTGTAAGGTATTGATTTTTTTTTATTATGTTTATATATATTGTATATATAATTGTATAATCAAAATTTCAATTGTAACTTTAGTTTTATATGCAGTTTTTTTTTTTTTTCTTTTTAAAGCGTCTCATATACAAGTATGAATTTATAATTTCTTTGGCTCGTGAATAGGCTCGAGCTCAGGTCAAGCTTAAGCCAACTCAACTTGAGCTCGAACTTGTTAAAATCTTAATAAGTAAATCCAAACATATTAAAACTCGACTCGACTCGTTTGCAGCCCTACTTTTTAGTTCAGTTTAGAGAGGAGACAATGTTGGGAATTCTTTTGGGGTGGTCCTTGTAAGACCATCTCCAACGTTGATGGAAAATAGCCTCTTTCGCTACTCTAATCATTTCACCAAATAAGCATGGCCGGCCCTGGGGCATAGGCCACAAGGCTATGGCCTAGGTCCTTCAAAATAGACTAAAAAGAAGGGCCCCTTCTATTATAATTTAGTATAATAGTTAGATATGCTTTAAGTCTAAAAAAAGACCCAAACTAACTTAAAACAAATTGACCTATTAAAAAATTGAAAGGCCATTCAAAAACAAATAGCATTGTTATCTATTGAAAATAGATCCAAAAAAGGGGTCTCTCTTACTATAGTTTAGTCTAATATATTAAGCCAAAAAAAATTAAGGCTGACCCAAATTAACTTAAAATAAATTAATCCATTAAAAAATGAAAGTCCCATTTAAAATAATTAGTATTGTTATTCATTGAAAATAATTTTACAAAAAAATTAGATTATGCAAGTATGATTGATTTATTTGCTTCTAAAAATACAGGAAGAGTGAGAATCAAGCGATACTTATTAGTTATTGTAATGTAATGCTAAGTATTTTTTGTGATTTTGACACAAATCTTTTGTCCTTTACTTTCATTTTTTTTTTTCATTCAATGAAAAAAAAAATGTGAAGGGCCCCATAAATTTATTAGTTGATTATCGGTTTGGGGCTCCGAAAATTTCAGGGTCGGGCCTGCAAATAAGTATCAAATTGAGAATATGTTAAATTTTTTACCATATTGAGGATGGCTAGGAGCTTTCATCAATTCACTGTTCATGGCCGTTGCATTTTTACCACCGAACGACCGGTCGGATGTCTCCTTGGATGACCATCTCCTTGCAAAAATTTGTAAAAAAGTTACACTAGCCGATCGACCGGCCAGGCATCCGCCTGGTCCATTCGGCCGACCGATGCTTTGATGAAAGTTCAAATTCTTCCGTTGGAACGTGTGATATCAAATGGAGTTTTTACTAAAATTTTTAGTCAAATTTGGTGGAAAAAAAAGGATACAATGTTGGAGATTCTTTAATAAGATTAACGTTGTGTTTGGTTCATGGATTTGGAGAGGATTTAGAATGGAAAAATGAAAATATTTGTGAAATGTAGGTGAAATGTTATATTTCACTCACATTTTACATTCCTTTCGCTTGCCCTTTCCAAATTCTTCCATAAATCCATGAACTAAACACAATCTAACGTTGCGTTTGGTTGAGGGATTTGGAAAAAAAAAAAGAAAAAATATAGGTGAAATGTGAACAAAATATACTTACATTTCACCTAACTTCACACATATTTTCTCTTTCTTTTTTCGAAATTCCTTATTAAATTCCCAACCAAACAGAGCGTAAGAGTCCAAGAATTTAGGGAATTTTGTATGGAACTAACCGTTCCAATTGAAAAATGAGAGAGTAAAGTGAGCTTGGGACATATGGCTTATCCTTGAGACATTTGTAGTGGTCTCCAGTGGATACAATGCTATGGAGATTCCAACATGCGTTATTTTCTCTGTTTGGAATTGATTGACTTGGATAAGGAATGGTTTGATGGTCACTGCTGGTTCAGTGATCCTAGAGGAAGAAGATTAGTGCTTTTTATTAATAGCCTCCAGGGCAAGGATGAAATGCTAGCCTAAACTACTTTTTGAGGGTTTTCTATTTTGGATGTCATTTTCTGTGTCTCAACAGTAGGAATTTGGGATTAATTGAGCAACATTGCTTTCTGTTAAGTTAGCTGGCTATAATTAATCATCTTATTATGCAAATTGCTTTTACAATATATGCCCTCTTGGAATGCATTTATTTTGAGGTTTGCCCTGTTACATTACTAAATGGAATTAGCACTCAGTGGCTTGGATGAATTGATTTGTTTGCCCGATCACCACCGAAGATGATAAAGAGTATTTGGTTATTTTCCGGAAATACTCTTTATTGAGATGTTCACAGCAACAAAATTCATTTGTTTTCCTTCATATTTGAATTGGTAGTTCATTTTCAACCCCCCTCCATAATATTTATGTATATAATACACAGATGTTTGTGAACAAATGATCATTACCGGACATAAAATTTATTTTTATTCTTGTTAAATATTGCATTTGTGAAGCATTTCCCATGCCATTTGTGTTTGGGTGCTGCCCCATTCTGCAATCTATGCATTTTGAATCTTTGGTTACAACTTTGGTCTAATGCTACCTATGCTTTTGCAGGTAAATATCCAAGCATGAGGCCGATCAATCAATTGAAAAGGGAGAGATTCTTAATTTGTTTTTTTTGTTGTTGTTGTCTTTTTTTTCTTTTTTTCCTCCCTTTCCAATGTAGCAAACAGATTGCTGTTTAAATGTACAAATGGGTTGTGTGTTAAAGGTTAGATTGCGTTAAATAAGATCTCGTTGAGAGCACAGGCTGGTTTGGTTGCATTCTTTCTGTTCTTGCTGCCCCAGGTATGTTTGGATTTATATATGTTTTTTTTTCGCCCAATGATGTGGTTTAGGAGAAGTTGAGAAGAGAAGAGACAACTGGGCATGTTGTGCCCTTCAATTGATAGATTGGTGTTATCATGGCTAGCAAGAAGAAAGGGTTTGGTTGGTATTTATTTTTTTGTTTTTTGTTTTTTGTTTTCTGAAAGAACAGAAAACATGCTTTCTGCATTATTTTTGAAAACTGTTTTTGATTTATGAATTTTTTTTTTTCTTCAAAACAACTTACTTTCTAGGAAGAACAAAAAAGTTGTGAGTTCAAATTTCCAAAAGTACATAAGGAAGAATGGTGCAAGTTCAAATTTGCACAAGTGAGGGATAGTTTTTAGAAAAATGTTTGGGAACACTAATTAGTGCTCCCACTAATTAGGTGGCAGTGAATCCTGCCATTAATGATGTGATGTTTTGGTCATGGAGTTGTATTTTTTTTTTTTAATGCATTAGTGTTATTAGTGGTGGTATTTTTAGTGGGATGAATCATTGTTGTAGTTTTTATGGGAGCTATTTTACCAAAATGTCTTTTTTATCAAAAACCATATATAAGTTAGTTGATAGAGCATACTTTTGTAAATCTTTTATGAAACTTGTATCGGTTTAAGTTTTTACTAAACATCATCAAATGGGGGATGACCAAAATTTTTCATCAAATTTTGTACAATCATTTTTTTTTCCCACTTAAAATTTGATTGAATTGTTAAATGATGAAGAATTAGAGATCAAATTTTTTTACTTGAATTGGTTAAATGAGTTTTTTGGAATATGTTAGGCATTTTAAAAATGCTTTGATGGGAAAATTTGATTGTCAATGTTGAAGTGGGTTATATCAAATTAAACTTTTGATGTAAATTGTTAAATAAATTTAATGAGAGAAAAAAAATATGAACGGTTAGAGATGGTCTTAGAGATTGGAAGACAGGGATGGTTGTTTCACTGTTCTGATCTCCCTCTCTTCTCTCTCCCTCCCTTTGATTCTCATTCAGATCTGGTCTTTAATTCAAATTTAATGTTTGCCTCACCAGTTTGACCATAGCCGCTTTATTTTTTCCACTCTTAAGTTAAAAATTTTAAGATCTTTTGGGTGAATTAAAAAAAAAATTAACAAAAAAAAATATTAAAAAAAAAATTAAGATTCTATTTCAAATCTTCTTATAGTTCAAAAACCGACGTTGAATAATGCACTTGTTTTATATTAGGGGACCACCTCAATCTTAATATTTTATCTTGAACAGCGGAGATGGGATCTTCAGATTACAAGTTAAGGAATGCAGAATTTTGGATGAGGTTGGTGGCGACTTGGGCTTGATTATTATTATTATTTTTTCTCGTTTTGTTTTCTTAATTTTTAGTTAGTTTGAGGTTGGTGGCGACTTGGACTTGATTTTTTTTTTGTTTTGTTTTGTTTTCTTAATTTTTAGTTAGCTTCCTCTGAGGCCTTTTCTCCTCCTTTATGAAGATTTGGATCATTATTTTTTTATAGAAGTTACTCATCTTTTTTTGAGATCTTGTGATACTGCTAGACTTAAATTGATCCAATTTTTTAAAAGTTTTACAATGGAGATTTTCTTCATAATAAAAAAAAAGAGAGAGATGGTCTTAGAGATCAAAACTAAATTATTATCAAATTGATTTTTGATATTATTCATTTTATTGAACCGATATAAATATTGTTTTTGGGGCAAATATAAGAATTCATTAATATTTGTTAGGCACTTGACACATTTAATCATGTTTGTAAGGCATTGAGTTTGACCTATTAGTCGTATAACCACACCGTACAGTATAGTGAGGGGAAGGTTATATTACAATTTTCAGATTACAAGCTGGTCGATCGGTTGGTCTCTCCCAACGGTCATGCACAGTGTTTTGATGAAATGCGGAGCCTGTCCTCATTTTGGTGAAACGTTTGGTGAAATCTCGATTTGATATCAATTTGGTGAAACCGTTGGAGCATAAAAAAAGTGTTTTTTTCACTAAATTTTAAATTTGATGCCAGATTTGGTTCAGGGTTGGAGATGGTCTTACAATCTCCATGCCCTCACTAGATTTGCATCCGGCCACCAATGTTGGGGTCGTTTCTCCCTCTTTCTAATTTTTCAGATCTAATATTTGGCTTGCACTTAAACTTTCACCCTCGCTTCCAAAACATTGCTTAGTTAGAGTTTTTCAAAAATACTTTTCAGAAAATTCTACTTTCTTGTTTTTCGTATTTTTTTTTTGTTTTTACTGATTTTTTTTAATATTTTAAGCAATTCTTTATTTTTATTTTTAGACATACCTAACATAAATATACCTAAAAAGTAAAAAATTTATGAAATTTTTTTTTAAAAAATTCACTAAATATTAAAAATATATATATAAAAAACGAGAATTTAGTACATTTTTTTTTATATTTTTATGTATTTATTAATTTTTTAAAATATTTTTTCACAATTTTTTTACTTTTTAGATACATCTAAGTAAGTAAAAAAATGTTTAAAATTTTAAAAATATTTACTAAAAACAAAAAAAATACGAAAATAAAAAAACTCAATTTTTAAAAAACTTAATTAAAAAAACTCAAACAAAACACACTAATTAAAATCTGGTTTCAAATATTCTCATAATTCGAAAACCAACACTATGTAACGCTTTCGCTTTATGGTAGGCGACCACCTCAACTTCAATGTTCCATCTGGACTAGCGGAGATAGGATGCTTAGATTTCAAATTGAATGTTGCAGTGTAATGGAGTTTTGAATGCATTTGGCAACTTAGATTTTGTTATTTTCGGTTTACTTTTTTATTTTTTTAGTGTTTGTTGTAATAATCCTTCATGTGTGGAGGTCATGTCCCTCATTTGTGAGGGTTTTTTCTCTCCTTTATGAAGGTTAGGATTCTTTTAAAAAGTTTTTTTATTTCTTTATGAGATATTTTGTTATGAGATTGAGGCCTTGTTTGTAATCTCTAAAAAAAAAAAATTAAAAAGTCATTATCCTATTTAAGTCACATCATTTTATTTAAATCACATCACCTCTCTACCGCATCACTTCAAACTCAACCCACATTTTATAAAAGTCAGAAAGTGCACTTATTTAGAATATCTCAAACAACCTCTGATTTAATTTTTTATCGATTTTACAATGAAGATTTTCTTCTTGATTTAAATATATATAATAATATATATATATAAAAAAACCTCAGCACATTTCACTTCATTTAATTTTTATCATTTTTTTGGGGACAAAATCCAAAATCTATAGGATCACTTCATTTTTCATTCAAAATAATAATAATAATAATAATAATAATAATAATAATAATAAAAATAAGTGAAGTTTAGATTAATTACAAAAGGATGTTAGAAATGGTTAAGCTCTCAATCCTTCAAGTTGTCTCTCTCAGCCGTCAATCTCAACTGTGAGAGTGAGAGTGAGAGTGAGAGAGAGAGATAGAGAATCAATGGCGGGTCGAGTACAGTTGTCTAAACCAAACACCCTCTGGTTCTTATCATCATCATCATCTCCACTATATTCACTCAATTTCAGAGGACTCCACAACCACAATAATCTCAATTTCAAGAATCGACTCCATTTTCGCCCCAACTTGGTCTCATCTTCTCCCTCCAGAGGAGCTCTGTACTGCACTTGCAGAAGCACTAATCTCTCTAATGGCGAAGCAATCTCAGACCCTTTCGTCCTCACAACTCCCCTTTATTACGTCAATGCCCCTCCCCACATGGGCAGTGCCTACACCACCATCGCCGCCGACGCAATTGCCCGTTTTCAGGTACCCTTTTCAGACCTCATCTTCAACTCCGTCCTTTGCTTGTTATTGAATTCATGCCTTAATTTGTTTTCTGGGTTTGGCTGCTGAGAAAGTGAAAGAAAAATATTATGTTGTTGGTTTCTCTATTTTTGTACTGCCAAATAATTACCAGTAGAAAATTATGATAAGATTGTGTATGCAAGGGTTTAACCCTTTCAGAGCTCATTTTGAAGTCCATCGTTTGATTTTTAATGAATTCATGCCTTAATTTGTTTCCTGGTTCAACAAATTTTTGGGTTGCCCTGTTTGGCTGCTGAGAAAGTGAAGGAAAAATATAGATAAGTGATATACTAAATGGTATACTACCAATTATAGGGAAATGCAATGCTTTCATTACTAAACATTTAACAACTCTGGGCATATAGGACTGTTCATAAGCTAACCTGGCTAAGCATGACTCACGAGTCAGCAGACTTTAATAAGTTATGCAGAGTTCAATCTTGAGTTGAGTTTCATGTCAAATTTTCATAATAGCAAGGGTTTTAACTAGCCGCTGAAGAGGCTCTTGAAAAAGGTAAGTACAATGGATAAATCATAGTATAAGATATTTAAATAAGGGGAGCAACAGTAATAAAAAAAGATAGAAATTAATTAAAGCTATAAGAAGATCAGTGCATATATAATGGGATTTAAAATGGTGAATTTAAAGGTACCATACCTAACAGGGTTGGACATAAAGTTAAAATGTTGAAAAATTAATACCTGGCTTGTATATAACGCTGTCGCACAATGACTACTTAACTCTGGTACCTGACTTATTGTCATGTCTAATTTATCATGGCAGAGGCTGCTGGGAAAGAAAGTTATATTCATTACTGGCACAGATGAGCACGGAGAGAAGATTGCTACTGCTGCAGCTGCCTGTGGTTCCAGCCCAAGTGAACACTGTGATGTCATTTCACAAGCTTACAAGGCGCTATGGGAAGATGTATGGTCCTCTGCTTAGGGATTCAGTCTGAATAAATATTTTTATTTTCCCCTTCTCTTCATTTACTTGTTGTTTGCAGTTAGACATAGCTTATGACAAGTTCATTCGGACAACTGCTTCCAAGCATGAAGTTATTGTGAAGGAATTTTACTCCAGAGTTCTTGCCAATGGCGACATTTACCGGGCAGATTACGAGGGCCTTTATTGCGTCAACTGTGAGGAGTACAAGGTGGTATTCTGCACCACAATAAGCTATTGGGTGGTGTAAATTAGTATTATCATTATCATCCTTTTTCTTTTCATAATGTTGATAGATTTCCGTTAAGCCTAATTTGCCCATGGTACTTGTTACACTATGCGTTGAATTGGCAGCATGTGAGCACATGCAGGAAAGTACCCAACATGCAAAATGTTCACCTCTGAAGCTCCTCAGTAAAAAAAAATTAATGTCTGTTGGAATGCATCTATGATATGAATAGATATATGTTTTCCCTAGCTATCTAGGGACTATGTATTACATTCATCTAAGTACAGAGATCAGCATCTACTTGGCTTTTAATTATAGTAGTCTGCATTTACATGGTTATCTTTAACTTAGCAAAATCTGCAGGATGAGAAAGAACTTCTGGAGAACAACTGTTGTCCCATGCATCTAAAGCCATGTGTCCTAAGGAAAGAGGACAATTACTTTTTTGCCCTTTCAAAGTATCAAAAGAAGTTGGAAGATACTTTAACACAAAACCCCGATTTTGTGCAGCCTTCTTTTCGTTTAAATGAGGTGAGATGTGCATAATTTGAGCATTTGAAAATAAATAAAATCTGTAGTGTGAATCTTTTATATGACAATGATGCTGTCATTAATTATATAGTAAATCTAAAGGAAATTGTCTCTTTCTTGCATCATTTACCATGAACCTAAGGAACATTCACTTTAGCTAGAATTATGGTTTGGTTACTTCATGTTCTCCCTGCATGTCATTTATGATATGTGCCTTTTTCAGGTGCAAGGTTGGATCAAAAGTGGCCTGAAAGATTTTTCTATTTCACGAACATCAGTGGATTGGGGCATTACAGTTCCTAATGACGTTAAGCAAACCATTTATGTTTGGTTTGATGCTCTACTGGGGTAAAGTTATGCCTTCTTTTAGTACTTCAAATTATTTTAGTGATGTAAACTAATGGGCCTCCAGACTTCCAGTTAACATAATTATACGGCTTTAATCTTTTTTCCTTCATCACATTTAAGATCCAACTGACTTGCATTTGTCAGTGTTTGTTTCTTGCTTGCTTGATTTATTTCTTTTCTTTGTTTCAATTTTTTCTTCTTCTTGCAATTGATGCAAAAATGAATGGTCATCTATTTCTCTTCTGGTCAAATTTCTTTTGGTTCATTAGATTATTGTGGACATAATCAGTATTCTATGTCCACAAGTCGGATTGCCATCTTTCATTGGTTATTGCCATGGGAAAATGGGTTTGTTTGACGCTTGCTATGTTCTTCAAGGTTGTTTTTATGTACATGAAATTACGTGGTTTCTGCTCTCTTATTTTATTTAGTTCAGCCAATCCTGTCATAGTTATTAGGTGTTAAAATTTATCAATAAACCTACCACCACTACCACCTCACCTACTCCACTAAACCTAACCCACTACACCACTACCACCTCACCTACTCCACTAAACCTAACCCACTACACCTACACCTACATCTATATAAGGAACCATTTGTAATAGACAGAAAATATCAATATATCAATCAATAATATACATCAATTTTTCTTACATGGTATCAGAGCAGAGATAAGATTTAGACCTATATTTCTCTCACCGGCGGGCAGTCGGTCGGCAACCTTGCCTTCACTGCCCGCTGGAGATTGGTACACATACCTTCACTCCGCTGCCACAAAGTCTTCTCTTCCTCCGCTTTTCTTTCCTCTCTCAAAAATTCCCCATCATCACTGACGTTCCGACTCTACCATTTTCAAACCTTCATCCTCAACTTCGACAGAACTAGCATCGCCACCACCGTCACCTCCACTCCCCCCGTTGTCCGTTCAATGGCTCCCAGGCTACCGAACCAGTTCCGCAGCCACTCTCCAACTCTGCGTCGGACGCCGTTGCCTCATCTTCCAGCTCCTTCACTCCAAGACTCCACCCACCTTCGCCGAGATCTGCAGTTCGGAGACATTGTGGGTCCGTTCGGCGACACGACGATGACGAACGTGTTCGTCGGAGGATTGGCTTGGGAGACTCCCAAGGAAGCCCTCAGAGACCACTTCGATGTCTACGGCGAGTTCTTGGACGCCGTCATCATCTCCGACAAGATCACCGGCCGATCCAAGGGCTACGGCTTCGTGACGTTAAAGGAAGCCGAGGCGGCTAAGAAGGCTTGCGAGGAGGCCACGCCGATCATCAACGGCCGCCGATCCAACTGCAATACTGGCTTCGCTCGGAGCCCGACGCCCCCGGTCCGCCTTGTCCTACATGGTGCCCAACTTTGGAAATAAACTATCACAGAACCTAACAATGAGTGAAGATGAGTAATAATTGAAGTACCAGTACATTTTTATGTTTTTATAAATATTTGCAAAGCTTTACCTGAAACCCTTTTTCTTTTATTTATTTAACCACACACACACTCACCCCACTTCTTCTCTCTCTCCTCTTTTTCAAACCCACAAATTCTTTTTGACAAAAGTGGGGCGGTGGCCAGACAACAAAAAAAAAAAAGAGGGTTTGTGTCTGTGGATTAAAAAAGAAAAAAAAAAAAAAGGTTTTAACAAACAGTGGGCTCTTAGATGCTTTGCTTCACGAGGCGCACACACATTTCATCATTACATTTCAAACTTTACACACCACCCTTCTCCACTCATGCTGCTTCACGCTACCTCCACTTTACCTTTATTTATTTTATTTTATCTTTTTCTTTTTTTACAAAAATAAAAACTAAAAATAAAAAATAAAAATAAAAAAAAAACCACATAATTTACAAATTTGCACAACACCCATTTTTATTCATCTCCGGGATCAATCCCGATCACCATTTTACACCACACAAAAAAAAAAAAAAAAAAAAAAGAAGAAACAAACAACCTCATCCACAGGCGGGATTTTTTCTTCTCTACTCTGCCGCCGGTCTTTTCTTCTTGCCTCCGTCCTGGGCGGCCCTTGCCGGTGTTGCCTCCGTGTTTCCCACTCCACTGGGCATGATCACTACTCCCTGCTCCTCCACTGCAGCATATGGCAGCCCTCCAAATCGGAACATCACGGTAGCCTTCCGCTTCAGCTCCTTGTTTTCCGCCTTTAGCACACTTATCTCTGCTCGCGCATCCTTATACATGCGTTGGAGCAGAGCCAGCTGGGAGTTTAACTGTTGCACCTCATTTGTCCTGCTCTGCAGCCGGTGCGACAAGTTTGTGACTGCCGTCATCGTCTCCACACAGGACTTCAAAGTATACTGATTGGCTTCAATGTCCGTTTGCACTGCCATTTTTTGCTCCACCGACCGCATCGGAAAGTTCAACGGAGCAAACACAGAGGTGTTTGGTTGTGGTTCACTGGCCACCGCACCAGTTACTTCTCTTGTGGGCTCGTTCAGTTCTGGAAAGAGCGTGAGCAGACCACGGGACGAGGAGGCCATGTTTTGGGTAGCTGGACGGGAAGAAGAGGCCATGTTGCTGAGTGTTTCAGAGACGGGTTGGTTACAGAGTGTTTACAGAGTGTTTCAGACTGCAAAGGTTCAGAGGTTTCAGACTGGTTTGTTATGCTTCCCAGCCTCAGCCTCCGCTTCGATTTATAAAGACCCTGACGAAGCGGCAGACACCCGCATCATGCGCCGCTCGACGCTCGCCGACAACATGGGCGCGCCTTTTGATGGCACGTCTTTTGATGGCACGCCTTTTGATGAATTGGGCACGCCTTTTGATGGCACGCCTTTTGACAAAATTGGGCACACCTTTTGAGGGTGCAACTTTTTCAAGGGTCCGACAAGACTCTGTAAACTGTCCCGACATTGATTCCGGTTAGCTCCTTTAAGGGTCCGACAAGACTCTGTAAACTGTCCCGACATTGATTCCGGTTAGCTCCTTTATGGGTCCGACAAGACTCTGTAAACTGTCCCGATATAGATTCCGGTTAGTTTCTACAAGGGTCCGACAAGACTCTGTAAACTGTCCCGACATAGATTCCGGTTAGTTTCTACAAGGGTCCGATAAGACTCTGTAAACTGTCCCGACATTGATTCTGGTTAGTTTCTACAAGGGTCCGACAAGACTCTGTAAACTGTCCCGACATTGATTTCGGTTAGTTTCTACAAGGGTCCGACAAGACTCTGTAAACTGTCCCGACATTGATTCCGGTTAGTTTCTACAAGGGTCCAGCAAGACTCCGTAAACTGTCACAACAACTGTCACAACATTGTCTACTACAACGGTCCGACATGACCCCATAAACTGTCTTCTACAACGGTCCGACATAACCCCATAAACTGTCTTCTACATCGGTCTGACACAACCATCCAGTGTCCTCTACAACGTTATGACACCACCATACTGTGTCTTCACCATCGGTCTGACACGACCATACAGTGTCTCCTATCCTCTTTTATTTTTATGTATTTTCTTGTTTTGTTCCTCTCTTCAAACTCAAGTTGGTTAGTTTCTATCCTCCTTGAGTTTGCGGGGGGCTGTTAAAATTTATCAATAAACCTACCACCACTACCACCTCACCTACTCCACTAAACCTAACCCACTACACCACTACCACCTCACCTACTCCACTAAACCTAACCCACTACACCACTACCACCTCACCTACTCCACTAAACCTAACCCACTACACCTACACCTACATCTATATAAGGAACCATTTGTAATAGACAGAAAATATCAATACATCAATCAATAATATACATCAATTTTTCTTACATTAGGCATATTACCATACTTAGCAATTCATATTTGTGTTTCTAAATCTGGATTCACAATGTGTAGCTATGCAATTGGTGTAATTTCAATTTTTTGATTGAAGCCTATTTTTAATTCAACTAGTAAAATGCTTGTAATTACTTTTGTTCATAGTTTTTATTTTCATTTGAATTCTCTCTCTCTCTCCCCCCATGTTACGCAGTTATATATCTGCACTTTCGGACGAGAAGGAACAAACTAATTTACAAACTGCACTTTCTTCAGGTTGGCCTGCTTCACTACACTTGATTGGAAAGGTATGGCAATCCCCATGCTTGCATCTAAGATAGGATGTTGATATCATCTATATTATCTGTCTGTCAAATGAAACAAACATGGAATTAGCATCCAAACACCATTTGCTTTATAAATATTGTCAACTCCATCAATTTTCTATGCCCAACTTCATGGTCCTGAAATTTAAAGAGAGACCAAAAATTGGTTCAACAAACCAGTGATTCCACTCTCTTGCCTTCCTCATCTCTTTGGTTCCGTTGACTTTCTATATTTTAATTCATTCCTTTACCATTTCTAAGATATCGTATAGTTCATATTTTCTATCTTTTCATTATGGTTCTAAGAACATGGTTGGTTCAAACTTCACTCATTGAAGTATGATGTATTTTACATTTTTATGCAGGATATATTGCGTTTTCATGCAGTATACTGGCCAGCTATGTTAATGTCAGCCGGACTAACACTTCCGAAGATGGTGTTTGGCCATGGATTCTTAACAAAGGTAACTAATTGTAATTTATGACTTCTCCTTTATTCAAAACAAGTCTAGGGGCCATACATAGCTTAAAAAATTCTAAAACACTGGTATAACGTGTCCCAGGAAGGATCTTACTCCTTTCACATTCACAAGTGTCGTTGTTTTTTAAATTATCTGGCCTATTACCAAATACCAAGTCTTGCTAAGATGCCATTAAGTTGCAAAATCAGAGACTGGTATTCAAGCTCAATATAGTCCTGTTATATTTGTGTAAACTATAACTGGAGCCTGTGTCATGCCTGAGTAGTTTCATTCTTACGTTACATATTGGAGGGCATGAAGATTTCTGTAATATAAATCACTACCTGTCTTCTTAATTTTTATATCCTTTTCCCATATATCTTGATGTCTTTGAGTACACAATTAATATAATTAAACACTTCATGATATTCAATGCTGTCTTAGTTTGGGATTTTTTCAAACTGCAAGTCTTTGATACATTTGACTTGATGTCTGTTTTGACTTATTGAAAAATAGATATGCAAGTTAGTAAGGAACTTTTTATTTTTTAATCTCATATACCCATTTTGATTTCATGCAGCAATGCTTTTTATTTTAAAAATTTTAGGATGGCATGAAGATGGGGAAGTCACTAGGGAATACTCTCGAACCAAATGATTTGGTGCAAAGGTTTGGATCTGATGCAGTCAGGTACTTCTTCCTTAGGGAGGTGGAATTTGGTAATGATGGGGACTACTCAGAGGACCGCTTCATCAATATTGTCAATGCACACCTTGCCAATACGATTGGTATTTCTTCATTTACCTTCTCCACAATAGAATTTGTTCTGGCTAATTCTAAAACTGAGATAGGGAAAAAGAAGGTTGACCTTTAAAGTTATTAATGCAGGAAATCTTCTTAACCGGACACTTGGGCTTTTGAAAAAGAATTGTCAATCCACTTTGGCAGTTGATTCAACTATTGCAGCTGAAGGAAATGCATTCAAGGACACTGTGGAGAAGCTGGTAAGGTTTTCCTGGATTATTTTCTAATTTTTTTTGCAATAAGTAGATTACTTGAAAACTTCAATCGGGCAGTTGTTTGTCTGGAAATCCATGGAAAATTTAGTTGAGGACATTCATGTGTTCATTTTCTTTTGTTTTCATCAATATTATTCGTTGATTTAATCTAAGAAATATGAAGTTGCATGGGTTTTCCTTTCCTCAGTTTGGAATGCTAGACAAACGTGTTCTATGTATATGCATATGCATAGTTAAATTCTGTCCCGCAGTTTCATGTTCTAAAACTTCTTCATTATTATCAAAACTAATTCCTTTAAAAGGAAAAATCAAGGGCCTTTCATTTTACAATTGTGAATACGCACATAAATCTTTTTGCTTTCATGTGATTTGCGCAAGTTCATGTTGATTATATTTTATGAAGCCAACCCTAAGAATTTGGGATTTGAGGCTTTGATGAATTTTAGTTGTAGGTGGTGGGGATCACTCCTGCATTTGACGGCATAGAATCTTTCCTTTTTCACTTTCCCCAGTTGATTGTAACTTTTAACTTCTTTCTTTTTGTAGGTTGAGAAGGCTCGGGTTCAGTATGAAAATCTCTCACTATCATCAGCCTGTGAGGCCGTGCTAGAGATTGGCAATGCCGGGAACTTGTACATGGACGAACACGCACCGTGGTCTCTTTTTAAGCAAGGGGGTGCTGCTTCTGAAGCTGCTGCAAAGGTTTCCATTTCTTTCTGTTTCTATTAGATGTTACACATGTTCACTATAACTGAGATTAAAAAGACCATCAGACTTCAGATCCGCTTTCAAAACCTTAATTCAGCTACTTAGTCAATGCAAAAATATGTAGATGCTCAACAAGGATTAACTAAATCTGTTATCATCTATCCTTGCTTTCCTTTGAACTTGATATAGAACTTTCAGAGTCCTAATATGCCAGTTCAAGATTTCCTTTTATCATTGATGGCTATAATTTGTTGTTGTTGCTAGGGCTGTAAATATCGAGATTTTGGACTTTGATACCCATATTCACCGATACATGGGTTGATGCTGTCCATATATGATCGTATCCCCGATACCGACACGTATACTGACCATTTTTTAAAACTTGTGCTTCATGTTCTTCTCGTTGATGGTTTTTGAACAGGACCTTGTGATCATTTTGGAAACAATGAGGATCATAGCAATTGCTTTATCCCCTATTGCACCAAGGTTATGCTTCAGAATATATACCCAGCTTGGCTACTCAGAGGACCAGTTCAATGCTGTTACCTGGGTCTCTCTCTCTCTCTCTCTCTCTCTCTCTCTCTCTCTCTCACACACACACACACACACACAAACACGCACACAGAGCATTTATTTGCATGCTTGTTAATCGTCAACGTATATTTTTTACCAACTTGTTTAAATGATCCTATATCTCAGAGTGACACCAAATGGGGTGGATTGAAAGGTGGTCAGATCATGGCTCAACCGAAGCCTATCTTCGCGAGGATCGAAATCCAGAAGGAAGGGGAAGATGAGGTGAAAAAGAAATAAAGTAAAGAGAAGGAAAGGATACCTCAAAGTCAGAATCTGGCACAGGCCTAGAAAATCTGGTCTCAGCCAGATAACATAGTCCATTTTGTTACATTTTTTCTTCCTCTGTATTTGGTTCCTTTTTCTGTTGTCATATATTTTTTTTTTTCTATAGTCAACCAATTTTATGTTACAGACTTGATAACAATAACAATTGATGTTACAGTCTTTTTTTTGTTCTTTTCTTTTCTTTTCTTCATAAAGTTCGGTTAAGATAAATGGTGTATCTTGGGACTAAATTGATATTTGTAGTTTGGAAGTTGAGGTTTCACATTTACTGCTAGACTAGTTTGATAACATTGATCTTTATTCTTTACAGTTATTTATTTATGTTTAGACTATAAAGTAAAAATTCGTATCTATTTTTATTTTCAAAAAATTGTAAAAAATATATAAAATTTACCAAATTCTGTATAATTATTTATTTGTTTTGAAGACAAAGTTTTCATTACTTCCACCCTTTACTATTCCCCCTCTGGCTACCATCAAGCCACCACCTTTGCCAACCACCACTTTCGCATGGCCAGCAACCACACCATAACCAACCACCTCCAATAAATTGAGTTCCACCATTTTGATGTAACCTAATTCCTAAATTCTGATCGGTTGCATTAAAAAAAGTTGGGGGGAGAGAGAGAGAGAGAGAGAAGATATGGTGATCCTTGTTTTTCACCATCAGATAACACAGAAGGTTGCAATGCAACCATGAATATGAGCTAACTGGAATACTGAAAGAACTATTAAAACAATTAATTGTGCAGGAGTCAAATTTACCCTTCTACAGAAGATTTTATGAATTACATAACTGAAAAAAGCATGACAATTCGCACCATACAAACTGTGAACAAGAAGGTTGTTTAATACCAAAACAGGAGAGAAGCATAAGAGATTAGCCAGCAATGAAAAATTTCTTTTCCATATATTAATCAAATAAAGGACATAGTCCCAGTCTGCAAAATAATGAAAACAGTTGCACA